>NC_143056.1:98070000-99320000 GCF_052426305.1 Pelodiscus sinensis
TGTCAGTACAATCTATTGAAATGGAAAGAATCATTTAGATGTATTTTTCTTTAGAGAGTCACATTTTCCAGTGACTTGGCTATACCCCTGGGCAAGTCTAGCTATGCTTAAAATATTTAAATTAGGGTGTCTGATAAGACCGCTTGGAAATTCTATTTCCATATATGTTTTCTCTTTTTTCTGAGAGGTAACATTTAAATCATGTTTACAAGAAAAAATAATACTGAGACTACCACATATTTTGCTTTATAGGCATTCCCCCTCCTCCACCCACCAATCTCATAATGTAATGTCAACAGAGTGAATTTTCATGCTATGGGTCAGAACCTACAGCAGTCAAGAGTCTTTGGATGAATAGCAGCAAGCTTCTGGCTTGTAAAATGAAGTGTTCTCTCTTCAAAGCACCCTGCCTCTCTTGGGATGAAAACTTGAGGCAGGTTTTTCTATCTGGCCTCATTCATCTAGTGTACTCCACCGGATTGTTGGCAGTTCTAAACAGTAAGGGTTTTTAAAGACCTTATTGCTCTAAAGAGACCTATTTGTATTAAAAGTAAAGAGAAGTGAAATGGAACAAATCCCGAAGTAAAAAATAATTCTTACTAAAACATGAGAATTGCAAAAATAAACAATTTTTAATACCTTTAAAAGAAAATACCTGAGGCTCAAAATACAGCTTAGTTTCATTAGGAAATAGTTTTCTCTTGCTGATCTTATCTTTCAAAATCTTTTCAGATGCTAAAGCCCCAAAACATCCAGACAAATAGTAATAGACTTTTTTCTCTTATTGTTCTTTAAAGTTTTGCATTAATCTAGTACTTTTGGATTATTATCAATGTCCTACCTCCATATTTAACTCAGGATTTTAAAATAAAATTTCCATATTGTGGCAACACTGAAATCACTTTACCAATGAAGTCTTAAATACAAAATCAATTGAAAAGAAAAGTTACAGTTCTGAATTAGTGTGGTCTGTCCTTTAGTCCTTACCCAGTAGTTCCTCTTTCTTTGAATAATTGTTTTGCTATACTAGTTTGCCAAAAGGAGTTCAGCATGACTGTTTGACCAGCAATGTGATTTTTACACTGAGGATTACATAAACAGTAGTAATATAGAAATATGACATAGCATGCTTTAGAAACTTAACCAATTGGTCAGGGTTTTACTCTTCAGTAACTGTTGAAGTATAAGGTAACATTGTAAAAGATTTTGCTCACAGATTTCATCAGTAGACCACATAAATATTGTATTGATTCCTGTTGAGCAGATGAGATGTTAAAATCTGAATGACATGACTTCTATAAGAGAATTAAGAGCTCAAATATGTATATAGTACCTGTGTTTATCAGTACTGATCTTTAGAACAGGAAGTAAATTATACTGGTAGTTTCCTGTCTTGTGTGATATTTGTATTAGTTTGATGCATGAGAAATGAAGAAAGCCACTAGTTCATGTCTGAAATATTTCGCTCAAAAAATGAGCAGGTACAAATATAGATACAATTATCAATTCTCTTCAACTGGTTTTGATTACAAATGTACAGAAGTTCAAGAAGGAATAAAACATGCAGTATATCGGTAATATATATATTTTTAAAAGCAAATCAATATTTTCACTTACATAGCACTTTCATCACTATAGTACTTTAAAATATTAGGTAGTGAAATAATTTATTTAACCTTGTCAGGAAAGCTAGAAAATACCTATAGCAAATAAAAACTTGTCTATTCATGCAAAACAAAATAAAATAAGATTAAAAGTACCAGAAAATTAGTCTGCTTCAAAAAGTATTAAATTTTTCCTATCCCTGGGGCTTTACAAACATGCTAATTGTTGTGTTCTGGTCATGTAAATGTTTCTGCTTAAAGTAAGGATGATTTTTTCCTAATGACGAACTTGCACTGTTTGGGGGGGAAGGGGGTTTGAGGGCTAAATAACATAATGTAATGAATCCTCCTTTTGGGTAGCACATGCTTCAGTTCTGAATGCCCAGAAATGCTTCACAAATGTGCTAGGCTGCCTAGCAATGGGAATTTTCTAATTCTGGCTAGCTTGAAAAAGTAAATAGAACTATTGAGCATAAGGCTGCTTCCAGTATAAGAAAACAATATCCCAAACTAACACTTACATTTAGCCCCATTACAAATTCCTCCTTCACAACCAGCAAGTTGCAAAACCGATAATATTGGTCTCTCAAAATAGGTTTATACAGGGACATGTTGTATGTGTGTTTTACATTCACATTTATACAAAACAGTTCATACACTGTGTCTCAGTGCTTTTTAGAGCAATGAACTGCATATATTGGAGGGATTATGTAGGCAAACACGTTGGCCATTATGCTATTAGCAGTAATTTACATACTAAAACATTCTAATTTGCTTATGGCTGTACATATGTGTATAAGGTGCTTGTATACCTGTATGAAAAGTGGTGCATTTTTTAATAAAAAACTGTCAACATTTTTAGTCCCTGAAAAAAATGTGCTGAGGCAGCACTGGAACAGTCTTTTTCTGGGTTATTGCCAAATTTTCAGAATCCCTTCTACATCCTCCCTCCAAAGAAAGCACCTTTTCAAAAATTGAATGCCACAGAATCCATATAAAGGAAATATATGGAGACTGAGTTTGTGTGGAAGTGATAGGCGGCAGCACTTTTAAAGTTATAAGTCTCTTGGTTTTCTGTTACAAACCTGGTTTTTTTGTTTTTGTTTTTTAATTGGTAACTTAGGCATTAAAATTCACTTGAAGCTGAAACTTGGCAATGTAAGTTATCAGTCTTTGAGTAGAGTCTTTTGTAGGGAAAAAATGTTGAACTCTATCTGGATAGTTTTAGTCATAAGCAGAAAGCACTTTTACCGGTTTTCTTCTTGTATATGTATTCCACAAATAAAATAAAACATTTCAGTTGAGTTTTTTGATATATTTATTAGTTTTCTTTTCTGTAACATAACTAAGTAATACTCAAATTGAGACATAAGTTTAATAAGCAACCAGGAACTTCAATAGATTTGCTTTGGATAAGTCCTCAAATGTTCAGGTGCATATCCAATTTACCTGAAACTTTTTGTGGCTCTAAATAAGGTATTCTTCTTGGGTCTAAATTGTAGGTCTTTGGAAGGTTACGATTTTCTTTCCTTTGCTTTCTCTACATGTAAGCTTTGTATTTATACATAAAGATTTGGTGGGGTGGCTGAAGCTCTTCTCCCAACATCTCCTTTTCAGCAGGGAAGTTCAAGGTCTTCCTTGACGTGCAAAGCAGCCAGGCAAAACAATTATGGCACTTTTTCACTAGACAACCTGTTGCTTAATTCAAAATTTACTTCTGGGGGGCCACATTGTGTTGCATAACAAATGTGATTTGGATTAAATGTCTCTAAGAATACTGTAGTTGGATCAGAGTTGGAGTCTGCCAACGAAAGAGGTGTGCATCTGGATGTGGAAGAGAGAAGTATGTGTGTAGAATTCTGAAGAGGAAAATCTGGTGGAGTCACAGAGTTGGTGTGTTTTTCAGTAACAGACCAAGTAAAAGGAAATAGGCCAGGAATGCCAGGAGCCTCAGTCAAGATTACTCATACTCCCCCCTGTAACCTACTGTCTGAGAATTTTACAAAGGAAATTCCATCCCACATAGCATTAAGGGCATATCTACACTATGAGATAAGGTTGACTCTAATACAGTCAATTTCCCACCACCTGATGTTGGGAAGTCAAAGGTCTGTGTCCTCACTGGGGGGAAGAATCAAATGTGCATGCCCGTTAACGAGACTTTCATCCACTCAGACAGTGAGGCACAGTGAAAGGGTCTGTCCCCCTATCCTGGGGGCCCCCTTCCCTCTCGGTCCTTGTCTCAGGCCTCCCGACCGTGCTCCCTCAGTCAGTGTGACCGTGGATGCCTTTTTGCATGATTGCCCCACTCGGGGGTTGAGGAGGACCTGGGCCCACCCTCTCTCCAGGCCCCAGCCCAGGGCCCTACAGTGCGGGTGCTCCTTCAGTACGCCACCGAGCTGGCTGATGGGGCTAACCGCCTCAACTCATCAGCCTGCAAGCGGTTCTCCGTCTGCCCGCCCTGGGCTACTTCCTCACCCCCGAGCATCCTGGCTTCTCCTTCAGCCTTCCGCTCTTTTGTCCTTGGTCACATTGCCATGAAGTATGCTCATGGATCACAAGGGATGTTTCACCAACATCGATGTGGGATGACTGGGAAAGATGCGTGATGGCCCACATCTTTTAGAACTCCTACTTCTTCCAAAAGATGCATGCTGGAACTTTTTTTCCTGACCAGACCATTAGAGTCAGAGAGGTGAACATGTCAATAGTGAACCTGGGCAACTCAGCCTGTCTCTTGTTCCCGTGTCTCATGAAGCCCTACATGGGCAGCCTAGACTACAGCAAGGAGGAGTTCAATAACAGGCTGAACAGGTGCAGAATGGTCATAGAATGTGCCTGTGGACATTTAAAGGGGAGGTTAAGGAGTCTCCTCACCCAGTTGGACTTCAGCGAATGCAACATTCCTTTTGTGGTGGCAGCATGTTGTGTGCTCCATAGCCTGTGTGAGAGCAAGGGGGAAACTTACCTGCCAGGGTTAGGGGGTTGAGGCAGAGCTCCCAGTCAGAGAGTTTGAGCAGCTGGACACCATAGCCAGGGGCAGTGCAAATCAGAGGGGCCTTGAAGGATGGTTTTATGCCAGCCCTCTTTTGAGACTCTGACATGTGGCTTTCCACAAGTTGCCCCTGCATTCCCTGTGTCTCCCTTAAATCACCCACCCCCACCCTCTCCTGCAGTTCAACCAATAAAGAGACAATTGTTAAATGAACATGAGTGTTTATTAGGGGAAAACAACAGGGAAGTTCAAGAACTGGGAACTGGAATGGGGGAGGGGGCTCAGGAACAGGAGTGAGACTGCATTCTGCCTCCCAAGGGTCTGGAGACTCCTGCTCCCCTTGAGTTTCACCCCATTTGTCCTGGGGCCTCGGCAGCCCCTGAAGTCCCGGGGCTTGGAAGCCACGGAGCTGGTGAAGGAGGGACCAGGAATATCATAAGGGCAGGCAGGGTTCTGGATGGTGGCCATTTCGAGGCAGTTTGCCACACGCTCCATGACAGTGGACAGGAAGGAAAACATTCTCTCATGCTACCACACCAGCTGCTCCTTGGCGGTCCTCCTCTCCTGTCACTCTGCCTGGATCTCTGCCACAAGGGTGTGCATGCAATCCATTGGCTCCCTGAACAACTGCTCCCTCGTGCATTTGCGCTTGTGGCTATGAGCCAGGTGGGCACATGCTATAGGACAGGGGTGGGGAACCTTTGTTAAGTCGGGGGCCACTGACCCACAGAAAAATCAGTTGGGGCCTGCATACAAGGGAGAAGCAAAACAAAAACTCTCACTGACATGGCCCCCAAATGAGGAGAAAAACACTCCCCACATTCCTCTTACAAACCAGAGCCTAGAGGAGCCTGGCCTAGTAGATTTTGTGCACTGTGGTAGGGTAGTTAGAGGGGCTAGAATGCCAACATGGGCTCCCCAATGCTGGGGGGAGCCCTGAGTCTCAGGGGCCAGATCCAGGCAACCCAGGCCTGAGGTTCCCCACCCCTGCTGAAGGAGAGTTGCACTACGGGATGCACTGAGCTGGCTGCTGTCTCAGCTGCAAAGAAAAGTTACAAGAGCATTCTTTACAGCAGATACTTTGTGTTAAGCCTACTCCTAATCTGTTAGCCTACACTGAAGATCTCTTTAAAAACAAAGGAGATATGTTCCATGCAAGGCTAAAAGTTTGGTTTAAAGCGGGCACTTTATAGCAGGTGCCCAGATGTCTCAGGGGAGCATCAGGACACACAGTCCAGACACAGGCAGTCATGTTAAGGGGCCAGCAGGGGCTGGAGCCTGCAGGTGGGAGGGGGCAACTGTTTCCAGCACACATGGCTTCCTGGGACAGTGCTATTTTTCCAGCCTGTGAGAGTGAGGAACTGTTTTCCAGCCTATAAGGGGGGGAAGAGGCGAGTCAGCTTACCGCTATGTTTGGCACATTCTGGGTCCATCACATACAGCCTCTTGGGGACATTGGTTTCTTACCTTCTCTCAGGTTGTGTGTCCAGCACTTGTGGCCTCCTGGGGAGAGTGCTAATAGGTTCCCCTCCTCCTTCTTACAGGTTGCCATGCAAGATATCAGTTTTCTCTGAATCACACTGAGTGATTGGGAGCATATGCAGACTGAACGTGGCCATAAACCTGGGCCCAATGCTGCATTGCTTTGTGGTTCCATGATGCCAGATCACTTACTGGTGGCTTAGCATGGGAAGGTGTCCTACCACGGAGGACAGCACGAGGATGACATAAGACTGGACCCTCCAAAAACCTTGTGAGAAGGAACAAAGAGTTCCTATGTGAGTGCTTCAGTGGGCTGTGCATACAAGACTCCTGCTTCATCTACAGACACATGAACAAGCTATTCCGTCCCCCTCGCACTGTGTAGGCACAGAGCACACCACACCCCACTGCCTTAATATGCTTGTAATTAGTCAAAGTTTGTGAACTCACCAGAAGTGAGGATTTGGGGCTGGACTGGGAGACATTGGAAAGGGGGGACTAGATCCTGGCTCTCAGGGATCAATGGCTGTCTATTCTCCTCCTCCTTCTGCTCCTCCTTCTCCTCCTCGTGCCCTTCCGCCACCCTGTTCTCCAGGCTGACACCTGTCTTGTCTTGTCCAGACTTGATGACCACCCTGGGGATGCTAGCCGGGCCACCCCTGAAAATACCATCCAGCTGGTCATAGAAGTGGCACATGTGATGTACTACCCCAGACTGTCTGTTCTCCTCCTTAGCCTTATGGTAGGACTGGAACAGCTCCTTGATTTTCACTTTGTATTGCTGCATGTTCCTGGAATATCCTTTAGCCCCCCCTCCCCCCCCCCCCATGCAGCTTGCAATCCTGCTGTATATCTTGTCGTTCCTCCTGCTGGTTCAGAGCTTGTTGAAGATCGCTTCATTCCCCCACACCTCGATGAGGTCCAAGATCCCCTGGATACTCCGGGCAGGCACTCTTCTGCACTCCTAGGAACTGAGTCCTGTGGAAGCAGAAGTTCTTGAGGTTGTTGCACTGTTCTTCGGATTGTTTGACGCCAACTGCACATCTGCCAGAGTGTGCTGCTCACTCGCAATGGGCTCACCACACTGTCCATAAGGAACAGACCCTTCCACTATTCCCGGGGCTTTTTGAGCTAATAGAGGCGCAGATTGTGGCCAGAGTGATCAGAGCAGAAACCACCTAGAGGCCAGTGGTGTCAGTTCTCTAGAAACATTGCGTCTACTCTACTACAAATTCAACCGCACATGGTTGGGAATAATGTTTCTCCTCGTCAGTGTTCCTTCTAAGCTGCGCGGCAGCCCAGCTTCACAAGTGATTAATCAGCTCCACCCTGTCAGAGGCTCAGGGATCCATGCAGGGAGCAGACTGAGTAGGCGGGGCTGATTAATCATCTGTGAAGCTGCTGTTGCACAGTTTAGAGGGAACACTGCTCCTTGTGAAAAGCAGGAGTACAGAAATTGACTTCAGTGGCCCTTAAGGATACACCACAGGCATGGTAGTGTGGACCCATCACTCAGAAAACCGATCACGTGGAGCTAAAGTTGATGTAAAGTCCTAGTGTAGACGAAGCCTAAGAGCTCAGGGTATGTCTGTCTACACTACAATGTTAGTTCGAACTAACGGACGTTAGTTCGAACTAACATTCATAGCCGCTACACTAGCGCTCCGCTAGTTCGAATTTGAATCGAACTAGCGGAGTGCTTAGTTCGAACTAGGAAAACCTCATTTTACGAGGATTAAGCCTAGTTCGAACTTACTAGTTCAAATTAAGGGGTGTGTAACCCCTTAATTTGAACTAGTGGGAGGCTAGCCCTCCCCAGCTTTCCCTGGTGGCCACTCTGGCCAACACCAGGGAAACTCTATGCCCCCCTCCCGGCCCCGGAGCCCTTAAAGGGGCACGGGCTGGCTACGGTGCCCATGCCAGGTGCAAGCCTGCCAGCACCCAGCCAGCAGACCCTGCACCTGGCACGGCACAGAGCCACCCACCCGATATCCCCCAGCCCACCCCCTCTTCCCGGGACCAGGCTGGCGGCTCCCGGGAGCTTGCCCTGGACCGCAAGAGGCAGGCACCTTCCTGGGCTAGTGCGGACATCGTGGACCTCGTCCACGATCTCCGCACAGGAAAGTGTCCGTCTAGGGCAGGAGATCTGCCAGCCTGGCCACCCAGGAGCAGGTGTGCATGAAAATCAAGGGGGTCCACTGAGACCCCTGACCCTGAGCCCTGAGCTTACAATGGCCGTCCTAGGTCAGACCAAAGGTCCATCTAGCCCAGTAGCCTGTCTGCCGACAGCGGCCAACCCTAGGGACCCTGGAGGGGATGGACCGAAGACAGTGACCAAGCCATTTGTCTCGTGCCATCCCTCTCCAGCCTTCCACAAACTTTGGGCAGGGACACCACTCCTACCCCCTGGCTAAGACTACTCCATGGACCCAACCTCCATGACTTGATCTCACTTCCCTTTAAACTCTGTTCTAGTTGTAGCCTTCATAGCTTCCTGCAGCAAGGAGTTCCACAGGTTGACTCTCTGCTTTGTGAAGAACAACTTTCTCTTACTAGTTTGAAGCCTGCTACCCATTCCTTTCCTTTGGTGTCCTCTAGTCCTTCTTTATGGGAACTCATGAAGAACTTTTCTGAATGCACCCTCTCCACCCAACCCCTGCTTTTAGAGACCTCTATCCTGTCCCCGCTCCATCTCCTCTTTTCTAAGCTGAACAGTCCCAGTCTCTGTAGCCTCTCTTCATCTGGGACCTGTTCCCAACCCCTGATCATGTTAGTTGCCCTCCCCTCTCCCAGCCTTTCTCTTCCCCTCTCCCACCTCCTTTTCCCAGTCTCCCCCAGTTTTGTTCAATAAAGACAGAGTCAATGTTGGAAGAAACGTTATCTTTATTTTGTACATCAATAAGAAGGGGGGCTAGGGAAGGGTAAGTGGAAGGAGGTGAGGGAGGAATGGGGTACGAGCCCCTGATGGGGAGGACTGGGCTGGCTCTGCGGGCTTCTGGGGGTAGAAGCTCTCCTGCAGCCCCCCGATTGCCCCCTCTCCCCAGATGGCAGCCTGCGGCAAGTGCAGCCCAGCTGATGGCCGAGTGGTGTGATGTGCCCAGTGTGTGTACTCCGGGCACTCCAAGCCAGGACTGCTTTGCAAGCGGGGCACCCCTTAGAACTGTCTGTCCGGGGTGGGGGTCGGGATCCTTTAAGCGCAGCCCTCGGCTAGCCTGAGACAGCATCTCCACGCTCTAAATCCTCCTCTGATGCCCTGCCAGCACTGCTTCCGGCCATCCTTAAGCCCTGTTCAGGGTCCACTCAATGTGGACTTGCTAGTTCAAATTAGCAAAACGCTAATTCGAACTAGTTTTTAGTTCTAGACGCGTTAGTTCGAATTAGCTTATTTCGAATTAACTAATTTGAACTAAGTTAGTTCGAATTAGCGCTGTAGTGTAGACATACCCTCAGAGAGAAATGCAGCCTTCAAGTGAAGCCACAGAACACTTGCATTCTATTCCTAAGGACACTGATGAAATCACCAGACTGTTTACTACACTTTGCATTATCTCTGAATATTCTTTCCTCTCTGCTGTGAGACTGTTAGTTCCAATTCCACTCTCCACACTCAATTAGCCCCGGCCAGTCAGTCAGCTCACAATGAGTTCTTTCTGTCCCATCATTCCATGGGGTTCCTACTTCTTTTCCCTCTGTATTTAAATAGCCCTTGTAAACTATGTGCCTATCATCTGCCTGGCAGCCTGGAACCTGAGCTGCTGACCATTGTGGTGATGACCATTATGAACACAACGTGGCTGGTCCTGCAGCCCCTGATGCTGGGCTAGGGAAACAAGCACTGAGTGGTGGGATTGCATTGTTATGCAGGTCTGGGATGATGAACAGTGGCTGCAGAACTTTGGAGTATGCAAAACCACCTTCCTGGATCTGCATATGGAGCTCACCCCAACTCTGCGGTGCAAGGCTCTGAGGTAAATTTCAGTCCCTTATCCATTTAGAATAATATAATAAGAAAAGCCAAAAATGAGTTTGAAGAACAGCTAGTCAAAAACTCAAAAAGTAACAACAAGATGTTTTTTAAGTACCTCAGCAGCAGGAAGCCTACTAAACTACCAGTGGGGCCACTGGACAATAGTTAGGCTAAAGAATCACTCAGAGATGATAAAGTCATTGCAGAGAAACTAAATTAATTCTTTGCTTCAGTCTTCACGGCTGAGGATGTTAGAGAGATTCCCGAACCTGAGCCATTCTTTATAGGTGACAAATCTGAGTCATTGTCCCAGTTGGAGGTGTCGGTAGAGGAGGTTTTGGGACAAATTGATAAACTTAACAATAACAAGTCACCGGGACCGATGGCATTCACCCAAGAGTTCTGAAAGAACTCAAATGTGAAATTTCAGAACTATTAATTGTAGTTTGTAACCTATCCTTTAAATCAGCTTCTGTACCTAATGACTGGAAGATAGCTAATGTGACACCAATATTTAAAAAGGTCTCTAGAAATGATCCCGGCAATTACAGACCAGGAAGTCTAACATCAGTACTGGGCAAATTAGTTGAAACAATAGTAAAGAATAAAATTGTCAGATACATAGATTAACATAATTTGTTCAGGAAAAGTCAACATGGTTTCTGTAAAGGGAAATCATGTCTTACTAATCTGCTAGAGTTCTTTGAGGGGATCAACAAACATGTGGACAAGAGGGATTCAGTAGATATAGTATACTTAGATTCCAGAAGGCCTTTGATAAGGTCCCTCACCAAAGGCTCTTCAGTGTAAGAATAGGAGGGAAGGTCCTCTCATGGATTGATAAGTGGTTAAAAGACAGGAAAAAAAAGATAGGAATAAAGGGTAAGTTTTCAGAATGGAGTGAGTAACTAGTGGGGTCCCCCAAGGGTCTGTCCTGGGACCAATCTTTTTCAGCTTATTTATAAATGATCTGGAGAAAGGGGTAAACAGTGAGGTGGCAACATTTGCAGATGATACAAAACTGCTCAAGATAGTTAAGACCAAAGCAGACTGTGAAGAGCTTCAAAAAGATCTCACCAAACTAGGTGATTGAGCAACAAAATGGCAAATGAAATTTAATGTTGATAAATGTACAGTAATGCATATTGGAAAAAATAATCCCAATTATATATACATATGCCGGGGACTAATTTAGCTACAACTACTCAAGAGAGAGATCTTGGAGTCATTGTGGATAGTTCTTTGAAAACATCCACTTAGTGTACAGCAGCAGTCAAAACTGCAAACAGAATGTTAGGAATTATTTTAAAGTGGATAGAGAGTAAGACAGAGTATATCTTATTGCTTCTATATAAAACCATGGTACACCCACATCTTGAATACTGCGTACAGATGTGGTCACCTCATCTCAAAAAAAGATATATTGGCATTGGAAAAGGTTCAGAAAAAGGCAATAAAAATGATTGGGGTTTGTAACAGGTCCCATATGAAGAGAGATTAAAAAGACTTTTGGACTTTTCAGCTTAAGAAAGAGGAGAGGAAGGGGGGATATAATAGAGATCTATAAAATCATGGCTGGTGTGGAATAAGTGAATAAGGAAAAGTTATTTACTTGTTCCCATAATATAAAAACTAGGGGTCATCAAATGAAATTAGTAGGTAGCAGGTTTAAAACAAAGTTTTTCTTCATGCAGTGTACAGTTAACCTGTGGAACTCCTTGCCAGAGGATAGTGTGAAGACTAGGTCTTTAAGAGGTTTCAAAAATAGCTAAATAAATTCATGGAGGTTAGGCCCATCAATGGCTATTAGCTAGGATGGGTAGGAATGGTGTCTCTAGCATCAGTTTGTCTGGAAATGGATGACAGGAGAGAGATTGTATGATTATTACCTGTTGTGTTCCTTCCCTCTGGGGCATCTGGTATTGGCCACTGTTGGCAGACAGGACACTGGGCTAGATGGACCTTTGGTCTGACCCAGTATTGCCTTTCTTATGTATCTTCTACTATATAACAAAGTACATGAGAACTCAATCTCCTCTCACCAGGCATATCAAAGCAAAATGAGCAATTAACCAGAGCTCCTCTCTCCTACATTCTGCATGCCAGAGTCAGAGTGCTGTGACTAGCTAGACCCCCTAGAGTGGAAAGAAGATCTTAATTTGCTGCAACAATGGGCAAACCCTGCCATGTGTTCCCTGTTGTCCGCCAGCTCCACTTCCTCATCCAGCACTTCCTCACTGGGGATGAGTCCTTTGGCCACTGCCTCCAGTCCCCCTGAAGTATCCATGATATTCCAGATGGTCCGCCAAAGATGACCTGCAGCTCCTTATAGAAGTGCCATGTCTTCAGTGCCATACCAGAGTAATTGGCCTCCCTTGCCTTCCGGTATGCCCGAGTTTAGCACGACACTGCTCTATGTCTCTTTTTTGCCCCTTCTTCTCCATGCCACAAGTAAGTATCAAAATTCCTACAGCTGATGGAAAGCTGCATCTGCACAGCCTTTTCTCCCCATATACTCAGCAGATCCAACCGCCCTAGTGTGTTCCACACTGGATAGCATCTGCTGTGTAAAGCCAGAATGGTCAGCAGGTAAGATGCTGTGTATACTGTGCACATGGAGCAAACAGGAAAAACAATTTCCAAAAGTCCTGGAGAGAGGCGTGTACCTGTGCACCTTCCGGGCAGGATGCTTACTGGAGCAATCATGATGAGCCTTGTGAGAGAGGTCCTGGAAGCCAGTTAAGGAAAATAAACAAAATTAGATGTCTCTCTTCTGACACTAGGTCACTTCAACAATGTTGCAAAAAGCTCTGTGCCACTTTGTGGAAGTGGTTTCATTATTTCAGCATAGCAGGGGAATTACATTGGTAGGAGGAGCGTTTCTCTGTGTTTATCTCCATTGTTTTGTTGATAGCTGACTTTTGTCAGCAAAACTGTGAAGCATTAACTGCTGGCTAACTCCTACCATCCTTCATGCTTCCTTCACTCTGTCTTTTCTCATCCTGTTTTCCATTTTCTACCCACCGTTTATTGTGCCAATTTTTGTCTTTTTGATTTGCTAATCCCCTTCTAACAAAAACTCAATGAAAAAAAATGTAAACAAAAAACTTGTGACAGTAACATGACACTAGCAACTGATAACATTTTTCACTCTACATGTTACACTTTTCTCCCTTTGCTTGTTTAGATTGTAAGCTCTTCAGGATAGGAACTGAATGTTACTATGTATCTGTACAGTGCCTAGCACATTGAAAGCCTGATCTTTGTTGAAAGATTCACATTTAGTTCCATGAATTCTGAAGCAGGCACTAAATGGATAGCTGACCATTCTTCGGGCATGAGGCAATCCCCAGCTGGCATAGAACCAGCATAGTAATTTGTATGCTGGCTGTTCCCAGCCCCACCATATTGTAGGGGTGTGCTTTTTTGCTTCTTTTTTTTAATGAATTCTCTTCAGCCATCTTGCTTCAGGGTTCATTTTCCACAAACACAAAAACAATTGGATTTTATTGGTACAGATGTCCTCAGAAAGCATTTCAAAGCTGCATAAGTCAATATTTGGAGAAATCAACTTTTAAATTGAAACAGTTAAATACTTGCATACTCATGCAGTCAGAAAGTAGAAACAATACCATGTGATCTATCTGACTAAGCCAGAGCAGCCTGAATTTAATAGTTAAATGTTCCATATATTAGTTTATCTCTTCTCTAAAGCTCTGCAAAGTTTTAGTAAAGAATCAAATATTATAATCAATATTATGAATGTTTTTTAAAAAGTGATTTTACAACACTATCATGAAAAAATGTTGTGGCTTTTTTTTTTTTTAATTTCAGTTAAATGTGTTTTTTTGTGGAGGGAGAGAGTAGTTATTTAAACACTCCTCTGCACTATTGGAATTTAGTAATGAAAGTGGAAATTACCTGTTTTCATTCTGTAATCTGAAGCACCACAAATGGTAAAAACTATTTTTTTAAACTTTTAAATTTTAATCGTTTTAAGTGCTAATTATATTGGTAAATGTTTTTTTAAATATTTTTATAGTGACAGAATGCCTTTTACAAGGTGGACTATGATATGTAGGTAAAGATTTGTCTATCAACCATTCTCAGAGGAATTATTCTCTCTTATAGCTGATATTAGCAATAATTCATTATGGCTGTTTAGATTATGCTACTACTAAGAAGAGTTAGTTATTTGAGTCCCTGAAGTGCTGGCTTTAACATTAGATGTATATAATCATGATTAAATATTGTTCAGTTACAGCTACCTGAATATTAAAACTTCACCTACACTACAACTTTAACTGAGTCATGGGGACCTGGTTATAGTATGATTGCTCTATGAACTAATTAAAATAATATTAAAACTCATGATGCGGACAATACATAAGAGGGTCTCAGAAATGAGGTAAAAGCCAGGCCTTACCCCTTTATGGGGATATGGTTAAGTATTGTCCACACTACAAATTTTAACTATGTGTAAGTAGGTCAAGAGACAGCTATGTTGTAACTGAGCCCTGGGGCTAAGCTATAGTTGTAGTCTTGATGGGGCCTGAGTATGACGACATGATTCTTATAATTAGTGAAGTGTGAGCTTGGAATTTCTTGCATGATGTTACTCTTTTGTCATTTAAAATAAACTTAATTAATCATTAGCTGCTAAGTAAGTGTTCTTAATCTGTGGTATTGGCAATGGTTTACATCTTGTTCAGAGTGTTAGTGTGAGTTTTGTATGTAATTGTTGTAAACGTTTCTTTTTAACAGAATGTCTAGAAGACTCTAGATCAATACTATGTTACTTCTTTGTGGACCTTCCCCTATATAAATATGCATGGTAGTCTAAGTACACATTGACAACTTGGTAACAGACATTGCACTGACATAGTATGCTGGCTTCACAGGAGCTGTTTATATCTTGTTAATGGCTCTTGGTAAAAATCTTTGTAAAACTCTACTAAAGCTTGGCATTGTAACAACTAAAGGGCAAGGTTGACAGCAGCCTCCATATGAAATATATGATCAAAACTCTGCTGTCCTGGAGAAAATGTAAATTTTCATCTGCCTGTCTTCTGTGTTAATGCCAAAAATGATAATACAGTTTGGCAGCGTAGCTCAGTGGGGTTCAGGGAAGGGCTCTTCCCCTTTGGGGTCAGTGGGCAGCCACTCCGCCCCACTACACCACCACACAATCTATAATAAAAAGTCTCTATGCATCAGCCCTTGTTCCAGGCAGCATGACAATACACCCCAAAGACCATCCTTAGGCCTGACCCTAATTCAGGGATGCATGACAGCCAACTACACAGTCAGTTCAACCCCCAGACCCTGGATCAGGGCAGGCAGCCAGAAAGAAGTTTATAAGCCTGGGCCCTGGTTCAGGGCGGGGCAGCAGGAAAGCATTTTATAAACCCGGGCCCTGGTTCAGGGCGGGGCAGCAGGCAAACATACACCGATAGTTCAAGGTCCATTTGCAACAGCCCCAGCTGGGTCCCCTTGCTCAAGCGGGGGGTCCAACAGATGCAGGCCACTGAATGGGAACAGCTGAGGGGGGAGACTGCTACCCAAGAGTGAATGGCAGGGGGGACACAGGTCCGCCCACTCCACTGTGTCCCAGCCTAGGGCCCTAGCAGCAGCACAGCAGTCAGCTGCTGGGTCAGCAGGGATCCATACTGCAACGCACTAACCTTCTGGCAAACAGGGGGCGGCTATCCCTGGTCTGTTTCCATTTCCCACCTTGGGCTGTACCTGGATCCAGAGAAGGTCATCTGGGCACCGTGGTTTGGAGTCCTCCAGCCAAGTAAACAAACAACCTCTCCGCCAGCAATGGGCCTGGCGGGCCCCGCCAGTCCTTGGCTTCCCCAGGGTCCAGCTCCTCTCTTGGGAATGCAGCAGAGGCTTCTGGCTTTCTTGGTCACTGGGCCCTGACTGGGCTCTCTAGTCAGCCTTTTATATCCCTGACCCCATCTCCTGGCTTCCTGTTAGGTGAGTTGCTAGGGCCAGGTACTGCCGACCATGGCTCAGGGAGGGGCTCCTCCCCTTCGGGGTCAGTGGGCAGCCATTCTGCCCAACTACAGGCAAAAACATGATAAATTCTTTGTTGCATTTGGTAATAGAGAGGTGGATTGGAGGTAAGCCTGTAAGTATGAGTAAGAATTGTAATAATAATAAGTAATCACTGAGGTAAGAATAATGTGCTCCTGAGATGTGTAGCTATTATGGATTTTTTTAATCTAGTTTAGCTACACCATTTTGAAATGCCAAACACGGCATGTCAGAACATTGTGTAGACTTCATGCAGAAGCTCTTCAGTCCATTCGCCAATAACACATTAATCAGAGGTATTGATGTACTATATATTTTACATGTTATCATTAACAATGACAAGAAAAATTGAGCAAATCAGAATTATTTACTCTTAAATACATTGATTAAAAGATGGCATAGCAGGAGGCATAAGGGATCTGTTGAAAAACGCTTTCTTTCTCGACAGATCCCCCTCTAGACTGCCGCTTTTTGCCAACAATGTGCTGAGTTGGCAAAACACGGTGGCCATTTTTTATGCAAATTAGGCATGGGATATTTAAATCCCTGCCTCATTTGCAATGTCGACCTACCTAATCTGCATCCCTCTGCCGACAGAGGGATGCAGTCTATACATACCCTTGGAGTTCAGGAAGGAATGCCCTTTTTTTCTAGACTGACTGTGCATTTTTGGATAAAAGAGGGGAGGGTTTAATCTCCTTAATCCCCAAGAGATTTGGTTTTGAGTTTTTAATTTTAAAAAATCTGAAACATGTTTAAGTGTGTAGGATGCCACCAACTATGAAGTGTCCATGACCTGTTTCTGGTGCTGCAGATCTATGTATAAGAATGAGGGCAGTTTTGTGGTATTTTGTGATCATATATATTTTGCATACAATTTTTGGACCTTTCCACTTCAGCTGGTCAATGTGTACTGTTTGTTAATCATAGTTATTCTGCCAGAACTTTGTTAAGAAATAGCTAGAATGAATATGACACATGGTCAGGGAAAGTAAGAAGTCACTTCTGCATATGAGTCATGCTCCGCATGTGAAGTAGAAAGTCAGACCTGGAGATTTCTTATTCATTAAATAATTCTTGAATCTGTGATTCTTAAAAAGTACTGTCCAGGGTTATTGACCTTGGAAGCAATGTGTAAGAGGCAGAAGAAATAACATTCCTCTTTCCGCGTAATTCCCTTGTAGGTCCCAATTTAGAAATTGAGAGGTCTTACCTCAGTGTTGCTGTTAATGAAGCTCGTGGACAGGCAAGAGTGCACGTTGCCAATTTGAACACATTTGGCAGTGTTGCTTTTGTATCCATGCACTCTCCCTTGATGAACATATCCTTATTAACTTTGTCAGGGAAGTGGAAAACATTTTTTAATCTTATTTTAAAATGGAATATTATTGAAAGGGTGCAGCATCAGAAACTAGAATTTTAAATAATTAGTTGCAAAAGGGAAGCTCACTAAACAGTTGGATATGTTTTGTTTTGGAGTCAGGAGTGCAGAATGGGTTTTAAATCCTGACCCCATTGAAATCAATGGTAAAACTTACATTGACTTCAGTGGAGGTGGGAGTTCACCCCAGAGTATAATAGCTGGGCTCTTAACCTATAGCCACATCTCTCCATGCTTAAACCTGATGTGCAGAGTTGGATGTAATCAACACTTAATGGGGCTCTGTCTGGGCATTAGGAGGAGGTCTGCTTATACAGCGCTCATAGCAAGATCAGGGCTCTCACAGGGAATTCCAAGTGGCACAGGAATGGGTGTTGCTGATTCAGTACTTCCCTCTGAGTTGACGCAGAAACAGACACCTCATACATAATAATAAGGGAGGTGTAATCGTTCATGTAAGCTATAAAGTGGAAGTACTGATCAGGAAATTGAAAACCCAGGAATTTTTTTCTGGAGTGGAAGTGTTAGCCTCAGGGTGCCTGCCAAATTCCAAGTTGGTCATTGTGCCTTTCTGAAATTCTGTCGTGATTTGAATTTCATGTAATGTGCTTTGTATTCTGATCTCTACTGGTTTGTAATATTCCTGTGCAACTAAATTATTACCATGCTTCATCTCAGAGGTTAAGGAATGTATGTGATGCATAAGGTGATTCCTACAGCATCTGTGTGTACTTTCTGAGTTAAAGGCTCTGTATAAGATTTTTATCATTATCCCTATTAATGTACATTATTCCAGAGGTTCCTCCTTCTCGATTGTATCAAGCACAAACTGCTTTCACTTTCAAGGTCCTTCTTGGCCTATCCTCACTCTTATTTGTTATCTCTCATTCACTGTCAAAATGTCAGTTCCCACCTCTGATCAATCAAGCATGCCATCCTCCATCACCCACTTGTTAAATTTTCAAACAAGCACCTTCATTCTTTCTCTGATGTGGTCCCTCATGCTTGGGAAGAACTCCCATAAACATCCACAAAGATACCTCATTGTCCTCCTTCAAATCCCATCTTAAAATTCCCCTTTTCCATGATGCCTACAAAAAACTTAGCAATTAGACTGGTATTGTGCTCATATAACTGCCTTTTATGCTGACCAATGTAGTCTCATTGTTTCTTTGTACTCTCCACATCTGTCTGTAGCCATCTGTAAGCTCTCATTTTAGCTTGTATGTTCTTTGGGGCAGAGACTGTCTTTTGTGTTCTTATAATGCCTACCACAATGGGGTCTTGATCAATGGAAGACAGAGCTCTTAACATGGGGTGAGCATCACTCCAAGAATTTAGTAAGTGATTAATAGAGGTGTGGGGTCTGGGATGGAGCATGGGTGCAGAAGGTAGTTTAGTATAGGGGATTGAGGCACAGGAAGGTGTGTGGGGTCCAGGAGGGAGCTTGGGTGAAGGAGGAGGCTCTGCCCTATGGCAGGGGATGTGGGTGCAGTGAACGGGAGGCAGGAAACAGTTCTGACCTTTAAAAGGGATGCAGGAAGGAATGCAGGGTCTGAGAGGGGATTGTGACCTGTGGCATGAGTGTGGGGGGAGAGCAGGAATTTGGATTGTGACTGGAGTGGGGATAGGAGTGCAAATTCTGGGAGGGGATTGTGACCTGGAAGAGTGGTGTAGGAGGGGTGCAGGGTCTATGAGGGCATATGGGTGTAGGAGAGGGGATGCAAAGGGGTTTGGGTTATGTGGGGTAGGAGAGCAGGAGAGGAACAGGTGGTTTGGTGGGGGTGGGAAGGGCTGGGGTGTCAGAGGCAGGCTCTGGCCCTGAGACATTTACCTGGGTGGCTCCCGGCCAACAGTCCAGCAGGTTCCTTAGCCAGGGTCACTGCCTTCCATGGCCCCTAATATATTCAGAGGAGCTGCAGGGGACATGCGTGCTGCTCTGAACCAAACACTGCAAGCCCAAAGGGAGAGGAAAGGAGAACTTCACATGCTGCCTGTCCTGAAACAGGCAGCTCCTATTGGCTGGCAACCAGCCAGTGAAAGTTGCAAGATTTTTTTGGAGGCAGGGGAAATGTGAGAAGCCTCTTCCTCCTCCCCTAGGCTCATAGCAATCACAGAGCCCCTCCCCCGCCCCAACTGGCTTTTCTGAGTGCCAAGCTGGGGTGGGGCATGCAGAGAGCTGGCTAAGGGTCCTGTGGGCTGGATCTGGCAGCGTGGTATGCAGGATCCAGCCCATTGGCCATATTTTGCCCAGTCCTGTCCTAGGCACTAAAACTGTAATGAGATAACAGATAAGGGATGTAGAGAGAAAACATAATAACCACCAACTGAGAGAGAAGAGGCAGAAAGAAAACAGGAGATAACAAGGAAGTACTGTCTAAGAAGATGGGAAGATATTTCTCAGCCTATGTTTATAAATGGTTGGAATTCTTTTTTAACAAGAGAAAACTTGAGAACAAATTCAGTTATTCCCCTTTATCCAGTAGCCAGCCCCCGTCGCTTTCATCCTATTGCAAAACACCCAAAACTCATTTCTATTTTCCCATAATCCTAAATCTCACAATCCACTGGTGACCGGTGTGCCATGGAATATTTTTTCTGAACAGACTTTAGGTCACAGACCCAAACAGACAGAACAACTGTTGATTTGGTTTGTAATTTTTTTAATCAACATTTTAAAATTCAAACTTTTGGACTGTCTTGGTAATAGCCAAATGTAATGGTTAATAAGTACCGTAAGTGTGTTACTCATAACTCATGACGGGGTGGTCAGAAGAGAATCAAACCTACCATCTTTTATGATGAGTTTTAGTGATTTGCATGTTTTGCCTGTGAAACTGGCAGACCATATACCAGCTCATGCAAAGCCCCCTAAGTCTCAACTGAACACTGATTAATATGTAACTGGAAACCAGTCTGCCTCACCGGTTAGTACTCTTAAAATAGTGTTTAGATTTTATGAAATGCATGTGAGTTGCTGCATCCCATGATATAAAGTAATATTTAAGTGTTTACTTAATCAGTCTGGAGAGAAGTATCACCAACTAGGAAATCCTTAAAAAAACAAGCAGATCTGTGGCACCTTAGAGACTAACACATTTATTAGGTCATGAGTTTTCGTGGGTAAAACCTACTTCCTCAGATGGAGTGGAAATTACAGCATTTGGGGTATATATATATATAAAACAGCAAAAGAAGTTACCTGTAAATTGTAGGACCAGTGTTAATGAAGCTAATTAAGTCAGGGTGTTTGTGCCTCATTCACAGTATTTGGTGTGGAAATGTGAATACCAAAGGCAGGGAAAATTTCCTTTATAGTGTATTAACCAGTTAAGATTGTTATTCAAGCCTAAGCTGATAGTATTGAACGTGTAAATAAACTCCAGTTCAGCTGTCTCCCTCTTGTAATGAGGTGATAAAATTATTTTGTTGAAAGATGGCTACTTTTAAATCAATTATTGAATGTCCAGGGAGGTTAAAATATTCCCCTACAGGTTTATGTGTGTTACCATTCCTGATGTCTGGTTTGTGTCCATATGTCCTTTGGCGTAGAGCAGAAGGGCATTGCTGGCACTTGATGGCATGTATCACATTAATTGATGTGCAGGTATATGAGCCCCTCATGTGGCTAGGTCCTGTGATGGTGTTTCTTATATAGATATGTCAACAAAGTTGGCAAAGGGGTTTGTTGCAGGGATAGGTTCCTGGTTAACTGTTTCTGTGGTATGGTATGTGGTTGCTGGTAAGTATTTGCTTCAGGTTGGAGAGCCAGTTGTAGGCGAGAACTGGCTTGTCTCCCATGGTCTATAAGAGTGAGGGACTGTTTTTCAGAACAGACTGTAGAGGGGTTGGCAACCTATGGCATGCGTGCCACTTATGGCTGCGAGCGAATTTTCAACAGCACACGGGAGGGAGTTCAGCCCTGCCCATCTTCCCCCACACAGCCGCTGTAGGGTGCGCCCTCCTCCCTGCAGCAGGTTAGGCTGCAGTGGGAGGAGGCAGCACTGGGGCTGAGGCTCTTCAGCAGCGCCTTGGCCGGGACTGAAGGTGCTTCTGCCGTGGCCATGCAGCCCCAGACCATGTGGGCCTTGGCAGTGGCAATGAGAACTCCCTTTGGGGTGTCCTAGGTTAGTGTGGCCACACCATTGCTGTAAGGGGGCTCAAAGTCAGGTAAGGTCCCTCCTCATGCCCAGATCCCCCCACATCCTAATTCCCTCACTCCCCTCTCTCCACCAAGACCCCACACCCTCAGCTTCTGCCAACACCCTCCCTGGCCAGACACCTCACCTTGCCCCTGCACTTTCCCTCCTGGCCTGGCCAGACATCCCACCCTGCTCCTGCAACCACCACCTGGCCAGACACCCTACTCCCAACCTGTTTCTGCATCCCAGCTCCCTCCCAGACCTCACAACTTCTCCCCCTTCTGCACCAACCTCCCTCCCACATCCTGCATCCCATCCCTATCCTACTTGCTGGCAGCCCTGTCTCACACACTGTACCCCTTGTTTTTGTCCTTACCCCAGAGCCTAAGAAGATCCACTAACTGTGGAACCCCAGAAAAGTAAATCTGGTCTATAAAAAGCCCTGAACCTCAGTCCCCTCGCCCTCCATTCTCTTCACCCCGTGAGGCTGAAGCGCCAGAGGAATGAGGTGTCTCAGTTGAGGCCATATCAATGAGGGGTGGGGGTCTTTGGAGGTGTTTTTTCCCTTCTTACTTGTGTGGTCCCCAACTGACTTTTTTGTGGGTCAGTGACCTCCAACCCAAAAAAGGGTCCCCACTCCTGCCATGAATAAAGAAAACATTGAAACCTTTTGTGTTGGATGTAATATTTTACTTTATGAAGTTTAATAAACTAACATGAGAAAGTTAAAACACTTCATCTGTTTCATAATTTAAATTAAACCATTCTCCCTAGCTGCAACTAGTTCAGAAAATAAGGTCACTGTACTCAGCCTGGCCTTGCCTCCTCTACCCCAACCTTCCCCCAGCACACAGATCCGTGAATAAATTAAATATTTGTAAGCCACTTCTGAAAGGTTGCCGACCCCTGCACTAAAAGGTAAGATCTGCATCTTAATTTATTAATGAAGCTGCTGTAAGTTGGACTATCATTGACTTTAAAAAGTATCACCAGCACTCAGACCCAAATATAGAGGTAAATAAGTAAAATCTCAGCACTCCTCCTCTGAAAGGTTGCTGACCCCGCTGTACATTGTAAGTGATGAGCTGGAGGGGTTCAAGCTGAGGGCTGTAGGTGATGACCAGTGGCGTTCTGTTATTTGCCTTGTTGAGCCTATCGTAAATTAGGTGATTTCTGGGTATTTGTCTGGTTTTGTCAATTATTTCCGACTTCCCCAGGTGGGTATATAAGTTTTAAGAATGCTTGATAAAGATCTGGTATGTGTTTGTGGCATTGGAGTAGAGACGGTTGTATATTAGAGCTGGGCTTTAGACAGCGGATCATGTGATGTGTCCTGGATGGAAGCTAG
Organism: Pelodiscus sinensis; assembly: GCF_052426305.1. NCBI lineage: Eukaryota > Metazoa > Chordata > Testudines > Trionychidae > Pelodiscus > Pelodiscus sinensis. The sequence goes on from NC_143056.1 coordinate 98,092,962, forward strand.
AGACATGTAGGTAAGAACAGCAGTCAGTAGGTTTCTGGTATAGAGTGGTTTTTATGTGAACATCTTTTATGTGTCTGTACTGTCCAGGAAGTGGATCTCTTGTATGGACTGGACCAGCTGAGGTTGATAGTAAGGTGGAAATTGTTGAAATCCCTGTGGAATTCTTGAAGATTCTCCTTCCCGTAGATCCATATGATAATGATGTCACCAATGTAGCCTAAGTAGAGATGAGGCAGTAGGGGATAGGAACTGAGGAAACATTGTTCTAGGTCAGCCATAAAAATGTTGGCTTATTGTGGGGTTATGGGGCTACCCATAGCAGTGCCACTGCCTTGAAGGTATAAATTGTCCCCAAATCAAAAATAGTTGTGGATGAGGACAAAGTCGCATAGCTCAGCCACCAGGTGTGCCATGACATGATCAGGGATACTCTTTCTGACAGCTTGTAGTCCATCCTTGCGTGGAATATTGGTGTCAAGAGCTTCTGCACCCCTGGTGGCCAGGATGGTGTTTTCAGGAAGATTACTGATCCATTGTAGTTTCCTTAGGAAGTCAGTGGTGTCTTGAGGATAGCTAAGAGCGCTGATAGCATAGGGTCTGAGGAGAGTTTCAACATAGTCAGATAATCATGGTGAGGGTTCCAGAGCCTGAGATGATGGGATGTCTGGGATTTCCAGGTTTATGGATCTTGGTTAGCAAATAGAATAGCCTTGGTTAGGTCTTTAGGGGTAAGTCTGTATAGATTTGATCCCGTGCTATCACAGGGAGTTTTTGGAGCAGATGGTGTAGTTTTTTGGGGTATTTTTCAATGAGATCAGAGGGAAGAGGCCTGTAGAATGTGGTATTGTTGAGTTGATTGGCAGCCTCCTGTTCGTAATCTGAACTATTCGTAATGACTACAGCACCCCCTTCGTCAGCCTCTTTGATTATAATGTCAGTTGTTTTTGAGGCTGTGCATAGCATTGCATTCAGCAGTTATATGTCACATGATGTTGTTTGTTCACAGTGTCAGCCTGTGCACGTTTGCAGATGCAATCAACGTCATTTTGACCTTCGGGAGGAGTCCATATTTTGGTAGGATCCTGTGAGTCAGGGCAATGTTCAGTGGTGCGTTGGAAATATTCCTTTAGTTGGAGACGGCAAAAATAGGCTTCCGGGTCACTGCAGAACTGTGCCATTTGTGTGGAAGTGGTAGGGCAAAAAAGAGTTTCTGAGATAGGACAGACTGTTCTGCCGGGTTAAGTATTTGGTTGGATAGATTAATGAGAAATACTAGTTCGCCACAGGAGGTGTTATCTCCTGCCCAACAAAAGAAGGACGTGACACAAACCAGTGTGGATTTGTTGATTGTACCCACACCACACCCATTAGGAAGAGACAGGTATGCACATTCATATGATCAACTTTAACTCTGGGGAAAAGGTCGGGGGGGAGAGGGAGGGAAGCCCTGACAAGAAGGAGCTGTATCATTATGCTTATTGGGCTGTAAAGGGGCAAGGATTACTAACCATAAGCAAAGATCCCTGGTGCTTGGTCTCAGTTACCCTGAAGGACATACAGAACTTGCTTGTTAGAGAAGCGTCTGTTACCTTTTGAAACCTAAGACTATAACTCATCTGTGTGTATACATGCAGGCCCATACTAGGAGTTTTCTGTGGGGGGTGCTTTTTTTGTAAACATGGACTACAATTTTTTTTAAATATAAAGGAGTTCAAAAATATTTGTGCAATGAGTGTGTATAAGAGAGGTTTATGAAAAATTTGAGTGGAAACAGTAAAATGATTTTGTTATAACATACTAAAAATGTATATAGTAATAAAGGTTTTATAGAAATTACTTTCTGGTATCTTGCTGAAGTATCTTAAGTGAAAAACAATACTCCAAAATATTCCAGTCTTCTTTTTCAGAGTTTTTCAGTTAAAACTATACATAGGCTAGTAGTAGTGAAGTACATTTTAGGTAACAGCAAACTTTTCTTCATGACAGTAAGTTCACAGCAGTGTCTAAGATATGTTCACAGTTAGAATAAACAGAATAAAACTTGTGCTTTATAAAAATAAAAAGGAAAATTAACTCCAAGGTACAAATCAAAGTACAAAAACCGCTGCAAGTGCTATAATAGGAACACGGATGAAATTGCTAACACCAGTAACTACTAGTTACTTAAATGATTTTGAGTATTAGCCATTAAAAAAAAGCAAATAGTGCCATGACATGCATTGCACAATGATACAGATAAATGATGAAATGATGCATTGCATAGTGGTAATACAGAGAAATGATGAAGTGTTCAGCGTAATAAGAGAAATAGACATAACGTTTTCAAAGGAGCAAAACTATAATTAAAATGGATTACCAGAATGGAAGTGCAAGTCAGGGAATCACAGTAGCTGATAAGACAAATTTGTGAACTGTTATGAGGCTTCACATTGACATATAAACTGATAAAAAAACTTCTAGATCCTAAAAATGTTACACACTCCCTCACACACTGTATGTGAGATGTTTTACAGCATTCAGTCTCCTGCACTGTAGCAATGCAGAAAGATATCAGGCTCTGTGTGGATATCAGGGAGAGCCAAGGCATTAGGGAAGCTGTACCTCTAAGAGCACAGTCAGGAAGCTGCCCTGTGCTCCCACATTTTGCCCTGTGATGGGAAATAAAACCCCTCTCTTCCCCTCCACCCTGCCTTTGCACACTCCAATCACCCCTCCTCCCCCCCCCCCACCTGATTTTTCCTTTCCAGCCCCTCTTCTGCCTCACCCTAAAGTTAGTTGGGCCCCTCCAGGCCAATTAATTTCTGTCCCCCTGCTTACACCCTGCCCATCCCCCTGCTCTGATTTGACCCCTGAACTCTTTTTAAATGCTGGTAAAGAGTCAGAAGCAGCATCTGAATCCATGTAATGGCAGAGTGAGGGCAGCAGCAACAACTGCTCTTACTGAGCATGCTCAGCACACCCTAAGTAGTGAATTCTGAGATGCTGTTGCTTCTGTCACTACACCTGTGTAGGGGAGGGGCTGACAGTCCGGGAGCTGGTTGCGGTACAGAGCCTCCAAGCGTCCACTAGGGCTTTTTTCCATTTAGCCTGCTTTTGCGCAAAACGTGTTAGCTGCCTGTCTACACTGGCCCTTTTGCGCAAAAACATTTGCGCAAGAGGGCTTTTTCCTGAGCGGGAGCGTGAAAGTATTTGCGCAAGAAGCACTGATTTCGCACAGTAGAACATCAGTGCTCTTCCGCAAATTCAAGCAGCCAGTGTAGACGGCTGGCAAGTTTTTGCACAAAATCTTGCCAGTCTAGACACACCCTAAGTGTAATATGGGTGCAAAGCATTCTTTTTAATATGGTAAAACAGAAATGTATTTAAACATATCTCTTTAATGTGTATGTTTGCCTTTACTATTTCTCATGACTTGATACTGTGACATCAAAAAGTGCCCTGCAGTACTGAAAGAAAACAAACACTAATCCATCTTGCAGAAATTAAAATCAAAATATTTCAGTAATACATTACTGCAGTATGAAGTCTTATTTGGCCAATACATATCACTTATAACATGTTATACTAGGGACTTTGGGGCCTGAATGCATAAAATGTGGGTCCAAGAAAAAAATAATGACATTGTGTGCTTTGTAAACTTTTTTCCATTGAAGACTTACATAGTGCAGATAGCTGTAAACACAATGTACAGTTTTCTATAAAAGAGCACATATATTTCTGGATAATGATATGCCTCACATGTAATGTATTGCATATATACATACTCGCTTTCAGCAATATTGTATGCCTTTTCATTCTGTACATAACTTTTATGTCTTCTCTGATCTCCTGGAAAACACACGCTCCAATATACACATAGCCTTTTATTCTGCAAGTTGAACCTCTCTAGTCCAGCACTCTCTGGTCTGGCAACGTCTGTGGTCGGCATGATTTTAGTTAGGTACATGTCCACTTTTTATGAGTGTGGCCAAGTTTCCCATGGTCCCATAAAGTTTGTTTACAGCTACCAGTCCTGGCTCTCAGTGTTCTGTGCTGTTATTTAGCTCTAATTTACCCCAAAATGTCTTCTAAGTGCCCAGTAAGCAGTGGCAGTGTTGGCAATGCTACTACACAATACTGACCTTCCATGGTTTAGCAAATTCTCTGGTTTGGCACCAGTCAGTCCCCAGGGTGCCAGACTTGAGGTTCAATTTGTATTACATGCAGCTTTGAATGACTGCTGCACCTACTGGTTAATAAAAAAATACTCTAATGTTTAACCAGCCGGATTGTTAGGCAAATAGCACATAGTCCATCTCTAGAGCTAGCTCCAGTTGTACAACCCTGCAATCCAACAATAAATCTAACAATCAGATTGTACAGTGGGGAAGGAGAGCTACTAACTGATCACACTATGAAGGCTGAGGTGTTGACTGCTGATTTTGCTTCAGTCTTCATTAAAATAGTTAATTGTGATCAGATACTCAACACAATTAATAACAAGGGGAAGTGAACATGAGCCATAACAGGGAAATAACAAGGCTGACCAATATTTAGATAAGTTAGATATACTCAAGTAGGCAGGACGTCATGAAATTTATCCTAGGGTGCTGAAGCATGCTCAGAACTATTAACAATGATATCTGAGAAATCATGGCTGATGGGTGAGGTCCCAGACTGGAGAGATGAGCGTCCGTCACGGGGGCCGTCAGAATTGCTTGGCCCTTTGGCAAGGAGGGGCAGTTCTGTGCTTCCGAAAGGGGCCAGGCCACAGACGGAAGGGCCAGGGTTGGGGCAGCTGGCCCTCAGAGCCGCCTGGACTGTGCTGCACTGCCATCCCCTCCCCCTAGCCAGCCCTTAGCCCCCCCCCCCCCCCCCCCCAGGACTCGGGTGGCAATTTATAGGACCTGGGGCTCCAGACACTGCCACGGTTGCAGGGGCAGTGGCCACAAGCCAAGGGCCCTTTTGAATCAGTGGGCCCCATGGCAGTTGCCCTCTTCCCCATCAGCAGGCCTTGCAACCACAGTACCTAACTTTGAAAAGGACAACAAAGCGCTCCAAGGAATTATGAGCCAGCCTGTCTTTGATACCTGGAAAGATACTAGACCAAATTTGTGATCAGTTTGTAAGTACCTGGAGAATAACAGGGTCATCGAAAACTTTTCCGTTAAAAGCATTTCCGGAAAATCATGCCAGTGTAGACGTAGCCCATATGTAAGATATTGGAAGAAATGTTCCTGCTCCACTTGGCATTGATGAGACCTGCGCTAGAGTACTGTGTCCAATTTGGATGCTACGTTTTAGGAAAGATGTGATCAAATTGAAGAATGTCCAGAGGAAAGCAACAAAAGTGATAAAAGGTTTAGAAAAACTAATAAAAGGTGAAAAAAATTGGGCATGTTAAGTCTTGAGAAAAGACAACCGAGTGGGGACCTGATAAGTCTTCAACTACGTTGAGGGCTGTTATAAAGAGGATTGTGATTAATTCTCCATGTCCTCTGAAAATAAGACAAGAATAAATGGGTTTAACCCTGCAAGAAGGGAGATTTGGATTAGCTTTTATGAAAACTTTTCTAACCATCCAGGTGAGCCAGCTCTGGAATACGTTTCCAAGAGAAACTGTGGAATCCCCATCCGTGGAGGTTTTTAAGGACAGGTTTGACAGACACCTGTCAGGGATAGCCTAGGTATACTTAGTCCTGCCTCAGCAAAGGTGGCTGGACTTGATGACATCTGTTCCAGGTGTATAGTCCCATGTTCTGTGATTGCGAGAAAAAAGGTGGGATTTTTTTTTGTGTGCGCTGCTTTTCGGTTGTTTTTCTTAAGTTTTTATAAAGTAGAATCTTCAAAAAAGTCAAGAAGGCACAAAATAAAAGGAAAATGTATATACTTAAAATCAACAACTTAAATATAAGAAAAACATAGTTCAGTAAAACAGCAAATAAAAGTGAACATAAATCTCTGAGGTCTGGCAACATCCACCAACCTCTCTCATTGCTATCCTGCTGTCGTGAGAACTGTAAATTTAAACAGGATAGCCACATAGGTCAGCCTTTTCACTTGTTATTTCAAAATAACTCCCCAGTGTAGACCAGAGCTGATTGTGGACAAATCATGTAATATGTCTGCCTCAGTTTCCTCATTTGTAAAGTGGACTCAACAGTGTTTATTACCTCACATGGTATTGCAAGGTTGAATTTATTAGTATATAATTGTATAAGAATTACAGATGGAATATGTCATGGAAATAAAAAGTATTATTATTAAGATTTGGCAATCTTATAGTAAGTAGATAGACAAGCCTTTAGCTTCTTATGTTATGTAATCAATGTGATATGTATCTATCATCAGTGATATATTGCTTATTGCCTTTAAACTCAGTCACAAGACATTATTTGTCTGTGTAGAATGTTTGAGATACAGTAATGTTTATATTGTGATGAGATATCAAGTACAGGGCTCTATCTTGCTGTTAATGCTCAAGCACAATTGCCATTTACTTCAAGATATTAAGGATCAGGCCCAGAGTTACATCTAGATACATTTTACAAACATAGATTTCCACTTCAGAAATATTTATGAGGGGGAAGAAACAAGAAACAACAAAAAGCAATATTTTGCAAAGATACCATTTGTAATATCTGGATACCAGTTTGAAAAATGATTGCAACAATATTGGATAAATAAAAGTAAACATTGATTAACAGAAAAATAGAAATGCATTTTGAAATATTCTATCAAAAGCAAATTTAGTTACAATTCTTCTTTTCTCTCTTTCTCTCTCCCACTCTCTGCTGAAAATCTTCCGCCATAGCGACTGCATTTGCCTCCAGACTTGTCAGACACAGTGAGCCGCTCAAGCAAACAGGATCTGGCAGAATCCACCAAACTGCTGAGCTCAGGATGTGGTGCGATGGCCACGGGCAAGAAGCACCTGGACTTCTAGTGATTTCTACTTAGCAATTTCACTCCGATGTACATGACACTCTAATTATGATTGTTAATGACTTATGAAAATATTTTTCTTAATGATTTGACCCAGCAGTCCTTAAAAATACCCATTATGAGAAGAGGCCTCGTTTTCTCATCTTGGTTTCTTTGAAGACGTTTGTTATTTGTTTGCTTTTTTTTTTTTTACAAAATATGCCTCATAGGTTTTGTTACATTGAAAAAATGCTGCATTGCATTGTTATTCTGGAAATGTAGAATATTTTGTTCTTGTCAGAGAAATATCAGAATTATATTTGTTGTTAAAGTTGAAGATGTTTAATGAAACAATAACAAATGTGTTGTTTTTCACAAGCTAAATGTGTCTGATTTACATGATTGTATTAAACATTGATTATAAATGTAAAATATAAATTAGACAGTATTGTGAACATTATTAAATGAGATTAAGGAATTCATTATCATGTCTTATTTTAAAGCCAAATTTAGCAATTATTATTTGGAAAAAAAAATAGTACATCTGATGTCAAAACCAAAAGTAGTATATATGACATTATTTTACAAAGTATATAAACAATGCATTCAAAAATGTATTGCAGTTTTTCATATGTGTTCTACTGTGTCAATAATTAAATTGATAAAGAATTTTTCCATAGTAAGAATATATTATAGATAATTAGTTTGCCTTATGGGTTAATAAATGTATTAAAATGCACTTGAGTGGAATTTAGTAAACATTGAAAAAAGAATTGATTTCCTTGTGTAGTTCAAAACAGTAATCCCAAACAATTGAAGTCAGCACTATGAAATTATGTCAACAGACATAATTCAAGATTGAAATTCAAACTGACAGCTACATTAATGGTAGAAAACCAGAAGAGTGCACTGGAGCTTGGGGAAGAGTATCACAGAATTCTGGTCTAAAACACAACAGAAAATAAAACTAATTCAGGTTTTCATACCTTTAGGTACACTATTTATGAACTTATGAATATTTTGTGTGTGTGTGCGTGTGCGTGTGTGTGTGCATGGGTGCGTGTATGTAATTTCCAGATAAAAAACTATTAAATATGTTTTAAACCTCTCTTATATATTACTTTGAATTTGGAATACTTGGCAGTACTGATCTGTAAATTACATTGTTTTATATTATTTCTTATGAAGCAGACTTCCATTTTGAAAGGTGGCATATAGGTACATTGGTACTTCCAAACCAGATTTTAGATTACCTTAGCTTACCTAAAATTCAGCCTTTATAATAGGAAATAATATGGCTAGAGTGAAATTGACTTTCCAAATAACATTTTACTATAATACAATAATGTTAATGTATTTGATAAGATTCAAACTGAAAAGTTGATTAAATGGTTTGCTTTTCTTATACTATCCAGGTTTTACTTTATTTGTTCTTGACAACACTGTGTGTAAAACAAAGACATAGCTTTTAAAACTGTCTAACTAATATGATGAATGTCAATCACTTAAAAAACTCCACTGTAGCATAAACACATACTGTATACAGCTTTTATTCTGAATTAGAATAATTGAATCAATGACAGTGATTTGCCAGGATGTCAAATCTATCCATCATATCCTGTCACTACCAGTTTATTTTTTGTGATCAGAATCAAAAAGACTACTATTTTGTCATCAGCTATTTCATTAGTTGTAACAATCAGGATTTCTTTTCTCTCGCTTTTTTTTAAAGATATGCCTATTTTATTTTTTTATTTCTAAAAACGTGAATCTTTTTTTTATCAAAGTTTCAGAACAGAGCTGTCAGTTTCATAAAGCTTATACCAATATCCTTATACCAATATATTTATACCAATATACTTAAATCACCATTGATTTCAAAAACATCATTTCTCTTTTTGCATTAGAAATAGCTCTGAGCAGAAATTTTCATCAAATGCTTATTACCTTTAGAAACTTTTAAATATTTGAATTCAAATAATGTAAACAAAATGTACATATTCTATATGGAAACATATATGAGTATAGACATCTGAAATTTGAAGTCATCAGGTATATACATTTCTTGTCAGCATAGTTAATGGGTCATTGACTTAACACACAGGTGGAAAATATCACTAAACTTCACAGCCAATTTCTAATTAATATATGACTTGGAAATAGATGGTAAATACTGTATGTCTATATAAATATAATATTTATGACTTCAATTTCAAGTGCTAAAATAGATTAGCATAGAAATGTTAAAAAATATTTTGACTAATAAGTAAAAGGGAAATTGCCTACAAAACGATATTAAAATGATTTTTCTTTTGTTTGTTTTTTCTAATTCACTGAACATGCTGTGTGAAATAAGTTTTACAATATGCATATGTACAGTGTTCACCTAAGGCAAAAACATGTAGCAAAATTTTACCTCTCTTTTCTTCAAAAATATTGTGCCGGTTACAACAAAATATATGACAGTGACTTGGTTTTCCCAGTAAATCAGATGAGTAAATTAAAGTTATTTCACCCTGTTTAATAGTGTGTATAATGTAGTGTTCCACTGGATCCACAAATCAACCTTTTCTCTCTCCTTTTTTAGTTTGTGGTATTGGATAAAATATTTAGCCATAACATTGAATTTGCTATGAAATTTCCCTGTACTCACTTTTAAGTGTCTGGCATATGGCCCTCGGAACCTTGTATGCAAATATTCCACTAGATTTTGCCTCTTTTCATTTGCTAATAAATATTTTTATTATAGGAAGCATATCAGATACTTGAACTGACGGACTCTATGTTTCCTCACAGACTGCCATAATTAATTGCTGACTCTACTTTGCACACCTCCTCCAGAGCCTTGGTGTTGATTTGGCTGGGACATCTTTATGAGAATTAAAATGATTCAAATTTCTGTTTAGATAGGTATTTTCTTTTCCTCGGTAAATGTTATGGATTGCAGAGTTTAGTGTTTTAGTTTTCAGGTTATTGTTATGAAAAAGAAGAAATTGAGCTACCTACATCTCAGTGGGCTTCAAGCTGAAGCCACTACGCTTCTTGCATTGAGACTGATGTTAGGTCTAAAACATACCAGCATAGAGACAAAACAGTCTCTTTGCAGTCCCAATTCAAACTTATACCCAGATCTTGACACAAGTATGAAAAAAAGCAATAATGAAATTTTAAAGAGTTGACTCTTTAATACGTCAAATAAGATTCTTTATGGAATATATGTAAAGTTGAGGCTATCGAAATACAGGTATTTGAAATGTGAGGAGCGTATGATGAGATATTAAACTATAGCTTTTTTTAATGTACTTGTAAAGGAATTTGTAAAGCCACTTTGCAGTTGTAGCTCTATTCAACGTTATGTAACAATAGCTATTAACACTAGAAGATGAGCATTAAACTACTTCAAATTTGATGCATGTAATAACGTAGAAGCCAACAAGGTGCCACCTTAACATTTAATTTAAAATAACTGTTATTCCGAATAGGAATTTGGGGAAAATACAAAAGTATAAATTATAAAAATACTGATCGGTCAAGTATTGAAAACCAAAGCAAGCCTGAAGGCTTTGTGATACTTGAGATTTCTTAGGTTGATTCTTAGACTGGAAGAGAGTAAGTTTAAAATTACAGGCAGCCCCCAGGTTATGTACAAGATAGGGACTGTAGGTTTGTTCTTAAGTTGAATCTGTATGTAAGTCGGAACTGGCGTCCAGATTCAGCCGCTGCTGAAACTGATCAGTTTCAACAGCAGCTGAATCTGGACGCCAGTTCTGACTTACATACAGATTCAACTTACGAACCCCAGGCATCCCCCAGTCAGCTGCTGCTGAAACTGATCAGCGGCTGATTCCAGGAAGTCCGGGGCAGGGGATTCCTGTAGTCAGCCACTGGTCAGTTTCAGCAGTGGCTGACTTGGGGACGCCTGGGGGAGAGCAGCTGCGGTGCTGCTGGGTTGGTCCAGTAGCGCAGCCGCTCCTCGGCGCTACTGGACCAACCGAGCAGCACCCCAGCTGCTCTGCCCCAGGCGTCCTGATTCAGCCGCTGCTGAAACTGACCAGCAGTGGCTGAATCAGGACGTCTGGGGCAGAGCAGCTGGGGTGCTGCCGGGTTGGTCCAGTAGCGCCCAGAGCGGCGCTACGGGACCAACCGGCAGTGCCCCAGCTGTTGTACCACATGCGTCTGGAGCAAAGCCACGGAGCACGGGGGCAGCGGGACAGCCCAGACGCGCCATGGCTGTCCTGCTGCCCTCGGGCTCCTTGGCTTTGCTCTGCTTTGCTCCCCGTCCCCCTGGTCTGCAGACCAGGGAGACGGGGAGCAAAGCAGAGCAAAGCCGCAGTGCATGCGGGCAGCGGACAGCCCAGACGCGTCTGGGCTGTCCACTGCCCGCGTGCTCCGCCACTTTGCTTCCTCTCCCTGGTCTGCTGGAGACCAGGGAGATGGGCCCCGTTCGTAACTGCGGATCCGACTTAAGTCGGATCCGCGTGACTCGGGGACTGCCTGTAATCAAAGAAGCTGGTTTTGAATTATACGTTTTAGGTAAACAAGTAGTTTTTCACTTTGGGTGCAGCTACACAGCACACTAAGCTCTAAATAAGACATGCAATTTTCACTACACAAATTGCATCTCTTATTTAGATTCTATTTTGATATAGCTTATTTTGAAATTTGGTATGTCTACACAGCGCCAAATTTCAAAATAATGTCCTGTTTCAAGACATCCTTTAACCCTTGTGTAACGAGGATTACAGGGATGCCGAAATAGCATTCCTGTTATTTTGAAAAATATTTAGAAAAAACAGGCAGCTTGTTAAGATGTGGGGAAATACTTTTAACGTACCCTTAATTGTCCACTCACAATTTAAAAACAAATTGGTCAAAAAGCCTCAAGCTTGTTTTACATATTTGACCTCAATGAGATTGAGGCCTTTGGTTTTACTTTACATGTCTGTAGTTCTTGGTCCTGAACTTGCTTTGACATATGCGAAAGCTGACCCTCATGCTCAATTAAATCAATGCACAGATGTAATGCTAGTAGAGCCCAATATGAGATGGGAAATCCTATTTTTATGGGCTTTTTCTGCAATCTTGCTCAAACAAAACATCCACAAATTCTGTCTCTCTCCTTGCGTTAGTCTGGTGTAAAACCAATATATGAGAGAGAAAATAGTACTAAGAGGAGATTTGCTCAAGCAATGACTGCGAAATTAAGCTCTCAGTTATTTAAAGGAATATTGTCTAGTTAAATTCAGCCCAAATTAAAACATTGACATGCTTTTTTAGAACCTGAAACAGAACAATTTCCAAAATGGAAAATAAAATTTGAAAAAAATCCACAAACATTCCTCTATGGCAGGGGTGGGCAATAAAACAGCGGTGGATCACCAGGGTTAACCTCTGGTGGGATGCTGCCACTATATTTACCTGCTCCTCCACAGGTGCAAGCAATCACAGCTCCCATTGGCCAGGAATGGTGATCCGCGGCCAATGTGAGCTGCAATCCCCCATATCTGCAGAGGTGCAAGCAAATGTGGGGTCCCCTGGTGGGCTAACCCTGGTGGACCAAATCCAACCCATGGGCCAGTATTTGCCCACTTCCACTCTATAGTGTTTGAAATACAAACACTGAAATTAAGAATCTGAAGTAGTTTCCACTGATTTAATTGTCTAAGCAAAGAGGAAAGCAAAAAGTGAGTATTTAGCATAAAGATTAACAGAGTGGGTTTTTTAAATGTTTATATGTTACAAGTGAAGTATTAATTGTAACGTGCACCAAGAAATTTGCAGTATTTTGTTTCTGTGCTAACCAAATCCCTTTAATTTTTCCATGTATATCTTCTGTGAAATATCTTTAAATCTGTTCACAGAACTTTTCAGCTTGAGCATAGATAGGCGAAAGAATCTACAAGTTGCAGGAGAGAAGTTTTCAGGGGTCAAGGAATTTACAAACTGCTGGTGCAGCTGGCAGAGCTCATATGTCTCCAGGGAGGGAAAAACTGAAGTTTATAACCGTTACAATTTTTAACTGCTAGAATTTACGTAAAGTCTGTTGGGTGTCTGGGAGCAATTGCAACCTCTGCTGGGAGACTTCATGCAAGCTACAGTTCCTGCCTGGCACCTGAAAAAAACTTTGCTGGGGCTCTCACAATACATCTGTTCACTACCTGACCCGGCTACAATGCACCTTTGGAGGTCAGCATCCTGTGAGTGGGGTGTCTGGTCTTCACGCTAGGACCCTACCCTAGACAAAACCAAGTGAGCTGCCTTAGCGAAAGCCAGGTGACTTTCCTGCCCACCCAAGATTTCAGATACGCTGCCCACTACACTTCACCATTAGGGTGAAGATAATAGATGTGATGAGGTGGGTGTGGTCTGAAAGATTCCTGAAGTCAAAATGAAACTAAAACAGACTAATGATTTCTGGTTTTGTGTAACTCTTATGGTGCTCCCATCAGACAGAGATGAGAGTGCATTTCCGGGCTTGTTGAGTGTGTCTCTTCTACCTATCCACATTAGTGAGAGACTTTACTGTGGACATTTCTGACATAGCCACACCTCATCTGTCCACTCTCTCGACACAGGCAGTAGAAAACATCCTTTGCAACGAACTCTCCTCTCTATCCAATAGAAGCCTCTCGTCAGCTCCGGCTGTTCCTGATAGAGCTTTACAGCCTTCCCTGCCGTTCTTAGGGAACACTGTGTGCCCTGTAATTCAGACATGTATTCTGAGACTTAGAAAGAGGTGAGTGGTGGATATGTGAAAAATATAGAAGGGATAAACTGACAAAGGATAGCAGGGGACAGAGTTACCATTTGTGCGGGAACTTTAACTTTTCATTTCCTTATTTTACAAGCTTTAATGTTTTAATATAAAATTTTCCTAAGTGAAACTCATTTTCAACCTTCACACTATCCAACAACCAGACTCTGATCTCACTGAAGTTTTTGGCAAAATGTCCATTGGCTTCACTGAGACCCTTATTCTTCCCCCCCAAAAAAATTGACAATACGTGATTATGATTAAATTGCAGCTACTCAAGTGACTACAAAACTCAAAGCTATATTCTAGGGCTGTGTCTACACTGGCACGATCTTGCGCAAAAGCAGCCGCTCTTGCGCAAAAACTTGCTACCTGTCTACACTGGCCATGAGTTCTTGCACAAGTGAACTGATGTTCTAATGTATAAAATCAGGGCTTCTTGCGCCAGAACTCTGACGCTCCCGCTCAGGAATAAGCCCTTTTGCGCAACAGTTCTTGCACAAGAGGCCAGTGTAGACAGGCAACATGAATTTCTTGCGCAAGAAAGCCCTATGGTTAAAATGGCCATCAGAGCTTTCTTGCACAAGAGAGCAACTACACTGGCATGGATGCTCTTGTGCAAAAGCACATCTTTTGTGCAAATGCACATGCCTTTGTAGATGCTCTCTTCTGGAAGAGTTTTTGAACAAGAACTCTTCCACAAAAGAGTTCTTGTGCAAGATCATGCCAATGTAGACGTAGCCTAGCACCATTGCTAATAGGAACAAGATTCCAACTCTTTCAAATGAAAAGCAAACCCACAACATTTAGGTCCCAGTGTGGGCCCATATACCATACTCCTATTGAACGCAATGGAGCCCGTCAGGGGCAGCAGTCTAGCCACATGAATTAGGCTGAATGAAGGTTCTTGGCCTTATACTGTAAATTCTTCTGACAAGGTCTGTTTCTCCATATGTGTTTGAACAGTACAATGGTGGAGGGGGGGAGGGAAGGGTCTAGTCCAGAGTGGTCTCTGGGAATTTCTACAACAGAAATAAACAAATAGGCTGTGTCTAGACTGGCCAGTTTTTCCAGAAAATCAGCCACTTTTGCGGAAAAACTTGCCAGCTGTCTACACTAGCCGCTTGAATTTCCGCAAAAGCACTGACGGTCTCATGTAAGATTATCAGTGTTCTTGCAGAAATACTATGCTGCTCCCCTTCGGGCAAAAATCCTTTTGCGCAAAGCTTTTGCGCAAAAGGGCCAGTGTAGTCAGCTCAGATTTGTTTTGCGCAAAAGCGCGTCTAGATTGGCACAGACGGTTTTCCGCAAAAAGCGCTTTTGCGGAAAAGCGTCCATGCCAATCTAAACGCTCTGTTCCGCAAATGCTTTTAACAGAAAACTTTTCCATTAAAAGCATTTCCGGAAAATCATGCCGGTCTAGACGTAGCCATAGACAACAAGAAAAATGTTTCAAATTCCTTGAAAGTTCAAGGAAACAAACGTAATTGGGAAAAAGTAGTTCAGTTAAACAATCAGGTTGGAGCAATTCTGCTGTGCT
Source organism: Pelodiscus sinensis (assembly GCF_052426305.1). NCBI lineage: Eukaryota > Metazoa > Chordata > Testudines > Trionychidae > Pelodiscus > Pelodiscus sinensis. Next base: position 98,108,159 of record NC_143056.1, read on the forward strand.
TTCCTAGTCTACTACCCCATATTATTGCCTCATTGCATGCCTGCCCAGGCCTCATTGCATGCCTGCCCCCCACTTTTTTATGAGGGTCATATATTTGTGATTAAAAAACATAGCTACCGAATTAGGCTTCTTTTGGTTAACCAAGCAGGTCTCTTATTGATGAGAAGTCCTTTAAATGCAAACTGTCCATTTTCTTTGGCCCAGCAATCTGAAATTCATAAGATACGAAACATCTCTTCCTGCCATGCCACTTTTCTGAAGGGTCCTCACCCAGAGCAGTCTAAGAAATGCCACTTGTCAGGAAAACCTTTCTTTCCAGATTACTTGGCTGAGCAAAATGCTGTTTTCTTTCTAAGAAAGGGACAAGTGAAAGGCGGTGCTATGACCTTGTGTGCCTGAATTAGAACTAACAGGGCTGGAGATGGAGGAGAGGAGCCTCTTTAGCTACACTTGGAGCAATACTTGACTCCTGTTGGTGTTAAGGGCAAGTGGAAATAAACTAGCAAAACAAATAGGGCATTTGTAAGTGTCTCCAGTGAATGCTGTGCTACCAGAAAATACAGAGTGAAGTGTAACTTTACAATAAAGTTATAAATTGTACATTTTATTTGGTTATAATAAGACATGACGACTCAAGCAGAATAAAATACCCCAAGAGCTCTGAATACTAGGCGAGGGCACAGATACAAGAGCTGAGTTCTTCATCCGTCCTAGCTTGCTGTTTGCAGCAGTATACTTCTAGCCTCTGAAAAACGTATTTCCTATCCCATGGATCGGACTAAACTAACCTGAAATCATCCAGGATTATTTTGCTCACCTTCTACGGTAATGGTGGAATTCTTTTCCCAACCTTCACCCTGGATTTTACAGTCCTGATTGGAGAGTGATGATTCCTGTCTCATTTAAATAGGTGCCATTTGACTCATGGGCTCCCTTTAAAAACAATTAAACAATTAAAAGCAGCATCTCAGCAGTGTGATTCAGAAGTGATTCCATTGTGTACATAGTCATGAAAGGGCACTGACCTGAATGTTATAGTAAAACTGTTTAGGTTATTATGCTTCTCACTGAAGATGTCAGTATCTTAGCTAGAACAGAATGGTTAAAATTACAAAATACGGTATGAAGAACCCAGCATTCACGTGCGGATTCTTGTTCTGCTGATAAATGGGAAATGGCATGTGAGCTGTCGAGATGGACTAATAAATTATGTAGAAAGTGGCCTTATGAAATAAAGGAGTTTTTAAGCTAACAGAAAAGGCATATTCCTATAAGAACCAATGGCTAATGGGCCTGGATCAGACTGACAGAAATATGTGATTAACACTGAGTGATGTTCCATAGTACATTTCAGGCTTCTTGGATAATACATCTGTAGAAGGGTAAAGTGAAACTTTGGATTCATTAAAGACAATAAAAAATATCATTAGAGGCTCTTCAGAGCACACTGAAGATTTCAATGCAGTCAGTCCCTGGGAAAGAAGCAAAGAGTTCTCATTCTCTCTCTCTCTCTGAAAGTCTAGAAAAGCTTTCTCTGCTTAGTTAGATATTTGGGTGCTTTGAGGTCTAGCCTGCCCTTGAGCAAGTAACCAGGAACTGGCATTAGCGCTCACACAGTTTGAGAGGTTGTATTCACTCCCCTACCCATTCTAGGGAAGAGGGTCTTGACAGAACTAGACACATGTCCTCCGGTGCAATCCTCCACTATCGCTATAACCTACAGTGCCTCTTGGCACAGAGTGTAGCAGCCCTTCCAGGCAAGCATGGCTCAGGGGACTGACTGGCCTCATTTTTCCCTAACATGCAGCAGCCACAGATCTTTCCCTTGTGACCTCTCCTCCCCCTCTCCACCACCTCACACACAACTACAGGGACAGGAAAACCCACTAGGGAGCCGAAAATGTTGCCGCCATGCTATGGTTAACCAAACACTCACTGCAATAAGCACCACATACAGTCTGTCAGCTAGTTGTTGTATACTGTCCTTCAGATTGGCGAGAGCATAGCCTGTCTGTATAGACCACATTACAATTCCATCTTTAGTTCTATGGTGACTCTATATTAACAGCAACAAAGATAATTGTACAGTGTGTGTGTGTGTGTGTGTGTGAGAGAGAGAGAGCGCTCATCCTTTTGCATGGCAGGACTAGTGCCACGGACTTGACTACACAGTAGTGGAACAACCTGTAAGAGAAGAGAACTAGGCTAAATGTGATAGTGAGATATCCAGGCATTTGGAACTGCAAAAATGGCAGTCATTTCCCCCCGGCTCCACTTCTCATATTAGATGGAGAGAGAGATTTCAGGGTTTTTACTCTGAAGCCTAGACTGCCTGAGGAGTCAGTGTGAAGCAATGGAACCAGCTATAAGCATAGTAGAGAGCCTCTTTTTGTTTTAAATAGTACCAGCTTCAATCATCAGTGGATTTTGTAATCTACTACCATCCAGGTTGTAAATTCTCAGCTTTTTGACGCTTTACCAAAGATGCCTGTGTGACAAATACACACACATATACACTCTAAGTGAAAGCTTGTACTGTCACATGGGCATCATTTGTAATGTAAAAAAAAGTGTGTGTTTCCATATCACACACACATATGCCTAACTAATATTAAAGACACCATATACATGCAGGTCGTGTCTTTTTAAGGAGGGCTGCACACAGTCTCTATTTGACCTCCCATACTAAACCCCACACACAATTAATTACAGGTGCTATGACTAGCATTTATACTGCTAGTAATCTAATTTATGCCTACTAATCAAAACACAGTGTGTGTGTGTGCGTGTGCACGTGCATGCACACACGCACGTGTGATGTATGTATGTGTGTGTTGTTGTGCTACAGGCATGTTCAATGCATTCTGTATTTAAAATTCAGATGTCCATCTATAAAAGAATATATATTTCTGCGGGCTACAGTTATTAAATGGCAGAATTTTTAAACAAAAAAAATCTCCCTTTTATATCAATAATTTATTTATAAGTGGTGATTTCTGTGCAATTATAACCATTAACTATAATAGCCATATCAGTAAAAAGGAAGATTTAATATAACGTTGTCTAGCTTTTATACATTTCTGCTTATGTCAGATTTTTAATTTTCTTGTATTAAAATCATGTGCTTTGAATGTAGTATATCTTTATCCTAAAGGACTGTGTTTTTAGATGCCTTTAATCCTGGCAGCAGTGTAGTAATTCACTCAACACCACAACTTCTGTTAGTTTAAGCGTACAGAGAAGTGTTTTCTGTATCTACTTATGTGTGTGATGGCACAAGACCACAAATTATAACAGCCTCAAAACTCGCTGTGTATTTTTTAAGCATCACATCTGTTCTTCATTGCAGCTTTGCACGTAACAACTGGACTACGGTGAAACAGTTTCATAGATGGGGAAATGTTTAGATTTAGCTGCCAATAACTAAAGGTTTTTAGCTTTCACTAGCCAGTCACAGTTTGCATTGTTGTTGCCTGTTGATTTGTCTTCTCTCATTATTTCTTGACATGCCGCTCTCCACCCACATCCACATTAGCAACCCTCGCATAAAGCATGTTGAGATATTAACCAAGTTATAGGTTCAGTGGAAAACTACACTAAGATTATGCTGTGTGGCAGTATGGAGGACTGGTGTTAGCTTTCCAAAAGAACTTTGCCTTTATTACAAACCCAACTGTTTTTTTAAAACATTCTAAATTAAATATTTTTTAAAGCCAAGATATATATCTACATATCTCAAAAGTACTGACCAGCATACATCAAAGCATAGTCCCCATTGAAAATTCTGTTATATTGTTGAGTTCGTTTAGCACTTGATTACAAATCTATATGCCGATTGGAAACTGTTTTCCTCTTCCATAAATACAGTTATAGATGCAGACTTTTGTATAGATCTCTGAATGTAGATGAATTTATAATGTGTTCAACCCAAATTACAGCATGCTTGAGTCATAACATCTATGAAGTTATTTCCTTGAGGACCTCCACTATTGAAAATTGAAAATAAATTCAAAATAACACTCAGTCAATATATAATGTTAACCTAATAAGGTAACAAAATTTGCAACACCACACTATGAGGTTAAAAAGAAAATAGTATAATAAAGGAAATACAAAGGCTTTGGCATGGTTTTTACAATCAACAATGGTTAATTTTGATATGTAGTTGTGAACAACTTCAAAACACTTAAGTTTAAAACTCTTGCAAGCACTTTTAATTGATTAGGAATGAATTCTAGATGCACAAAAATGATTGGACTGTGAACAATAGTACAACTATATCTAAGAACAATTAACTTTTGCCGACCAAAAAAGAAATGTATGATGCATGAAAATGTGTATAAAACATCTATAGAATATTCTTGTCAAATATAAATGAAATTAACTTTATTATAGAAATCATTCTGGGAGATTTCTAGGGAAGACAAATACTTACATTTTGACATAAAACAAATTGGCTTATATCGAAGACACAATCTACCTTTTATCTATCAAACGCTTTTCTTCATCCAAGTTCTCGTTTACCCCTTGTTTGCACATAAGCTTCATCTGTTAACAACCTTTGGAAATACCAACAGATATTTTTCTTACATAAATCTAGTGCGTATTGTTCCAGGTTTAATTATATGCAATGGAATGATACAAACTTGGAACATCAGTCCATAATCTATAAACAGATTGGTAGAAGTATTCGATATATCTTGATAAAACTCTTAAATTCGTGGCAAAGCTTGTTGATCATGGCTTCCTTTTTAAAAAAAAACAACTTCATGACCAACACAGATCAAACATCCATCCAGTCTACATTGTTCTTTTTTTTCATTATAACATACAAATGCCCATTTACAAATAATACACCAAAATGAATAAAAGTTTGGATACCAAAATGAAGATTTGTTCCAACTGATATAATGCCTTCAGTGTACAAAGGTCCATGTTAAAGTCTTTTCCGTGTGTTACAGAATTGGGCACAGTTGCAGTACAGAAGTCTTTCTTCCTTTATAAAATACTGCTGAACATCCAACTGTTGTCCATATAGTCATTTACAGAATAAACACATGTTTTACTGTAATCTTGGCCAATATTGGGACATATCAGGTTCACTGCCAGGAACTTGAACTGGAACTGACACACCAGGTGAAATAAGACCTGAAAAAGAGAGGAAAATATCTGTTTTAACTTTTCAACATACACATTTTTTAAAACAATTGTAAAGAGTTGTGCTTGTATTCCTGAAAGTATAAAATCTACCTTCCAATTTACAGACTCTTAGGATTTATTTCTATGTTTTTAAAAGTCCTCTGATCACATAGAACTGATTTGTTATTACAAATACATTTAATTCATAAGATAAAAAAGCCAAATTCTCAACTTATTTACACCAGATGAGAATCTGTCCCAAAACATATAAAAGTTTTCACTATCAAGCTTTTTTATTCTCAGAAATGTGTCTAATTTACTCCTGTTTGCAAGAGATGATTTGTTCTTTTCAATTAGTTTCCCTTATAGATACACTGAAAATTCTACACGAGAATAGCCTAATAGACAATTTCATGTCTTACAACTCTGCCCCATAGTATCTGCAAATGTAGGCCCAGACACATTACACACATGATTAACTTTACTACTGAAAGTAGCAATCCCATTAAAGTCAATGGAAATACATGCAGTAATAATGTTAATCCCATGTTTAAGTGTTTGGCAAGATTAGGGCCATCCTGAGAACAATTTTCTAGCACCTTCATTAGAAGGACACTTCCTTCAAGCAACCATTTTTGTTTCTCCCTTCATTTGTAACTTAAAATGAGATTTCAGTGTACACCAAAAAAGTCAATGGAGGTTTTACATTTTGGCATTTGGCCAAATCCTGCTGCTACTTAAGCCAACAGCAACAAGTTTGGGCCCTTTTGCAGCCAGATGGTTAGCATGAAATGAAGGTTAGTTTTAAAGAAAGACAGCGTTGGATACTGGAGAAACCAAGCTATGGGAAATGTTCTTTGTAGAAGATATTAATGGAAATCTACCTGTTGAAGTGGTTCCAGAGGTTCCCATTGGCTGGCTGTTCATATGTGTCTGCATGTGAGGAGGTGTGTACGTATCATAGCTCCGCCCATTCACTGACGGACTAGTGGGCAGCATGCAAGAGTAGGAGGAGGTCTGGCTGGGTACTGGGGGCTGTGGGGGAAAAGGACAAAATAATGTTACAGATCTAGTAATTTTAAATTATTTGAAATCTCAGTTTCCTCTAGTGGGATCTACCAGCACATAGAAGTTTCAGAGAACCTAGCTTCTTTTTCATAAGAACAAACAAATTAGGCCATTTTATCTAAGTGCCTAAATAGATGGATTTAGATACTAGCTTTCAGCACCCAACCTTGAAATGCTGGCTTTGATGTTGCTTATGCAGAGGAGCAGGCCCTTATGATCTTTGCATGCACAGGTAACTTGAGTGTGGCCCAATTCTGCTGTCACATACACTGATGCAAATGAGAAATAACCACACACACACTTTTCCAGTGTAGTTCTTTCTGGTAGCCATGTCATTGTATTCCTCATAGCAAATGCAATTGGTCCCAAACTCATTCCAACAAAACCTTGCACTACACAAGCATATAATCTTTAAATGCATGCACCCCATCTACACCCGATTTGCCAAGAAGATGATGTACATAAAATATGACGTGGCAGAACATATAGTCTTATATGATTAAAGCTGACAAAATGTGCAATCCACTTACAAATTCATTTCAGTGAGTCAGCTACTTTTTGAATTATGCCATCCTCCCTCTGCAATGACTATTGAGGCTTGTGTTTTCAAAGGGGTTCAAGGGAGTTAGGTGCCTAACATTTTGCCTCTGTTGTAAATGACAAGCCCAAAGAGGAATGACGTTTAAGAGGGTCTCTGACTCCTGCACTCCCAAAATGCATTGCTGACTGAGGTGAATTGCACCAAAGGCCTCAGATATCAATAAATAACAGGGTTTTTTTTTCTTCATTTTTCTACATGTTTAAGGGATTCTGCCTGCAGCAGAAAACTTCATTTGGTTGATTATGAGAAACTAGTAACATAGTAATTGGTGCACTTCAATAGACATATTGACCACCTAATCTGATATTCTGTTTGCCACACTGGTCAATGCTCTATGCTTCAGACAGAGCAATAAAACCTTCACAACTAGCCAATAACATACAATGCCCTGCTCCCACCCCCATCATTTAAAAATTACATTGTGCATCTGAAAGAACTGTAAAGAAGTCCCCAGATGAATAGATTCCTTCCTAACCCCACCGGTGATCACTTTATGCTTTCTGGCATGAGGATCAACACCTCATGGAATCATAATTCAGCTAGCATAATTCAAGTTGCTAATCACATCTTTTTCTCTTAGGTGTTCCTAGTGTGCCCATAGCCATAGCAAATTAGTAGTCAAAATCTAGTCCTTTTAGCAATTTACTAAGTCTTTTGCCTCAATAATACTGCAGCACGGTGTCCCACGGGTTAATTTTCTTATTTTTGAAACAGTTATTTTCATTTTAATTTGTTGCCTTTTAATATTGAGTGCAATTGGCCTTCTCCATACAATGCCATTCATTATCTGATAGAACTTAACTATATTCCTTCCCATTCTTCTCCTTTTCAAACTATATAATCGTAGTCTACATTTCTCCTCACTCCACCAATCGTTATTGCTGCTCTTTCCCCTTTTTTTCCTAATTGAACTGGAAGGGAAATACTTTCAAAGACACATGGGTACATTATATTCTCAGTTTCTATTCCCTTGCACAGGGCCCCCAACTGCCCTTTGTGCCTTTCAAAACCTCTTTCTTAATTCTTACTGGGGGCCTGTCTCTGCATTCCTTGAAGATTCCAAACTCCACTGACTTCTAAGAGGCCTTTTCGCGCACCAAGTTGAGGATCTGGCTGTTAATCACATATCTGAGAGACAACCTAGTATATTACTTACTTGCATAGGCAGGTTGTTAGCCATTGTGAAGCTAGGCATGGGTGGCAGAGCACTGTATGTGTTTGTGAGCGCAGTGTCTGTTCTGCCCAACATTGAACCTGATGTGAAAGAGGAAACTACAATAAAATAGATAAATAGGAGATGAACACATTAGTTTAAGCTGGAATAACAGTTGGTATGTAGATTCAGAAGACTATTTGTTAGTTCCCTAAAAAGATGAATGTATACGAATGTATTGCATAGATTACCAGGTGTGGTAGGTTGCGGGATTGGCTGGTAGACACTTGTGCTGAAACTACTACTGATGGGAATATGGCTGGGTGTGTTGCTGGCTTGTCTTCTCTGATTCCTCAGTTTCTCTTCCCTTCTCCATTTAGCCCTCCGATTGGAAAACCACACCTGAAAACAAAAGAGTTTTAAAATTATTACATAGGTAAGATTATACCTGTGTGGCCACCTATCATTCACTACATGTCCTGGCACAATGCTAACATACAGCCTCTTTGGAGTGGAACAATCCATTCAGTATAAGCCAACCTCTTCCTGTTGCTTATGTTTGAAAAGCTGTAGATGCACAAATGTTAGATCAACATCAGTGGCTTCCTTGTATTTTGAAGTTAGTCACATACAAAAATCAATGGCACAAGGATGTGAATACCTGTATTCTTGCTTCAGGTAGGTCTATTTTGGCAGCTAGTCTCTCCCTGGCAAACACATCAGGATAATGGGTTCTCTCAAATTCTGAGGGAAAAAAGAAACAATGTTGCATTAGCCCTAACGAAGTTTTAATGACTTATCAGAGCTACCTTTGAAACATCAGGTCATTTCTTAGCTTTTTCATGCTCTATATATTCCACCAGACAATCATGTAAAAATGAAGTTGACGTTTGTGTGTGCTGGAAATGGGGCAATTATTGTGCCATACTCACATACACATCCCCACTGAGATCACATGAGTAAGAATTCATGGGACTAGGCCCAATGATAATATTTTTCAGGAAGTGTCAGGATTCCAGGACCATGGTCAGAGGGGGCTCAAAGCAGGCAGTGAGTCAGCTCGCAGGAAGTGGATTGGCACACAGATGTATGCTGCCTGTGCAGCACCTATAGGGTGATTCTGTCCTCACTCCAAACCCTCTGGGCCTGTCACAGTGTGACCTCCGGTGAGGATGGGGTGAGTAGCAGCTGGGAATTTTGTAACTCCCAGCCAGCCAGCATGCACATTATCCACTGTGACTTTAGGAAAGTTGGTGTGTATGTAATGAGGGGATGAAGTGGGGAGCTGTGAATATAATTAATTGTATTGTGCTCGGGGTATCCTTAAAGCATTTTTCCTTTAAAATAAAACTTCTTACAACTGTTCAGATACTACAATGATGAATACCATAAAAATCAGGTCAGCCTGCTAAAAAAAATTGAAGCTTGGGAAGCATAGATTTTTATGGAGCTTTCTATTTGTGTATATAAATGCCTGTGAATGCCCTCTTCCATTTAGCTCTGAACATAACCAGGATGCATTTTGCTTTCCTCTCCGATTTTAGTAGCTTGAAAATGTCACTCGCCTTTCTCAAGGGCTTCAATTTGCTCTTGGGTAAAGGATGTCCTATTTCTCTGCAGCTTTCTTTTCAGCTGAAGTCTCATCTGGGCCTCATCTGAATCTTCTCCATTAGAGCTAATGGAGTTTGTGTTTTCACCTCCTCCTTCCTGTTGTGGACAGCCATCTGCAACAATCAGAACAGGAAATTAAAACAAATTTCACCCAACTGTCAGTTTCTTATAGTTGCAATATACCGTAATAAACCAGGTCAGCCATGTTTGCTGATATCTTTTCTTAAACATACTTAAAATGTCAAAGTGAAAGTTCACTGGTGACATAAGTTATATAATAGCATTTTATTTTTCAACCTCACCATAAATATTTTATATAAAACCCTAACTGTAATGTAATTACATTTTATATTTTCCCCCCTCTGGAATAAGAGAGGCATAAAATCATTCCAGTGAAAATTATTCTTCATATTGAATCTGTACTAAAAAGCTATGCCATGCCAGTCTCCTTTCTCTGCAGAATTTATTTACCTATTGCTATATTTAAAATGGTGATGTTCAGTATTTCAGATTATCTATAATCAGTAATTCCTATCTAATCAATTAGATGTTGATAGGTTTGTAGAAAATGCTATTAAGAAACCAAACCAAGCTTGTAATCTTTTTTAAAAAATATTTATCCAGTTTTTATTTGAATTCTGCACAGTCAATTTCATTTTAAAGGTTGTGAATTTAGAAGTGCCTGCATTGTTCTGCAGTTTTATTCAACTATTGTATGAGTGTGCATTGCCTTGACACCTATTACTGAGCACAGCTGTAATTATATCATCACCAAGAACAGGCTATAATTGCTGAAAATGGAATTTTATATTTAGATAAAAGGACTGTCCATTCTTTGTAATGTGTTGCACCAGAGAAAAGTAAGATTTCTTTTAAAAAATTTAACATGTAATTTTAAAAGAAATAGTAGCGAGTTCACTAACTAGCTAAATATGCTATGCTGCAGCTGAACATTTGGCATATCATTTAAGTGGTACATTTTTAATTAGGGCATTTCCACCACTTTTAATGTAATTTCTATCATTAAACAACGGGAAATTTTATTGTTTTCACATTTCTGTAGGATGGAAAGATGTGCACTTGGTCTAGCTGTCTTTCAAAGTGTCTGCGCCAACACTCAGGTTTGCAAAAGGAATGGACATTTCTTTTAAGGCAAGGAAGTTATCACTAAATAAACTCTCCCTCTCTCTTCAGAGCATTTTTTCACCAGGTTTTGATGTTTCTAAATGAAAGCTGGAATAAGGAGGCAAGGGCTACTTATGCTAATTTGCTCTAAAAGTTATGCTTCAAAATAAACGGCAACAGTCCTGTTACATCCTTTAAATTTTGTGGGAAATCAGCTTTAAAGTAATATCATTTATAATCAGCTAACAATAGGCACAGCCTTCAAAGCTTCAAGCGAATTGTGACAGAATCTGGTAGGATCTTTTCAAACACTTTGAAATGTTTTAAAACCCAAACTTTCTTCCCCATTTAAACAGTTGGATTCATCTACAGTGGTCACCATATGGGCGTTTGTAGATCTATTGAGATGACCACCAACACTTGAATAGAAAAGGGCTGCTTTTCACCAGTACACAATGCCAGCAGAGTAAGGGAAACTATTAAACTCTTGGGGCAGGAGGGTTGGCAAACTTTCGTGGGCAGAATTTTGAGGACACAATCAGGGCGGACAACAAAAAGATTCTCTTGAGGCGTGCAGTGGTCCACATTGTATCACAAGGATCCCAGTCAACAGACTTTTCAGTGAAGTATGTTAACCTTTATGCACTACTATCATTAATCACTGTCCCCTGGGCTGGACTACTCAATGCTAGTTAGGATTTTTACTTTCTATAGGAGAAGAGAAAGAAAGAACACCCCTAAACTTGTGAATAGGACATCTCTATACACTGAGCCTGTTTACTCAACACCAGAAAGAGAGAAAACTACTTAGCCAAGATTAGATAAGCTTCAACTAACATATTAGAGCACAAGGGTCTGTTTTTATTTACTAGTGAAAGTTGCTTGGTGACTTTTTAAGTGTTTCCCAAGCAAGGACTTGTGTGTTCATACCCTAGGTTTTATTTGAGGAGAAGGGGGTAGAAAAGCTTCAGTTAGCTTAGCTACTTCCCCCTGCTTGTTAAGAAACAGCAGCATTTTCCAAGGCAAACTTTTAAACCGACCCTTGTTTACCGAAGAAGCCAAACTTCCAACCCTCAGAAGTGGAAGGAAGATGCTTACATTCATGGAAACTAGAGAAGGTGCCCTTCTAAAAGGCTGCACACTCAGCTCTGTTTCTTTGGCAAAGCTCGAGCGATGTCTTCAAATAATTGTTGTTTGTTTTTTTGTTAATAATCCCTTTCTTTCTGGTTTATTTCTAGCCACCTGAAGTTACGACTGGCGGCACGACCCGAGTCCTGGCGGCACTGTCTTGATAATTTAAAAGGCTATATCGCACATTCGTTTCATTTCAGCTGGAGAGCGAGCAAAAACCAGTGTGATTTGTCAGTAGTTTTTAAATGCACAACCTCCCTCATGTCCAAGCCTTGTTGTGCAAAAACACAGCTCACTTTGAGATAACTGAACATACTCCTTGCTCTTGCAATAATAAACTGTAGTTTTCAATCTTAAACTTAAATATTGAGTGATTTCAAGAGAAAAATCTCTTGTTTTTTTCAGGAAAAGTCTCTATTTTTCCTCTAAAGCTTTACTAAAAGGCTTTATGCAGTCTTAAAAAAAAGTATTTTCTTGCCACCCATGGGAAGTTTAGCTTTGATTCGCTTCCCTTTCGCAAACTTGTGCTTATAAAACTCTATGCATTGAACTAAAGGTTCGCCATAGAGTAGCAAATATGATTTTAAAGGGGTCAGACAATTAAGATGTCTTCTTTTAAAACGAGGCCTTTTTAGAAACCTTCTCAATAAGCTGTTCCACCTTCTAGACCTAATCCGTAAGAAAGCGACTGAATGTGCGTCCCATTATCCTATCGCTAGACCATCTGACGCTGGGTGTAGGATTTGTTTCCTGGAAGAAGAAGAAGAAAAAAGACTCTGGGAAATAAAATCATTCCTTAGTTTCTTAGTGTCTTAATCAGTGAGGCGGAAAACAAGCCAAAAAAGATAGCAACCCAATTGCGGCACCTTTCAGCTGCAGAGCTGGGATCAAAACATTGTAGCATCTGTTGAAAGAGAAAGTGTCTAAATCCTATAGAAGGCTTTAGTCTTATAAGGAGGAGGGGGGATAAGAAACAGTGTGTCCCTGATCCCTAAACCCACTAAATCACTGGAGAATTTCTCCCGGATAGAGATGTCTCTTTTTGTTCTGTCAGCCCTCATGCAGCCATTATTTTATTCACTGCTGCATGGCGTTTATCAGATTGAGACCATATTTGTCCCCCTTTGAGACCTAACCTCGCCTTATGCTTTCTGCGTAATGGACTCTTAAAACCCAGGCGCACCGCGCTGCAAGGGGAACACATTAGCGCGCGCATGAATATTCCAGAGGCAGCCCATTCCATCCCGGAGGCAAGCGCGGGAAGGGGCTGCCCCCTCCCCCGCGGCTTCCTCCGCTCAGGTCCCAGGCTGGACTGCTGCGCGCCGGGGGCGCGTGGGAATGTTTGCTCGGGTGTCTCCCCCCGCGCCCCTGGGTAGCAGGAGAGCGCGGGCGGACGGGCGAGGAGGCCGGACACAATGGGGGGGGGGGCACCGCGCTACTAACCCGCCCCAACCCAGTTCTTCCAGGCCGGGGGAAGAGCCTCCCGAGCACAATGGCGCGAAGCCCTCGCAATTGCCCCACTGCGCGCCTCGCCCGCCGCGGAGCCCCGCGCTCTGGCAAGCCGGCTGGGGTCGAGGCGCACGTTCCCACCGCGGTGGGGTTTGGGCCCGGGAGGGGGGGGGTGAGCTGCCAGGGGTGAGGTAGAGCTGGGGGAGGGGCGGTATCCGAGTTAGCGCTGCCCCCGGGCCGTGGTGGGGAGGGGGGGGGGGTTGAACTTTCAGGAGCTCTGCCCTGCCTCCCCCCCGGAGTTGGGTGCAGCTTTGCACCCCGCACTGAACCCGCGTTTAACGCGATCCCGCCAGCCCGGGGGAGGGGAGCTGAACGATTTTTAATTGTATTGACGAAAAGGGCCCTCGCGTCACTTGCTACAACGCGGGGCTCCCAACAGCCTGTCACTGGACTGAACAAGGGAAGGGGGGGGGGGATCCTCCAGTCTGAGGTTAAACTCGAATCGTCTCCCTTACAGGCACCCCACGCGAGATCGGCCCCCACCCCCACCCCTTTCGCCGGGCTGGGCGTTATGGGGAGGGGACGCAGCGGTGGCCGGGGGGGGGGGGAGGCTCCACCTTGCTCAAATCCAACCCTCTCCTAGCTAAGCCATTCAAACGACTTATGAAATCAGCACTGACTAGTCAAACCCACGGAGAGTGCCACGCGGGGTGGGGTGGGGGGGCCGGCCCGGCGGGACGGCTGCACATCAGCCTAGAGGTTTCCAAGCAGCGACATCGGCACAGGGCGGATGGCGCATGGCTACGTACAAGTTACCCAGAGCCGCTCCGGACAGCTGGCGGGCCACGGGGCGCGTCTCTAGGTCTTACCGCATGGAGCGGCTGTGGCGAGCTGGTGTCGCTAGCTACAGACAGATACGTTGCGTTGCAAAGATGGCTGCAGATTTCTCTACTGTACTTAGCGCTAGGCTGGCTGGTCATTAATTAAAGGCCTAGATTAGCCTTGGCATCACCCCCCTCCTCCGATCCGAGGAGCCAGGCAGGGCCGTGGCAAGGCAGTCCCGGGGCTAAGGGAGCGATTAAGGGCAGTGGCACCACTGCCCTTCCCGGGACAAACCCCAGTCTCTCCCTGCGCCCGTTGCGTCTCCTGCCGCGCCTTGCACTTGAAAGATTGCCTGGGAAAGTTGGAGCCCGCAGGTAAATGTAAGGGGAAGGCGCCAGGCCCCAGTACTTCGGCTGAGCTCCCTGCAAGCTAGCCAGGGACGGGGCGATCATTAGGACTCTGAGGATATAGGAAAAAGGCGAGAGCTTTGCTCTCTATCTTTCCAGTGTCCTTCATAGATTGTTTTCTTCTCTTAAAGCTGACATGTCTAATTGGCAAGCGGTGCCATATCGTGTCCAGAGGTCTCCTGTGGAACATTTCTACAGCTGTCTCCTTCAACTAGACGCTTATTCATGTCGCCTTAATGAGAAACAAAACGATCTCTAATGAGCAATTACATAGCGACAGAATTGTTCCCATAACAAATTCTTGCGTGTGACAGAAACATCCTTTGTACCAGATATTCCGCATACTGTTACGGATTTTTTTTTCCTTGCGGGGGGAAAACAAAAAGCAGGTTGTTGGCTAGACACCTCTTCTAAAGAACTGACCACAGCTCGGGAAAGGTCTGAGCCTGCACAGAAACGGTATTCAAAAAGGAGCCATTAACCATCTGAAGTATGTAACATAACATCCCATTATCCTTTATATTATCCCCCTGTCAGTCCCACAACAAATACCTATTAATCTTCAGGATAAACAGGTTCCTATATTTACACAGTTGTTTCAGGTCCACTGAGGAGGGACAATAATCAGCCCTACAGAGAGGGTTACCTACGTTGTGGCCAATCTCTCCCGGGTTTAGAGACACTCGCGCAAAAAACCGGCTTGGCTGCTGAGCAGAAACTCTCTAATTAATAGGCTGATGGACAAGGAAAAGAATCAAATCAATAACTCACGCGCCTCCCCCACATACGGCAGGTCTGCGTGGCTATTTCACTGGCACTTTTACACACCCACGAAAACGGGGTTCTGAATACATTTGAGAATCAAACTGGAAACCAATCCGCTAAACAAGCCCTAGCGCTTCCGCATAGCCTCGCTACACACCTGCATTTATTTCCCCGTCTTTCCGTAGGCTTGCTACTCATAGTCGCCTAATTTGTCAATTACAGGAAGGCGCAATATGATACAATCATGTTTACCTCGCAGCCTGTCAGAGAGCTAACTTGTCATACTCCTACAAGAGGGTGGTTCTCGGTGCATTTCAATGGGAGATTTAGCTGTAACGCTCCGGAGGTGGACTGGGAAGGGGTTACACACTCCTATCAACCGGGAGACATTGGTTGAGAAGCTTTGCAGAGCCCAGAAGCTCCTCTGATGGGGGATCTGCCTTACCTTGCGCAGGCTGTCCTGGCACTGAGGTACCGGGGTACCATCCGGGTCGCGTGCCCCATGTCCCTGTCTGCCCATTCAGCATCCTTAGCTTGTCATACATCCCATCTGCACCCATCTGTTGCTTTTCGCTAGCCAGGTTGCGTAGAACTCTGTTTATTGACGATACCTGAAAGGCAACCAACATTAAACAAAATGGTAGTGTGTAGCACTCCTACAACGCGACGTCAGTATCACCGCACTCCTCTGCCTCGGGGTGAGGGGTTGATTGAACCTGCACATCATTAAAGAGATTACGAGATAATAATTCGAAGGAAAGAAGCTACCATAGACTGGTCGCTTTGTATTGCGAGTTACCAGATTCCATTAATAAACTCACAGAGACTTTCCTCGTTCTGTGTTTTAACTTTGCACATATATTCACAAATATTTGTGAATTCCTGACGGATCAGACGGAAAGGACGAGCCGTCATTTTAAGGCACTGATCAAGTTCTTTATGCAAAAATGTGTCCGACCCTGCCACATGCAAATGATGGGAACTACTGTCCTCACATTTGATACCAAAACAAAGAAAGCAGAGGTTCGCTCTAGCTACCCAGGCATTCAACACAGCAGATAGGAAGATTTTTTCCATGAACTTACACTGGGTATATTATCGTTGGTACAGACCCCCTCTGATAGTAATCTGTCTCGAATCTCCCACGCAAAGATGGAGGGGCACTCTCGTTTATACTGCGCTATTTTGCTTACAACTTCTGGAGTCGCTACTCTTGGTTTACTACCTCCGATTGCCCTGGGTCTGATGGAGCCAGTTTCGTAATACCTGCCCAAAATTTTACTCACACATCCATTCGACACCTGCATAGGGAAGCGGACAGAAAATCACATTATTAATAATTTCAAGACAAAAATAAAATTGTTTAAGTATGCATTAAACAATGACAAGCTTACGTTTTGATTGTCCAGCACTTGGACTTTTGCATCTGCATGGGTCTATAACACAAAAATATACCTTAAATGGTATGAGAACTTACTTAGAAAATTTTTTTTCTTTCTTAAAAAAAATTACATTTGTGGCCCTACAAACTACAAATGTGATACTTTTAAAACAGCTGGAGAAAAAAAATCTGATAAAAATGAATTTTAGAATTAAAGTTCCAAATATGCTTTAAATCTGCACAATTTCATTGTTATTTAATTTTCGTATACTGAATCCTTTTCGGGAGGGGGATCGAGTGGGGAGGGTTATAAAGCTGAAATGTACAAGGTAGCCCTAAGATGTGCCAGATCATGTTAGTGTCTATAAATCTCCATTTCAGGCTAAAGCCGTGTGGGTTCGGTGTTATTGTTGCTTATTAAAAATAAGCAGTAAGCAACGTCAAATGCATACCGAGATCATGAACTCTTAAGAAACTGGGCGTGAGGCTGGGGGGACTGAAATTATGCTGGCTTGTATCATTCAGATGATTCCCGCAAACTAGCTGGAACGCCAGAGAATGACAGCATCGGAAGAAAATACAAGGAAGATTTTTAAAAGTTTGGGGTTTAAAGATAAGCAGATGAATCGGTTTATTAGGCTGGACCGGGGGGTTCCGGAATCGAAGCGTTTAAAGGCAGAGATGGAGAAAGCGTGTTGCAAGCAGAGCCAGTAAGGAGCAAACTGAGGTGGCGACCAGCTTGTTCACCTGCAGGATTCTGGAGATATCGCACGGACGAGCCCCGCTATGCGCTAGTTCCACTATTTTCTGCCGGGTTGAATCGGGCAGTGGTCTACCGTTGACAAACACACCGCCGAGTTGATTCACTCCGCTGTGACCTGCAAGGGAGGGGGGAAGAGAAAGAAGAACAATAGCTTCCTCAGCTACCTGCGGAGCCGTCCCAGCCTCCGCTCTCGGGGTGCGGCTATGGACCAGAGATCGTGGGCTGTCCCCAGGAAAAGAACACGCCTCTGCCTCACGCTTCCCTGGCAAAAGCCCCCCTCTCCGCGCCGCATTGCTACTTGGAAACCAGCCTGCCAGCTCCAGACCCAACGCAGGCAAGTAAAGACAGAGCCACACGGGGAAACCATCCGTCGGGTCGAAGCGCTCCATACAAGCACACGCGAGGCGTTTAAATGCCCCAAAGCAGCGCGCGAGAAAGAGAGACAAGATTGCAACACACAGCACCAACGCGCTGGCATCTCTCCCCCAGTCTCGGCTGGAAGCCCAGTCCCATATACTGATCGATTAACATTCCCAGTCCGACCCTCAGACCATAAGCCCAGCATTTGGATACGCACTTTCACTCAGAGACATCCTTTCACACCATTTGGCAGCCCACAAGACCCAGCCGTAACACGTCCACCGCTTCCTTTCTTCCTACACTCAGCCGGGCTAGGGTTTCAAGTCCTAACTTGGACTGCACTCCAGAGCCTGAGAAGATCTATGGAGCCCCCACCGCAAAGACTCCTATCACTGGCTAGCTGGGACCTGCTGCTGCGGTGCTGTCTAATAGCTCCCCCCAAAAGAGTCAGACAGTAGCAGTAACAAGAGCAAAAATCTCAACATCCGTCTCATCCTGAGGAAAAAACAAAACCCCACCCAAGCAAACCAAAGCCCTGGGTTTGTTGGGGGTTTTAACAGCCTATTTACATCCTCGCAAATACAATTCGCTTCGCCAAAAGCAACTCGAAAATTCCCAACCTGAAGCTTCAGGCTTTGGAGGAAGGCTCCCAGGAGAAGGTCTGCTCTATGTTCTCTCTGCTCTCCTCTCTTTGGAGCCTCCTGATAAATTGACTCCAAGAGCCCTGGCTTCTTAGCAATAAATAAGCTCCAAATATAGAAGAGGGGGAAAATATGATGAGCCTCTCTGACATTTGTCTTTAAAATAAAACTAGCTGCACGTCAAGTTTGAGCTTAATTTCTGGAAATAGGCGGAAGTCGCCCTGGATCATGCATGGAAGGCTAATTGAAAAGATCAGTTGGAGCACTTGTGGCAGGCATGTCACTTTATGACAGTGCTCGGCTTTTGAAAATTGCATCGTCACGACAAATAGTAGCATGATAAAACGACCCTTTCTGTCCGCATTTGGAGATCACTCAGACTAGATTGGACTCTACTCGTTTCCCCTTCGAGGGAAGCTGCGTTTTAAGGTAGCCACAGGGGCTGTGCGGACACGACCGAGGGGGCGCGCTCCTTGCTGAGTGGATTCAAAGTGACATTCAGTTTTGGTAATTTAACGTTAAGCCACCCAATCCTAGCATCACGGGCCTTGTTTTTACATCTCTCTCCTATGCCGGGGAGGGGCGCGTTTTTCTCTACCTCCCTGCCCAGGCTGGACGGCGCTGCCCCTCGTCCCCCTGCGCTAAGGACCCGTTTCACCCTCTCGGTGGGTGAACAGACTCCGGCCTGTTAGCTGGGGGGTGGGGAGGGCGTGTTTGCTTTAGCTTATAAATACATAAAGAAACGAATGCCCGGAAGAGCGTTGCACGGAGTCGAGCTATCTCAAGGAACATCTCGACGGGATAGATCTTTACAGAATGTGCGCCCGCACCGGCGGTGCGCCCTGCAGAACGCACCGAGGTCTGGGATTGAAGGGGGATATTTGCCAGCATAAAAAATGGCAGTGAAGAAAGCAAAATCAAAGTTTCACTTAAAAGGTTAAGCCTTAATCATTATATAATTTCCCTGGAGAGCAGTGTAGATCTCGCCCAGTGGCAATGATTATGCGCCTTGTATTCTATTGCTAGTCATCTAATAGGAAAACATATGGTGTCAATTTGGATGCTCTGCACCATATACACCCAGGAGTTATTAACACAAAGCCTGAAGAGCCTGCTGCGACCTTTAAACAAAATAAAGGCTTCACCCGAATGATATCTTTTCTACATTTTGCAGTGGCGATCACAAACCGCCATGTAAAGGCATTCCCATTAACATAAAACCTCAGCATACCAAGGCCAAGTGCATTAGTGAATATTATTTACACCACCCGGTTTCATGGTGTCTCTCAATAACATATAGGTAATTCACCGCAGGCTTAATGTTTTTCGAACTAAATGAAAACATTCATAACCCAACTCAAGCGAACTCTTAGGGAGGGTTGTCTGTTTTATTACAGCTTTGTGAGGCATGTAAACCGTGTTACTTAGTAATTTGAGAGCAAGTGACTTGTTAAGAAGGCAAAACTTTAGGCGCTGCTCAGTTTATCACTGGAAAATTAAAAGGGTTTTTCCTTTTCTTTCTTTCTTTCTTTCTTTCTTTCTTTCTTTCTTTCTTTCTTTCTTTCTTTCTTTCTTTCCCAACATTACAGCTACTTTTTTTTAATCCAAAAAGTTTAATTCGGAAAATTTAAGCAACTGTTTCTAAAGCCCCTTGTTGAAGTATCCCCTCCCCCCTGCCGACTGGAAAAGTAATTTGAGGATATTTAAAGAATAAGGTTTTTTCTTCCTCTTCCGTTTGCACAGTGATTGGACTGAGCAGAATGAGCACAGCAGTACGAGGAGAGTGCCAGGGAAAATACTAGCAGCAAAGTGGCATAAAAATATAAAGGAGCGGGAGCCAAGGTCAGCTCGAAGATTCCAGTGTTTGGAAACCATCTGAGAAATTCTACGCCATAGGCTACAGATGCTTGCTCAGAAACACGAACTCTCACGTTAATGTCGTTTCGTGCGGAACAGAATTTAAAGCAAACTACAATGCAGAGGCGCAGGTGTAACATTTTTCCCAGCAATTGCCTGCAAACTTGTTTGACACCTGGCTTCTTGGTTACAAACACATTGTAATGCCAGGAAAGGGGGCAGGAGTCCCTCTCTCCGATGGGAACTTTCCCTTTATGCGCGGTGAGCGCGTTATGGGTTAATGTGGAAACGTGGAAGTTGGAATTCAGTGACTCTCGTGACTATGACACAGTAGAAACCACACGGGGTAGTTTCACCTATAGAAAATAACAGAGGGGCTGTTCTACCAAAAAAAAAAAAATCAACCTCGGCGTTGTTTCAAACCCAACTAACGGGACAGTCACGACCCCGTGAGCAACTGGTCCCACATTTTTTCTGAGTCTTGTTTTCTGAGAGATGGATTCAAGTTGGGATTCTGATCACTTGATATTCCCAATATTTTTCTTCCTCGCGGCTTCCCCTCTGTCCCCCCATTGACGTGCTCTTACTGTAATTCCTTTCACTACAGTGCAACGGGAGATTATGTATCTCCATCCACAGCAGCTGTGATGCATCACTGCGCTAACAGATTATCTCACTGTCTTCTCCTCCTTGAGAAATCCCAAATCAGGCCCTTCCCCCAGCCTCTGCTATGCGCTGACACACTGCAGAAAATGTCCAAGCCATCACTCCTGGACCCCAACAAGATCTTTTTAGAACAGCTACACAAAAGAAGGTAAGCACTGCGGGGATCAAATTAAAGTCTAAGGTAACGGATAATTACACCTCGAACTCTCTTCCTCTCTCCAACTTTGGTTGGCGATTTTAGCCACACCCCAGGAAAGTTCAAAACACCCATAAATATCTGGCCTGTTACAATCACAATAGATCCATCAGGGATAACCTAGAATGGCCATTTCCATGCAGCACACTAAAAGAGGGGCGCTCACAACAGCTGTGCTTCATTGTCAAGCTATATTTAACCACTTTCTCTCCAGGTCCAGACATAGGTGTAACCGCTGTCAGGGAATTCTACATCCAGCTCTGTTCAAAATCAGCTTCGTAAAAGCAACACACGAATAGAAACTCAACACGAAGCCGCCGCCGACCACAACAAACTTCCTGACATTATTCTTTCCCCTCTTATAAGAAACCGACTCAATTTTTTTTCTAAAAAAAAAATCTACGCAGCCCGCCCCACATATCCCTCAGCTCTCTACTCTGAAGTCATTCGGAAGTATGTCATTGAAATGTACAAAGAATCACTTACTGTTCTGCATGATGAATTGATAGAGCAGTATCCCACGTGGCTCGCTTATAGTATTCTATTAGTAATAAAATATGCGTTAATCAGGGGAGGATAGCACACATGTAAATTGTAGATTTCTTAATGCCTCGAAGGCTTATTCGGTTTATATTTAGACGCGTTCTCCAATTAATGTAAAGGTTGAACTTTTTACAGCCCAAGGCCAAATAAATAAACAAACAAATACATAAACACCTCTAAATATTTTAAAATTGCATGCCAATGGTATATTGCCTCAGATTTTCATTTTTTAAATAGTGCTTATAAACAAGAGGGGAAAAGGGGGGGGGGGAGTCCAAAGTTAGGTTTTTAAACTTGCCTGAAATCTGGGTGGACTGTCCTCTCATACAATTTAGGGATTCACACATCTGCGTGTCACTAGTTAAAGTCTTCCCTCTAGGACAAAGCAAAAAAAAAGTATATAAATGGGGTAGAAATATCCCTTTTCATTTTTTTCATCGCGGCGCAACCTCCCAGTAGGATGCCGCGCGCACTGAAGGGCTGAGATTTGAAACACTTACAAAAATAATACTCCTCAAAGTTTCAAGTTTGCAGAAGTACTGGGAGACTGTCGCTCCCATTCCAGTCTAAATAGAGGTGGCACTTTCGGCGCCTGTATTTACACACGGAACCTGTGTAGTTTAATGCGGGGGGCCCCCGTGGATCTGTGCCCTGTCTAGTCCTGAGACAGCAATTGTGGAGCTGAACCCGGATAGTTTTGCTGGGACACTTCTGACCAAGCACCCTTGGACACTTGGGAACTCTGCGTCTCTGGAGCCGCTGGATTTGAAACCAGGACGCGTTGACGCGCTCGGAGTAAGGCCCATGTTGTTGTTGTTTTTAATGGCACTAACAACTCCACCCCCCACCCCCCTCCCCAAACTCCCCTTATTGTGATTAACTTCTTTTTTGGTCTTTAGATCTTCCCCTTTTTCACTGTACTGTGACACACGCTGTCTACCTCGCCTCAGTGCTTTAAAAAGTGAGAGCAGGAGGGGGTGAGAACTGTTAAACAAAGCCTACAGAATGCGAACAATGGCTTCCATTCTGCTCCTCTACCCAAACCCAGAGAGCAAAACCCCCGTCTCCTTAACCAGCAGCACAGCTTCCCAACTCGGCGCACCAACAACCCTCCAACTTACAAAGAGCAGAGAAACAAGCCCTGACTCCCTTCATTAGTGCCTGCCTTGACCCAGCGCCTGGACAACCCCAATCGCCTTTTTCCCCTGCATTTCTTTCTGTGGTCGTGTATTTATTTGCTCTAAACCCTCGCGGGTGAAAATGGAAAAGTAATTTCTCGTTATAAATATCTGGAGGTAATTGTGTTACTGGTGTGAGTTGTTAGGGGTTGTAAAAAGATACAACAGCTCAGTGGGGTGCTCAATTGGGAAGAGACAATTACAATAAAGAGCCCATTCAAGAGGTTTGCGGGGGGAAAAAAGGAGGTAAAATAATGAAATAGTCGCAGCCTTCATTTTCTCCCCCCCCCTTTTTTGAACCTAAAAATACTCATTCTCTTTCTTTTGCGCCTATAATGAATATTAATTTTACTCTTCCTGCATATGATGAAGAATTCAAAGAGGCACGTTTCTCTATTCAGGACAAGCCATGGTATAATTTATTAAGTAGCTTTTAGTCATCTTAAATCCATAAAAATAAACATCAAACAAGTACTTTCTCGCAGCGTGAAGACTTCAGCTGGTAAATATTTACTGCTCTTTGGAGAGCTACCTGATTAGCAAGAGAGCCAAGCTACACTGTACTACTATGGAGACGTGGCAATGTCTCCTTTAGCTTAACTGAACGTGAAACCGTCCCCTTCATACACTGAACTCATCTGCATATACGTTCACCGATCAGAAAATCCACTTCCTCGGACACTATTTGCTCACATATTTAATGCACAACTCACACGCGTGGAGAATACGGGGTCAAAAAAGAAAATCAGAATGCTTTTGTTAAACTTCCAACGCCTAGTTCTGCCTGCACGTCTCATAGAAATGACAATAGATGTATTTTCCCCCCCCCAAACACATTGTATAATTCAGAAACAGGGTAGCGAAGTACTTCCCCAAGGAGGTTTGAAGAAAGAGAGACGCTGGTTTGCATTTTCCTTGGAAATTCGCTGTTTAACTAAGTATCCAGCAACATTTGGCAAAACAAAAACAAAAAAAGTCTAACAGCAGCACCCGGAAGCAGTCTGGTCATAAAATCGCTTTCCCAGCTCACAACTTGGTTTTGCTAGTTTTGATAAGCGTGCTTATGTAAATCTACACAGAGACATTTATGAATCAGAATACTTTTAGCTTTAAAGTAACGAATTAAATTAAAATTGCCTTGTCCTAGGAATCAGACTCGATAGGCCAGGCCTAATCTGCAAGCTGTTTTTTTTTAATCTCAAAATCCTGATATAATCTGATCGTGTTTGGGATTTTTTTCCCCCCCACTGAAACGATAATTAGCTACTAAGATGACAACATTTTACAATCGCAGGTCAAATAAGACAAAGATGAAAAGGAATCGATTTGTTTTTACCCATTAGTTTTGTTTAGACATTCGTAAAGGTCACAAGCTATAAAAATGTATTGTCGAAGACCACTATTATTATTTTATGTCTATAAAGACGGAGAAGATGCAGGCACTTTTTCATCCATTATATTGTATGGAGGAGTTCCCTTAAAGAAGCAGCTGTCAGGTACATTTAATCATACAGGAAACTTTGTTTTAAAACTTTCTAGAAATTATTAATGGTCTGCGAGTCGATTTAACACCCAATTACAAAGCGTTACAAGGTTACATTTAAATCTATTTTTTCTAATTGCTCTTGTGAAACGAGAAGAATCAAGTTTATTGTTGCGCTTAGGTGGTCAAATTTTATGCATGGCGAAGAAGTTTGCAACTTTTAAAAATGACTTGAGTGTGGTGGGGGAAATCTCGCCCGCGCGGGTTACGACGGAAAATGAAGCGATTCTTGCAAAGTGGAAGAGATTCAATAAAATAAGAAAGATGCTTTAAAATCACGTTTCTTTACAAAATATATTTCTATATTTCCCCGGCCAGAAACTTGTTGACAAGGGATACTGATGGCAAGAGAATGCTCACAGTGCTCTGCACAGCAAAGCCAAATACTACAGGGAGTGGGGGCTCCAAGGGGCTTTGGGCAGCAGGGGCTTTCGAGACTGCACTTTACTGACTCTTTGCCTCGTGTGAGCTGTAAGTTGGAAAGTTCTTGGTCTTATGGACAAGTTCGGTGAGATCTCCCGGCGGCTTGATTGAAACTGACAGTCCTTCAGCTCTGCTCAGAGCTTCCCGGATACCATTCCTGGGAATTGACTTGGCCTAGAATGTGACTTTTTTCCCCCCACCTCTCTTGGTTTCCCTTTCTCTCGCTCCCTTTCTTTCTCCCTCTCTCTCTCCCCCTTCTGCTCTGTCCTTGCGGTGAGTAAGCATCGCAATTAGAGGCGAATATTCCCTAAATCAGATTTTTTTCCGCCTCCTCCCCAGAGACCGGCTGTGGGAAGCACAAAAGCGAAGGACACGGCTCTCGGATCCGCCCGGCTGCCCCCCAGAAAACAACTGGCGAGGCTCGGCGAGGGAGTCCCTTCCCTGTCCTCACAGACACAACAACAGCAGCAGCAAAAAGAAGCGTAGCGAAAGGTCTGGGGTGAGGTGCATCTCGTGTGTGTGCATGCGCCTGTGTACAAAGAGCAGCCAGGGAGCACAACGCATCCCCCCAGCCCTCGCTTTGGCCCGTCGGGGTCCGAGGCACCAGCGTTTGTGAGCGCTCTGTCCAGCAGTAAGACATCGGAGCCGCCGCTGCGGGTTCCCAGGGCAGATGCTTGATCTTTTCCAGAGGACACGGGGTGCGGGGAAAGCAGAAAGTTTGTGAGCGCCGGGTCTGGCGAGTTCCCCGGGAAGCTCTCCCGGAAGGCAGGTGGGGAGGGGAGAGGGGGAGAGACCTGTCTACATATCACCATGAAATGAAGGGAGAAGTGGGGAGAAGAAATGAGCAGACTCACCTTTATGAGGCATCCTGGCTGGTTGTCAAAGCTCCTGTCAATAGTGTAAGAGCGCACTGATTTGGAATGATGGTGCTTTAAAAAGAGGTGCCAGCAAGATAGTTTTTCTCCACTGAAGCTGCTGGCTGTGTGATCTTGAATCCCTGGGAAGGAGACAGAGATTGACAATCAAATGGGCTGTCAGTGGCTGGAGAGTGAGAGAGAAGGAGTGTGTGAGCGGAGCCGGGGGAGAGAGACAGAGCACACCTATGCTGATTGGTGATGGTTCAAGTGTATTAATGTGTGTGTGCTTGGTCTCTGCCTCGCCTCCACTGCTCTTCACTGGCCCATTAGCAAAGCCTGACCTCTGTCATCATCTTCCAGCAAAACACTTCCTCCCTGCGCCTGAACCAGAGCGGGAAAGGAGGCTGAGCCAGGGCTCCCTTTTCAAACCCACTAATCACTCCGCACATGCAAATGCTCGGCTCGCTCCCACACAAAATATTGCTTTATGCAAAGCAACGCCATTGCCTGCCCGCTCCGGATTGGATGCCCGGGCGCAGTGGCTGGTTCAATTGGCCCATTTGTTTGAATATGAATGCACTTGGGTTTTGCTCCTCGCCTAGATTTTTTCCTCTTCCCTGTGTTCCCTTCTATCATCCCTGCGCGCTGAGGCTCTGGGCAGACTACTAGCGAGCAGTCACTTCATCTGCAGTTTTGTCTTTGGAACAATGTTTAATTTTTTTTGGAGGGGAGGGGGGAGAGGGAGCTTCTGAAAGCCATCGGTGCTGTCTGAACTTTATCTCCCCTACCCAAGTACCTTTTCTCAACTAAAACATAAACTCTACTCCCCCCCTTCACATTAGACACTGAGGTAAATAAATAATGTGTCTTTGGGGGAAAACACAGCACACTGCTTTCCAATACAGCTTAGGTGGTTTTTTGTTTTGTTTTGTGTTTTGGGAGCCTAGAGAGAGAGAGAGAGAGAGAGAGAGAGAGAGAAAGAGAGAGGGGGGAGGGAGGGCTGGCAAAAAAGATCAATTTGCATTTAAACAGTTAGCTCCCACCAGACAATAGAGATAAGGAAAAAAATAACATTCAAATGGTAAAGACATAAATATTTGGGAGACAGGCGCTTTGTAAATTGTGAATTGCCTAGAGCCATCCAAGTTTTACAGCCCCCCCCCCTTTCTCCAAACCTGATGGAGGGGGGCAGGCTCTTCCGAGCTTGGAAAGTGCAGAGCAAATACACAATTTACTTTGTGTATTGAGAGCTCTTGTGAAAGGCCCTGGAGAGTCCTTTACCAAACACTCGCAAACTTCCACGTGCCATTTGTTGACTAAGAGCCGCTGGGGCTTTCTTTAAAGACACCATGGGGGTGCGTGTGGAAATCTCCCCACTTATGGGTGCGTGAGAAGGGGGAGATGCGCCGGGCACCCAGCTTTGTTCCGCTGCCCACGGAGGGGCTGGTGCTTTTCGCTTTATTTTGGTTTGTGTTTTGCAAAGGCAGCGCCCCTTCAGTAGCTGCCAGAAAACCAAGGGGGGAAAGTAAGTAAATGACTTCGCTGCTCTGACCACACACCACAAGTACATTTGTTGAATGCCGGACTATTAAGACACACCTCAGTAAACCCTAAAGCAACCCCTCAGCGCGTGCATTTAAGGTTACACTGGGAGCACCAGTCTGAGCTCAGGGTGTCCCGATCGTTGCTGGCGAGTGGTCCGCTGAGGGGGGAGGACGGTCCGCACAACAAGGGGGGGGGGGCGAAGAGGGGAGAGAAGGGGGACGCTGCGAGGAGGAAAAGTGGAGCGGAGGAACGCGCGGCGCATGAAATGAAGTCGTAGCCGCATACACTTGACTTCTCTTGACATGTGAAAAGTGCTAAAAGTCAAAGCTCATCAATAAAGTATCTTGAAATTGAATAAGAGCCCTGACAACCATTGCGGGCTCAAATAAAGTACAATGAGGAGACAAACGACTCTGCCAAGGAGTTTGCATGGGAGTGAAAGGACGCCTCAATAGGAGCTGGATAATGGGCTGCCCGGCCGTCATGCACTGTCATCTCCAGTCCTGCAGAGAAGCTGCCACCGCTCCTAATAGCACAAAATGGGCTCTTAAGAGACTACTGGCTTTTTCCTCCCCCCTTTCCTCGGGTGCCATTCTGCCTTGATGCTGATGCTCTCTAATGCGTGGTTTGGGGAGAGCAGGGGCTTCTCCGAGGGCTGCCCCTGGAATTCTGGGGGCAGCTGAGCCAAGCTCTCCTTTGGCTCACGGGGTGCAGGGGAAGGCAGAGCTGCCTCCAGGTCGGCGGTCAGGGAGCCTGGAAAAAACCTGCTGCAAACGCCAGTCGGGGAAGGGGGATCCCGCTCCCTTCCCCTTTCCAACACTTTGGGGAGTCTCACCCAGCGCGGCAAGGCCAGGAAATAACACGGGTCCTGTAAGGGGACGGAAGGAAGGAGCCCGGCGCTGCTCTTGGGAACTCAGCGTTTGCCTGGCCACGTCGTTGACACGCAGTTGTACTGGTTCAGGCCTAAGTCAAGCTGCCTTTTTTCCTAGCCCTGCGGATTCATGAAAAACCGGAGCGACGCTCGTGATGGGACCGTGAGCTGTGTGTGTGTCTGTCTGTCTGTCTGTCCGTCCATAGGATCTGCCTGGAAGGTAAATTAGGCGCAACAGAATCTGAGGACATGAACAAAGGTGCTTTTCCAACTCTGGCACTGGAGTGTGCCCCGCTCTGAGACCGCGGGCGGGGTAGCACATGTGCAATCACCGACCATACTGTGGTTACTCTCAACACGTCGGTCACCTCCCTCCAGCCCAGCTTCTCAAGCCACCCCAGAGTGGGAAGCCGTTGAGAAAGCGTCCCGGTACCCTACGCACAGGAAACCTCTCTCGGGGGGTTCCCCTTAGTTTCAAGCGCTCAGAGAGGATCTTTCCAAGAGGCAAAAGGGAAATTTAAAAAAAATACACACCAATCTCTTGCTTGTCTCCTTCCCCAGGGGGCTGTTGCTGCTTGCCACACAACTTGGCAAAGTGTCCCGGACAGAACCCAGTTCTGCTAGCTATTGCGGGCCACCTCTGCTTGCATCCTGGAGGGAGAAGTAGCTTCTGGAACTGAAATCGACAAATCTCGGAGGCTCCAAGGAGATTTGAAAAGCAGGGATCTAGTCCTTTTCTGGAGTGAAGTCCGCCGGCTCCTCTCTCTCTCTCTCTTTCTTTCTTACACCCCACCCCCCATCCCAAGGATTTTTTAAAAAATTCTCATCCACGGGGTATTAAGAGGGAGGAAGAAAAAAATTACTTTGTCCGGAATTGCAGACAATATCATTTTTACAACCCCTCAATTAGCCATCCTTTGGATTAGCACCTTCTTAGGCTTCATCTCCAGAATAAAGAAGCCGTAATCTTGTTGCTATTTTCCCCTGGGGCGCAGTCGACTTTGTATCCCCTCCCCAAAAAAGTCCCCCCTCCCCAAAAAAAATCACGAGAGGAGGGAAACTGACGTCATTCTGGGACTGAGGGGGGGGAGGGCTTGGGAAACAGCCACACTGCTACTGATTTAGCAGGACATGGGGGAAAAGGAGCCCCAGAAGCGACCCCCTCCTCCACCAAAAAAGTTGGAAGAAAGAAAAGAGGGGGAGGATCGGAGAGGGAGAGGAGGGGGAGGGGAGAGAACGTGTGTGTGTGTGTGTGTGTGTGTGTGTGTGTGAGCGAGCGAGAGAGAGAGAGCTCGCCCATATGTGAGCGAGCGAGAGGAGTTTCTTTAGCCGGTGTGTGCCAGTCCCAAGTATGTCCAACTTAGAGCCATTCCTGCCCTGATCGCCTTCCCCTGCAGGGACTGCACCGCCCGGAGGCAGCCCCTTGGGAGGAAACCCTGCTCTCCCGTGACTCACCGTGGCACGCCAGGATCACCAGACCTGTACCTGCTCTAAAATGTACAGACCAGGAAGTCCCCGCAAAGTTGAGGCACAACTCTAAGGACGCCATTTTAACTCCAGCTGCCTGCAAACGCGCCTCTAGTCCCGTTTTCAAGACGGGGCATTTTGTTTTCAGTCCAGGAGGGGTTTGCCAAAGCACAACGCTTCGGGGGGTTAGGCACGCAACGGGGCAGGACGCAGGGCACTTTTTTTTGCACTTGATCTTTAATCCAAGCAGCTCTTTATGGCTACTCCCCCTCCCCAGTCCAGCAAGGCAAATGCAAATCGATGAGCCATTGGTAGGAATGGCCATCCATGTCCCATGGCAGTGAGGAGGGAGGCTTTGTAGCACGGCGGTGGCACGTAGGAGCAGTTTGCTTTAGGAGTCGAGACGCGCTGAGGAAAACGTTAAGATTCACCAGCAATCTCTCTTGTCCAGGGCAAGTATGTCTGAAGGGAGCCAGGCGGCTTGCGTTGAAGTCAAGCAGGTACCTATGTAAATCCGGCTCTCAGACCCGCAGGAGCAGACGCGCAGGATGTAGAGAGATTTCCTCAGCAAATGCACCTCAGGTGGAAATGTTACCACCAAAAGGATCTCACCTCACACACTTACCCTTGGCAGAGGGCTCTAGCCCAGCAGTCCCGGACAGCTCCTACATTACTGAGTTCGAATAGTTTAGAGAGATTGTCTTCCGTGCCTAGCACAGTCACGTGGGACTTTTCAAAAACCTTCTGTTAATTTTGTTAATGACCGAGAGGACCAAACTAGAACAAACAGCGATCTAAGGAATTTCGCGTTACAGCTTTCCAGGGGGCTCCCTTCCCCCAGACCCTAGCCACCCCCATTTTCTGCAAAAGGTAGCGCTTTTTAAAAGACACCTTTCACCACCAAATACGTTTGGGATAAAATAAATCACGTAAACAGCACACATGCCCAAGGATTCCAGTTGCTCTGAGCATGGACTAAACCAGGGGTTGAAAATATGGTTGAAAATACCTCCAAAAGTATTACTGTAATTAGTCATTTACATTTTGGTCCTGTAGTCTGTTTGCATTCACGTCCATTAACCAAAACAAGGTAAGAAAATTTATTTTCTCTGGAAAGGTAAACAGAAATTTGACTAATTTCTTTTCATTGCTTTACTTGATCTTATGATCTGATGTGTATCTATTGATTTGTGTTAAGGACCAGGATGTCGCTCCTTTTTTTAGTCTATTTCTAAGCGTTAGGAGCAGGGATCTCCGAGTTAGGTACGCCTGTATCGTCTTGTTGTATTAATATCTGGGTTAGAAACTACCTTTTTTAATACCCAGAAAAATGCTTAAAGTCCTCTTGTCCAGTTCAGTCTAAAACTGAAGAGATACACAAACCCTGACGTGTTAGACTACAGTGCTTCTGCCTTCGGGACACTGAATGCCTATTTGTATACACAGGAACCGTGCTTGAAACCTCTAGTGCACAGGACATTGAGTTAAGTGGAGCTTTTCTAGTTTATAAACAATCTGCAAAAAGTTTGGAATCGATTTAACCTCTTTTATGTTGGTCTTTTGCATAGAGCACAGCTTTGTGTGCAAGAATAAAAACGTATTTCTGGACCCTAACGAAGTCATGCTGCTGTCTCTGAATCTGGAAGACGAACACACATGTTTCCATACGGGACAGCCTTTGATTCTATATGTGAAAAAATGTCGTGCAAACGGACCTGATAGAAAAGCCTATTTTTAGAGAGAGCGAGCGAGCTAAGCGCATCCTGACGGGCATTTTAAATGCTATTGATTGGGACAAGCTGTTCAAACCTCCCGTAACAGTTAATCTGCCTGTTAATCAAGTCACTAAGGAGCTCAATTTGAGTTTTATTAGCGACTGGAGAACACGGGCAGCAGAACGGATAAAAAGCCTACACTCTTGATATTGGTAAAACCAGTTCCCCCCCAAAATATATTTTCAATTACAGAGTAATTCGTAGCTTATCATCACTTCCTAACAGACACAGACAGATGGCTACACAAACGCTGGCAAGGCTAAGGGAGCCAATGAATCAAGATCTTATTCCCCGCAGCTAGAGGCACATTTTAAAAGTGACATTGTTAATATGAACTAGAGATATTTAAGACAATTTGGGCGGATAGATAGATAGATAGATAGATAGATAGATAGGCCTTTTGGATTAGAAGCAAAACGGTAAATCGGTGGGATCTGTGACAACATGAAAATGGTGTAGGTACGTCTTTGGTTGATATAAAGTGTTTTATTTAACTGAAGATTAATTCTCTTTTAAAAACAAGTAGCTTTTATTTGAGTAACTTCCCATATTTCTTCACTCGCACCATTATTTGATGTCACCATGAAATAAATGACTCAAAGCTTTCATTTCACAATCCGTTACCAGAATTTGGACCATCTGAAAGATGCATTTCAATTAATTTAATAATCAGAAATATTATTACACCTGGTAAAATCAACATTTGATCTTGTCATTTTTAATGCGAGCCAATCGCATTATATGTCAATGAAATATGCATGTAAAAGACTATCTGGTCAGAGGTAATTATGTCACAGCTTTTTCTCGGCATGACAGCTGGATAAACACAATCTCCAATAAACATCTCTAATTAGGGAGGAGGATCTGAGATGGATGGTGTTTGATTTATTACTGAAGGAGAATGTCCATTTATCGGTGTATCAGAGGGAGGCACTGCCGCGAACCTTCCTGCTAGAGTACCTTGAGGAATATTAGGAAAACAGGGAGGGTAGGTCAATTGTGTTTCCGGATTTCCATTTTGAGTTTTTTGAAAAGCTCTCGTGAGCTCCCTACACTTGTCTACCTACAGTAGAGGGATTTCCCTCTTTCCCTTTCGCCCCCTCGTTAGTGCACACCGCAGAAGTTACCAAGGAAAGATTGCGATTGTGAGTTAGGGTCTGTTTCCATTCACAGGTTCTACAGAACTTCCGTGCGCTCACGAATTCGGGCTAGCCAAAGTAGCTACCCCTCGGAACAGCTCCCAATCAGATCTCGAAAGTATAAAGCGGAGGAACTAGACTCAAAGGCAAAAAGGCGAAACATTTGAAGTGTGCAGCCCACTTCCCCCTCCCCTCCTGCCTCCAGCTAGACCACTTTTAGCTCTCATTTCCAAATAAAACTGCGCTTCCGTGGGGCCGTTAGAAAATGCGACTGAACACTGAATCCCCCCCCACCCGCCCCCAGACAACATGCAAACCAAAATCGGTCCGTTCACTTACAGGGGTAGCGTGGAAACTTCGCCCCCCAACCTACGCTGAAACTTTAAAACCGTCCCGTGTTAGCTTCTGAGGCTGATTCGCTGTGGAAGGAAATAGCAGGGCGGCTTTGGGAGTGCGTGTGTGGAATGACACGCATGTGCATGCACGGCATGGCTGAGCAGGGCTGTCTGGATCGACACACCTGCACAGCCTGAGTGTGAAACACACCTCGCAGCGCACGCAAGGCACCGGGACCGGGCTCGCCTGAGAACCAGCCAGCCAGTTTCTAAGGATTCGCGGTTTCCTGCGCTGCGCCCTGTAACTTATCAAACTCGCCAAGGGCCCGGGGCTCGCTGTGGCCACAGCCGGCCTGGAAGCGAGGGCAGGGTGTGACCGGGCTTAGTGTAACTTGAGTCCCCGCCGTTCTACCTCAGTGCAAATCGCTAATGATCAGGTCTTCCCGAGCAAAGCGCAGATCACACGGTCGGGAGATTTAAAAGGCTACCCAACGCCGTGAGCCGCATTCTTGCATTTCTAGCTGAACTCCGAGAAGCGAATCAAATATTGATAGCGCCCGGCCGCTCAAGTACCCACACTCCCCGGAAGCGTGGAAAGTTTCAGACTCAGTTTCCAAACAGACGAGTTAATTGCTCGAGATCACAAGGGGCATCCCCTCCCCACCTGTTGTAGAGTGGGGTTTGCAAAACGTTACAAAAAACCTACACAAAAGGCGAGAAAACGGATACAGAGTGATGAAGCCTACACGAATAACTGAGTTGCACCAGAAGTGGCCGTGTTCGCAACCAGCGGTGAACAGGAGCAAAAGTCTTCCGCCCAAATATGCGAGACTTCATTCTCAGGCCAGCTAATATAGACACTGATGTATTTTGTAAGTACCAGAAAAGAGCACAACTTTAAAACAGTCCCTGTACTCGGCCCATTTCAAAGACAAACAGAGGAACACAGACACAGCAAAGCAGGCAAAAGATTCAGCGAGAGAGAGAGGGTCGGATTATTATTTTCAGAGCAAGCCAGTGGCACTAGTAATGACTGTAGAAAAGGAGTATAAAATGTTACCTGGAACAGAGAGTGCAGACAGATGAACCTGACCTGCCGATTCCCACACTATTACCTTGCCGATTGTAGATAACTGGCAGGTTTGATCGCCAATTTCTACATAAGAATCTGCCACACAGTTTAAATGTCAATGACAGTAAAAAAGAGGGTGTCTTGCTTTGCACTAACTTTCCCTTAATATCAACGCCAGCGCCTCCCCTATTGGCTGGGCGGCCGCGGTGACGTCATGGAGGACAGTAGTTAGAGCTGAGCTAATAAGAAATTTTAGATAACAACGGGCATATAGGGCCTAAACCCTTTCCCCCACTGCCTGCTCCTCCTGAATCCGGGGAGTATTTAAGGCACCATATTATTCTATGGAAATATTAATGCTCACCAGTGGCATTGCATTCCCAGCTTGCAAGGCACACAGTGCATGCTGTATTACACTGTAAAATACCTTTTCCGGGGGTTCCTGCAGCTGTAGTTAGTAGCAGTCGTAGGCTACGGAGCTAGCTACAGCAGGATGGCCAGACTTTCGAATATCCAAGTTCACCTTGCTGCACTTGCCCGTCTTTTCTTGTGGCCTCACCTTTAGTACCTTATGGTCGTGCGTGGTTATTCCCCCTCTCCCCATCTTTTCCAAAGGCACGCTTGTCTTCCTAACTCAGCCTGCCACCTGAAGTGTTACTTGCAAGACAGGCTGTTTCACAGCACAAGTTGTGGTGGCAACCCTTGTGAACGATTAGCGAGAGCTACCCCTTTCTCTGCCACGCTCCAAAACTTTAAGGTAACTTCACCCTCCTTTCGGGTGGCCCCTGTGCCTGCCTTGCACAGGTCAGAAAAGATCCAGTCCCCCAGTTATCACTAAAAGTCCATTGATGCTATTGCGTCTCGGATTTCCTGTACTGAGTAGGTCCAGTCAGGTAGAAAATAAAATGTTTATTTGTGGTTGGCTACTAGGATTATTGCAGTGCAGGAATAAGATTATGAACCCCTACTCCAGCCAGTCTTTATTAAGCAGCAGAGCGGTATCTAAAAATACATGTTTGCAAAGTTAAGTAGAAACATGGGTTGGTTTATTATCAAGCGGGTGTCAATACATTTTAACTGCTTCAGAAGAAGGAACTCATGCTGAGTTTTGACTTTTTCCTTGAACGTTTAAAAATGAGTTCATAAATGCCCTGTTTCAGACTGAGGTGCGAAGGACAGAGAGGGGAGAACACTTTCTTCAAATGCTTTACCAATCGCTTTTCGAGAACTTTTACCAGCAGGAACTGCTTGCTGTCTATCTCCACCTTCCAGTTGGTCTTTTTAAAAACTAGGTTCAAAAGGCAAAATCCGTTGTAATGTAATTAACCATTTGGGGAGAACAGAGACCGCACTGTTCGGCGGTTATGTGATAAACAGAATGTCTAACATCTGTACCTGGGGCTGGCAAATAGCGAACGATTACTTCTACAGCATACAGGTGTGGTTCTTTTCTTACTCTAACTATTAAAACGTATTACAATGCATGGATTATGGTGACATTGACTTGCTCTACATTGTCACAGCATTGGGCATTTTCTCTTGTCATCGACTGGCTCTTGGCAAAACGGCAGTAATCAATGCTTGTCTTATTAACATAGCTTTTGTAAATGACCGCACCACGAATTTTACTTTAAATCTTGAAGAAAAGATAAAAAAGGTTCCGTGGTTATTCAGGGAGCCTTCTTTGTACTTATTCCGCTAGGTTTTCCTCTTATCTGCCTCCTGTCCCATTAAAGACAGAAATACCATTATTTGCACACAGTTGTCGAGGTAAATAATTGATCAGAAAAGAGGTACAGCCTAGTCGACGGTTTTATGGAACTGAACGTAAATGTTTCATGAACCTGCATTCTGTCTTTGATTTGTCGGGGATTGCTAGTTCCATGGGAGGTAGTCTTTGAAAGGGATTTGTTTTTTATTACAAAGTACCCAGATTCTCTTCACTAGTCCCTTCTCTACCTAACAAAATATTGGGTATAGTTCTCCTCTGGACAGTGTATTTGCAATCGGTTTTTAGTGGCTAGCTTTGCAGACAATGTTCCTGTATCGGATCTACGCAGTTGGAACCAGGCTATCGGGATATTGGTTATAATGCGGACTTTCCCCTGGGCGAGAGCGGTTTTTTGCCCGTTTGAATTAGGTTTCTTTGCCGATCGGCCATGTTTCCAAAAGCCAATATTTGGATGCCATTTGGGGGGTAGGCAACGCGAAGCCTCTCCGCCCTTCCTTTGGCCCAGGGATTTGCTCAGCGTGAGGCTGAGTTGCGAATGCCCTGGAAAACGAGGGCTCGCATGCTAAGCGTGGGGCAACATGTCGAAGACGAGGGTGGGGAGGCGGCGGGGGGAGCAGCGCTTCTCGGCTGTGCCAAGCGTCGCTCGGCATCGGGAGGCCGTCGGCCCCCGTTCACACACAATTTGGGTTCTGTTTGGACGGCTCCCCCTCCGCCCAGGCGTCTGTTTGCTCACTTTGCCACCGGGCGGAGGGGCCCTAGTGCGGGTTAGCGAGCGGCTAATGCTGCCCGCGTGGAAAGGCGAGGCCGGGCGCGGGCTGTCAGGAAGGTGTTTCACGGATTGTTTGGAGTCGCTGCTATTAAGGGACTCCGGATCCCTGCAACCCAGCAGGGTTCTCGAAGGAAGCGCTGGAAACACCACGGCTGCCGCCTGCTTATCTGGCTGTCAATAAAAGGAGATGGCTCCTAGCGCAGGGCCAGGTGCTGCCTCCCCTGCTCTCCAAAGCGCGCCGCTCTCCAGAAACCCATCAGGCGTGAAGCCAAGTCTGCTTGGCCGGGCCCTGGCGCAGGCAGACAAACAGTCCCCCGGCCAACACCCGAGCGTGGCTCTGTTTGCCTTCCGAGCGCTCGCCAAGGGGCGGAAGGGAGGGACGGACTGAGCCAGGCGCACGGGCCCGCCCTTGGCTTTGGGATCCCCGCAGTGTGCAGGGCCGCAAAGTCCAGGCGGCAACCGCAGCCTGCGCCCAGGCAGCCTCGCGTGGGCCGCGATGCGGGCGGGACCGGCGGCGGGTTTCCGCGAGCGGGATCCCGGGCTCGCTTCGCTCCCCGCCCTGCCCCTGGGGCTGGGGGCAATGCCTAACCCCTCCGCAGCGGGGCACGCAGCCCACCGCACAACCATGGCACGTGTCGGTGGCCTGGTGAACCCCTCGTGTTTTCACCACCGCGCACCACGCGTGAGGGGCCCGGAGGGGCAGGCTGACTGGCGGTCTGCCACGAAGCCCAGGGAGTGGCCAGCCCCGCAGCGCGCAAGCCAGCGGCAGCGAGTGAGCCCAGCCAGCACCCTGCGTGGAAACGGTTGCGCCAGTTTTTTCTCGGGCAGATAATTGTGCCCTGGGAAAGCGGGACGCCTCTTGTGGACTGAGCGGGGCTCGTCTGGGTCCGGGCTTGTGCGGGGACCCGGCCCCAGCCAGGAGCAGCCGAAGCCCTTTTGCAGAGAGCCACACGCCAACGAGGCAGAGGCTCCAGCGAGGGCGCAGAGCGCGGATGGACGTGGAGGGAGCAGCCTTGCAGCGAACCCGCTAGCTGCTCGCTGCGCGCTGCCGGGCGGTATCCCTGAGCGCTGTGACAGCCACTGTGGCTCGGGCGAGGGCAGAGAGACAGCAACGTGTTACCCATTTATAAGCATGATACACATTTGATTTACACTGCGGCAGGAAGGGGTTTTAAGGATGCCCCAAACCCCGGTGTTCCCACAGATTGAGCAATTCACAACACACTCTGTAATAATGAGCTTTAATTCTCTATCCAAGCAGAACTTGAGCAATAATAATAAGCACATCAGAACAATTTGTTTACTGTGGCATTGCATAGACGGCAGGGTCCCCGGCTAGCTACAATAAACGGTAAAAACCATCAGCAACCTCGTAGACCAGGGGGGAAAAAGATCGTGGGTAGAAATGTGGCTTCGCTTCCAAGGAAAGAGACACTTGACTAGCATGTTAGCTGGGATCTATTCCCCTTGTCCAAGGTACGTGTTTTTAAATACTTTGCGCGTAGCGGGCTTTTCCGACCAGCCGGGGTATTTCATCACTCGTCAGTTCAAATGGTGTGAGGTAGTTTTTTTTCCAGACAGGATTGCGTTTAACCTTTGAGCGATGTACAAATGTCATTTGCTTTTTTTTTCATCCTGGAAATTCAGTTTTGCTGCAATTCAATAGAAAATGGATAGTCCCCCTGTTGTTTTTTAAAGGATTCAAAATAGTATTAAAATGGCGCGTGTGGGTGTGTGACTACTTAGAAATCGGAGTTACTTCACCACGCTGAGTATAGAATCTGATCTAAAGGGCTTCAGAGCAGTCGGAAGAATTCTATTTCTGTACGCTGGGCAACGGGTAAGATTAGTATAAAGCATCTACTATGTGGCCTCATATTTTTTAAACTTCTTCAAATCTTACACTCGTTCTAGCAAGACTCTGTGAGGATGTGTCTCTGTGCGGTTTAATTCAAGCTGCCGGAAGAGACTTCTGTCAACTGAAGCGTCCAGAAGACAGAAATTTAGCCAAAATAGTGTTTGCCCTCATAAGGAATCCCGATGGATATGTCTTTATAATTGGTCTATTATTTGCAAGGAGCAAGATGAAAAAAGTTCTTACGCTCAATGTATATAGCCCACATTTGTGGTTGGGTTTCCCCCCTTTCTTTCAGAGCAGTCCCAATTTGTCTAAAACTTTATCCAGGGTTGTCTCGAATTATTTCC
The DNA here is from genome assembly GCF_052426305.1 of Pelodiscus sinensis. Taxonomy (NCBI): domain Eukaryota; kingdom Metazoa; phylum Chordata; order Testudines; family Trionychidae; genus Pelodiscus; species Pelodiscus sinensis. The sequence goes on from NC_143056.1 coordinate 98,146,748, forward strand.
CTTTTTTCTCCTTTAAACCATTTTCATAATAAGCACAACTCCGGACACTGTTTGATTTGTTGTTCTCCCCTCCTCCCGGTTTTAGCCTGAGACATTAGCTGAATTCCCCGGGGGTGATTGGATGCAATTCGCTGAAAGTCGACAGGCACGTCCTGGATGTTAGAAATTCACTTTTCCTCAACGTGACAAGGCTGAGTTCGATCTACAATTGTATTTGAAAGGGCAATGAGCGGAAAGATCTCCCGTCATTAAAGCCTCCCTCTCCTTTAGCGAAATAACAAGATTCTTCATTTGCACACAAACGCTCCTAAACACAAAACAACGAAACACAAATAACCGCCGACCCTCAGTCACTCTGTAATAAAAAAGCCATCGCTGCATAATTTAAGTGGGTGCGTGTTTGTGTTTGTGTGTGTTTGCGTGTGTGTAGTTTGCGTGTGTGAAGTTTCACAAGGTATCGGAGCTCCCCCAAAGCGCCCATGTGATCAAGTTGACTTTTTACTTTAAATCTTGAATAAGATGTGAGTTGTAACAAGGGGATTTGCACTTACTCCATGACCCTTGTAATTGGATTAAATATAGACTGAGACGTACAAAAAACATACCAAGATTGACACCTGCCAACTGGACTTCCTTATGATTGATTGTGATGCTTCGTGCTGGCAACAATAATGAAATAAATTGTATGGATAAAACAGCACATTTGTCATTTCCGTGCCATAAGAGAGGAAGCCAGCGTGTTAGGCAAGCTGTTAGCTGACAGACAAGAACAGCAGAGAAAACTAAAGAGCTAAACAAGGGTCCTAGCTATTGACAGGACAAATTATAACTTGTCACAACCTTTTTAAAGCCAGAAGTTTTCAATTAACATATATATTGCTGTTCCATAGAAGATAAGGAGGACTTAAAACACAAACACGCGCACACTTCAAGTATGTGCAAGGCTCCATTACTGCTTGGCATTTGCTTTGCTCTGTGCCCACGAGAACAGCAAACCATCTATAGATGTCACCAGATCAGCTGGGGCTGCGAACCGTCTAAGTAACTTCGGTAGCCAACCTAGTATAACCGGGGTTTTACTCCCTGCCCTAATCAGCCGGGTAAATTCGTCCGGGAATCACTCCCAACGTAGTGCTCTCCTCAGGTGTACACTAGCAGGGGTGCTGGCTGGGAGGGGAGTATTTAAACACATCTGAAGTTTGAATGACTCCACCGACTTCTCCGGACTCAGCTTCACTGGCTGTTACGCAACCGTACACGTGCTAATCGCTCCCCTTAGTCCCACGAGGAGGCTCTTGGAAGGGTGCAGGCGTCAATGCGGTTTGTCCTGGGGGGAAGGGGCGCGCGTGGCTGCGTGTGAACGGGGACAAAAGCCCTTCGAGCGGGCCTGAGCGCAGGTGGCCGAAGGGCAGGCGCGCACGGCCGAGAAGTTTGTGGGAACCAGCCCAAGTGCGCGTCCGGCGGAGGCTCTGCGGGCTGTCGGTGCCCGAACCGCTTTGAGCCCCGCCGGGGCTGGTTTTAACCTGCCCCGGGGCCGGCGCGGCCGCATGCTGTCCGTGTGTTGGGGGGCTCCCGTGCCCCCGCAGCCTCCCGTGTTCTGTCTTTGCCCACTTTGAGGTCAGCCCCTTCCCGCGCCAAGGAGGCGCTCAATAGTGCAAGGCAGGCCGCCGCCCTGTACCAAGCAGGCGGCTTGAGAGTGATCAAGTGCGCTCGGGGACACATGCCCTGACCCTTCGTACTAGCCACCGGCTCTGGGCAGTGCAAACAGGCGCTGGTCCTGGCTCTTTAAACAGGACCCCGTGGAGGACTGGACTTGCGGGAAGAGCCCCCTGTAGAGTGTAAATGCGCAGGATCCGCGGGGTCCCTAGCACGCAGCGCTCCGGGAGCGGAGCCGTGGGCAGAGGCGATCTACGTGCAGCGCTTGGACCCGAGAACTCTCCCCGCTCCCTCGCTCGGACACGCGCGCTGGGCGAGCGAACCACTTGGGCGGTGTCCGTGGGGAAGGAGAAAAGTTCCCGCTCTTGCTTTGTTTGTGTGGGGTGGCATGTCGGCTCCCAGGAAGCGGCTGCAGCAGGGTTAGGCATTGTTGCCTTTTAGTCCCCTTCCCCAAGAAACAGCTCCATGGGGGAGTGCGTTCTCTTCACAGGACCGACAGCTTTTGCCATCAGCCACCTCTGCCTTGCAGTATGACCTGGGAGCACCCCACAGGACAGTCTGGTAGCAAGATGTCTACACACAGTCGCTCCCATGTAGTGGGAAGAAATATTAGTCTTACGTGCCCGAGTGGACAGAGTAAGATACCGTTTGACTTCTCTGTAGCTCCCAAACATTTGAACACTGCACGGAAGCCGTCCAGTTCCCACGCCAGCAAGCACTCTCTACAAATATCAAAATGCTCAGGGAGTTTGGCTAATCTTGGTGTCATTGTCCCGCTACGGCAGCATTTACAGCTGCTTCTGAAACAAAATGACGGTGTATTCCTGACAGGAGAACACAGCAAAAGGGAAGTTGAATGTTGAAAGTTTCGAGGCTGCTGGCTGTAGCATCCTCAGACTGGGTGTTGGAAGGGTAATAATGTAGCCGAAGTTGCATTTGGTTTAAAGTTGATTAGTGGAGAGCCAACAGCACTAACACAACAACTTGTTATCTATCCACCTGTCCCCCGTGTTTGCACTGGGTTTTTATAACTTGACAGAAACAAGAAGTATTCAGAGGTTAGGCTGTTCGGTTACTTACCTACATTTAAAGTAATTTCTGGGAATAAATTATATTTTCTAGCCTGATACTCAAAAGGTTAACCCCCCGCCCCAAGTCTCTTGTTAAACTAAACCCTTTACAGAATTTGGCCATTCTGTACACGGAAATAGCCAAACATTAATCTTGATTCATTTGTAAACGTTACCTGGGATAGTTTGGGATATTGCAATTAAACCTACTGACGCCGTTAGCCCCCAGAAGTGACAAAGAAAGAACACGAAGGGTTCTGTGATGTTTATATAAGATATTTGATTTGGCTCTTTATAGGAATTGTTCATTTTGAAGCTTATCTTGCGCAAGCACTGCAGATTCAAATCGTTTGCATCCTTATGCTAGATCAGACCATGGCTACACGTGGGTCCTTTATTACTTCAGTCTCTCACCATTTCCGGGGCAGGAATAGACCTTCTACGTTAAAATCCAAAATAATAAGATTCTTTTGCAGAGAGAGCGTCACACTTCAGATAATTGCAAGTAAAGGAACCTGAATCGTTACAGGCCCCGTTAAACATCTGCAATTAACCAAACTATACAATATTTATCTTAGGGAGCATCATTTTTTTATCCTAGTGTCTTTCATTTGAGTTAGTTTTATTTCAGACTAGAGGAAACAAAAAGCTCTCTCTCTCTCTCTCTCTCTCTCTCTCTCGCGATGTCTCTTTAGTCATTTTTGAAAGAAAAATCAAGTCCCAATTTAACAAAAATAGCTAATATTCTAAAGCGACCTTTCCATTTGCTGTAATTACTACCGGACTCATTCCTCTAAATTAAATGCTGGAAGTTATTTGAATCCTTGTAAAGAAAAAAACCCAACAAGTTCCATCGAATTAGTTTTACCCTGCCTGCTCTCCCCAGTGACTGCATCTATTAACATTATAATCTCAAACACCATTTTTTATGTAACACTATTGTTAGTAAATCAGCTCCTCAGGTCCACAGAGACGCTGACCCCTGGCAATTGAGTGAAAGTGTAATTATCTCCCCGAATCTTGGACAGATTTAAGAGATTACATTTCAACTAAATCTATATCAATGCTAATTTTTTCCCAGACTCCAGGTGCTAGGCACTAGGAAATAGTGTTCCTACTCAGCAGAATGGTTTACAAAGAGGAGAGGGCTTGCTGTGTAGAGGGCCAAAAGAAATGAATCCCCACATAAAATTACACCTATTTTTGCTACAAAACCTGGTTCTTATACGGCAAAGTTAAACAAAGCAGCTATGCTAAATTAGCGTTAAATAAAGGCTAGTTTAATGCTCGGTTACAGTCAACTGGTGTATATTGGATGGCTAATTGTCTATCAAAATTAAAAAGAAAAGAACAAATGATTCGTTATGAGAAGGTGTTAAAAGCTTCGACAAAAAAGACATTTCACAAATATAATTTCTGTGGATGCTGAATTGTCCTTTGGAAGCTTTATTTTTAATGCAGGAAAGGCCTAAAACTCTCTAGCTACAGCTCCTGGAGAGCAGTGTGCTCTTTTATTCGGAAATAGTCCTTCTAAGAGAGAAAAAAAGAGACTTTAATAAAATCAGAAGGGCCATATTCTTGCCAGAAACTGGCATAAAATACAAGTGGCTTCGCACGGCTCCTTAAATAAATCACGCCTGGCAGTAAAAAGGCATGTAAGCATGATTGGGTCTATAGTTTAAGAGAACTAATCGATTGCTGCCGAGCTAAATTACAAATCAAGTCCGATTAGCAAGAAAAAAACAATATTTGCTAGACTGCCATAAAAGGGAGAGTCGTGTCGTTAGAAGTCCTCCGCGCTGCTTCTCAGGAAAAGGTGTCAGGCTCTTAGAAAATCTGGGGTGTTTTTTTTTAACCCCCGCGATTTTCCTTCCAGCGCAAACAGATTTTTGTTACCGTAATTGGCTCCGAAACATTCGTGCAAAGGAGACAAAAAAGTAGCTGGAATACTAATAAAAAAGATTTGTTGTTCAAAGTTAATTAAACATGAAAGCAACAGAAATGCAAGGGAAAAGGCGTCAGCCCCACTCGCGTCTGATGAATTCGACACCAATTTTGTCGATAGGCATTAGAAGTAGACGGAGCCGTGCTGCCTACACGCGAGTAAATGTCAGAGAATCCAAGTATGCAAAAAAGCCCAAACTAAATCATGCAGCAAGAACGACAAACCGTCTGGAAAATGGATCCATGGAGCAGCAAGAATGTACTTTTTTATCTTTGACAACTTGTGTCCTAAAGAAAGTATCTTGAAGATAATTGAAATGATTACAATTCATTGCTGCATTACTTAGAATATGAACAGTCAAATAATGAAATCTTAGTAATACAACAAAAATTTAATTTACATTATACCATCGCTTGAGTTTTTTTTATGCCTAGCTTCCCCTTGAAATTTTGTGTTAATACATAATTCTGTACTTCGATGCATTATTCATATTTTTGGTATTGTTTTCCCCCTTTCTTTCCCAGTAATGTTCTCCTCTGAAACTTCAAGGTGTAGATGCAAATGAAGAGTGACTGTTGCCTATCAATCCCAGACGAGGGTGTCTATTCTGGGAGGAAATTTATAAAAAAACCCAAACAAACCTCGGTTCTGATATAGTGGGGTCTGCAGAGAGTAGCTGTCTGAAGCGTCGACACTGACCTCGACTGAAATGTGATTAACCTATTAGTGAAAAGCAAAACAACAACACACATATCTTAGATGCAGCTGCCAAAGTTGACTGATTTATGTTCAAGCCCCCTCGAGTCCCGTGGAGATAATATTCCACACGTGAAAACATTCCTCCTGTGTTCAAATGCATTTACAGATCCGGTTTGGGTCATAGCTCTGCAACAAAAGTGCATCTTATTTAATGTAGTTTACAATGCTTCTTATTCAGTTTGCAGCGGATACAAATGGGGAGGCTAGGGGATTGCTGCAGAGAGCTTGGAATATCAGATGTGTACTTTGGCAGTGATAATATTGATGACTGCTTTGTCCCGTTTGGGGAGGACTTCCCATATATTTAAAGGAAGGCAGAGTTCAAACCATCCTTCCTGAATTCAGTCACTACCTTCTTGTTATAGACATAAATTCCTAAATAGAAAAGAAGGGCAAGATGTCTCTCTTCCAGATGGTGGACAGAATTAAGAACTCAGGCTGTGACATTTATTTTTAGTAATGAAATAGAAAAGTCACAATAAGTTCATTTCTGGATGAGTATTAACCATACAGTTTACACATGGCAGGATAGATTTTTCTTTTTTGATCCTCATACTATTAAATGATATTTTGGGATGGAATGCAAAAGATCTCACTCTGTCGCTGGGTTTTCAGGTTATGTAGTAGTCAGCCTGCCTGTCTTTTAATCCAAATCAGAAATGGTCCAATATACATCCTTAACTACAACTAACTGTTTCTAAAAAAGAGAGGGAAAAAAAAGAAAAGAAAAAGACCATCTGGTAATTGTCTTTCTTTAGATCTTCCCTTAATTATGCTTTTAATTAAAGATGGTTCAAGGCATTGGACCACATGAAGGGCAGTAATTACAAATTACATTACAAACCCAACAGATGTAGCTCTATCTGCTGGGAAAAAGGTACCGGAATAAAATTTGACTAAACTTTAGGATAAATTAATCCGCTGCCTTGAGAACAGAAGCACATTTTTTATTATGCAGACTCTAGCCAGGATTTAAGTTCTCTGTCATGATTGTTTTCATATTTCTTTGACATCTATTGATTTGGAGGCAGCTGCGAGGCTTTGTCACAAGAGAGAAGAGCAGTCACAATATATTAGCTTGATGGCATAACTCGAATATGAGTAGGAAGGATAGAAACATGACAGGGCATCACATGATCAGGTGATGGGCCTGCAACAAAATAAAGAAATTAATTTTTAATAGACACTTTAAAATACCACAGCTAGTGTAACAATGACGGAAATAATGGTGCTGTTAATTATCTAGCACTAGAGGGTCCGATCTTTACCCCAAAAGGGTTTGAGGGTTTGTGTTTTAATTTCCATTTATAACTTATTTTCTGCAGCAAGTGAAAGTCACAAGGAGTAATACTCATCATGAAAGAAGAGTTCTAACCAATCTAACTATTCTATTCCAAAGAATGAGGGAGTTTAAAAAATATTACGGAAACTTAGAGGGTCTGATGATGGTGACATCACAGAATTTTTCTGCAAGTTCCTGGAAATAAATATACCATTTCACTCATAATTTGTTGAAAAAATAAACTAAGCAATCTCATACTGCATCAATTCCTTTTTTTAGTGTACGCAGACAAACAAAAAAGCAACAGCCTTTGCAATAGGAGAAAGCACAATGTTTTCAAAGACTTCTCTGGAGAATTTCAGCTCAGTAATGTGTGGTCACCAATGAGTCTACATCAGCTGTTTACAATGCAATTTTTAGGATAGCAGGAATACATACATGTGAACTGTTTGTAAACATACTGGTTTCAAGAAGCTGGCTGGCACATCAGGAGGAGATCAAGAAATTACGGGCGTAAGGATTTACAAAAATCAAGTTCTGGTTCAGTGGATAAACACTTTATTGAAAATCAAGAGACTGTTTTTAAAGACTATCTCTAGTTCAAAGTAAGCGCTTCTCCAGCATTTTGCCAAAATCCTGAGCTAAACATATAGGCTTGGAGTTCTAAGTATTTGAGCAGGTTTGGGCAAGATACCAGAACTATTGCAAGAGAGGCTGTTGGTTAAAAACAATCATTGCAGTTAATCTTGAATGTGGGGACAGAAGGAATCTGTATGTCAGACACTTCATCAAATCACTATTGAGGTCTCTCTCTCTTTCTCTCTCTCTGTCTCTCTTTAATAAGTTGGGTCATTTCTGCCACCTGTTAATCATCTTCATGGTCCCCCACCTCATCCACCCCCTTTGAAAATGCATGACAAAAAACTGGCGTCTGATTAACTTTGGGCTAGGTATTGTCTCACATTCAGACTGAAATATGTTTATCAGAGCTTTAGGTGGATGGAAGGCTGTCTTCAAAACATCTAATTAGAAAGGGAAAATGTTGGGTTTCATTCCTGCCCGCAGTACGGAACCAGAAACACACATAAAACATAGAGGCAGATACACAAAGAGAAATAAACACCTACAGCATGAAACACACACACACACACACACACACACACACACATGCAGGCACAGTCACACAAGGCCAAAATCTTGCACACGAGGTTAAAATCTTAAATTCCAGTTCTGTCTTTACTCAGGCAAAACTCCCAATGTGCTTTTTGCTCCAATATGGCCTGAAGGATCTGAACCCTGTCCAGTAGGCATCCAAGACACAGACAACAGACAACGGCCACAACATATTAACACATACACACACCTCATGCAAAAATACAGACATACATTCACACTTTCACACACACTTTATTAATAGTGTTACTTTTTTTTTCATTCTGACTTGGGCTAACCACTGCATCTTTTAATCCATGTTTATTAAAATTTCTGGGCTTCATCCTGCTCTTCTGAAGAAATAAGAAAAACTCCTCCTCAGTGGGACAAATAAGAGAAGGATGGTTATTTGGAGAGACCTCAGTTGATGCCCCTTAATAAGCAAACTCAGTTTTTTGAGTAAGATTATAATTTATGATTTCAGAATGTCAGCATCTGAATAAGTATTGCTATCAAAATACAGCAAGGAATAGATTGTAACCTATATACTCTCACTTTATTTTGCAGTGGGTAGACAGTTTACTCATCTATTTGTTCAAATGTTAGGCCTGGATTATGTCACCACCCTCTACTTGTCTATATGAAGATGAGATGACCATAATGACAAAACACCATATTTGAAATGCAGAATAACCTCATGTTTGAAGTCATCGGTCTCCTTTATCCTCTTGTCATATCAGGAGGAATTTTTGCCTTAACTCTGAATATGAGTTTTCCTTCCATAGGAAAAAATGATACAAGTAGAATCAGCTAATGTGAATTGCTTACAGAACATTATATACTATTGGATTGCTGAAAAGCCCTTAGTCCTTCTTCATGGATACTTGTTTACACACACATCCCAAGCTTAAGAAACAAGAGTAATCAACTTTAAATTGATAAATGCTAGGAATTAGAGCGGTAAGTTTGATATACTATCTTAAGTCAGTCCCTTGTGATTAGGCAGTTTCCTATTATCTTTATCATTACACATAGAAATGATATATTTATTTTGGTGCTATTGTTGTAAATGTTGCCTTTTTCTGCTTATATAACAGATTGTGAAAGTTCTTATTCAGAATTTTTTACCACTTTATAAAACAAATTATTCTTGGTCAGCAGATTGTTTGAAAACATCTCGTTTGTGAATATTTATAGTCAGTTCTGTGTTTATCAGTGACATAAATAAATCTCATAGTCTGTGGAACCATAAAGAACACAGACACAGACACACAGAATAGAATAGAATTTGTATGTGTGTATGTTTGTATTTCCACTCCCTCATATACAGAGCTGGTCCTTTAAAACGCCCAGTGTCCAATAGAAAGAGAATATATCTTTTTGTTACACAGGTTCAGGGCTGGATTCATAAAAGAAATTAGGCACTTAACTGTCACATTAAGAACCTAAATCCAAGAATCAGGCCAAACATGGTAGGTACTTATATTTGCTAGACTCTTAGGGTATATCTACATAGCACCCTAAACTCGAAATAATATACGCAAAACTTGTGCTATGTAGATTGCGTATCTTATTTCAAAACTATTTCGAAATAGCTTATTTTGAAATTTGGCGCATCTACACAGCGCCAAATTTCAAAATAAGGTGCTATTTTGAGCCATCCTTTATCCCTTGTGCATGGTGAAATAGTTCACCTATTATCTCGAAAAATATTTTGAAATAATGGGTGGCTTGTGTAGACACGGTGTAGCCATGCAGTGTAGACATACTCATAAAGTTTTTAAGTAACAGTTCCGCAGAAGTTTATGTTTCTCCTTCTGAGCATGTGCACTGTAGCTCTATGACAGGTGTCTAGATGCTTAAGCCTCAGAGCAATGAATGAGCTGGGAGAACGTAGGCGTTAATCCATCTAACTCCCCTATGTAGCCTGATCTGGTAAGCATGCTCAGACTTTGCCCGCAGGATTGGCCCCCTCACAGATGAGTACACACAAACCCAAGTTTCTTTGTGACTCTGGGCCTCAATGATCAACAGAATACATGCTGTAGAAGGAGACACACACACACACACACACACACACACACACAATTAGATATAGGTACAAATCTTTGTTTGTGTCTCTATAATGTATATTTATAGACCATGCATTTTAACAGACCCAGAGACAAATTTTCTTCTTGAATTCTCAATGTGGATCTCCAGAAGAAGCACATACAGGCAGCCCCCGGGTTACGTACAAGATAGGGACTGTAGGTTTGTTCTTAAGTTGAATCTGTATGTAAGTCGGAACTAGTGTCAGCTGCTGCTGAATCTGGACGCCAGTTCTGACTTACATACAGATTCAACTTAAGAAACCCAGGTGTCCCCAAGTCAGCTGCTGCTGAAACTGATCAGCGGCTGATTCCAGGAAGCCTGGGACAGAGCAACTCTGCCTCGGGCTTCCTGTAGTCAGCCGCTGGTCAGTTTCAGCAGCGGCTGAATCAGGACGCCTGGGGCAGAGCAGCTGGGGTGCTGCTGAGTTGCTCCAGTAGCGCGGCTCCACGGCGCTACTGGAGCAACCCAGCAGCACCCCAGCTGCTCTGCCCCAGGCGTCCTGATTCAGCCGCTGCTGAAACTGACCAGCAGTGGCTGAATCAGGACGCCTGGGGCAGAGCAGCTGGGGTGCTGCCGGGTTGGTCCGGAGCAGCGCTGCGGGACCAACCCGGCAGCCCCCAGCTGCTCTACCCCAGGGGTAGGCAAGAAAAGCCTGGTCTGCTGGGGGGGGGCACTAGCTGCACCCCCCCCCAGCAGACCAGGGAGACGGGGGTGGCAGGACCGCCGAAGTCCTCCACGGCTTTGCTCCGTCTCCCTGGTCTGCTGACCTGGGAGACGGGGAGCAAAGCCGCAGAGAACGCCCGCAGCGGGACAGCCCAAGCGCGCCTGGGCTGTCCCGCTGTGGGCCTGCTCCAAGGCTTTGCTCCTCGTCTCCCTGCAGACCAGGGAGACGGGGAGCAGCTTTTCTCACCCCGGAGGACGGGGGCGGCGGACCGCGGCGCATCTGGGCGTCCCGCCGCTCCCGTCCTCCGTGGCGAGAAAAGCCCCGTTCATAACTGCGGATCTGACATAAGTCGGATCCGCGTAACTCGGGGACTGCCTGTATTTGATTTCTGGGTTTCTTTCATGTATTTTGACTGAATTCCAAAACAGGTCATGTTTCAGGCAAAACTACTGTATAGTCATTTTTCTCAAGCTGGAAAGTTATTCAGTTATTGGCTGAAACAGGTGCCTTTGTCCGTGATCTATGTGTATTCATTTGTGGGAAATGTGAATACTGTATATATCTCTTAATTAGCAGAGCTCACTACAATCAACATTGGAAGGAATAATTTAGGCTCTTGTGCCTCCTCAAATGTTCAGCCAGTAGAGAGCTCTCTGGTTTCATTAACTTTGACACATTTTTTCCAGCTAAATCAGAGAACCAAAAGCAAAGTGTCCCTAGCACTCAAGGATCTCATATGGATTTGTGGCTGTCTCCCGAGGACTTAGAATCCTAAAATCAATGAATGGATTACACTGATCCATGAATGTAGATGTCTCATCTGTGACAGATACAGTACTGATGGTCTTCATTATGCTCAATCATTTCAGATCATCATGTGGAGAAACACAATAGAATGGAAAGCGTATTTTATGGGAGGTGCAATGCCTCTTAAGGAAGTGGAAGGTATGTTATTGGATGAGGCACAGCAGAGATGACAGGCATAAAAATGCTGCAACCTACTGCAAAATGTCAGAGATTACATTAGATGAATATATTTCTGGGTTATATGTATTTTGCAATCCCAGCTCACACAATAATGACTTACTATCTGGGTGCAGAATATATAATTTCCTGGACATATAAATAACTTTCTATAACATATAAGTAACTTTCTTGATCCCACAGTTTCACCCGCAGATAATTTATTCTTCATGGGCTCCTGTTCATCAAGACACTTGAACACACATCTGTCTTAAAAAATGTGACTAGCACCAAATCATTCAGTGTGAAAAATGGGGTGATCAGAGGAGTTCATGTAGTTAAAACAACAGGCACACAGGTAAGCTGATCTGTGTTTATAATGCTAAACAGTTACCTATGAGCACCAGAGTTCTGCGCTTTAAATAAGTGTTTTGCTTTTGAGACCTATTCATGTATGAATTATTTTTATAACTGATATACTTTACAAAATAAAATAGAAATGGAGAACAGGACCTGGACAATTACAGAAGCTCAGGATAGACCCAAGAACATCAATCAAAGCTCCATACTTATTTCTATAATATATGGATGGAACCTTGGCTGTGTTTCGTATGAATTTGCACATAGAAAACTTGTCCAAAACCAGATCTACACATGTATGAAAATCAAGGCGTACAAAACCATCTGAGTGAAATCCTGGGGCTTTTGTCATTGACTTAAATGGGGATGGGATTTCACCTTTTAAGTTCTACTGCTCAGCAGAAAGGCAGACATGCTTTATTAGTTCCACAATCTGCATGCAGAGGAAAGGCAGTGCCAGACTTATTATTTTATTGCTGGGTGTACAGATTTTCCAAAAGAGAGAAGTTCTTTTCAAGGGTCTTTCAGGAGATTCCAGCATCCAAAGTGATCCCTCTGAGACACAGCATGACTTTGTCTATTTAAAAAACTCCCCTCCATTACCAGGTGGTGACTATATATCATATGCATATACATGGCTATTTAGAACTCTGGGCTACAGGTTATGCACAGTTTTAGTCCAGAGTTGTGAAATAAATATCTGTCTCAGATTCTCACACAGAAAAAACAGTGATGGAGAATCATACAGTGCAGCATGTGCTGACATTCTTGCATAGAAAGGATTTTGCAGCAGCTTTTAAATTGACTCGTTTTCTTTTTCTGTTTTCAGCCAGGATCCTAGCAATATTTCCTTTACATAGATATTTGGAAGAGTAATTAGCATCTTTGTTAATTACAAGCCACTGAAGCACATATCTGACACACATTGAAGAAAGGATCTAAAATTAGGGACAAAATGTGAGATTTGACTTTTAAATCATAAAAATTAAAATGTAAAGAAAGGTAGCTGATGTGAACACTGTTCTTCATTGTAAACAGAGGTGCTCAAACTCATTTAGCTACATTCCAACCCCAGTCAGGCAGTTTGAAAATAAGATTCAAATCTGAACAATAGGAAAATCTAGGAGGAAGGGGAAACACAGCAGAACAGTGAAAATATACAATAAAAATGGGGATTAACGCAGCAAAGGGTAGATAAGTGTAAAAAATATGGAGAGATTTATGAAAAAAAGAAGAGATGGGATAAAGGGAAGCAATTAGATGAAAAAAGTACATGACATAGCTATATGGGACGGCCGTTTACACTAGCCTATCTTTGCAGGGAAAATAGGGGCTTCCCTTTGGCAGGGAAAATATTTTATTTAAAACATTGATTCCTTTTTGGGAAACCTCAGTTCAAATTAAAGGGTATATAAACTTCCATTATCTTTGGGGATCATATAGCTCTCCTACACAGGCCCTGATCCTGTAGTCTGGTCTGCAGTGATGGGCATATATTTGTGTGCAACTCCAGTGACATCAGTGGGACTTCCTCCACCTATGTGGCTAAGATTGCTTTTTGTGATAGATAGTTCCTATCTTCAGTTCACCATACACCTACTAACCCTAAGAGAGTAATTATTTCTTATAGCTTGTGGGTCATCTTTGAAAGAGCCCGATTTGGGCCCTGATCCTGTAAAGACTTATGAATGTACTTAACCTTACATGCAGTAAGTTTGCATAAGGGGAATGTATACTATACATAAAGTTAAGCATATACTTAAGTCTTTGTTGAATCAGAGCTTTGTATTGTAACTACATAGTGATGCCCATGCAAATAGCTGATTTTTTGTTTAGAAGAAGCAGTCATACATATTGAAATGAAATGCATTATTATTGTAAAGGTAAAACAAAAGCTCCTATATCACTACGGATGAATGGGATTCAGATTGTTTTGATATCCTTGTTTTTGAATGGCTTTTATTTTATGTTTTTTGAAATCATTTTATTTTATTGATATCAGGTACTGCAGAGCAGAAGTTAGTAAGTATAAGAAGTTTGCTTAATACTAATATTTTGCATTAATAATACACATTTGTCTTTCAACAGTTAACGACCGGTTTATAGACCAACTGCCTATAAAATTTCATTGATAAATCTGAAGAAATTGATTTTTTCAGCATCAAAAATCTTAGTCAATAGATTACAAGTTACTTTTTCTCCCAATGGATTTTACATCCTGTCGTAAAAAATTATGTGTATTAATTTTACACATTTTAAAATTTTAATTTGTTTAGAAGAAGAGCATACCAATAAACATAAATGAGCACATAGAGACTCTTTATTGCAGAGTGTATATGTTTATGTCCGTGTACAGCTTGGTTGCTGGAACTGAGATATGAAAGCTTTCTTTGTAAGGAACATAATCATTCCAAATATTAACATCACCTTGTAGGCTGTATCAGTACAGATCAGATGTAGCCAAAGAAGGTTTTAAACACTAAAGATATTATAGTCAAACTTTAATGTCATTGATGTTATTCATTTGGAACCACATTATGGATTAACTGCCTGCAAAACTTCTTTTAAAATCACATAGCGAGTAATTTAGAAGCAAATACCAAGGAGTTGAAACCCAGGAAAATTCTTCCCAGGCTTACTGTAGTAAGTATTTTCAGAGAGGTTCACTAAGTTTTAGTTATTGGTCCTCCAGCTTGAGAAACCGTACGCCTGATTTTCTGTTGGAGCTTGGCATACCTTTAAAAAGCAGGCAAAAGGGGTCTCAAGTTAGGAAACCAAAAGCTGAGGCCAACAGAATTAGGACCTGATTCTGCAACTGTTAGCTTATGACAGTTTGGTTGTTTGAATTAAAACCTGACAAATACCCATATAACGGAAAAATATGATGGACAAAGGAATACATACACAGTTCTGACAAAAAGAATCCTCTGTGTCTGTCTTGATTTGTCATGCATTTTCAGTAGTTATTTTCCTTAATGTATGAAAAGCAACAGGCAATAAAACAGGACAGAGCATGAGAAAGAAAACAGAATTACTCCTGAGGTCTCCAGTCTACTAATGCCTTCCTATGGTACCAGTAAAAAGCAATGGTACTAATAAAACCAGACTATAACTCCCTCTTTCAAAAGAGAAATCCCTAATAGCTCCTGCCCTGAAGCCAGATTCTTAACTTCATGATCACTTTTATTTAAGTTTCTTACACTTCAGCAGAATGCATCAGAGCCTGAAAAAAATCATTTTTCAGGAGAAAGTCTGCTATGACTTGTTGCTTTTGTTTTGTTTTTCATATTGTGGACATAGTGCAAGGCATTCCCAAAACACATATACTTTCACACAGTCAAGCTATATTTTTTGACAGAGCAACAAAAGTTCACCGTAACAGCAATCGCATTGCAATTTTAATTTGCATGCGCCCTTCATAGTGTTTCACTATATCTGAGTTTGCCATCATCCAAGTTTACTAATATAGTGTAAACTTGGAGATTTTAAGGTGCAGATTGATTACTTGGGTCATACAGCTATTATCTCTCCTGTCTCAGTCTCCTGATGTCAATAAAGGTAAATGGACCTGTTTTAAAAATCAATTTTTTAAAATATAAAGTCACAATTGTTGTTTGACAATCAATGCATGATAATATTAAGAAATAATTACAATAATATTGTCTGGATTTTTAAAATATTTGTATGCACGGGATTGGAGTGCAGTTTAACCTCCTATATTTTCAGAGACGATAACTAGGTCAGCTAACCCAAGAAGACGGATACTACGAGGCATATGGCGCTGTGTTAAAAATCCCTATAAAAGATACAGTACATTTGGAACCCCATAAATTCTGATTTGATTAATACATTTTAAATCAATAATTTTCTTACATTTTCATTCATGAGGCCTTTCATTACTAAGGTATCAAGTATGCAAAAGATCAAAGTAGACTTTGTTTGTAAGGGAGTGACCCAGATTAACTTGAACTTGGCAAAGGCCATCTTAGAAGACATAAGGTAAAATAAACACCTTTTTATGGGTTCATCTGGCATTTGTTGTCGTTTTTCTCCTAGGGCTCTGATCCAGCCATGAACTTTGGGACAACTGTTTGGGGGTTCAGATGTGTTTTCTTACAACTCCCCCATCTCCATCTACAGAACAGATCTCACATTTGGGAAGAAGAAACCCTTCCTTCCACTTTTTTGTGTTGTGGTGGCTGCTAGGAGCTCTCATTATGGACCAAGATACCATTATCCTAGGGATAGTACAAATACAGAATAAAAGATGATCCGTACCCCAAAGAGCTGATAGTCTAGTAACACAGCCCTTAAATTGGGCTGTGTAACAGCCAGAGGTGCTGTACACTTGCTTGAGTCTTCCCATGAGCAGAGACCCTGGACATGAATGAGATCTGAGCACCAGCCCCTTCCTTGCTGGACATTGCAGCTGAGTTGGTGCAGGGAGCAATGTAATTTGTTGCAGGTGGCTGCCAGCAGCAAATCACTGACACTACTCCCCTGGGGCAAGGAGGAAGCAGAGCAAGCGTCATGACTCAGACAGATGTCACTGAATCACATTGCCTCTCGGGGATACACCTAGGGCAATGGGTGCAGCTTACGCACCACCCTTTGCTCAAGACTATAACTGGTGTCAAATTTGAGCCGTTAATAAAGCAACGCCTATGGCCATAGAGCATGCTTGATGTCCTCAATTTGTTTTTTCCTAGGTGTGCTTGCAAGGCATAGTCCCACTGACGTCAATGGGGCTCTGAAGGTCACAAGTATCTGCCCATGCAGACTTATTGCTGGACTGGGGCTTAAATGAGTACCTGCATATGCCACATGATGTATGGACACCTCTTATTGTTACAGATTGAATTAATGCTACGGATGAAAGAAGACCGGGCACTAGTAAGGGAAATTAAAAACTTCACAGTTAGGGTTGCTAGGCAAAGTTTCCAAGGTCTGTTGACTGTTCAGCGGTCACTGAGAAATGAGTTGGTGGCATCAGTCTCGTGAAAGTGCTTTTCTAGTGAACAGATTCCACATGGCAGTACTGATACCACATTTAGCCCTGACTATCACCCATCTTGGCGGGCTGAGCCGAAAGGCCAAAGACTCAGGGGGAATAGAGGCCTTCAGTGTGGAGGAAGTTTACACCGCTGATAGTGGGTAAACAGAAAACTCTAGTCTTCAGGGGTTGTGGGTTTTTAAGTTCTTCATGTCAGGGAGCATCTGACCATGAGATAGTATAGTTGTGAGCACAATAGGGCTCTGATTCGAGGGACAACCACAGTAGAGAAATGTTACATTATAATAAGAAGTCAAGGTTTTCAATAAAGCATCTTTCATGACCAGTACAACTATTTAAAATATTTAAAATATGTTTCTTAAAAACTGGTGGCCAACATGAGGGACTTGCTGGTAAGAAAGCACATTTAGAATGACCGAACTCTAGTACAGGTATCATCTTTCCAAGATAACTTCTGTAAATCTAGAACAAAATATAAAATGGGATTGTGCCTGTTTTAACTCACATAGAAAAAGCCCTCATTTGTGTTATGGCACCTGTGATAAATACTAGCATGCACTGTCCTGTGATCATAAATCAGGAGTTCACAACTGATTAGTTACGCAGGCCCCAACACATCATGTGATTGGCTTACCAACGAGGGGATTTTAAAAAATAATAAATGTTGGGATCCTTTTTTTCTTCTAGTTGTTGGAGCTAATTAGGAGGGCTAGAAATGTACTTTTATTTTTAAAGCAAAACTTAGATTAAAAATAACACAACTAGAGGGTCTGGGGCTTGAAGAATAACAGCAAATACCTCAAGACTCGTGATAAAATTGTGAGAGGTACTCGCACGAGGAATTGCTTTACTAAAGGTTAGATTTTGGCTTCTGGTACAAACCTTAGCAAGCGGTGGTGGGTAAGAGGTTCTGCCTCCCCAAAAGTAGCCCCACTATTCATTGTGAGTCAAGGACATACCTCTTAGCTGCAATGCCTCCCCTGCT
The DNA here is from genome assembly GCF_052426305.1 of Pelodiscus sinensis. Taxonomy (NCBI): domain Eukaryota; kingdom Metazoa; phylum Chordata; order Testudines; family Trionychidae; genus Pelodiscus; species Pelodiscus sinensis. The sequence goes on from NC_143056.1 coordinate 98,164,692, forward strand.
TCCTCCTTGCTTTGAAGGTGGAAGGGGTGGGAGGTGTTGGCCTATAGCAGCCGAAAATTAATTCCCCATTGTGCCAACTCAGCTGTATTCAGATACAAGAATTGGTGTCGCCAAGGCATGTGGTGCCTACTTAAACCTATGTGACAAGACCCAAAGGACGGATATCCTGCATAGCTGTCTAGGGAGGTTCTGACCCACTGTGTGGGTATGCAGTAGACACAATCTAGAACTGGATGCCTTAAATGGAGATATTTCTTATGACCCTTGAGGGCCACCAGTCTCACTGACCTCACACCTGCAAGTGATTGCAGAATGCCAAGTCTAGAGGAATATGCCTTTTCTGCTCATTGTGGACCCCTGACTCTGTTTCCTTTGAAATCAACCGGAGCTTTGCCATTTGTGTTAATTAAAATAGGATTGGGCCCAAAAGGATATTTATAACCTTCATTCACATGTGCGTGTATTGTGTACTGCTGTCTCCTGCCAAGAGAGTGGCATACGGGAGACAGAGAATAATGCATTATACTGTGTTTTCCCATTGCCTTCTTATCTCTCACAATATAACCATTGTGTCTATTCTGTCACTGTTAACTTTTAACATGTACATAAAAGGGAAAAAGCTTATCAAAACAAAACAGTAACAATAGCCATTTTTTAATATTTTTAAGTGTCGTTGGCACATAATGAAATTTGCTTTAAAAGGGAGAAAAGTTCATGTTAAATATAGCACTTGTTACTGCTCTTCTCTTAAACCGCGTCAAAAGTACGCAGCTCTCACTATGGTTCTGAAGCAATACCTGTTGCTGGAGTGTGACAGAAAATTCTTTTCCATTTTTGAGGCATTGTAATGCTTGGATGCATAAGTTAGCAGAGGCCACTTTCATGCAGGGAATAGCCATATATGGACTGGAAAAGCATATGCTTTCTTCATAAAAGTGAGTAGCACTTTTCTGCTAAAAATGTCATATAAATAGTACATGTTTCTTTTAATGAAATGGCCTCTAATGATTGTTGGGAGACTTCACTTTTTCCCTAGATATAAACGCTAGGCACTCAAATGTTCAGCAATATTTTGCAAAGTTAAAAATGAGTAAAGTGCACTATCCTTTTGAGAATAGTCAGATGTACTCTACACTGATTTCACTACCAGTATAAAAAAAGAGAGATTTTTAGTTTTGGGGAAGGGAGGAGGGAAATATTTATTTTTTAAAATGTACCCATAATGTGTCATAATTGTAATATCTCCCAAGTATTTTTAGAAATAGTTTTATGATGTGCAGTGCTCCTGCTTCGCGTACTCAAGATCGGAGGTCAGGTTGAAGATTTCTATTGATTTCTATAGGCTTTAGATCAGACTCAAAGCACAGGAAAGCCTTTGAAACACCATCGATTATTATTTCTGAAGGAATGAAGTGCATTTTCCCACTTTAAACCCGAGTTTACTTTTGATTAAGATAAGTGGGTAACTAAAGGTTCCAACTTCTAAAAATTTATGCTTTTTAAAAAGAGGACAAATCAAGTGGGACAGTGGCCAGAAGTAAATGAGAGTTTTAAAGCACAGCACTCTGGTGGCAGAAGGGTGAAAACACAAGGCCAGGCTCAAGGACACAATGCCTTTTTGAGCTTGTGAACACTTGTATGGACGTGGTGAGGCTGACCATGCATAACATTGAAATACTTCCTGTTTACTGATCCTGTTATCACAGCACGTGCCAAATTCCCTCTGAGGTGACACTCTCTTTAAAGAGCCAAGTACCCACTGAATAAATGAAGTCTTTTTGTAATAGGATCAACAGAGTGGTTTTAGGAAAAGAAGCAGAGAATAGCTGTCCCATTTGAACCTATAAAAGGGAAGTTTAGGTAGACAGAGCTAAAACTTTATGAATGTTATGTAGCACTTCTGATGAAAGCAACCCAAGGGCAATTCAAGGCAATAAATACCAATACCGAACAAATTAAAAACAAAACAACCCAAGAACTGTAAAGTCACAACCAGCAACTTTTCCCTACTGTAAGCTAAGAAGGGCCCATTACTCCAAAGAATTCCACAGGCAAGGAGCATCTAATAATGTGGTCCAAACAAATGTGATATTTTTTATAAATCCAGAAAGAGCAGAATGCAAAGATAATCCAGAGAGAAAGGACCACTAAAATAAGATTAAGTAGCAATATATAAACAATTAACACAAATTTTATATCAATGCACTGTCACCCTAATAGCCAGTGAAGTCAGCTAGGATGGGTGTAATATGATGAGACAGTTTAATTCTTGTTATGACATTAGCTGCAGAATTTTACAACAGCTGAAAATGCTAGAGTGAGAAGAGTTTCCAATTATCAGTGTGATACAATACACAAGTTTGAATTAGACCAAAGCATGAATTAGGTCTCTTCACTGTGACAAGTTAACATGGAAGAAAGGCTGGAGAATCTCCTGAGATGGTATTAGGAATTTTTCTTATAGCACATGGATGATGGATGATATGCAGATATAGATATAGATATAGATATAGCCAAGAGGAGAGCTGATCCAATCCAAGGCAATTCTGTTTTCTCAGCATTAAGCTTCAAAAAATTAAAAGTCATCCAGGCTTGAATCTCAGATAGACAGGTAATAAGCCATGACAGCACTTCAATAGAATCCACAGGAATAGGCAAGTAGATCAGGGTGTCATCCATATAAATATGATAATCAAATCCAAATCTCTGAATAACACCGCCAAGTGTGAGCATGTCAATATTAAAGGGAAGTGGGCTGTGAACAGAACCCTGAGGGACCTCAAAGTTTAATGGTATAATACCAGACAGCTAGCTGCCCAATGTGATGTAAAGTCTGTGTATCTTTGAAAGTGAATATTTAAGCTAGTTTTTTAAATGTAGTTCTCTGAGTTGGAAATGGGCCTATAATTCATGCATACAAGGGGCGGCACCGTCCTCAAGGTGCCAATATGATATGCTCATGATTTTTTTTTTAACTTGCATTGGGTTGGTTTTTGGTCCCAGACTGTTATCTACTTTTTTCAAAAACTAATCTAGAAGTTTTCTTAATTGATTGATGTCTAGTCAGAGTATTAAGCGGAAAGGAATAAGCAGGCAGGGCTGCCTTTTCAATACAATGTTTGCAAAAATGGGGTCAGAATTTACCTTTAGTATGAATATATAAAGTCACCTGCAAATGTTTATGGCTCTTGTTCTGGAAAATAATGTTGCTTTTGGACAGACTTTGTACTAGTTTGGCTCAGCTGGGAACAAAAGGCCTGGAAAGGACGTAGGTAGGATGGTAAGGAAATGAAAATTGGGCAAAGCCTACTTACAAGCCTTCACTAAAAAGCCATCCCAGTCATTTTGCACAAAAATAAACTATTATTTTAATATTTATTTATAAATATATATTATATATTTATACATATTATATTTATATATTTATATTATTATTACTATTCTTATTATAAACTTTAAAAAAAAATCTGGTTCACCTAGGTGAAATCCCACAGTTCCAGATTCATGGATGAGCTTCCAGAATGCACCGGAGCTCCCATGGCTTACAGAGAAGGAAGCAAGGCTTCTGGTGGTTGTGGTGGTGTGTGGTGGTGTGTTTTCTGTGAACCAAGAATTACTCAGGACACAGGGCTGGCCCACAACATTTTGACACCTGAGGCAGAGAGCTCAAATAACACCCCCATGCTCCCTTGCATGGGCCAAAACTTTGAAAGGTCTCAATTCTGCCTTCTTCCTATTCTACTCCTCTCATGCTACTGCTCTGCTACCTACATATGAACCAGCAGCAGACACAATCTTCTACACTCTGGGTCCTAGTTACAGGTCTGGCACCTGAGGCGGCTTCCCTACAGTCTGGCACCTGAGGCGGCTTCCTAAGTTCGCCTCATGGTAGGGCCAGCCCTGTCAGGACATTTCACTGAGGAAACAAACCTAAACCTTTCTTTAAAAATGTATACATGAAAACGTATTTCTGTGCTGAGCGGCTCCATGCCACGTTGATGCTTTTAGCAAGGGAAGCATGTTTGAAGTCAATCTTCAAGTTTGTTTTTCAGCACACTTTAAATGGTAACTAAATCTTTTAAGAAGTTGAACTGAAAAAGCAGTGTGTCAGACAATACGTTAACTATTACCCAGGTACTTGCTAGAAATGCTTGCATTTTGGTCTGATGGGATTGACTATTGAACTCCACCCATTCCAAAGTAAATATCTTCATAGAATGATATCAGTTCGATCTGGAGCACAGAAATACAGGGGGTTACACATTGCTTTAGAGTGTTATTTCATTGAGTCCCCCATATTCTGCCTCTGTCAATGGCTTTTTTGTGGTTCCAGAGGGAGGAATTGTAGGCTGGGTAATTTTTTTTTCTTTCCTGACCCATTGTTGATCAGTTAACCACCCCCCACCTCAAACATAAGGCTTGATTATTCCTACCTTAGAAAGCAAAATTATAAATTTATTATCTGTCTTTTATTGTTCTTTTCATTTCCCCAAGCCAGACCAATATATTTCAGCTATAGTATTTCATTTTGTGATTCTTAATTCTCTATACAAGTGAAAAGATTTTGTCATGCCTTTTATGGAAATGCAAACCTACTGGTATTATGCCTTAAAAGATGTTTTTATCCAACACTCTAGACAGCTGCCAACTTCCCAAAGTTCAAAACTATCATTACGTGTTTACTCTTAGACAGGGGATTTTTCTGGGTCTTCCCTCCTGACCCAATGTTAAAGCCAAGTTGGTTTGAGATTGAAGATTCATTTATGTCTCCTTGGCAATTATCACTATTACTGCTCACAATCCTTCCCAATCTTTTTAAACATCCTGTTATTAAAGCCATTTGGCAAGCATTTAAAGCCCTAGATAAGTTAACCATGCACAAAATATCCCACTTTGGGGCAGAATCCAGCTATAAAAATAAATGGTTTACATTCTGAAGGCCATGGTTCAGGATGTGTATTCTTCGTTTGTGAAGAGGGGTCATCATTACTGACAATAAAATTATCCAGGGTCTGATCCTCCCCCACTGAAGTCAGCAGCAAAATTCCTGTTGATTTCAATGGTGTGTAACGAGGCCATTAATGAGGGACTCTGACATCCCACAAAGTTGCTTAGGAAGTTATGTATAGTTCAAAAGTATACTTGGATACGTAAAGGTGGTTTTCAAAGAGATGTCCAATTTGAAAACACATTATAAACTGGACAATAGGAGCATCCCTGTGCATAAATGAGGCATAGAGCCTTGTAATGTTACCATTCCATTTGCTTTGTGAAGGTGGAGAAAATAAGCTTCAGAGTCTTATAAATACAAATTCTGCTCTGTTGCAGGAAAACTAAGTGGGAACCAACACAGGGTGGAAGCATGTCAGCAGCTAAACTGTACCATAATAAGGCTGTGGTGTCCAACTCACTAGCCACTGGCCACATGTGGCTATTTGTCCGGTTGAATGTGGCTAGTTTGATAGTGGCTACAGTGGCTAGTTTAATAGTAGCTACTATAGTGGCTATAGCTTCAGAACTGGTAGGGCACCACAGTAATCGGGAATATAACCCTGCAAACATTTGATTCCAGTAGGATTGCTTACATTAGTACAGTTACTCATGTACATATGTGTTGGAGGCTCAAGCCCTTATTTTCCACAGATTTTCTGGTATCCTGTCAAAATGTTTCCCTCTGGAATATGTGATTAAAATGTTTGTGATTTTTCTGTGACCTACTTTTATATATTTATTAAAATAGGATGTTGTGCCTTTTGGATTCAACTACAATCCCCACAACACTATTGGTCTTTTTACAGAAGAGACACACTAAGGCCTTTTTAACATGAGCTTACAAAGCTGTGCTCTTCACTCCCCATTGTTTCCAATATCCTTTCAGGACTCTGAAAATAACACTTTTGCCCACCAGCATTTTTTTTTAACAATTGACATTGTCCGCTCCCCCCCCAATATTTCTTGTAGGCTGAAAATCATTCGGAGTCCAGAGGGCCAGCACAAAGCCCTCTGTCCCATTTAAGTCACCCATAAGAACTGCAAAGGAAGAATGCCAGGGGACCGGCTGCATGGGAATGTCTGTGGACTGCTACCAATGATGGAAAGAGGAAAACCACAGTGGAAGGGAAGCCCATGAAGAGGAGGCAGGCCCATCTTTATGTGATCCATTGGCCTGTGCATCTTGTGCAAAGGGACTGTGGTTACTCTTTCATACTGATCATTGGAAGAGCAGCCATGGTGAAGCTGAACAGCTACCGTAGCTTGGGGAGGTGGCTTCTACTTCCCCAGCTGTCCTCTACTCCACCCTTGAGCTCTTGAGTGTTTGGGTTGGCGTGTGCTTCACACATACAACTAGGGTTGCTAGATACTTTCACAAAATATACCGAACATGGCAGGGAAAAAATGTCCCAAAAGGCTTTCCGCTGAGAAAAGCAGAAAATATTGGCCCGGACAGTCTGGTATTTTCGGTTTTTTTTACTGGACAGAGGCTGCATATACCAGACTGTCTGTGCCAATACCGGACACCTGGCAACCCTACATACAACACAACATTATACAGTAAAATTTGTGTTATCGAGCACACTCAGGGATTAGGGCGTTCCGGTTATCTAAAAATTTCGGGTTATCTGAGGGTCCCATCAACCTAGGAAAAACCAATGAACAATAATAGTAAAACTCAAGTTTTTAATATTGGTAGTTTTGTAGTGTGAGGCAGTTGGTTTTACATTTCAATTCTGAGTTAAAGATGATGAGTACTTAAATAAAAAATTGTTAAGCCAATCATGGTAAACCGAGCCAGGCCTATGCGCCTGAAGATGCGACAGTATTGTGGCTGGGGGCAATGCTAGTTAACAAAGTTTTCTGGTTAACAGAGTGCCGGATAACAAAGATTTCACTGATCAGAAGGGTAGCCGTGTTAGTCTGGATCTGCAAAAGCAACAAAGAGTCCTGTAGCACTTTATAGACTAACAAATGTATTGGAGCATAAGCTTTCGAGGGCAAAGACCCATTTTGTCAGATGCATGCAAGCTTATGCCCCAATATATCTGTTAGTCTATAAGGTGCTACAGGACTCTTTGTCGCTTTTAAAGATTTCACTGTAGCACTATGTTTGATGTACTTTCGTTATCCATGTCTGTGTAGGAATTCGTTAAAGGGAAACATCCCCATCTGAAAAAAAAGGTAGGGTTTTCAAAAGTGCTCTGCATTGGCCTAATTTTGCTCCATTTGAAGTCCTTTTGTGCTTCAGAATTCCAGGCTGCAGGTTCGGAAAAGGCAACTTTCCTTACATAGTTGCTAATGATAACACCATGACATATTATTAGAACAGAAACAATTTAAAAAAATCTCATTTAAGTTGTACCATTCATTCCATTGGCATGGAAAATGGCAACAAAAATGATTAGAAGTAGGAAATGGCTGCCTTATGAGAGATTAAGAAGACTGGAACTTTTCAGATTGAAAAAGAGACCACTAAGGGGGGATAGAATAGAAGTCTATAACTGGTATGGAGAAAGTAAATAAGGAAGTGTTATTTTCTCCTTCTCATAACACAACAACAAGGGGTCACCAAATGAAACTAAGAGGCAGCAGTTTTAAAACAAGCCAAAGGAAGTATTTCTTCACACAACACACAGTCAACCTGTACAACTCTTTGCCAGAGGATGTTGTGAAGGCTGAGTCTATAACAGGGTTCAAAAAATAACTAGATAAATTCAGGGAGGATAGATCCATGAATGGCTATTTGCCAGAAGATGCTGTCCCTATCTTCTGTTTGTCAGAAGCTGGAAATGAAGTTTACTTGTTGATTACCAGTTGTGTTCATTCCTTCTGAAGCATCTGGCATTGGCCGCTGTTGGAAGATAGGATACTGGGTGAGATGAACCTTTGGTATGATCCAGTGTGGCTGTTCTTGTGTTTGTACTTAATAATGTATTCATCTCAGACCCTGAAAAGAGACTAAGCAGTTCCACTTTTTGTTTGTTGTCATTTTCTGGCCAATTTCTTTCTAGAGAAATTTCACCCAAAATTCAATCTCACTTCAAATATTTGCAGAGAGTGTAAGTCAACTCCAGACAGCCTGGGCTATATTTACTAAAGTGTTTTCAAAACCACTTTCAGCATCTTGGAAACAAAAGGGAGGGTGGAATTCTGAAGGAAATCCCTATGTGCATATTGTATAAACTTTTACTGTTTTAAGGCTAAACACATTTTAAGATAACCAGATCTATTCCCCTAGATTCTTTCCTGAAATGTGTCCTAGGGATGGGATTTGGTAGAGGGCAGGCAAACATTACTTTGTTTTCTCTGATGTCCTGACCAAACTCCAAATCAAAAAGCATATTTTCTGGGTTTTTAAAAGGGATTGGTGGGAATGGTACACATAATGTAGGGAAGATTTTTTTTTGACCACTTATCTGTGCTTACAATAATTTGGTTTTGTATTTTTCATTATTTTTGCAGTCTCTTCCTCTATCTTAAAGCCTTTCAACTTCCAGATTACCACCCAGCCTAGTTTCATCTATGGCTTTCCACATATATCACAGGGCATGTGAAACGCCAGGTTTAGAACTATATCCAGAATTGCAGGGAGGAGAAGGAAGATCTCAAGCCTTTATTACTTCTGGCTTCAGAACAAATTAGATGTATCCTCCAAAATATTACCAGTCATTACCACTTGAAGAACTGCCTTACCTAGACAATGAATTTCCTAAGTGCTGGCCCTAGAACATCTCATTACCCTCCTCAAATTAACAGGTTAAAAGTGAAGCACCCCCTAATCTGTTACTTCTCTAATTTGCCCAGCTGATGCAAAATCTCAGACTCAGAGTTTTTTTTCTTCAGAAATTGAAGCTTTATTTTCAACATGCATCCTTACTCCTGCTAGCATGGTGAATGGGGAGCTAATTTATGAGACAATCTTCAACAGCCAATTAGTAGTACTGTACCCTTATTAGGCTCCTGCTGCCAGTGGGACTTTTCATATTGGTTGAGTTCAGATATTTTTTCCTTGTAGCTTCTTTAAATTGGTTGAAATGAATAGTACAAAAAACTTTATAACACTGAATGGACCCTCACAGTCTCCAAATGACACCTCTGTATTGACATTTACATTGGTCAGAAACCATGTGTACTAGAGTAAAGGGGAGGACGGGGAGGGAAATGGTAACACTCAAGGAGGTGTGTAATTATAATTCTGAGTTCCTTCCACAATGGCTACGCTTCTCTTCCAAAGCTGGTTAGATAGAAGATATTAACAGTATTTTAATTTAGACTGTCATCATTATGTTTCAGGGTCAACACCAGCTTGACTTTTATGGGTCAGGTAACACTTTTCTGTTGTTTTTTTCTCTCTGCAGCCTCAGTCAGGCTATCCTGCATCGGTGGGGGGAAGGGAGTTACATTGAGAAAATTTTCTTTCCATTCCTTGAAAATGTTTCTTTCTTTCTTTCTTTCTTTCTTTCTTTCTTTCTTTCTTTCTTTCTTTCTTTCTTTCTTTCTTTCTTTCTTTCTTTCTTTCTTTCTTTCTTTCTTTCTTTCTTTCTTTCTTTCTTTCTTTCAACATAAGCAGATGGAAATGCTAGTGAAAGGCTGGTTAGTATCAGTTTAATCTGGATCTGGTCCCTGGATCTGCAATCTAGTGACACTGTGCTGAAAATAAGTAGTCTGACAAGGATGAGTGACTTGGAATTCAGTGAATGGAGGGCTTGCAGGATCAGACACTGGAATTTAAAATTGTAATAGATCTTTCTAGCTTTGGAATTACATATATATGAACTATTTGTATAACATGGTGTAATGACACTATTTTGTTTTGTATTTTTTTAAAAAAGTTAATGTTTTAAAAATGAACAAGATACTGAAATGTAAAAATTCCCCCCTTGAAATACTTGTTATGTTTTTTCACACATGTCATCCCTGAATAACTGGAAATTATATTCTGAATATTTATTTGGCAACTCATTAAAATAATCAGAATGCCTTTTCTTATGTCATGCAGCCAATACGTAGGAGACCCATTAACTTTCTTTTCTACCTAGGTACACGAGTCCCTAATTTGCTATCATCATGCTATGACACCTGAGCACCTCCCAAGACTTTTCCGGGTTTCAGATTACTATATTAATGCCATATTATGACTTTCAAATCTTTGCAGGTTTAAATGCAGAACTGCTCAAATAAATATCATGAGAATGTTTATCATGGAAAAGTGTATTTTTAGCATTCCTCTCTCCTTGAGACAAAGCCGAATCCATCACATTCAACTCCACCAAACAAATTTACTTTGGAACTGAGGCTTGACGTACAACAGTTACCTCCTGGGCTGTTACTCTCAAAGTTGATCAGCTGAAAACAAGGGGTTATAATGGAAACTTTTAACAGCAGTAGTCACTACTAGGTCCTATTAAGATTTGTTTAACCAGTTTTCTTTCTTTCTTGTATTGATTTTTTTCCCTTTAATGAAGCTTGGAATTTAGATAAACTCCTCTTTGGGAGAATAAGGGTACAAATGATCCAAAATCCTTCTGAGGCATTGCCTTCATACATCAGCCTCCCAAAGTCCTTGACAAAATTTTGGTGGCAAAGGTTGAGGGGCAAGGCAGAGGAAAATATAAGCGAGGAACAACATGGCTTTAGGAAGGGGAAGAGTACTATAGGTCCAATATTTTTAGTGACAGAAGTGTGAAAGAAGGATAAATGGAGGGCATAACTGCTATGTAGTGATCCAGAGAAAGCATGCAAATTGGTTCTGTGGGAGCCAGTGCTTGGAATATTGAGATGGATGATGGGGGACTGCTAAAAGTGGAGCTGATAGTGGCATAGTATTGAGGGCTAAAAGCGAAGGTGGTAACAATACATGGAATATAAGAGTTCTGAGGTCATGGTGGGAATGAGAAAAAACTGTGCTGAGTCCATTTCTCTTCTAGTGATGGAGGTAATTAATAAGAGAATGAAGCCCCTAGAGCTACAGAGAAAACCCATGTATGCTGATTATGTGGTACTTTCGACTTATGACCTAGCTAGCTCAGATGGTAGCATATCAGACTTTTAATTTGAGGGTCCAGGGTTCCAGTCCCTGGTCAGGTAGGGTATGTCTACACTACCCCGCTAGTTCGAACTAGCGGGGTAATGTATGCATACCGCACTTGCTAATGAAGCCCGGGATTTGAATTTCCCGGGCTTCATTAGCATAAGCGGGGAGCCGCCATTTTTAAATCCCCGCTGCTTCGAACCCCGTGTAGCGCGGCTACACGGGGCTCGAACTAGGTAGTTCGGACTAGGGTGCCTATTCCGAACTACCGGTACACCTCGTTTCACGAGGAGTACCGGTAGTTCGGAATAGGACCCTAGTCCGAACTACCTAGTTCGAGCCCCGTGTAGCCGCGCTACACGGGGTTCGAAGCAGCGGGGATTTAAAAATGGCGGCTCCCCGCTTATGCTAATGAAGCCCGGGAAATTCAAATCCCGGGCTTCATTAGCAAGTGCGGTATGCATACATTACCCCGCTAGTTCGAACTAGCGGGGTAGTGTAGACATACCCGTAGATAAGCTTTTGTCTCCTTTTCTTCCCAGGGCCATCCATGTCCTCTGCATGTTACTTTTTTGTGGTGAAGGCTAGGATTTTAACAGGGTTCAAAAAAGAGCTAGATAGATTCATGGAGGTTAGATCCATCAATAGCTGTTAGCCCAGATGGGTAGGAATAGTGTCCCTAGCCTCTGTTTCTCCGGACGTGAGTGACAGGGGAGGGATTACATGAGGTTTACCTGTTGTGTTCCTTCCCTCTGGGGCATCTGGTATTGGCCACTGTCAGCAGACAGGATACTGGGCTGAATGGACCATTGGTCTGACCCAGTATGGCCATTCTTATGTTCTTACAGTAAAGAGGATTTGGTAAGTATGGTATTATTGTAAGTAGCTGTGTTTCAAGATTGTAGTTGGGAGGTAAACACAAAGAAAATTGAAGATATACAAATAGGGAAGGTGGAAGATGAATTTTTGATTGACGTTTCAGATGAGAGGATGATGAAGAAGAAATAATTTGTGTACTCAAGAAATATACTTAGTACCATTGGAGAGAAATCTGGGTGGCAGTGAAAAAGGCGACAAGAGTACTATGGGACTGGCAATTAAGTAACAAACTTAAAGGCAAAGTGTGTTGTCCCTTCCATCTCTCTCATTGGGAAGTGGTGGGTTTTACAGAGATGGAAGAAAATACAAGTTGTGAAGATACAAGTATTAACAATTAATACACTGAAGGCAAGTAGACAGAGTGCAAATGAATGAAATTAGGGGGACAATGAATTTGGGGCTTTCGATGATAGATTGGTGAGAACATGTTTGAAGTGGGCTGGACGTGTGATGAAAATGGGAGAATGACTAGCACAAAACACATAGGAGGAAGAGAACAGGAAGAAGATGTAGGAGATGGAGTATACATTGAAAAGTCTCTCGCAGGAGAAGTTTGAAGAGAAAAGGACCAGAAATCCAAGACCTGTGAGCATGACAGGAAGGAGTGGCAAAGAATTGTGGGCACCTCTAATGCTGTGTAAATGGGAAAGGAGGGGAGAAATGAAGTGATTTAGACAAACACTTGAGTGGTCATCAGAAACATGGTTTGTGGTCATTAAGCCTGATACAACTGGAAATAAGACAAGCCATTCCCCACTCCTCCTTCCCTCTGTGTGTGTGTGTGTGTGTGTGTGTGTGTGTGTGAGAGAGAGAGAGATACCTATGGAGACATATACAACACTCAAACAGTACATAACTTTTCTAAAATATGTGAAAAGGGCAAGAAAAATTACATATGCGAGTGCTAACTTGTTCATCTTTAAGTATTAAGAGGCCATTCTGCCACACTTATTCACATTGAATAATACCAAATGTTTCAGTGATTTCAGTAGGGCTACTTATAGAGTACTCCTCAAGAAGTTTGTTTCTATCTCACCTTGTGCCATATGTCATTATTTACAATTGTGTAGAGTGGAGGTAGAAGGCTATCCTTTGGCTTACATATTATTGTACACCCACTTTGCACAGGTCTAAATAATTACACAATTTGCAAGGTGGTGGAAAATCAGGTCCAGGTGAGTAAAGGTGACAGAATTGAGCACCACTGATTACTTTTCACCCAAGTCCCATGCAATAAAGAAGCATGTATTATAAGTCCTAGTTCAGGGATGAGAAAATTGAAGACAGACAATTTAAATGAGTAGCCCAAGACTGCAGCAGATATCACTATTGGATCTGCAACTAAAACACCGGCTTTCTTAGCTTTTGGTGTCAGGGTTATGACTTGGGAAAGATCTTACACTTAAATAGACAACACTTGACTGACAAAGTACAATAGTTTGAAGATGAGCAGGCTGCTTTTGTAACCCACACACCTAGGCTATGTCTACACTCACAGGTTCTTGCGCAAGTAATATGCAAATGAGGCTAAGCGTGGAATATCACCGAGTCTCATTTGCATACCTAATGAGCCACCATTTTTTTCAGAAGAGGCTCTTGCGCAAGAAGGAGCGTCTACACTGTCCCTTCTTGTGCAAGAAAAACCCTCTTGCGCAATGCCATTACACCTATTACTTGACAGGAAGAACGGCATTGCGCAAGAGGATTTTTCTTGCACAAGAAGGGGCAGTGTAGACTCTCCTTCTTGTGCAAGAGCCTCTTCTGAAAAAAACGGTGGCTCATTAGGTATGCAAATGAGGCTCGGTGATATTCCACGCTTAGCCTCATTTGCATATTACTCGCGCAAGAAGCCGCGAGTGTAGACATAGCCCTAGTGTGGTTACTGAGTACTGCAAGTGGCACCTAGATCACTGCAACAGTTAAGATCAAGAGACATCTACAGCATGAGCTGGGAGCCAGCTGGCTTTTAGCTCAGGGGGTAAAGGCTCGTCTAGTTAGCTCTGGAGGTCCTAGGTTCAAGTCCACCTTGGTGGTGGTTACACTTTCTCTTAGTCTGTCCTTCATCAATTTTCTTCTTTGTCTGCACTATCCAGCTCTGGAGGATAAAGACCTACTGCATAGAAGCCACTAATTTAGTTTCTGTGAATAAGGAAATAAATCTGGATGTGAAATGCTAGTGCAATTTAGACAAGATGCACACAGAGGTTTGGTGACTAGTCTTAATTAGGCCATCTTTGTTTACATTTGATGTTTATCAGCTAATTGGCATGGCAAGGTGTGAGTCACACAGCTTCCCTCTGGCATGAAATCAGTTTGTAGGAGAAAAACTGGGAGAACAAATGATCCCAATTATAAGAAAACACACTGTGCTAATTATCATCCCACGAAGGATGGATCCTCCCAGCACCAATCTTTCTTGCTTCCCCTCCTTTCACTCACAGTCCCCGCAAGCTAGGCCTGCAGGCATAGTTCCCCCGACTAGAGGTATTTCTCAGCATTGCGTGGGGATCTCCACAGTTCCCCTTTGGTGTGGCTGGAGCAAAGGGAATGCTTTCTGATCATGCTTGTGGTGCCACGGAGCAGTTCTTCAGAGGGAAGGCAGTTTTTACACCATTGCTTTTCTTTGTTTTATTTTGGTTTGGATTGCAGTGCAGCAACAACAACAACAACAACAACAACACACACACACACACACACACACAGATTCTTCACATAGTTCAATATTTGAATGCCTGTCAAAATCAAAGCATCAATATTTACTGGTGGGTCCTCATAGCTTTACGGCTTGTATTAATTAAAAATAACACCAAAACAGCTTTGGTTTATTCCCCCCCTTTTCTATTTTTTTTAGACCAGCTGTAACTTGGCCTCTTTCCTAGTCTTTCCTTGTTCTATTTCTTGGCACTTACTTTCCATATATTTGTATGTGTGTGTGTTGGGGGTGGGGAGTCGGATCCTTTGCCCCTGCACCCTTTTAAGCATTATCTCTATACACCGAGGGTCCTATGCGCAGGAATGTTTTTTGGCTGCCCTTGAGTTGAATGATGATCCTGGACCCTTGGAAAAGCCACAAAGCTCAATGCTCTCTGTCTCTCTGTGTTTCTCTTGTGTTCCCTTCTTAGTAGGGGTAACAGATGGCTGAGGCTTTCACCAACAGTCCTGAACACATTGTCAATCCCAACTGAAAGTGAAATATTCAGTGGCATTTAAATTAAATAGACTCTAATGCTTCAGTAATATTAATTACGTTTTCATTCATCCCTGCCCTAATAAATCAACACATAAAGATAGGATGATCCTGTGGCTGGCAGCAAAGCAGGGCCATTCTGCCCTTTGTAAGGTTATGCACACAATGCCCCCATTCTTATAGGGACATGATGGCCCCTTCGAACATCTGTGCTCAGCACCACTTGAGGAGAAGCCAAAGTGGTAACATTTCGACTTTTCTTGTTCAATTTGTCCATGCGACAGGGCTTGATTCCATAAGAACTTCCAAGGAACACTGTAAAATCGTATCAAGCTGGTGAAAACTTTTTGCCATTTCTTTCACGGGGCTACAGAATTATTTTAACAGCCCTAAAACTAAGGCCAACAGCAAGTCTTCCATTCTCTTAGCAGAATGTGTTACCCCAGCATCAACCTTTCAAAGGTGAAGGGGAGGGGGGAGTGCTTGAAGTATTTGAAAAACTCACAATGTTGAGTTGAATTTCAGTATTTGGGGAGGCCACACATTTTTTGTGCATGTCACAGGGGAAATAGACTCTGTACTTCACCACCAAGAGTCCTCCCCCCCCCTTCACTGCTATACATATGTAAAAGGAGGCTAATAAAATGGTTGAATAAAAGATCACTGCTAGTAAATCTTCAGGAGACAAAAACATCCACTTGTGATGCTTCAAAGCTGCCCAGAGCTACCAGTTTACCCCAAAAGTCGCAACTCAATGCCTCTGATTGGAAAATAAAAAGCCCTGGACATAAAAACTTCACTCCAATTGTTATGCAGTGAATGCAGCGTTTACATACAACAGCTTTACTTGACCAAATTACTCCCCAGCACACAAATGAAAACCTCTTCAGCTACATAGTTTGGTTCAAGCTGGAAAGTCCAGCTTGATAGGGTTAGTAATGTTAAAAAAATAATAACATGGCCCCCCAGAAAAGTGCCATGACACATATGCACATTACGGAAAGCAGGAAAAAAACAGAACTGCTTGATGGGACAGTGGGAAAATGTGATTAGGTAATAACCTTAATCAAATAGTGTACGGAAATCAACTCTTTTCCTAAAATAACTTGATTTCTCTTTGCATATATGTCAAAGGGTTTATGCTGAGGTTACTTTAAGATACCAGTTGCAAAGATGTTCGCAGTGTGACACATGGTTGGAATTTAGAAAGCACACAGTGACAGGTCCAATACTTCATTTCTTGCAAAGTTAAAACTCCTATTAATGTTCAAGGGGCTTGGTTCCGCACTGCCTTGCTCTGTGTGTGGTCACACATGTGGGAAGCAAGTGTGGGGACCCACCAGATCAAGGTGGTTGTGGCCTGGACCCACTTTACATTCATTTTATACGGGTGCAATGACAACACCACAAAGGTGCAAGGCAGAGAAGAATCAGGTCAATTGATATAATCTTCAGTACAAGGAGCGTACTGTACGAAGTTATCACCTCCATGGATGTGAAAACCTCCATTTTAGCCACATTTGATGCTGTGAGAACTGGGATATCAGCAGATGAGGGTTAGAGGGAGAGGAAGAAAAAGAAAGGGTTAGAAAATATTTAATATGAGAAAGGATTTTTTTAACCTCCTCCCTTCTCATTTCTTAGATCCTTTTACTTGGAACATCTCTTCATACCAGATGGATATATAGAACACATCACAAATAAAACAGAAGTTAGAAGCTTTCCTGGAGTCGAATAATGCTGAGCCAATCCAGAGTGTGCAGTGGTGGGCTTTTGATGACCATTCCATGTGTTTGTAGGGATAAGGCTTAATACAAGGGCTTTCAAACTTTTTTCTCATGACACAGTTGAAGAAAATTGCTTATGCCCATGTTCCAACATAATTGGACCAGAGTGGGGGCTCCAGGATGGGGCTGAGGATGAGAGCTTTGGTGTGTAGGAGGGGGTTCTGGCTCTGGGGGTGGGGGTTAGGGGAGGGACTTACCTTGAGCTGCTCCTGGTCAGCGGTGCAGTGGGGGTACCAAGGCAGACTTCCTGCCTCTCCTGGCACCACGGACCATGGTGAGCCCCGGAAGCAGCCAGCAGCCGATTTCCAGCCAATGGGAGTGTGGAGTTAGTGTTCAGGGCAGCGTGTGGAGCCCTGAACGCTCTCTCCCCTCCCCACCTAGGAGCCGGGCCTGCTGCTGGCCGCTTCTGGGGCACCGCACAGTTTGCAGTGCGAGAACAAGCAGGGAGCTGCCTTAACCGCACCCCCCCCCCCGTTGCTCACCTCAACCCTCTGCAGCAACAAGACCCAGCGTCTGACATTCCACCACCCTGTCCTGGGCTACCATCTTCAGTTTGAAAACCATTGGCCTCATACACAGGGCTTGCACTGATAACCTTTGCACTACAATAACTTAATGCACGACCTGCTATGGCCTTGTAGGGATGCTGTAGCCCACTCCAGCAGGGCGAGGGTTATAAATTGGCCAAAGGGAGCTTGCACAGACCCTTCCAATCAGAGAGAGGCTTATAAGGAGACAATCAAAAGGCTGCTTGCCGGGGCAGTGCTGTTATAAGGAGCTGGTCAACAGTTGGGCCTGACTAGTGAAGGGGAAGGAGGGTATGTCTACACTACAGCGCTAATTCGAACTAACTTAGTTCGAATTAGTTAATTTGAACTAAGCTAATTCGAACTAATGGATCCAGATTAAAAAACTAGTTCGAATTAGCATTTTGCTAATTCGAACTAGCATGTCCACATTAAGTGGACCCTGAACCGGGGTTAAGGATGGCCGGAAGCAGTGCCGGCAGGGCATCAGATGAGGACTTAGAGCGTGGAGCTGCTGTCTCAGGCTAGCCGAGGGCTGTGCTTAAAGGGACCCGACCCCCACCCCGGACAGACAGTTCCCCGCTTGCAAAGCAGTCCTGGCGTGGAGTGCCCTGAGTGCCCACACTGGGCACATCACAGCACTCGGCCATCAGACCGGCTGCACTTGCCGCAGGCTGCCATCTGGGGAGAGGGGCAATTGGGGGGCTGCAGGAGAGCTTCCACGCCCAGAAGCCCGCAGAGCCAGCTCAGTCCTCCCCATCGGGGGCTCGTACCCCATTCCTCCCTCACCTCCTTCCACTTACCCTTCCCTAGCCCCCCTTCCTGATGTACAAAATAAAAAAACGTGTGGTCAAAAATAGAATATCTCTTTATTGAACAAAACTCGGGGAGACTGGGAAAAGGAGGTGGGAGAGGGGAAGAGAGAGGGTGGGAGAGGGGAGGGCAACTAAAATGACCAGAGATTTGGAACAGGTCCCATATGAAGAGAGGCTAAAGAGACTGGGACTTTTCAGTTTAGAAAAGAGGAGACTGAGGGGGGATAGGATAGAGGTCTATAAAAGCATGAGTAGGGTGGAGAGGGTGCATCAAGAAAAGTTCTTCATTAGTTCCCATAATAGAAGGAGTAGAGGACACCAAATGAAAGGAATGGGTAGCAGGCTTCAAACTAGTAACAGAAAGTTGTTTGTCACAAAGCAAATAGTCAACCTGTGGAACTCCTTGCTGCAGGAGGCTGTGAAGGCTACAACTAGAACAGAGTTTAAAGAGAAGTGAGATCAAGTCATAGAGGTTGGGTCCATGGAGTGGTATTAGCCAGGGGGTAGGAGTGGTGTCCCTGCCCAAAGTTAGTGGAAGGCTGGAGAGGGATGGCACGAGACAAATGGCTTGGTCACTGTCTTCGGTCCATCCCCTCCAGGGTCCCTAGGGTTGGCCGCTGTCGGCAGACAGGCTACTGGGCTAGATGGACTTTGGTCTGACCCAGTACAGCCATTGTAAGCTCAGGGCTCAAGGTCGGGGGTCTCAGTGGACCACCTTGATTTTCATGCACACCTGCTCCAGGGTGGCCAGGCTGGCAGCTCTCCTGACCTAGACGGCCACTTTCCTGTGCCTAGTGCGGAGATCGTGGACGAGGTCCACGATGTCTGCACTAGCCCAGGCGGGTGCCCGCCTCTTGAGGTCCCGGGCAAGCTCCCGGGAGCCGCCAGCCTGGTCCTGGGAAGAGGGGGAGGGTTGGGGGGCATCGGGTGGCTGGCTCGAGCCGTGCCAGGGGCAGGGTCTGCTAGCTGGGTGCTGGCAGGCTTGCACCTGGCATGGGCATCGTAGCCAGCCCGTGCCCCTTTAAGGGGTCCGGGGCCGGGAGGGGGGCAATAGAGTTTCCCTGGTGTTGGCCACCAGGGAAAGCTGGGGAGGGCTAGCCTCCCACTAGTTCGAATTAAGGGGCTACACACCCCTTAATTCGAACTAGTAAGTTCGAACTAGGCTTAGTCCTCGTAGAATGAGGTTTACCTAGTTCAAACTAAGCGCACCGCTAGTTCGAATTAAGTTCGAACTAGCGGAGCGCTAGCGTAGCACCTATCAAAGTTAATTCGAACTAACGTCCATTAGTTTGAATTAACTTTGTAGTGTAAACATACCTGGAGAGATCCTCTGGGAGAAGAACCTTGAACAGAGCAATGCTGAGCAGGCTCAGGGGAGCAGGAGAGAAGTTCCTGCCTGATACCTCCCAGGCTAAGGGCCTTAATAAAGGGCTGAGAAGGTTCTAAAGCAGGGGTGGGGAACCTAAGGCCCTGGGGCCAGATGTGGCCCCCAGCTTGCCTGGATCTGGCTTGGGGTTCTACTCCCCAACATTGGGGAGCCCACACTGGTGCTCCTGACCCCCTGCCATGCTCCCACAGGGCTGGAACACACAAAATCTATTAGCCTGGGGGGCTCTGGTGTGTGAGGGGAATGTGGGAAGTGTCTTTCTCGTCTCAGTCAGGGGCCACGTCAATGAAGGCTTGTTTTGGGGCATTTTTTTCTTTCTCACTTGTGTGTGGCCCCCAACTGATTTTTCTGTGGGTCAACAGCCCCCACGCCAAAAAAGGTTCCCCACCCATGTTCTAGGGCAGTGGGCTCCAAGCTTTTTAATCACAAGGTCATTTTTTCAATTTAAGTGCAATGTGAGATCTACCTCATACCCAAATATCCTTGTCCCGCTTCCTTCCCGCCCTTTCTTTGAGGACCCGCCCCTCCTCCGCGCCTTCTCTGAGGCCTCACTCTC
This sequence comes from Pelodiscus sinensis, assembly GCF_052426305.1. Taxonomy (NCBI): domain Eukaryota; kingdom Metazoa; phylum Chordata; order Testudines; family Trionychidae; genus Pelodiscus; species Pelodiscus sinensis. Next base: position 98,184,856 of record NC_143056.1, read on the forward strand.
CTCCATCCCCCTTCCTCACTTTCATCAGGCTGGGGTAGGGGGTCGGGTGCAGGTTCTGGTCTTGGGTCAAGGGGTTTGGAGTGTGGGAGAGGCTCTGGGCCTGCACCAATCCAGAAAGCAGCTGGCATGTACAACTATGGCTCTATGGTGCCATGTGCTGCCCCTCATCGACAGGCACTGAGCCCAAAGCTTCTACTGGCCACGGTTCCCCATTACTGATCAATGGGAGCTGCAGGAGCGGTGTCTGCAGGTAAGGACAGCATGTGGAGACCCCCTGCTCTGCCTCTCTCAGGCGCTGCAGGGAGATGCCAGCCACTTCCAGGAGCACAATTCCCACAGGGATAATGACTCCAGCCACAGCAGGGTAGTCATGTTAGAACTCACTGCCCAAAGAATTACAGAATTACATTAAAGCTTAAGAGAGAAATGAAAGTTATGAAATGCCAGTCAAACACCAAAACTAATCCACTTACAAGCAGTAAAAATCCCCCATGTATGTGTTGGGTCGGGAGATGAGAGGGAAGGACAGTGTGTGTTTGAGAGAATGCCAGAGAGACACACAGGCTGTGTCTACATTGGCACCCCTTTCCTGAAAAGGGATGCTAATGAGACACTTCGGAATTGCAAATTCCGCGGGGGATTTAAATATCCCCCGCGGCATTTGCATGAACATGGCTGCCGCTTTTTTCCGGCTCGGGGTTTTGCCCGAGAAAAGCGCCAGTCTAGACAGGATCTTGCGGAAAATAAGCCCTTTTCCGGAAGATCCCTTATTCCTACTTGAAAGGGATTAAAAGTATGAATAAGGGATCTTCCGGAAAAGGGCTTATTTTCCGCAAGATCCTGTCTAGACTGGCGCTTTTCTCGGACAAAACCCCGAGCCGGAAAAAAGCGGCAGCCATGTTCATGCAAATGCCGCGGGGGATATTTAAATCCCCCGCGGCATTTGCAATTCCGACTGGTCTCATTAACATCCCTTTTCCGGGAAGGGGTGCCAATGTAGACACAGCCACAGTGTGGGAGTGACAGAGATTTGCATTGCCAAGCTCTCTCCATCCCCTCCTGTGTGGGGATGGAGTACAGGAGTGTGGGGGGTGAAGACACACTCAAATATCAGTGCCCCCCTTCTGCCTCACACACCCAGCACAGCAAGCAGGAGCCTCACAGGGGGGCAGCTGCAAGGCAGAGGGCAGGAGCAGCATGACAGTGGGCGGAGGGGCAACTGAAGTGCCAGCACTTGATAGCTTCCCTGCCAAACCAGTCAGGGTCACCAGTCAGAGGCTCCCAGATCCCCATCTACTGGTTGGTGACCACTGTTCTAGGGTCACAGGGAAGGGCCCAGGGAATACTGAGGGCAAGTAAGTGGAGTGAAGGGAGGTCAGGGCAAAGCTGCTGCTATAGGATCCCTGGTTTGGGGTCCAGAGTAGTGGGTGGGCCTGGCTCCCCTTGCATTGCACCTGTCCACACTGGAGTGTGCCTATGAAGACTGAAGCTTGCCCTAAGGTAAGGGGCTAGACTTTGTGGTGGCAGTGGGCCATGGGGGCCGGTGGAAGTATTGAGGACTGCAGCGACCCCCAGAAGGGGGTGAGACTGCAGTGGTGGGCAGTGTCCAGAAGATGACACAGCAGCCCAGGGAGCGATGCGGGTGCACAGAGATACGGTGGGGCGCGAATGACGACAGGAGAGACGACAGCCAGAAGGTGGAGCACTCCAACAAACTGAGCTAAGTCCTGAGATGACCCATAGCAGGTGCCATGGTGGTGACTTGACCCTCCCGGAGGGCTATTAAAACATGTTTTGCAGACAGAGCACAAGAAATTCTGGATAGGAGCCCTTTTATTTTCCAAACTAAATAAGAAATTAGGATAATCCTGTAGGGGCAGTATCTCTCCCCTCATTTCATGTTTTTCACTTATTATTTCTGCACTGAGAAGAGTGTAGTCCAGTGGTTGAGGTGCGGGAATGGGACAAAGATGCTTGAGTTCTAACCTCAGGGCTGACAGTACGTATCCTTGACCGTGTGGTGTAACTTTAGCTATAAAATAACAATGCCAGTACTCATTGACCTGCACTATAGGCTTGTTGGAATCAATATGATGTCTGCAAAGCCCTTTGAACACTGAGGTGCTGTACTCATACTAATTATTAATGCCACTCATCTTTCAGTTTGGTCTGATGATTAAGAGAGACACTGGCACAAGGGGCTAAATGAAGTTGTGTGTTATGCAAAAACAAATTCTAAACTTTTCCCTTCCTTAGAAAATACCTAGTGCCAGATCCAAGTTAAAGCGAACGAATGTCACAAGTAAATGCTGCATTATTGTATGCAATGAGCATGTGATCCGCAAGGATGCATGTCTGAAACTAGTTGGTGTCTGGGTTGGGGGAATGGCTCAGAAGAATTGTGGCATTAAAGGTTGCTCCTCCTTTCTTTTCTCCTTTCTCCTTTTCCCCTTTCATCTTTCCTTTGCTCTTTCAGCTTCCTCTTCTCCCTTTGTTGCTGCTGCCCCATGAGTGGGATGTTTTTGTTGTGGGAAGCAAGTCACCCCTTGAATAGCTCTCACACTGCTGAATGGTGGGCTTGATTTGTGACATCCCAGTGACTCTGTGCATGGGGGAAGGGTATAAAGTTAAACAGCAGGTGCTTACCTGTGAACATTTCTATAAATTATTGAAAGTCGTAACAGAGACATTGGTTTGGTAATGAGTTTCCCTCTCGAGAGAGAGCAAAATCTTACCAGTGCATATCAATTAATGGACATCTGGAATGCCCAGTAATAAACAAGACCTAGCAGTGACACTAGCTTCTCTTCCATTTGAAACTCATGCCAAATGGTCCCTCTAGTGACAGAGAACTTGATTCACCAACTCAAGGCATAACAATATTCATTAAAAAGGGGAAGAGAGCCACACTTCCCCCTGATCCTCTGCCTCCAGTTTTAAGGATGTGCCAGGCCACGGCTACACACTTACATTGGCTCAGGAATCAGTGTACAATTCTTGGGCTACTCTGGAGTCTGTCTGGCAGTCTCAACTTTCATTTCTTGTACAGATTTATTACATTCGACAGGGTGGCCCAGATTCTCTGCAGTACGAAGCTTCTGCTTGTCACAGCAGAGTGAGGTGTCGGTCTGGGAGTGGGTTATGGCTCCCTGAGTCTCATACGTCAGAGCAGCTGGGGACAGAGGGACTGTTTTACCTTCTGCCAGCTGACTAGATCTCTCAGGGGCCATATGCCAAGTGGAGTGTGCTGTGCTCTGGCCACTCCCCACTCTGCCCCTTATGTTATGGGGACATTTTGGTGCAGGAGTTAACTATATTGCTCTGGCCAGCTGAGAGCTTTCTTACACCCCTGGAAGGCTCTCTCGGCAGATCTGGCTGCTCTCTGGCTCCATTGCACTTTTCAGGTAGTGCAAAGGGTACTGGAAAGTAAATCTAGCTTGGTGTTTATGCACTACACAGGTGGGTTAGCAGGTTAATGCACAAATGAAGTCAGGAGTCAACCTTTATCCACTGCATAGATTGAACCGACAAGAATGTTTGCAAGGGTAACCTATTTTAATGTGTTCATATATCACTGTCTCAAATCTTTTGATACAAAGGCTAAAAAGCATTTTAAATACACCATAATTAGGGTATGTCTACACTGCAAGGCTATTTTGGGATACCAGCAGTATCCCGAAATAGCTACCCTGCGTCTTTCGGATGCATCCACTATTGCAAAACATAGTGGACCCGCTATTTTGGCATCCCTGTAAACCTCATTGCACAAGAGACAAGGGATGTCATGAAATAGTGTGTTATTTCAAAATTTGGCACTGTGTGGACACACCACATGATATATATAGTAGCCCAGTGTCTGTGAGGGTATGTCTACACTACCACCCTAGTTCGAACTAGGGTGGTTAATGTAGACATTCGAAGTTGCAAATGAAGCCCAGGATTTAAATATCCCAGGCTTCATTTGCATCTTGCCAGGTGCCGCCATTTTTAAATCCCCGTTAGTGCGGACTCCGTGCCCGTGGCTATACGCGGCACGGAGTAGGTAGTTCAAATTAGGCTTTCTAATTCGATAGCACAAATTTCATATCTTATTTAGAGAAAAGGGTGCAGAGTAGATGCACCCTAAGTATTGAAAAGTTGAAGGGGAGAGTGGTCACATGGTCATACCAACACAATGGGTGTCTGTCTTTCTCTAGTGGCTAGACAATATATAAAATGTTACGAGTCTATGACTCCCTGTTGGCTAATGGAGCCAGGCTTTTAGCTCAGGCTGTAAAGACTTGTGCTTTTTAGGTTTTAGGTCCAGAGATTCTGTGTTCTATCATCACAAGCAACCCAACCAGGGACGTTGTTACACCGGTCCAGGTGCCCTGCAGCTCCTCCACCACATGCCCACGGGAGCTTCCCTGCACCTCTCCTCAGACAGAAGTGGGAGAAGCTTAGCAAGAGGCACAGGCCCTTTATGCAAATAGTCAGTTAATCTCTAAACCAATAGAGGCAATGCTGCCTTAGCTCATGTAAATGATTGGCAGGAACTCCAGCAGGTGATGTTTGGGTTGCGGTCACATTCCCGAGAAAGTTGGTGATGAGTCATTGCTTGTCAGGCTCTCTTTTTCCATTGATACCATCCAGGAGGTGCAGCCTACATCATCTCTTCCTTCCAACCACTAACAGGCTCCATGCACCAGGGTCTACCTCAAATGTTTGCTGTTTCTTGTGATAAGACTCCTCCTTCTCCTCCTTCTCATCTCTCCGTTTCTCTCAGTACTTAGAATCATAGAATCCTAGGGCTGGAAGAGACCTCAGAAGGTCATCGAGTCCAGCCCCCTGCCCAAAGCAGGACCAATCTCAGCTTATCAGGTTTTTTCCCTCTCCCTACTCATTTGCATCATTACAGCCGCTCTAAACTCCTCCTGCTGCATTCCCGTTTTCTGGTGTGGAGAGCAGAGAGCATCTCTGCTAGGAGCATGGCACATTTGCACCAGGCCCTGCCAGCTAACTTCAGGCTTCCTAGCTATTCTGCCTTTTGCAAAGGTGCCTGAAGTTTGTACCATTCAATGTGTGCCTGAGAAGAAGTGTACTTCATGGAGGACAGCTGTGGATTCTGATGGCCTGCACATGAAGTGCTTCTAACATCCACCGTCTTCCCCTGCTGAAGCACGAAACTCCTGCTAGCCTGCTAACATGGCAGAAAGGACTGGAAATCCATTTGAGTCCTTTGGGAGAGGGTCTCTAGTTGGACCATGTTTCACTTTGTGAAAAGTCCTCTCTAAGCCTTTCTCTCATTCAAAATGAACCTGGGATGTTCAGAACGTGTCCAGTCACTGTCTGGAAAAAATCCTTTGTGGCTCACATGCAGTGTGCTAGGCAAGAGCCAAGACACTAGGAATGATTATTGATACTAAAAAAATGGCCAGAGCTGCTCCCCAGCAGGACTGGGCTCCCATTGTCTCCTGAACAGCACAAACACCTAGCAAGAAAAAGCCTCTGCACTGTGAAGCTTGCACCCTGAATACATGAGCCAGAGCGGAAATAGACACAGAGGAATGAATCTTGGCCAGGATCTTGGCAAGTCACAGCAGGTCAGGTCTAGAGCCAACCAAATGTACTATACCCTAGACCTTGTTGCCTCTCCAAAGATTTTGATAGTAACCATTCTTCTGGCTAAACCAGTAGGAATCTCTGGTCATTTTTGGTTTGTATTTTTTTTGGTCTAAAGTTTTGTTCAATAGTGGAAGGGGGGGGGGGGGGGTTAATTCAATAATCTCTTCCTACAGATTACTTTTTAATTCTGATCAATAGTTTCCATGGCCCAGCAGGATTATGGACCAGGAGCTGTTCTTAGCAGATGTCTCCTCTTTTTGGTTCTGCATCTCGAACCATGCAGAATTAGCCTTGTGTGTGATTACAATACTTGGGGCAGAAATTCCATTGGTTTTAATAAATGCAGTGTTGTTCCCTGCCACTGTAAAAACCAAAGTTCGTTTCTTCTGCCAGCATGGAAGAAGGAATACCATTTTGACTAAAATGAAAGAAACGATAACATTACGCAACTACGTTTTTTTTAGGATTGTTATTTGATGACAGTACCAGCTAATGTTAAACTGAGATCGTGTCAATATTTCATCACAAACCACTTGCAATGTATTATGGAAGAACAGAAGAATAGGTGGCAAGTTATCTGAGAAACTTGAATCACTTGAATTTAGCTCAAGATGTTCATTTGTTAGTAAACTGAGATCGTGTCAATATTTCATCACAAACCACTTGCAACAGAAGACTAGGTGGCAAGTTATCTGAGAAACAGTTCATGAAGAATCACTTGAATTTAGCTCAAGATGTTCATTTGTTAGCATATAATAGAATCATAGAATCATAGAATACTAGGACTGGAAGGGACCTCGAGAGGTCATCGAGTCCCTTGCCCTCATGGCAGGACCAAATACTGTCTAGACCATCTCTGATAGACATTTATCTAACCTATTCTTAAATATCTCCAGAGATGGGGATTCCACAACCTCCCTGGGCAATTTATTCCAGGGTTTGACTACTCTGACAGTTAGGAACTTTTTCCTAATGTCCAGCCTAAACCTCCCTTGCTGCAGTTTAAGCCCATTGCTTCTTGTTCTATCCTCAGAGGCCAAGATGAACATGTTTTCTCCCCGTCCATATGACACCCTTTTAGATACCTGAAAATGGCTATCATGTCCCCCCCCAGACTTCTCTTTTCTAAACTAAAAAAACCCAGTTCTTTCAGCCTTCCTTCATAGGTCATGTTCTCTAGACCTTTAATCATTCTTGTTGCTCTTCTCTGGACCCTCTCCAATTCCTCCACATCATTCTTGAAATGCGATGCCCAGAACTGGACACAATACTCCAACTAAGGCCTAACCAACGCAGAGTAGAACAGAAGAATGACTTCTCATGTCTTGCTCACAACACACCTGTTAATGCATCCCAGAATCATCTTTGCTTTTTTTGCAACAGCATCACACTGCTGACTCATATTCAGCTTGTGGTCCACTATGACTCCTAGATCCCTTTCTGCGAGACCGTATCAAATGCCTTACTAAAGTCTAGGTATACCACATCCACCATGTCTCCCTTATCCACAAGACTCGTCATCCTATCAAAGAAAGCTATCAGATTGGTTTGACATGATTTATTCTTTACAAATCCATGCTGGCTGCTCCCTATCACTTTGCCACCTTCCAAGTGTTTACAGATGATTTCCTTAATTACTTGCTCCATTATCTTCCCTGGCACAGAAGTTAAACTAACTGGTCTGTAGTTTCCTGGGTTGTTCTTATTTCCCTTTTTATAAGTGGGCACTATATTTGCCCTTTTCCAGTCTTCTGGAATCTCTCCTGTCTCCCATGATTTCCAAAGATGATAGCTAGAGGCTCAGATATCTCCTCTATCAGCGCCTTGAGTATTCTAGGATGCATTTCATCAGGCCCTGGTGACTTGCAGCCATCTAACTTTTCTAGGTGATTTTTAACTTGTTCTTTTTTTATTTTATCTTCTAAACCTCCCCCCTTCCCACTATCATTCGCTATGTTAGGCATTCCTTCAGACTTCTCGGTGAAGACCGAAACAAAGAAGTCATGAAGTATCTCTGCCATTTCCAAGTTTCCTGTTACTGTTTCTCCCTCCTCATTGAGCAGTGGGCCTACCCTGTCCTTGGTCTTCCTCTTGCTTCTAATGTATTTATAAAAAGTCTTCTTGTTTCCCTTTATTCCCATAGCTAGTTTGAGCTCATTTTGTGCTTTTGCCTTTATAATCTTGCCCCTGCATTCCTGTGTTGTTTGTCTATATTCATCCTTTGTAATTTGTCCTACTATCCATTTTTTATAGTACTTCTTTTTTATTTTTAGATCATGCAAGATCTCGTGGTTAAGCCAAGATGGTCTTTTGCCATATTTTCTATCTTTCCGACACAGCGGAATAGTTTGCTTTTGGGCCCTTAACAATGTCCCTTTGAAAAACTGGCAACTCTCCTCAGTTGTTTTTCCCCTCAGTTTTGATTCCCATGGGACCTTACCTTATCATATCTTTCTATGATGCTCAAAATATTCTCCAGTTCAGTGATTACATGTGTGATGGGGTTTACATATTCCACACCAGTCTGGAAGGGGTTAATACCACATTGGGGGTATAGGAAGTCACCCCCCCATCTGTCCTGGACATGCTTTAAGTGCAGTGCCAGTATAAAGGGAAGCATTCTAGGCTGGATTCTTGAGAGGAAGGACCTGGCTCCAGTTGAAAGCCAGCCCCAGACCTTGTCTGCAGAAGCTGGAGACCCTGAGATCCAAAATAAGCCTCCACAGCTGACGGAATACCTGGGAGTGAATTGCACTGAGAAATCTGGAGATCCTGAAGACTGCCACACTCCTGTGGTATGGTAGGAAGTTACCCAGGGTGGTTGAGTATCTCTCGCCTGGGTGAGCTCAGTATGTTTCAGTGGGCTTATCTGCTGAGCCAGTGAAAGATGCTGTGCCTCGGCCCGGGCTCTGGGTTGGGATCCAGTGGAGTGGGGAGGGCCTAGCCTTCTCCGACTTGGCCAGTTGGTGGTCTCTTTTAATACCAGCTGTTGACCACACTGCCCTGTTGTGAAGGGCTGCTACATTGACTCTGGCAATTAGCCTATGCTGCCCTGGATCCTGGGGCAAGTGCCTTTGCCCTAGGCCTTGGACCGTGGGGCTACATCTTGATGGCCCCCTCTTGCCCAAGAAAATGTGCAAATGAGGTGAAGCAGTGAATATCGGTGTGTGTTGTTTGCATACTTAATGAGCTGCCATTTTTGCACAAGAGGCTTTTGCGCAAGAGCCATTTTACTGCTTTTTTTCAGGAAGAATGGCTCTTGTGCAAGAGGGGTCTTTTTGCACAGAAATGGTGGCTCATTAAGTATGCAAATGAGGCATGGCAATATTCACCGCTTTGCCTCATTTGCATATTTTTTTGGGCAAGAGGGGGCCATCTAGATGTAGCCTGGGAGTTTTGAGGTCTGAGGTGTACACCCTCCCCAGTACCCACCCACTTATGGGACACAGCATACATACGTCACCACAACATGTATGTTCCCTAGTAACGCTTTTTTCATTTAAAAGCAAAAAGAAATAACATTGTCTACTTTTTTATGATTGAAGATTAAGGTCTCTATTCTAACAGCTTCAGTCCTTACCACTGAGCCCTCTGGTACTATGTTTCCCAGCTTCCCTATTGTCAAAGAACATGTCTGTGCAGACATGATTAATTTATCATTGCACAAAACAAAGTTTATGAATTTTTAATATTTAATGTTTTTTGAATTTAATAATAAAATATTAAGACTGTATCTTACATAATTTTTTTAACTCTGACTTTTTTTCCTCACTAGTCCTTTCTGTTTCTATTCTGAGATGTGCTGTCACATATTGAACTTAAAAATAATTTAGAGTGTATACTGGACTATAAATACTTAATCACTATTCCAGTTTAACACAGGTACATAAGAACATAAGAACGGCTGTATGGGGTCCATCTACCCAGTAGCCAGTCTGCCAACAGTGGCTAACACCACGTGCCCCAGAGAGAGTGGACCGAAGACAATGATCAAGCGATTTGTCTCCTGCCATCCTTCTGACAGCCTCTGACAAATAGAGGCCAGGGACACTATTTCTATCCCCTGGCTAATAGCCTTTTATGGACCTAACCTCCATGAAATTATCTAGCTTCTCTTTAAACTCTATTATAGTCCTAGCCTTCACAGCCTCCTCTGGCAAGGAGTTTCACAGGTTGACTACACGCTGTGTGAAGAAGAACTTTCTTTTATTAGTTTTAAACCTGCTACCTATTAATTTCATTTGGTGTCCTCTAGTTCTTCTATTATGGGAACTAATAAATAACTTTTCTTTATTTGCCCTCTCCACACCACTCATGATTTTATAGACCTCTATCATATCCCCCCTCAGTCTCCTCTTTTCTAAACTGAAAAGTCCCAGTCGCTTTAACCTCTCCTCATATGGGACCCGTTCCAAACCCCTGATCATTTTAGTTGCCCTTTTCTGAACCCTCTCCAAGGCAAAAATATATTTTTTGAGGTGAGGAGACCACATCTGTACACAGTATTCAAGATGTGGGCGTACCATAGTTTTATACAGGGGCAGTAAGATATTCTGGGTCTTATTTTCTATCCCTTTCTTAATAATTCCTAGCATCCTATTTGCCTTTTTGACCACCACTGCACACTGTGTGGAAGTTTTCAGAGAACTATCCATGATAACGCCAAGAGCTCTTTCCTGATTTGTCATAGCCAAATTAACCCCCATCATACTTTACGTATAGTTGGGGTTATTTTTCCCGATGTGCATTACTTTACACTTATCCACATTAAATTTCATTTCCATTTTGTTGCCCAATCATTCGGTTTGGTGAGATCTTTTTGAGTCCCTCACAGTCTGCTTCTGTCTTGACTATCCTAAACAGTTTGGTATCATCCACAAACTTTACCACCTCACTGCTTACCCCTTTCTCCAGATCATTTATGAATAAGTTGAAAAGGATTGGCCCCAGGACTGACCCTTGGGGACACCACTAGTTACCCCTCTCCATTCTGAAAATTTACCATTTATTCCTACCCTTTGTTTCCTGTATTTTAACTAGTTCTCAATCCAAGAAAGGACCTTCCCTCTTATCCCATAGCAATGTAATTTACACAAGAGCCTTTGGTGAGGGACCTTGTCAAAGGCTTTCTGAAAATCTAAGTATACTATATCTACTGGATCCCCCTTGTCCGCATGTTTGTTAACCCCTTCAAAGAACTCTAAGGGCTCGTCTATTCAAAGTAGGAATAAGATCCTCCGGAAAAGGGCTTTTTTTCCAGAGGATCGGGGCCAGTGTAGACACTCTTTTCCGGCTTTTCTAAAAGCCGGAAAAAAGCGGCAGACATTTTTATTTAAATGCCGCGGGGGATATTTAAATCCCCCGCGGATTTCCCTATTACGACCTGTGAAATTAACATGCCCCTTTCGGAAAAGGGGCCAGTGTAGACGTAGCCTAATAGATTAGTAAGACATAATTTCCCTTTACAGAAACCATGTTGACTTTTGTCCAACAAATTATGTTCTTCTACATGCTTCACAATTTTATTCTTTACTATTGTTTTGACTAATTTGCCCAGTACTGAAGTTAGACTTACTGGTCTGCAATTGCCAGGATTGCCTCTAGAGCCCTTTTTAAATATTGGTGTCACGTTGGCTACCTTCCAGTCAGTCATTAGGTACAGAAGCCGATTTAAAGGATAGGTTACAAACCACAGATAATAGTTCAACAATTTTCCATTTGAGTTCTTTTAGAACCCTTGGATGAATGCCATCCGGTCCCGGAGTTTTGTTAACATAAAGTTTTTCTATTTGTTCCAAAACCTCCTCTAATAACACTTAAATCCAGGACAGTTCCTCAGATTCATCACCCACAAAGGACAGTGCAGATTTGGGAATCTCCCTAACGTCCTCAGCTGTGAAGACTGAAGCAAAGAAATCATTTAGTTTCTCCGCAATGGCTTTATCGTCCTTGATTGCTCCTTTTATATCTTGATTGTCTAGGGAACAGGTTTTTTAGCAGGCTTCCTGCTTCTAATGTACTTAAAAAATATTCTGGTATTTCTTTTTGAGTTTTTGGCTAGCTGTTCCTCAAAATCTTTTTTACATTTTTACACTTGATTTGACAGTGTTTATGTTCCTTTCTATTTATCTCACTAGGATTGGACTTCCACTTCTTAAAAGATGCCTTTCTGTACCTCACTGCTTCTTTTACATGGTGGTTTAGCCACGGTGACTCTTTTTTAGGTCTCTTGCTATGTTTTTTAATTTGGGGTATACATTTAAGTTGGCCTCTATTATGATGTCTTTAAAACATTTCCATGCAGCTTGCAGGGATTTGGCTCTAGTTATTGTGCCTTTTAATTTCTGTTTAACTAACCTCCTCATTTTTGTGTAATTCCCCTTTTTGAAATTAAATGCCAGAGTGCTGGAATGCTGAGGTGTTCTTCCCACCACAGAAATGTTAAATGTTATGATATTATGGTCACTATTCCCAAGCGGTCCTGTAACGGTTATATCCTGGACCTGATCCTGCACTCCACTTAGGACTAAATTGAGAATTGCCTCTCCCTTTGTGGGTTCCTGTACCAGCTGCTCCAAGAAGCAGTCATTTAAACCATTGAGAAATTTTATCTCTGCTTCTCTTCCTGAGGTGACATGTATCCAGTCAATATGGGGATAATTAATATCCACCATTATTATAGAGTTCTTTATTTTGGTAGCCTCTCTAATCTGCCTCAGCATTTCAATGTCAGTATCGCTGTCCTGGTCAGGTGGTCGGTAATATATCCCTACTGCTAATTTCTTATTATTGGAGCATGGAATTGCTATCCATAGCGATTCTATTGAACATGTTGATTCATTTAATATTTTTATTTCACTTGATTCCATAAGGGCTACAATAAAATTAAGTGTTACAAGTGGTTGATCATATTCTTGTTCATAGCCTTAACTGTATATATTGGCATAGTGCTGATGAAATCAAGGGAGTTATGCTGAGTTTCACCAACTGAGGATCTGGCTCATTATATTTAGTGAATACGAAAGACATGGATGGCTTCTTTTCTCTTAGAAGGCTGTCAAACTCTTTACTTTCCATATTTAGCTTGTGGAGTGGCTATACCCTGCCCAAAACTTCTCTAAGGGTACGTCTACACTGCAATGCTATTTCAAGATATTTCTGGTATCCTGAAATAGCTATTCTGCCTCTTTTGAACAAGCCTGTTATTTCAAAATATAACGGGCTTGCTATTCCGACATCCCCGTAAACCTCAGTCCACAAGGTTTAAGGAACATTTCAGAATAGCGGTTTATTTTGAAATTTGGTGCAGTGTAGAATGCGCCAAATTACAAAACAAGCTATTTTGAAATGAACTTGAAACAAGCTATGCAATTTGCGTAGCTCAAATTGCGTAGCTTATTTAAAACTAAGGGTGCAGGATAGACACACCCTCAGGTGCAGTGTAGATGCACGGGCGTGGCGTGGGGGAGGAGACAATTGACAGCACTCTCAGCCCCATTCTGGCCCCTGACTACCAGACCTCGGACTATATAAATAGGAAGGGGTACTTTTCCATGGAACAGCAGGGCCTTGTGGACCAGTCGAGCCATGTCATTGACATTAACGTCAGGTGGTTGGGGAAAGGTACATGACACCCTCATCTTCAGAAACTCTAGCCTCTTTCAGGAAATGCACATTTTTTTTCTATGACCACACCATTAGGGTTGGGACATGGACATGCCTATGGGCATCGTGGGTGATGCAGCCTACCCCTTGCTTCTCTGGCCCCACCTGGACCCTTCCAAGGTCCACCTGGACCCCACCAAGGAACGGTTCAATGCTAGGCTCAACAGGTGCTGCATGGTGGTGGAGGGCACCTCCAGCTGCCTCAAAGGGAGGTTCTGGTGTCTTCTCCCCCACTTGGACCTCGGTGACTGGAACATCCCCTTGGTGGTGGCAGCCTGCTTTGTCCTACACAACACTTGTGAGAACAAGGAGAAGACTTTCCTGCCAGGGTGGGAGGCAGAGCCAAGCAGTTCACAAGGGCCTTTGGGCAGCTGTGCACCCACCAGTCTCATCAGGGAGGCCTTGAGGGAGAGTTTCAGACAAGGCGACCTGTGAGACTTTCCCCTGGGCCTCCACATTGCACCTCTGTACTTTTCTTCCCCCACCTCTTTTCCCCTGCTCTCTCTTCCCACCTTCTTCTCCCTCTCCTCTCCTCCCCTCCCCTGCAGATAAAATAAACCAGACTTTTTGTTGTGAGACAATAAACTCGTGTATATTTATTTGGGGAATATATATCTGGGGAGGGACTGGAGAAAGAATCTGTGATGGGGAGGAGGGGCTCAAAGATGGGGCTGGGACTGGCGCCTGCCTCAAATGGTCCCACTGCCCTTTGTGCAGGGCCCTCAGCGGTCCCAGTGGAGGTTCAGGGGCGAAGCCAGGGGGGCAGGTGCTGGTGCTGGAGAGACTTGCAGGGGAGCGGATGCTGGGGGGTGGCTGCTTGACTGCTCCATAGTGGTGACCATGTGCTTGACAGTGCATGTGTGCCGCACATATTGTCTCCTGGTGCCAGGCCAGCTGCTCCTCAAAGTTCCTGTTCATGGAATGGAGGCAGTCCAGGTGTTCCTGCTCCAGGTCATTTTGCGGGGTTAGGAGGATGACATGGGAGGTGATGGACACGCCTCACATGCAGCTGTGAAGAAAAGAGCAGAGGGTAGTCATCCCAGGAGACAGGGTGCATGAACTCCAGCTCTTATCTGTGAGCTGATACCGAAAGGTCTCAGTTCAGATGATGGCAAAGTGCTTTGAGCAAGGCCATCTGTGGCCTAAACTGTGGGCACTGTCCTGCAAGGGCATGGACGTTCTGGGGGGACCTTCCCCTCGCCCATGATGGCATCCAGTTGCTTGAAGTAGCAGCACGAACGAGGTGCTGGCCCACAGGGAGAACTTTGCTCCTTGGCCCTTGTGTAGGCCTGCCCAAGTTCTTTGACCTTCATCCGGGCCTGGCCCTGGGTCTGGCAGTGCCCCATCTGGGTGAGGCTGGTGGCCATCCAGAAGTAGACTTTGGTGTTGCATGTCTTGGTGTGGAGATTCCAGATATTGGTCTCCTCCCCTCAAACCTCAATGAAATCCAGGATCTCTGCACCAGTCCAGGAGGGTGTCCTCCTCTTTTGCCCCTGACCAGGGGCTTCAGAGGTGGCTGCTGATTCACTTGCAGCCATGGGGGTGGGAAGGTTGGGGCCTGCCATGCCAGCAAGGAAAGCACTGCAGGGTTCTGCAGTGTGGTACAGGGCTGGCAGGGCTAGTGTCATGCCACAAGCCTTTCTCCTTCTGCCTGCATCTTTAAAGGCTGCAGGGGAAGGGACATGATAGAGTTTTGAGGGGCGTGGACAGAGTGGTCACCAGGGCAGCTGTGAGAAACCCTGGAGGCTAATTATTTCACAATAAGCCCAGCTGCACAGTCCACGCTCACCCTCTTTTGAAATAGGTATTTTGAAATGGGCGCTATTCCTCGTAGAGTGAGGGTTTTTTATTTCGAACTAACACGCTCGCTATTTTGAAATAACTTTGAAATAACAGGCTTGATGTGTGGACACTCATCTTGTTCTTTTGAAATAATTCTGCAGTGTAGCTGTGTCCTAAGGGCCTACGTTGCTTCTGTCTGCTTGAGGATTTGCTTGCATAAGAGTGACTTTTGAAAGCTGCTACATTGTGAAAAAGCAACATAACCTCTTTGTTATTCAGCCTTTGCTTTCCCTCAGAACCACTGGGTAGAGGTGGCAGTGAACTAAGTTTGTCATCTGGCTGTTTAGAATAAGTACAGTAGGGCCAGGTCTTGTGCAGAGAAAAATATCAGTTGACTTCAATGGAGTATGCGAGTTTGCCCGTATGAGATTCTGTCTCGGTTATATCTTAATAAACATACCTACTGTACACGATTTTGTTCCTGTCAGGTGTCTCGTTCTAAATTTCAAGTACAGAACACGAATCATACTTAGTTTGTTACGTACATTTTTATTGTGTTCTGGGTCTGTCAGTAGTGTAATCAGTAGAATAATTAATGTTTGGTTGGAAATCTGAGATCCCAACAGCTCATCCCAAAGACTGTTACTTGACAGAGAATCCTGTTCAGTAGAGATTAAGAGACAAATCTGCAAATGTCAGAAGCCTGCACAAATGTGCACAAATGTTGGGTTCTGCTTCACTAGCCCACCCTGCTGGCTTTGCTTTGCTCTAGTGAGACACAGCGTTTGTAAACCCAGGACTGGAATGTGGTTTACCAATTTCAAAATAAGCCCTCCGCTATTTTTATTAATTTAGAAATAGCAGTTGGCTTGTGTAGACGCTAGGAAAATTATTTCGAAATAATGGCTGTTATTTCGGAATAACTTTGCTGTGTAGACATGCCCTCATACAGTAAACACACAATACAGCATCGGTAGCTTTGAAAGTGTAGAAATAGCCAAGTGAAGTGAAATGCCTTGTTGCTCCACCACAAAAGCTGCAAAGAATGATGTTACCCCTGCAGAAAAACAATAGTTTAGTGACACACAAATCAAGAAAGAAGACACCCATCACTGACACTGTTTCTGGCAGAACATGGCAATATGGGGCAGCTGTTTGAAACATGACATTGGGTGAGAAGTTAGTGTATTAAAGGTGCAGTCCTGCTGTTACCCAAGTCAATGGCAAGACTCTCTTTGATTTCAATATCAAAGAAATAAGAGACAGAGTTATGGAGAGTCAGGAATAAACGAAGATGTATGTTCAGCAATTGATAGAAGGCAGGTTAATGGATACTTGCAAAACCAGAATATATACCTTTCTGGCTAATGTTTTATGGTAATTATTAGGATTTTCGTTTGCTGAACCATTAGCAATTATATCTGAAATCATGAAAAATTGGACAGGTACCAGAAATCTGGTGTCCAACATGCTAGCCACTAGCCACATGTGGCTATTTGGCTGGTTGAGCATGGCTAGTTGATTTGAACAATGTGGCTAGTTGGCCAGTGGAGCATGGCTACTTCACTATAGCAGTAGCCACTACTGCTTCAGAAGTGTTTGGACACCTCAGGTTTAGACCTTAAAAAAAGTGTGTGTGGGGGGGGAAGTAATCTAGTTGCTTCTTGTCCAGTAAAGCAAACATTAATGTATCAGTATGTTCAGAAGTCTCTGAAGGATGTGAATACCAATGTAAGGGCTGTTAAATGGTTAGTAAGAAATGCGGGGTGCTAAGGACTTTTGAAAATCACACTATTCATTTAGGAGCACGATTGAGCCTCCTTTTGGAAAAATGTTGACCTTAAAACAAGACTCAACAAAACACCCAAAGCTATTCCTCTTTGGCAAGGCATGCAATATGATTTTCTATGTCAGGTAATCTTTCTCCCTGATTTCCTTAGCCACATAATTTCACATAGAAGCCAGCCAAACAATAGCAAAATGGCAGCTCTTTATTATATGTAGCCAGTTTTACTAGCTTCCTGAGGATGCCATATGATCAGAGAAAGCTTGAGTGTAGATTTTGCCTACTCAGGATGCTACGGGTGGGGTGACACTGTTTCACAGAGAACTCCCAGAGCCTGCATTCCCTTGAATAGCACCTCCAATATGATCATGGGTCCTATTAGCAGCAGAGCAGTTTGAGAGAGAGAGAGCTGCTTATCCCTTTCACTCTGCCTGAGATTTAAGTGTGAACTAAATAGCTGTCAAAGGCAGAAAGGTCTCAGGGAATAATTACTATGAAGATAGAAGTGCTGCTGTAAACCAGGCACTCATCATTTGATGTGTAGCAAATCACTTTCCACCTTTTGAAACTAGGCTTCATTTAGTTGCATTGCTTTTATTTCAGGCTGCAACAGAGTAGCTGTGCAGGATAACATGCTAATTGGTTATAGATAGCATGGCAAAGGATTTCCCCATCACACCCACACTGTGCACTTTGCAAATCATTGTATCACTGTACTCCGTTCTTCCTCTCCTCTCATCCTGCTGTGGGGGAATTCTCAATTTGGTTTTGAGTTCCTTGCTGCAGGTGACTCAAGTGCTTACAGTGCAATCCATAGGAAGATAACGCTGAAAAAAAAGCGTATGAAATGAGCAAAGAGCACATTTCTTTGTTATTCAACTTAGAAGAAATAACATTTACCTAAATCATATATCTGCGAGTAAATCCCCACTTCCCAAGTGAAAACGAGTGGAATCCAGCACTTTAAAATGAACTTCAGTTACTCAAATAAGTGGGAGAGTAATTTTTCCACATTCTTGAAGTTTTTGTAGCATTTTTCTGCTCCAGTAGATGGCTGCACTGCCTGCTATACATTTCTGAGTTTTAGAGACTGTCCCCATCCACACAGAGCGAGATTAAAGTTTGTTAATTCAATGGATAGTCCTCAATATGACTAGCAGCCGCACAGACCCAAATTTAGGGGAAGAGGGCTGGTAATGTAGGGTACGTCTAAACTACATGGCTCCGTCGACGGAGCCATGTAGATTTGTTGTTTTGGCAAAGTCAAATGAAGCGGCGATTTAAATGATCGCGGCTTCATTTAAATTTACATGGCTGCCGCGCTGAGCCGGCAAACAGCTGATCAGCTGTTTGTCCGCTCAGCGCGCTAGTCAAAGCCCTTTGTCAGCAGCCCCGGTAAACCTCATCCCACGAGGAATAACGGGGCTGCCGACAAAGGGCTTTGATGTCAGCAGGGGAGCATCCAGACTAGCGCGCTGAGCGGACAAACAGTTGATCAGCTGTTTGTCGGCTCAGCACGGCAGCCATGTAAATTTAAATGAAGCTGCGATCATTTAAATCGCGGCTTCATTTGACTTTGCCTATGTGTCTAATCTACATGCCTCTGACGACAGAGGCATGTAGTCTAGACACAGCCATAATGTCTTCTGGCCTTCCAGAGGCAAACCAGTGTGAATCTACATTCAATACTTATCACATTACAGGAGGTAGCTAGTTTAATTTAAGATCACAATAAACACTGTATATATATGTAAGCTACTGTTGAACATCAAGAGTCTGAAATAAGCTTCTTGAGAATGTCATGACCTTTACTGTCAGATACAATTTTGGATAAAAAATATATGTGTGGCTTTTTCCTGGAAATGCCTATTAAATCAAGCTGAACCTTTAATTGCAAGCTTTGGTGAAGGCAACATTGTAATGTGCAGAGGGCCCGTGTAATGCATGTACATATTTAGCAAGAGGTAGTGAACCCTCACCTCCTATCCAATGAAGCATTAGCACCACCAGTTGGTCATCAAGCTTGAATAACACCCGGTCTGAACTGTACTAATAATACCAGAGCTTTGCTTAATCTCTCAAGAGTAATGTGTCATGTAGTCCTGCTATTTGGTTAACTTTAGGTTGAATGAAGGCACACTAAAAAATCCTGGATTTAATTTTTTTATATGTGAATGTTAAGGTTTGATCTAATCCCATCTAGCTATTTAGATATTTAGAACATGCTAATCATAGGAGCTGAATACCTGAAGTGGCATAAACAAGAAGACCTTTTCAAACAAATTATTCTTCCTGAAATTGAACCATAGTACTGCTTACAGAGAGGAGGGGCTTTAAGTTCCAGGTTCACAGCATATTCATAAGAAGGTCCAGAAGAGAGACACCTCTATATTGGACTTATATAGCACCTTGGATATAAGGATCACAAATACTTTGCAAACACAGGAAACAAAGGCAGACAGACTCTTGAGACTGATTTTCAGTTATCAGGTCAGCTTATTGGCATGCAAAAAAGATATTGTACATGTGTACATGGCTAACCAGCATTGGGCATGCACAAAATTATTCTTATTTTACATATGCAAATTAAAGCATGTGCATTGCTAGACGGATGTGTACAATTGGTTATCAAAAGGTTCATTTATTTTTTTTCTAAATGGTATGAAAAGTTGTATACGAGCTGGGCAAAATTTCCCCTAGCTCTCTGTACTATGCAGAAATCTCAAAGTCAGATTCTTATTTATGCTATGGTCTCTTTACTCCATTGGTATTTTAAAGTGGCCACAAGATAGGCATTTACATCCATTTTCAGACCCCTTTATATTGTTAAGAGTGGTGCAAAGGAATCTTGAATCTAACTGGGAACTAGGCCGGCTGTCTTCAAAGTATTTAAACATTATTTAATCAATCTGTCTGAACTACTTGAAACTGAAAAACGTTCACGGGTACCTTAATACGACATTCTACAAAGGAAGAACACTTTGTAATAAAGAACTGTTTGCTAGCAAAATCTGTACCCATGCTGCACTGAACTACTCTTCTTTTGCAGGAAAATATAAAATTTAAAAGTAACAATAAGAATCGATTTAAACCCCGAGTTCCAAGAGAAACATAGGAAGAAAAAGCCATAAGTTAGATAAGTACAAGGACGGATCTTTACAGAGGCTGCCCTTCAAGTCCCATCCTTGCTGTTCTCCCTATTTTGGACAGGTCATAATAGTTTTGTTTGAGGTTAATAAAACTACTCCTGTCACAATATTATAAATCACAGAATTGGTGTCTCCAGCAGAGTCCAGGCTTCTGAAACTTTGAATTCATTACTACTTATGAGTTATTATTATCTGTACTACTGTAGTGTGCAAAGATCCCAAACAGCTGGGGCCTGACTGTGCTAAGGGCCATACCAAAACTTTGTAAGAGACACCCTCTCCCTGAAAAAGCTGACATTCAAAGACCACAATGTTGCAATTTATGTGCATCTCTGCTGTTTCTGTGCAAAGTCCATTGTCGGTAGTGGGACTGAGTCCTGAACAGACATGACAGACACAGGGCATGTCTTCATTCCACGGAAGATCAACACTGCAATCAATCTTCCGGACTTTGATTTAGTGAGTCTAGGCAAGACTCACTAAATTGAACTCAGAAGATGCCCCCACCAGCATCCAATACTTCTGCTTTGACCAGGAATAAGGGAAACTAATAGGATAATTTGCTCCTGTTGGCCCCCACTATGGGGAAGCCAACAAGCATGGCTTAAGGTAAACCAACTTCAGCTAGGTATTCTATACCAGTGTTTCTCAACCAGTAGTACGAGTACCTTTAGGTGTACTCGAGAGAAGTCTGAGGGGTAAGTCAACACAATTGAAATTTGGAGAAAACTGAATTTTTGTTTTAAGTTTTACAGCGCTTTATTTTTTTTGCACTTTTTACCCCTACAAATTTCATTGCCCACCCGGCTATGATTAAGTTGTTTAAACAAATGTGTTGCAATGGTAGAAAAAAATGTTGTGTGTCTGAAAACTGTAGGTGTTGGGAGTACTTTTTTTTTTTTTTTTTTTAAAAAAAGGGGTACTTTGTAAAAAAAGGTTGAGAAACACTGTTCTATACTATTGCATATCTTAAGCCGAGTTGCTGGGTCAAGTGAAGACCCAGCCAAAGAGTAGAAGTAGTATAATCTTGCTGCTTGGGACTTATTCTTTACACTGGAACAGTAGTTGGGAAAAAAATAGACATTTAACACTTCTGTCTCATTCTTTATTATGCAACATACAATAATTTTTCTCCACAGACTTTTTTTAACTTTAAATATGCTGAGATGTAAACATTAAAATACCCTGATTTTTTTGGTCTTTGTCTTGAGTTTATATCCTGTTCTTTAATCCTAATGATCTTCATTGACGAATATTTGTTTCCAACGTAATGCGGCCAGTGAATGCAAGCATTGTCTGATAGTACCATATAGTAAATTAGCTGCATGGGTTACAGACTACACCGTGAAATTTGTCTTTGGGCTCAAGCTGAAAACATTAACATAGGTAAGTAAGTTTACTCATGTAAGTAAACTTCCACAGTGTTCAGCGGGACTGTCCATATCAGGAAAATTATCTCACTTGAGTAAATGGTACAAATCCTGTGTTTGTTGAATGTAGAAGATAAATGTTTCCTTTCAAAACCTTATTAATAGGAAAAAAATGATCCAGCTCAAACTGCTGTGTTATTTCTCATATATCTTTGCTCAGATATCATATCATTTTTATACCCTCGTTCTCATCTACATGGGATCTTTGAAAAGGATGAGTAGTCGCTAGGACTGTGTAACATTCAGAAGTGGAGTTTAGACTGTAAACACTATATGCTGCTGTAAGAACATTTGAATGGTAATACTCAAGCAATTACTTTCCTTTCAAGATCATTAAACACAGATCTGACTTGTATTTTAATAGGACTGCCAATGTATTTAATGGGGGGCAGTAAAGGGTAGGGTTTTTTTCTAATGGATGAATGTTTATATTATTATCTGTTCTGCAAGACCACATTAGGAGGAGACTGTATAACACCCATGTTTTCACACCCTCGTATTCATTTTTCTCTCTGCCCCTCATCTTTACAGCATTTATACAAAACTGTATTTACAACCAAACCCACCAAGCCATTGCGATGATAAAGCAAGAAGATCAAATACTTTTGTGCTGAAACAATTTGCCACTTAGAATCCAACTATGCACGTTTCTACCACTAGTGGTAAAATTGTAGGTCACTTCTGTGCCTGCAAAAGTGGTGTGGTGACCCTGAAGTCTTTTATGGGACCATGGAAGAAGTACTGTCTGGTCAGTGGCAATGCAAGCATCTCTATGGTTTCCTGCACACATCTCCGTTTGGTTCTGGAGGGACAATCATTGCAGTGTAAGGGTATTTCATACTATATGCCCAGGACATTTCTTTTCTGACATCGCCAGCAACTGTGCCAGTTAGTACACATTGTCGTACGTATATTTTGTACTGGACTGAGACCAGCAACTAATATTTCATAGGCCACTAACCCACCATTACACATGGTAATGACCTTTGGTCACAAGTGACCTGCACTTTATTCAACACAAATGTTGGAGAGGTAAAACTCTCTATAGTCTAATACCAACATCATAAACCCTCCAGTAAATCCTTCATTCCGTGCCACATTTATTTTTTATTACTAACACCTATTTGTCATTGTGAAACGTAACTATGTATTTTTAATTAGCTACTGGAGAGCTAACAGTATATTGTAGGATAGGAAGCCAAGTTAGCGCCGAGGAGCTTCAATTTTACAATCACAGGACTAAACAAATAATATGTGACTTTTGTTTTCACTTCCCACCTCCTTTTGTAATAATAACATAGATGAAAGTTGTATGTGGGGATGGTACATCTAATATCAGTGGGATAAGAAACAATAGGCTTAAACTGAAGCAAATGAGATTTAGACTGGACATTAGGAAAAACTTCCTACCTGTCAGGGTGGTTAAGTACCGAAATAAATTGTCTAGAGGGGTTGTGGAATCTCTACTATTGGAGATATTTAAGAGCAGGTTAGACACACACCTGTTAGAGATGGTCTAGATCAGGGCTACTCAACTTTGGAAGCTCTGGGGGCCACAATGATACTCACAGTACATGCTGAGGGTCTCAACTTTAAGTGTGGTTGCATATATATGCAAATATATGCAAATAGCTTCTTTCTCACTGCTGGGCATGAATCCAAAGATTAAGGCAAGACTATACAACATGCAGGCCCCATTTAATTCAGTTCTGCTACTGTTAATAAAATGCAATAGTTACCCAATTTCCACCCATGTGACAGCACTTTTAATGAGCAATGACAGTTCAGCAATTTAACTACTAAAATGCATAGCAACAGAAGACCATTATATTGACTACTTTTTTATTTTGGCTCCCACCCATGGTCCAAACTGCATGTACCCAAACTGCATCATGGGCCGCAAACAAATGAGCTGTGGGCCGCATGTGGCCTGTGGGACATGTTTTGAGTAGCCCTGGTCTAGATGGTGCTTGGTCCTGGTGTGAGGACAGGGGACTGGACTTCATGATTTCTCAAAGTCCCTTCCAGTTCTAGTATTCTATGATTATAAATTGAGAAATATTACATTGCGTACAGTTTTAAAAAATCTTGAGTCATATTCTGTCCCTATACGCACACGCACACACACACATACACTTTTCCCATTGACTTCAAAGGATGAATAGAATAGAATCCTCCATTCTTGCCTCCATTAGCTGTTTTCAAAGCCACCCTGAAGTTGATACGACAGGCTTTGAACCACTTAGAACTCCCCTCCATTCTCACGGAGCTTGGGGGCTAGGTGTATGCATTATGGTTACCAATGGTGAGTAGTCACCACCATGCTATACACACTGGGTGTCACACCCACTGTTCACCCTCCTGCACATCTCAGCTGAAAGCTCACCTCATTAGCAGGGGACTGTCAGACTTCTGGTTCCCGCCCAACATTATAACTACGTTAATGAATAGTCTGTCCAAAGCATATTGGAGTCAATGAAAAGGCCTTAATTGATTTCAGAAGGCTTTGAATCCACTCTTTACACCCTCTTTCAATTTCAAGGGCAGGTGGAAACAGGATTTGCCCCAGACTGAAGTACAAATCTGACTCTGGTTGGAAACAAGACGTACTAACGTGCTATACACATGTCCTTGGTGTAGTGATTACTGACGAGCAAACCCCAAGCATAAATTTTTATATATCCCTCCCTCTGATATACCTGATACATATTCTAAAAGTCCTTAACACCATGGGATTCGTGCAGCAAGATTTAATGTTTGGGACTCTTACGGTATTATTTTTAGACCGGGGGACGCATATGTGGAATTCATGAATAATTTAGTCCTTTCCCTTACAAAAACTCGTTAATGTGCTTTTTAAATAGTCATAAAGAGAGAATGATGCGCGACGTTTCACATTTTATAGGTTCAGACATTCCGAAAAGTAACATTTTCATATGACAGGGAATATGGCTTAAAAGGGATATTATTAATAAAAGCACCATCATGCATAGACAGTGTTGATTTACCGTTTAAATACCTCATTTCTGTTCTGGCTGTCTGTGCTGCAGTTTGCACAGGCACATCCATGTCAGTATAAATAAATGCAAAGATCTAGTGCAAATGCTAAGTTAAGACAGGGAAATCAAGCATTGAAGCGGCGCCTATACCATGAACTCAGCCATCTTGCAGGCCCCTAGACTCTGAAGGTGTACACATTAATAACAAACAGTGATACGTCCGAACTCACATTTGGAAGGCCCGCTAGGGATGTGCAATGTGACTGAGATGCAGTGAGAGAAAGAGAGAGGCCTGAACTGCATCTGGGGCAAAAATCATGTCTTCATTGAAATGTGGGGAAACAGAATCTGATGTGCTAATTGTAGTGCTCCTGCACTAGCCTGCCAGTTCAGGTCAGCATGGCTCTGGTAGAGAAATATCCTCTATAGAGTATCTTGCTGTTCTTTTGACAAAGGAGCTGCTCTAACTCTGTCCATCTCCCAGGAGCCTGGGATTTTACCACAGTGCTAAGATGGCCCTCTGGTAGTGTGGTGTTT
Organism: Pelodiscus sinensis; assembly: GCF_052426305.1. NCBI lineage: Eukaryota > Metazoa > Chordata > Testudines > Trionychidae > Pelodiscus > Pelodiscus sinensis. The sequence continues at coordinate 98,209,808 of NC_143056.1, forward strand.
TGTGGAGTGGATTAGCCATTTTCTCATCTAAGTGCCTGAGAAGAAGGCAGATGAAATTTTTCACAGCCATGCTCTCTTTCCCCACCCTAGTGGATCTCTGTGACAGAGGGCAGAGTTTGGCTCTTGATATGCAAGGGCATTTCATTGTGGGCCACTCCATTTCCTATTATAATTTCATTGACACTGTAATTGTTAGCACATAGTTATGGGAGTCACCCTGAACTCCTTCACTCCCACACATTAGACGCTCTCTCTCTGTGTTTATAGATCTGTATATACCCTGGCCTAGACTGTGCTGTTTGCACCTAGTCCTATGCTGGAATGGTGCAGATACACCGTCTCTGGGGAACACAGGGTGAGATATTGCTTTGGGGAGACCAGTCTCTCCTGGGACTGTCACTGTGCACAGCAGTTTAGCCACTGATTTTAACATGAGCAATTTTACAACAAACTTCCTGGAAGGAGTTATTGTACAGTAAGGGTTGACATAAAATTTATCTGTTTACACTGAGCTGTACAGAAAGCAGAAGTGGCCTGTTATTCAGATGAATGGAGGATAGGTTTAGCCTCCTATGTAGCATTAAGAAGAAAGTAGTTTGGAAAGTTATATCTGTTGTCTTAAAGTTACACCTAGCCTTTCCTCCAAGAATCAGAGGAAAGAAGGAAGGAATAGACAGAGAAGGCAGGGGATCAGGAAAAGGTTATTCTACTAATTAATCAGTTTTTCATCTGTTCTAATGAATGTGGAAGATGGCCCATAGAGCTTTCCTGTATCTTCTCTGGTCACTTTTAGTGTAGCTCTGCACCACCTTCTGCAAAACTAATACAGATCACTACAGAGTCTATTACAGAGACTGTGGCAGCAATCTGCTTTTTGGGAGGAATTGTCTACCAAGATAGGGATTGTGATATGATTTTTCACCTCATCAAGCTCTGACTTAAATATTGCAATATTGGATAAAAGTCTACTCTTTAAATTACCTGAGGGACATATAAAAATGTGAAAAAGTAGAATTTCAGAAAATGAGAATTCTTCTTCAAAGGGCTATTTCCACATTTGAGATCATTAATTTCTGGATACTAGCCTCTTGCTTGTGCTTAGCTTTATTATTTTAATTGAAGAAAAAAGCCTGTAACCAAAAGGAGGGGATGAGTTTACATTAGTCATCATTTAGGATTTAAAAAGAGGAAACACCATTTTTTATTTTAACTATGGAATCAGGAAGACAGCTTGCATCAATGTCACAAAATCAATGTTTTCGCTATCTGTTTGTAGAATACGGTCACCTTTCTTTGACTGATGCACTGACACTAAAATGAATACTTGATTATGGAACATACAACTAGGCATGGGCAAACAGACCCTTTTAGGCCTTATTTTTGCTACTGGAAAAGGAGTGTTCTTACTTGATATGAGTAAAATCCTAGTCAACACAAGGAGATCTGAGTTTTCACAAGAGTTAGGAGGTCAAAGTAAGTCTTCTGGTCTCCCATTGTAGGTCAAGTTGAAGACTGAAGGAGCTGAGGGATATCCTTTGCCTGCTAACTTGTATGAAAACAATAGATTGACTTGGTCTTTATTAGCATTTTATCTTATGTTAGTTATTCTGTGTTAAAAACAAACTTTTTTTTCTGGTGAAGATGCAGATGGCTGCAGTGCTGAAATTACTACAATTTTTTTCAGCTCGCCTGCTAAGAATCATTTATAGAAGTCTTCTTTGAATCCTCTCCCCGCCCCCAGCTAAATAGAATTGGAAACTTCAGATGACTTTCATTTAACAACCTGGAGCAATCATTGCTGATTCTTGGAAGAAATCTGTTTTTAATCTTTATACATGAAAGGCTATTTGAATGGTGGGAAACTGATAAAAATAGATGGTAACTTTGTGGGGTGCTCTGATGGGTAGTGCAAATATAAAACGTGGGATTTAACCTATAATGAATGAGCATACAATTGCCAAGATTCCAGCTCAATCAGGACATGGAAATTAAATGTCACTCAGTTAATGAGTGCCTCATTACGAACATCTTTTATATTAGATAGATTAGAAAGAGAGCAGTCTGCCCTACTGTTCAACAGGAAATATCTATTTAATATTGTTTTAATGGTTCCCCGGCCGCTCTGAATGTGTGTGTGTTGTATAGCATTTATTTGTATTGATTTGCAATCTTCTTGCAACAGAGACCTGGGGTGAAATCCTGCTTCCCCAGTGATGTCAGTGGCAGTTTTGCTATTGACATTAATAGAGGCAGGATTCATCCTGTTTCGGTGTGAGGTTTGTAAAGCATTGTACATAGAGAGAGCACTCTTTAAATAACACTGAAAAACAAGGCTCTTATACTGTATGGGTGCATCTAGACTGGCAAGCTAGCTGTCTACACTGGCCAGCTGTCTACACTGGCCGCTTGAATTTGCGCAAGAGCACTGACTTTGTAATGTACAAAATCAGTGCTTCTTGCGCAAATACTTTCCCGCTCCTGCTCGGGAAAAAGCCCTCTTGCGCAAGAATACTTGCGCAAGAGGGCCAGTGTAGACAGGGAAGAACTGTTTTGCACAAAAAAGCCCTGATGGTTAAAATGCCGATCAGGGCTTTCTTGCGCAAAATCGCGTCTAGACTGGCTACGGATGCTTTAGCGCAAAAGCACTTTTTGCTCAAAAGCACCCGTGCCAATCTAGACACGCTTTTGTGGAAATACTTTTAATGGAAAAACTTTTCCGTCAAAATTATTTCCACAAAATCATGCCAGTCTAGACACAGCCTATGTCTATAGTAAGCAGCTGGCAAATTGTAAACTATTCTATGTATCAATTAAGTGAAAAATAAAAGCAAAAAATTGTAATGTGTAAAAATGTATTAATCTGCACATACATAAATAAGTATTAGCTCTCACGCACACTACAGTTTGTGTCAATTTTTATGATCATCCTCAAGTTCTGAAGTAACTTATGGTATCAGTGGGGGTATGTCTACATGGAAAAGTTATTTTGAAATAACAGCCATTATTTCGAAATAACTTTACTAGCATCTACACAGCCAAACCGTTATTTTGAAATTAATTCAAAATAGCGGAGCGCTTATTTTGAATTTGGTAAACCTCATTCCACGAGGACTAATGCCAAATTCGAAATAGCTATTTTGAAATAAGTGCTGTGTAGACACTTATTTCGAAATAGGGGGCCTCCAGCCTTCCCAGGGTGCCCTGGTGGCCACTCCAGCCTCAAACAAGAACACTCCTCTCTCTCCCACCTCACCAGAGCCCTTAAAGGGGTAGACTCTGGCCACAGTGCCTGTGCCAGCTCCAAGCCTGCCAGCCCAGAGCCAGCAGTCAGTGCCCCGACCCAGTGGCCCCAAAATATGAGCCAGCAAGCCACTGGCAGCCAGCACTCCACTGCTCCCCAGGAGCAGTCTGCCAGCTCCCAGGAGCCTGCCAGGGCCTGGAGAAGGTAGGTTCCTTCCTGATCGAGGGTAGAGACTATGGACCTTATTCAGGTTTGGGGGGGATGCCCCCAACATCCATGATCTCCGCACTAGACAGGGGAATGCAGCCATCTGTGGTAGGATAGCTGCCAGCCTGGCCACCAAAGGCCATATGCAAACCCAGGAGCAGGTTTGCATCAAAATCAAGTTGGTTCGGCGAGACCCCCAACCCTGGGCCCTGAGCTTCCTCTCCCCCTTCTTTCCCTTACTTCCCCCTTTCAGCTCCCTCCTCCCAGGTTTCCCCCTCCCCTCTCCCACCCACTCTTCTCCCCTCTCTTGCCTCCTTTTCCCCAGTGTCACCAGAGTTTAATTCCCCCCCCACCCCAGTTTTGTTAAATAAAGAGAGTTTGTGTTCATGAAAATGCATGTCTTTTATTTGTCATCAGAAAGGGGGGTTAGGGAAGGGCAAATGGAAGGACATGAGGGAGGAATGAGGCACAAGCCCCCAGTGGGGCAGACCAGGGAGGCGCTTAGTGCTCCTCAGGGTAGAAGCTCTCCCGCAGGGCCTCCTGGATACTGACAGCCCCCTGATGGACCTCCCAGATGGCAGCCTGCAGAAAGTGCACTCAGGCTCGCAGCAACGCATCCACAAGAAGCACCAGAGTGCCCAGGGGCAGCTCTGGCTCCATGTTGCAGAATGCTGTGGTGTCCCGAGTGAGGGCAACCAGAGCACGCAGAGACAAAATGCTTTGCTGTCCCTCATTGAGGTAGGCAAACAAGCAGGGAAAGCTGAGAATCAGCTGTCTGGGGGGGTCCCTTTAAGCACAGGCCTCAGATAGCCTCAGGCAGCAGCCACACAAAGTAACTCCTGACCTGATGCCCTGCTGATCCTGGTTCCGGCTGGCCTTAAATGCGATTCAGCGTCCACTCAGTGTGGATGCACTATTTCGATAGCAAAACGCTATTTTGAAATGCATTTTGTGTGTAGATGCGCTATTTCGAAATAACTTATTTCAAATTAACGATTTTGAAATAATGCTGTAGTGTAGACATACCCTATGGTATTAGTGGTTTAGATTTTAGATGCAATAGGCTTTCTGTATTTCTCAAAAAACAAAAGAGAGGCTCATTTTTATTTTGATATATCGTTCATACATTTGATCTATTATTAATGTGCCTCTTACATTTTCAGTCTGAGAAAATAAAATCCATTTTCCATGTCCAGTTTTTTTCAGGTTAATGCAACTTTAAGCCAGTGATCCTGTTTTTAAAAGCAAATTGAATTAAGGTGAAGGAATGGAATTTGTTTAATTAAGGTGTAGTATGTGGGTGCTTCAAATCTATAAACATCTCAAATGCACATGCAATTCTCTACTGAATTTATTAGTGGTTAGGTTACCGTCCCTTGAAAGATGGTTAAATATGTAAACTCTGCCTAGGGTAAATGTTTATTTACCTAGATTGACAGTGATCAGGGTAAAAAGCACTCAAGATAAGTGCCTCTTTAGCCAACTTTAATTTGTTGATGGATGGATTGATGGGAAGATGGTCAAAGAATAACAGCATAGTTTCCTATAATGGAGATTTCTGTCTACTGGCATTTACAGTACCATTCGACCTAATTATTCCTGATCCATTGCTGAGCAAACTTGCTCCCAGTGAGACAAATTGTGATTTCTTTTCTTTAAACAAAGATATGATGAGGTAAAATCAGGAATCATAAAAGCAAAGGATGATGAAATCAGCTGCAAAGTTTATTAATAATAATCCATATTAATTAAAATGGTTTAATTGATTAATTAAAATAGTTATGAATTAGCTATGCATGCTATTACTCAATTTTAGTATGGAAACAGATGGCTAATTGAATATTCTATGCTTTAGCTTTTTACATAGTTTCAATAAAATAATGGTGAAATGGCACTACTATTATAGGGTACATCTACACAGCAACATTATTTTGAAATAAGTACCGTTATCTCAAAATAACTTAGTCCGTATCTACACAGCAGGCAGTTATTTCAAAATAATGTCAAAATACTGTCAAGCTGGAGGACTTCTTACTCTGACTCCTGTAACCCTTATTGTATGAGGAGGAAGGGAAGTCAGAGGAAGAGTGTTCTATTTCGAAATAAGCTATGCAATTGAGGTAGCTCAATTTGCACAGCTAATTTTGAGTTAAGCCCTGCTGTGTAGATGTACCCACAGGGTATGTCTACACTACATGGCTCCGTCGACGGAGACATGTAGATTACCTTTGTAGACATAGGAAAATGAAACAGTGATTTAAATAATCGCCGCTTAATTTAAATTAAAATGGCTGCCACGCTGTGCCGATCAGCTGTTTGTTGGCACAGCGCTGTAGCTTGGATGCTCTGAGGTCAACATCAAAGGCATTTGTTGACCTCCCTGGTAAACCTCATCCCACGAGGCATAACAAAAACAAGCAAACAAAAAAAGCATAAAATCAATCACCAGTGGAAGACAATGGCCCATATTATTTGGTCTAGCTGTAATGAGCTCTCTGTAAAACCAATGAGCTTTATGCTGTATTTACTGCTTCCCACAGTTTTAGGGACAGCTGGTCACTATCATGGCCCCCCAGCAACATAACGCAGCCTTGATATTGTTTTAAGTTACACACAACTGCCTAAACCATCTCATTTCCAAAGTGGCTGTTGATCACCTCCTGGAAAAAATCAGATCCTTTTAAAGTTGGACATCTGAAAAACAGAGTCACTCAAAATCTGTAGTCAGTACGGAAAATTAGGCCTATCTGTTATAAAATAAGTGTATTCTTAGAACCAAAATGTTTCCACTATTATTTTCATTGCTTTACAGAGCAGGAAGCACATTAATAAAAAAACAACTAAAAAGGGGGTTTGGATGTCATAGCAAATGGGAAATGACCAAGACCCTTTCTTCTCTAGACGGCCAATTAAAATCCAGCCATGGCTGAAATTGCTTCTGCCATCTCCATACTACTGTCCTGTAATCACTTCATTCAGTCACATATGCAGTTCTTCTGCGCTGTGATATTGTGTAAATTATATGTATGGTGAAATATTTAGCACAATCTGGAGGCTGTAAAAGAATATTATAATAAATAATAATATTGGCACATTGCTTGTATGTGAAATGATTCCGTTACTAGTTCATGTCTTAGTGGGACTCTCCAGCACAAACGCCCCAAACTGGAACTCTTAATAGGAAAAGCTAAGGATTATGGAAATGAAACTTAACCTGCTCTTTCATCAGAGTTATGGGCCCCCTCTCCATGAAAACAATGGGCACCCTCCTTAGACTTAAGCGTCCATAGGGGAGCTGGGACCATTTGTGGAGTGCGAGTTGACTAACTCACTGCTGGTGCCTATAACTTCAAACTCTGACTCCTGTAACCCTCATTGTATGAGAAGTAAGGGAAGTCAGAGGAAGAGTGTGCAATTTCAAAATAAGTGCTATGTTGACGTTGCCTATGTCGAAATAAGCTATTTCAAAATAAGCTACGCAACTGACTTAGCTTAATTTGTGTAGCTTATTTCGAGTTAAGCGCTGCAGTGTAGATAAACCCTTAGTCTTTGTGTTGGAATCTCCAAGGGAGTTGGGAAAATTTATTCTTCCAACCTGATGGCAGGCAGATGGGCTGGGGTTTCTGGATTACTGGCTCAGGGTAGTCAGAAATTCAGTGACAGCCTCCTTGTTCCTCCAATCCACATCCAAAACAAGCATATTGGCTTATTGTGGGGATGTCCTAGAGTCTCTTTCTATTACACAAAATAGTGCAAAGGAAAGGTCCTTTTGTGAAAAAACTCAGCCTGTAGGCCCTCTAAGCAGGGCTTTCTCCTGGTTCACCGCATCAGGAGTGAAATTCATTGCCCTTGCACAGAAAAGGACATCTTACTAATATCTGAAAATTCACGACTGATACTTTTCTTATTTATCACTCTCTTCCTCGATTATGCCAGACACTACACAGCATAAAAGATTGTGATTATAATGAGACAGCAAACATACCAATACAGAATTTACCAATGTATTTTTTTCAACCTATTCCATAGTACAGATGAAGAAAATACTTCCCTGATGCCATTGTCTTGTCTCTTGCAAGTTTAGACAATGAGGGAAGGTGGTGCTCAGGTTCCCAGTCATGTTTAGATGGGCGCTGCTCCTTTACCGGTGTCTAAATAAGAGCTGCTTAAGGCTGACTCTTTTGAATAGATCTGTACATTTGGAGTGTTTGATCAGGACAGCAATAATTAATAATAGTTTGTTGGTAGGACACTCCTCTTCAGGGAGTTCAAATTATCATAGAATTGTAGAATACTAGAAATGGAAGGGATCTTGAGAGGTCAAGTCCATTCCTCTACTATTAGAAAATCCATGTGAGACATCTTCTAAAGGCCCACTGAAGAGGCTCACTAGGACATTTCAAATGTTCTGTCTTTGCTAAGATCAAAGGGTAGCATCAATTAAATAGATGCTCTTGCAGGGTGGTGCTGCAGCGAACTTATAGATCTTGTCTACGTATTTCTCCAATGATTTGCTCTAAGCAAAAAGATTCTACAACTTAGAATAAGGTTCAGCAATTACTAAGAATGACCTATTTTTATCTCCAGTGACAAGCCAATCAATGATAATGAAAGAGGTGCAAAGCCAGCAGTGGCACTGACAGTGTTGAATAGTACTGCAATCAGAGAATGTGTCCATTTTCTTTCTCTTATGCTCTGCATCCAGAAAAGGCAAACAAGTATTTAGGAAAAAGCTCTTTGTATGTACAGGGATATTAATAACTAATTAGTGAAGTCAATGAATAGGATGCTTTAAACAGGTGCTTAAAACAGGCAGTATATTTAGGTACAGAATTATGAATCTTCACTTCTACATTTGTCTTTTTTTTAGGAGAAAGTGATCAAAAAGAAGGAAAAATGTTTTAATTTACAAATGTTAAAATGAAATTTTAAAAAGGGCTTTGATAATAAGGAGAGTCCCAGACAAGTATTTCCATGCATGGGTTTGATCAGGGCACCTAGATCCCTCTTTAAGCATCTGATAAAAGTAACCTGATTTTTGGACTCTGCTAAGCTAAAATCATTAGAAATGGCCAGTGTTCAGCAACTCTGACAAAATCACATCGTTCTTATTTTGGAGTCCCTGTCTCTGAACTGGTGGGACCTCTACAATGCTACAGGGTCCCTCCTCCATGCAGCTGATTGAAGGGATAGTATTGAAATGTGGCTTCAAAGCCCCTCAAGTCTCAGGGTCAGTTCAAAGGTATCTGAGTTTAGGCATCCGAGTCTGAAACTTCAGACATTTATTTGTGACAGAGTAAGTCCTTTCTGTAAAAGTATTGACGATGTTATGTCACAAATTCATCTGTACTTTTCTAGGGAGTAAAGTATCTTTAGTTTCAGTTCATTTAAACTTTTGTTGTCTATTTCCCACCAAACTATAACTCACTATATGATTGGGAAATATGTTGTAGTTACTGTCTGTAGCTGTAGAGTACAAAAATGGACATCTCAAGTGACAGCATGAAAACAATGTACCTGAGTGAAAAATAATTAGCTGAGGCAAGGACAAGTAAGTCTGTACACTCATAATTTGCGTGGGATATTGTTATAGTTATTACCATGCAATTTAACAAGAATACACCAGAGCAATTTTCATATGTTAAAACATGCAGATGCACTCAGATATATATGAGAAAAGACTCAGAATGCAAATCATCCAAAATAATCTAGAAATTTATTATAATAAACAGCACAATTAACACAGAGCTCACAGGGGATGAGCCTCCTCCATCTCAGATAATCCTAAGAGAAAATGAAGCATTAGTGAAACTTTAGTGTAGAAGTGGTAACCTCTGCACATTCATATGCACAGCAACAGACATCTTTTTATTGTAGAAATGTATCTTTCCTCTTCCATTTAGCATTCTGTGCACCCTTCAGAAAAGTCTGCAGAAACCAGTAACAGCATTTTATTACAAAGCATGAGACCTCTTCTCCTTCTAAATAATCACCTTTACGTGTGGCTTTTTATTTATTTATTTTTTGGCAGAGAAGACAATCTTGACCAACTTCAGTAAGCGGATACAGGAGTTTGGTGATTCTTTCCTATAAAAAAAGAAATCAAAATTGTAAACACACTTGCACCATGTGCAATATTCATGATGGCGATCACTCCTTGCCAAGTATGATCATCTTCTATGGGAGTTGTGGACCCTCAGGTGGCTGATAAGGCCGATCCTTGAACCACAAGTTCTATTACAATGAGGATAGGTGCTTCCAGGTACAGCAGAAGGCTGTTGACCATGACTAGAAGCCAGTGTCTCCTTCCTCCTGCACCTCTTCAGCATGTCGGCAGGCAAATTCAAAATGCAGGGAGCCATTGCGTAGGACTTGTCTCCATTTTGAGTCATCCTGGGCTAGTGTCTCCCAAGCATCCACATCAATTTTGCACTTCTTTACATAATCCTTTAGCAAGTCCTTATAATGCTTCTATTGTCCTCCCACATATTCTTCTTTCAGCTGAGAAAACGACCTGCTTAGGGAGGTGATGGTCTGGCATCCGAACAACGTGATCAGTATAGCAAAGTTGCTGATGGATGATCATTGCCTCGATACTGGTGGTCTTTGCCTCTTTTAGAACACTGACGTTAGTGCACCTGTCTTCACATTTGATCTTCAAGATCTTGTGGAAGCAGCATTGGTGATACTTCTCAAGGACTTTCAAGTGATGTCTGTAGGTTGTCCAGGTTTCAGACCCATACAATAGTATTGGGAGAATGCCAGCTTGATAGACAAGAAGTTTGGTGTCTGTTCGAATGTTGTGATCTTCAAAAAGTCTGTGCCATAAACGAGCAAAGGCTGCACTGGCACAGCTCAGATGATGCTGGATTTCCGCATCAATATCCTCCCTGGTTGAAAGACAACTTCCAAAGTAGAGAAAATGATAGACATTCTCCACTGCCTCTTCATTGATTTTAACAGATGAGGCACATGGTACCACATTTGAAGAGAGCTGATGGAGAACTTTTGTCTTCTTGATGTTGAGGGTGAGACCAAGACATGTGTAAACAAACGCATTCAAGATAACCTGAAGATCCTTCTCAGACTGGGCAAAAACTGCATTGTCATCAGCATACTGAAGTTCCTGTTCAGCCTAAACAGCTTTCCTTCCATTCTGTAGATGATTTCAATGCCAGCTGGGAGCTTCCCAGCAATTAGGTAAAAAAGGTGGCAATAAAGATAGCAAACATATTTGGGGCGATGTTACAGCCCTGTGTGACTCCTGTTTGTACTTTGAAAGGTTAATTCTGGGAGTCAGTGCTGCTCAGAACAGTTGCTTTCATGTTGTCATGATAAATACATGACACTGATGTATTTATCTGGACATCCCATCTTTGAAAGTACAGTCCACAGGGCATGGCGATTCACTGAGTCAAAGGCTTTATTTAGATCAATAAAAACCATGTACTGTGGTCAGTTTTGCATCTGACCCTTTTCTTGCAGCTGCTGTGTAAAGAAGATCATATCCACAGTTCTGTAACATGGTCGGAAGCCACTCTGTGACTCTGGTAAAAAATTTTCTGACGGGGCAGAAGATTGGTTGCAAGAATCCGTACCAGAACTTTGTCTTCAACAGCAAGGAGAAAGATACCACGATAGTTTCCACAGTGTGCTTTATCCTTTCTTAAAGAGGGTAACAATCAAGACATCCCTCATTTCACTGGGTATCTCCTCCTTTATCCAGATTTTAAGGATAAGCAAGCTAAGCTGTTGAATTAACTCTGATCCACCATCTTGAATTAACTCTGATCCACCATCTAAAGATTTCAGCAGGGATCCCATCTGGACCTGCTCTCTTGTTGTTCTCCATTTCCTTGATACCTCATGCAAATTGAGAGGGACCCCAAGCTCATTCCTAAAAGGTCATTGGGGGATTTGCACAAGAACTTCATCTGCAGCCATGGAATTACAATTAAGAAGATTTTCAAAATGTTCTTTCCAGTGAAAATTAATGACTTCATAGTCCTTCAAAAGTGTGGTTCCATCCTTAGAACAAAGGAGGTCCATGCCATGACTGGCCCATAAATAGTGTTAATGACACTAAAGAAACCACGTGTTTATGGGTGTCCACAAAATGTTGGAGTTCTTGCACTCAGTTCACCATGTGTTCTTGAATTTTTGGGTTTTACATTGGACTTCCACTCTCACCCTAGCATGGACTTTGCTCTTTGTATTGCAATTTATTTCATTCTGCCAAGAATGAAATGTCATTCTTTTCTCATTGATCAGCTTCTCAATTTCAACATCATTCTCATCGAACCAGTCCTGATGCTGTCTGGTCTGGTAGCCTATGTCTTCCTCATAGGTATTGATGATTGCTGTTTTCAGCTGGCTCGTGTTCCTCAATTTCTTCTGGAAACTCTGATGGAAGCTTTTCTTCTAAGAGTGTGTCTAGACAGTACCCTTCTGTTGGAATAAGCTACACAATTTGTACTATGCAAATTGCATAGCTTAGTCCAAGTCCAGGTCGAAAGAGCTTATTTTGAATGTGAAGTTGTGTAGATAACGCCAAGTTTCAAACTAAGGCACTATTCTGACAAATCCCTTAACCCTCGTGGAACGAGGGTTACAAGGATGCCAGAATAGCACGTCTGCTATTTCAGGAAATAAGCGCCCGTTATTTTGGGAAATAGTGGGCTCTTTTAAAGATGAAGTGTTGCTATTTCGGGATACTTCCAGTATTCTGAAATAGCAACACAATCTAGACATACTGTAAGACTGCTTGGAAGTGATCATGCTTAATGGGGTTCTTCAGATCTTGAAACTTCAGCTTGCACCTGATCTGCTACTTTGCAGCTCCCATTTGGGAGCAATCTTAATTTTCATTGTGGATTGAATGAGGCAATGATCAGTCCAGCAATCATCAGCATTTGTCATTGCTCTTGTGAGAAGTATGTCACTGCGATCTCAAGCATCAATTATGACATAGTTGAGAAGATGCCAGTGCTTTGAAAGTGGGTATCTCCAAGATGTTTTGAACTTGTCCTTTTGTCAAAAAAGGGTATTCATGATGGTAAGTTCATGGTCAGCACACTTGGACAGGAGCAGGATTCCATTTGAGTTGTTTTTGCCAACTCCTTCTTTCCCAATTTTTCCTTTCCACAGGTCTGAGTCTCATCCAACACATGCATTGAAATCCTCCAGAAAAATGATCTTATCTTCTTTAGGGGTATCACATAAAATGGTTCCAGTTGAGAGTAGAAATCTTCTTTTACATCCTCATCAGTGTCCATTGTTGGCGCACAGGCAGTCACAATAGTTATCTGTTGGTTCTTGATGAGTCTCAGTTGGAGTGTCATAAGCCGTTCATTGATGCCAACTGACAGCTCAGAGAGGCACCTTCCAAGCTTATTCTTAATTGCAAAGCCTACTCCATACAACTGAGGTTCATCCAAAAACTTCCAGAAGTAGGTGTATCCTCCTTTCTCTGTCCTCACCTCTGTCGTTCATCAGCTCTTCTAGTTTCGGACAAGGCAGCAATATTGATGTTAAACCAATTCAGTTCATGAGCAATGATAGCTGTACGTCCCCCTGGTTGGTCACTGTCTGAGTTGTCCATCAGGGTATACACCTTCCAGGTTCCAAAGTTAAAAAGGTTCTTACATTTTTTACCATTGGAGCAGTGATCCTGCTCGATGTGGCTATGCTGCCCAGAGGAGAAGAGGCAAGACTATTTTTAGGGCACTTTTTCTAACCCTCTCCCTATGTGGGGTGAGCAGAGTGGGTCCTAAAGAGGATTGCTATAGCCTTCATATGCCTTCACAGCTGTTGTAACATTGCATAATGGAGGTGAAACTGTTGTGTAGTTATCTTCTCTCTGCTCAGCCATTGAGGACTTCTTGGATCACACTTTGTCTGGAACCTCTCCCTTGAATGTTCTGCCATGGGTGACCCATAGGGAGTACATGACTCCAGGCAGCGTCACTCTCGGGGGTTATCGGAACATAAAAGCTTCTCCACCGCTACAACATGATGATCCATGGAGAGGAGCAATATTCATAGACTGACTGGTAATGCATGCCTTTCTTGCATCAAACTTCCAAAATATTCTTGCCAGTAGTGGCTGTCTAAGAAAAGGTGAACATAATCCAAAAGATTCATCCATTTCTATAGTTCTCCCCTTAAATTGCTTACAAGTATCCACATATTATATTTTAACACTAAACTGTTTTAATCATATGCCATCTTATGATGGCAATTGCCACACTCACGAGAAAGGAAGCGTCACCAGCAGATTAACCAGATTTCCATGATCCACAAACATGAAAGGACGGAATCAGTTTCAGCTCAAACTATTTCTTCAGTTCCCATTTTTTCAGAAGGTGGATGTCTGTCTATTTATGCATATCCAGTGTGCTTTTGCACTGGCAAAGAATGCTGTATTGTCACCAGAATGGACACTGGAAAACATGTAGTAATTTTTTATTGTCACTAATTCAGAGGTTGTGTGTGTCTTTGCTACAGTAGTTTATACTTACCATTCTGTGAGTATTTCCATCAATAGAATGGCACATCCTATAAATTTTGTCAGTCAGAGTATAAAATAGTGGATACCTGCTGAAGCTTCATTTCTTTTAGCTCTCATTTAGATCTCAGCCTTTCTTTACTTTATTTGACTGGCCAATACATGAGGAGCAATGTAACAAGGTCTATTACACAGAGAGTCAGTTTGACAGTATCTTTCAAAATTGTTGGCGGGAAAGTTTGCTTACATGCTAATTATTCATGGTAGTATATTGCACAAAAGTGCATTTAGCTGAAAAAATGTAAAGCTTGAGTGCCTAGACACCATACTCCTTATTTAGGAACACTCATATCCTGGTTTAGAGAGAGGCAAAGCTTCACTGATTTCAAGCTCAACATCACTGAAAAATCAGGCCACTGAATTAGATGACTAAATATAGATTTAGCTGCCTAATTTTCAGCAGTTACGTCTGAAGATATTGGTCTAAATTTAGAAAGATAGATCGTTATCAGGAGGTCGGTGAATGTATCACATTCCCCAAAGACTTCTTGGTATTGTGATGCTATGGAAAGCATCTCTCTGTCTCTCTCGCTCTCTCGCTCACTCTTCTTTAAATTGTGTAGTCTCAGTAGTCTGGGGAGAAGTGAATTAAAGTCAAGGAAGATATCTCCCATAAGAAAACATTTAAGCACTACATGTGGTTTATTTTTGTCCTGGGTTCACAAAGTTATTTTCTCTTTGATCTGTTTTGTTATGTGTGTGTGTAACCTCTCTCCAAATTACATGTATCTGCAGATTTCAGGTATGTTTTTCATTCTGAGCCCAGCAAGCAAATGGGAGTGAGAGCACGAGCTATTCCAGGTGAGCCTAGATGCACTCGTTGCACAGATTCTGAATCTCGATGAATGACGTTTTCCCCCCAAATCCTTGAAAATTAAGTAAATATTTGATTAGATCCCTATGTTTTATGAATCACATAAAAGGAAGCCCCTTACCTTATTCAGTGGCTCACTCTATATTGTTTTTCTAATGCTGTGCCAGTCCATGCTGAGGAAAATTGTGCTTCTTTTTTTCTCCTGTTTGCTGAATCATGCCTAGAATCCATATTAGAAGTCAAGTGTAAAAGAGAGGAAGTTTTTGCTACAGGCAGCTGCTGTTGTCAATGCCCTTTCTTTCCCAGAAATAAAAATCACAAAAAAGCCTTCAAAATCTTTCTAGGCCTCTGCACTGTACCCATCAACTCTGCCTTCCCTCAAGTCAGTGAAAGGGCAGATCCTTCCTCAGGAGCAGTATTAACCCACCTGCAATATTTTTTAAAATCATGCTGTCTCCCCAGAACTATATTGGCATTTTGCTATCTCTAAAATGTTTCTGTATTCAGATTCTTCCATGCTCCCTGGTGTTGGCGTGATGTGTACTTTCTTTAATACCAGGAACTATATCTTCAGGATTACAACCAAAGAGCAGACAAACAGAAAAACAAGTCACTCCTTGGGCTTTCACACACTTGCAAGTGAAACTCAGAAAAAGGGAGTTATGAAACAAGCTCTTGCCAGTTCAACAGACAGAAATAGCGTTAATATGCAGTGGTATGACAGGGATTTTAAATCAACACTGTATTGAATATTTGGGAATATTTTGGTATAATCATAAATGAATTACTAAATTATGGGCGGGTGTTCCATCTATTCCCTCTTACCTCAACAAAATATCATACTAATATGTCAGCACTTCTGAAATAGATGGCAATACAGGTGAGTATACTCAGAAAACAAACATTTATTAAATAGGAAAAACTTAAAAAACAACAAACAGCCTGGTCGCACTTTATGTAGATGGTATCATGGGCTTTCATGGGCACGGTCCACACTCCGGTCATCTGAAGAAGTCGGTGGTGCCCACAAAAGCTCATGTTTTGTTAGTCTTTAAAGTGCTACCAGAATATTTGTTGTTTTCTAAGTTTTTCCTGTTACAGACTAACTTGGCTCCCCCTCTGAAGCATTTATTAAATATTTATACTTCAGTAGCACCTTAAATAATGTAATATATACATTTCTGTAGCCACTTGGTATAACGTAATGTCATATCGCTTTCACAGAGTATCACCATCATTATCGCTTTGCATCAGCGGGAGGTGCCAAAACATTTTTTGGCGAGCCACCTGACCCGTTTCTGGTGTTCTATGAAGTACAGGTTTCCAGTGTTTAACAATAGTGCTCTCTGTTTTTCTTAATAACACATTTCTAGTTAGCTTGCTCAGATGAGTCTTTTAACTGTTCAGGTCTCCATCTCAAGAGAACAATACTTATCTACATCTACAATAGTTGATGAAAGGTCATTGGTGACGATTACCCCCATTGGTTGTACCATATAAGGCTCTGCCATCCTGTGAAGCAGCGTTTCAAGTGCCAAATGATTTTCTGCAGCAAAAATCAGAGTTTCATGCTTTATTGAGTTATATGTCTTTTTAAAACATTAGAGATGGTCCATAAAATAATATCTCATTTGTGGAGATGGAGTCACACAAAATATTTGGATGATTACAGTCCAGACTTTGGGTTTTTGGAATTTTAGGAACAGATAGACTTTTGAGGCTTAGGCCCATTACTACACAGATACTTTCTTTATGTGACCTCCCCTCATACACTATCCTTGGAAAAAGTGCATTCCAGCTCTAGTTTATGACAGCTGACACACTCCTATCCTTTTGTGTATAAGCAATAACATCTTATTTATGCATTCAAGAGATGGGCAATTCCAAAAAGAGCAAGTGCCAGATAAAAATGCATAAATCAAGATCAAACTTGAAAATGTGTGTATTTAGTGATAATACGGCTAATATTAAAGAGCTACTGACAGGTCTGGGACATGTGAGTGCATTCCCCATGTTCACTGTCCTAGTTTGTCTGTCTGATGTTTGAAAATATTAAAAAAGGACTCTCACTTGCCCCTCTCTTTACCTCTTTCATTCTAATCTTTAGGCAGTTGTCAGAATTGGTAAGAAGCAGAAAGTCATCCGAGGAGCCCATTGATAGTGGCAGCTATCAGTCAAAGCAAAATGGTGGAACTTAAATATATGTCATGTCTAAGTGACACTGCAGCATTGGTGCTCAGTAGTAAATGAAGAATCGAAATTCTGCTTTCTTGATGCAATATTGTTCACCATACTCTGCTTTCCAAGGAACACTAACATTTCACCGAACAGACACCAGAGTTGCCTCTGATTCCTCATTCAGAAAACATCAGAGGCTGTTTGCAGACATCTGTCCCACAGTAGGAATTCTGGAGATCGTTTTCTTGAGGCTACAATTAGGGTGCATTTACACAGCACAGTTATTTTGAAATAACTGACATTTCGAAATAACAATGTGAGTGTTTACACAGCAATTCCAGTATTTCGAAATAAATTCGAAATAATAGATGGCTTATTCTGACTTCTATAAACCTCATTCCATGAGAAATAAAGCCTATTCCAAGATAGCTATTTTGAAATAGCAGTGCCTCCTGGGGCTCTAAATCAAGTTAGCACCTCCATATTGGGAAAGGCTGCCTCGGACTAATTTTGAGGTTTCCCTGTAGTGTAGACACACTATTTCGAAATAAGATATTTCAGAGTATTTCTTCCGGAATAGCTTATTTTGAAATAAGAGTGCAGTGTAGACATACCCTCATTTAACAAAAGGAAGACAAAAGGCAAAGCCTTGTTATTTCTTTTTTGACAAATCTGGGGACCCATTTTGTTTCCAAGAAAGTCAAAAACAAAATTAATATTGACCTCAAGATCAGGAGGATTAGGCCATGAGGTCTGTGCCTAATTGTCTCACTTTTTAAATGAGCATGGTTCCTGGCTATTTACTAGCCTTTGGGGCTATAACCACATGGCAAAGCTACACCTATAGGCTACGTCTACACTGGCCCCTTTTCCGGAAGGGGCATGTAAATTTCATGAGTCGTAGTAGGGAAATGCGCGGGGGATTTAAATATCCCCCGCGGCATTTAAATAAAAATGTCCGCCGCTTTTTTCCGGCTTTTTTAAAAGCCGGAAAAAAGCGGCGGACATTTTTATTTAAATGCCGCGGGGGATATTTAAATCCCCCGCGCATTTCCCTACTACGACTCATGAAATTTACATGCCCCTTCCGGAAAAGGGGCCAGTGTAGACGTAGCCATAGTGTAACTACTTCATAGTTATAGTTAAATGGGTTTTTTTCAGTCTTAAACCCTCAGTTTAGATGAACAATTTCCCTGGTTTTTCAAACCACATTAAGAGAAAATTTCTTCTACTATACTTCAGTGCAGTTGTTGAGGAAGTAAGCTCAAATTCATGATGATCTATTCTTGGATATCTTTCTACATATTGTTGCTGCTTGTTACTTGCTTTAGTATTGTGTGTGTGTGTGTGTGTGTGTGTTGCTTTTACCTTTAACTGGTATATTATATAAACTGTCTAATACCTTCTAACTACGCAATATGACTTTGTTTTCTTTGCTAAAAATTAATTGGAAAAGAAAGAAACCGCCCTAAGAAAAATGTTCAGCTCAGATGTAAAGGTATTTATTGGGTGTGGGAACTGCCAAATGATTTGGGAAAATTACTCTTTGATGACTTTTCTGTCTCTTTTGTTTGCCCTGAGAAGAGTTTAAGCTACCAATCTACGGCTCTTAGTCAAGTGGCTGAGTATATGAGGGCATAAGTACCGAGACAAATTAGCTGGCATCTTTGTATTTAGTCACCTATAGGTCAGTTTTAAAGAGTCTGTTTAAGGGTTTTCACTATCTGGGAAATCCCTCTTCATATCTATGGAATACACGAAAGGGTTATGGGACTGTTTGGCTCAGTTTCAGAAGACAAACAATCTCAGAGGCACCTGCACATACCAACTTCCACCAAAACATGGTATGTGCTGACTCCCATTTGTGCTCAACCGCTCCCACCACCTAAGAAACAAGCAAAGATAAAGTGAATTTAAGGGACCAAAAGTAGCACAGTGCCACCTACCGGCCAGTTTACAGCTACTTTTAAAGGCAACTAAACTGATCACTGTAGTGTTCCTCTCTGACCACAGAGATATAGGACATCTATTAGCGTGCGTCTACACAGCACCATTATTTTGAAATAACTAGCATTATTTAGTCCGCCTCTACACAGCAGGCAGTTCTTTTGAAAGAGTGTTGAAATACTGTCAAGCTAGAGGACTTCTTACTCTGACTCCTGTAACCCTCATTGTACGAGGAGTAAGGAAAGTCGGAGGAAGAGTGCTCTATTTCAAAATAAGTACTGTGTAGACACTCCCAGTTTTGAAATAAGCTATTTCAAAATAAGCTACACAATTGACGTAGCTCAATTTGCATAGTTTCTTTCAAGTTAAGCCCTGTTGTATAGATGCACCCTTATTCATCAAAGGGCATGTCTACGTTACAGCATTATATTAGGGGAGCTTGCCTCAGACTAATTTCAAGGCTTCCCAGTAGTGTGGATGTGCCATTTCAAAATAAACTAAAAAAATCCCCCAACAAATGGTCTAGCAGCACTTTATAGACTAACAAAACATGTAGATGGTATCATGAGCTTTCGTGGGCACATCCCACTTTTTCAGATGACCAGAATTTTGAGTTTAGGATGTGCAGACTCAAAATAAATAGGGGAAAAGGAAGAAGGGGGGAGGAGAAGAGCGAGAAAAAAAAGGAAGGGGATTAGGGTTTTATTTCTCCTTCCCCCCTCTCCATTCTCTCCTATTTATTTTGAGTTTGCACATCCTAAACTCAAAACTCTGGTCATCTGAAGACGTGGGCTGTGCCCATGAAAGCCCATGATACCATACATATGTTTTGTTAGTCTATAAAGTGCTACCAGACTATTAGTTGTTTTTTAAGTTTATTCTGTACAGACTAACTCGACTACCCCCTGAAGCTATTTCAAAATAGTTATTTTAGGAGTTATGATTCTGAAATAACTTAATTTGAAATACCCTTGTAGTGTAGACATACCCAAGGTGAATGACTAAAGGCAAGGAGTTTTATTCACTGGAAAAATCTCTCTCTCTCTGGATACGTCTATACTGCACCATTATTTTGAGATAAATAATGTTATTTTGAAATAATAATGCGAGTGTCTACACAGCCATTCCATTATTTTGAAATAATTTCAAAATAATGGACTGCTTATTCTGAAATCTGTAAATCTCATTCTATGAAGAATAACATCTATTCCAAAATAGCTATTTCGAAATAAGGCGTGTTTAGATGCGCCACTGATGCTATTTCGAAAGAGTCCCACACCAGGGCCATTCTAAGTTATTACTCCTCAGTGCCTGTTGGGGTCTAAATTGAGATAGCACATCTACATTGGGGAAGCCTGCTTTGGACTAATTTTGAGGCTTCCCTGCAGTGTAGGCGTGCTATTTCAAAATAAGAGTGCAGCGTAGACGTACTGTCTTTCTCTCTCCCACCTGCCATAGTATATATTGGGCCAAATTGGAATCTTCATTCTTATTTTACTCAGGCAAAGCATGGATTGACTACTGTAAGGCTATGTCTAGACTGCAAGCTGCTTTCGAAAAAGAGCGTCTGGACTACAACCAGTACTTTCGAAAAAGCAAGCCGCTTTTTCGAAAGAGAGCACCCTGGCAGTCTGGATGCTCTCTTTCGAAAAAGTACAGTTTGCATTACATAGTGCCTTTTTTCGAAAGAGCACTTTTGAAAAAAGGCGATATTCCTTGTAAAATTAGGTTTTCCACAGTTAAAAAAATGCCACGATTTTTCGATTTACTTTCGGAAGAACGCGGCAGCAGTCTAGATGCAGAGGAAGTTTTTTTCAAAAAAAGGCCTTTTTTTCTAATAAACTCTGTAGTCTAGACACACCCTAAGAAGTTTTGACTGTGTAATGGGTGAGCAAGCATGAGGACTTCAGGATACTGCACGCACTGAATTTTCTGCCTGGAGGTTTTTACATATATCTCCATAGTCAAAGAGCTGGATTTTTAACTTACTTTATAAAATAAGAACTAAACTGAACCTTCACTCAGCATGCAACGTGAACCAGAAAAGTTTGAAAGAACTTGCCTTAGCTTGGTTTGTTTTAAAAGCTTTTACTTCTGAAAGCAGAAAGCAGTTTTCATAGGAATATTCTGACTGCCAAAATCAAATAGTACTAGAAATATTATGAGAACACCTGATTCTGCAAGCTTTCCAGAGTCTAGAGGGCCCGATCCTCAAAAGGTATAAGTCAATGCAGTTACATCAGTTTACAGCATGGGCATGTCTACACTGGGCAGTTATTTCAAAATAACTCTCCATATTTCAAAATAAGGGGCTTGTATTTCAAAATAATAACTCCTTCTTGTGAAGAGGAATACATTTATTTCAAAATAGCTATCTTGGAAGTTGTTATTATTATAACTTATTTTGAAATAATCTGGTAGTGCAGACTTTTCTTTAAATTTTTTTTGAAAGAACGGAGGGGTTTTTCTGACATTGGTAAACTTCTTTCTATGAGGAAGAAGCCTTTTTCCAAAAGAGCTCTTTCAGAAAAAGGCGTGTTTGGATGGGAAAGAGGGAGTTCTTTCAAAAGGAGAGGAAAGAGGAAAAAGCACAGGTGCCCTGGTGACCATTCCTTCCATAGTAATCACAGCTTACATGCGAGAGAGAAACCAGTCAGTCTGGAGACTATCTTTTGAAAAAGCAGATTGCTTTTTTGGTGAGCTTTGGCAGTGTGGACTCTGTCTTTCTGAAGTTTTTTTGGAAGATCTCTTTCAGAAAAGCTTCTTCCGAAAGAAGCCTGTAGTCTAGTGAATCCTTTCCTAGTTAAGTTTGAGAGGCCATGTGACTCCTCTGATACTCCTGAACTCATAAGCATTTCCTATTCCCACATTGGAGAAGACTTGTAATGGGAAATAAAAGTAGTGAGAATATCAGACCTGACAAAGATTATCTTAGTTTACCTCCATTCAGCTATTGTAGCATCTCCTGACTGTTCAAGTAGGGTGTGTCTAGACTACATGGCTCCACTGACGGAGCCATGTAGATTAGGCAGGATGGCAAACGGAAATGAAACTGCGATTTAAATATTCGCCGCTTCATTTAAATCAAAATGGCCACCGCGCTGTGCCGAAGAGCTGATTGCCGGCACAGCACAGCAATCTAGACGGGGATCTGCCGACCCCAGGACCCTTCGTCGGCAGATCCTTTCTGCCTCGTGAAACAAGGCTTATAGGATCTGCCAACGAAGGGTTCTGGGGTCGGCAGATCCCTGTCTAGACTGCCGCACTGTGTCGACAATCAGCTGATCGGCACAGCACGGTGGCCATTTTGATTTAAATGAAGCAGCGAATATTTAAATCGCCGCTTCATTTCCCTTTTTCGAGTAAACTAATCTACATGGTTCCGTCGATGGAGCCGTGTAGTTTAGACGTACCCATAGAAATTACTTGTTCAGCATGGGATTTGAGCAGCTTCTCAGTGTTTCCTTGGCGTGGGAACCAAATGAAATACAAATATTATATTAATTTAATATATTAAGATATTATGTGATATAATATTTGTATCTTGGCTGGTTGATGAATCAAATATCTTGCCATGGAAGAGCAACACAAATGCTTGCCAGAGCAATGCATCTTTCTAAGCACTGTCCCCTAGGTAAATGATCAAAAGTGCAAATTTTTATTATTAAGTCTGAGCACAACACTCTGATGTCAGTTCTAAACACCTGCAACCAAAAGCTGTGTCCTCTCAACCTGGCACTGCCATGTACTTACACCCACAAGAGCAGGAGGAGTGCAGCAAATATTGGTAGGTCTGCATTGGGAGGGAGGAGAGCACATGCTCTTTCCAGGAGCCTCCTACAGAAGTCTGTTGAAGTCTGTTTATATGCTGCCATTGTACAGAGACATGTATGGGAGTGCTGAGCCAATAGACACTGTACCTGGAACATATCTGGGCAGATACCTGCAGCAGATGCTAATGTGGCTTAGGAAAAGAGGTCATGAACAGAGAAATGTCAGTGTCTGCAAGAGTCTTAAGGGAGTCATGCTGCCAGGGAAAGGACAGGCAGACACCCAGAAAGCTAGGAGGTAGTAGTAGCAGCTTCCTGTTGCTGGGAAATCCAGTTTCTCTCTGAGGATCTGTGGGGCTAGGAGGCTGCACACCTGTCTCCTCTGAAGCATCCCAAATCTCTTCCCCAGATGGGAGTATTTGTTGGAAAAGGCATACTGTACTGTGAGACTATTACTGTGGGGAGCAACGCTACATAAGCATTTAATTTCTGATTTATGAAAAAGGGAAGCAGATATAGACTGGAGAATATAATGAAAACAAACACAATGCCTGTCTGAATAGACCTGTTTAGAAGCATTGTTTGAATAAAGCAGATAATCAGGAAATAGAGTGGAATTTCCTTATTATATCATTTTTATTGTGTATTGCAACAACTTTATTATTTCCCCAGGTTTTAACAAAGCATCCATCACCACTGTATCCAAGCAATTTATGCTGTACTACAGTCTACACATCTTGTGATTCCTGAAGCCATTTGATTAGTGTGTAGTTTGAATGTTATATTTCCGTTTGGACATTAGAGGACTGATACTAAAAATAGAGGATGTCGTAACTGTACTTAATAAATCACTTACATTAGCTCTACCTCAAGTCTGCATGGATATGACTGCAACACATACCTTTAGGATATTCTCCAGTGTTTTACTTGTACTTTGAGTATGATATTTTGCCAAAAAGTTTTTTCACATGCCTGGCTAAGTAAGGAATCTTTATCCTGCTAAAACCAAAGATTTTAAAGCACACAGAAAATGAATACATATAGCAAAAGACAGACAGTTTTTATCAAATATATATTTAATATAACTTTAGTAGAAAATGGCATGCATCTTCCGCTGAAACCTAAAAAGAAATAATAGGTCAGGTTCTGATGGCTTAACTTGCATTCAATTATCTTTATGCTGCAAGTTATTCCATGATAGTCAAAGCAATGAGTCCTGGAACAGGCTGCAAATACACCAGAGTACCAGAATCTGCCCCTCATATAGACTTTGATGTAGTGACTCCATATTGTGGAAATGGAATATGCTCCCAGCTATTTCTTCTCTATCCATGGAGAGACTGAAATGTGTATCTAGAGAGCATAGTGATAGGCACAATGGAAAGATGAGAGATGCTTAGAGTGGTGCTGAGGGCAATCTCAGGTGATGGACCACAATCTCGTCCACAGCCACTCATCTTCTCTATTTAGTACTGCATTACATGATTTAGATACTAATTGTATCCTTGATATTAATTGTTCCAATCTTTGTGAAAGCTAAAGCGAAAATACACTTGAACAAGGTGATATATATATATATATATATATATATATATATATATATATATATATATAATTTTCTGAAAGTATAGGGTCTGACTGACACACATTCTTCAGGTACCAAGATACATTCTTGCTTTGTATGGTCATAAAGAAAACCAAAGATTATGATCATGTTTAACATTCCAAGACTTGTGTAACCACAATCATTTTCCTTCTACTCTAAAATATAGGTACAGGAGTTGATTTTCAGCAAGTGTAAATCAGAGTTGTTCCATTTAAATACATTAAATTATGCTAGTTTATGACAGCTGATCTGGTTTATGTATTCCTACGGCCTTGATTTAAAAAGAGAAAGAGAGAGAGACCAGAGTTCTAAACACAGTTTGCATGCACACATGTACATCTTTTCCCCGTGCATATGGATGGAAAGCGTTTATAGAATATCAAGTAGGTGTGTACAGAAGTGTACCTCAATCATCCACCTGTGTGTGCATATTCACCAATCTGACTGTGTGTGTGCTTGTTGTAAATCTGGACACACACTAAAAGAGTATCTAGCATAACATATTAAAATAAAAAGTGAATTAGTGCCAACTCTAAATGGAAGGTATTTATCACTAGTATTATGATATTGCAAAGGTCAACTTACTTGGCAAAGGTAGTTCAACTCTTCCTTGCTCTCTGAAAGAATGGTTTCTAGAAGCATTCCTCATTTGGTAGTACCAAGATCACTGCACCTAACAGACACTCACCTGAATAAAAATAAGGATTCATTTTCTTAAGATCTCAAAATATGCCCTACTGTAAAACTTCATAAACAATGAAACATGTATCTTTAGTTACTTGCGATGCCACCTATTGCACTTTCACCATCTGAACACAAATAATGAGATTTTTCTAATCTAGAATCTTTCAAACCTTCATAGTCATGTCATGATTTACAAGATGCTGATGAACTATAAAAGCTATTTAAAACATGAAGTTGTTATAGAATTTCAAAAAAATCATTTATATAGCCAAAAAATTTTTTTTGGACTCAAGATATGATTTCTGGTTCTGCTGAAGTCAATGGGAGTTTTGCCATTGACTCTGATGGGGCTAGGTTTTCATGGACAATAATTACTAAAACTGATTCCAAACTTCAGCTCCCTTTTGTAATGACACAGAGCACATTGTATCTGTAGCCAGAAAAAAAAGGTAAGTCTGTAGCTGCTCTTTTCACTGTGTATATATTGTAACAAGCAGGCTGCTATAATGGGGATCAAGGGAGAGAAAAGGTAAGCAAAGATGTTTGTCCTGCAGCAAGAGAGATAGTTGTATATTGACAGGAAGTCTTAATACAGTTACAAAATTAAATGAAGGGCAATGAAAGAGGGACAGTCTGTCACCTAGTCACTTCTCCTTTTGTGAAGCCATACATAACACAAAGTTAATTAAACCTGCTACTCTGAGAAAAAGGAATGTTCCATTTGGTAAATTTAGAAACAGCTGGTTAGTTTTATCCATTACTTTTGTGCTAACATCAGTTGAGCTCATTCAACTCTCTCTTTTTATGAAGCTGTCCTTCCTATGCTACCTGATAGCTACTAATTGCTGCAACTACATTTCTGAATTGCAAATTTTCTGCACTGATAAAAACTTTGATTGCCTGTCAGCTACACATAAGGAAAAGATCACCAGTGCTAAATGAGGTGTTCCACGCTTGGATAATAATGCCTAATGAATTATTCAAAAAAGAATGCTTGAATGAAGCAAACAATTTGAAGGGTTACTAGCAGCCGTAACAGTTCAACAGCCAAAAGAACAAAAGTATCATCCTGAAAATTACACTAATGATTAAAAAATGTGTATTAATTCTACATTTGGAGAAAAAAAGAAATGCCAATCTGATTTTAAAGGTTAATCATTATTTTTCACTAATGCTTTAATCTCTAGGGAAAAAACCCTTTACCAATATTTTGGGACTTACAATATTATGACATAATATATTCATATAATTTCCCATGCATTAAAAACCCTGTTAATTTCAAATTTCATTTGAAAAGATAATCTGGAACCTAGCTCCCCATTCTAATGTTTATTAAAGTCCCTGGGATACTTTCTATTGACTTCAATGGATCTTGGATCAGGCCCCATTGGCAACACAGTAACATCATATTTGCTGTTGTTTGGTGAAATCACGTGATTGATAGAAAGGGACTGCAGGGCAAGGCTTTGATATCAGCTACTCCTGTGTGAATTCAGATTATTGGAGTTATTCTGTATTTCCACTGGTGTAAATGCAATCAGAATCTTGTTCTCAGAATGCATTTCTTGAAAATATTTTCTGAATCGGAGATGGGAGAAAACAGGAAAGTGTACAACAACAATAAAATAACTCTTACAAGAGTACACGTATTCAAATAACTACCGCAATTATTCATTCTTTCAAGCCTGAATTTGAATATATCTGGGGGGAGGGGATTCGGACGTGAATTGCTGATGGGGATGGAAAATATTTTCTAAAAATGCCCCTAGCTAAAGAAAACAGAAAGAGAAGAAAAAAAATCCCTAATAAATGATGGGAATTTCACGAGTGTCCAATGCTGACACATTTGCAGCTTTCATAGAAAATATATTTCTACCACCAAAAGTGCTAATTTGTTTTGACAGATGCTCTTTAGTTGCCAGAAAACCGAGAACGAAATCCCAAGGAAAGTCTGATGCAAAATATTGTAATTAAAAATACGTAAAAGCATAATCACCACAATACCATCATTGGGGTTAATGTTTAAAAATGGCTCCATATTGCTATATTTAAAATCAAGAGGCATGAGATGCAGCATCATGCACAGAGGGGCCTTAAACTATAATAACATGTTAACAATTCTAAGAAGGGATCTTTACAAGAAGTATGTATTAAAATGAAATCCAGTCAACTACTTAACTACCTCTGGTAAAGTTTTACAGCTATAAGCCTGTAGTATTAGTCTCCAATTAGTAGTTTTATTATAAAGATGTTCAATGTCAAGATAACACTTCTTGTTTCTGGCAGTGACACTGAGTGGTGGGTAGAAGAAATGACTTCAGGAAAGCATAGCTGACCATCTGCTTAGGCCTGCTCACTCACTGATGATTAATCCTTTCCCTTGAGGACAATGTCTCCATGTGTTTCTCTTGCTGTCTTTTTGATGTTACAAAAAGAGGTTGATAAACACATTCAAGTCACAATTAAAAAACATTTTTACTGACCAGTTGCCACTGATGATATTATTAGACAGTTTTAGTCATCGTTGTAACAATGCATTTAGTGGTGTTGACGTGAAGTGAAGATGAAGTTTCTTTTTATGCGCCTCCTACCTATTTCTGTGTTTCTTAAGTGACATTTAAGATCTCCTAAATGCTTGCAAACAATCAGTTTGCAAGACGACCATTGTGCTAATAGAAGGTTCAGGGTTTTACAATACAAGACAAAAATCCTGGAGGCAACTTTTGTTTGGGCAGTAATGTAATTTTTGAAGAGAGAACATATTAGACATTTTCCAGGGATATTCTTCACTAGTTTTAGAACCAAATACATCACTGCCAAAATGGACATGATTGATTACCCATTTAACTGAACAGGGTTAAAGCACAGTGGTTATGGTATGTGGCTTATGAATTCAATGGAGTTATATATGTGCCAGAAGATAATGGTGACATTACATAACTCTTATAAAAATATAATGAATACAATAATATTGGACCTGCTCCTGAACTATTTACTGTGTGAAAACTCACACTGAAACTAATATGGAGTGCTGCCTGACAAATGAAAGATCAGGCCCAGGATGTGTAAGTACTTTCTACTCCTGAATGTGATCTGTGAATGTGATCTGTTTATTGATAATGTGTTGGACAGGTTTAAGTTGGGGGTTGTAGGTGATGATAAACTACAGCCTATATTGGAACAGGATACCATACTCAAAGAGGCTCTGGGAGACAGACCCATAGTCTCCTATAGACAACCACCTAACCTCAAGATGATTCTTACCAACCACCACAGGACATACCACACTAATACCAACCCTGGTACCTTCCCTTGCAACAAACCCCGTTGCCAGCTTTGTCCACATATTCATTCTGCTGATACCATTATTGGACCTAACCAAGTGAGTTATAAGATCAAGAACACATATTCCTGCGCATCCAGAAATATAATCTATGCTATCATGTGCCGAAAGTGTCCGTCTGCTATGTACATTGGACAAATATCTCAGACACTTCGCCAAAGGATTAATGCCCACAAAACAGATATCAGACAAGATCACAAAGAGAAAACAGTTTCTTGCCACTTTAACCAGAAAGGACACTCTCTAAATGACTTTGCCACCTGCATTCTGCTACAAAGACCTTTTACATCTGCACTTGAAAGGGAATCCTCTGAACTGTCATTCATGTTAAAATTCGACACTTGCCAACAAGGACTTAACAAGACTTTGAACTTTCTCACCCATTACCAAGACAGTTTCCCCAATTATCACCTGTAATACCATTAACTCACAAACATCCCACTCTCCCTACCTTTAATATCAGCAATTCAGAGACACTTACCTTCCTTCCTCCCCCTTCCCACCCCCCCGCATCCCCCTTCTGTTCTGCAATGTGATTTGTCCTTTTCATATTTGTTCATTTTTTTAAATTGTATCCTTTGGTATATATGGTTGTGACTACTTTCTTCCACTATTTGATCTGAGGAAGTGGGTCTGGCCCACGAAAGCTCATCATCTAATAAACCATCTTGTTAGTCTTTAAAGTGCTACATTGTCCTGCATTTTGCTCCATATAGACTAACTAAGGGTATGTCTACACTAGCCCCCTAGTTTGAACTAGGGTGGCTAATGTAGGCATTCGAACTTGCAAATGAAGCCCGGAATTTAAATATTCCAGGCTTCATTTGCATGTTCCCAGGCGGGTGCCATTTTTAAATCCCCTTAGTTCGAACTGACTGCCCGCGGCTACACGCGGCAGTCAGAAGTTAATCCAAACTAAGTCCTTAGTTTGGATTAACTGTTACACCTCATTGCAGGAGAAGTAGCAGTTAATCTGAACTAAGGACTTAGTTCGAATTAACTTCTGACTGCTGCGTGTAGCCGCGGGCAGTCA
Organism: Pelodiscus sinensis; assembly: GCF_052426305.1. Taxonomy (NCBI): domain Eukaryota; kingdom Metazoa; phylum Chordata; order Testudines; family Trionychidae; genus Pelodiscus; species Pelodiscus sinensis. The sequence goes on from NC_143056.1 coordinate 98,239,198, forward strand.
GTTCAAACTAAGGGGATTTAAAAATGGCGCCTGCCCGGGAACATGCAAATGAAGCCCAGGATATTTAAATCCCGGGCTTCATTTGCAAGTTCGAATGCCTACATTAGCCACCCTAGTTTGAACTAGGGGGCTAGTGTAGACTTACCCTAAAGTCTCCTTTGTCATTTCCAGTCATATATCTGAATTGGTGAGTCTCCTTAAAGATATCAGGGGTCCTACAATGGACTTTGAGATCTATAACATTGTATTGTAACTACATAGCTAGATGTTTCCACACTCCAAAAACTCTGTCCTTTCAGTATCTAAGGGTATGTCTACACTAGAAAGTTAGTTCGAACTAACGGACGTTAGTTCGAACTAACTTTCCTATGCGCTACACTAGCGCTCCGTTAGTTCGAACTTAATTCGAACTAACGGAGCGCTTAGTTCGAACTAGGTAAACCTCATTTTACGAGGACTAACGCCTAGTTCGAACTAGCTAGTTCGAACTAAGGGCTGTGTAGCCCTTTAGTTCGAACTAGTGGGAGGCTAAGGCTTCCCAGGTTTCCCTGGTGGCCACTCTGGCCAACACCAGGGAAACTCTATTGCCCCCCTCCCGGCCCCGGAGCCCTTAAAGGGCCACGGGCTGGCTACTCACTTTGTGCCAGTTGCAAGGCTGCCAGCACCCGTGCCTGCACAGCCTGCACCTGCCACAGGATGAGCCAGCCATCTGAGGGCTCCCAGCCCTCCACTGCTCCCCACGACCAGCCTGGCGGCTCCCGGGAGCCTGCCCGGGGGCGCAAAAGGCGGGCGCCCGCCTGGTCAAGTGCGGAGATCGTGGACCTCATCGAGGTTTGGGGGGAAGCCTCAAATGTCCACGATCTCCGCACTAGCCACCGGAACGCGGCCGTCTATGGACGCATGGCTGCCAGCCTGGCCGCCAGGGGCCACCAGCGCAGCCGGGAGCAGGTGCGCTGCAAGATTAAAGACTTGCGGCAGTCCTACTCCCGGGCCTGCCTGCCAGGGGCTGACCCGGAGGCCTGCCCCCACTTCCATGCCCTGGACCGCATCCTGGGGCCTCATGCCGTCCCTGCCCCCCGGGACGTGATTGACCCCGGGGCAGAGGGACCGCTCCTGGACACCGAGGAGGAGGAAGAGGGCTCTGAGAGCCAGGAGCCTGCTGCCAGCCTTCCCAGGACCCGGGACCCCCGAGGCACCCCACAGAGCCGCTCGCCTGCATCATCAGAGGCCGGGGAGGCATCCACCTGTGAGTACCCTCGTGTTCCCCTTATGTGTACGGGGGGCTGGGGCGAGAGGGAGCCCCGGGACCGTGCGCCTGGGCCTTGCCCACTACGGAGCAGCAGCTGGGGATCCTGCAGGGGCCCTGGCCTTGCAGAGGGGAGCTGGGTTTCACACACCTGGGCCCCTGGGGTAATTGACCGCTGGTCTTCTTGCACCACAGCTGCAGCACCGGGGACTGCAGGGCGCACCACACCGCCTGCAGCAGCCGCCCGCGCCCGGGCAAGCAGGACAGCCAGGAACCAGGAGGACTACCAGAGGCGGCATCTCCGGTTCCTGGACCGACAGCTCCGTCTCCAGGACCACTGGGTCCAGGAGGACCTCAGGCTGCGCCAGAGGAGTCTGGAGGCCCTGGAGGAGCAGGGCCGTGCCCTGCGAGGCCACCTCCAGAGCCTGCTAGACCGCTTTCCATTTCCTCCTCCCCCTGCTCCCCCTCTTGCTCCCCCTCTTGCTCCCCCTGCTCCCCCTCTTGCTCCCCCTCTTGCTCCCCCTGCTCCCCCTGCTCCTCCTGCTCCTCCTGCTTCCGCTCCTGCTTCCGCTCCTGCTTCCTCCACACCCCCTGTCCTCTCTGCCCCCCCCTCCACAACCATTCCCCACCGACGCCCCCGGACCCGCAGTGTGGCGAGACGGGAGAGGCACCCAGACTCCCACCCCTGAGCTTTCCTTTCCCTTCCTCCCTTCCCTCCCCTCCCCTTCCAGCTCCCTCGTCCCAGGTTTCCCCCTCCCTTCTCCCACCTTCATTCCTCCCTCCCCCACCCCAGTTCTCTGAAATAAACAGACGTTTTTGTTTGAAAAACAGGTGTCTTTATTGTACAGTAGATAGGGAGGGGAAAGGGGAAGGGGGGGGTAGGGTGGAAGAAGGCCCCGGTGGGGCATGCAGGGAGAGGTCAGTCCTCCTCCTCCTCCACCTGGAAGCTCTCCCGCAGGGCTTCCCGGATCCGGATGGCCCCCCGCTGGGCTTCCCAGACGGCGGCGGTGCGGGGCTGACCGTAGTGTCCAGCCATGCGGTCAGCCTCAGCCATCCAGGCTGGCAAGAAAGCCTCCCCCTTCCGCTCACACAAATTGTGGAGCACACAACATGCCGCCACCACGGGAGGGATGTTGTGCTCGGCCAGGTCCAGACGGGTGAGGAGGCATCGAAAGCGGGCTTTCAGTCGCCCGAAGGCCCCCTCCACCACGATGCGGGCCCTGCTCAGCCTGTTATTGAAGGCCTGGCGGGAGGGATTGAGGTGTCCCGTGTAGGGCTTCATGAGCCAGGGCTGCAGTGGGTAGGCGGCATCCCCCACCAGGCAGACGGGCATGTCCACGTCCCCGACCCTGATGTGGCGGTCGGGGAAGAAGGTCCCGTCCTGCAGCCGCTGGCACACGGAGGAGTTCCGGTACACCCGGGCGTCGTGTGCTTTGCCGGACCAGCCCACATTAATGTCCGTGAACTGTCCCCGGTGGTCACATACGGCCTGCAGGATGACGGAGAAGTACCCCTTGCGGTTCACGTACCGGGACGCCTGGTGTTCCGGGGCACGGATGGGGATGTGCGTCCCGTCGATGGCCCCCCCGCAGTTGGGGAAGCCGAGGGCGCCGAATCCCCGGATGACGGCATCCGGGTTGGCGAGGCGGACCACCCTGCGGAGCAGCACCCGGTTGATGGCCTTGACCACCTGCGGAGAGAGACACAGCAAAGCGTCAATCAGTGGGGCGCCCGGGTGGCTGGGAGCGTGCGTGCCCTGGCAGTGCCCCGCGCCCCACTCCCGGAAGCAACCCCCCTGGCGGCGTGTAGTACGGCCGGGACAGCCCGACCCCTCCGGTGCGGGGCGCTTTCGCCTCCTCCCGCCCCCCCCTTTGTCCCTGGGGCGGCCCATCCCCTCCTCGCAGCCCCCCTCCCCCCCGGCTCGGTGGCCGACGAGCGCCGTACCTGCATGAGCACTGCTCCGACAGTGGATCTCCCCACGCCGAACTGGTTCCCGACGGATCGGTAGCTGTCCGGCGTGGAGAGCTTCCAGAGGGCGATGGCCACCCGCTTCTGGAGGGGGATGGCGGGCCTCATGCGAGTGTCCCTTCTTTGCAGGGCAGGGGCGAGCCACTCGCAGAGCTCCAGGAAGGTGTCCCTCCTCATCCTAAAGTTCTGGGTCCACTGTCGGTCGTCCCAGTGCTCCAGGACGATGCGGTCCCACCAGTCGCTGCTGGTGTCCAGACGCCAGATGCGGCGGGGCACGCCGGTGCCGGGGCGCCGCCGCGGCTCCTCCACGGCCCCCAGGGCGGCCAGGCGGAGAGGCAGGGGGCTGACGTTCCCCAGGTGGTGCCAGGCAGCCTCGAGCCATTGCTGGCAGGCTTGCAGCAGCAAGTCCAGAACGTGCACCAGAAGGTGCAGGGCGAGCCGTGGCTCCATGTTGCCACCTGCGGCGGCCCCCCCGAAGGGAAGCACGACACAGACGGGCACAGAGACCGACGCTTTGCTGTCCCTCGGCGAGGTTGGCAAGCAAGCAGGAAAAGCTGAGAACCGGCTGTCCAGGGGGGTCCCTTTAAGCACGAGCCTCAGATAGCCTCAGACAGCAGCCACACAAAGCAACTGCTGACCTGATGCCCTGCCAGAACCGGTTTCAGCTGCCCTTAAATGCCCCCCTGCGTCCAATCAGTGTGGACGCGCTAGTTCGAACTAGCAAAACGCTAGTTCGAACTAGTTTTTAGTTCTAGATGCGCTAGTTCGAACTAGCTTAGTTCGAATTAACTAATTCGAACTAAGTTAGTTCGAACTAGCGCTGTAGTGTAGACGTACCCTCAGATACACATTAGAATGTAGGAGTGGGGTTACCTGATTGAGTTTGTAACTGCACATTCCACATATGTGTCTTGGGGGAAACTACTCACTGGGTGTAGAACAATATGCTTTTGAACTGCAAGCAGATCTCCCAATGACACACAAATCACAGCCGTGTTTGGACAGGGAGATCATCTCAGGGTGGCTGGCCTTGTAAGCAAAGCAGGACACGAACCCAGTTTAGCCAATGAAGAGGCATGGCCATTGCTCCGGGGAGTTTAAATTATTCATGAGAGGAAGAGGAGGAGTGAAGGGTTAGTAGGTGGCTATTCAATGAAGGCTGGTGTAGACCTTGCTAGAGTAATGGTGTTTGGGGTTTGTTTAGTAAATTGGTAGCAGGTGGGATTTTCAAAAGCACCCGCCCTCTTGGAACACATGCCCCTCTGAGATTTCTCATGTTAGGCTCCCAAAAATGGTGGAATTCACATCTCTATCACTTCTGAAACTATCTGAGAAGTCCACATGAAATCCAATTTAAAATTAAAATATAAGACCAAGTTCCTCCTTGGTTTCATTATATTGACTTCAGTGGAATACCAGGGATGGATCTGGTTCACATGGTCAAACCAGAAGCCCATTAGGAACCAGTGCAAGCTCAATTAGATGTTAAGGATACAACCAAAATTAACTGCTCAGAAGTTCAGGAAAAAGGAGACTAGAGAGAAAAGGTGGGTGAGGTACTATCTTTTATTGGACCAACAGAGCTCTGTGTAAGTGTGAAAGCTTGTCTCTCTCACCAATGGGACATCTACACAGCAGGGCTAAAGTTGAAATAAGCTACACAACTTCAGCTACATTAATTACATAGCTTAAGTCGAAATAGCTTATTTCGGCTTTTGGCACTGTCTGCACAGCAGGAAGTCAGAGAAAGAGCACTCTTCCTCCAACTTTCCATACTCCTTGTACAATGAGAGTTACAGAAGTCAGAGTTAGAAGTCCTCTGTCTTGAAATTATTTTGACATTATGTCGAAATAACTGCTAGCTGTGTAGACGTGGTCTATGTTATTTTGGAATAACATCAGTGTAAATAATGCAGCTGTGCAGACATAGCCCAAAAGAAGTTGGCCCAGTAAAAGATATTACCTGACTCACATTGCCTCTCAAATATCCTGGGACCACAAGGGCTACAACACTGCTTACAAGAAGGCAAAAGACGATGACAGGAGGCCCAGATACATTTTTGTCTCTCTCCTATAAATAAGGATTGTAAGAGACTTGTAAGACCACAAAATGCCTTTTTAAATAAAATATATTTAAATATATCAAAATTTAAATAGGTGTAATCCCTTGTCTTGAAGATCCTGGACAAGGATGGTGAAAGCAATCAAGTCAAAAGTTAAAGGAATAGTGACATATTTTCATAAATCACTTCATTTCAAAAAGCTGACATTCAAATCATATTCAAAGAGACTAAGTAGGTTTGAGTAGTCAAGAAAAAGTCACATAAGCTCTGCAATTCACATAATACTGAAAGTAAAATCAAAACTGTATTAATGAATAAGAATACAAGATAAAAACATGAACTGCAGAAACAATTCTCCATGGGCTAGAGATGAACTAGATGACTTAGTAGGTTTATGACATTCATAATTTTGACGAGTCATATATAAAGGCATTAAAACTAATTAGGGCATCAACAGAATACTATACATACCTCACTGCCCTCCGGTCTGTTCAACGTTTGCCGCTATTATCATGTTCATGGTCTATCGCTATGACAATGTAATTCTCTTTGAGTTCCTCCACTGGCTCCATCTTCTAAGTGCATCACAATTAAACTTCTTCTTGTCCTCACATTTAAAGACCTAAACAACTTAGCCCCTCCTTGCATCTCTGGTCTCATTTTAGAGATCGGATTTACTCTAGTCAAGGCTGGTGTGTAAAAGCTGTCTAAATCCCATTCAGGCCCTCTTTTTTTAATTTGTCACCACGATATCAAGTAGAACATACATTATTTCACATTTTTACATAACAAATTTAATTTTCCATGTGTCAGCCCAATTACTGAGTCAATATAAGCCAGGATGCATATTTCTTGCTGCTTATTTTGTGCCCAAGATGCCTCATAATTTAGTATCATCAGCAAATGCTGTGAGTTTATAGTTGGTTGTTCTGTCCAGGTCATTTGTTTAATAAAAAAGTAGAAACAGTCCAAGTATTAACTCCTATGAAACACTTCCCTTTTATTGTGCAAAGAACCCAGAGCACATAAAGGTTTGTTTTCTTTAATCCATTTCTATGTCCTCTTCTCGGGCCCTGTTAGATTAAGCTTCAGAAGCAGTTTGTCATATAGATCCTTATCAGAGATTTTCTGAAAACCTAGACAAAATAGACCATATGCACGGAAGTAATCTACTTTATAATGCCAAATCTCATTAAAGAGGTCAATTAGCATTATTGCCTTTTCTAAACTCATTCTGGCAGGTTAGACTTGTGCTTTTTAGTGGAAGTAGAACGCAAAATGAGCCGGAGTTCCCAGAAGCTGAGCTCCTTTGCAGCAGAAATGGAGTACCAGCACTTTGGACTTATTAAGCGTGTCTGCTGCACCACTCAAACATGAAATATTGATGTCAGATTGAGAGAACAGAACTGAAAATGTAAGGAAATCATATCTGAAAAAAGAAAAGAAATTGCAGTCCCAGAGCCACATTGTCAAAGGGGAGATTGGCTTATAAATAGATGTCCCTTTCCCATTTTCTCCTGACTGATTTCAGCTTCTGATTACATAGGAGGTCTGCAGTTCTCACTTCTGTTCTACCATTTCTCCTGTTCTCTGCTCGCACGTCAGATCTGCACAGCAGCATTAGAGGAGCTAGCTAGCCCCTTCTGGAGACTGATTTAAGGGCTTCCTTAAGCCACCCTTCTAGGGCAAGTGTGAGCTAATGGTGGGACTGCTAGTGTAGAAACTGAACCCTCAGCTGTTTTTACCTCTGTCCTGTCTAGCTTTGCCTACATTAGCCCACATTATTGCTACTGGTAAGCCTGCACCAGTGATCATATACATGGGCTAGACAGGGAAAACAAAACCAGTATTCTCTAAAGCTCTGCCCGTGACTCAAGCTCCATCAAGTCTACCGAGCTCCCTTTCTGAAGGATGGAATATCTCCGCTTGTGGCCATTTTCTCCCCTGTTGCCACTCTCCATAGGCTAGGTCTACACTGCAAAGTTTTTGTACAAAAATGGCTGTTTTTGTGCAAAAACCTGTGAAGTGTCTGCACCTCAAATGCACTTTTGTGCAAGTAAATCAACAGTAAAATGGCAGAACAGAGGGCTTTTTCTGGCATAGGTAAACCTTTTACGAAGCATAACTCCCTTTTGTGCTACAGCTATTGAACAAAAAGGCAAGTGTGGATGCTCTTGAGCAAGAAACCCCTACGGAAAAAGCACAGGTGCGCTGATGGCCATTCTGTGAATGGCCATCAGAGTTTACTTGCGTAAGAGCATCCATACAGTGTGGATGCTCTCTTGTGCAAAAGCCCATCGCTTTTGTGATGTGCTTTGAGGCGTGGATGTGCTCTTGTGCAAGACGTTTTTGCGCAAAAACTCTGTGCAAAAGGCTTCTTGCGCAAGAAGCATGTAGTGTAGATGTAGTCCATCTCATCTCCCTCCTGATCTTCCTGCTGTGTCAGGCTATGTCTACACTACAGAGTTTTTTCAGAAAAATGTCTGTTTTTCTGAAAAAACTTCACTTAAGTCCACACTGCAATCGTGTTGTTTTGAAAAAAAATCAAAAGAACAAAGGGGTTTTCTGACATTGGTAAACCTCTTTCTACGAGGAAGAAGCCTTTTTCCAAAAGAGCTCTTTCGGAAAAAGGCGTGTGTGGACGGGGAAGAGGGAGTTCTTTTGAAAGAAGAGGAACAAGGAAAAAAGCAGAGGTGCCCTGGTAGACACTCCATCCATAGAAATCACAGCTTACATGTGAGATAGCGTCCATTCAGTGCGGATTCTATCTTTTGAAAAAGCAGATGGCTTTTTCGATGCGCTTTGGCAGTGTGGATGCTCTCTTTTGGAAGAAGTTTTTTTGGAAGATCTCAGAGGTGAAATGAAGAAAGAGAGAAATGGCAGTGGGGAGAAAAGCAGTAAGTGATCCTAAGGGCATTGTCCCCACTGTTAGACGAAACAGAATGAGCAATAACCATGAAAAGAAAAGGAATCCCCCACCCCCGCCCAACCAGGAAAATCAGCAGCGTGGGGGAAATACATTCATACTTGCCAATTTCTATCTTTTTGTCCAACAGTGTTGTAATTTCCTGCTGGATTTCTGTCTTGCTCTTATTATTTGAGAAGCGTTTCCCAACACATTGCATCCCCTCCATTCATGGCTTCCATTCCTTTGTCACAGCTTCACTCATTTACAATTTCTAGACTCTCCTCAGTATGTTTTCAGTTCTACTGAATTTCATTTCTGGTTTTCTTCTTCCATTCTTGTTTTATATATTCATCAGTATTACAGATGAGCAAATTTCTATTTGCAGATTTACATCGACACATTTTTTACACGTTACGATCTAGGTTGTCCAGCATCTTATTACTTTATGATAAGTGGTATCTTCTGTAATTGTACTGGAGTTAATTTTTATCCATTCCTTTCCTATCCCTTTAAAGTTAGCTCATCTGAAATAATGAATTATTGTCCTGGCAATTGTTAGTTTGGATTTATTAGTTTTGATCTCTAGGTTAATTTCATGCGTAATCATATTACAGTTACTCGCATTTAGAGGCTCTATTAATTCTGATTTATTGTCAGTTTCTTACCTATTAATTACAACCCAGTCAGGACATACACGTTATTGAATGGGTCTTGCACATACAGAAGTGAAGCAGAATTTTCACAAGCAGATTTTTACAGTACTTCCTTCACACCACACATTTTAAGGATCTCCCAATTTAGTAAGATAAATCTCCCATTATGGCATATCATACATTCTGTAATATTCATAACAATACTCAGATTGTTTCCTAGAACTAGGCACTAGAAAAGGTGTTATAGAGAATAGTCCCCTCTTTGCTGTGTGATGGACTAGATGATTTAGGTAATTTTCATGGCCAATTTCTATGGTTCTTTGTTAACCTATATTTTTAAGGCACAATCCCAGAGTCTGACTCACACAAATTGACCCTTACACCCAGTGCTGGCTTGTACTGACGACCTGTACAAGTCCAGTGATGTAGCTACCTAAATCCAGTTGCAAGCTTGGGGCCTCAGATGCAAACCACTTAGTTAACACACACAGTGGATAACTCAAATTCATTTACAATGATTCCCCAATTAGCTATGCCAAGCTTATTCCCAAAGGAGCTAAGCGTTATCAATGGCATTTTTTAGTTTTGCTAAAATCCTTGAATAGCCTATACAGTTTAGAGAACTGGGCATATAGAACAGAGATTTAGTTGAGGATTCACAATGATCATGAAGCAGCCAGTAATCAGATTCAGTGTTCATGGAGAAAAGATTCACCCGAAAGACAGAGCAGATGCGAAGTGGCTGACAGTGAAGCATGGAGATATTTGCTGGCTATCACAAGCAAAAGGCAAATGGCCCTACAAATGGGTAAGAAAGCAAGTTAAAAATCTATCATTTCCTGGGCACAGTCAAGCAGTAGCTGGGGCCATGCTGACCATTTTGCAAGAAAGGAGATAGAACAATAGCAGAGAGATCCTTAGACCAAGGGTGCATGAAAGGCTGTCAGCAAACCAGATGGGACTGGTCCACTTTGCAGGAGGCTATATGGTGATAGTTTCCTAATCAGACGCTGTTTGTGTTATTCTGGCAGCGCTGTTGATTTTAAATGTGCATTGTGTGCACAAACATGGTGTATATTCACTGTCTGTGGTCCAGAGACCAAGTCTGCATTAAGAGGGGACAGACCAGAAAGTTCATCTTAATTTTCTATGACTCATCAGAAAAGGTCTGAGAGATGGGAATTATTTCACTATCATATGCTATTTCTGACCATGGTATTTAACTATATACTATGAGTTTATTTTGGCCAGGTGAAGTTCCTGCCCAACACAAGCTGCATCTGCACAGTAGCAATAGATGCACCAGGGAACATGGCTGCAGTTTGGCAAGCTGGCTGCAAACCCACTCTACCAGTGGGGAGAGAGCCAGTCAGTGCAACCCAATGAAGTGGGCGAGGTCTCTCGGAAGCAGGTGGGGCTAGCTAGCTAAGGGTATGTCTACACTGCAAAGTTAATTCGAAATAACAGCTGGTATTTCGAATTAACTTTAATAGCGTCTATACATGCAAACCGCTATTTCAAATTAAATTCGAAATAGCGGAGCCCTTAATTCAAATTTGGTAAACCTCATCCTACGAGAAGTAATGCCAAATTCAAAATAGTTATTTCGAATTAAGTGCTGTGTAGACACTTAATTCGAAATAGGGTGCCTCCAGCCCTTCCCAGGGAGCCCTGGTGGCCACTCTGGGCACAACCAGGAAAACTTACTCTCCTCTCCCCCAGACCTGGAGCCATTAAAGGGGTAGACCCTGGCCACAGTGCCTGTGCCAGCTCCAAGCCTGCCAGCCCAGAGCCAGCAGTGGCCACCGGGGCCCCTGACTCAGAGGCCCCAAAACATGAGCTAAGAAGCCACTGGCAGCCAGCCCTCCACTGCTCCCCAGGAGCAGTCTGCCAGCTCCCAGGAGCCTGACGGGCTGGAAAAGGTGGGTGCCTTCCTGGTGCAGGGTGGAGATCATGGACCTTATTCAGGTTTGGGGGGGATGCCCCCAATGTCCATGATCTCCACACTAGACGGAGGAACACTGCCTCTATGGCAGGATAGCTGCCAGCCTGGCCACCAAAGGCCACATGCGAACCCAGGAGAAGGTTAGCATGAAAGTCAAGTTGGTTCGGCAAGACTCCCAACCCTGAGCCCTGAGCTTCCCGTCCCCCTTCTTCCCCTTGCTTCCTCCTTCCAGCTCCCTCCTCTCAGGTTTCCCCCTCCTCTCTCCCACCCTCTCTCTTCTCTTCTCCCTCCTCCTTTTCCCAGTCTCCCTAGAGGTTCATTCTCCCCCCCCCCCCCAGATTTTTTCAATAAACCCAGTTTCTATTTTTGAACATACGTGTCTTTTATTTGACATCTGGAAGGAGGCTAGGGAGGGGTAAGTAGAAGAATGTGAGTGAGGAATGGGGCACGTGCCCCTGGTGGGGAGGGCCGGGGTGGGTCTGAGGACTCTTCGGGGTGGACACTCTGCCACAGGGCCTCCTGGATCCTGACAGCCCCCTGATAGACCCCCGGATGGCAGCAAGTGCAGCCGGGCTGATGGCAACAACCCCGCAAAATGCACCGGTGTGCCCAGGGGCAGCTCTGGCTCCATCTGGCCAAGTGCTGTGGTGTCCCGAGTTCAGGCACTAATGGCACTCCAAGACAGGACTGCTTTGCTGTCCCTCATCAAGGTAGACAAGCAAGCGGGGAACCCTGAGAACTGTCTGTCCGGGGTGGGCGTAGGGTCCCTTTAAGCACGGAGCTCAGTTAGCCTCAGGCAGCAGCCCCACACACTAAGTCCTAACCTGATGCCCTGCTGGCACTGGTTCCAGCCAGCCTTAACTTCGGTTCAGGGTCCACTCAGTGTGGATGCGCTATTTTGAAATAGCAAAACGCTATTTCTAAATAGTTTTTGTGTATAGATGCATTATTTCAAATGAGCTTAATTTGAATTAACTATTTTGAATTAAGTTAATTTGAAATAGCGCTGTGGTGTAGACATACCCTAGGAGATAAAACTACTGGCTTTGTCTCGACTGGCAAGTTTTTCCGCAAAAGCACTTGCTTTTGCGGAAAAACTTGACAGCTGTCTACACTGGTGGCTTGAATTTCCGCAAGAACACTGACGATCTCATGTAAGATTGTCAGTGTTCTTGCGGAAATGCTATGCTGCTTCCATTCGGGCAAAAGCCTTCTTACGCAAATGATTTTGCGCAAGAGGGCCAGTGTAGACAATGTGGTATTGTTTTGCGCAAAAAAGCCCCAATCACAAAAATGGCGATCGGGGCTTTCTTGCGCAAAACTGAGTCTAGATTGGCATGGACGCTTTTCCGCAAAAAGTGTTTTTGTGGAAAAGCATCCGTGCCAATCTAGATGCTCTTTTCCTCAAATGCTTTTAACGGAAAAACTTTTCCAGTAAAAGCATTTGCGGAAAATCATGCCAGTCTAGACGTAGCCACTGAGAGCATCTCTTTGGAAGCCTCTGCCATGGAATCTCCCATGGCCACAAAATGAACCTCCTCCTCCTCCGCTCAGCAGAGTCCTCAGGGAAGAGGGGCAGCAATACCATCACCTGCTCTCTTCTGGGGTGGGTTTTATGTATCCACAAGTAAAACTGCCCCTTTCAGACACACAAGGGCTGTAAATGTCCCTCCCCTATGTGCATGGTGGTAAATCTGGCACTTTATATTAGACAGATTCTATTTTGCATCTTTATTTATTAAAACATCGTATTTCAATGTAAAGTATTCACAGTATTATCTCTTTTCCTGATGATTCATGTACTAACACATGGTTTTGATTATGAAAGTGATCATTTAAACCAGCACAGTGTTGAGGCATAACTGTACAGATATGACAGCAGCAGAATTTTCTTGTAGTATTGTTGAGCCAAGTGATACAACAACATAATTTCAGACTGCGGTATTACTTCCAGTTCCCAAACAGCTTCAGACAGAGAAAAGAGCAGCATTTGGATGTAGGGAGGGACTGCAGATAAATCCTCAGCTTTCAGGATGGGGCCAGATTTTGAAAGCATTAGGTGCTGAATACTTTTGAAAATCTGGCCCTCTAAATCTTCACTTTCCACAGTGCTCATGTATAATTTATCATGTAAAAATAATACTCGGAGACAATTAAAACAGTGATTACTGTCTAACACACTCTGTTTGGGAACCAACTAACTAAAGGCATCGTATGAGTAGCACTTGCCAGTACCATATGCATTAAAGGAAAGTGCTATGTAGATCAAATGAAGGCTCACCTGCTAGGCAGCATATGTTTTGCTGCTGTCAAACCCAAGGGCTTTGTACAGGAATGAGACAGATGCGTATCTAACCTTCTGCACCATTCTGAAAGATCACTTCAGAGTCCACAAATTTAGAGTGAAATAAAGTAACATTTTTACAGAAGTTTGCTAGGAGTCAAGGCTATCGGATGTAGTTTGCTTTCCTACCAGCTATGCAAAGCTTTATTACATTTTCTTAAAGTGACACCTTGGAATTCCCTTCCCGCATATCAACTCTGTGATACAAGAGGCTGAGTGAATTGTAAACTTTTACAACAGATTTACTTGTTATAGGTTTTAATACCCTTTCCATTCTTAAATGTATTCAAGAGGACAGTGTTTAGCTGTATTTGACAGAGATTATTCTAGCCATGGCCTATTTCTCAGACTAGTCATTTGTTGTACTTCATAATTATCTGTGTCTCCCTTAAAATTGATTTTTCTTTGTCAGTCTACTCTAGTTATTCTTCCAAAATATTAGCTCAGTAAGTTACTTAATAATATGTTTGCATTTACTCCACTGCTTGGTCTATTAGAGAATTTGTTTCTTTACATGCACACCCTAAACAATGGGAAAGACATTCAGCACATGAGCAAAACCACCTGGGGCTTTGGCTCCCTGATATACTTGTTGGCTATGACTCCATGTCACCTTGTCCCACACTGCTGCATGGTTTGTGCCTGTCCAATGTATGGGTGCACAATGCAGCACTATAGATGGGAGGAGACTCCTGGCCTCAACACTGTTATTAACAGAAAACACACACACACACACATGACCCCCCCCCCACACCATTACCACAATACACACACACACACACACACCACCACCATCACTACCACTACTTGAAGAGCTTCTGGAAATATGCATGAAGAGCAGAGAAGTTTCATGGACCAGTCAAACTAGTCAGATAGCACTGTGGGCCAGATCCCCAAGTCCTGCTGAGATCTCTGTGCGCAAAAAAAACCCTTTTTCACAAGATCCTTTTACCTCAAAAAAGGAGGTATTCCGATCTTGCGGAAAGGGTTTCTGCACAAAAAGAAAATGTCCACACTGCTTGTTTTTGTGCAAAAACCCCAGCGCAAAAATGGATTTGCAGAAAATATGCAAATGAGATTGTGACTCATGCAAATGAGTCCCTCATTAGCATATTTCTTGCTGAGAAAACTCGTAGTGTAGATGTTGCCTAAGAATACAGAAGGCAGCAGCATTGCAATAGTTTAGAAACAATTCCCTGAGATTCATTGAAAATATCCTTGTGATCTTGAAATGTAATAATCCTTTACACTCCAATCAATGACCTTTCCAGAAGCAGGCTTTCCATCACAAGTCACCCTCTGCACCCTTTTACATATTCCATGCTCCAGTTGCTCACTCAAGTCCTTTATTTCAATTAAATATCTATTGCTACTGTGGTGGCAATGGGTGTCACTTTTTAAAAGAAGTGTGGGATGGAACGGATCTGCAGTAATCTGCTTGAAATCTTGTGTTGAGGAGTTTCTGTGCAACATGGATAACTTCCACTTCACAGCTGCATATGCTACCTGTGCCAATGAACTTTGGAGCTCCTTCTATGGCAGCTTGAACAAGCCACAATTTCTGCCGTGGTAATCCAGCCTGGAATGGCTGCCTGTCTTCTATAAAAATGAGACAGTGGACTAAGGAAACAACATGAAATGATTATTACTCCAACACATTACAGGTCAGATTAACCTCTGCATTAGGGGAGCCCCTTAAAGCTAAAACTGCCAGCCATAACAAGGGTCTTTGGTAGCACAGGAGTTGCCTCGGAGAAATAGCCATGGAAAGGAGTATGGTGGGGTCTCCCTATATGCCAGCATTCTCTGGCTTCCCCTTGTATGCAGGACAGGGTGGCACCAGCTACAAGTTAATGCTAATCAAAGGCAAATATAACGTGTACCATGTGACCATTCCAATGACTCAAAGTAGCCCCAGCAAAAGAGGTGGCTTACTATCTCTTTTATACCCTGCTCCTGTATTCCACAGAGCACTCCTTTGCCAGAGGTGAGCACTGCAGCCAATATAAGTCATTCCCAGTGAGACATCCAGTTCTATTTCTGTCCAGCTGAAACCAGCAGTTACTTCACAGAAGTCACTAAGTAGCCAACAGATACTAAAAATGGAGAGCTGTTGTGATTGAAAATACACTTGAAATGCCAACATAGAAGCAAATGCCTTGGTATTCCACTAACTTTCCCTCAAGCCCCCCAGTCACCCACAATATCAAGTCTCAAAGAAAGTGAATGTAACATAAAATCAAGTCAATGCCAGGCTAAGCTGCAAGGTCTGTTTGGTTAATTACAGTTTCCTGAAATATTTAACTTTGAAGATGTAAGGATTATGCAGAGATTGAGTTGAAAGGTGATGTTTAAGAAGCGACAATTTCTTTATTATATGGAATGACAAAGAATTAGAGACGGATGGGTAATGAAGTGCCCTATATAACCAGATGAACCACTAAAATGCCTGCAGATAACCTGCCTTGTATCAAATAAATGTAGAATAATTTACATCATTTGCAAGAATCCTATAAAGAACACCCTACAAAACCATGAGGGAATGGAAGAAAGACGGGAATGATAAAAATGTGAAGAATGGCTAATTATGCTGTGGACTTTATCTCTCTGTCTGACATTCTTTCTCACTCTTCTCCAACTCAAGTCACGGGCATGTACCATAGTGTACTTATGAATCAACATGTAGAGCATAATTGTCTGCATCGGCCGGCATTAATCTTCTTTCACAAGAGAATCCGAGGGAGTCGAAGCTATTATTCTCACTTTCTGCTCTGAGTCACCATCAGAAAGGAGGCTATCTCTGAAACCCTTTTTTCAAATGGGATCTATATTGCCTGGGCTAGATGGACAGAAATGGCACAGCTTTTTAAAAGTTCTATAGCACTCGTTGGCTTACAGCTATAGCTCTGGCTTTTTGGTGCATTCTCAGTTCATTCAGTGGAAGAACCATAACTGGAAGAAAGGACAGTGAGATTATGCTGCTGTTCCAATCTTCTCATCTGTCTGTTTCTTACCTCCCCCTTTCAGCTCATCTAAGCGACTACGGCTAAAATGATTTCTCTCTCCTGCCACTATGAATACATTGCCTGTCAAGTCCCTTCACTAGCTCCCCCACACTTTCTCAATACAATCAAACATCTCATCCTTACGTTCAAAGCACCAGAAAACACTCTCTCACTACAGCTCCTCTCTCATTTTCTCCTGCCCCCTTTCAGCAGCATATGCTGATTTGTGACCTCCTTCCTGAACACCCAATTTTGTATCCTTTTCTTACTCTTGTCTTCAGATCTTCTTCAATTGGCCACCCCATACCTAAAACATCCTTCACTTCCTCATTCACAGCTATGTCTACACTGCACAGTTATTTCGGAATAAGCTATTCTGGAATAGTTATTCTGAAATAGCTTATTTCGAAATAGCACATCTACACTGCAGAGAAACCTCAAAATTAATCCAAGGTAGGCTTCCCTAATGCAGACATGCTATCTCGATTTAGAGCCCCACGAGGAATAACTTAGAATGGCCCTGGTGAGGGGCTATTTCGTAAAACAGAAGTGGAACATCTACACAGCCTCTTTTCTGAAATAACTCTTTTGGAATAGGTGTTATTCTTTGTAGAATGAGGTTTACAGAAGTCAGAATAAGCTATCCATTATTTTGAAATTATTTCAAAATAACGGAATTGCTGTGTAGATGCTTGCATAGTTATTTCGGAATAACAGCCCTTATTCTGAAATAACTTTATTATGACCTCTCTCTTTTTCTCCATTTAAATCAAGTTATCTGGGCACCTGGATTTTGCCAGACACAGCCCACTGCCCCCAAAAATGTCTTCAGCCAAACGCAGACAATTCCTGTCAGAAATATGAAAAGTCAGTATGGGTTGAAGGTGTTCAGAGCTGCGACAGGGCACATACTTGCAAAAATGGGTGGATCAGTGACCTGACCTTTCAGGCCCCAATCCATACCAGCCTTTCTGAGGCTCCACAGCACAGAACTCTTGAAAAGTGCCTGGTGAAGGTGGGGGAGTCAACACTATTTTTCCTGAACCAATCAAAGCTTTTCTGGAATATGAATTTCCTGGAGTTGTGAAAACCATCCCGCATTTGGCATATACAGAAAGCTACCTTTTACCCTCAGTGTGATGACAAGTGAATAAACAGAGCATGCATAGCCATCCCAGAAAATCTTATTGTGACTCTTAATGGTTGCCACCAATCTATTTTACATGGTGATCAGAGAGCATATCTTCTTTTGTCTTCAGGACCTTATACTGAGAACGTTGTTCTAGTATCTGAGTGCCTTCACCAGTTAACCACTGCTGTTCACAACTCGCTTTCCAGACATTAGACTTCCAACCTATTTTGTCCTCTGATGAAATTGTCTAGGGCACAGTGTTTCCATCAGACTGATCCTTGTGCTTAGATCCCATTTTTCTGTGGAGCTTGAAAAATGTTAAGAGCTGCTCTACTTCTACTAAACTCTTTTCTCCCCCAAACGTATTCTCAGCTGTGGCTGTGGGAATGACATGCAGATCCTCCCTCCCTCTGCCAAAGAGCAGGGCTCAGACTGCTCCAGGGATCATCCAAAAGCCACCGGAGGTTGTTTGATGGGGGAGGCTGTATTATGATATTTATGGTAGCAAATATATATTTACAAACACAAGCTGGCAGTCAGCTCCCGTAGGCTCCCCATCAGAGGTGCTGAGCACGAGCTATTTGACTCCAGTGGGGAATGGGCTTGCGCTCCTGAAATGGTTCTCATTTTAGCAGGTTATGGATAGAAGAATTTGTATAGCTTAGGCATTATCTTGGCCTTACTCATTTTGGCCCAAATGCTGCTGCTTTTTTGAGCTCTGTATCTGAAGACAAGACAAGCTAGACCTAAGCACATTTTGGAGTCTGGACAAATCTCAAAGAGCATCACTTAAGCCCTTCATTCAACATCACACTTCACTTAAGTGACTTTTCAGAGCTCAGCATGTACTGAACTGACTGGAGGATTTTATCCTTACTTTGAAATAATCTTCCCTTTTGTGACACCAACTAGACTTGAAATGCTGTGAATGTGCTGACAGAAGAGATACCAGAAAACAGTATTTAAAAGTGGCCAAGGATTCTGTAGGTCTGGAGGTGGGTTTTTTTCAGCATAGGAAGAGCTAGTGGACATTTAAAACATGATGGAAAAATTCCAGAGGACATAGACGATTTCGTGGGGTTTGAGGGACTCTCCAACATGAAAGGTAACATATTTTGTATAGGCTGGAGGGGACAGGAGCTGATGGACAGGATGACAGCCCTATAGTAGTAATAAGGGTGGCAATCTGCACCACTGGGATGTGGGGAAAGGAATGAAATGAGAAAGGTAAATGAAGCGGAGTATTGCAGCAGGCAGAGGCCCCAACATCAGCCACACAGAAGCATTATGGAGTCTCATAAGATCCCCTGAGTTTTACATTGAAGAGAAGTGACAAAATCATCAGGAGAGAAATGAGAATGACCAGCAGAAGCCCGAGGAGGAACAGCGTGAGAAGGGAGTCAAAAACACTAAAGAGCTGCCCGAGGTTAGTACTACTGGACTACAAATTACAAAGAGAAACATACAACACTGCCTTAAAGGTAAACTGTGACGCTTGGGCAAGAGAAGGAGCGGGAGGGAAATCTTTGCAAGGCCCAATCATAACCAAAATGTAAGGCTTAAATAACACAATTACATTGTGAAGCCAAGCATTTGAAAAGCAGCTTCTACGTTTACCTGCCCATGAAGGTGTTTGTGATTCTGTGCTTGTCCTGTACTGGTTGAGGCAACTATGATATTTTCAGCTGTTGCAGAATAAGCAGGAAGTCTTAAATTCAGGCCTTCACAGTTTCACAGGATTTTTTTAAAATAAATTATACTGATTTCCCAAGGACTGTGTTTTACAATGTAATCTATTTTTAAATCAAGAACCTCTCTGCTTCTCGGTTTGCAAAACAAAAATCCAACTGTGCTTTTACAAAGCCAAGCACATACTGGGTTGCCCACCTCTTAACTGTATTCTTGGAAAAGTCATTTCACTACCAATAAAGGGTTTCTAGGGTGCTATTTTCTAGAGAAATATGGGCACAAGGCCACAATCCTTGCAGTTATGTAACAGCAGCTGAAGTCAAAGGGTGTCTTATCGGGCTCAGCACTGCAGAATTGGGCCCCCTAGATGGTCATATTCAGTAGACAGTTTGCTCAGTTTTGTATTCCCTACGGTTATATGTTGGAATTTATCCTACTTCTCATTTGAATCATGTACCCATTACTCACTTAGCTTTATTACATCCTTAATTATGACCTTTTGGTTCGAAATGAATAAGTGGTATAATTTTACTTTAAGAAATATGCCAGGGCTCAACTACCAACATCTCTAGATTTCACAGAAATTGCAGGGATCATAGAAATTTAAACTTGATAATTACCTCAATATTCCAAGTCAGATAGTCTCTATATAAAATAATTACAGGTTGTTGTTTTTCCAAATTCACTTTGCATGATTATTGTAGGTTACATTAGGTTATGTTGTGTGGTGTTACACAAGCTGGTGAAGTACAATGTTCTTTAATGCAAGATTATTCAACACGGCATGCCATTAATTGATGGTGGTTTGTACCTAGAGACTTGGAGAGGCACCCCTTTTCACCTTGGTACAAATATGTAAAATATCTGGATCCATATTTTCCCATCATAGAATGCCCAGCTCAGTTTTTTTAATTCTGTTTAGAAGCTGCAATGCCTATTCTCTAGTTATAGAAATGTAGCCGTGTTAATCTGGTGTAGCTGAAACAAAAAACAGGATTATATAGCACTTTAAAGACTAACAAGATGGTTTATTAGGTGATGAGGTTTCGTGGGCCAGATCCACTTCCTCAGATCAAATAGTGGAAGAAAATTGTCACAACCATATCAAGAATTCATCTCTGTATTAT
This sequence comes from Pelodiscus sinensis, assembly GCF_052426305.1. NCBI lineage: Eukaryota > Metazoa > Chordata > Testudines > Trionychidae > Pelodiscus > Pelodiscus sinensis. The sequence goes on from NC_143056.1 coordinate 98,259,278, forward strand.
TCATGTGGAATTTTTTTGTTATCATATGTTATTTTCCCTCAGATTACATTTTCTCATATACACCAGCACCTCTATGATTATTTAAGCAATGGGACCAGTACCTGCTGAGGTTTCTTTTCTCAATTTAAAAAGAGAAGATAATTGGAAATTCAAAAGAAGAATTTTTAATAGTACCATATAACGCAAAGGACATTTTCTCAAAATGCCAATACAGGGGTTTTTCTTTTGTAAAAATGAAAAACAGAGGAAAAAATAACTTGGCATGATTTCTATCATGTTGATCCTTTTGGGTTCTCAAAAGTTATGACCCACAGAAAGTCTGGATTCATGCTTACTTCTACTCCTCATTAAGTCAGTTGTAGTTGAATTGCTGGTAAAGCAGGCTGCTGATACAGTAAGTGGGCATGCTGAATAAAAAAACGTATCACAGCTGTACCTGCACTTGTCAGAGAGCCAGCCTGCTTTTTGCCAGTCTGTTCTCCATTGCTTCCTGGTCATAACCCATCTGTTTCTGAATTTATAAAATGCTGAAGAACACAAATATCTGAACCTATTATAGGTAATATGCTTCAATTAAATTCTGATTGTGGAGCTGTGCTTAACAGCGAAACATTGCTAATGTATCTCTTTCAAACCTGTCAATAAAATAGATACCAATCCATAGAAATTTCTGAAGCATTTAGCGTCCTATCCACACAGAAGCGTCTACATATGGTAAAGTTGTCCAATATACTTCCAGTTGAAAAGCAAAACCACACCAAAACACACCCAATAGAGTAAGGTAGGCTATTAAAACATTAGCCAAGAAATTGCATCCCCTGTGAGATCTCAAAGCAGGCAGACCTAAAAGTACCAGACAGTTATTAATCTGACACTTACTTGTAAGTAAAAGAGTACTTTACTTTTCAATTTGATTAATTGATACCACATACAGAAATAATGTGGCTAATGAAAGTTTACCTTGTGCATGCACATTTTCCAGTGGAGGTGAAACACTCAGCTTTGCAAGGTCAGTTTCATAAGATATAAGAATTAGAGGAACTCAGCAGGCCATCGATAACTGATTTAATAGGAACAGACTTTAACTAGAGAAAGTAGGTGAGGGATATATCCCCAGGATATTTGCTGAGAATACCTACAGTACCTATGATTAAACTATCTGTCCTCTGGATGTCATCATTGCTCTTTTTATATGCTGTTGGTTGAAAGTGCATTTATGTAGAAGATAACCGCAATTCTAAGGAAGCGGGTTTTGGTGCATTATTTTTGGTACTTCAATGCTTCTCTAATTAGAATTCAATACACAAGAGTGTGGTCAGATCATTACTATCTATAATGCATTTTGAATCGTGCTCTATAATATATTGTGACATGAATTCACATCTTTGCTTCAAGAAGCACTTTCTGTCTCTTTGCAGCTGAGACACCCTTGTCAATCAACAACACTGTTTGCAAAAATCTTCTTTATGTTAAGCCAGGATTTAAAAATTCAAAAACATTTTGATTTTGAGGGGAAGAAATATTTAAATCACCCAGAACACAGCAAAAGACAAAGTTTAGTTAGAAGGAAAAAAAGAAATTCAGAACCTGGTGACATCTATTTCAGTGCAACTAGATCAGACCCAAGACATATGATGGATTTCCACAAAAGATGAATAAGAAAATAGGCAAAGTCATGCGAGCTGTAGTAATTTAGCTACCTTTCTACAGGATCTTTGATAATTTGTTACAGAAAAAGATTCTAGATAGAAGTGGACCCTCAAATCTGGGCTAACTCAGCTCCTGAATTTTGTGGCTACTAATTGCAGAGTTCAAACCTCAGAATCAGAACCCACCTCTATGGTTTTGGATCTAGATAAGTTCCAAGACCAGAAGGGCTCCGTTTTCCAGATGCAGGTGGGTCTGTTGGCAGCTGGTATAAATTATAGACTGCATTGGTCTCCAGATGGCCTAGGATCGGGGAAGGACATAAAACCACCTTTGCACTCCCTCTCCTTTGCTGTGCCAAGTGGTTCCCCAGCTGCCACTCAAGATCTGATCCTGAGTCCTCACATTGGAAATGTCCCAAATAGCATCCTCTTGGAGCAGCACAGCTACCACTGAAAGAATGCTCAGAAGCAACATTTTAACATCTTCTCTAATACAATATCTAGTTTATGTGGGGAGACAAGTGAACATGTAGAGAGCTGTGCTGAGCCAAATGACTGTATTTTTGTTTTTTAAAAAAGGGAATAGTGTTTGAATGAGAACATAGCCTACATGCTCACTGACAGATCAGGACCCCACTATACATGATGATATAAAATCTCATGTCTCAAATATAATAATAAGAACATGCATAATGCTGATTCACCACACATCATTAGTAGCACTCCAAGCACTTCACAGACGTGGTCACTATCACTATTTCTTTTTCACAGATGGGGAAACTGAGGCACAGGGAAGTGAAATACTTGGCTCAAAGCTGCTCAGCAAGGCCATTGTAGAACTGGGAAAAGCACTGAAGTCTCCTACTCCAGTCCAGTGCAATACCACTAAACCAGGGGCTCACAAACATGATGCACTGTGACCTCTTTGTGCAACAAAAATTATTACACAACACCAGGAGGGGGGGAAACTGACGCCTGAACTTGCTGAGCCCCACTGCCCCTGCAAAGCTAAAGACCATGGCAGGGAGCCTATAACCTGAGTTCTAGCACACAGGGCCAAAACCCTCAGACTTTGGCCTTGGAGGTGGGGCTTGGGCTTGGGATTCAGCTCTGGGTCTCAGCAAGTCTAAGACAGCCTTGGTGACCCTGTTAAAATGGGGTCATGACCCACAGTTTGAGAACTGCTGCTCTAGGCCTGTGTTTCTCAACCAGTGGTATGAGTACCCTTAGAGTACTCAAGAGAAGTCTGGCAGGTATGTCAACACAACTGAAATTTAGAGAAAACTGAATTTTTGTTTTAAGTTTTACTGTGCTTTATTATTTTTGTACATTTTTATACCCAAAAATTTCATCTCCTGCCCAGCTGTGATTAAGTTGTTTAAACAAATGTGTTGAAATGGTAGAAAAAATAAAGTCTGTCTGAAAACTGTAGGTACTGGGGGTACTTATAATTTGTTTTTGAAAAAAGGGGTACTTTATAAAAAAAGTTGAGAAACACTGCACTAGAGCATACCACTTCTGGACTTGTATGACTGGCTGACTGATTCCTCATAGTTATGAAAATCAACCTGTCTGAAAATGTTCCTACATTAATTTTGCATAGGGATTAGAATCTGGGTTGTAGTCCCTCCCTCCCCTTATAACGGTTGGCCCAGTGGTTAGGGCACTGATGTGGAGAAACAGGTTTAATTCCTCCCTGTGCCCAATGTGGCAAGAGGTTCTTGACCTTTGAGGCAAATACGCTAAGCCATTGCATCATTCTCTCTCTCTCCCCCCCACAACATCTCTCTCTCTCTATAAAAAACCTTTTCCTGTGGGACAACAGAGTGACGTCATTACATCACTCTGCGTCCCACAGCCCTTCCTTCTGCCCTCAGGTACCCTGCCTCCTCCCACCTTCTTGGCACTCAGGCAGCTGGAGGGAAAGAGCTGGGTCTGCCATGGCTTTGGTCCAGCCCGATCCCCCGGTGGCCAGAGGAAGAGAGCCAGGCCAGCCACGGCCCCGGCCCAACCCCCTGGTGGCCAGAGAGGGAGAGCCAGGGTTGGCTTGGCTTCAGGTGGGGGCCTGGAGAGGGAGAGAGCTGGGGCAGGCCAGGGCTGCCACACCTCAGCCTGGTCCTCCCCGGTGGCCGGGGGAGAGCTATGTCTCTCTACCCCCAGAGAGGGGGGTTGGTGAGAGTAGCTTCAACAGGAGAGACAGAGAAATCTGCACTTATAAATCCCCTAGTGCACTGGTTAGGGCACTTACCTGAGAGTTGGGAAACTCAGTGCTGAGCGTCATGCCTAAGTTCCATCATGGATCCAGCCCTTGGCCTCTCCATGCCCATTTTTCTGACTGGCACACTGGGGACAAAGTTATTGACCACCTTTTGGAAATGCTGTGAAAGTTCATCAAACACTTTGAACTCCTCAATGAAAAGTGCTCTGGAATGGCAAAGCGGTTGGATTAACAATTTTATATTTGAATTACAAGTCACTGTTTTTAGGTTGCCTCTGGAATTATGAGAAAGTTGATAGAAATGAACCTAGAGATGCTTCCCCATTTCAACGCTTGCATTTCCCCCCGCATATAAATGTGTATGCTTTCATGCCTCAGCTCCACTAACTCTACTCCTCGCCTATTTCTGTTTATTTTAGGAGCAATATATGTTTACAAAATCAGTTGAAAAATGTTAATGAGCAGTTCACAGAATACTAATGTGGATTCAAATTACTTTCACATGAATCAAGACAAATTAAAAAAAGCTGTTTGATCATTAACTACTTCAAATGGATGTCACAAGAATGCCTGTATTTTAGAACATAGATATTTTAAAAGGACGGTATCCCATTAGGCATTTGAGCTGCTTGCAACTGTTTGGGATGGGGACAGATTACGGTAAGGGATGGATTGTCCCTAGCCTTAGTATAGGTGAGGGAGATGGGAGAGGACTTGCATCCCTTGAATCACTTGCAGTCCCTACCCTCAGGGATCACAGGGATTGCTCCCTGTGCACACCTAACAGGGGTGGGAGTGTAAGGGTACAACTACACTCCAAGGCTGTGTCTACACTGCATCCCTTTTCCGGAAAAGGGATGCAGATTAGACACATCATTATTGCAAATGAAGCGGGGATTTAAATATCCCCCGCTTCATTTGTATAAACATGGCTGCCGCTTTTTTCCGGCTCGGGGCTTTGCTGGAAAAAAGCGCCAGTCTAGACGGGGATCTTTCGGAAAATAAAGCCTTTTCCGAAAGATCCCTTATTCCTGATTTTAAGAGGGGGGGGGACGGTGACTGGGGGAAGAGAGGTGAAGAGCAGCCACCATGCTTCCTGAGACCTGGGATCCCCAGGTACTGGCCCCAGCTGTCTCTGTCCCCTCCCCCTGGACAGATCCCCCCATGTGTACCCAGTCCCAGCACCCACCAGCACCTGGTCCCAGCACCCACCCAGCACTATCCCAGCATCCTGTCTCCTACCCCCACCAGCACAGTTGGGGCCACATTAGTGAGGCTTGGGAGGTTTTGGAGTGGTTTTTTTTTGCATCTCACTTGTGTGGCCCTGACTGACTTTTCTGTGGGTCAGTGACCCCTGATTCAAAACAGGTTCCCTGCCCCTCTCATAAATATAGACAACACTGAAACATTTTGGCTACGTCTACACTGGCCCCTTCTTCGGAAGGGGCATGCTAATTTTGAAAGTGGGAATAGGGAAATCCGCGGGGGATTTAAATATCCCCCGCGGGATTTAAATAAACATGTCCGCCGCTTTTTTTCCGGCTTGGGGAAAAGCCGGAAAAAAGCGTCTAGACTGGCCCGATCCCCCGGAATAAAGCCCTATTCCGGAGGATCTCTTATTCCTACTTTGAAATCTAAAAGGGGTTGAATAAATTATTGAAGACAGATCTACACTTCAAAAAGGAAGAATATTTTCAATTTTTGAATTAAATCATTGGTTTTGGCAGCTCCAACTAGATAGAAAAAGAACAAAACTCTGCACCTTCAGCTTCCTGCTAGGTATATCTACATGTACATATCTTCCTTCTCTTCAGGACTGCCTCAGGTATACCAAAATTGTCCCAGATCTTTGAGGAATTGAGTGGCGTGGAAGAAATAATAAGCACTACAATTAGACTTATGAGCAGTGTTCCCTCTAAGCTACCGGGTAGCACAGCTTCACAGGTGATTAATCAGCTTTGCCCAATCAGAGGTTCAGGGCTCTGTGCAGGGAGCTGAGTGACTGGGCGGGGCATATTAATCACCTGTGAAGCTGTGCTGCCCCACAGTTTAGAGGGAACACTACTTATGAGAAAATGATCTTCTGCAGTATGTCAAAGAAAAGAACCTTAAATGGAACAGGCACAAATATCAGATAGGACTGAGTGAGAAGAGGAGACCTATTCAGTGACAAATGTGTTTGACCAAAACTAAAAAATGTGGAGACTACTGTACAAACAGAAAGATCCTCAAACCAGGAGGTGTCAAACAGATTCATAGGCTTATGACTTATCTCTAGTTTGTTGTAAATTAAATGCTGCACTCAGAATGTTGCTTGATTACAACACAGAATACCACTCAGACAGAGAAAAAAACAACAAAAGCTTTTGACAATTAGAGAAACTTGTCTCAGAAGCACTAATACTGAAGTACTTGAAGGTTAAAGAGTGTAAGGCCTCAGTCACTTTAAGTTCACATTGATTGGTGGCTGTCATTCTGCAAGATAATCTCCTACAGGATATGCTTAAAAAGCACTGACCAAAATATTCTGCTCAGGTAGAGAAAGAAACACTAGCAATTGTTTTTTAGTTATGAGCAGTTTTATGAGTGGGCAGAAATCAGTTCTGATGGAGACAGACCATAAACTGTTGGAAGACACATTACAGAAACCAATGTGCAAAACACTGCCTAGATTTCAGAAAGATAACAAAACTGTAAAAGTACTTGTTAAATATACAATCCATGTCAAGCAGTGGGATCCTTCCAGCAGATGTGCTGTCAAGAGCAGCGACAGTATTGATTTTTGTGATCAGGTAGTTGATGAACGGGCATGTTTGGGTTCACATCTCTTGGGTCAGTCTTAATGACATGGGGCATGCAGGGCTAATCAGTTCAGTGCTGGGTTTTTACTTCAGGCTCCAGGCAAGGTGTTTTTCATAAACAACTCCACACCAGGGGTAGCCATGGGAGGCACTATGACCCAGAGACATTCCCTGAGTCATGATGTCTCCCCTGCTTCCTCTTTTCTCCAGATAAGGTGGGGATGAAGATAATCATTAGATACTATCCTATACCATCAGCACACTAGGACATGCCTATGGCCACTCAAAGAGCTGGCTATCATGCTTGCTCCTGCTAAGATTACCCGTTGCCTACTCCTTCTCTGTCCTCTCACTTCAGGACAGGAGTGCATGACAATGTGGTGCTCTCTGACATCTATTCACCTGGACCCAAAATCCACATAGCCCACAATTCATACTTTCCATTAGTCTTTGCATAGTCCAGGTAAGAATCTAGCCTTTATGAGCAGCTGTCTTTTACTCTTGTTTTAATTTGCTATGAAAATATAATCTGGTAGGTCTGTTTTATGCTTTGAAATGAACACCTACATAGGAAACAACTGACTGGAATGAAATCCTTAACTTACTCTATTACATTTAGGACAATTTTATCTAACTAATTTTTAACAGATCTAAAGCACTGCCCATATCTACTCTGGCTGTGAGGAACTGGTAATCAAGTCAAGCACCATTGACTATGAGAATAGTGAACTGTAGAAAATGACTTCTCAGCACTATGTAGTGTCACAGCACAATTTAAATAACATGTTCATTATTTAGGATCTCATAATTCATACAGAAATTGATACAAGGAGCTAAAATAGGCTTTGAAGCTTTTAACAGTTAAATAAATAAATCACCTACATATATCATTACAAGTCCTACTGCACAATCAAATATTCTCTGAGTATCTGATCTGTTATCATAAAAGCCCTTCCAAAATTAAATTCATTGGAATAATATTAAGTGGTAATTTAGAATGAGAGATGCATATTTGGTGGCTAAAGTTATTGCATTTACACATTGGCACCTCTTAAATGAATGAAGAGAGGGTTTGAGAGAAAGAGTTCTGTCTGGTAGAAATATTATATGTATTATTATTACGCTGATGTACAATAGGGATCTTAGAACTGTGATAACCTAGATTATATTTAATCACACATATTGTTCTCTAAATTTCACATAAAGGGGGTATGGATTTGTTTTTGTGGAGAGAGGAATTTATATTGCAAAGAGGTTATTTTCTTTAGCATATATACGTAAAATATAATGGTTGTGCTCCTATTCTCCCTCATATTTCTGGTGAAATATGTTTGAAAGATTGTATTTCCTAGATTTTCTATTAGAACTTAAAAGTGTGATTTCAGCTAATCATGTATATATCATATAGGTGTGAGTTTTATGAGCTGAGCCAAACATCTTGTGATTCTCATAAGAGGAAATTTGCCAGTCTACTAATTGTTTGACCATTTATGAAATGGCAGTGAATTTGGTAACAACGTCTAAGTTGAACAGAATATTAAGAAATTTCTAAAGGAATGTTATGCCGGTAACTATCCACAAAGTCAAATGTTGCAGGTGCCTTACAGAATTCCATTTCTGTATTAGGTGTTTGAGCCACATCAGCTGATTTCAGTCACACAGGGCATGCTTTCTTCATCTGTATCTATGCCATGTTGTCCAGCAGCTCAGCAGATTTCAGTGTCACTCTTGGGTTCAGAGGAAAGTCTGTGTCTCTTGTGGATACCCCAGAGCTAAGGCAAAGAATTATTTTTCTTCATTTATGAGTAATCCAAAGGGAACATTGTTCTTATCTCCCTGACACTCTGACCCAAACTCCCCGATGCTTGATGTTTCTATGGGTATGTCTACACTACCCCGCTAGTTCGAACTAGCGGGGTAATGTAGGCATACCGCAATTGCAAATGAAGCCCGGGATTTGAATTTCCCGGGCTTCATTTGCATAAGTGGGGCGCCGCCATTTTTAAATCCCCGCTCGTTCGAACCCCATGCCGCGCAGCTACATGCGGCACAAACTAGGTAGTTTGAACTAGGCTTCCTAGTTCGAACTACCATTACTCCTCGTGGAATGAGGAGTAATGGTAGTTTGAACTAGGAAGCCTAGTTCGAACTACCTAGTTCGTGCTGCATGTAGCCGCGCGGCACGGGGTTCGAACGAGCGGGGATTTAAAAATGGCGGCGCCCCGCTAATGCAAATGAAGCCCGGGAAATTCAAATTCCGGGCTTCATTTGCAATTGTGGTATGCCTATATTATCCCGCTAGTTCGAACTAGCGGGGTAGTGTAGACATACCCTATCACATTTGTGTACTTAGTAAGAATATGCCTGTTTACCCTGAAAAGTCACTATCACAAAGAAGAAGCAGTTTTCCCTCTCAGCACATACAGCCCTTCTCTATAGGCTACGTCTACACTGCAGGGGTGCATCTAGACTGGCAAGATTTTGCACAAAAGCAATTGCTTTTGCACAAAAACTTGCCAGCTGTCTACACTGGCCGCTTGAATTTGCGCAAGAGCACTGACTTTGTAATGTACAAAATCAGTGCTTCTTGTGCAAATACTTTCACACTCCCGCTTGGGAAAAAGCCCTCTTGCACAAGAATACTTGCACAAGACGGCCAGTGTAGACAGGGAAGAACTGTTTTGCGCAAAAAAGCCCCGATGGCTAAAATGGCGATTGGGGCGTTCTTGTGCAAAATCGCGTCTAGACTGGCCACGGATGCTTTTGCGCAAAAGCACTTTTTGTGCAAAAGCATCTGTGCCAATCTAGAAGCGCTTTTGCAGAAATACTTTTAACAGAAAAACTTTTCTGTTAAAAGTATTTCTGCAAAATCATGCCAGTCTAGATGCAGCCCGGGTGTTTTGCAGAAAAGGAAATGCAAATGGAGCACTCATTTGCATATCTCATGCTCTCATTTGCATATCTTCTTCCGATCCCTTTTGCGGAAGAGGTTTTTGTAATGAAACGCCCTGTGTAGATGGGGCCATTTGTCAGAAAAAATGCCTTTTGCGTATGAGACTGTAAATCTCATTTTTTGAGGAATTTGCATATTTGCATCCGAGCGCTTTTTCAAAAAAAGGTTTTTCGAAAGTGAAAGCAGTCTAGACGGGGTTCTTTAGAAAAAAAACCCTCTTTTTCGAAAGAACCTGTACTGTACTCCTGAAAAAATTAGGAGTATGGGTTCTTTCAGAAAAGGACATCTGTGCCCTTGCAGCAAAGTTCCCACTGTCTAGGCCACAGATGGCCTTGTTCAAAGCACATTGCTTTTGTCTGAATCGAGACCATTTGGAGTAGGCTCAGAGATAAGGGCTGGGCTTCATGCACCCTGTCTCCTGGGATGGCTGTCCTTGTCACTTTTCTTCACAGCTGGGCCAGCGGTGAGTGGGGCATGTGCAACACCTTCTGCAGCATCCTTCCGACCCCACAAGACCCGCTGGCGGAGGTGACCCCAGGATAACATGGCAAGGGAACACCTTGAGTGCCTCCATTCCCTCAACTTCAAGGAGGACTTCCAGGAGCGCTGTGTTGACCGGGAGCTGCACTGCACCATCTGGGAGCAGCAGTCCGAGCAGCATGAGGCGAAGTGACTGGCATGCACCAACACTGACAGGCACACGGTTGCCACCATAGAGTGGTCCAGCAGCCACCCCCAGCAGCTGCTCCCTCCCAAGGGCCCCCAGCATCTGCACCCGTCCCTGCCCCCACCCTCCAGTTTCTCCTCTTAGCCCCCTCTGTGGATGCCGAGGGCCCCCCACACAAGGCGGTGGGATCTCCCAGGCATACACTAGTCCCTGAGCTCCTCCTCCCCGCACTTCCCCTCTTCCTTTTCCCTCCCAAGTTCTTTCTCCAGCCCCTCCTGAGTTATTTATTCCCCAAGTGATATCTCAATGTTTATTGTTCCAAAACAAAAAATCTAGTTTATTTTATCTGCTGGGGAGGGGAGAAGGTGGGAAGGCTCAGAGGGGCAATTGAAGAGGCCCCTTGTGGGGAAACCCGAGGGAGAGTGTCACAGGTGGCCTTGGCTGAAACTCTCCCTCAAGACAACTTGGATATGCACAGCTCCCTAATGGGATTGCTGGATGGCAGTGGTGCATGGCTGCTCAGAAGACCTGGTCCACCCTGGCAGGAGCATCTCTCCTTTATTCTCACACAAGTTGTGGAGAACACAGCAGGCCGCCATCACCTGGGGGATATTCTGGTTGCTGAGGTCCAGATGGGAGAAGCAACACCGTAACCTCCCTTTGAGGTGGCCAAAGACACCTCCACCATGATGTGGCACCTGCCGAGCCTGGTATTGAACCATTCCTTGGTGAGGTACAGATGTCCTGTGTAGGGCTTCATCAGGCTGGGGAGCAAGGGGTAGGCTGCATTGCCCATGATGCATATGGGCATATCAACGTCCCCATCTCTGACAGTGTGGTTGGGGAAAAGATAGCCCGCATGCATCTTCTGGAACAGGCTGGAATTCCTAAAGGTGCAGACATTGTCTGTCTTCCCTGACCACCCACCATTAATTATGAACTAGCCCTGGTGGTCCACGAGGGCCTACAGGGCCATGGAAAAGTGCCCCTTCCTATTGATATAGTCTGAGGACTAGTGGTCGGAGGCCCGGATGGAGATGTGGGTGGCATCAATGCCCCCTTCCTCACAGTTGGAGATGCCAATGGCGGCAAGGCCAGCGACGATGGGGTCCATGTAACTCAGGGTGATGGCATTGATGGCCCTCACCACCTGTAAAAACATAGGAACCTAGAACCACAGGGTTGCCAGAGCCCTCAGGAATTCCCTGAACCCAAGCCCCTTCTCAACAGCGGGAGCAATCCCAACTACCCCATCCCCAGCAGGGCTTTGTGAAGGCAGGACTGCAAAACCTACAGAGATTCCACACCCCCTCTCCCCCAAGGAACCCATTCCAGTGCTTGACCATCTTCCTGGGACAATAGCGAGAGAGCCAAGCCTGCCTGAGTAGGTTGATCTCCCCACGCTGAACTGGTTCCTCGCAGAGTGGTACCTTTCTGGTGTGGTGAGTTACCAAATATTTATGGCAACATGCTTCTGGATGGTGAGTTGCATCTGGATGTCCTGTCATTGGAAGGCAGGGGTGAGCCACTCATACAGCTCCAGAAAGGCTCCAAGATGATCTGGTCCCTCCAGTCAGTACTAGTCTCCTGTCACCAGAAGCAGCATTGGATGGTGTGTAGGGAGGGGGAGAGGATGGTGGTGGGAGGGACTGTGGTGCATGAGGAGTGCCTGGGCGAGGAGGTCCCCCATTCCAAGCTGGTTGTCATGCTCAAGGAGGGGCCATGAGGGCAGCTTGCATGACCTGTGCCAGGAGGTGCAGCATGAGGTCTAAGAGTATTGCAGTGACTTCTTTGCAGCAGCTCCAACTCCATGTTGGAAGTGCTGTGGCATCTGCAAGGGCAACCAGAGCATGCGGTGTGGTATTTGCTGTCCCTCAAGGAGGTAGGCAATGGAAGAGAATGTGAGACGAAGCTGCACCAGGAAGCCCCTTTAAGCACGTGCCTTAGCTAGCCTCAGGCAGCAGCTACAGGAAGTGACTGCCATCCTGATACACTTCCTGGAGTGCTTCCAGGGGGCTTTAAATGTGATTCAGGCTCCAATGAGTGTGGGTGCACTATTTTGATATAGCTTTGCACTATTTCGATGGGTATTTGCAGTGTGGATGTGTTCTTCTGAAATAGTTATTTTGGGAGTTATTATTCTGAAATAACTTATTTTGAAATAACACTGTAGTATATATGTGCCCTGGGGGACCAGCATAAGCAAATGAGCCACAGTGCTAAGCCTAGGTTAGCCCTAAAGGACATATAGAGCTTGGTTACTGGAGAAGCTTCTATTATTTTTTTAAACTTAAGATTGGAACTCATTTGTGTGTATAGGTTTACCTGCTTTAACCTTGTAAATAACTCTCATTTCCTTTTCTTATGCAATCAATCTTGAGATAGTGTTTTTATAAGATTGACTATAAAATCAATCTTTGGTGATATGGTGTAAAATCTAAAGCGTAACTGACTGGGTGTAAGTGACTAGCCCTTTGGGACTGGAAGTAACCTGAGTATTGCTGTGATCTTTGATGTAAGGCAGTGTTTCTCAAACTGTGCTCTGCAGAACCCCAGGGCTCCATGACACATATCCAGGGGCTCTGCGAGGTTGACAAACTGGAAAGCCTTCAAAAGCATAATTGAGAATTGCCTCGAACTGACACAATTAACACACACTGCTGGGGCGCTGCATAAATTTTTACACATATAAAGGGCTCCAGAGCCCAAAAAGTTTGAGAACCGCTGATGTAAGGGACCATCTATCACAAAGGTAGGGGAACATGGGGAGTGAGACAGATCAGAGTACTCAAAGAGACTGTCTGTGACTCCATGTTGAGGGTGTTATAGTACCTGAGGAGTTTTACACTTAATAACTGGTCACTGAAATCTAAATATAGAACTCACAACAAACTTGGGGTTTGCACGCTGTGTCCCTAGAGTCTGTCCTGAGCAGTACTCATCCTAGTGAGCCACTCCAAGATAGCTTGACAACCCCATTCATTATCATCCCTGATGGCACCATCATTTTTCCTGTCATGTAGTTCACAACCTGAAGGGTCCTCTTTGATTTTTGAATTGCCTTCATCCTCACATCCAGGCTGTGTCTCAAACCTATCATTTTCCCTCTAGAACATTCCCCGCATTCATTTCCCTCCATTTTGGTGCTAACACTCTTGTCCCAACCCTCATGATCTCTTCCTTAAGGCCTCCCTGACAGCCGTATTGCTCCTTCCTTGCCTGAGCTGATTGTTCTCTCTTTTTGAATCCCTCCACACCAAGTTTAAGTTAGTGTTTTTTCTTCATGGTCCTGTATAACCCTGCCCCAGCCTCCTCTCCACCCTTATCACAGAGTCACAGACGTGCAGGACTGGAAGGGACATTGAAAGATAATCAGTCCAGTCCCCTGCACTCATGGCAGGACTAAGTATTATCTAGACCAGTGTTTCTGAAAGTGTTCCACGAAATCACTCTCAGAAACACATTAACTGGCCACCCCCATCTGTTTATATACTGGGGCGGCCAGTTAATGTGTTTCTGAGAGTGATTCTGCAGAACACTTTAAAAAACACTGATCTAGACCATCCCTGACAGCTGTTCGTCTAAGCTGTTCTCAAAAACCTCTAATGATAGAGATTCCACAGTCTCCCTGGGTAATTTCTTCCAGTGCTTAAGTACCCTGACAGGAAGTTTTTCCAAATACCCCACGTAAACCATACTTGCTGCAATTTAAGCACATTACTTCTTGTTCTGTCCTCTGAGGTTAATGAGAACAATTTTTCTCCCTCTTCTTTGTAGCAAACTTTTATGTACTTGAACACTGTTATCATGTCCCCTCTCAGTCTTCTCTTCTGCAGACTAAACAAATTCATTTCTTTTTCAATCTTTTCTCATAGGTCATATTTTTGAGAAGTTTAATCATTTTTCTTGCTCTCCTCTGGACTTTCCTCAGTTTGTCCACATCTATCCTGAAATGTGCCTAGAACTAATACATCCCAGAATGGTGTTTGCCTTTGTAACACTGTTATTTTATATTTAGCTTGTGATTCACTATGACCCGCAGATCTCTTTGTGGTACAGGCAGTCCCCGGGTTACGTACAAGATAGGGACTGTAGGTTTGTTCTTAAGTCGAATTTGTATGTAAGTCTGAACTGGTACATATTGTAGGGGAAACTCTAGCCAAACATTTCTCCAGAGCTCAGTTTTATTCTCCCACACCTCACTTCCCTCAGTCCTTTATTCTCGAGCTGAGGTGTCTGCTGAGAAAAGCCGCTCCGCATCTCCCTGGTCTGCTGGGTTTGGGGGGGCGCTAGCTTCGCGTCTCCCTGGTCTGCTGGGGGGAAGCAGCTAGCGCGGGGTTGCCTCACCCCGTTTGTAAGTAGGGATCCGATGTAAGTTGGATCCATGTAACCCGGGGACTGCCTGTACTTCTTCCTAGGCAGCTATTTCACAGTTTGTATGCATGCAATTGATTGCTCGGTTGTAAGTGGAATACTTTGAATTTGTCCCTATTGTATTTCACACTTTTGAATACTTTGAATTTGCCCGTATTGAATCCTATATACTTCAAACCATTTCTGCAGTTTGTTCACATAATTTTGAATTTTAATCTTGTCCTCCAAAGCACTTGAAACCCTTTCCAGCTTGGTGTCAGCTGCAAATTTTATAGGTGTACTCTCTGCACCATTGTCTAAATCAGTTTTTCTTAAACTTTTTAAGGCTGAAGAACACCAAATAATTTTTTTTAATGAGGAACACCAAAGATTTTTTGTAGAGGGGGCAAAAAAAAAAAAAAAAAAAAGGTTGCAGCCATTTTGTACACTGTTGTTCTCTGCGGCACATTTCCAACTGCCTCACGGCACACTGGTATGCTGTAGAACACAGTTTAAGAAACACTGGTCTAAATCATTGTTGAAGGTATTGAACAGAACTAGACCAAGGACCTGTTACCCACACAAATATCTCTATGGGTATGTCTACACTACCCCGCTAGTTCAAACTAGGGGGGTATTGTAGGCATACCGCACTTGCAAATGAAGCCCGGGATTTGAATTTCCCGGGCTTCATTTGCATAAGCGGGGAGCCGCCATTTTTAAAGCCCCGCTGGTTCGAACCCTGTGCAGCGCGGCTACATGGGGCACGAACTAGGTAGTTCGAACTAGGCTTCCCAGTTCGAACTACCGTTACTCCTCATTTCACGAGAAGTAACGGTAGTTTGAACTAGGAAGCCTAGTTCGAACTACCTAGTTCGTGCCCCATGTAGCCGTGCTGCACGGGGTTCGAACCAACAGGGTTTTAAAAATGGCGGCTCCCCGCTTATGCAAATGAAGCCCGGGAAATTCAAATCCCGGGCTTCATTTGCAAGTGTGGTATGCCTACATTACCCTCCTAGTTCGAACTAGGAGGGTAGTGTAGACATACCTTATCTCTTCCACACTTCAGAGACACACACCTTTACCCAATTCCTATGGATCAGGTCACAACTTCCTGCGGGTCCGCAGGATCTTTTGCCACTGAAAGAGCCTTACACAGTAATATTCTTATTTTATATTTATTGACAATTACCAAGCAAGCAGAATACACATGCTAAGCATACAGTGTCATGCTCACCAATCCTGATAAAGGCAGGCAGACTTCCCCTGTTGGCCAGGCATGGTCAATCTGTCAGTATCCTAGCTATTGCATGTCATGGTCATTCAGAGGAGTCCTGGCAGCTCTGGTTTTAGTCTGGGTCTTGGAGGTGAGTTCTTCTCCAGGTCTTCCCTCCTTGATGTTCCTTTCTTCCTTTCCTCTTTCCTTTCTTTCTTCCCTTTTTCCCTCTTCCTGCTAGTCTCCTTCTTGGACCCCACTTTATATGGTGAAATTCGAGTTCTGCTTAGCTATACTTAAACCATTTATTTTAGTATAAGTTTACTGATCAATCATAATGTACTGTAACAGAATTACCTAACCAATCATATCCCACCACCTTAGTTGATTTACACCTAGAAAAATTAATTACACAGCAGACAGAAACAGTTACAAACCAGACACAGATCATAGAGATAAACAATGAAAAAGTGAGGACAATAATCATAGAATGAGGATTCCACAACTTCAACTATTGATAAAAAGTTTCTTGCCAGACAAAATGTTATTAAGGTAAGTTTTCTCTACCCATCTTGATATCTCTTGCTTTATCTGGTGACGGTGGGTGCCATTAGGACAGGATCTCCTTCTTAACAGCCTGGTGTAACACTATTTTAATGTGATTTAGATAGAATATGAGTATGTGACTTCAAGTTTTATAGCTAATGCCTGCTGCTGTTCAGTCTGGCTGCAGAGGAAGGCTTCAGGACTACCAATATGGCTACAAGCCTTCCAATATGACTACAGAAAACTGTATTGTTACAGACCGATATCTGTGGGACTGAATTCAATATATCCTTTTAGCTCAACTGTGAACTATTGATCATGGCTCTCTGGAACTGGTTTCCAACTGGTTTTGAAAGTTTCATTTAGGCTGTATTTCCCTAGGTTTTTAGGAGAGGGTCATGTAAAAGAGTATTGAAAGCCTTACTACGCTTGCTATCTTGTCAAAGAAAGCTATTAGGTTGGTTTGACTTGATTTGTTCTTGACAAGTCCATGTGGCTTATTAATCACCTCATCTTCTATGTTTTTCCTGATTATTAATTGTGATTATTTGCTCTATTGTTTCTGGTTACTGGAGTTAAGCTGAGAGGTCTATAATTCCCCAGGTTGGTTCATATTCTCCTCTTATCTTGTGATGCTCTCTCCTGCCACTGCAGTCCCCCAATTAGACCAGCTTTAGTGCCTCATTTGTCCACTTCTTCCATAAGCATCTCCATGATTTCCTCTTTCACACCTCTTTGAAGGGAATGTCCTTCCTGTGCTGGTCTACAAGATCACTTCCTTCTCCGTGTTCAAATTCTTTCCAGAGATCCACACCCACCATGACATATACAAGAAATTAGCAAGTTGACTTTGTGAAGAGTGTGGGATGTTCACTGGGTCTAAATTTGCACAGCTTCATTGAAGTCAATGGAGCTGAACTGATTTACACCTACAGGAAGATCCTGTGTTATCTGGACATGGTAAATTACCAGCTGGCCACTTGACTTGTTTGCTTTGTATCCCTTTTTCCTATGCACACGCTTTGTTGGGTTTGCCTTTCAGAAAACAGACTCTGTGAGGAAGGAACCAGGCCTTCTTTTGTGATGGTTAAGCACTTAGCACAGACTAGGCAATACCAGAGCAAATATTACAGTCATAGAAGTTATTAACTTGTTATTTAATACTCATAAATTAAATTAGTTTCTCAATGAACTGCTTGACTGTTTCAATGATGATTTAGTTGGGATTGGTCCTGCTGTGGGCAGAGGGCTGGACTCGATGACTTCCTGAGGTCTCTTCCAGGTCTCTTCTATGATTCTATGAATGATATTCATATATAACTGAAATTAAGGGGGATGGAAGAAAGGCTAAAATGAAATGGATGGAGGGATGTGGATGAAATCATACAATTCTTTCCCATGTGAAATTCATCCTTTCATTCATTTCTTGTTAATTTTTCTTTCTTCTGAATCTCACCTTTCAAAGGAAAGAGAAATAAATGAAAAACAATCCAGGTGGCAATCCAGATCACTCTGATGCAGCTGAAGATTGCATTTGATCTGTTGCTGACCCCTTGCACAAGGTTTCACAGAATCTGTGCATTTAAATAACATTACACGATGTCTCATTAATTTTCAGTGCCATCATTTTCCTTTGTCCACAAGTGACATAGTGGAATAGAAACCCCTTCACCTGTGTTTCATGTTTTCATATACTCATTATCAAAATGATTTCCTTATGCATAGTCGACAAGTACACATCCTTCTCTGCAAGGACAACATGCACAACATGAAGTACACGCCTTGTACCAAAGAGCAGAATATTTCAGGGTCATGGTTACTGGCCTAGCTGAACTTCTGTCCACTTCCTGGTCTGTCTTAAAATAAAAAACAGGACTATGTAGTACTTTAAAGACTAACAAGATGGTTTATTAGGTGAAGAGCTTTCGTGGGCCAGACCCACTTCCTCAGATCAAATAGTGGAAGAAAATTGTCACAACCATATATACCAAAGGATACAATTAAAAAAATGAACACATATGAAAAGGACAAATCAAATTTCAGAACAGAAGGAGGATGGGGGGGGAGGTAAATGTCTGTGAACTAATTATATTAGAGGTGATAATTGGGGAAGCTATCTTTGCAATGGGTAAGATAATTAGCATCTTTATTCAAACTTAGGTGTAAAGTGTCGAATTTAAGCATGAATGACAGTTTTCTTCCATTATTTGATCTGAGGAAGTGGGTCTGGCCCATGAAAGCTCATCACCTAATAAACCGTCTTGTTAGTCTTTAAAGTGCTACATAGTCCTGTTTTTTGTTTCAGCTACACCAGACTAACACGATTACATTTCTATCACTGTCTTAAAATACACACTCCAGGTGCTAGTCCTCTTACCTGAGATCATGGAATAATAAAATCTATTGGTTACTGTTGCTAGATGACTGTTATAAAACTATACCATCCCTATAAACACTGAGGGTATGTCTACACTACCACCCTAGTTCGAACTAGGGTAGTAATGTAGTCAACCGGAGTTGCAAATGAAGCCCGGGATTTGAATTTCCCGGGCTTCATTTGCATCTTGCGGGGCGCCGCCATTTTTAAATGTCCGCTAGTTCAGACTCTGTGCCCCGCGGCTACACGCGGCATGAACTAGGTAGTTCGGACTAGGCTTCCTATTCCGAACTACTGTTACTCCATGTGGATAGGAAGCCTAGTCCAAACTACCTAGTTCGTGCCGCGTGTAGCCACGGGGCACGGAGTCCGAACTAGTGGACATTTAAAAATGGCGGCGCCCGGCAAGATGCAAATGAAGCCCGGGAAATTCAAATCCCAGGCTTCATTTGCAACTCCGGTTGACTACATTACCACCCTAGTTCGAACTAGGGTGGTAGTGTAGACATACCCTGAGGGCTTATCTTCACTTACTGCAAGATCAACACTCAGAAGATCAATCTCTCAGGGTTCAATTTAGCGGGTCTTGTAAGGATCTGCTAAATCAACTTCTGATGGCACCCTGGTTGACCTAGGTACTCTACCACAGCGTTTCTCAAACTGTGGGTCGCGACCCCCCCCAGGAGGGTTGTTAGCAACTTACAAGGGGGTTGCAGCTGGATCCATTTTTTTTCTTGCATTTGTGTCTCCCCAGCATCTCTGGACAGTCCGGTCAATTTTCCCGCTGAGTCTGGCGGGGGTGGGAGAGTGAGGAGTGCCACAGAGTCTAGTGAAGGGGGGGCAGAAGGGGGCTGTTGCCGGGCACCACACTAGGGCTGGGTGGGAGCGGAACATGCGCTGCTCTGGCCCACGTGACCAGCAGAGAATGGCAGCTGGCCACGTGATACTTCCCCTACAAGCTGCGAGATGAGGCAGCCTGGCCGGGCGGCAGAAGCAGCCATTTTAAAAGTAAGGTTGCTCCTCTGTGCCTGTCTCTGGGGGGAAAGGGGGTAGATTTGATTGAAACGAGGCTCCCGACACTGAGGATGCCTGCCTCAGGGGGAGTGCACTGGGATGGGGGGGGGCACTAGCGGGGCCTGCCTCAGGGAGAGGTGCACTGGGATGGGGGGGGTGCTAGCGGGGCCTGGGTCTGAGGCAGGGGGGAGTGCACTGAGATGGAGGGATACTAAGGGGCCTGGTTCTGAGGGTATGTCTACACTAGCCCCCTAGTTTGAACTAGGGAGGCTAATGAAGGCATTCGAAATTGCAAATCAAGCCCGGGATTTAAATATCCCATGCTTGATTTGCATCTTCCCGGCCTGTCACCATTTTTGAAATTTACAAGTCTGGACTAACTGCCCGCATCTACATGTGACAGAGACCCGGTATTTCAAATTAAAGCCCTAAATCCAACTACCTGTTATTCCTCCTGCAATGAGGTTTAACAGGTAGTTCGATTTAGGGGCTTTAATTCTAAATACCCGGTCCCTGCTGCATGTAGATGCGGGCAGTTAGTCCAGACTTGTAAATTTCAAAAAACGGCGACCGGCCGGGAAGATGCAAATCAAGTGTGGGATATTTAAATCCCGGGCTTGATTTGCAACTTCGAATGCCTACATTAGCCTCCCTAGTTCAAACTAGGGGGCTAGAGTAGACATACCCTGAGGCAGGGGTTAGTGCATTGGGATGGGGAGACTGGAGGGCATGGCTCAGGGGGAGGGGTGGGTGCAGTCCCAAATTGGACAAAGTGGTGTAACTTTTGCTTAACAACTTTTGCTCCCCCCTCCCTTTTTTTTTGCATAACAATTTTGGAGCAGTGAGGGTGGGGGGGGGGGGATCACACAAATTTATTTAGCATTTTAGGGGGTTGCAGTATCACAAAGTTTGAGAACCCCTGCTCTACTGGGTTGCAAGGAATAAGGGAAGTCAATGGGGGAGTTTCTCCTGTTGACTTCCCACAGTAAGGCTGCTGCAGAAATTTGATCTAAGGTATGCTGACTCCAGCTATGTTATTCTTGTAGCTGGAGTTGCGTATCTTAGATCAACATTCTCCAACAGTCTAGACTTGGCCTTAGGAATTCCAACCAAATTCCAGTGAACAGCCAAACTGTTCATGTAAGTTACAAGCAGCAGGCTGAGAATTACAAATTATCCACCGAGGGCATCTTCTCCTTTGCCATGGCTGCCAATCCTCCAACTGGGCTTCAGGCCTTCTCCTATGTTGTGTGTGCCTTAGGCTCACTTGCCGGTAGATAGTTGGGGATTGAACACTGAGTCTAGGACAGGGATCCCAACCAGAAGCTCTTGATAGTGATAAACTGCTCCCTTTTTCACCTCTAAAAATGTAGCAGACTTGTTTATTGTGTTACAAAAGCTGTTGGAATTGAAGAAGAGAGTATCCTCAAACCAACAGGAAGACAGTCACAGATACTGAAGTCAGCTTCTTGGGTCTACAAATCATTGTGCCTAGTGATATGAAGCAACGTGATTGCAGAACAGCAAGCCAATTTCTTGACAGGATAAGGAATGTCTCATACCCACCATTTCTTACTTCAAAAATATTGTGGCTATTTTTCCCCCCAAAAAAGGTTACCAAAAATTGACTATGACACAACAAGCAGATAATTTAAAAGTAAAACTCCCATCCACTTCAAAGGCAGCAAAGTTAGGTAAACAATGGGCACTTTTGAAAATCTGACTAGTACCTACCTGTACTTCCTTATTGACTTAATTGGGCCATGACACTGAAGAATTCTTAAATATGCTTGTAAGTGACATCAGAGGTTGTGAACAGAGTTCGGAGAGAACAAGCCCTAGTGATGGCGATGTGACCATTAGAAAACTCGAGACTGATTCTCCACTGCTTTCATCTTGTACAAAAACAGAGTACAAGTTGGTTGCTGAGTCAGAATGGTAAGATTTAACCTTCTTTGCACAGGTGTTAATGAATACACAAGGCACAATGCAGTAGAGAATCAGCCTCATCAATATTTTGGTGGTAGTAACCTTGAGACCATTCAAGTGACTTGTCTCATGGGTGCAAAGATGCTGGATCTCACAAGATAGCTAGATAAATAGTCAGATCTCACAAGGCTTCTATACACACATTCACAAGACCTTGGTTGTGGGACATACTGGTGCCAACAATGAAGAAAAATAAGAAAGAAAGATCTTAGAAACTAAGGCTATGTCTATATTGGCAAGATTTTGCGCAAATACTTTTAACGCAATGGTTTTTACGTTAAAATATTTGTGCAAGAGAGCATCTACACTGGCGTGCTTTTGTGCAAGAAATGTGCTTTTGCGCAAAAGCATCCGTGCCAGTGTAGATGCTCTCTTGCGCAAGAAAGCTCTGATGGCCATTTTAGCCATCTGGCTTTCTTGCGCAAGAAATTTATGTTGCTTGTCTACACTGGCCTCTTGCGCAAGAACAGTTGTGCAAGAGGACTTATTCCTGAGCAGGAGCATCATAGTTCTTGTGCAAGAAGCTCTGATTTCACACATTAGAATGTCAGTGTTCTTGTGCAAGAACTCCCCGCCAGTGTAGACAGGCAGCATGCTTTTGCGCAAAATCATGCCAATGTAGACACAGCCTCATTGTAGATAACTAGGGAAAAATGGATTATCGGGGTGAGGAACCTTTTTTGGATCAGGGACTGCTGACCCATGGGAAAATCAGTCAGGGGCCGCACACAAGTGAAAAAAAAAAACCCAAACACCACACTGACATGGACAAGGAGAAAGACAATCCCACCTTTCCCTCTTGCACCAGAGCCAAGGAGGGCCCAGGCTAGTGGAAATCCCTAGCTGGTGGGGTGGTGGCAGGGGAGCTGGGGGTGGAGCATGAGCATGGGCTTCCCAATCCTGGGGGAGAGCCCTGAGACTGCAGGGGATGGTGTGTGTGTGTGTGTGTAGAGGGGATAGATCCAGGCAAGCTGGGGGTTGCATCCAGCCTCCCAGCCTGAAAAGTAGCTTTTTCTGAGATGTTTCCACTTCCATATCCAGGATCACCTAGGAGTTCCTATCAGGATCAGTGCCCCACTGCTTTAGGTACTCTACAATCACACCATAAGAAAATTCCTGCCCTAAAAGCTCACAATATGTCTTTTTCGTGATAAAGACTGACATTTTCAAACTTTGGTTCCTAAGTCACCTGAATAAATGTAGCCAGATTTCCATAGATGCTGGTTTCTCTGGTCCAAGAATTTGGCTACATTTCTTTAAGAAACCTACACCTGGACTTAGGTCCTAACATTAGGCACTCGACTTTTCACTACTAAATTTTCACACTTAATAAATAATAGTGGTGCCTGTGTCTAAACACAAATTATCCAGCATTTTCTAGTATTACCAGTTTGTTTTATATACTACAGATGCATTGGGGGATTTTTTATCATGTTTTTATCTATTGTACAGTGAGCTTCCCCAAGATTTCAATAGTTTTTGATTTGTGTGTAATAATAAATAGAAAAAGTTTTGGCAATTAAGAATGTGGGGCATCTATTTTTAACAAAATGTTTTTAAACTTTGGCTTTAAGTGGGTTGTGCCCACGAAAGCTCACAATACCATCTACGTGTTTTGTTAGTCTCTAAGGTGCTGCAAGACTATTCTTGTTTTTTAAGTTTTTCCAGTTACAGACTAACGTGGCTATGGGAGAAATGCACTGCCATCTGTTGGAGAAAGATAGCAAATTCAGGAAATTGCAGGAATCAGTTGCTGCTTTGCATCAGGCAGAACAAATGTCAGTTTCAACTCAGCATGTGGCTAACTTTGTTGAGATACAGTACAAAACTTTGCTGTTGAATAGAAAGGAGATGTAAAAATGATTTTGACAGGCTGGAACATGAACTATTTTATAAACAATCTTTTAACCCTTTGAATTCTTTACTAACATCTCTTGGGGTATGTCTACACTACCCCGCTAGTTCGAACTATCGGGGTAATGTAGGCATACTGCACTTGCAAATGAAGCCCGGGATTTGAATTTCCCGGGCTTCATTTGCATAAGCGGGGAGCCGCCATTTTTAAAACCCCGCTGGTTCGAACCCCGTGCAGCGCGGCTACACGGGGCTCGAACTAGGTAGTTCGAACTAGGCTTCCTATTCCGAACTACCGGTACACCTCAAATAGGAAGCCTAGTTCGAACTACCTAGTTCGAGCCCCATGTAGGTTGTTCGGGGTTCGAACCAGCGGGGTTTTAAAAATGGTGGCTCCCCGCTTATGCAAATGAAGCCCGGGAAATTCAAATCCCGGGCTTCATTTGCAAGTGCGGTATGCCTACATTACCCTCCTAGTTCGAACTAGGAGGGTAGTGTAGACATACCCTTGGACTGTTGAGGCCCAGATGAGGGGCACAATGCTAAGATGAGGAATACAGGATCAGCAATAGAGCAGTAAGCCCCACTGGCATATCTTTGATATAAATCTAGCTCTCTATAACCACAATTACATGACTCGGCATTTCTGATGTCAAGACCTTACTGTGGTAACATGAAGACAACAATCATGGGGGAGGAAAAGAATGCTTAATGTGTACTGGGGGACAAAGTTGAGAAGAGTGGTGGGTTTGCCAATAATTTGGATTGTAGAACCTGCACCAGATATTGGCAGGCTCTAAGAACTTTCTTCTCTTGCTTTAAGACACCACTGAATTTTGATTAGAGCCCAACTTAGATGTCTGTAGGTGTATTGCAGTGTTTCCCAAATGGTGTTCCATGGAACCCTGGGCTTCTGGAAGTGTAGATAAGGGTTCCGTGAGAAAATTCTATTACAATAACATTTTGTGATTTAAAAGAAAATAATAATTAATATTTAAGCTTGTATGAATTTTATTGAAAACAATTTTCATTTGTGTTTGCCACGATAAGTGTCCCTGTGTAAAGCTTAGGCAGAAGTGGGGACGCTGATGTCACTACTTAGTGCTGCGCACGCAATCAGTCAGTGGTGAGATTGCCCGTTCTGTACCGTCGCAAATCCTCATACTCACTCTCAGGGAGCGAGATCACGTGGGTGACTGAATACAAATACACTAGCGCCACGTCGGACAAAGTCGACGCTTCAGCTGTCAAACCAGTTGCTTGTATGGGAGTGCGCAGGCAGTGCTCTCGCGAATACTTTGCTCCAGTATAGTCACGTGATCTCATGACCTTGTTTAGCATTTGTTTATTATTATGCTTAATTATTTGTGGTCTACTTTTTCAGCTCCATATATTAGACTGTTATTAGGGGTTCGGCAAAATTCTTTCAAGTTTAAAAAGGGTTCCATGGCCAAATTTGGGAGACCCTGCTGTATTGCATTTGAAAGCAAAATATTTAATGACATAAACTAAGATGCCATTTTTACATAATATTAGACGAATAAATGCTCTTGCATATATGCACCAGCTAAGTGTCTGGTCATCTCATCCTAATGTGACCATAACAAATTACCATTATAATATACCAGGCAACAGCACAGACATCAGAGTTGGGCATTTTTTGACGAGTGGGAGACTGATTGTATCAGCTGGCATTCACAGTGATGTTTACTCAACAGAATTGCAGTAGCTACTATTTTTGCTGCATTCCCACTGTAGAATAAAACAGTGGCGTGGAACAGAAATTGACAGGCCAAATATGTTAGGCAGCTGTTGTCTCCGAAAACCCCAAGCAATCTTCATAGAACCCTCCCGGGCAGTGGGTAATGCAGGTAAGGGAAGGCATTGCCTGCCCAAACACACCTGGGTGGCCCCACACAGGCTCCATCCCAGGTCAGGCCCCCTCCTCCCTGCCTGCACCCGGCTGCTTTTGGCTCCGCACTGGGGCTGGCAAATGGAGAGGAAGAGGTGGCCGGGGAGGGCAGGTCTGGCAGCATAGCCCATGCTTCTTGGTTTCCAGGCACTGGAAAGGCTGGGGCTATGCGGCAGCCCAGCCAATTGGTGCTCCGAGGTTAGTAAGTCTGGGGCCAGGCAGCGGCCTGGCTGCCTAGCCTTCTGAAGCTAGAAAGGCTGAGGAAACATGGCTACCCAGCTGCCTGCATTCCAGGGCTGGGAAGGCTGGAGCAACACAACCTCCCAGCGGCTGCGGGGGCTGGGACTGCACTGCACTCTAGGATGGGGAGTAGGGACACTAGCCTCGGGTAGAGCCAGCCAGTGGCTACAATGGGGAATCTGGGGGAAGGGCTGCACACAACATTTTGGCATCTGAGGTGGGGAGCTCAAATGACGCCCCTACGCCCCCTTGCTTGGGCCAAAACTTTGAAAGCTTTCAATTCTCTGGGTTCTAGTGGTGCCCCCCCTCACAGTCTGGCACCTGAGGCAGCCGCCTCAGTTTACCTTCTGGTAAGGCCAGGGCTATCTGGAGGTGTGGGACATGAGCCAACAGCTAGAGTTGGGACTGGGTGGCTTTCAGTGGGCATGGAAGAGGCGGGGCCTTGGGTGGAAGGGACGTGGCTGGGGGCGACCATCCCCAAGCCAGCCTTTCAGCCGCTACCCATGAGAACACTTTGCCATTTGTAAGGGTGTGTCTAGACTACAGGGGTTTTTTTGAAAAAAAAATGGCCTTTTTTCAAAAAAACTTACCCTGCATCTAGACTGCTGCTGCATTCTTTCGAAAGTAAATCGAAAGAACACGGCAGTTTTTTTGACCATGAAAAACCTCATTTTACGAAGAATAACGCCTTTTTTGGAAATGCTCTTTTGAAAAAAGGTGCTATGTAATGCAAACTATGCTTTTTTGAAAGAGAGCATCCAGACTGCCTGGGTGATCTCTTTCGAAAAAGCAGCTTGCTTTTTCAAAAGTACTGTAGTCTAGACACTCTTTTTTGAAAGAGGCTTTTTCTAAAGTTTATTTCGAAAAAGCCTCTTTCGAAAGAGGCTTGCAGTTTAGACATAGCCTGTATGTTTTTGATACGGGATAGACTAGAAAGAGGGGGAGGTGGCTGGGGATGTAATACAAAATTAAAATGATCCATGAAGACTGCTGTAATGTAACGTTTGCTCTGTAAGAGACTGGGGTAGGAGTAGTGTTTTGCATACTTGAACCTGACCATTATGATGTTGTATCTAGATACTCTAGTTCTCTTGTGAATAAATGCACTTGAAATCCAGGCACACGGCGGAAATAAAGATTTTGTATGTGACAACCAAAAAATAGATACAATAGGCTGTGAAGTATAATGTTTATCTCGAAAATATTCAGTGACCCTTACAGTGTATGATTTGTGTAACTGGCCTTTTCTCTTGCAAGATATGGTTGCCACAGATACACCATCATCATCTGCTGTCAGTCTGGTAGTAAATAAAACCTCTCAAGTCCTCCTAGTATCTTCACAGCCATGATCTTTCCAGTGTTTAGCATCATTCCCTACTTGTTATCCACCGTCTCTTGAGGCTTTCTGATAATCCAGATGCAACAAGAGGCTTTGCTTCTTCGCTATTTGATTTTCTAAAGATACACCTGCCTTTTGGTATTTTCCTTCACATTTTTTTCTTATATCTACTGAATTTATTTCTTATCCATTAATAAGAACAGGAATGCCTAGTCATTTGCCCTCCTGCTTGTTTTAGTTTTTTATTTTCTCTTTCCTCCTTTCCCCCATTATTCAGAAATATAATTTTGCTTTCAGGAGGGAAACCTAGAACAGAATTTGACCCTAGGTAGATATGTGGCTATTAGCGTGAGATGCACGTTTGATCTGCTACCAAAGTTATATAGCTTTTCTAACCCAAGCAAATAATGATGCCAGATCTTGTTTTACCAAAAGACCAGGAAATATTAATGAGTTACCCATCCCCTGTTCTCGTTTGAATCTCTCCACAGTTTTCAGTCCTCTACTGCTTTAACTTCAGGTTTTATACCTTTATCTTCAATTTACATATTTCTGCCCTGGCCTACATATCCTTCTATACCAGCTGTGGCCAATCCGTGGCTCACAAGCTGCATGCGGCTTTTCCCTCCCAAAAGTGCAGCTCGTGAAGCCACTGCAATGACTCATAAAGCTGCCCCTCTGCCCCTGAAAACAGCCTCTCTCTCCCTGCTCCCTGTGCTCACTGGGGCAGGGGAGTCATCCGGCGAGGCCATTCAAAATGGTGTCTTCAAGGTGGTGGCAGCCGAAGGGAGCCTGATGTCACCAAAAAGCGAAGCCTCTAACCATGTTTCTTAAAGGGGCAGTCCTTTTTGTTTTTGCTCGACAACTCCCTCCCTCCTCCCTCCCCCCCCTCCCGGCTCTATGTGCTACCTGCACAACTATTTTGGCTCTTTGCCTGTAACGGGTTGGCCACCCCTGTTCTATACATTATCCTCCTCTTGTCTCCGTTCAGCCAGTGGTGCCAGCCCCAAATCCCGTTTATTCACTCCTTCCTCAAGTGTAGCCTCTCTGCATTCAAATCCCTCCTAGAAACAAATTTAGTGATGGTCACAAAAAGCAAGCCAGTCAATTAAGATGAGTCCTTGGGGATAATCGACATATTTTACATAAAAAGTAAGTATAATGTCATTGTCCATATTCTGTACTGAGAGCTTCAGGAGTTGGCTTTATGACACCTTTGTGCCACCTTTGGAACTTGCCTAGGATGGGGCTCCACTCTCTTCACTGGCTCCTCCTCCTGGCTGCCTTGGGGACTAGCACTGCGTGTCAGCATGCCAGCTCCGGATGCTGCCTCGCCTGCTGTCACAGTTGCTCTCTGACCCATGTCTCTCCAGCATTCTCTACAAGACATGGCCCTGTGGTGCTGTGGCCATGTCACCATCTGTGAGCCTCCTTTTTGGGGGGTTTAGTACAGCTGCCAACTGTCCATCCACTTTCCCAGAGGTGAGTGGAAGAGACATGGGCCCGCCTGCTACTTCAGGTCCCCACTATGGGAGCCTGTAGGTGGCAGAAATATGCTATGTGATCTCCAACTTCTCAGTACATCTCTCTGACGCATTTCAGTGTGGACCCAGCACGTCCTTCCCCTTACCTCAGTGCCTCAGCATAGAACTCAGAGAAGACAGGAGTTCTCTCTCACTTCCCTGGTCTCTGCCAGCAACTGCTTTGTTCATGGTGTTCACTTCCATACAGCTGCTAGGAAACCAATTCTCCCTCCTTGAGCTCCAAGCAGTGACTGGTCCTGAATTGCCCTGTAGCTCCTCTTATTGGACCTTGCCAGGTCTGGAGTGGTTGATCCATGCAATTCCTTCATGACTGGCTGTGCCAAACACAGCCTCCCTGAGCCACTTAGAAGACTCACTGCCTTTGCTTTCTGTTGAGGTTAACCTTTTCTATTCTTGTGTGGGGCAGAATTCCCACCTCAGTGCCTACAAGTGCCAGCCTAGAATTGTCCCAATGTGGGACACTCCAAACTATCCCTTTTGCCACGCCACTATATCCTGCATGGTACCGTGTAAGGTTCCTGTGTTGACTGTACATTGCTTCTGAACAGGATGTATCCAGCAAAGAGACACTATTAGGGTATGTCTACACTACCACCCTCGTTCAAACTAGGGTGGTTAATGTAGTCATTTGAAGTTGCAAATGAAGCCCGGGATTTAAATATCCCGGGCTTCATTTGCATCTTGCCGGGCGCCGTGTTCCATGAGGAGTAATGGTAGTTCGAATTAAAAAGCCTAATTCGAACTACCTACTCCGTGCCACGTGTAGCCGCGGGCACGGAGTCCGAACTACCGGGGATTTTAAAATGGCAGCGCCCGGCAAGATGCAAATGAAGCCCGGGATATTTAAATCCCGGGCTTCATTTGCAACTTCGATTGACTACATTAGCCACCCTAGTTCGAACTAGGGTGGTAGTGTAGACATACTCTTACTCCTTTAGACCAGCAGAGAAGCATAGTGGGGTAGCAAAAGGGGGCAAACATGGTTATTTACCACCCTGGATAAGGAGGCTTTAGAGGTGGCCTAAAAAGTGACTTTATGCTATCCCATTCTTTCCTTCATTGCATCAGACTACAGAAGTTCTGATCCCAAAGATTAGCATTGGGCCCATAATGTATCACTATACCAGCAACTATGATGGCCAGAATATTCAATAGAAAGGAGCACATTTAGATTAAGTTAATTTGATTTTGTTACTCTAAAAATTTAGGCCACATCTGTACTTATCTGCAGATCAACGCTCTGGAGATGAATTTCTGGCGTTCAATTTAGTGAGTCCAATAAGGACCCGTTAAATCGAATACTGAAGGTGCCCCTGTTGACACCTTGTGAGGCATAAGGGAAGTTAACAGATGCATTTCTCCTACTGACTTCCCACTGTGGGGACAACACCAAAGTTTGAATCAAGATACGTCGACTCCAATTATATAATTAATGTAGCCGGAGCTGAGTATCTTGATTCAAATCTCTGGATAAGTATAGATGTGTCCTGAGAATGTTAGTTTACATCCTCCTCTTTTCCACTCTTCATATCATGTTGTGGTCTCTCTAATCACCACACATGTGGGGAAGGCCAAAACCTGCATTTTTCACCCAGGAAAAGCTCTCATTGAAGTGGATGGGTGCTGTGGATGCTAAGTAGCTCTGAAAAAATTAGGCCCCTTGTGGATAGATAACTATGGATTTAGGCACCTATATTTAGGCACTTGTCACCTGATTTTCCAAGGGGATGAGCATCTATAGCTTCTGAATACTTCAGCATGTGTAGATTTCCAGCATATTTTATCAGTCCCTCAATTATGAAGTTTTTGGCCTTTTGCAGAAGTGCCAATATGTGAAATAATGCTAATATGTTCAAAGGGAGTGATTTTTAAAGTTTTCAGCTCAACTTGAATCTGTCTGATTAAGATCCTTAGTTCTCGCCACAACAATTGCTATAACATTTAGTTCTGGCAATTTCAAAATACAGAAGGATCCATTTAAAAATTCAGAATAATCTTCCACTTTCATAGTGGAGGAGGAATGATGAATGATGTTTGGTGGGGAAGCAAACATTCATAAATCCAGCACACAATTTAAGACAGTCTGGTACGCTTTTTGCTCTCAGCTAAGCAACATATGGGACTTCCCATGTGATCATTCGCATCTACTATGATTGCCAATCCAACATCTGCTTTCACCATATTGGACAGTGAATATTTCAGATCAACAACTGAAATCCAGATGTGTTTGTGTCATGAACTCTATGTACTCTACTTGAAGTGACTGGTGTTTAAAAAAGGAATTCAAAATGTACTCAGACATGCAATAGTAACCTGAAATGTACTCTATCTATTATAAAGCTTTTGGGGTTGACTCCAGGCACCTGAGTACAAGCTTCCCTCCTCAGATCACCTTTGGCAAATGAGACACACTCCATCCATCATGCAATGACTAGAAATATAAGAGGGTATGTCTACACTACAGCACTAATTCGAACTAACTTAATTCGAATTAGTTAATTCGAACTAAGCTAATTCGAACTAGTGCATCTAGAACTAAAAACTAGTTCGAATTAGCGTTTTGCTAATTCGAACTAGCATGTCCACATTGAGTGGACCCTGAACCGAGGTTAAGGATGGCTGGAAGCAGTGCCGGCAGGGCATCAGATGAGGACTTAGAGCGTGGAGCTGCTGTCTCAGGCTAGCCGAGGGCTGTGCTTAAAGGGACCCGACCCCCACCCGGGACAGGCAGTTCTCAGGGGTTCCCCGCTCGTTTGTCTAACTTGATGAGGGTCAGCAAAGCAGTCCTGGCTTGGAGTGCCCTGAATGCCCACACTCGGCATATCACAGGACTCGGCCATCAGTCTGGCTGCACTTGCCTCAGGCTGCCATCCGGGGGGGGGGGCAATCGGGAGGCTGCAGGAGAGCTTCCACCCCGAGGAGCCTGCAGAGCCACCCCAGTCCTCCCCATCGGGGGCTCGTACCCCATTCCTCCCTCACCTCCTTCCACTTACCCCTCCCTAGCCCCCCTTCCTGATGTACAAAATAAAGGACACGTGTGTTCAAAAATAGAAACTCTCTTTACTTAACAAAACTCGGGGAGACTGGGAAAAGGAGGTGGGAGAGGGGAAGAGAGAAGCTGGGAGAGGGGAGGGCAACTAAAATGATCAGGGGTTTGGAACAGGTCCCATATGAAGAGAGGCTAAAGAGACTGGGACTTCTCAGCTTAGAAAAGAGGAGACGGAGGGGGGGATATGATAGAGGTCTCTAAAAGCATGAGTGGGGTGGAGAGGGTGCATAAAGAAAAGTTCTTTATTAATTCCCATAATAGAAGGACTAGAGAACACCAAATGAAATGAATGGGTAGCAGGCTTCAAACTAATAACAGAAAGTTCTTCTTCACAAAGCAAATAGTCAACCTGTGGAACTCCTTGCTGCAGGAGGCGGTGAAGGATAGAACTATAACAGAGTTTAAAGAGAAGTGAGATAAAGTCATGGAGGTTGGGTCCATGGAGTGGTATTAGCCAGGGGGTAGAAATGGTGTCCCTGGCCTCTGTTTGTGGAAGGCTGGAGATGGATGGCATGAGACAAATGGCTTGGTCATTGTTTCGGTCCAACCCCTCCAGGGTCCCTAGTGTTGGCCGCTGTCGGCAGACAGGCTACTGGGCTAGATGGACCTTTGGTCTGACCCAGTACGGCCATTCTAAGCTCAGGGCTCAGGGTTGGGGGTCTCACTGGACCACCCTGATTTTCATGCAAACCTGCTCCTGGGTGGCCAGGCTGGCAGCTATCCTGCCCTAGACGGCCACTTTCCTGTGCCTAGTGCGGAGGTCGTGGATGAGGTCCACGATCTCCGCACTAGACCTGGTGGGCGCCCGCCTCTTGCAGACCTGGGCAGGCTCCCGGGAGCCACCAGCCTGATCCCGGGAAGAGGCGGAGGGCTGGGTGGCAGTGGGTGGCTGGTTCGTGCCGTGCCAGGTGCAGGATCTGCTGGCTGTGTGCTGGCAGGCTTGCACCTGGCATGGGCACCGTAGCCAGACCGTGGCCCTTTAAGGGCTCCGGGGCCGGGAGGGGGGCAGGCGAGTTTCCCTGGTGGTGCCCAGAGTGGCCACCAGGGCAAGCTGGGAAGGGCTAGCCTCCCACTAGTTCGAATTAAGTGGCTACACAGCCCTTAATTCGAACTACTTAATTCGAACTAGGCGTTAGTCCTCGTAGAATGAGGTTTACCTAGTTCGAATTAAGCACTCCGCTAGTTCGAATTAAGTTCGAACTAGCGGTTTGCCTGTGTAGCGCCTATGAAAGTTAATTCGAATGAACGTCTGTTAGTTCGAATTAACTTTGTAGTGTAGACATACCCAGATAGACTAACTTCAGGAGCAAGCTTGCTTGACAGTCACTTCTTCCCCTACAAACTAATCTCCTCATTTATATCAGCAACTTTTTGTATACATGGTCTTCCTTATGAGGATTGCAAAGCATTGTCCATATACGTATGAAATATACTCTATTAATGAATTGTCTCAAAAATGTATCTACAAACTTTGGAAAATTTTGAAAAGAAACCAGTTTTCAAATGTGGCATGTTCACAACCTGTAGTGCTTTGGCAGTAACAAAGAACTACACTTTGACTCTGGTTAAGTCCCTTTTGCACCATTCCTGAAGATCCTTCTCTATGTCACTGGAATGGGTTCTCTAGGGAAGTGGTGGAATCTCCATCCCCAGAGGTTTTTCAGTCTCGGCTTGACAAAGCCCTGGCTGGGATGATTTAGCTGGGGTTGGCCCTGCTTTGAGCAGGAGGTTGGACTAGGTGACCTCCTGAGGGCTCTTGCAATCCTGTGATTTTATGTTTCTATGATTCTATAGGTGGTCAAGGCCATCAACATCATCCTACCTCGGAGAGTCATCAGCCTTGGCAACGTCGATCCCATTGTCACTGGCTTTGCCACTATGGGCTTCCCCAATTGTGTGGGGGGGCACTGATGGCACCTACGTCCCCATGCTGGCCCCTGACCATCATGCCTTTGACTATATCAATAGGAAGAGGTATTTTTCCATCATGCTGCAGGCCCTCATGGACCACAAGGACTGGTTCACAGCCATTTACATTAGGTCTTCAGGAACTCGAGCCTCTTACACAGGATGCACACCTGCACTTTTTTGCCCCGACTGCACCATCATACTATCTGCATCCTGGGCGACAAAGCCTATCCCTTCCTACCCTGGCTAATGGAGCCCTACACGGGAAGGGCTTGGACTCCACTAAAGAGAAGCTGTTCTCCACTAAAGAGACCTTCAATACCAAGCTCAGCAGATGCCATATGGTTGAGGAGTGTGCCTTCGGCAGCCTGAAAGGGAGGTTCCAGAGTCTCCTCACCCACATGGGCCTCGGTGATTGGAACATATCCTGGGTTGTGGGGCAGCTTGCTGTGTGCTCCACAACCTTTGTGAAAATGAGGGGGAGACATTCCTGCCAGGGTGGGGGGCAGAGGCAGAGCAGCTCACCAGGGCTTTTAAGCAGCTGGGCATGGCTGCCATTCGGAGAGCCCATTGGAGGGATGTGCTCATTCAGAAGCCTTGAGGGAGAGTTTCAGCCAAAGCCACCTGTGAGACTCTCCCCTGGGCCTCCTCACAAGGGGACTTTGCATTGCCCCTGTGTGCCTCCCCCGCTTCTCCTGCCCTCCCTTCCCATCTCCCCACCCCACAAAACAAATAATAAAGCCTTGTTTGTTTGGAAACACACCATAACTTTTATTTGGGGAATGTACAACAGGGGAGGGACTGGGGAATGAGCCCGGAATGGGGGTGGGAGGAGGAGGGAGAAGGTGGGGCTACGGGATGGGGCTGGGCCTGGCTCCTGCCTCAGGTACCTTATGAGGCTTTGGCTGCCTGGGAGGTCCCATCGCCTTGTGTTTGCAGGCCTCAGCGGCCTCTGGGGGAGGGTTAAGAGGAGATGTTGGGTGCAGGTGCAGGGGCAGGTGCTGGGAATTGTGGGGAGCAGGTACAGGGTGCGGGTGGCTGGTGGACCGCTCCATAGCTGTGACCATGCACTCCATGACAATTGTGATTGAGGAGCAGTTGGCCTCATGCTGGTGTGACATCTGTTCCCGCATTTTGTGCCTCAGCTCCCATTCAGCCCAGCATTCCTAGTGCTCCTCCTTGAAGTTCCAGTTGAAGGAACGGAGGAAATCCAGGTGTTCTTGCACCAGGTCCTTGCGGGGTTGCCTTTGCCTGCGGTTATCATGAGGTCGGGAGGATGGTGTGGGGGATGGTAGACACACTATGCTCGAAGCTGACCCAGCTGTGAAGAAAAGTGACAGAGGCAGTCATCCCAGGAGACACTGTGTATGAAGCCTAGCCCTAATCTCAGAGCCGACACTGAAGGTCTTGGTTCAGACAATGGCAATGTGCTTTGAGCAAGGCCATCTGTTGCATAGACAGCAGGCACTTTCCAGCAGGGGCACAGATATCCCAGGGGAACCACGCTACCCTCCCACCCCGGGGACCAGCAGGCATGGGAATGTGCTGGCCAGGAGCCTGCAGGTGGGAGGGGGGATGGACTGGCTTGGTTTGCTTTTGTGTCCCTGGTCACACCAGGTCAGGCACTGGAGGCATCCCACAGAGAAAGAACTTCTATCCCTACCCACTGGAAGAGATGGGACAGGCTGTTGGGGGAGGTGTATGTGAGTGGCAGAGGCTTCTTGCCAGAGAGTGTGCTACAGGAGTCGCTTCCTCTTCCTCCCCCTGGCAGATTCCCATACAGGGGATCGGTGTTTGCTGCATCACTGTGCTTGACGGGGAGCAGATGCTGCCCGAGAGTGAAGGCATGAGCCTGTGCCGTGTGCGGCACTGCTGTATGGCTCCATGACCCCAGCCTCCTTAGTGGTGGCTTGTCATGGGAAGGTGTCCCCCCATGGAGACTGGAGTAAGGCAGGCCTCTCCAGGAACCTTGTGAGAAGGATTGAGGGGTTACTGTGTGAGAGCGTCATGAGGCTGACTGCTCTGTACTGATGCTCCATGTGCACCCACATGCTCAGGCTGTTGTGCAATCTCCAGGCCAAGAAGGCTGAGAAAGGAATGCACAGCCCCTCACAGCGGGCCACCTGCCCCGCGTGTGTATAGGGAAAGTGATGGAACTCACCTGAACTGCCTTTTCTGGGTTCATTCGAGCCCTAGGAGACATCCTGGGAGGGGGGACCAGCTCCATGCAGAAGACGACCTCCTGGCTAGCATGCATGGTGTCCAGGCTGGCCTGCTCCTCCTCCTCCTCCTCCTTCTTGTCCTTTTCCTACATATCCTCACCCTGGTGGAGGCTGATGACGGGCATGTCTTGGCTGGAGTTGACGAAGGGGGGGGGGGAGTAACCGCTCTCTCTCCCCCCCCCCTCCCAGGATGGCATCCAGCTACTCATAATAGTGGCAGGTCTGTGATTGCTCCAGAGTGGGAACTTTGTTCCCTGGCCTTTGTGTAGGCCTGCCACAGTTCTTTACTTTTCATCTGCACCTGGACCAGAATGCAGCTGTGCCCCTTAACAGCCAGGCTGCTAGCCATCCGGCCATACACGTCGGCATTTCGTCTCCTGGTGCGGAGATCCTGGAGGTTGGTCTCCTCGCCCCAGACCTCGATGAGATCCAGCATCTCTGCACCAGTCCAGGCCGGTGCCCTCTTTTGCTTCTAGCCAGGGGCTTCAGAGGTGGCTGCAGGTCACATCTCTTGATCCTTTCAGACCAGAAATTAGGGGTAAGTTTTTAATTAGTGAGTGTAATTAACCACTAGAACAGTTTACCAAGCATCCTGGTTGATTCACCATCACTGTAGATTTTTAAATCAAGATTGAATATTTTTCCTAAAAGATATGCTCTAGGAATTATTTTGGGGACATTCTGTTTGATTAGGTGATCACTGTGGTCCCTTCTGGTCTTGGAATCTCTGAATGCATTTCCCCATCTACCTTTATGGGACAATATGGTAACACAAATTTCAAATATGGTGTGAGATTTGCCTTTTCTCCAAGGTTTTGTGGTATCTTTTGTGGATACAAACCATTGTGTCGCAGTGTTCTACACAGTTGCAGTCACAGTAAATGATATACTATGCTATAAGTCTGTGGGTGTTTTGAATTCTCTATTTCCCACACTGCCTAGATTTACTTGTCACTAGTTTCCTGCCTGATAACTGAAGGAATGAGACTAT
Organism: Pelodiscus sinensis; assembly: GCF_052426305.1. Taxonomy (NCBI): domain Eukaryota; kingdom Metazoa; phylum Chordata; order Testudines; family Trionychidae; genus Pelodiscus; species Pelodiscus sinensis. The sequence continues at coordinate 98,296,120 of NC_143056.1, forward strand.
ATTAGGAGTGGCAGTCTAATCAGTGACCACTCTGGGCATTCATTGTCACAGCTGAAAATTCATGAATGAGCTGCAATGGGTCAGCAACTTGCTAACATATCAACTGAAGTAGGAGGTTCCAGTGCATTGGAGCTCTACTTACCATATGTCTGAGATGTTCCTGGAATGGCAGGATGATAGAAACAGTATCTAGAAATAGAAAAAAACACAAGGAAAGCCAGGCAGACGTCCTGCTTTTGCTCACTGCAAACGTATTGAAAGTTTAGTTGTCTTTTGAGACTGTAGTATCATTCACCATGTCACAAGGATGATAAGAACATAAGAACATAAGAACAGCAGTACATCTAGCCAAAGGTCTATCTAGCCCAGTATCCTGTCTGCTAACAGTGGCCAGCACCAGGCACCTCAGAGAGGGTGAACCGAAGACAATGATCAAGCGATTTGTCTCCTGCCATCCTTCGCCAGCCTCTGACAAACAGAGGCCAGGGGCACCAATTCTATCCCCTGGCTAGATTCCCCACAGCCTTTTATGGACCTAACCTCCAGGAAATTATCTAGCTTCTCTTTAAACTCTGTTATAGTCCTAGCCTTCACAGCCTCCTCTGGTAAGGAGTTCCACAGGTTGACTACACGCTGATGATGCAACAATGTGTCTTTCAGCAAAGCAATAACTATGATCACATGTTTTCATATTTCCATTCAAAGCATCCTCTAAGAGGCAGGCACAAGTATATATTATAAGCCTTAGCTACAACTACTTTTGCAGATTTACAAACAACAAATAAATACAGGGTAAGCACCACATTGATTAATAAAGACTACCAGAATTGCGACCAAAAAACAAAGACACAAATTCAGCAAAGCTTGTGCTGGAAATGTGTTCCAACTCTATTCATAATGAGACTTAAAGCATGCTCTGATGTGTTGCTGAATCAGACATAAAAACATGGAATATCAATTAGAAAATTTTAACCATCAACAGCATAATTATTTTGAATATTTGAACTTAAAATATCTTATGGCCAAAATACTGGTTTGATGATATTAGAATGAAAAAACTGTACATGGACAAGAAGATTTATTTTTATTTCTGTAATGCTATTACAGAAGATTTGGGAATTCCAATACTGGGCATCCAGACAGAGGATGCAGATGGAAGGTGAGGTTGGGGGCAGTTGGCTGCATTTTAAAAATGTGCTACCATAGGAAGCACTTGAATAGATCGGCTAAGCTGGTAAGTAATGTTAAAAATCAATCGTTCTTCTTACGATTCCATAAGGTGTGCATTGTTGTTTATGCATTCAATTGGAAATTTGAAGTGATGCAAAAAGAAATGTTTATTTCCTAAAAGACACTATTTTGCATAGGTGGATTGAAGGCGATGCTTTTTTTGGTTAACCAGCAAAATTCTTATCAGATCCATATTATTACAAAAAAAATCTACAGCTTCATGAGGTTACACATACAAGTCTTGCTGGGCTGAACCAGCAGAGGTGTATTGACTTTGTGTCACTGTAAATTAAATGGATCTACAGTCAAATGAAGTCTTAGCACATTGGACAGATATTTTCACTGGATTAAGACAGTAACAAAATACAGTATTGGGCTTCAAAGATTGCTAAAAAGAAACAAAGGATCCCATACAAACTCACTTAATGTACAGCCAAAATTGCAGGCTATATAGCTATGGTATTCCTAGAATAGTTTGCATAGAATCAATTAGATCTGATGTCATAATAAAAACAAAAATAATGTAAAGGTGGCAGTAATAATTATGAAAGTAAAATGAACCATTCTGTCTAGGTTAAAGAAAATTCTGTCTAAGATGATGGAAGGAAAGACCAGATTTGTATTTAGGTGCCTAAATATGTAAATAGACCCCCCATGGACTTTTTAAAGGTCCTAGATGCTTAACTTCCATTCCTTTCATCGGGGCTACATCTACACTATGAGTTTTCTCGGCAAAAATATGCTAGTGAGGGACTTATTTGCATGAGTTGCAATCTCATTTGCAGATTTTCTTCCGATCCATTTTTGCGCTAGGGGTTTTTGCGCAAAAACAAGCAGTGTGGATGTTTTGTTTTTGCGCAAACCCCCCTTTTTCTGCAAGATCCTTATGCCCCAAAAAAGGAGGTATACTGATCTTGTGGAAAAAGGGGTTTTTGCTCAAAAAGAAAATGTCCATACTGCTTGTTTTTGCGCAAAAATGGATCAGAAGAAAATACACAAATGAGATTACTACTCATGAGTCCATCATTAGCATATATTTTTGCTGAGAAAAGTTGTAGTGTATCTGCTTTTTTAGTTACCTAAATACCTTTGAAATGTGGCCCTCGTAACTTCACAGTAAACAGAACAGTCATGCTCAAGACAACACAATTTATTGTGTGGTTAATTAGTTCTGCAGAAAAAGAAAGCCAAGCACAACTATCCAGGGAGATTATAGGAGAAGTAATGCCAAGTACTCTTGAGCTATTACTACTGGATGGTAATGAGCAGAACTGATTCTGATGTCATTTAAATAGCGATTACGTTGGTACAGATCAAGTGCTGCCACATCCAGTTTGCCCAACTGGAGGGTTAGGCCTCAACCCCAGAACATAGCACAAGGTAGAGTGAGGGGCAGAAGTCTAGGTACCATGTTGGGGACATGGAACCTATGAGAGGCGAGGTGAATGTTTGGAACTCTCTACATACCTCTTAGGGCAAAGGAGATGGTTTCAGCATGACAAAAACTCAGAATGCTGAAGTTGCAACCCCTTATCTGAGAACTTCAGGAGCAGGAAAAGTTTAGCTCAGTTTCTATAAGTGAAGAAAAATGTCAGGAGTTATGGTAATTCAGTATCACACCCAAACTGAATAATTAGATATGGGCAAAGCCCATTGATTCCAGAGGAAAGTAGAAAGGGCCTAAGGAAAGCAAACAGCTTTGAGTCCCACACAAGTTCGACAACTCAGTGACTGACCAGTTTGCCCACTTGGATGGTAGAAACAATAAGGGAGGCAACCCACATACCTGCTTCCCTGGCAATGTGGGGTCCAGCAAATTGAACAGGTTCGAAAACTGTCTTTTTGGAGGAGAGGAATATCTGCAAATTCCTGTCCTCATCTCAGAGGGTTTACATTTTCACACTGCACAACCTTTCAATGGCAGTAGAGAATTTCCCATACAATATATCACCAAGCCACGTATCTCATCTCAGTCACTTCATTTAATGTGAAAAAACATGCAGTGACAGAATAGAGCCCTGAGATTAAGGCTCCTAGCACAATGCAGCCACAAGAATTTCACAAGTGAGATTTGCTTAACTGGTCACTAAGTGTTAGCATTGCTCTGAAGACATATGGCTGAAAGTGCTTCTCTGACCATAAAGAAACAGAACTGTGAGTGCAGAGAAACTGCTTGACAAGCAAACTCTCTTTTGTTTAATAAGGCTCTTCATACTTTTGACCCTTGAGAAATCTTAATTAAAGTTAATGGACAAATCTTCCAGAAAAAAAAATTAAGTACTTAAATGTTTCGGTTTTGCTCCGAGTATGCAAAAAAACCTTCTCTTCCCTCACTGGCCTTGCCCCAAGATAACATAACCTTCAAACAGAATTATACACATATTGACAGCTTTCAGGCTTGCTTTGTGTCCCAAACCTGATGGGTGATTGGCAGAGTTTCTGGGCCATATTCACCATTAGCATGAACAGGAGCAGCTTCAATGAAGTCGATACATCAGTGATGAGTATATTATAAGAATAATATAGCTAGAGTTGTGACCACTTGCACCAGAGATGGTCATAAGTTGTTACAAGTCACATTACAGGGCTCATTGTGCTAACCTCTGCCAGGACTTCAAGAAAATGATCATTACATTATTGTACAATGATACTCATGGAATGTCAGTATCTTAGATACAAGAAGTCCCCGACTTGCGATGTGACTGGTTCTGGGGGAAGAGTCACAAGTCAGAGGTGTCATTACTTGAACCCACATTTATGGTAGGCACCGTGTGCTGTCATAAATGCAGGCCGAGGATGTAAGTCGGGGGTTTCCGGCCCCTTCTACACTTACAAAAATGGTTTTAATTGGGGGGGGGGGGGGGTTGGAACTCAGGTGGTCGCAAGTCGGGGGTCTCCTGTACCTACGTGGCCCCCCATTATCATCACGTTGAATTACCTCACAAACTTTTAATGAATTATCCTTCCCACAGCTGAGCTAGATTCATTTTATAGACAGGGGACTGAGGCACAGAGAGACTAAGGCCCTGATCCAGCACTACAAGTCACGGGGAAGGGCCTAAATCGTTTGCAGAAAGTCATAGAGGAAGCCTATGGCAGAGCAAGAAACTGAACCTAGATCTCCATTTAGTCAACGGAACAATTAACCAAGGGTTGTGACGGGTTCTCCATCACTGACAATTTTTAAATCAAGATTTGAACATTTTTTCTAAAAATCTGCCGTAGGAATCAATTCACGGGAGTTCTGTGAGCTAGGTCATAGAGGAGGACAGGCCAGACAAGCACCAGGATCCCTTCTGGCCTTAGAATCCATAAACCCCATATTCCAGGCTAGCATCCTAATCACCAGATCGTTCTTCTCCTAGTGCAGATCTCATAAGGGGTGCCTTGCAGCTGCCACGTTTTAAAGAACATCTATAAATACTGAGGTCAAGATGCTGGAAGAGAAATTTGATTATACATTGCTACACTATTTGTCATTTCTAAAACAAAATTTGGGAAGCTCACATGAGAAACACAGAGCGACCTTGCAGAGTTAAGGAGAATAATTCTACATGGACAGCCATTAGAAAACACCAAACAAACTCTACTGGAGTTACTAAAAAGGGTAAAATTGCACCAAATCATAATCTTTGTGTGGCAAAGAGCACTGCATCTTGACTTCAAACCCGAGGGGAGAGGAGGTCAGAAATGTGAGACATCATCTACCCACTTCCCATTTGGGTGTTGAGAAGTGTAAAAACAGTGCCTGAGATGTTCTATTTTTGTTAGATAAACTTCAAAAACAACAGATAGTCTGGTAGCACTTTATAGACTAACAAAACATGCAGATTCTATCATGAGCTTTCGTGGGCACAGCCACCTTCTTCAGATGCCCACGAAAGCTCATGATATCATCTACATGTTTTGTTAGTCTATAAAGTGCTACCAGACTATCTGTTGTTTTTGAAGTTTATCCTGTACAGACTAACTCAGCTACTCCCTGAAACTTCTACTTTTGTTAGGCACCTCTTATTAGTGGGCTGCCACTCATATTATTTTGAAATTGACCTGTGGCACCACACTTTGAGTATGTTGCAATATTACATAAAACATTGCAAACTGCACTGTGCTCAGTATGGCACTCTAGAAAAGTTCTTAAAAGGGTGCACAATTCATAAGTGACTCCGTTTGGCAATATTCAGAAATGTCAGTTCAAGCATAGTCAAGTGTGTCAGCAGAAAAGGCAGTAAAATACCAAAAAGCAGATAGAAAGTGTTTAGTGCATAATTCTAGGGATCTATCTTAGCACTATTAGCACATCACAATAAACCACACAAATCAGTTCTCAGACTTATGAGCAAAGACAAAAATCTTAGGACCAACAGCTAACAAACTTCCTGAGGCAGAGATCTTTAACAACCAAGTAGATAGAAGGTTATCTCTGAAAAAGAGTTTGACTGAAAATTTCAAAGACACAACGGGCTGTCATACACCTGAAGGAAATTCATGAAATTCCAGTGAAATAACTCAGCAGTTGCAGTTTTTGAATGGTGTGGGTCCTTTTCATACCCTCTGGGCTGATAGGATGTACTTGTTGATACCAGTGATGAATTAGGGTCTTAATTGACAGAGTGAAAAGGATACTATTGGGCTTTTGGGCTGTTTTATTAAAATAATAATAATAATGTATGCATATTAATATGTCTAATTTTAATAATCAGCCCAATTTTTTATCCAAAAAGCAGAAATCAGCATTGGATTTGAAGAGGAGCTAGCCCCTTGTAGCTCACCCTTTGTGTCCCCTTGTAGCTCACCCTTTGTGTCTTAAAGCAGCATACAGACTAGTCTAATCTACTCCTGAGAGTCCACGATGCCAGGAGACCATTCCATCAGCTGTGATAAGGAATACAGAGGTGTTGCTGCCACACCCGCTATGCAGAGGGCTGCAAGGACATGGTGGATAGAAGCTGCTGGGTAATGAACAATTATCCCATCTGGACAGATGTATTCTGTTCCCTGTGCACTGGTGGGGCATTGCAAAGGAGCCAAAGTGGAAAGGATTATGGGGCTGAGTGTGTGTCATGTGGAGTTCCGCCTAGTGGTTGACTGGCAGTTGCCAATTTCTGGCAAGAAAAAATTGACAAAAATGTTAACGTGACCTTTTTTGTACTCTCTGCTTCCCTTCTTGACTCCCCCTCCACCTCTTCTGTCACAATACAGAAGTTTCTTATCTGCTTTCACCCTCCAACCCCTCTTCTTGCCCCATCTGGTCTCCCTCATCTCCCCCCGCCTCCAATCCAGTGGTAGATGGGGACCTTCTCTGGGATCAAGCTTAGGCAGTTTCAAAGTATCTTCCCCTACTGAAATCCTTTTTCCACTTGGGAACCTTGCTCCAGACTTTCTAGGTTCCTGTGGTTGGAGTCCTCCACTTCTGCAGACATTCAGTCTAAGTTTCCTGTAAAGGTCCAGTTTTTTTGTGGCAGTTCACTATGGCCAGATCCTGGGTCAGGCAAGGTCTTCACTGCTCAGCTTCTGGTGGGTCTGTTAAGTCCTTGTGCACTGTGCATGCATGTCAACTACTTCTCAGCTACTCTGCAGCAAGTGTCAGCTCCTTCCAGGAAACAGCCGCTTTCCTCCTTGTTGCTGCCTCTTCCTGTAATAAGCTCTATTTTTAAAGCTTGTCTCCTCCAGCCGGAGTAGGCTCTAATGTTCCTATTCACTATTGGTTGAACCCAGAGGAGGAGCTTAGTCTTCTGACTGGGAGGGGCCTTATGTGGGATTTTTAGTCTTTTGTGGCATTCAACCAACATAAGAGAGCACAAACAGTGATCAATGAGAAGGGGCTTACCAGTAGCTTGTATCTGAGGGAATCTATGGTCCATTTACATGCCAATGCCTCTTTCCTCAGTAAGAATTAGTCTCTCTTCCTGGGGAAGGCTTTCTATTTTGATGCAGGATTGGGTGCTTCTCACCTACACAGTCCTGTGGAAGCAGGACACCAAGGTTAACATCCAAGGCATCCATCTAGAATACAAAAATCCTGGGAAAAGATGGTGACAAAGTATGTTAGAGCCTGTACTTGACTGATTATTGTCTTAAAGAGTCTGCCTCCCACTGGTATCCTAGACAGCTGCTAATTTACATATTTGAGGGGTTAGCCGTGAGACGGCTTCCGGTAGGAATCCTTATATTGCCCTCATATGTTGTAGGTGATCTTCCCAAAAGGGGATTACCGATAATGATATCAAGGCAGGCATAGTCATATCAATAGTGAGTGCTGAGAACTTTAGTATAGAATCATAGAATCCTAGGGTACATCTACACTACATGCCTCTGTCGGCAGAGGCATGTAGATTTGTTTGTTCAGCAAAGGTAAATGAAGCCGCGATTTAAATGATCGCGGCTTCATTTACATTTACATGGCTGCCGCGCTGAGCCGACAAACAGCTGATCAGCTGTTTGTCGGCTCGCCGCTAGTCTGGACGTTCCCCCTGTCGACATCAAAGCCCTTTGTCGGCAGCCCCGGTAAACCTCATTCCACGAGGAATAACGGCAGGGGGATGTCGACAGGGGGAACGTCCAGACTAGCGGCGAGCCGACAAACAGCTGATCAGCTGTTTGTCGGCTCAGCGCAGCAGCCATGTAAATGTAAATGAAGCCGCGATCATTTAAATCGCGGCTTCATTTGCCTTTGCTGATCTGTCTAATCTACATGCCTCTGCCGACAGAGGCATGTAGTCTAGACACAGCCCTAGGGTTGGAAGAGACCTCAGGAGTCATCGAGTCCAGACCCCTGCCCAAAACAGGACCAATCCCAACTAAATCATCCCAGCCAGGGCTTTGTCAAGCTGGGACTTAAAAACCTCTAGGGATGGAGATTCCACCATCTCCCTAGGGAACCCATTCTAGTGCTTCACCACCCTCCTAAGGAAATAGTTTTTCCTAATATCCAACCTAGACCTCTCCCACTGCAACTTGAGACCATTGCTCCTTGTTCTGCCATCTGTCACCATTGCGAACAGTCTCTCTCCATCCTCTTTGGAACCTCCCTTTGGGTAGTTGAAGGCTGCTATCAAATCCCACCCCTCAGTGTTCTCTTCTGTAGACTAAATAAGCCCCAATCACTCAGGCCCTCCTCATTATTCATGAGCCCATTGAAAGATTGCCACTGCATCGTATGCCATAATTGAAATAATGATATCCAATAGGGGTTGAAAAGTGGTCTTCTGTTGCAAGGTGGGGGGATAAGGAAATCTGCAAATATCCTTTGGTGAGCTGTATGGTTCTAAGACATTTCACATATACTGCACAATCAGTGGCAAGACCAGGAATAAATTATTATTATTATTATTGTTACACAATAATTAAGAACAAGATCTTGACTCCTGTTACTTTGCTCTAGTCTCTAGATAATGCTACCTTCCTATGAGCACAGTAACTTAACAGTTTAATTAATAAAACATATTCATCATTACAAGTTGAACCTCTCTAGTCCAGCACCCTGAGGGTATGTCTGCACTACAGGATTTTTTCCAAAAAAATTTCAATTATGTCCACACTGCAGTTGCATTCATTTGAAAGAAAATTGAAAGAACAGAGGGTTTTTTCTGGCATTGGTAATCCGCCTTCTACAAGGAAGAAGCCTTTTTGCAAAAGAGCTCTTTCAGAAAAAGGCATGTGTGGATGGGGAAGAGGGAGTTCTTTTGAAAGAAGAGGAAAGAGGAAAAAGCACAGGTGTCCTGGTGGCCACTCTGTCCATAGTAATCAGTTTAAATGCGAGAGAGCGTCCATTCAGTGCAGACGCTCTCCTTCTGAAGAAGTTTTTTTGGGAGATCTCTTCCGGAAAAGCTTCTTCTGAAAGAAGCCTGCAGTCTAGATGTAGCCTCAGGATCTGACTGGTACCAAACCAGAGAATTTGCCAAACCATGGGAGGTCAATATTGTCTAGCAGCATTGCCAACACTTCCACTGCTTGCTGGGCTCTTAAAAGGCAGTTGGGGTAAATTAGAGCTAAATCACAGCATAGAATACTGAGAACCAGGACTGGTAGCTGTAAACAAACTTTATGGGACTGCAGGAAACTTGGCTACACCCATGATAAATTGTGCTGGATCATTTATGTTGCCAGACCAGAGAGTGCTGGATTTAAAAGGTTCAACCTGTATTTCAATATAAGAGGTTGAGGGTTAAATCAAAAGCTGAACAGCAGCAGAGATTTTAAGCAGTTTTATTTCTGTAAGACAACAGGCATTTCCAGCAATGCCTATAGCATGATACAGCCGGTATGACTGGAGAGAACATAGTGAACGTTTCTTTTTCTACAATTTCCATGATGTCTTGCAAAGTCGCCATGGTTAAAATGGTTGTGAAAGACATTGCTCATCAAGAATTAAGAAACAAACCTACCCTTTCCTCCTGAATCAATGCCATGCCTGCATCATTTGGCAGTTTTTGTTACAGTGCTTCAGATTCACGTTTCCCTCTGAGTTGTATAAGAATTTATCAGCTTCCTCCTTTATGATTTCCACTGTCACCAAAAATGTGTGTGTCTTGAATACCAACACTTTTTTTTTGCCCACCTTAATTATAGATGTCCCTACCAGACAGCATAGCAAGAATGTCCAGTTTTACAGTGACATTTCCATTTGGTAGCTTGGGTGCCCTTGTATGGCAAGTATATGTTAATTGAAGGATACATCCCATGCAGAGCTCTCACGATGTCAGTGTGTGCTATGCCCCTACATTCCTTTAAAATCACTAGGATTGGCTAGTTTTCAAGGAAAATTCCCCCAGACTTGCTTAGACAGTGCAAGGGAAGCAAGCACATTTTGTGCTTCAAGTCCTAGTCATTCCAGTTATTATAGGAGTGAGTAAAATCATACATTAATGTGATGGGAGGTAAATAATTCAAGAAATTATTTAACTGTTTTGGTCTTAAAATGCAATATGAGGCTATTCTTGCATTTATAGAGAGTCCATTTGTGACCTTAGTTTAAAGGTAAACTGAAACATTAAGATCCCAGCTGTAATGTACAGTGGACCCCCTTCTGAAATTATCACTTCCCTTTGAGAACTTGAATGCACAAAAAGTGCAAGTTTGGCCATTTGGCCTTTAGCCTATTATTGCTAGCACACATAATGGCTGCCACTTTTGCTGCTTAGGAAGCCGTGTAGCCTCTATTTCCTTTTTATGCATTCTTTTGGGTGCTACAGCATAAGATACGCTGAAAATTTAGATGTCAAGCTGATACATTACATTTTACCCTGGCCTGAAAAGTAGGCAATTACTGCAAAAGTGAGCAACAAACACCATTTGATCTGCAGCACTTTCCTCGCTCAGCACAAGAGATGTATTTTGCTTTCCTCCCACAAGATAATATAGTGACCATAGAGGACCTCAATCATCAGTGAAAAAATCAAATCTCTTCAATAACTACTATCATACAAATATTTGTTGATAAAGACATGAAGACTCGTGTGCTTAAACATCAAACTGCTCAACACGAGAGCAAGGAAACAGAGGGAGTGCAATAAGAAGTTGTTCCAGTCTTGCCATATTTTCTTCCCATGTACGAGAATTAGGTTTATTAGAAATCTCATGTGTTTTAAAAAGCCTCTAGGACTCTTTCAAAATACCTGGTCTCAGAATTATCAAAATCCTTCCCCCATGCATAATTCATCATAGTCATTAGGATTAACAAACAGGATCGTACATTATTTAGTGTCGTAACTGTTTGACCCATGCAGAAGGTCAACATCAACAGCTATAAGGCTACGTCTAGACTGCATTGCTTTTTTGGGATACTGGAAGTATCCCAAAAAAGCAAGGAATGCGTCCTTTTTAAAAAAAAAAAATTGAAAGGATGGATGCACTCTTTCACCATCCCTGTAAACCTTGTTCTATGAGGAATAAGGGATGGCTCAAATGAACACTTTCTTTCGCAATTTGGTGCCGTGTAGATGCTCCAAACTTTGAAAGCACCTCTTTTGAAAGTAAATCGGAAAACGATACGCAATTTATGCACTGCAAATTGTGTTTTTTTTTCTGATTTAACAGCACGGTATAGATGTAGCCTAAGAGAAGATGGGTTCACATAAGTGTCTATAGGCAAAACAGACTAGAACTTTCAGAGTCAGTTTCTTATTTAGGCACGTTATTTCCTTTTCTCACTTTTTCTTGCCCTGTTCACACATACAGATTTTACCCTAAAATACATACAACCTGTAAGGAAAGACTACTGACCTTGCCTAACTTAGGGTTTCATCCATCTCCCATTGAGATCAGTGATAATGTGTACAGGAAGTCCCCGGGTTACGTACAAGATAGGGACTGTAGGTTTGTTCTTAAGTTGAATCTGTATGTAAGTCGGAACTGGCGTCAGCCGCTGCTGAAACTGATCAGTTTCAACCGCGGCTGAATCTGGACGCCAGTTCTGACTTACATACAGATTCAACTTAAGAAACCCAGGCCCCCCCAAGTCAGCTGCTGCTGAAACTGACCAGCGGCTGATTCCAGGAAGCCTGGGGCAGAGCAACTCTGCCTGGGGCTTCCTGTAGTCAGCGCTGGTCAGTTTCAGCAGCAGCTGACTTGGGGACGCCTGGGGCAGAGCAGCTGGGGTGCTGCTGGGTTGCTCCAGTAGCACCGCTCCTCGGCTCTACTGGAGCAACCCAGCAGCACCCCAGCTGCTCTGCCCCAGGCGTCCTGATTCAGCCGCTGCTGAAACTGACCAGCAGCGGCTGAATCAGGATGCCTGGGGCAGAGCAGCTGGGGTGCTGCCGGGTTGGTCCGGAGCAGCGCTGCGGGACCAACCCGGCAGCCCCCAGCTGCTCTACCCCAGGGATAGGCAAGAATAGCCTGGTCTGCTGGGGGGGGGGGCACTAGCTGCACCCCCCTCCCTCCAGCAGACCAGGGGGACAGGAGCAAAGCCGCAGAGCACGCCCGCAGCGGGACAGCCCAAGCGTGCCCGGGCTGTCCCGCTGCGGGCGTGCTCCAAGGCTTTGCTTCCTGTCTCCCTGCAGACTAGGGAGACGGGGAGCAAAGCCGCTGAGCACACCTGCAGCGGGACAGCCTGGGCGCACTTGGGCTGTCCCCCTGCGGGCGTGCTCAGCGGCTTTGCTCTCTGTCTCCCTGGTCTTCTGGAGGGGTCCAGCAAAGCTGCTGGACCCCCCCAGCAGACCAGGGACACCAGAGCAAAGCCGCCGCCTGGGCGGCTTTGCTCATTTGCCCGGGAGCAAAGCCGCCCAGGCGGCGGCTTTGCTCAGGTGTCCCTGGACTAATGGGGGGTCCAGTGACTTTGCTGGACCCCCCCAGCAGACCAGTGGGACAGGTGCAAAGCCGCCCAGGCGGGGGGAGTCCCGCTGCCTGGGCGGCTTTGCTCCGGGGCAAACGAGCCAAGCCGCCCAGGCAGCGGGACTCCCGCCGCCTGGGCGGCTTTGCTCGGGTGTCCCTGGTCTGCTGGGGGGGTCCAGCAGCTTTGCTGGATCCCCCCAGAAGACCAGGGAGACCGGGAGAAGCTTTTCTCGCCCCGGAGGACACGGGTGGCGATCCGCCACCCGTGAGCTCCGGGGAGAGAAAAGCCCCATTCGTAAGTGCGGATCCGACATAAGTCGGATCCGCCTAAGTTGGGGACTGCCTGTAATATCATTTTCTTTGGAATTCTGAGACACAAAGAGTGAAAGCAGAACAGATCCTGGTATTCCATTTTCAGCCATGTGGGTGAAATTGAGAAGGCCACCTCAATGACTATTGCATCACTTATGTCTCACTAAATGCATTTGAGAGTCCTGTGTATCTGTGACCAATTTATTAACTGTAGCTTCAAAATTCTCTGGTTAGATCATTTGCAGTCAGATTATATGTTAATAGTCCTGTTTTATTGTGACGCATATTCTCTAATCTAATAGTGCTTGTCTTTCAGCCTGTGAAGTGAGAGTTATTTGTACCCCACTTCTAAAACTTAATGAGCACATGCAAAGGTATGCAAAACTGTTTTTGAAGATAAAACAGAACAGTGAATAGAATAAAATGAAAGTTACTCCCTGCAAATTATAAACACATGCTTGGTACCAGTAAAATGGAAAACATTCCTCTGTTCTACTCATTTAATATCAGTAAGTGCTCATGTCCAGTCCAATTATTATCACCTTGTAACTGGCTTTTCGTGTCTCCCGCTACCCACTCCCAGTATTTCTGTATACAGTAAGATTGTATTTTGTGAGCCAAGAGTTCTGCCGGTATAAACTGGGAAAACTCTCTGGATTTTAACAGAGGGCTGCTGATTTATACCAGGGAATTGGTCCATTAATGAATATCAGTCATTACAAAATGACTTATTTATTCGTTCCAGTAAAAGAGGTAGCAGAGGTTGTGACTTAAAGTTTCATGGAGTGCTTATATTCTACAAAAACTAATTCAATAATCCTTGAATGATATGAATATTCTATCACAATTGCTGCCATGATCCAATTTCATTACAGGTCGTTTAATTAATAGCTAACCCTAAACCATCACATTTGAATGGAAACATTAATAACCCAGCCATACCTCTATTCTCCCAATTCTTGTGAAGAAAAAAACATAAATATACATACATTGTTTATATGCCTGCAGGCCAACTGAATATATCTTAGTGCCAGTCGAAATAAGACAGTTGAACACTGCTGAAATTCTACTGAAGTATCTAGCAAAAGGCCTGGGGAAAAGAACACAATAAGTGTTCAAGAACATCTCACAATGTAATAATCAATGTGTAATATGAGCTGGGGGTTAGTTAAATAAAATGTGAAAGCTGTATTAATGAATCTTTTTGCTGTCCAACACAGCATTTCATTTTCTTTCATAGGCTGCATAATGCAGAGCCTGGGAATAAATTATAGATGAAACCCCCATCATATGTTTATAAATACACTAACATTAGCATTTTACTTCCTCATAAATCTGCACCAAACATTCAAGCACAAGATAGAAAGCCCTGTAAAACAATGATAAATTCTCGGCTTGCAAGCCTTGACTAGTGGCCCATTCATTTCTACCGCTGTTCTTCAAACATTACTTCCTTCGCTCATGCCCCCTCATTTAAAATCCATTTTAATTTAAAGATGCTCGATGCACTCCTAGTGGTACATTTACTCATCCTAGTTATACATCATGGAGCAGGGAAAAGAAAATTGTTTAATCTAGAGATATGGTTCAATGTGGTCACCACTGAACAGTGGAGTAATTACCAGATCAGCTCCGCTAAAAATGCACTCAGGGTGTTCTGTGACCTATCATCTTCTAATCTGCATAGTGAAGTATAGCTTCATAACTCTAAATTGCTGACTTAATTAAAACCAGGACCTTTCTGTCATTTAATTACAGGGAGAAAGGTTATTGCTTAAATGCAATTTTCCAAATGTGATTTCTTAACAGTTATTAACTGCTTCACCATCATTTATTGTTTCAGATTTTTCAATTTGAAAATAGTCCCTGTGACAGAAGTAATGACTTCATGAAAAACTCAATCTAGATGGAGCTGAGCAGACCCATTTGTTTCTCGTAAGTAGAGCAGACAGAAAACTTGAAAATGTCACAGGAGGATCCTGTGATTGCTCTCACTTTACAGGAGTAATTACGAACCAAGAGGTTGTATTAAAGGTGAAGAAAAGAGGTTTATGACAATTTCGAGGGTTTTTATTTCTTGCCAAATATTGTGCTTGCATTATCAACTCTATCAAGAGAGACAGAGATTAATAATTATTACCTTCTCCCAGTCCAACAAACAGTACTGGGTCAGACACCTAAAGATGTTTGCAGATTTTCTGTTGACTTGAAGAGAAACTGCTAAATTAAAAAAAAATATTCCGATGTAATTTCCCTCTGCAGACAGAACTCCGGTGTTCTCTTGAAAAGCATAAGTAGGAAATTTAAATGCTCTTCAACATAAGATTTAAATGACAGTTCATTAACTAAAACAAGGTTTCTCATCCACAGGATGTTGATACAATGAGTCCAATTCTCCTCTCACTTAAGTCAGTTTCTCTCCATTCAGGGGAGAATCAGGGTCTATGCCTTCTATGTTGGGTAAGACTGTGGCCACTAACACTAAGACCTGTGGATTAAGAAGGCATTTTGCATGGATGGAGAAGTGTCTGCATTTGGCATAATAAGTGGAGCTGTTCCAAAAGTCTTTGGGCCCGATTTCAGTATATGCTTCAGCTCCTTTGTGCTCCTTTGGGATGCCAAACAGCCATGAATTCATCTTAATTAGCCAGTCCAGTCAGTCAGATCTGCATTGCTAGTGTCCAAAGATCTGGCCCTGTTTGAGTATAGCATATAAACAGGTTAGGGGAGAAAGCATTTTTTTTCCCTCCAGGTAGTCACAACATATAGTTGCTGTCAAGGCTGATTCCCCACTCTGGCATGATAAATACAGAAGTGGGGGCCTGCAAAAGTACCCCAAAACCTTATCTTTCCAGGTTTTGGTATAATGCTTCCCCCCAAAATCTTAAAACCCTAAGACTGAACCCATCATTCTCAGCCCCAACCTACAACAATGATTTAAATGAAGAAAAACAAAACCTATCTGAGTTAAGGACCTGAGCAACACTGGATAAATCTTCTGCAGGATAAATACAAGCTATTATTGCACCTACCACCAATACTGGCTTTTGCACAGCATTTTTTTTTCATTGTTCACCCCTCTTGTTTGAACCTTCAGTGATGAGCAAGGGCAGTTCTTATGCACCCAGTGTCACTTCCTCACAGAATAGATTTTGGCTTGCAATGCTATGGCCAGGAGTTCTAAACAGGCATTTGTAGATGTCAAGGTAAAGAAAAGGTCAAGAAAAGAATGGAAATTTCATCTTGACAGCTGTTTGTTATCAAGATTAGTATTCCCCACTTGGTCATACTAAGAATGTTTGAATTTTAATTACATCCCATTTGGTGTGATGAACAGCCTTTCCAAAACATGCATGAAAATAATGAGCAAGAGGTATCCCAGATCAGGGTAATCATTGCTATTAACGGGCTTTAGGAAAACAGTGAGGGGTGGCATAAGAGTTGGTTTTTTTACTGAGAATTAATTTATTCTCTTCCCTCCCGTTTTCTGTAGGTATGGAGGCTCCAGTCTTGCAATGAGGACCCTGCAGATAGACCCCTGAATTCACTAACATCACCTGAGAGAAGCCCTGATTATCAATCTAGTGTTGGGGCGATGGCAAGAAGCACTACAGATCTATCGGGTCACTAAGCGTGGAATATCTCCAAGTATCATTTGCATAATTAATGAGTGGCCGCTTTTTGCACAAGAGGCTTTTGTGCAAAAAGGAGCCATCTACACTGCTCCTTCTTATACAAAACCCACCTCTTGCGCAAGAGCAGTTCTGCCGCATTTTTTTCAGGAAGAACTGCTCTTGCACAAGAAGTGGTTTTTGTGCAAGAAGGAGCTGTGTAGATGGCTTCTTATTCGCAAAAGCCTCTTGCGCAAAAAGTGGCTGCTCATTAATTATGCAAATAAGACTCGACGATATTCCACACTTAGTCTCATTTGCATATTACTTGCGCAAAACCAGTGCAGTGTAGACATAGCCTCAGTGTGGTTCACTGTCCTTTAGAGTGGCACTTAGACCACTAAGGGTATGTCTACACTACCCTCCTATTTCGAAATAGGAGGGTAATGTAGGCATACCGCAATTGCAAATGAAGCCCGAGATTTGAATTTCCCGAGCTTCATTTGCATAAGCCGGGCGCCGCCATTTTTAAATCCCGGCTGGTTCGAACCCCGTGCCGCGCGGCTACACGCGGCACGAACTAGGTAGTTCGAACTAGGCTTCCTAGTTCGAACTACCTAGTTCGTGCCGCGTGTAGCCGCGCGGCACGGGGTTCGAACCAGCCGGGATTTAAAAATGGCGGCGCCCGGCTTATGCAAATGAAGCCCGGGAAATTCAAATCCCGGGCTTCATTTGCAATTGCGGTATGCCTACATTAAGCCGCTAGTTCGAACTAGCGGGGTAGTGTAGACATACCCTTTCAGAGAGAGATAAGAATAAGGGAGCTCTACAGTCTAAGCTGAGAGCCAGCTGGCTTCATAGCTCAAGGTATAGTCTAGAGGCTCCTATGCTACTTTCCAGAGGGCCCAGGTTCAAATCTACTTAGTAACAGTTAGTATATATAGCTTCACATCAACCCTGTGAGGAGAAAATGTATTATATTCCCCTATAGAGGATATATGTACACTACATTCCTCCTTTGAAAGAGGGAATGCAAATACAGTGGAGCAAAATTGCAAATGAAGCAGGGATTTGAATTTCCTGTGCTTCATTTGCATAATGGTGTCCAGGTGCTTTTTTGAAATACCCTCTTTCAGAAAAAAGAAAGCAGTTTAGATGTGGTTATTTCAACCCTCCCCCCTTCTTTTGAAATAATCCTAAAACCTCATTTTTTAAGGAGCAAGGGTTATTTCAAAAGAAGGGTTTTTTTTCCAAAATATCCCCATCTAGATTGTGGTTGTTTTTTTTCCGAAATATGGTAGTTTGAAAAAGCGTCCAGATGCCATTATGCAAATGAAGTGCAGGAAATTCAAATCTGCGCTTCATTTGCAATTTCACTCGGCTGCATTTGCATTCCTCTCTGGAAAGAGGAATGCAGTGTAGACATACCCTTACAGAGCAAAACCTGATACACCAAGTTTCAAAGTGACATGCCTATGGTCAGACAGGAAGTCTACAGAGTAGCATGAAACTTAATCCAATTTTCCCATTTTAAGGTTCTAACCACTGGATAATCCTTCCTTCCTGAGCAAATAATCACAGAGAGTTATTTTTATGACCACTTTTTCTTATTTCCTCATTTTAAAAGATGTCCATGAAGTAATGGTTAAATTCACAAATGTATTCCTTCAAAATCAGTCATTTTCTTGTAATTAATCCCTGGACTATAGAGTGGTTTATTGCAAATATTCACAATTTGTGTAGTGTTGGTTGGTTATAAGGTAATTTCATACAATTTCTGTTCCGTGATTGAAAGCACAGAGAATATTACAATTCAAAATTTGTGCTGTATTTATGACTATGATTGTGATATTGCCCACAATGTTCTAAACATAATTTGACTGTGTAATAACAATTTATGCTATGATGGTTACTCAAGCAAGTCACATGGTACTGTTCTTATGCCTGATTTGATGATTTACACAACCAACCAACACTGTGCACACTGAAATGTGTACATTCATGTGTATACAACATGCAATTCATTTTCAGCCACTATTCAAGCATTCTGGTTCAAGTTTTCTTTTTGCAAGTATCTGTGTTAGCAAAGCTTGAACCCTTAAATGTTGGTGTTTAGCTTTGTTTGTGTAGTGGTGGTGAGAGACACCTGGTTTGAGCATAGGTGAGTGTGTATTACCCTAGAACTGTTGATGGCACAGGAAAGAACAGAAATCTGGAGGGATGCCTTGAAGCAAAAGGAGGAATGTATGAAGCTGAGGGAAGAAATGGAAGTGTCTGAAGAATAAAGGAGTGGTAGAAAGGAAAGGCAGAGGCACCCAAGGGAGAAAAAGCATTGACACTAGAAGGGAAGATATAGAAGGAACAGTGATAGAAATGTAGCTGTGTTAGTCTGGTGTAGCTGAAACAAAAAACAGGACTATGTAGCACTTTGTCCTGTCTTATAGAAGGAACAGAAACTGTCACTGGAATCAGACTAAAACAGGCCTGAAGAAGCAGTGCCAAAAAACACTGAAATGACAAGGAATTTAAATGCAGGCGGTCCATCCAGCCAAATGACTTGAGAATTGGAGATTATATTTTAATGATGCAAACTGTCATCTAATCTGTTTAGTTAGAAAATGATATTATTGAATTCTATGGTACTCCTAATAAAATGGTGGGAGTTTAACTTTCGGAAATGTTGTGAACTCATTTGATATCAGAAGAAAACTTTCTCTCTGTGAAGCAGTGCAGGTTCCCAAAGAAAGCAATGGGACACTTAGCTGTATTTAAAATGAGATTAGAAAATAGATAGCAATGGGCAATCCCGCAGTGGAAAAGTATAGTTTGGAAATAAACTTTTTCCAGTCCAATCTTTATGAGCAAGACAAATCTAGCTGAAGCTCTGCAGAACCATCTGGGAAGACTTTTGGACTTTTGGATTGCATGAAGTGAAAGAGATTCAGTAGAGATGGTGGCCAAGGTATTTAGATGCCCTGGTACCTCTGCCATCAGACTCCAGTGCCTGGCTGGGGAACCCAGGCCCACCCATTAAACTAAGTTCCAGGCCAGGAACCCTACAACCAGCTATCCAGGTCTGTTTAGTCTGCCCCTATTGCTGTTTTCCTGGGCTCCTTCCTACCCATTGCTACGTCTAAACTGGCATGATTTTCTGCAAATGCTTTTAATGGAAAAGTAGCTCAATTTGCGTAGCTTATTTTGAGTTAAGCCCTGCTGTGTAAATGCACCCTTATTGACCTCAGGTCCTCGTTAACCCTACCCGGGCTGGTGGAACTCATAACACGGTCACCAATACCTTCTTTCCGCAAACTTTTCCCAGACGCCGTTTAGCTCAAATGTCCCTGCATGGATGACTCACTCAGAAACTCTAATTTGAATGTGTCTGTCTTCAGTGGAGAAAAACTGGTGCAAAGTAGTCTCATATAATGAAAAAGAAAATGATCTAAGCACTGGCCTCTGCTTTACCAAGCTAAACTGAAATCAAGAAAAAAACCTGAATTAATTGAACATGTAGCTGGGATCCCTCATTTCCCCCACAACAGAATGGAATCCGCAAGTAGAAATGCTCAACATCAATGTTGTTGTCATAGGGACAATCAACTTTTTGATTTTAGGAGAATGGAGAGCAAGGGGGAAAAAAGTGCTCTACAATTATTAAAGCTACATCTACACTGCAGATCTACCGGAGGTATCCTGGAAAAACTCTGCAGTGTCCAAGAAATGCATGTGCTTTTTTGGAACAATTTCCGAAAAAGCAGACACGTTCTTTCGCCATCTCTGTAATCCTGTACAATGCTAAAAGAGGAGGTTTTTCCAAAATTTGGCCCTGTGTAGATGGGCCAAATTTTGGAAAAGCCTCTTCTGAAAGAAAAGCGGAAAAAGATATGCAATTGCGATTCACAATTTGCATATCTTTTTCCGACTTTTCTTTGCAGTCTAGATATAGACTAAGATACTACATTCGAGGTAACCCACTAACACCAAATCCAGCCATCACTTATACCTTTGCAACCTTAATGGGTAGAATTTGAGCCAATATCAGACACTTATAAAATTGTATACAACAGATTTTCTCTTAATTTTATAAAAGCAGACACCCAAATAGCAAAAGAAGGCTGTAAATTGATTAACATTCTTTTCTTTGATATCCGACAGTCCCAATCAACTTCTTATCATTTGGGAATAGATCCCCTGCCCACCTATGCAAGAAGACTTCTTACAAATATATACACAGCTTTGGTTTTATAATTCACAACAGCTATTTTCTGTGGTGTATGAGAGAGTGTGTGCTTACAGATCAGCTTATCGTTCTGCTTTCTGGTCTTTCCATGTTTCCCCAGGAATAACAATACAGATCCATCACAAAAACAACCCATGGATTGCTAACCATGCCATTATTCCAGGATATCATGGACACTCTATTAATAGCCTGAAATGCAGAATAAGCCTTTTTTTGGTAATGTCCTATAGTTTTCTCATTTGATAAACTTGCAACTATTCTGTTTCCATTTAGGATTATTCAGAAGTCAAAGCTCCAGCTATTTTTGTCGGCAAGATTCAGTTTGGAAACTGCAGAATCTTAACACTCTAACTGCATGTCACTGTCTCATCACAATCCTAATTCTATGTTCCGATAATAAAATTTCATTAGTGTCTGCACATCTTTTGCCTTACCTTTGAAGTACTGTCTTGTGCTGAAACGATTAGCAGTACTTTACGTCATATCACTTGACTGTTTGACAGCCATTGTGAGCGAGCTAAATGGTGAGAAATTAAAATTTCTGACAATTTCCATTACCTCTAAATTGCTGAGAAATTAAAGGATATTTACTTTTACAAATATTAAAGGTTGTTTAAAATGTAAACTGACTTCATTTCATTAGATTCCCCAATGTGCTAATTCAAAATGACTACACAACCTTATTTGAATAAATTACCAACTCATTTTCCCCAAAACAGAGGACATTTCCTCCAGGCTGGGTTTTTGACTGTTTGTGTCAGTGCAAAAAGAAAATAAAAACGTATGAATATTTCAGAACAGAAGATCGGTGAATTTCTCCCTTGTTTCATCAGAGGAGAATAATGAGGTTTGTTATTCGAGGATACTGATTTTTAGTAATTCACCAAGGAGCATGCCATAAAATATTGGTTTAATGATATAGCATTAGCTTACTTTGGGGAAAAAATACCTGCGATTAAGTCAATGAACTGTTTTTAAATAGCATGACATTGATTAGTTATTTGGAATGGGATGTTAAAGGCCATTTGTGCTCTGCTAAATGGCAACTGGTTGGGAGTGGACGTTGGAGGGGTAGTTCAGTAAGGTACTCCATTCACAGGGTAACATAGGTGCATTATGGCAGTGGGAAGGGAGGCACTGGCATTGCTCTGAAGCATCAGGTACTGGTTACTGCTGGAAGCAAGAGGCCAGACTAAATGGACCAAGGCTCCGATCCACTGGGACAAATCCTGTGTACTTAATGGTGTCTCTCTCCGTGTTCACAAAGCATTGCTTTGAATTCTCTTTTTACTTTGTCCTTCGTCTTCCATTGTAGCCGATCAATCATAGGAAATTGTTTTTAAGGTTATTACCATACTTTGATAAGGTGCATGCATGTCTGGGTGGAACACCATGCCTAGAGAATAGTCATCAGTGGCTGAAAGGGCATGCCAAGTGGGGTCTCACCGGGATCAGTCCAGGGTCCAGTTCTATTCAATGGGCAGGTCTAGACTACATTCCTCTGTCAACAGAGGTATGGAAATAAGGCACTTCAAAAGTGCAAATGAAGCGGGGATTTAAATATCCTGCGCTTCATTTGCATAATCAGAAAGTAAAACCACGATCTAGACATGGTTGTTTTGAAAACAGCAGGCTTTTTTGAAAGATCCTGTACTCAGGAACCATTTTTGAAGGAACCGCATCTAGATCATTAGCTTCTATAAAACATGAGAGTCTCTGAAAGCTAACTTCAGTTGTATAACCAAGATGAGCAAGGATGAATTTTAAGCCACTTCCTCCTAACTTTTTTTACTCTCCTTCCTTTCTTTCAAGGTGATCAGGATGTTTGTCCTATAGCCAAGTGCTAGCTAGGAACAAGAAAAATACTTGAAAAAAGGTAACAGAGCAGCGAATTCATATTCTGAGTTCAAGAACAGGAAACCATAGACTTCCCATCAACGGCCACGATTCTGTATTCCATTTTACATTTAAGCTAAACAATCTCTTTTATGAATTAAATTTTCCTCACTACTACAAACATTTTATTGCTGTAAATTAATTTTTATTGCAGAATATGCTACAAGCTTATGAAGCAAACTAGGGGTATGTCTACACATCAAAGTTAAATCGAAATAGCAGCTGTTATTTCGAATTAACTTTCCTAGCATCTACACAGGTAAACTGCTATTTCAAATTAAATTCGAACAAGCGGGGCACTTAATTCGAGTTTGATAAACCTCATTCTATGAGGAGTAACACCAAACTCGAATTAGCTAATTCGGAATAAGCGCTGTGTAGATGCTTAGTCCAAAATAGGGGGCTTCCAGCCTTCCCAGTTCTCCCTGGTGGCCACTCTGGGACAAACCAGGAAAACTCTTCTCCTCTCCCCTACATACAGAGCCTTAAAGGAGTAGACTCTGGCCACACTGCTGTGTCATAGCCAGGCCTGCCAGCAGTCCCAGACCCTCAGCAGAGGCCACAGCATTAGCCAGGCAGCCAGTGGCAGCAAGCTGTCCCCTGCCCAGTCCCCCAGCATCCAGGAGACAGCCAGGGGCCATAGACGGAGGGCACCCTCATGGACTAGTGCAGAGATCATGGACCTCATTGAGATTTGGGGGCAAGACCCTAATGTCCATGATCTCCGCACTAGATGGAGGAACGCGGCCATCTACGGCTGCATAGCCGCCACCATAGCCAAGAAAGGCCACAGGCACACCCAAGAGCAGGTGCTCCTGAAGATAAAGCTGCTGTGGCAGGCATACGCCAGGACCACTCGGGGCAGCTCCTCAGTAGGGACAGACACCTGCCCCAACTTCGAGGCACTAGACCGGATCCTGGGGGGCGGGATGGTCCATGCCACCCTGTGGGGCAGCGAGCCAGGACCGAAAGGCCCTGACCAGGGTGCAGAGGAGGAGCCGCCACACCACCAGGACCCCCGAGCAGTCCCACCTGCAGAGTCATCAGGGTCATCCAGGGAGGCCACACCATGTAAGTGCCATCACTGTCCCCTTCCCAGGGGGGGAGCGGGAAGAGAGACCAGGGACCGCGCGTGTGGGCCTTGCTTACCACAGATCTCACAGCAACCTGTGCACGTGAGAACACGTGCCGTGCCACCCCTGGGCAGGTGACTCCAGTTGCCTGCCACTCAGGGGCCATGGCCTGATAGCCACACGTGTGTGTGAAGAGACCTGACATGCTCCTGACTCCAGGGTGGGACACAGCAGGACACCTCCCTTCACAAGCCCCCTCTACACAGAGGCAGGGGAAA
Source organism: Pelodiscus sinensis (assembly GCF_052426305.1). Taxonomy (NCBI): domain Eukaryota; kingdom Metazoa; phylum Chordata; order Testudines; family Trionychidae; genus Pelodiscus; species Pelodiscus sinensis. Next base: position 98,320,031 of record NC_143056.1, read on the forward strand.
TCTCTCCCCCACCTTGGCCACACTATACACAGCACAGGGGCATGGGTGCAGTCTTGGGGCAGCTCCCACTCCTGGGGATAGCCGGACATTCCGACCATGGCCTCTGTGCAAGCAGAGCAGCTCTGAGGGTGCAGGGCATGGTCATCCTCACCTTGCAGAGGGGGGCTGGGCTTCACCCACTGTGTTCCCAGGGAGAACTGTCCACTTCTCTTCTTTCTCCATACCTGCACCAGCTGCGTGTGCAGGGTGCGCCACCCCACCCGGGACATCCTTCCGCACCCGAGGGCTGAGCAGGACCACCCACAGACTCGACGGGTACAGACAGCAGCACCTGGAGGCCGTGCAAACCATGCACTGCACCATGCAGGAGTGGGTGCAGGACGACCGGGAGTTCTGCCGGGAGCTGCTTGCCCAGGCTCGTGCTCTCTGCAACCACAGGCAGACCCTGGTGCAGAGCGTGCTGCCCCATGCTGTTCCAGCACCTGCTGCCTCCCGAGTGAGCGCTCCTCCTCTCCCTCCTGCCTCTCCCTCCACAACCTCCACACTCTCCTCCTCAATCTCCACCCCCCCATGTCAACCTCCACACTCTCCTCCCCATCTCCCTGGGGACACCGAGGCCCCCGCATCCATGGTGCTGGGAGTCAGTTGGCCCAGTGAGACCCCCACCTTTGAACTTCCTCTCCCCCTTCTTCCCCTTGCCTCCTCCTTCCAGGTCCCTCCTCCCAGTTTCCCCTCTCCCCTCTCCCACCCTCTCTCCTCCTCTCTCCCACCTCCTTCACCAGTCTCCTCAGAGTTTCATACCCACCTTGGTTTTGTTAAATAAACACAGTTTATATTTTTGAAAAAATGTGTCCTTTATTTTTTACATCAGGAAGGGGGGCTAAGGAAGGGTAAGTGGAAGGAGGTGAGGGAGAAATGAGGCACAAGCCCCCAGTGGGGCAGACCAGCTCTGCATGCTCCTCAGGGTGGAAGCTCTCCCGCAGGGACTCCTGAATACTGACAGCCCCCCTGATGGACCTCCCGGATGGCAGCCTGCAGCAAGTGCAGCCAGACTCAAAGCAATGCATCCAAGAGAAGCACCAGAGTGCCGGGACACAAATGCTTTGGTGTCTCGTAGCAAGGCAGACTAGCAAGCAGGGACACCTGAGAACCGGCTGCCAAGAAGAGGGAATAGGGGAGTGGGTATTCCTTTAAGCACAAGCCTAAGGGTATAGCTACACTGCAAAGTTAATTCAAAATAATAGCCATTATTTCAAATTAACTTTAATAGAGTCTATCCATGCAAACCGCTATTTTGAAATTAATTCAAAATAGTGGAGCGCTTAATTCGAATTTGGTAAACCTCATTTGACCTCATTGGCGAGGAGTAACACCAAATTCGAAATAGCTATTTTGAATTAAGTGCTCTGTAGACACTTAACTCGAAATAGGAGGCCTCCAGCCCTTCCCATGGAGCCCTGGTGGCCACTCTGGGCACAACCAGGAAAACTTACTCTCCTCTCCCATTAAAGGGGTAGACCCTGGCCACAGTGCCTGTGCCAGCTTTAAGCCTGCTAGCCCAGAGCCAGCAGTGGCCCCAAAACATGAGCCAAGAAGCCACTGGCAGCCAGCCCTCCACTCAGTCTGCCAGCTCTCAGGAGCCTGACAGTGGCTGGAGAAGGCAGGTGCCTTCCTGGTCCAGGGTGGACCTTATTCAGGTTTGGGGGGATGTCCCCAACGTCCATGATCTCTGCACTAGATGGAGGAACGCGGGTGTCTATGGCAGGATAGCTGTCAGCCTGGCCACCAAAGGCCACATGCGAACCCAGGAGCAGGTTTACATGAAAATCAACTTGGTCCGGCGAGATCCCCATCCCTGCGCCTGAGCTTCCCTTCCCCCTTCTTCCCCTTGCTTCCCCCTTCCAGCTCCCTCCTCCCAGGTTTCTCCCTCCCCTCTCCCATCCTCTCTCTTCCCCTCTCCCACCTCCTTTTCCCAGTCTCCCCAGAGGTTCATCCTCCCCCCCAGTTTTGTTCAATAAACCCAGTTTCTATTTTTGAACATACGTGTCTTTTATTTGACATCTGGAAGGGGGGCTAGGGAGGGGTAAGTGGAAGGACGCGAGGGAGGAATGGGGCATGAGCCCCCGGTGGGGAGGGCTGGGGTGGCTCTGAGGGCTCCTCAGGGTGGACGCTCTCCCGCAAGGCCTCCTGGATTCTGACAGTCCCCCGATGGACCCTCTGGTTGGCAGCCTGCAGCAAGTGTAGCTGGGCTGATGGCAACGACCCCAAGAGATGCACCGGTGTGCCCGGGGACAGCTTTGGCTCCATTTGGCTGAGTGCTGTGGTGTCCTGAGTGTGGGAACTCAGGGCACTCCAAGACAGGACTGCTTTGCTGTCCCTCATCCAGGTAGACAAGCAAGCGGGGAACCCTAAGAATTGTCTATTCGGGGTGGACAGCAGCCCCACACACTAAATCCTAACCTGATGCCCTGCCGGTACTGGTTCCGGCCAGCCTTAACTTTGGTTCAGGGTCCACTCAGTGTTGACGTGCTATTTCGAAATAGCAAAATGCTATTTTGAAATAGGTTTTGTGTGTAGATGCGTTAATTCGAATTAGCTTAATTCGAATTAACCATTTCGAATTAAGTTAACTTGAATTAACGCTGTAGTGTAGACATACCCTAGAAGTATTATCCATTGCAGCTGATGGGTCTTGGGGTTCTGGTACAGGGACATCAGGAAATCTGATGTTATCTACCCAGTTCAATTGAATATATGCTTCCCAGTCATAGGCAAGCCACTTAACCCCTCAATTACTTTGTTATAAAGTCATCTGGCTCATCCCAATGTCACATTACTAGCTTGCCTAGTAGCCCACTGGACTTTCACTGCAGCATTTCCTCAGGTTTCTTTCCAATAGCCCATTTTAAGTTCCTTCCTCAGATTTTTCGTGCCTCTTTTTCCCAGCTTGTACCCATGGCTCTTTTCCCTACACCATAATATAGAGGCATCGTCCCTACACCACAATATAGAGACATCCTTGGAACTTATTGTGCCAAGTCATAGGCAGCTCTTTTAGCGCCTAGATCCTTTCCTCCAGCAGGCCTTGTTGTAGGCTGCTGTCACAGGATCCTTCTGGGAAAGAGCAAAGCCCAGACTCAGGTCTGCTTTTTAAAAGGCATCTCACTGTGATATTCCCCATCTATAAAATGGGTATAATAATTACTTATCTCATAAGCTGTTATAAGGCCTAATTATTTAATGTTTGTAAAACCTTGCATTCCGTGGACAAAAGGTGCCAAGGAAGTACTAGCTAGGCCTGCGGAAGGCCCTCTTATAATATTGTTCTAGTTTGAAAAACAAACGAGATGGTGATATTTAAAAGAAATCAGAGTGCTTCAATGCTTTATCTTTTTTCCATTATCTCCTTTAAAAAAACTTTTACTGTTTGAATTTGTTTGGCACCAGCATAAGTATTCTAAGTGATAAAGAGGGAGAAATAATAAAGAGTACGTCTAATGCATAAAGCACATGTGAATAAAGGATGAGTTAGGATGCAGAAGAGCATGCTAGAAATGTTCCATTGTTAACCAAGTGCATGCATCAAGAGAGACAGATGTTCAAATACAAAAACTTTTAAAACTTGGAGTCCTTCTGATTAATGCAGAACTTCATGAATAATGCAAATGGTGTAAGAAATACTGAGACTTGATTGTGAAGTTGTTAAAGGAGAAAGACTACTACAATGTTTTGATGCCTTAAAAGAAGGAGCAAGAATCACAGTAGGAAAACCAGAGAACAGAGCTATTTCCAAGAGCTGCTATCAGAGCCTATTGTGGTTTAAATTCTTTTAAGGAACTGTTTAAATCCACCATTCTCAAGTAAGAATTTTCCTGGTGGAGCTGTTGATAAATAAACCTAATGGATCATACAAAGCCAACAAGGAACAAATCAGGCTCACATTTCTGGAGAAAGAAAAGAAATATTTTCTAGAGAGGCAAGTAAAAAGAGTTTTGTGACCTGCTCAGTTAGTTCCCAGTTCAGCAACGTATCTAAGCATAATTCCAATCCTATTCAGCAAAGAACTTAAGTGCTTTGTTGAATCAGGCCCTAGAGTAGATAATATACTTTGATTCTGTACGGTGATTCTAATCTTTTTCTTTACAAAAACATCTTTTAGATTTCTTTGGTCTGATGCACCCTCAAATTTGTTCACATTCTTTGTCAAAATACTCCAAAAAAATAGGAATGCAATAAATTGTTTTCCAAATACACCAGCTGAAATTCCACAATAGACTATAAAAAAAAAGAAACAGAAAAAGAGAAAAAGAGAAACATTTTAAATTTTTAAAAGCAAACCAACGTATAACAATGGCAGAAATAATTTTATTTTTAAAAATTGTAATGACTCAGAACCAATCTGGAACAGGTTTGGATTAAATTAACTTTTTTGATAGGCATACAGCAATATACTAAAGAAAGGCTTTTGATCATAAGCCACATTTTGAATTCAAATGACCTAAGAGTGGCACATGTCAAAATTTCCTCTGCTTAATCAAAAAGATATTCAAGTTCTAGATACTCATCATGTGGAAAGTGGCTAAGTAGGGTTTCTTCTCATTCATATTTGATTTTTTCTTGAAGTCCATGTCTCTTCCAAATCATGTGCACACTCAAAGAAGTTAGAAACAGAAATATACCAGAAGCTGTTTTTGTGATAATTTTTGACTTGCCCAGAAGATAAACTTTCGTGAGGCAGCATATTTTCTCATAACTTAAGCACATGTGAAAGTTTTTGCAGGTTTGGAGCCACATTTTGACTCCTAGATTTATTGATTTTAAGGCCACAAGGAACTTTTATGATGTTCTAGTCTGATTTCTTGAAAAACATAGGGCCATAATATTTCCATTTCTTGCATAACATTGAAGAGCTTGAGAGAAACATCGAAACTTTTAGTGATTTATTCAGCTCAAACCTTCAAACTTTTTAACCTTAGTAAGGGAACAGGACAAAACAATGGTCCCACTTTTTTGCACTATTTGGAACAAAGGGTTTCATGATCAAATTAATGGGAGGTAAAGCCAGAAGTTAATGGTATAAGTTAATGGTGGAAAAGGAGAATCCACTGGATCCATTAGATTTCCAGAAAGCCTTTGACAAGGTCCCTCACCAAAGTCTCTTAAGCAAAGTAAATTGTCATGGGATAAGAGAGAAGGTCCTCTCGTGGATTAATAATGGGTTAAAAGATAGAAAACAAAGGATAGGATTATATGGTCAATTTCCAGAATGGAGAGAGATAATTAGTGGTATCCCCCAAGGGTTCGCACTGGGACCAATCCCATTGAATGTATTCATAAATGATCTGGAAAAAGAGGTAAACAGTGAGGTGGCAAAATGTACAGGTGATATTAAACAGCTCTTCATAGTTAAGACCAAAGCAAATTATGAAGAGCTTCCAATGGATCTCATAAAACTAGGTATCTGGCAACAAAATGGCGAATGAATTTTAATGTTGATAAATGTGAAGTAATGCACATTGGAAAAAATAATTCCAACTATATGTACAAAATGATGGGGACTAAATTAACTATTATCACTCAAGAAAGAGATCTTGGAATCATTGTGCATCGTTCCCTGAAAACATCCACTCAAAGTACAGCGGCAGTAAAAAGCAAACAATGTTAGGAATCAAGAGATAGAGAATAAGACAGAGAATATCTTATTGCTTCTGAATAAATCCAGGGCACGCCCACATCTTGAGTACTGTGTATAGATGTGATCGCCACATCTCAAAAAGGATATCTTAGCATTGGAAAAAGTTTAGAATGGGGCAACAAAAATGATTAGGGGTTTGAAATGGGTGCCATATGAAGTGAGATAAAAAAGACTGGGACTTTTCAGTTTAGAAAAGAGGAAATCTAGGCTATGTCTACACTAGGAAATTATTTCAAAAGTACTAAATTCGACTTAATAACTCTGGATTTAACAAATTTGAACTAGCATGTCCATACTATGGGGAAACCTTGAAATTAGTCGGAGGCAGGCTCCATTAATGTGGATGTGCTACTTTGGATTTAGAGGCCCAGGAAGCACTGGGGAGTAATTACTTCTAATTACTCTGGGGAGTAATTATTTTGAAATAGCAGCACTGAAGCATCCACACTATCATTATTTTGAAATAACTATTTTGGCATTAGTGTTACTCCTGATGAAAACCAGGAGTACAGATTGCGAATTCAGTGACCCATTATTTCAAAATAATGGGCTTGGAAGTGTGGATGCTTTGCTTATATATTTGACCTTGGGGGGTGTTATTTTGAAATAAAGTCCTAATGTAGATCAGGGCTAACGGTGGATGTGATAGAGGTCTATAAAATCATGACTGGTGTGGAGAAAATGAATAAGCAAAAGTTATTTACCGTAAAATCTCGAGTATAATGCATACTTTTTCCCTGTTTTTTTTAGCATCAAAGACGGGGAGCGCATTATCTATAGGAGGTTTTTTTTTAAGTTTTAAACTCTCCTTTGGCAGGCACGAGCTGGGGGGGGGATGGGAACCGGCAGACGCGAGCTCAGCACGCTGTCAGCTGAGCAGGGGACGTTCCCCCTGAAGGCGCGAGCTCGGTTTGTGTTTGCAGTTGTGGCTTTGAGTTGTGAGGAACTTCCTAATCTGACTTTGTAGATTTGTTGTGCTTTGGAGTTGCTTATATGGTGTTAGAAGAATTAGCAGGAGGAATATGGGGGCAAATAGGATACCGTAAAAGCTCGAAAATAATGGGGGTGCACATTATAGATAAGAGTTTAGTTTATTCAAGAATACTGACGTTCAAAAGGCAGGGGCGCATTATACATAAGTACGCATTATACTCGAGATTTTACGGTACTTGTTCCCATAAGAACTAGGGTCACCAAATAAAATTAATAGGTAGCAGGTTTGAAACAAACAATAGGAAGTATTTCTTCACACAACACAGAATCATCCTGCAGAACTCCTTGCCAGAGGATGTTGTGAAGGCCAGAATTTTAATACGGTTCAAGAAAGAGCTAGATGGAGGATAGGGCCATTAATGGCTATTAGCCAGGATGGGTAGGAATGGTGTCCCTAACCTCTGTTTATCAAAGGTTGGGAATGGATGACAGGGGAGGGATGATTCTGTTCTGTTTATTCCCTCTGGCCACTGTCGGCAGACAGGATACTGGGCCAGATGGACCTTTGGTCAGACCCAGTATGGTTATAGAATCATAGAATACTAGGACTGGAAGGGATCTCGAGAGGTCATCAAGTCCAGTCCCCCGCCCTCATGGCAGGACCAAATACTGTCTAGACCATCCCTGATAGACATTTATCTAACCTACTCTTAAATATCTCCACAGACAGAGATTCCACAGCCTCCCTGGGCAATTTATTCCAGTGTTTGACCACCCTGACAGATAGGAACTTTTCCTAATGTGCAACCTAAACCTCCCTTGCTGCAGTTTAAGCCCATTGCTTGTTGTTCTATCTCCAGAGGCCAAGATGAACAAGTTTTCTCCCTTCTCCTTATGACACCCTTTTAGATATCTGAAAACTGCTATCATGTCCCCCCTCAATCTTCTCTTTTCTAAACTAAACAAACCCAATTCCTTCAGCCTTCCCTCATAGGTCATGTTCTCTAGACCTTTAATCATTCTTGTTGTTCTTCTCTGGACCCTCTCCAATTTCTCCACATTTTTCTTGAAATGCGGTGCCCAGAACTGGACACAATACTCCAACTGAGGCCTAACCAACACAGAGTAGAGTGGAAGAATGACTTCTTGTGTCTTGCTCACAACACACCTCTTAATGCATCCCAGGATCTTGTTTGCTTTTTTTGCAACAGCATCACAATGTTGACTCATATTCAGCTTGTGGTCCACTATGACTCCTAGATCCCTTTCTGCTGTACTCCTTCCCAGACAGTCACTTCCCATTCTGTATGTATGAAACTGATTGTTCCTTCCTAAGTGGAGCACTTTGCATTTCTCTTTATTAAACTTCATCCTATTTACCTCAGACCATTTCTCCAATTTGTCCAGGTCATTTTGAATTATGACCCTATCCTCCAGATTACTCGCAACCCCTCCCAGCTTGGTATCATCTGCAAACTTAATAAGCCTTCTCTCTGTGCCAATATCTAAATCATTGTTGAAGATATTGAACAGAGCCGGTCCCAAAACAGACCCCTGCGGAACCCCACTTGTTATGCCTTTCCAGCAGGATTGTGAACCATTCATAACTACTCTCTGAGTACGGTTATCCAGCCAGTTATGCACCCACCTTATAATAGCCCCATCTAAGTTGTATTTACCTAGTTTATTGATAAGAATATCATGCGAGACAGTATCAAACGCCTTACTAAAGTCTAGGTATACCACATCCACCGCTTCTCCCTTTTCCACAAGACTCGTTATCCTATTAAAGAAAGCTATCAGATTGGTTTGACATGATTTGTTCTTTACAAATCCATGCTGGCTGTTCCCTATCACCTTGCCACTTTCCAAGTGTTTACAGATGATTTCCTTAATTACTTGCTCCATTATCTTCTCTGGCACAGAAGTTAAACTAACTGGTCTGTAGTTTCCTGGGTTGTTCTTATTTCCCTTTTTATAAGTGGGCACTATATTTGCCCTTTTCCAGTCCTCTGGAAACTCTCCTGTCTCCCATGATTTTCCAAAGATGATAGCTAGAGGCTCAGATACCTCCTCTATCAGCTCCTTGACTATTCTAGGATTCATTTAATCAGGCCCTGGTGACTTGCAGGCATCTAACTTTTCTAGGTGATTTTTAACTTGTTCTTTTTTTATTTTACCTTCTAAAACTACCCCCTTCCCACTAGCATTCACCATGTTAGTCATTCCTTCAGACTTCTCGGTGAAGACCGAAACAAAGACGTTATTGAGCATGTCTGCCATTTCCAAGTTTCCTGTTACTGTTTCTCCCTCCTCACTGACCAGTAGACCTACCCTCTCCTTGGTCTTCCTCTTGCTTCTAATGTATTTATAAAAAGTCTTCTTGTTTCTCTTTATTCCGGTAGCTAGTTTGAGCTCATTCTGTGCCTTTGCCTTTCTAATCTTGCCCCTGCATTCCTGTGCTGTTTGCTTATATTCATCCTTTGTAATTTGTCCTACTTTCCATTTTTTATATGACTTCTTTTCTATGTTTAGATCATGCAAGATCTTGTGGTTAAGCCTAGGCGATCTTTTGCCATATTTTCTATCTTTCTGACACATCAGAATAGCTTGCTTTTGGGTCCTTAACAATGTCCTTTTGAAAAACTGCCAACTCTCCTCAGTTGTTTTTCCCCTCAGTCTCGATTCCCATGGGACCTTACCTATCAGCTCTCTGACCTTACCAAAATCCACCTTCCTGAAATCCATTGTCTCTATTTTGCTGTTCTCCCTTCTACTCTTCCTTAAAATTGTGAACTCTATGATTTCATGATCACTTTCACCCAAGCTGCCTTCCACTTTCAAATTCTCAACCAGTTCCTCCCTATTTGTTATGATCAAATCTAGAACAGCTTCCCCCCGGTAGCCTTTTCAACCTTCTGAAATTAAACGTTGTCTCCAATGCAGTCCAAGAACTTATTGGATAGTCTGTGCCCCGCAGTGTTATTTTCCCAACATATATCTGGATAGTTGAAGTCCTCCATCACCTCCAAATCTTGGGCTTTGGATGATTTTGTTAGTTGTTTAAAAAAAGCCACATCCACTTCTACCACCTAGGTAGGTGGCCTGTAGTAGACTCCTAGCATGATATCGCCTTTGTTTTTAATCCCCTTTAGCCTAACCCAGAGACTCTCAACACTTCCGTCTCCTATGTCCATCTCAAACTCACTCCAAGTGTGTTCATTTTTAATGTATAAGGCAACACCTCCTCCCTTTTTTCCCTGTCTATCCTTCCTGAGCAAGCTGTACCCTTCTATACAAACATTCCAATCATGTGTATTATCCCACCAAGTTTCTGTGATGCCAACAACGTCATAATTGTACTTATTTATCAGCACTTCCAGTTCTTACAGCTTATTTCCCATACTACTCGCATTTGTATATAGGCATCTAGGATCCTGATTTGACCTTGCCTCCCAGTTTTGCCCTGACATTCCTTTCTCTCTGCCATTGTAGCCCACGCTCCCTCCCATTTTTGACCCATCTCCCAGGTCTCCATGTTCTCCACTTACCTGTGGGCTTTGCTCACCTGTCCCCTCCTCACTAGGTTAGCCATTCTGTGGCCAAATAGGGTCTTCCCATCCTCGAAAGGTGAACACCATCCCTGCTTAGCTGTCCTTCCTGGAATAGCATCCCATGGTCGAGGAAGCCAAAGCCCTCCTGATGACACCATCTTCACAGCCAGGCATTCACCTCCAGGATGCACCTGTCTCTGCCCGGGCTCCTACCTTCGACAGGAAGGATCGAAGAGAATACCATCTGCGCTCCAAACTCCTTCACCCGTACTCCCAGAGCCCTGTAGTCACTCTTGATCCACTCAGTGTCATACCTTGCAGTATCATTAGTGCCCACATGGATGAGTAGCATGGGGCAGTAGTCAGAGGGATGGATAATCCTCGACAGTGCCTCCGTAACATCTCGGATACGGGCCCCCGGCAGACAGCCTACCTCCCAAGATGAAATGTCAGGGCGACATATGGGCGCCTCTATCCCCCTCAGAAGAGAGTCTCCAACCACCACTAACATAAGTTTCCTATTCGCAGTGGTGGCAGCAGACCTCCCAGCCTTGGGGGTATGGGGCTTCTCCTACTCCGGTGTAGGGGGTGATTGCTTATCTCCTGTATAAAGAAGAGCATAACGGTTTCCTAGTACCACGGAGGGAGGGTTTGGAGCAGGGGTGGAGCAGCGCCTGCTGCCAGACGTAACCAGCTGCCACTGTCCACCCTGAGCCATCTCCTCTTCCACCAGTGGTGTATCCACAGTCCTGTGTACTGGGACAGCTACCTCAGCTGTCTCTTCATGAACACAGTCCAGGAATTGCTCATGGATTTGGGTGTTCCTCAACCTAGCCACCTCCTCCTGTAGCTCTTCCACCTGCTGCCTGAGAGATTCCACCAGCAGGCACCTTTCACATTGGATGATCTCCCCAGCCTGGATATTAATAAGTGGGAATTGCAATCCACAGTCCCTGCAAAACCACACCAGGATCTGGGTAGAGGCATCCGTCCTCAGGTGCTCTGTCTGGCTACAGGCGCTGGTGGAGGAGACAGAAGCAGTGCTGGCACAGGTGTTGAGGGTCTTTCTGACCATTATAGGCCTCCCTCTGCCAAACTCTCTCTCAAACTCCCCTGTCTGCAGCTCCTGTCTGCTTCGCTTCCTGGTCGCTCTGCCTCTGGCTTTTGAAGCCTGCTTGCCTAGGCCAGGCCTGGCCCCTCATGAGTCACACAGGGGAAGGCTGACCAGAAGCAATCAAGAGAGCAATTGAGGAAACAAAGGGTCAGGCACTCAGTCCCAACTGCCACAGCAGCTGAAGCTGAAACTGCAGTCACCTGAAATCAGAATCAGAATTTAACAAACAAAATTCGAACAGTCGAGCAAACTCACTCACACCAAAAGCGAGTACTCTCACCAAGTAGCCTGTTCAGTGGTGGGATCACTTGCGGTCCCTCTCAAACTCCCCTGTCTGCAGCTCCTGTCCGCTTCGTCATTCTTATGTTTTTATGTATATAGTTATCCTGTGAAATCCACTATACTATAGCTTCATTTCAAAAAGTTTGAATGACCAATAATGGCATTTGTAATTTTATATGACAAAAGTAATTTTTATAGGCTCTATTAAGATTCTTTTGTTAAAGATTTGGTATTCCATCTGAGAAAGGTTGTAATTTTATTACTACTTAAATACTGTAGTAGTTAATCTTCAGATAGTTATAAAGAATTTACTGGTTGTCAGTAGAATTTTGATGCTACTTCCACTTGACTTTGTAATGTTGTTCCTAATGAAACTGCCACACAGCTATTCAAAATAAAGCTGCAGAATGTATGTGCTAATGGTTTGATCCTGCAAGCAACAACTTCCACTGAAATCATCTCCAGGACCTGCTCAGCCTTCTGCAAGATTGGGCTTTAAGACTCAACACCCTCAGAAACATGAAATAACTCCCATTGGAGCCGGTGGCACAGAACAAAATTTAGTCTAGTTGGTTGGTCTGAAGATGACACTCGTTTCCATTTCAATTATGTTAAACAATTGAAGATGGCATTTTCAAAATCTCTAGAATTAGGTAGGCAACTCCCATTGACCACTGCTTTTAGAAGTCCCACCACAACATAATACTACTACTGCATAAACATTACTTAACGTGGGTGGTTCCCTCTTTTTAAAGGGCCTGCTTTTAAACCTAAAGAAGATGTAAGTATACCAGCAAAGCTAGCATCCCTGACAGTCACAATATTTGAACAGCAATGCTGGGAGCACAATAGCAGACCTAAACTGACAGAATTTTTCAATTGTTCATTGAGCTTTCAGCTTGGCCAACACTGCCACTGGTTTTCCACATCCAATCATTGCTGAGTTTCAGGAATATTCAGAGCAGTATTTTTGGAGGACCCAGTCTGTATAGGAACCACTTTTAATAATCTAAAATACCATTTGCTGATGTGTTTTTAACTTTCTTTAATGTATGCGACCAATGTCTGCAACACACTTAGCACATCTATTAATCATTTATGAAACTTCAATAAACTATATAGAAATGAAACATTATAATAATAAACAGTGACTCACTTGCCTGCAGAAGTCCCTGAACCAAAACCAATTGAATTATTTAATTCCCTTTCTCTTTATTTTCCAGGAATATAAGTACACTTTGCGGTAGCATATGAATTTTTGGGGCACCATGACATGTGTCACAATACTTAGCTACCACACAGATGTTAATACATACCTCAGTGTAAGTCCTGCTTGACCTCTGGTTAAGTGAATATTAATATTCCTTTGAAGTGAAGGACAGTGTCCATAAGTAAAACAAGCACTTAATTTGTTTATATGCTATGTGATAATAACATTAAATTGATGTCTAATGTACCCACAAGGATAATTTAAACTGACATTTTCTTACATCATGTGAGATACAGGACTATGAATAGTGGACACAATTTGCGAGGTCACAGTGTGACGTATTTAGGTCCAACCCATACATGCGGAACTTTCCAAAAGCAAATAGTAGAATGGCCATATTTTCCTCTCTTTTCTTTGCTATGCATGCACATGCATGGAATTTCTGGAATCACTACAATCTGTGTCACATTTATTAAATTAAAAATCCCCCTCCCTCCCTAATGCAGAGAGCCAGCACTGCGCTTATGCACCACTAGAGACTCATTTAAGTCTTTAAATTACAGCTCACTTTCACGCACTGAGAAAACCAACAGTGCTTTGTTCTCACTGCTGTGTCACAATGGATCAGTCAGAGGCAGAAAAGCTTATCAGTCTAGGAAATCCAAACATTTCTGCTAAAAGCTAAGGACCAGATTGCCTGCTGAGGCAAATCATACTCTAATGTATGTCTATGATTATGATGGATGCCTATTTACACCACCTCACCTTTTGGCCCAAAGTATTTTTTTAACTTTTGAACTTTCCCCCCATCTATTAACACTCACTCCATACATGTAGCTGAAATCTTTGTGAGAGACAGTCCCCCTTCCACATTCTATAACATACAAACACTTTAAAAAGTATGAAACAAAAAACAGGACTGTGTAGCACTTTAAAGACTAACAAGATGGTTTAATAGGTGATGAGCTTTCATGGGCCAGACCCACTTCACGGCTACATCTCTCCCACTATTTAAAAAGTATGATTCTTTTTAAAGCTATTTGAAGTGGAAGGTAAACCTAGCATCATAGATTTAAAGCTGCCTTTCCTAATGTCAGGTGAAACAAGTCTTGTCACAAAAAACCGAACGGATGACTCAGAAGCTCTTTCTTTCCATCTCAAAATAGTTTCAGAATTGAACTGTCTTTGCACAACTAAGATATGAAATTAAATTAACACCGCAAAACATTTTATTTTTACTCTTAAGTTACTAAAATACTTAATCTTAGCTCCATCTTAACTTAGTGTTTTTGGAAGTGTGGGGGAGGGAATATAAGTCCACAGAACTCTGATTCATAGCTAGGGATATGTATAAACACCTGTGAAATATAGTGTATTTGGAATGCAGTTGCAGACCCAAATTTTGTAGCTTAAGCTATCTTGAATCCTAAGCTGTGATGTAAACTGTTATGTTGCAAACTAGGAAACAGTTCTAAAAATAAGGTTGTTATGGAGATGCTGACAAAGTGAATGCAGATTTGTTCTTGAAGGAGGAAAATTAAGGGTTTTAGCCTTGATTCAACAAGATACTAAAACACATGTACACTCCTGTTGAGTTCAGTGGGACTGCTCTTATTCTTAAAGTTAAGCACATGCTAAAGTTCTTTACTGAACTGAGAAAGAAAGAAAGTCCTGCTCCAAAATTGTCTTATTATTTTGTGAATACAGTATGCTTAAGAAGTGTGATTACTGTTTATTATAATTATCAAGTACTTTAAAAATAGTTAAATATAAGAAAGAGCCCCCAAATACATAGTTTAACTAGTTTAAAGAAAGACATATATAAAGCATAGCTCCTTAAATTATTTACATGGCCTCTTAAATACCATAATTATTCGGTGACAACAATATTATTTTATTTTCCCCTCATTTAGATTCACACTGCACACTGTGATTGGATAGCTAGTAAAAATAAAATATCATTGCTGTTGTTATCAAATATTTATACAGTGAGCAAATTTACACAGTGCTTTACAAGCACTGATAAGACATACTCCCTGCTCCAAAGAGCTTAGAATCTAAATAAGATAAGACAAATACAAGGTAACACACATGATAATAATTCAGGATGAAGGGTGCAGGGATTTCTAAAGAGGAAAAGAATAGAAGAGGGATTGTTTGAAGAAATGGTATAAAATAATATAATCTGCTAAAATATAAAAAAAAATGTTTTAATCTTCCAGCAGGTGGAGCTACTGCTGTGTCAGCCTTGGCTATAAGAATATATAGTGTCATATGCTTTGGTGGGTAAAAGCCAAAATGGGGTTTGCCCATGAAAGCTCATGATATTATTATATATATTTTTGTTAGTCTCTAAGGGTATGTCTACACTACCCCCCTAGTTCGAACTAGGGGGGTAATGTATGCATACCGAACTTGCTAATGAAGCCCGGGATTTGAATTTCCCAGCCTCATTAGCATAAAGCCGGCGCCGCCATTTTTAAAAGCCGGCTAGTGCGAACCCCGTACCGCGCGGCTACACGCGGCACGGATTAGATAGTTCGGATTAGGCTTCTATCTGTACGTGGAACGAGGTGTACAGATAGTTCGGATTAGAAGCCTAATCCGAACTATCTAGTCCGTACCGCGTGTAGCCGCGCAGCACGGGGTTCGCACTAGCCGGCTTTTAAAAATGGCGGCGCCGGCTTTATGCTAATGAAGCCCGGGAAATTCAAATCCCGGGCTTCATTAGCAAGTTCGGTATGCATACATTACCCCCCTAGTTCGAACACACCCTAAGGGTATGTCTACACAACAGTGTTATTTTGAAATAACTGACATTTTGAAATAACAAAATGCGTGTCTACACAGCAAGCCGTTATTTCAAAATAATGTCAAGCTGGAGGACTTCTTACTCTGATTCCTGTAACCCTCATTTCATGAGGAGTAAGGGAAGTTGAAGGAAGAGTGTTCTTCCTTCGACTTCCTGCTGTGTGGACAGTGCCAAAAGCCAAATTAAGCTATTTCAACTTCAGCTGCGCAATTGACATAGCTGAAGTTGCATATCTTAATTTGACTTTTGCCCTGCTGTGGAGATGTACCCTAAGGTGCCACATACCACTCGTTGTTTTTAAAGTTACAGACTAACACGGCTACCCCATGAGACTTTTTGATTGTAAGAGTTAGTTGTAATAAATACTGTCATTTCAGTTTCAGAAGGTGAAAAGGATGCGGACCAATATTTTCAAACCTGGCTGTCTAAGGTTAGACTCCTACTTCACATGTAGTCACTTTAAAAATAATAGCCTGATTTTGAAAAGCACAGTTCCCCTTTAGCTCCTACTGACCTCAATGAGATTAGTGTATACTCTCTGAAAACAGTCCACTTTTATATAGGTATTTAAGGATGTAATTAGGTACCCAGGTTTGAAAATGTTGGCTGTAGTTTTATACCGCTTCTGGGTCAGATCCTCAGTGTAGCGTAAACTGGCAAAGCTCTGTTGGCTTTAATTCAACCAGCTGAGGATCAGTCCATATGTGGGTTTTAAATATACTGCTCCATACCACATATAAGGTATGGCAAATCTTACCTGAATATTACAGAGCAAAGTCAATTATTCCTAAATACAAGCAAATCCCATTCTTTGTGCAGTTTTACTCATATACCCTTAATGAACCTTTGTCTTCTGAGCCTTAATAATCTAATCTTAATAGAGTCCACAGAGTTTTGGGAAATGAATTAAAACTGATATCTAGGAAGGGACCAGTGGCATAGCCCCAGCTTCACGGGGTGGGTAAGAACACAGGCAGAGAGGAGGAGGACAGGAAAGGGGAGTAAGCCTTGCTCCATCCATAGGACAGCCTGTGTTGGCTGTCCATATGCTTGAGACTCAAGGCCCCAAATGCCATAAAGCCTAGCCCACTCAAGAACCCACCTAACCACCCTACCTTCAGAGTGTCCTTTATTCTGTAGGGGCTGTCTGGTTGCTCCCACAGTGGGTGGGACTTGAACCCACCACCCTGTGCTTCATAAGCAAATACCATATCCCCTAAGCCATACATGGCAAGTCTTGAGAAGCCTGACTACAGGGTCTAGATGAGGGTACTTTATAAAAAAAAGTTTGAGAAACACTGCCCTACATGATAACCCAGCCTCCAGCACAGCAGTGGAATCCTGAACAGCATCTGGCCTGTCCATTCATAACGGCGAGCAGAACGCACGAGGGCTCTCAGACACGAATGCTGAGGATCAAGAGTCTCCCATTCTCCGTCAACTTGTGCTATGGTAGTACTGTGAGGAATTGTTGAAAGCAAAAGGCCTGATGCTTCTCTCACCCTAACTTTACCCCAGTGTGACTTCATTTTCTCCAGTGGCTCTAGTCCCAATTTGCACTGGCACATCAGAGCAGAATCAGCCCCAAAATCTTTAGAAATGCAGTGATGCTGAATTAGTGTCAACACTTTCTCAAGAAGCATCTTTCCAAATAGACGCCCACCCCTCACAGAAGATGGGGGTGCTCTAAATGCAGTAATTAATAGGCAGCACCACAATAAATACTGTAAACAACAGTAATACTAAATCTTCAGCAGGCTTTTTGCCTCTGTTTGGAGTTTGTTTTTCATGGAAGACAAAGCAGGGACTATGTGGAAATTACACTGATGCCTGTGCTGAAATACAATAATGTAGTATTCTGAATCATATAAAAATTACAGCTTTGCCATGCATTCTGTACTCTCCCGGGTAATTTAATCATTTTAGTGCTGCAAAGTGGACTATTGTGAATCCGCAATGTAGCGCTAAAGTTTGAGTTCTAATAGCAAGTTAGGCACCACCTCATTTAAGTCACAGATCACTTCAGCCACATCTTCAACTCATTGGAACCAGATAGTGTGGGGAGGCAAACCCCACTTCACCAAATTAGGGGCAGAGCTGCAAAGCAGCCTACCGAAGAACATTACTTCTGCTTTCAAACTGGAATAATGTCCACAGGCTCACCTCACCACTTTTGCCAGTGTCTAGGCCACTATACCTAAAAATGATGGACCTCTTGGCTCCTCCCCTACCCAACCCTCAATATCAACCTCCCTGGAGGATTATGAGGCATGAGTGAGAAAACAGTCCCTGTTTACAATACACACAACTGTAGAGAATTCTTCTCTGGGGACTCCTCCCAGCTGCTCCCTGCTCCCACTGTTCTAGCAGGGCTCCTCACCCCTAGGGAATTTGTTCTTGCTATTCATCGATTCATGTGTAGTTTGGAAGTGCCCCAAAGGAACGTCAAAAGCACAGTCTAGCAGCTGAGGAAATGTCTTTGATTAACCAAGCCATGCTCTTTTCATCCCCAGCCAGCTTCTCTGTCCCATTCTACACCACTCAGCCATTGCTGTCACTCACTAGGTGGGAATAGTCAGCAATGAGCTGGCCTACACTAATATTGTGCTTCCCTCACGTAGTCCTTGTCACAGTGAGCACATGGGGTTTGACTGGGCCACTGGGAGCATTACGTGTTCACCTCCTTATCCATGTGGGCACTAATGATACTGCAAGGTGTGACACTGAGAAGATCAAGAATGCCTATAGGGCTCTGTGAGTACGGGTGAAGGAGTATGGAGCTCAGGTGGTATTCTCTTTAGTTCTTCCTGTCAAAGGTAGGGGCCCAGGCAGAAACAGATACATCCTGGAGGTGAATGCCTGGCTGCAAAGATGGTGTCACCAGAAGGGCTTTGGCTTCCTCGATCACGGGATGCTATTCCAAGAATGACTGCTAAGCAGGGATGGGGTTCACCTTTCAAGGAAGGGGAAGACCGTATTTGGATACAGACTGGCTAACATAGTGAGGAGAGCTTTAAACTAGGTTTGACAGGGGCAGGTGACTAAAGCCTACAGGTAAGTAAAAAACATGAGGACCAGGAGTTCGATCAGAAATGGGAGGGAGTGTGGGCTATAATAGCAGAGAAAAAAGAGGGGCAAGGCAGAACTGGGAGGCAAAATCAAATCAGTATCTTAGATGTCTCTATACAAATTCAAGGAGTATGGGAAATAAGTAGGAAGAACTTGAAGTGCTAATAAATTAACACAACTGTGACATAGTTGGTATCACAGAGACCTAGTGGAATAATACAAAAGATCAGAATATTGATATAGAAGGGCACAGCTTAATCAGGAAGGACAGGCAGGGAAAAACAGGGAGGAGTTGTTGTCGTATATATTAAAAATGTACACACTTGGACTGAGGTGGAGATGGAGGTAGGAGACAGATTTTTTGAGAGTCTCTGGGTTAGGTTAAAAGGAGAAAAAAACAAGGGTGATGTCATGCTAACGATCTACTATAGACCATCTACTCAGGCAGGAGATGTCGATGAGGCTTGTTTTAAACAACTAACAAAATCCAAAGTGCAGAATTTGGTGGTGATGGGGGACTTCAACTATCTAGACATATGTTGGAAAACTAACACAGTGGGGCACAGATTATCCAATTAGTTCTTGGACTGCATTGGAGACAATCTTTTATTTGAAAAGATCGAGAAAGCTACTGGGGGAGGGGGGGGACTGTTTTAGGTTTGATTTTAACAAACAGGGAGGAACTGGTTGAGAATTTGAAAGTGGAAGGCAGCTTGGGTGAAAGAGATCATGAAATTACAGAATTCATGATTCTAAGGAATGGTAGAAGGGAGAACAGCAAACTAGAGACAATGGGTTTCAGGAAGGCAGATTTTGATAAACCCAGAGAGCTGGTAGGTAAGGTCCCATGGGAAGCAAGACTAAGAGGAAAAACAATTGAAGAGAGTTTTTCAAAGGGATATTATTAAGGGACCAAAAGCAAACTATTCTGCTGTGTAGGAAAGATAGAAAGTATGGTAAAAGACCACCTTGGCTTAACCAGGAGATCTTGCATGATCTAAAAATCAAAGAGTCCTATAAAAAGTGGAAACTAGGTCAAATTACAAAGGATGAATATAAGCAAACAATACAGGTATGTAGGGGCAAGATTAGAAAGGCAAAGGCACAAAACAAGCTAAATCTAGCTAGAGACATAAAGGGTAACAAGAAGGCATTCTATACATATGTTAGAAGCACGAGGAAGACCAAGGACAGAGTAGGCCCATTGCTCAGTAAACAGGGAGAAACAATAACAGGATACTTAAAAATGGCAGAGGTGCTTCACGACTTTTTTGTTTCAGTCTTCACCCAAAGAAGTCTGATGGTGACGGGATGCCTAACAGTGAATGCTAGTGGGAACAGGGCAGGTTTAGAAGATAAGATAAAAACAAAACAAGCTGAAAATCACTTAGAAAAGTTAGATGTCTGCAAGTCACTAGGGCCTGATGAAATGCATCCTAGAATACTCAAGGAGCTGATAGAGGAGGTATCCGAGCCTTTAGCTATCATCTTTGAAAAATCATGGAAGTCGGGAGAGAGTCCAGAAGACTGGAAAAGGGCAAATATAGTGCCCATCTATAAAAAGGGAAATAAGAACAGCCCAGGAAACTACAGACCAGTCAATTTAACTTCTGTGCCAGGAAAGATAATGGAGCAAGTAATTAAGGAATTCATCTGCAAATATCTGGAAGAAAATAAGGTGATAGGTAACAGCTAGTATGGATTTCTAAAGAACAAATCATGTCAAACCAATCTGATGGTCAAGCTTTCTTTGATAGGATAATGAGTCTTATGGCTAAGGGAGAAGAAGTGGATATGGTATGCGTAGATTTAGTAAGGTATTTGATACAGTCTCACATGATCTTCTTATCAATAAACTAGGCAAATACAACTTAAATGGGGCTACTATAAGGTGGGTTCATAACTGGCTGGATAACCATTCTCAGAGAGTAGTTATTTTGGTTCACAATCATGCTGGAAGGGCATAACAAGTGGGGTTCAGCAGGGGTCTGTTTTGGGACAGGTTCTGTTCAATATCTTCATCAATGATTTAGATATTGGCACAGAGAGAAGGCTTATTAAGTTTGCAGATGATATCAAGCTGGGAAGGGTTGCAGGTGCTCTGAAGGATAGGGTCATAATTCAAAATGACCTGGAAGAACTGGAGAAATGGTTTGAGGCAAACAGAATGAAGTTTAATAAGGACAAATGCAAAGTGCTCCACTTAGGAAGGAACAATCAGACACACACATACAGAATGGGAAGCGACAGTGTAGGAAGGAGTACTGCTGAAAGGGATCTAGGGGTCATAGTGGACCAGAAGCTAAATATGAGCCAACAGTGTGATATTGTTGCAAAAAAAGCAAACATAATTCTGGGAGGGTATGTCTACACTAGCCCCGTAGTTCGAACTAGGGAGGCTAATGAAGGCATTCAAAGTTGCAAATCAAGCCCGGGATTTAAATATCCCGCGCTTGATTTGCATCTTCCTGGCCGGTTGCCATTTTTCAAATTTACAAGTCCAGATTAACTGCCCGCCTCTATACGCGGCAGGGACCCTGTATTTTGAATTAAAGCCCTAAATCGACCTACCTGTTATTCCTCCTGCAATGAGGTTTAACAGGTAGTTCAATTTAGGGGCTTTAATTCGAAATACTGGGTCCCTGCCGCATGTAGAGGCGGGCAGTTAGTCCAAACTTGTAAATTTCAAAAATGGCTACCGGCCGGGAAGATGCAAATCAAGCATGGGATATTTAAATCCCGGGCTTGATTTGCAACTTCGAATGCCTACATTAGCCTTCCTGGTTCAAACTAGGGGGCTAGTGTAGACATACCCGGATGTATTAATAAGACACGAGCAAGACACAAGAAGTATTCTTCCGCTCTACTGTGCACTGATTAGGCCTCAGTTGGAGTATTGTGTTCAATTCTGGGCACCACATTTCAAGAAAGATGTGGAGAAATTGGAGAGGATCCAGAGAAGAGCAACAAGAATGATTAAAGGTCTAGAGAACATGAGCTATGAGGGAAAACTGAAAGAACTGGGCTTGTTTAGTTCAGATAGGAGAAGATTGAGAGGGGATATGATAGTGGTTTTAAAGTATCTAAAAGGGTGTCACAAAGAGGAGGGAGAAAAATTGGTCTCCTTGGCCTCTGAGGATAGGACAAGAAGCAATGGACTTAAACTGCAGCAAGGGAGGTTTAGGTTGGACATTAGGAAAAACTTCCTAACTGCCAGGATGGTTAAACACTGGAATAAATTGCCTAGGTAGATTGTGGAATCTCCATCTCTGGAGATATTTAAGAGCATGTTGGATAGACATCTGTCAGGAGTGGTCTAGATGGTGTTTAGTACTGCTGTGAGGGCAGGGGACTGGATTGGCTGACCTCTCAAGGTCCCTTCCAGTTCTAGTGTTCTATGATTCTAATCTATATCCTGTCAGACCTTTAGAAACCCTTCACAGCTAGTGTAATGTAAGGCAGCCCCTAAGTTGCTCTAAAGTACATTGCAGTTGAGCAGAGACTTTGACCCACCTTCCCTTCATAAAAACCTGTTTACACTGACGGCAATAGCAAAACTCCTACTGAGTTCAATGGAAGTGGGCCTCCCAGAGTGTCTATGCTGCACTGTACGCCCAGGGATTGTCGGAGTCATGTCAGCTGACTCATGGTAGGGAATCCTGCGGTCGAGAGTCTACATTGTATTTCAATCCTAAGGTTAGGGATTTCAGACCCATCCTAGAACCTAGGGCTTTGGTGCCCATACTGCAGTGTGCAGAACTGAGTCCAAATAACCATGCCCCAGAGTCCCTAGCAGCACCCCTAGCACTGTTTCTGGTAAGCTGTGCACTTGTGCTGCCACTCAGGAAAGATTCAAATGGCGCCTTGCTGTTTAGCAGAGTGCCCACAGCTAGGTTTTGTGTTCCTCGTGGCGGCGCACATTGGCACATGCCTCACTGCACATCACACAATGTATTCTGCATAGGGATGGAAAAGATTAGAGCAGGGGGTTTCAAACTCTTTTTCTCATGACCCAGTTGAAGAAAGTTGTTCATGCTCGTGACCCAACAAACTTGTATCTTTTGGCTGGAGTGGGAGCTCAGCGGGCGGGTGACAGGAATGAGGGATCCGGGGTGCAGGAGGGGGTTCCAGGTTCGTGGGGGCCTCAAGGGTGGGGCAGGGGATTGATGCTCGTGATTGGGCATGGACTTACTTCCAGCAGCTCCTGGTCTGTAGTGCAGTGGGGGTGCCAAGGCAGACTGCCTGCCTCTCCTGGCACCACGGACCATGGTGTGCCCCAGAAGCAGCCAGCAGCAGGTCTGGTTCCTAAGCAAGAGGCACACAAGCAGCTCTGCACACAGGCACAGACTTCTTCCGCCCAGCTCCCATTGGCCAGGAATTGGCCAATGGGAGTGCGCAACCAGTGCTCAGGTTGGGGGCAGAAAAGGGAGCCCTGTGGCCCTCCCCCTCCTAGGAACCAGATCTGCTGCTGGTCACTTGGTTATCCTCCATGCCAGGCCAGGCAGGAAGCCTGCCTTAGCACCCCCACTAGTCACCAAGTTACTCTACCGCAAGGTGGCCCAGGGCCTAACATTGTGTGACTCAGTCATGACCCACCGTTTGAGAACCTCTAGATTAGCAGGAAGATTGCTCCCAGCCCCTGAAATGTAGCCATCTAGCTCTAGGAATGCGGTGAATTGTGGGAAACCTTCATTGCCTGCCTTGCATGCTGCAGGGACGCAGCTCAGGTTGCAAAAAGCTCGTTTGATTGGCTCTTCTTTGCAAACTCAGCTTTGGGGCAGTTTTCTTGCAAATCAGTGATCAGAAGGGAATGGGTTAACCCTAACCTGAGCTGCTGCAGCAGTTTCCATTACCCATGGATTGGATGCAGATTGTTGGGACAGAAAGGACTAAGAAATCCGGGGAGCCAACGGGCCCCTGGGCAAGGTGAGGGTGCAGCTCTGCACTCTGGCAGAAGGGAAAGGAGCCAGGGCTGCGAGCCCACAGTGCTGCACAGACTGTGCCACAGCCCATCCTCCCCCCACCACTCAGTGCCATCCAAACCATGCTGCTGGGGACTCAGGGGCACAGCACGCAGGGCTCCCGCAATTATTTAAAGGAGCCGGGGGTCTGGCTGCTGCAGTTACCCCAAGGAGGCCCTTTTGAATTGCCAGGCTCCAGTGAAGTTACCCTGTTTGCCCCCATCTTCCCCATTGGTGGGGGCTGAAGGAAGTTGTCTCACGGAGTTGAGGATATTTTTTGCTGACTCCCAGAACCCGAGCCAAGCAGGGCTGTATCTGCACTGCAAAGCCACGGGGGACGGGTGGTTTCAGACCCTGGCTTGACTTGAACTTAGACCTTCCAGCCCTGCAGAGACCTGGGATGCAGGGTCAGTGTACACAGAAGGGAGGTTAGCCTGGAACCCCCATCGATGGGCTTACATCGTTGTGTAGAGTGGCACATGCAGAGCACAGTATTTTGTGTCAGTGGCAAACCACTGCCTTGACTCTCCTCCTGTACCATCCAAAACAGGCCTGCTTGCTAATGTCAACTCCATTTTCAGACACGTTCATTGTGGTTTGGGAAGGTTCCGTTTGAGGTGTTTAGACTCTCCCACTTGCTATTTTAGTGATTCATTATTGCTCAAGTTAGTCAAAAAAGCTGTATCTGTTTATTCTTAGGTTTCTAAAAGTAAGCACAAACATAAAGAACGTGAACTATTGACAGCTACAAAAACCTCATCTTGCAATTCTTGCGGAATGCAAATAAGATTGCTTCTGCAATTCCTTCATCTTACAGACCTCCCGTAAAAACACACAGCTCAGCAACTTGGAACTCTTCTATACTTTTCAGTTAAAAAGCCAAAAGAAGGCCAGGGCTTCTGGAGAAAGTTCAGTGCAATGAGGACTTGGTCTTGAACAGTGACAAGCAGCTGCAATGACTTTGCAAGCTAGTGGGAGTTGAAGTAGCAGTCCAGGTGGAGAGACATTACCATTTTGGAACATATAGAAGAGAGGGTCTGTGCAACACATGCTCGGAAAGATACAGCTTGGTTGGTTCTTTCAAAAAGGACCGTTCCCATATCACATTTTCGTTCCTTCTGAAGGTCGGGTCTTTTTGATTGTTTTGAGAAAAATAGGCACTTCCAGTTTGCTGAGGTGTAGGCCTCCATACCCTCTCCACGGCAGCGGGGCTCAAATAGCTAACCTCACTCCACCCTGGGGTGGCACTTTTTTCTGACCACCAGAGCCACCTCTTCATTTATTTTTGACCAACACCCCCACATCAGGAAATGAGAGAATCTGCAAAGCTGAATTCTCTACATCAAGCATTATTTAAATTTGTAAGGCTATTTAATGTTCACCACACACTTGATCCTAACAGTGCAAGTGATTTTCTATCAGTGTGGGTTTTTTTCCAGTTTAACAAGGAAAACTGCCCCTCCAAATAGAAATGCCGCTTGTTATTTTGAGGCAACGATGCAAAACATACAACACGTAGACCACGTTTGGCTTGCTGAGCAGATGTCTACAGATCACTTGATGTTAATTTCAACATAAAAGCCATTATATTTCTGTCCTTGCCCTATTAGTTGTTAAATAATTATTTATGGTTGGCAGATAAATTCTAGGAACCTTGTAGAAAGCCTATCAGCCCTACTAAACTAACTGTATTTGACATAAACAGTTTTCAGTCATAGAGGACCCTCAATGTAATGTTTATTTCATATACAATTCCATTTCACAAACCAGGAGGCAATCCCGTATTTATATTTTAACATAAACTGCATATAATGTGCATACTAACACTACTTCACAAGCAAGGAATTAGCCTGTCTGGCTCATTGACATTTACAACTATTTACTATAGCTATCAGATTATTTAGTTTATATAAATAATCTTGTATTCACTTCACAGCTTTGGCACTTGCTAATATGTGTTTCTGTACAAGTTGCAGCGTTGTATACCTACTCTACCATACATGTGATTAATTAATAGTTGGTGTGTTACAACTTTGATGGCTGAGAACCAAAAAAAAAAAAAAAAAAATATTGGGAAATGTGGATTTCCCTTAATTAATACTTTAAAAGGTGCCAACCCTTTTTCAAGTTTGTGCTAACACACAAACACGCACTCAGAACTTTGTAATGGCTGTATATTCCATTTCAGCAGCTTGTAAATTATACACAGCCAGTATACCATGAACCTCATACAAATGTTATTATATGCAAACATGAGATAAATATGAAGTCATTCCATGAAATCTTTCAAACAAGTCTCTAGATGTTCAGATGTTATTGTCTGAAGACATTTGGATGATTTGTTTCCTCCTGTGAGCGAGCTTTTGTCTAATTAAACTTTTGCATCCTTAACAGTCAAGTTAGAATTTTAAAGATATGAAGGACAAAAAATTTGAATGTGATATTAAGTACAATTCAATTGAGATGCCTATTTCAATTTCATTTGTTTGTTTAAAAGAGCAGTCTTTTCCCTTATTATAATAAAGTACATTACTTGGGTATTTAAGTTTGCATGTAGTTTGTTTGTTTGTAAAGTCAATTAGAAGAAAAATTAGTGATCCAAAAAGAATTCAAATCTGGGATGTGTTATTTTGCACAGTTCAGAGGTGAACCAAACCTACTGAAATCAATACAACCCTTTCCATTGATTTCAGTGGGTTTTGGATGAGGTCCTTATCACTGATATGGTTCACTTCTGAACATTATTTCAGTGGCGTTACTTCAGTGGTTTATAGTTAATAGTGGTTTATAGTTAATAGATGTTATTATCAAGTAAAAACTACATTTACTGACAGTTAAGGTTGTGGCAGGACACACCCCATCCGCCCAAAATTTTAAAAGCACAGATGTAAGAAGTTAAGTGGAAAAATTTGTCTATGCCTCTGCCAGTTCAGATTGCCTACCCTACAACACTGTTAATAACATATTCCAAGGCTCCATAAGGCTTTCACTTCCCTCTCCAACAGATGTCAACAAGCAATATGTACCCCCGCTGAATCAAATTTGCACTCTACTGCAAAACCTCAACAGTGAACTTTCCATCTTTAAGGCAGAATAACTTCCCAAATGCATAGAATATATGACAGCAACTTACTTCCATACTGCAATGGAGTGGCACGTACCTTTTGCGAGTGCCTCCTGCCTGTTTGCCCCTTTTCAATTTTTCTCGATTTCGCCACTCACGGTGTGCCGTTGGTTGCTGCACTCATCAGGGAAGTCTTTTTCAGCTGAGTCGCACAAAGTTCATGTGTGAAAAAAACGAATCCTTCTAGAGTATAGGGTCCAACCAGGACTATCTCAATGTCCTCAGTAATGTCCTGCAGCCCTAAGTCCTTCAGCAGTCCAGCAGGGCCCATCAGGTTACCCTAAGCTGGAGTTTGGGTACCTGGCAAAGGTTCCTGCTCTGGAGTGAAGCAGCACCTCCAGATTTCCTCCTTGGAGACTCTTTGCTTTCATATTAGTCCTCAGTGACTCCGTCTCTCCAGCTGATTCACTTCTCTTGAACTCAGTTCATGGACCCCAGATCTCCAGCTGAGTCAATCTCATTTCAGCCCCATTCTGGGGGTAGCACATAACACAGTTCAATACTTAAGCTACTTCTCCAGTGGCTATTGGTGAGGGGAGACACAGGCCCATGCACTAATCCAGATGCCAACCCACAGGCCCTCTAAATAGCACCCACATGCTATGTCCCTTTAATAAACTACATTTCCCTGGGCCACCTCCCACAAGTTCCTCTCTTTCCTGAGTCCCAGCACACAGCCAGAAGCACCTCCCTTACTCCCCAGAGCCTCACAAAAGACTGAATTCACATTGTCTCTGCAGCTCCTTTTATATGAGTCTGCTAGGTCCTGACTGGCTGCTTCCCTGAAGCCTCTTTCTGATTGGCTGCATGTAACACAGTTACTCAAGGCAGCCTTGAGGACCCAACTCCATTGTTCTTTTCAAGGACAGTGTGGGGTAGGACAGTGAGGCCTCTGGCAGAAGGCTTCTAGACCTAATATGCCCCACCACTCAGATCTTAAAGGTTTGGGATTGATGGGGTATTTCCTGACACTGCACTGTCATTACATGTCATTTTTATTTGCTACACTTCTAGATTTTATGCAAATTTGGTGCACCTCAGTGGGTAGCACCCTAGAATCAGAGAAAAGAGGAGATGCACCAGCTTGGGAATCAGAGGCAGAAACTCGACTGCTGAGACTGTTTACACTGATTGTCCTGAAGAATGTGAGAGGCTGTGATGTACCTCAGTAAGCTCTTTGCAGTCACAGCATTTGATACCTGTTTGAAGGCTTCAGAAAGCATGCAGACCATGAGCAGCCTTCCAAGGTTAGCTGCGATGACATTAACCGTCAGCTAAAGGGAACCTCCTGAAAGGAGTCTTTATAATCACATCCCCAAACTCTCTGCAGCCTCTCATTGGCCTTCTGAAAACAGGATCTAGTTAGGAACAGTAGCAGGGTACGTGTCCCAGTCATAAAACAGCACGTCTGCCTACAGCTCTCACTGTGTGACCCACACTCAATCATACCATGCCCCACAAAGGTGAGCAGCAGGGGCTGAATGCCTTTACGTTCAGATCCCTGGCATAGCCCCTTACTATGTGTTATGTATGCGATCCAACAGATCGGGCCCTGGTGTTGGGTTCAGAAGATCTGGGTTTTGTCCCCAGCTCTGTGTGCTGACTTTCTGTGTGACACTAGACAAGTCACCTCCCACTCCTCTGTGCTTCTGTTTTCCTGCCACCCTTCGTCTGTCTCTTGTGCTTAGAGCATCAGCTGTCTGGGAAAGGGGATGTCTAGGGCTATGTCTCAGCACAGTGTCTAGCATTTGGAGCCATACACCCAGGTGGTCCATTCCACAGGCCAGAGCAGAGGAGAATGGCCCCATGTCACACTATAAACCATCATTAATGATGATTTAAGGCAGCCAAATGAAACCATTTAGGAAACAAACAGCTAATTTATCTAATCTTAATTCAGCATTCACATAATAGATACAAAGGTAAACGCTATGTGCAATCCATGTTTCTACAAGGGAAGGATTAGTGCATGAATTCTACCGAGCCAAACTAAGGCTGTGTCTACACTACAAAGAAAAGTAAAAAAAGATACGCAAAATGTGAACCAAAATACGCAAAATTCTGAAAGAGGCTTTTCTGACATGCCAAATGTTGGGAAAAAAGCCTCTTTTGGAACATCCCTTCTTCCTCATAGAATGAGGTTTACAGGGATGCCAAAAAAAACGCATCTGCTTTTCCGAATTTTTTTTCGGAAAAGCAGATGCGTTCCTTGGATATGGCAGAGCTTTTCTGGGATACATGCAGTATCCTGGAAAAGCTCTGTAGTCTAGACGTACCCTAACAAGGAAAAGAGTGTCCTGACAAAGACTCCAGGGGAGTGAATTGTAGAGTTGAAATTAAAACACAGGTCCCTTGTTTTCAGTCCTGGATTTAGTCTACTAAATCATACAATAGTTTAAATCCCCCTTTTTTTGGGTCCCTCCCTGGAAGAGTACTTCTCCAGAGAAGTTAACCTCAGAATGGGGAGAAAAACCCAGAGATGCATGATTATCACCAAAACAAACTGGCCAAATAAAGGGATTTGAGGTGGTTTCTGGGGTGCAAATATTAGACATTTCATTTTGCAAAGATTCTTCACTTCCATTGATTCCAAGGGACCTACTCCCTGGAAACTGGAGAATTTCACCATTCTCTTCATTATCAACTGGAATCTGAGGAGAGCCCACCTTTAAGGCACCACTGAAAGATTTTTATACATAAAACAGAGAAAGAAATGGCAAAGTAAGTGTATGGCATATGCAAGGAAGATAAAAGAAGACAAAACTCCAGCTGTCAATTACTTTCAACCCTCTCTGTCAGATACACTAGTTCACTGAGTTTGTAAGTTTCTTTTTGATGCAGTCCACTTTTATTACCTAGACATCCCATCAGACATTTGCTCAGTATCTTGAGTTCAAGTCAGGGACCTTTGTAGCTCTGAGCACTATTGGGAGGCTTCACAAGAGATTTGATGAACAGTAAATGGGCTAAATTCTGCTCTCAGATTTCACTGAAGTTAATAGAGCTACTCCAGATTTTTGTTGTTATGTTAACTCCAGTTAATTTAAACTCTGCAACTTTGCCACTTTGGGGGGAAATCAGGTTATTCAATGATTTTACTAATTATGTTTCTATTTCTACCACAAGAAATACAAGTTGGAGTTGGTTTGTGTTTTTTGATAGAGCCAGTCTAATAATAAATAGTTCAATTTGTTCTGACAGTATCTTCCTTGCAGATTGACATCTAGCTACATGTACCTTTTTCAGCTCCCAGGGACTTGGAATATGAAAGTTACAAGAAACTCCTCTTAAAAATCTTAGCTCTTATTACTGGAAATACCATGACTTAATGGTGTGGGACTCTACTCACAGTACTAGTGTTGAACTAGAAAGGTGAAACTAATCTATGAATCACATTCTTTGTCTTAAAAGGGAAACCTTTACCTACTCCTTTTCCCTGCTTTGGTCTCTATAGCTGATATAAGAGCCAATTGTTATGGCTGAAGTTATTTCTATTATAGTCTCACAAGGACTAGTGATTATGCAGATTAGAATCTGTATAGCTTTATCACTCCTTGTGCGTGCGTGTGTCTGTGTGTGTGTGTGTGTGTGTATTCGGATTATTTGTGACTCAGAGGAGTAGTAACTTTTGCCAGCTTCCTCTCTGCTTGCTTCATTTGTTGACAATTGGCTCTGTTAAGCATTCACACACAGCGGGATGCATTGAAAAACAAAGCCACTCTCCCATCATTTCTGTCAATAATTCAAGGAGGTGTATACCTCAGTGAAAGTATCTGTGGCTAACCACACCACACACAAGCTTTCCTCCCATTTCCCTTTTACATAGGCAGAACTCGTGTTTTCACAATGTACCCAAGTATCTGGACTTTAAAACACTATACACACTGTGCACACAGAACTAGCTAGGACAGAACCACGGAAGGACTTTCCTCCTCTTTCTACATGCATACCAATAAGAAACTCGGATTGGGGTCTTATTTTCTCTTTTCGTCATAGCGAGGAGGCTGGAATAAAACTGAAAACAACATGTATTCATGGCGGTGGGGGAAGGTCTCTGCAAAATGTTAAAGCCCAGGGTGCAAGTACATGCTGTATTAACATCTTCCACCCCTAAAGCTGCAGTAATTTGCATAACATTATCTACATGGGATGTTGCTATGGTTATCACCCTATATAAGTAATTACCAGGGCAAGTTGCTTGGCTCATGGCACATGCAGTACACAGACACTGTCAGAAGCAAAGGATATTTTTATATACTTGAGAATGTTTGAACAGACATGAATAAGGGAGGCTCTTGATAAGGGAAAACCTGGGTGACCTAAAAGATGACATTCCGCTGATTCCAATGATTTTTTGATTGGGCTCTAAAGAAAAGACACAACTCTGAAATATACACCATGGTGCTATTATCTAACTCTCTGTGAAGCACTTTGAAGTAGTGGGAGTATGAAAAGTACTGCAAAAAAGAAAAAAAAACACTTCTATTCATTTAATCTAAGAATGCCATAGTTGTCTCCTATCTATACAAAACAACCCTTCAGCTCTCATAGAGGCACATGTATATTACATTACATCTACAATATAATGTGATGTATTTAACTCCATATTTACATTGGTGTAATGGAGTAGAAGTCGGCTTTTAAAAGCCATGAGCAAATATAGAATAATAAAATCCTAGGGTTGGAAGAGGCTTCAGGAGGTCAGTGAGTCCAACCCCCTTCCCAGAGCAGGACCAATCCCAACTAAATCATCCCAGGCAGGGCTTTGTCAAGTGGAGCTTCAAAACCACCTCGTTAGGTATCCCATTCCTATGTTTCACCACCCACCCAGTGAAACAGTTTTTCCTAACATCTGACCATTTTTCCCAAAAAACTTCACTTACGTCCACACTCCTATTGTGTTCTTTCAAAAGAAAATTGAAAGAACGCAGGGGTTTTTCCAACATTGGTAAACCTCATTCTGCAAGGACGAATGCCTTTTCTAAAAGAGGTCTTTTGGAAAAAGGCATGTGTGGACATGGAAGATGGAGTTTTTTCGAAAGAAGAGACCTCCAGGAAAAAGCACAGGTGTCCACTCCGGCCATAGTAATCACAGTTTAAATGCGAGATAGCATCCCTTCAGTGAGGATGCTCTCTTTCAGAAGAAATTTTTTCAAAGATATCTTCCGAAAAAGCTTCTTTCAAAAGAAGCTTGCAGTCTAGACGCACCCTAATTGTTGTTGCCTTCCACTAGACTTTCTCCAATGTGTCCACATCCTTTTTGGAATGAGAGGCCCCAGACCTGGACGCAATACTGCAAATGTGGCCTTCACAGTGCTGAATAAAGGGGAATAATCACTTCCTTAGATCTGCTGACAATGATTCTCCTAATGCACCCCATTATGCCATTAGCCTCCTTGGCTACAAGGGCACACTGTTGACTCATGTCCAGCTTCTCATCCACTGTAATCCCCAGGTCTTTTTCTGCTGAATGGCTGCTTAGGCAGTCAGTCTCTAGCCTGTAGCATTGCTTGGGATTCTTCCGTCCCACGTGCAGGATTCTGCACATGTCCTTGTTGAACCTCACTGGGTTTCTTTTGGCCTAATCCTCCAATTTGTCCAGGTCATTCTGGAACCTATCTATATCCTCAGCATATCTACCTCTTCCCCTATCTTAGTATCATCTGTGAACTTACTGAGGGTGCAGTCCATCCCCTCATCCAGGTCATTAATAAAGATGTTGAAAAAAACCGGCCCAAGAACCGACCTTTGGGGTACTCCACTTGATACCAACTGCCAACCATTGAGATGTTGACCACTACCCATTGGGCCCAATAGTCTAGCCAGATTCTATCCATCTTAGGGTACGTCTAGACTACAGGGTTTTGTCGACGGAAGTTTTGTCGACAGATACTGTCGACAAAACTTCTGTCGACATAGAGCATCTAGACACATTCAGTTCTGTCGACAAAGCAAGCTGCTTTGTCGACAAAACCCTGTAGTCTAGAAGCAACCCTACAGGCAATAACACCGTCTGTCGACAGAACTCTGTTGACAGAAGGTGTTATGCCTCGTAAAATGAGGTTTACCAGCGTCGACAAAACTGCTGAGTTCTGTCGACGTTATGTCGACAGAACTCAGCGGTAGTGTAGACGCAGGTATAGTTTTGTCGACAAAAGTCCACTTTTGTCGACAAAACTCAGTAGTCTAGACACACCCTTACAGCCCATTTAGCCAATCCATACTTCCTTAACTTGCTGGCAAGAATGCTGTGGGAGACCCTATCAAAAGCTTTGCTTAAGTCAGGGTCTATCACATCCACCACTTTCCCCATATCAACAGAGCCAGTTACCTCATCTTAGAAGGCAATCAGGTTGGTCACGTATAACTTGCCTTTGGTGAATCCATGCTAATTAAATCCTGATCACTTTCCTCTCTTCCAAGTGATTTAAAATGGATTCCTTGGATCCCCTCCATGATTTTTCCAGGGAGTGAGGTGAGGCTGACGGGTATGTTGTTCCCTGGATTCTCCTTCATCCATTTTTTAAAGATGGGAACTACATTTGCCTTTTTCCAATCGTCCGGGACTTCCTCCGATTGCCACAAGTTTTCAAAGATAATGGCTAATGGTTCTGCAATCTCATCAGTCGACTCTCTCGGAAGCATTAAATCTGTCCCCGTGGATTTGTGTTATGTGCAGCTTTTCTAACCCATCACTCCTTCTCACAAGGTTTCCAGAGAGGCCTGCCTGACTCTGGACCCTGTGATCGGACACCTTCCCACACAAACCACAACTAAGGAGGCTGGGGTCAGGAAAAACATGCAGCAGTGCCACATATGGCACAGGCTCATGTCCCACTCTTGGGGCAGCTTCCATTCCCAGTCAAGCGCAGTGAGGCAGAGGACACTGAGTCCCCTGCATGGGAACCTGCCAAGAGGAAAAAAGTGGAGGGGACCCCAGTACCACCCTATTCAGCAAGAGACATCTGACGCTCACATACACCTCCCCAACACCTGCCCCCCTCTCCTCCAGTGGGCAGGGATAGAAGTCTGCTCTCTGCAGGATGCTGCCAGTGCCGGAACTGGTGTGTGCACAGCATAGCCACCCCATCCCCCACTCCCACTCAAAGGCTCCTGGCCTGGCAGGCACTTTCTCATACCTGCTTGTCCTGAGATGTGGAGGTAGCGAGGCTCCCCAGGTCCCACTGTCTGTCACAGATGACCTTGTTCAAAGCACATCGTTGTCATCTGACCTGAGAGATTTTGGTGTTGGCTCAGAGATGAGGGCTGGGCTTCACGCGTCCTATCTCCTGGGATGACTGCCCTTCTCTTTGTTCTTTACAGCTGGGCCAGCTGTGAGTGGGGCATGTGCAACACTTCCTGCACCATCCTCCTGACCCCATGAGAGCCACCAGCGTGGACAACCCCGTGAGGACCTGAAGCAGGAACACATTATGCGTCTGCGTGCCCTTCAGTGGTATCTCAAGCAGAAGCAGCAGTGGTGGGACGTGGACTTAGAGGAGGGCCATGTGGATTGGGAGCTGTGACGCATCATCTGGCAGCATCTGTCCTGTCAGCATGAGTGTGTCATATACCACCTGGGCGCCACCATTGGGTGGTCCAGCAGCTCCCTCCCCATTTGCTCCTTCCTAAGTCCCCCCCCCCACATACACCCCTGATCCTGGCCCCACCCCTCCATCTTCTTCCCCTAGTCCTCCTGGGGCTGCCAAGGGCCACATATGTGAGGCAGTAGAACTTCTTGGGTAGCTGAGGCCTCTTGACACACCCGAGACAGGCACTAGGCCCAGTCTCATCCCTGAACCCCTCCTCCCTTTACCTCCCCTCTCCTCCCCCCTCTCAGGTTCAGTCATCAGTCCCTCCCCTGTTATATATTCCCCAAATAAAACTAACAGAGAGTTCATTGTTTCAAACCAAAAAGTCTGGTTTATTTGGTCTGCAGTGGAGGGGAGGGCTTTGGGAGGAAAGTCACAGAGGGTCTATGCAGAGGCTCCTTGTGGGGAGGCCCAGGGGAGCGTGGCATGGCTGGCCTTGGCTGACACTCTCTCTCAATGCCTCCTGGATGCGCACAGCCCCCTCATGGGCCTGCCAGATGGCAGCGGTGCATGTCTGCTCAAAGGCCCTGGTGAGCCACTTGGTCTCAGCCCCACCCTGGCAGGAATGTCTCCCCCTTGTTCTCACATAGGTTGTGCAGGACACAGCAGGTTGCCACCACCTGGGGGTTGTTCTGGTTGCTGAGTTCCAGGCAGGTGAGAAGATAGTGGAACCTCCCCTTTAAATGTTGAAGGCACCCTCCACCATGATGCGGCACCTGCTGAGCCTGGCATTGAACCTTCCTTGGTGGGGTCCAGGTTTCCCAAATAGGGCTTCATAAGCCAGGGGAACAAGGGGTAGGCTACATCACCCACAATGCACATGGGCATGTACACATCCCCGACCCTGTTGGCGCATTCAGGGAAAAAAGTGCCAGTGTGCATCCTCTGGAAGAGGCTGGAGTTCCTAAAGACACAGGTGTCGTGTGCCTTCCCCAGCCACCTGAAGTGCTTATGTGCTTAAATGTGATTCAGCCTCCAGTCAGTGTGGATGCACTATTTTGATATGGCTCTGCGCTATTTCAATGGGGATTTATAGTGTGGACGTATTATTCTGAAATAGTTATTTCAGGAGTTATTATTCCGAAATCATTTATTTGGAAATAACCTTGTAGCATAGACATACCCTAAGGTTTCTAGAGGACCATTGTTGTTTTGTAGGGGTTTTTTTTAGTTACAGACTAACAGAGCTATTCCTCTGAGATTTTTCTAAATAGTTCTTAACCTGTTTTTTCTCCACTGAGAGTGCCTAACTCCTTCCCATACTGTACTACCTAGTGCAACAGTCTGGGAACTGACCTTGTCTGTGAAGACAAAGGCGAAAAAAATCAGTACTTCAGCTTTTCCCATATCATTTATCACTAGATTATCTCCTTCATTCAGAAAGGGTCCCATACCTTCCCTGACCACTTTCCATGATCTTCTGTGCCCACTTGCCCCAGAAGATTTCAGATTCTGATTCTGGGGCACAGTTCTAATTCAATTTTGCAAAATGTCAACCTGCCAAGGATGTTCATAAATTGACCTCTAAAATGACCATCTCAAAACTTTACCCATTCTGATGTGTCACATCCAACCCTTCAATTTTGTTTATATATTGTTTAACCCTCAACACTTCATATAGTTGTGTGACTGGAACAGAGAGAACGATCTGTACTTTTCCTGTAGGTCCATCTTCAGGTTGTTTGGATTCTTTATTTCTAGCTTTCCTCGGGAGGAGACGTCTTCCTTTGCTGATCTTAGAAATGATCTACTTATTACAGCCATTGGCTTTTCCTTCCCATTAATACTAAGAGAGGAAGAAGCCAATTATTATCAA
This sequence comes from Pelodiscus sinensis, assembly GCF_052426305.1. Lineage (NCBI taxonomy): Eukaryota > Metazoa > Chordata > Testudines > Trionychidae > Pelodiscus > Pelodiscus sinensis. The sequence continues at coordinate 98,356,193 of NC_143056.1, forward strand.
ACTTCTTTTCTCTGTCTGAGAATAGCTCTGACAGACATAGAAGGGATCCCCATTCCAGGCCATGACCTCTTTAATATTCTTCCCTGGGCAGCTGATGTTCTGTGCTGACTGAGGAATTAACTCCTGAAAACCAGGGTTTTTTCTCTCAATCACCACAGCAAATCAAGTTTACCTGTGTCTAGACTGCCCCCCAGCAAGCCAATGCTTTATAATGATGAAATACTGTCATTACAGCCAAGACTGTGGAGCTGAATAAACGTTCTCAGTCTCCCAATTTTGTGAAGTTGCCCCAGGATACTGTTAATCATAATGAAACTGACTATTTAAAGGAACATGCTTAATTGATGAGAAAAACAGAGTACTATATTGACATTTTATCTATGTATAGAGGTATCTAAAAGGTAGCAATGTCCATGGATCTACTGTATATAGATTGATTACAAAACATAACAAATCTGGAGCATGAGAAAAAAACGTTTCATCCTGGGGGAACCTCTTCAATGGCAAACAAACTCTCTGATGCTGTTATCAGATCCCATCACAGGAGAAGGTTCAGATGAGAAAAAGGATTGAAACCTGCTTATAATTGAGGCTTTTTAGTAGAAGCCTCATAGGTATAACATTGTCAGCACCAATTTCACCACTCACAACCTACCCAAAAAGTGCTGGAGTCTTTGGACCTGTCCACATACAGGTTTTATATTAGCAGAATTCCAATGGCTTGGCTGGAGTAATTTCTGATTTATATTGGTGGAAATGAGAGTAGATTCATGTATTCAAATAAGGTCTTCATGGAGGGTTGTGCTCCTGAAGGAACTCTTGCTGAGACAATATTGGGAACAGGTCATAGTTAGGAGGGAATGTAGAGGCCCTGGGACGATCAGGTTTTAAGAGCTAAACTTTTTGGTTATTCTATGAACAATCAAATTTAGTTCAACAGCCCCCTAGTGGGACCCAGGAGAGAGAACCTTACACAGATTATTGTTCCCTACATGAAAGGAGCTTTTTTTCTTTATTAGGATGGCATAACATAGTTTACAGGAAAAGTTTAAGGAGACCTGCAGAGGATATTTAAAAACTGAACTGGTACTCATTTTGGCTCCTCCCAGCCCCCCTTTTGTGCCTTACTTTAGGAAACCTAAAAAGCCAAATCTGGTCTTCTCTGGTTTTTCTGGAGGTTTTAATGGATTGCTATGATTATTTATGTTGGTGGCTCCAATATTTTAATTCACAGGATAGCGGAGAGGTGTCGAACTTAGAGGTGTTAATTAAAACCAAACCATTTTAAACAGCTTCAGGGGGTAGCCGAGTTAGCCTGTACAGGATAAACTTAAAAAACAACAAATGGTCTGGTAGCACTTTATAGACTAACAAAACATGTAGACATGGGTGGCGAGTTGTATGGGCTTGTGGTGCCCAGGCTCCACCAATATTTGGAGCTGGAGCGGGCCCTGCCCTCCCACACGCGTCCTCCAACCCTGGCCCCAGAGTGTCACCTGCCCGTCCCTGCCATGCGCAACCTCCATTGAGCTCCCCTGTGACAGGGGCCTGCGACCCCGCACTGGATCCCCCGTGGGAAGTGCCCCGCTGGAGCTGTGGGGGAACCCTTGCCGGCCGTGCGCCGGGTGCTCCGGGGCCACGGCTCAGCTGGCAGCCTCCAGCACGGCAGCTGGGAGGGGTGAGGAGGAGACGGCCCCAAGCTACGGAGGCAGGAGGGGCGGAGCTACCCCGGTGATGTCCGGGCGGCGCCCCACCCAGCGCTGGAAGCGGCGGGCAATTTAAACGCTGCCCGGCCAGGGGAAAGGAAGGACGCAGAATGCTGAAGTGGGAGGGAGCTCAGGGAGGTTCCCCCGAATGGCGTGTGGGGCCCCAGTTGGGGCAAGCGGGATCCGGGCTGTCGTTCCCCCCCTCCCCCTGCCGTGAAATAACGGGAGGGAAAGGGCTGCTTGAGCGGCCGGAGGGACGGGCCCCACGGAGGCAAGCAGGACATGAACCCTGACCGAGGTGACTGGAGGGGGAGGAGAGAGGAAGTAGCCCAGGGCAGGGCTGTGATTAAGGCCCATGGGCTTGTGAGTTTAGGTGGGCAGCCCTTCCAGCCGGACTCGGACCAGAACGTGGTCCAATTCCTTAGGGTATTTCTACACTACCACCCTGGTTCGAACTAGGGTGGTAGTGTGGACATACCCTTAGGGCCCTGGACTGGGGCCTGTGAGTGAGGGAAGGGCTCTCCCCTCTCATTCGTGTCGAGGAGTGATGGAGGAAGACTTTGGCCAGAGCCAACCGACAAAGCCAGGTAGGGGAGGGCGAGGGCGAGGAGAGGAAGGGGCTTATGCGGAGGGGCAGGGGAGAGGGGAAAGAAAGGGGAAGGCACCAAGGGACAGGGTAGAGGAGAGACAAATGCCAGGGGGCCAAGTGCAGACAATGAGGAAAAGGGCAGGAAGGGAGGTGTCAGTGGGAGGGGGACAGGGTGATGCTGGGAGGGGAAAGGGTAAGTGCATTGGGGGCTGGAGGAGGAGGTGCTGGGAGAAGGCTTGAAAGAAGGGGTGGGCATGAGGAAGGCCAGAATGGAGCAAGTCATGTGTGAGGGCACAGGGGCATGAGGGAAATGGGGGCAGAGGATAGTGAAGGGGTGGGCATCAGGGAAAAAGAGGGCAAAGAGGGTAGGGGCAGTGAGGGAAGGGGGAGGCACCAGGAGAGTGCAGGAGTAAGGGAAGGTGCGGGTGTCAGGGGATTCTGGGGGTGAAGCAGAAGGGGAGACACCTGCAGGGAAGGGACCACCACCAGAGGAGAGAGGCAGGGCAGGTTTGTAGAGGGAGGTGTTAGAAGAGGGGATGAGGAGGGGTAGCTCACATGATCAGAATGGGGCTACTGGAGGAGTGGGCACGGGGGGGAGGGAGAGAAGGGCTAGTGGAGGGGGGCAGGTCGCAGGAGGGCTGAGGGCAGTGAGAAGGGCAGAAGTCAGGACAGCAGAGAAGGGTGAGGAGTTGGGAGGCAGCAGGCACCAGAGGAGCTGATGAAACAAGGAAAGGAGACATGGCAGCAGAGAGAAAAGGTAAAGGTTTACAAATATGTATTAATAACTTGGGTGCCACAGTGGCACATCCAAACAAGCCACATGAACTCAGTACTGGTGTGAGTTCATTTTGTTCATGGGGGGGAGGAACTCTTAGCCTATGTCTACACTGGAGGTTTCTTGCACAAGAGTTCTTGTGCAAGAAGTCTTGTTCAAGAACACGTCCACACTGCCATGTGCGAGCTGTGCTTTTGCACAAGAGCATCTATGGCAGTGTGGACGTTCTCTTGCCCAAGAAAGCTCCGATGGCCATTTTAGCCATAGGGGTTTCTTGCGCGAGAAATTCCTGCTGAGCATCCACACTGCCCTCTTGTGCAAGAGAGCTTACACCTGTTAGAAAAGAGCATAGCTCTTGCGCAAGATGCCCTCTCTTACCACGCCGTACTGTAAATTTCCTTGCACAAGAGCAGGCAGGCAGTGTGGATGCTCTGTGGGTTCTTGCAAAAGAAAGGCTGTACTTGCACAAGAAGCCGCGAGTGTAGACATAGCCTTAGAGGGAACACTTCCCCCAGCCTCTCTGCCCCTGAGTTAATGTCACACACATTGGGTTAATGCAACTGCAGGATAGTTGCATGAGGGGGGTTTGGTGGGGGCCAAACTAATCCCTGTTGGTAGGAGAATGGTGGGAAAAGCCCTTCGAGAGTGGTGACATGACACCGTTTACTTCTGGTCATGTGTTCATCTTGCCCCAAACGTGTTACTTCCAGAGGCGTGGCTAATGGGGGGGGGAGGACAGGGGGCATGGCTAACGGGGGCCAGGGGGTGTGGCTAATGGGGCACCACTAGAAATTATACAAACCTGCCGCCAATGCATGTAGATGTTATCATGAGCTTTTGTGGACCGGTCATCTGAAGAAGAGGGCTGTGCCCACGAAAGCTCACGATACCATCTATGGCTGTGTCTACATTGGCATCCCTTTCCGGAAAAGAGATGCTAATGAGACACATCGCAAATTGCAAATCCGCGGGGGATTTAAATATCCCCAAGCCGGAAAAAAGCGGCAGCCATGTAAATGCAAATGCCGCGGGGGATATTTAAATCCCCCGTGGATTTTGCTATTCTGATGTGTCTAATCTGCATCCCTGCTGCCAGACCATTTGTGGTTTTTTAAGTTTATCCTATACAGACTAACTCGACTACCTTCTGAAGCTTCTGAACATGCAAGGCACTGCATTCAGCCGTATGGAGTGGAACTCTATCAACTTCACAAAAAAAACTCATACAGAGCCAAACTGACATTATCTTCCTTTCCAAATGCCAACAGATGGACATCATACCTAAGGGCCTAAGGGTGAAAAACCCACTACAATCTACATATCCCATGGATTACAGCCAGAGATTATGCCACACTCTCGCAAAAAAAACTAAGGAACCACCTTATCAATATTTTTAACAGTTGGGCAAAGGCCTTGCCAATATTACAAATTGCACTGGTTTAAACTTAAATCAAGTTTCTTAACTGATATAGTTCAACAGCTGCAAATCCTGCAGTTAAACTGACTTGTACCAGTTTTGTAGTCACTTTGTTTAGGTCAGTATGGAGTTTACTTATGAAAAATTGACATGAGCCAAGTTAAAATCAGCGTGTTCACATAGGGTATGTCTACACTACCACCCTAGTTCGAACTAGGATGGTTAATGTAGGCAACTGAAGTTGCAAATGAAGCCCGGGATTTGCATTTCCCGGGCTTCATTTGCATCTTGCCGGGCACCACCATTTTTAAAGCCCCGCTAGTTCGGACTCCGTGCCCGCGGCTACATGCAGCACGGAGTAGGTAGTTCGGATTAGGCTTCCTATTCCGAACTACTGTTACTGAGGTGTACCGGTAGTTTGGAATAGGAAGCCTAATCCGAACTACCTACTCCGTGCCGTGTGTAGTCGCGGGCATGGAGTCCGAACTAGCGGGGCTTTAAAAATGGCGGTGCCCGGCAAGATGCAAATGAAGCCCGGGAAATTCAAATTTCGAACTAGGGTGGTAGTGTAGACATACCCCCAGGGAGTTGCAGCTGTTTAACGAATCAATTTTAAAGGACAATACTATTTAAATCAGTGCAAGTTGTAATATAAACAAGGCCTACAAATTTCATCCAATCTCAGCTGCTTGTGATGTAATCATATCACTAGCTCTCTGGTCATCATAGGTTCTTCCAAATTAAATGTGACCTGAAATAATAATCTAACCAAACCAACCAAACCAACAACAAAAATAACCTTCCAAACCAAGCGAAAAACATGCTTCAAAAACATTATAAAACTTCTAAGCCTGTAGGCCAGTGGTCTCCAACACGGTGCCCGCGGGCACCATGGAACCCACGGGGCCATTTGTGTGCGTCCGCCAAGTGCTCAGGGCTGGCCTGGCCCTGGGCACGTGGCGCATGCATGGTGCTGGAGCTGGCCCCGGGTGCATGGTGCACGGTGAGCGCTGGCCCCGGGACCGCCACGAATTAGCCGTCTGCGCTCTGGGCGCGCGGCACTTGGGGAGGGGTGCGGTCCCGGGCACTTGGAGGGGGGCCAGCCCCGGGCGCAAATTAGCCACCCGCGCTCTGGACACGTGGCGCTTCGGGGGGTGGCGCCGGCCCCAGGCGAGCGACTATGGGGGGAGCCCCGCCCCTGGGCGCGCAAGTGTCCCCACCCTCTGGCACCCGGCAGGCAAACGGCCACGCACCCTGGCGCCCAGCAGCCTCAGATGGTTGGGGACCACTGCTGTAGGCCATCTTTAAAGACTGATTCAGAAAAAACACATGTACACAAATGGACATTCTACATTTTCTGAGAGTCTTTAACATAGCACATTTGTGGAAAAACAATATAGCTATGTGAGTAAAAGTCAGAATTCTGACATGCACAGCAAGTTACACACAGGAACCAACCTTAATCCCTTTAAAGTCAATAGCAAAAGTCCCACTGATTTCAATAAAGTGTAGGTCAGGCCATACATCTTAACACAAGATAGATATATACAGGGTTTCATGTTGATAAAAAAGTAAGTAACTAGTCTTGAGCACCTGGGAACTTAAGTCTCAGAGAGCTAGGTGCCCAAATACCTTTGAAGACCTGGATCTTAGGTTACGGTACAGAGACAACTAGTGATGATTAGAAATTTGTAATCGAGGTTTAGAATGGCTAAATGTATCCTTATTAGGAAAAATCCCGGCTTATGGAAGAACCATATAGAAAGACCAACATATCCGCAGCCAAATCTTGTAGATCAGACTCAAAATATGCCACGCATTCTGTAGATATGGGTATAATTGAGCACACATTATTTTTGATCATTTTGAACATATCAGTGAAAGAGAAAGTAAACAGGTGATGAGCTGACTGCAAGTTGTAAAAAGTAAAAATATTGTTAAATTCAGAGGAGAAAATGTTATAAACACCAAGCAGAGCTCTTTGATTTGTACTGTTCTTCACTCCATAAAACCTAATATCTGCGGACATTTCATTAAGAGCTTATATACTACTCAACATGCCTGCAGCTGCATAAATGTTATCCATGTTGCAGATCCAATACTTTGCTACATACAAAACTCTGAAGAATCATTAAGTGATGTGTAGCTTAGGAAAATAATATTTTAAAGTCTAAACCCGAGGAATAACATTTGTCATTCAGTAGCAGTAGGTTTCTCCCAGCCAGAAATGATAATACTAAGCAATATTCCTTAAAATATTTTTAAAAACAACTAGCCAGTGAAAACTATTCAACATTCCAAGAAGAAAATAACTGTACCTTGTTGGAAGAATTTAAGGAGCCTTCCCCCCCCCCACAATTTTGTAAATTAAATAAACTGGTCAGTGGAAATGGCTATTCGGAGGTTACTGAGACCTTACATTTTATGAAAAAAAAGATAGGACTATGCAGCACTTTAAAGACTAACAAGATGGTTTATTAGGTGATGAGCTTCCGTAGGCCAGACCCACTTCCTCAGATCAAAATCTAGTCTTTAAAGTGCTGCATAGTCCTGTCTTTTGTTTCAGCAAGACCAGACTAACATGGCTACATCTCTATTACTATGTTACATTTTATGAGATCATTGCTGCCCAATTCTAAATAATATATCTTGTATCGTTGATCTGTGGGACTAAGAAACTTGATCAAAGTGATTTCTGATCAAACACAGTATGCTTCCAGAGTGAAAAACTAAGGATCACAGCTCTCCAATCCAGTTTTTTTAATTACTTTCTCCTTACAACAAACAATAACAAATCATTAAAGGTGCATCTACACAGCACCCTAAACTTGAAATAAGATAGGCAATTTGCACTATACAACTTGTGTATCTTATTTCAATTGAATTTAAAAATAGGCTATTTCGAAATTTGGTGCATCTACCAAGGGCTAAATTTTAAAATAACGGGCTATTTCAAAACATTAACCCTTCTGGAACGAGGGTTACCAGGATGCCGAAAAAGCATGACCGCTATTTTAAAAAATATTTAGAAATAACGGGCGGCTTGTGAAGACATGGGGTAGCTAAATAGCCACGCAATGTAGATGTACCCTAAGATATTTATTACTGCTACGGAGGGTACTGGATCAAATCCAGGTGGATGTGAGCACCCCTGATACGAAGCCATAGTATTCAAGTGCCTGTACTTGATTTGAACATGGATTAAAATTTGGCAAATGGCCTTTTTCTTTACAATAGTCAACCCCCCAAATCCCAAGTGCTATCTCCTGATTTTGAAGTGGTCAAAATGAATAGTCATGTTTTGCAGAGTGGACCCATTTCTGATGACTACTAATATTTTCCCATCGAAACAACTGTAAATTTGTATGGGGGAATCTGTTACAATAGTTATTCAATGTGATTTCCCCACTACCAGAACTACTACTACTTCTACTAATAAGCACATGTATCAGGTTACAGCATACATAATTCATTAGCATTTGGGCAATAAAACCAGTCTGTATCCTCAAACCCTTTGCAAAGGACTAACCACATTGCCATTAGCCACCTCCCAAAGATATCAGCAAGATAACCATGCTTTTCTCTACAGTCAAGTGAGATGAATGTGGATCCTCTAGCACCTAAAAGAAGATTGTGCTGAAGCCCTGACCTCCTACTGTGTTTCATCTAGACAACAGATCTGAATCTGTTAGGTCATGGAGGAGAACAGCAGAAGGTTGGAAGCATGGAGGTTCATGTATCAAATTAGTGTATACTAGAAGATGCTCAAAACCTCCATGATGGGTACAGTATAAGAATCTGAACAGAATATATTTGACTGAGATCCAGTCATATGAGCTACAATGCGAGATAGGATATAGGAAGAAGCAAGAAGGGTCAACGTTTCATGCCAATGGGAGTTTCAATAACAAAATTCAGCATATGCACTTGAGATCCACAGAACAGAATGGAGATGAGAATTTTGCCCCTAGTTTAGTCTGCTTGAGCATGTTGGTTTGTACTGGGAAGGGTGTCCTAGCGACCAGAAATGGCTTTTCTAAAAGCTTTCAAATCTGGTGTATGCAGCAAGATCTGTGAAAGCACTAATTACTGGAATTTTCAATGTACATGGATTTCCAGAGTCCCTGAAAATGTCTAACTAAGCATTCAAATAGGAATCCAAGACATCTGGCACAAGAGAAAGCAAGCACCAAAAATGACACAGTAGATATGGCTAAAATACCTTGTGGTAATATATATATTTAATTGAATACAAATAAATAAACAGAAATAATGCATCTCATTAGCTTTATAGAATTAATGGCGCATAGCAGTAACAGTAAGTACCATTTGACTCTAATTTTCAAGAACAATGGTAAGTTTCACATTATGGCCTTCACCTGCAGAGTACTGAAGTACGTGCATAACTTTAAATATGTGAGTATTCCTGTTGAAGCCAGAAGCAGCTGCCCACCCCTTCCTGACCTCAAACAGGCCACTCACATGCTTAACGTGAAATATGTGCTTCAGTGGTTTGCTTTCTCTGGTATTGCATACTAAATGCAAAGTATATTTGGTTTCTTGGATATCTGATATCTGCAGCTCTTGAATATGGTCCCCAAGGAAGAGTTGGCTGAGAACATGCACAACTTTCTTTAGACGCATAGTAGAGATCAAATGCCTGACAGTGAGAGAATGTGTGCTGGTACCATCATCATCATCATCATTGTAAGTACAAATAGTTCCTTTCTTCCCAAAGGAGCTCACCACAGGTTGCAAACATACAAGACCACTCTCACCAAGACTAGATTTAGGGGCAGGTGACCCAGGCAATTGATGGTTACTGGGTTTGAGGTGCTGTTTTTGTTGTTAGTGACAAAAGGGACAATAGAATGTTTGAAGTAAAACATTTCTGGTAGTCTATATGTGGAGTCATTTTTCACTCATTTCCTAGAATGTTCTGGATCTTTGTAGTCTCTCATGGAACCTTTCCCACTTTCTGAGAATTACATTTTCCTTGAACTTCCTAGACTATTGTTAGCCATGCGCTTGCAGATATATAAGGGGAGGGGTGTTGCTAGTCAGTAAATGAGACAGAAGAACAAAGTGAAGGGAAATCCTAGCTGTGAACCTTATTTAACTGTGTAATTATGAAGGTGTACTTGTGTTTTAAGACTTGCAAAGTATATGTAGAGACTAATAAAGAACATATTTAATGAGACGCAATGCTTCACTTCACAAGGGCAAAAGTGAAGTGCACAGTTCAATTTCTTGATGCTAGTACCTTCCAGTATTTCAAACTAAAAAGTTTCTATAAATTTGGAGGAAACAATTTTTATTTGCTTATATATGGCATGAATAAATACAGATTTACAGATCCTAGTGTGCAAATGTATTGTCTTACATGACAGGGATAAATCATGCATGCAAATTGTGCATCAAAGTCGTGAGATGCAAAAAAAGTTGTGAAATGCAATAAAAACGAAGGTACTCAAAAGTTTAACAAATGAGAGGGGGGGGGCACCAAAGATATCCTTGCTGTGGGTGACATTTAGTCTAGGGCCAGCCCTACCACTCACTGCAGTTGCTTCTGGTGTGTGGGCAGCAATCAGCCATCAAACAATAAAGTTCACAACTCAGAAACAGGAAAGTAAGTGATAGCCGAGGAAACCAGGATACAGCTCCACTCCATGGGATTTTGATGTTTATGTAGAATTGTCCAGACCTGTGTTTTAATGATTTTTCATCTAAAAGACACCTCCACAATAAAGTGTAGGGTACTCTGCTTATATACCTCATAGGTGAAGGGCAAAAAGCAGACTTCCTCAACAGGAGGCAGGAGGGTATTGGGAACATACCAGGGGTGGGGGCATGGCTAGTATGCTGTTAAATTCTGGTATTCCCTGACTGATGCAACAGTTGTCAGTGGCCATTAGTACTTGGCCTATGTTAGAGAGGTCTGAATGTAGCTCTAACTTACCTCATAGATTGACAGTCCCTCAAACTTTCCTCTCCCTCAGTTTGTTCCTGCTCAGTTCCTTTGTAGAGTGCAGTTCAGCTGGACTTGAGGATTGATTCAAACTGATTTATGCCAATGAAAAGCAAGTGAGTCCAGATTCAGGCCCAGGTGCAGGGTCTCCATACTTTCCCACCAATAAACAATACAGAAATGAGACCATGTTGGTCTAAGTCCAGGTTCCATTATTAATAAGCCCTATAAAGAGCTACTATACATATAGATTTACTATATACACTATGTGTCAATTAGAATATCATAAATGTGACACGTATCATATGGGCTGCACTGAAAGCCAGATATTTCAAACACAAAGCTAAATGGGTCCCTGTCCCAGTAAGGGAATTTGAAATCGTTCTGATGGTCAATTCCAGATGTCAGCAGAGAACAATTTGTCAGGGTATGTCTACACTACAAAGTTAATTTGAACTAACAGACGTTAGTACGAATTAACTTTGATAGGCGCTACACAGGCACACCGCTAGTTCGAACTTAATTCGAACTAGCGATGCGCTTAATTCGAACTAGGTAAACCTCATTCTACGAGGACTAACGCCTAGTTCGAATTAACTAGTTCGAATTAAGGGCTGTGTAGCCACCTAATTCGAACTAGCGGGTGGCTAGCCCTGCCCATCTTTCCCTGGTGGCCACTCTGGGCACCATCAGAGAAACTCTTCTGCCCCCCTCCCGGCCCCGGAGCCCTTAAAGGGGCACGGTCTGGCTACGGTGCCCGTGCCAGGTGCAAGCCTGCCAGCACACAGCCAGCAGACCCTGCACCTGGAACGGCACGAGCCAGACACCCGCTGCCACCCAGCCTTCCACCTTTTCCCGGGACCAGGCTGGCGGCTCCCGGGAGCCTGCCCAGGTCCGCAAGAGGCGGGTGCCCACCTGGTCTAGTGCGGAGATCGTGGACCTCATCCACGACCTCCACACTAGGCACAGGAAAGTGGCCGTCTAGGGCAGGAGAGCTGCCAGCCTGGCCACACAGGAGCAGGTTGGCATGAAAATCAAGGTGGTCCAGTGAGACCCCCGACCCTGAGCCCTGAGCTTAGAATGGCCGTACTGGGTCAGACCAAAGGTCCATCTAGCCCAGTAGTCTGTCTGCCGACAGCGGCCAACACTAGGTACCCCAGAGGGGCTGGACCGAAGACAATGACCAAGCCATTTGTCTCATGCCATCCATCTCCAGCCTTCGACAAACAGAGGACAGGGACACCATTCCTACCCCCTGGCTAATACCACTCCATGGACCCAACCTCCATGACTTTATCTCACTTCTTTTTAAACTCTGTTATAGTTCTATCCTTCACAGCCTCCTGCAGCAAGGAGTTCCACAGGTTGACTATTTGCTTTGTGAAGAAGAACTTTCTGTTGTTAGTTTGAAGCCTGCTACCCATTTATTTCATTTGGTGTCCTCTAGTCCTTCTATTATGGGTACTAATGAAGAACTTTTCATTATGCACCCTCTCCACACCACTCATGCTTTTATAGACCTCTATCATATTCCCCCTCAGTCTCCTCTTTTCTAAGCTGAAAAGTCCCGGTCTCTTTAGCCTCTCTTCATATGGGACCTGTTCTAAACCCCTGATCATTTTAGTTGCCCTCCCCTCTCCCACCCTCTCTCTTCCCCTCTCTCACCTTCTTTTCTCAGTCTCCCCCAGTTTTGTTCAATAAAGAGAGTTTCTATTTTTGAACAAGTGTCCTTTATTTTGTACATCAGGAAGGGGGGCTATGGAGGGGTAAGTGGAAGGAGGTGAGGGAGGAATGGGGTACGAGCCCCCGATGGGGAGGACTGGGGTGGCTCTGCGGGCTCCTTGGGGTGGAAGCTCTCCTGCAGCCGCCCGATTAACCCTCCCCCCTCTCCAGATGGCAGTCTGTGGCAAGTGCAGCCGGGCTGATGGCCGAGTGCTGTGATGTGCCGAGTGTGGGCACTCAGGGTACTCCAAGCCAGGACTGCTTTGCAAGCGGGGAACGCCTGAGAACTGTCTGTCCGGGGTGGAGGTTGGGTCCCTTTAAGCACAGCCTTCAGCTAGCCTAAGACAGCTGCTCCATGGTCTAAGTCCTACTCTGATGCCCTGCCGGCACTGCTTCCGGCCATTCTTAACCTCGGTTCAGGGTCCACTCAGTGTGGACATGCTAGTTTGAATTAGCAAAACGCTAATTTGAACTAGTTTTTAAGTCTGGATGTGCTAATTCGAATTAACTTAGTTCGAATTAACCTCAGTGTTTTCAAGTGTAGGGCTACAATAAACTGCTACTAAGGTTCAATTCTGTCACCAGTTGCTCAAAGCGAAGGAATACTTTAAGAAGTGCTACATATTTCTCCTATGTAGCATCAGTAACAGATCACTCTTTCCTCTGCCTCTTTCCCTTCTGTCATCCTGAGAGCTGTGTTTTCACTTCTGAGTTATGAAAAGGGGAACTTTTGAGATATCCGGGGTGTGTTTTTCTCTCCAAAGAAAGTGAAATCAGGAACATTGAAAGGGGTGACGTGCCCCTTTAGCAGATGTCCACTCTTGCCTCTTACCTCTGCCCTAATCTCTTTGGCCGTGTCCAGACTCAGGGGTTTTTTTGGGAAAAGTAGCCTTTTCCCGAAAAAACTTCCCCTGCGTCCAGACTCAAGCCGCGTTCTTTCGAAATTATTTCGAAAGAACGCGGCTTTTCTTTCGATGGCGGTAAACCTCGTTTCACGAGGAAGAACGCCTTCCTTCGAAAGTTCCTCTTTCGAAGGAAGGCGTTCTTCAATGTAAAGAGGCCGTCTTCGAAAGAGAGCATCCAGACTCGCTGGGTGCTCTCTTTTGAAAAAGCGGATTTCCTCTATCGAAAGATCCGCCTGCAGTCTAGACGCGATCTTTCGAAAGAGCCTCTTTCGAAAGAAGCCTGCAGTCTAGACATAGCCTTTGTGTTTACACTGAAATCAGCAGGTGTGCTTGCAGCTTGTGTAGACATATCTGAGCTAGCTTTAATGTAGCTCACCTGGGTCTCAGGCCAGGTCTGCACTAGACTAGGAAGGTCGGCTTACCATAGGTAACTCCAGTTCTGTAAAATACATAGCTGGAGTCATCTTATCTTAAGCTGAGTTTGATGCTGTCCACACTGTGGGAGGCCGAGGGGAGCAGATGCCGGTCAGAGCTGCCCTCAGAGTTTGATTTACAGGTTATATATTACGGATATATTAGCTTGGCTAAATTGAACGCCAGAACATTGATCTCCGGTGTGGCGGGTAAAGACGTACCCTGCATGAGCAGTACAAGCCTGGCAAGACCTCTGAGTAATTACTGAGGGGGCTAGCACACACTGAAGCCTGGGACACCAGGTTTGATACCCAAGCTAGACTGAAGCTATTGACTAGCTGAGCTGCAGTCACACCTGCGATTGCACTGTAGATACACCCTTATACGCTATTATGTCACCCTCTGCCTCCAGCCCTCCAATGCCACCAGCCCTGACTGCCCATTTGTAAACTTAGCAAAGGTTCATCTCTACACCCTGTCCTCTATTCACCCTTTATAGAAGGGTAGAGCACTTGGCAAAGCCACCTCCTTCAGATGCCTCAGCTGAATTTCATTATTTACATTCCATTTCCATATTGAACATGTTTTGCTAGGTGTTTATATTTTATATAAAAACAATACAAAATAAAGTTTTTTTTAAAGAAATACCTCTTAAAACTCTCCTCTCTCATGAGGCCTACAAGAAACTCAGCAATGGTTAGATTACTGCTTAACACGCTGACCTATATTGTCTCATTATCCCCTCCTCTGTATGTTGTTTCTGATTCTTGTCTCCTGCATTGTATTCACTTACAAGATCTCTGAGGGCAGTTGTCTTGCTATTCATAGATTTTGAGACCAGAAGGGATCATCATGATCATCTAGTCTGACCTAGGCATGTTAAATTTCGATTAACAAATCAAATAGTTGATGGGATTTTCATCGACTATTCGATTAGTCTATAAGGACTAGCACAGCCTTCAAAGATTGAAACGCCTCAGAGTCTCCCACTTGACCCAGGCTTCATGTGGCACTTCTCCTTTGAAATGTACAAGACTCCAGCGGGGACTCTTGTATATTTCAAAGCTGGAATGCTGTGCCCCAGTGCCCTCCCACAGAGCTGGAGCTGGGGGGAAACTGGCTTTTAGCTGGCTCCCCGCAGCAGCCTCTTGCCTCCCTCCCCTTGCTGCCTCTTTCTGCAGTGGGGAGGGGAAGTGACTAGTTGACTGATACACTTTTGCTTATTGGGTAGTCAACTAGTCGCTTACATCCGTAGTCTGACTTCCTGTGTAACAAGGCTATAGAATTTAATCACGATTCCTTCATGAAGCCTAAAACTTCAGGTCAGGCTAGACAGCATCTTTTAGAAAGACATCCAATCTCAATTTAAAGACTCCAAATGATGGAAAAGGTACCAACAACCCTGTGTTAGTTGCTCCAAAGGTTCAGGGCCATCACATTTAAAAATGTGTACCTTTTTTCTAGTCTAAAATGTCTACTCTAGTGCCTAGAGACCCCATCTTCAATACAAATACATTAGAAGAGGCTGAGTGCGTAGGAAGTGAGATCAAATTAAATGGGGCAAACAGCTTTGGAAAAAAGGGCTGAAGTTGATGTGTTGAAAGTGGAGTTACCCATGGCCAGATTCAAATGAACAGGAAGTAGAGAAGGTGCAACAAAATTAAAATAACAGGAGAGAAAAATAATAATGGTGATTTTTATTTATTCAATGTATACTGTAAAAGCTCAGAAATAATTTTAAAAAAAAAAGGTGAAACAGCCCAGTCCAACTCTGTCCTGCTGAGTTGTTTGTCACACCACTCCAGGAAAGCAGACTCCACACACCGGGCAGTCAATGACTCACTGAGACAGGCCTGGACTGTACTCCAGGGCCAGCTGCGAGGCTGCAGATAACAGGACCCCCGCAGCAGCCAAAAGAATCAGCCGGAGGACTGGCTCAAAGTGAGATTTTACAGGTGCAATACAAAGCAAATGGCTTCACCTGCAGTATGAGAGAGCTCCCCACAAATTGATGAGGTTTCTCAAGCAAGCTTGTGGTATGATGCGCTCTTGCTACAACCTGTAAGGTTGCAGAGAAATCCATGGGGATCTGCAATTTGCTCTTATCTTTGTCAACTAGCCAGGGTCACACACAAGCCAGCAGGTTTGAAAGAAGCCTCATTGGCAGGTGACTGACTTGGTCTTGTTAAAACTGGTGCTACACTTGATAAGTAACTATTTATTCTTGCATCTGGACTTTTAATATTCCAATCATCTGAAGAAGTGGGTTGTGCCCAGGAAAGCTCACGATGCCATCTATATCAGGGGTGGCCAACCTAAACTTGAGGAGCCAGAATTTACCAAAGCACATTGCCAAAGGTCAACAGTTTTATGTCACCAGCCCTGATCATCTTCCCACCACCACTCTCAGAACATCCTGCCCACTAGCAGCCCCACTGGTTAGTGCCTCCTCCTTTTCCTCCTGCCCACTGGGATCATCTCTTTCTCAGTGGGAGGCACTGCAGGGGGGAAGCATGGGTGTGATAGGCTCAGTGAAGAGGGTGGGAAGTGGCAGGATCCTACAGGAAAAGGGCCTGGGGGTTGAACAGTGAGCACCCTCCAGCCCTGGATTTGGTACCTATGCAAGGTGCTTCATATTGACTTTTGAAGAGCCGCATGTGGCTCTGCAGCCACAGGTTGACCACTCCTGATCTTTTGTTAGTCTTTAAGGTGCCACTGGACTATTTGTTGTTTATTAAGTTTGTCTAGTTACAGACTATCTCTGGGGAACCCTCTACACCTTCTTTTGAGAAAAAGAATTCTGTCAGCCGACGGTCAGGGCAGTGTGTGTGTGTATGCTTCCGAGAAAAGGTTTAACGTCCGTGTCTTTACTGCTAGGACCGGGGTCCCGTCGCAGAGGGTGGCCAGAAAGCCAACAGACGCCCTGTTATATAGGAAGACCTTATTACACCTTAGATTTTAACTGCTAGAACACAAAGTTCCTTCGCAGCGGGCAGCCTGGGAAAGGCTGGAAAGGTGCCCCAACGGATCTTGTCACCTGGGAGTGACACAGATCCAAACGCCCAAGCTCTCCCTATGTCTGTCCCTTTATGACCGGCTGAAGTTCTTTTAAATTGTGCTTGGTTCTGTTACAGCAACTGAAGGAGTCAGGTTAAAGCTTAAACAGTTACAGGTTTATTAAAAGACTTATAAAAGCATATGGTTACAATGGCTATTGCTCTATTTCTTAAATGCTAACAAATACAGATTTTAAAAATGGTTACAAAGAAAATAAAGATAGAAAATAGAAATAATGGTACCAAGTGACAGCTTAATCTTTAAAGAGCTCTAAGTCTATGTATATATATACACTTAAACAAAGGACCACATCCAGGTACAATTTTTACCCCTTTCTGTGCCTCTCGACTCCAGCGAGTCAGGCCAGGGCCGGTCTCTCAATTCCTAGGAAAGACGAATACGAGGTGGGCGTCCCCTTGGAACCTCGGGAGATCAAACACCAAACCCGACCAGCAGATAGATGGTAGATAGATATATAATAACTGGGTAGCTAGAGAGTGTCAATCTCCCTGCCTCTGTAATGTCCACTCCAAAGCACCTGAGGAAGTGGGTCCCCCCACCCAGAGCTTATGCCCCAATACTCGGTTAGTCTGCAAGGTGCCACAGGGCTGAGGCCAGTCTGTGGCTGTGACAGCGCTGGGGAAGTTCCTAAAGTCCCCTCCCCCCTTAGAGAAGCGACTTCCTCTCTTCTAGGCAGAGCGACTGAGCTGTTGCCAGGCTGGAGCCGGGGGCTCCCATCGGAACCCTGGCGCCCTGCAGCTCCGAGCCAGCGCTCCGTGCAGCCGGGCTGGCGGGGAAAGCCGAGCTGCCCTGCACACGTGGCGACCCGGCCCCCTCCGGCAGGCACCGAGCGTGCCGTGCCCAATAGCAACCGCCGTAACAATTGGGGACACCGCCCCGTGTCCTTGCAAGCTCTCCCGTGACTGGCTGGGGAGGCGGGCGGAGGGGCTCGCGGTCAGAGCCCGCAGCGGGTCGCTCGCGACGGGCAGCGGCGTTCTGAGGGCTGCCGGGGCGCTGGTATGTTGCAAGGGGCGCTCGTGGGGGAGGCCGGTCCGCCAGGCTGGCAGCGGGTGTGGGTGGGTGTGTGCGTGCGCTCTGGAGGGAGGGACAGGCACCGGGCTGCGCTGCTGCACGCGGGGATCGCGGCTAGCAGCGGCGCTTTCCGAGGGGATGCAGCGCGCAGCTGGCCGGCTCCATGTGTCCCCAGCTGGCCTTTCCTCTCCCCTGATTCCTTGCTTGAAACACACTCACGCGGCGCCCCTCTCTGTCTCCCCCTGTGCCTCGCTAGGCGCGGAGGATGGGCTGCCCGGCCGCCTGCTGGGTCGCGCTGCTGCTTTGCACAGGAGGGTCCCTCAGCAAACCCACGCTCAGGAAGGAGAGGGTCGTTCACCCGGACCCTCAGCTCAGCGACCAGCTGCACGAAGATAACCAAAGCTTCCAGTACGACCACGAGGCTTTTCTGGGCAAGGAGGAAGCCAAAACTTTCGATCAACTCACCCCAGAGGAAAGCCAAGAGAAACTAGGGTAAGACGGGCACTTAAGAGGGAAAGCGACCGGCTCCTCCAAAGAGATGCCTTAAAGCAGCCCTGCCTGACTAGTGTAGTGCACAGGGTTTTTTGTTAAACAATGAGGTGGCAGTGAAATGCTTGTATTGAACTAGAGTGAGGGCGTGGCACTAGTGCACTATTGCACTAGCAAGTACATGAACGTGCTTTGGTAATAGTAGGCTGGCTGCAACTCCATGCACTTGTAGCGGAGGGGGTGATGCCCTTGTTTTCTGTGGCTTACAATCATGTGGCAGCAGCCTAGAGGGCAAGGCAAGTGGCTTTCCCAGCCTTGGAGCCTCCCTTGCTGAAACGGTGCCCCTGCTCCAGTAAGAGCTGATAACGTGGCAGCAGTGGGGAGGTCCCATTGCATCACTGCCTAGTACAGAAAGGATGATTTCAGCACAAAACAGAGCCGGGAAGAAGCCTCCAAAACAGAACTTTCAGTCTCACTTTCTGTTTGTGTTTTGGACCCGGTGGGGCCCAGCGAAGGCCAGTTGGGTGGCATTTGTCAGGGAGGAGGAATAACGCAAGTGCCGCACTTGCAAATTTCTGCATAGCAAGGGATTTCTGGGGAGGGCCAAGGAAGGGTTTGCTGACTCCCAGCTGAGGGACATGTAGCTAACTTCAACTGGAGGAAGAGGCGCGTCAGGCTATGTCTAGACTACATCCCTCTGTCGGCAGAGGGATGTAAATAAAGCACTTTGAAAGCGCAAATGAAGCTGGGATTTAAATATCCCGTGCTTCATTTGCATAAACACGTAATGGCGCTCTTTCGAAAAAGCGCTATTTAAAAATTGAAACTACAGTCTAGACGCGGTTCTTTAAAAAATGGGGTGCTTTTTCAAAAGATCCTCTAAACCTCAAAAAATGAGGTTTACAGGATCTTTTGAAAAAGTGCCCCATTTTCGAAAGAACTGTTTCAATTTCAAAATAGTGCTTTTTTTGAAAGAGCACCATTACGTGATTATGCAAATTAAGTGCGGGATATTTAAATCCCAGCTTCATTTGCACTTTCAAAGTGCTTCATTTACATCCCTCTGCAGACAGGGATGTAGTCTAGACATAGCCTGAAGTGCCTCTTCCTTCTGTTTAAGTTAGCTATGTGAAGCTCTGCACCAGCCAGTAGACAGAGTATGCTATTCAAGCAGGCCTTTGCCTTTCATCTGAGTGCACTGCTTGCAGCGTTCTCTGTACCTGCGTTCCCTGTCTGGTCTATTCAAAATGCAGGTGGAAAAGCTACCCAGCTGGTCTATTGCTCTTACTAAGGGTACGTCTACACTGAAAGCTTCTTTCGGAATAAGCTTTTCCAGAAGATATCTTCCAGAAAAGCTTATTTTGAAATAGAACGTCCATACTGCAGGGAAGCCTCGAAATTAGTCTGAGGCAGGCTCCCCTAATGTGGACGCGCTATCTCAATTTAGAGCCCCAGGAGGCACTGGGGAGGAGTTATTTCAGCATAGCAGCAGGAGAGCATCCACACACACCCTCTTCCGATAGAGCTTATTCCTGGTGGATAATGGCTGTTATTCCAGAAAAACGGTGCAGTGTAGATGCACCCTTAGTCATCTCTACTCTGAATGGCTATGTCTAGACTGGCATGATTTTCCGCAAATGCTTTTAACGGAAAAGTTTTTCCGTTAAAGGCATTTGTGCAAAAGCGCGTCTAGATTGGCATGGACGCTTTTCCGCAAAGGCACTTTTTGCGGAAAAGCATCTGTGCCAATCTTGGCGTGGTTTTGCGCAAGAAAGCCCAGATCGCCATTTTTGCGATCGGGGCTTTTTTGCACAAAACAATACCTCATTGTCTACACTGGCCCTCTCGCGCAAAAGCATTTGTGCAAGAGGGCTTTTGCCCAAACGGGAGCAGCATAGTATTTCCGCAAGAACACTGACAATCTTATATGAGATCATCAGTGTTCTTGCGGAAATTCAAGCGGCCAGTGTAGACAGCTGGCAAGTTTTTCCACAAAAGCAGCTGCTTTTGCGGAAAAACTTGCCAGTCTAGACGCAGCCAATGTGTCTGCTAACTCACAGCATCACACATCTAAGCTTCCTGTTCTCACTTTTACTTTCCTTTACAATAGGGGTGGTCCATAATTTTTGAAGGGGGAGGCACTTCACAAATTCAAACATTTGTGAAATGGCCCTGGAAGGGGCGGGGCCTCGGGTGGAAGGGGTGGGGTTAGGACACTTCCCATGCTCTCCCACCCACAGAGCCTGACTGGCCTGGGGGTAGGGGAATGTATGAAGTCTTTGCCCCCGGTTCCTAGAGAGAACCGCCAGCTGTTTTGAACAGCTTACAGTTCCCTCTAGGCGCCACGTGCCTCTGACGGCGAGAAGAGACTTTATGCATTCCTCCCACCCCCACATCTCGATTGGCCTGTGGGCAGGGGAGCGGAAGAACGGTCACAGGATGGATCTACTGGCTTGGCAGGCTAGATCTAGCCCACAGAGGCTCTCTTGCCCACCCCTGCTTTACAACTTGCTTGTTCGTCCCTCCTCCCTTATTGACTATGGAAGTTTTGTTCACCTCTCCCACTTAACATAAGAACGGCCGTACTGGGTCAAACCAAAGGTCCATCTATCCCAGTAGCCTATCTGCCTAAACTGGCCAGCACCAGATGCCCCAGAGAGGGTGGACCGAAGACAATGATCAAGCGATTTGTCTCCTGCCATCCCTCTCCAGCCTCTGACAAACAGAGGCCAGGGACACCATTTCTATCCCCTGGCTAATAGCCTTTTATGGACCTAACCTCCATGAAATTATCTAGCTTCTCTTTAAACTCTGTTATAGTCCTAGCCTTCACAGCCTCCTCTGGCAAGGAGTTCCACAGGTTGACTACACCCTGTGTGAAGAAGAACTTTCTTTTATTAGTTTTAAACCTGCTACCCATTAACTTCATTTGGTGCCCTCTAGTTCTTCTATTATGGGAACTAATAAATATATTTTCTTTATTCACTCTTTCCATACCATTCATGATTTTATATACCTCTATCATATCCCCCCTCGGTCTCCTCTTTTCTAAACTGAAAAGTCCCAGTCGTTTTAACCTCTCTTTATATGGGACCCGTTCCAAACCCCTAATCATTTTAGTTACCCTTTTCTGAACCCTTTCCAAGGTGAAAATATCTTTTTTGAGGTGAGGAGACCACATCTGTACACAGTATTCAAGATGTGGGCGTACCATAGTTTTATACAGGGGCAGTAAGATATTCTGTCTTATTTTCTATCCCTTTCTTAATAATTCCTAGCATCCTATTGGCCTTTTTGACTGCCGCTGCACACTGTGTGGAAGTTTTCAGGGAATTATCCATGATCACTCCAAGATCTCTTTCCTGATTTGTCATAGCCAAATTAGCCCCCATCATACTGTACGTATAGTTGGGGATATTTTTCCCAATGTGCATTACTTTACACTTATCCACATTAAATTTCATTTGCCATTTTGTCGCCCAATCATTCAGTTTGGTGAGATCTTTTTGGAGTTCCTCACAGTCTGCTTCTGTCTTGACTATCCTAAACAGTTTGGTATCATCCACAAACTTTACCATCTCACTGCTTACCCCTTTCTCCAGATCATTTATGAATAAGTTGAACAGGATTGGTCCCAGGACTGACCCTTGGGGACACCACTAGTTACCCCTCTCCATTCTAAAAATGTACCATTTATTCCTACCCTTTGTTTCCTGTCTTTTAACCAGTTCTCAATCCATGAAAGGACCTTCCCTCTTATCCCATCGCAATGTAATTTACACAAGAGCCTTCGGTGAGAGACCTTGTCAAATGCTTTCTGAAAATCTAAGTATATTATATCTACTGGATCCCCCTTGTCTGCATGTTTGTTAACCTCTTCAAAGAACTGTAATAGATTAGTAAGACATGACTTCCCTTTACAGAAACCATGTTGACTTTTGTCCAACAAATTATGTTCTTCTACGTGCCTCACAATTTTATTCTTTACTATTGTTTTGACTAATTTGCCCGGTACTGAAGTTAGACTTACCGGTCTATAATTGCCAGGATCGCCTCTAGAGCCCTTTTTAAATATTGGTGTCACGTTAGCTACCTTCCAGTCATTAGGTATGGAAGCCGATTTAAAGATAGGTTACAAACCACAGATAATAGTCCAGCAATTTCCCATTTGAGTTTTTAGAACCCTTGGATGAATGCCATCCGGTCCTGGAGATTTGTTGACATTAAGTTTTTCTATTTGTTCCAAAACCTCCTCTAATGACACTTCAATCCGGGATAGTTCCTCAGATTCATCACCCACAAAGGATGGTGGAGATTTGGGAATCTCCCTAACGTCCTTAGCCGTGGAGACTGAAGCAAAGAAATCATTTAGTTTCTCCGCAATGGCTTTATCGTCCTTGATTACTCTTTTATATCTCGATGGTCTAGGGGACCCACAGGTTTTTTAACAGTCTTCCTGCTTCTGATGTACTTAAAAACATTGTTATTTCTTTTTGAATTTTTGGCTAGCTGTTCCTCAAAATCTTATTTTGCTTTTCTTATTACATTTTTACACTTGATTTGACAGTGTTTATGTTCCTTTCTATTTATCTCACTAGGATCACAATGTGCCTCTTCTTTCTTTCACGCTGCCCCTTATGCCTAGGACACTCTCCCCAATCTAGTCCATCACCCTCTCACCCTTCTGATCCTTCCATGAGACCCACCGTGTCTGTTGTGCCACCTGCAGGATGGGCAGGTTTAATGGCAGTTGAAGAAAGCTGTGTTTAGTAAAGAAAAACATGTTCATATTATTTGTAAGGCTCACATTGAGCACAGAGCTATCCTCTACAACCACAGGACTGCATTAACCATTAGCCTCAGCTTGCCTCCTCCTTTCCTTGCATTGTGTGTTATTCTTACTCATTGCATCTTATTTCAGATTTGAGTAGAAACTCTTTAGAATCATAGAATCCTAAGGCTGAAAGAGGCCTCAGGAGTCATAGAGTCCAGCGCCCTGTCCAAGGCAGGACCAATTCCAACTAAATCATCCCAGCCAGGGCTTTGTCAAGCTGAGACTTAAAAACATCTAGGGATGGAGATTCCACCACCTCCCTAGGGAACCCATTCTAGTGCTTCACCACCTTCCTAGTAAAATAGTTTTTCCTAATATCCAATTGTTTGCTGTAAGGTCTGTCTCTCTTCTTGTGTAACAGAAAGCATGATGGGTCAATAGTTCTGCTGAGTGCTACTGAAATACAAGTAATAATAATAATAGTAATAGGTGCTGTAACAAAAATATTTCAAACATAGTTGTTATAAATTAGGCAACTTGTCCGAATTATCCAAAGGCCTGGAATTAGAAAACTAAGCACACTCAGTATAAAAAAGAGCAAACTGTCTCCGTTTCACATGTAATATACTAACATCTTGGGCTTTCTTAGTTAAAATGGAATCATTTTTAGGCCTGGGTTGTACTTGAAGATTATACCAGCGTAATTATTGGAATTAAGTTACTCAATGACTGGAGGATAGCTAATGTGATGCCAATAAAGGGCTCTAGAGGTGATTCTGGCAATTACAGGCCAGTAAGTCTAACTTCAGTACCAAGCAAACTGGTTGAAACTATAATAAAAAACAAAATTGTCAAACCGTAGATGAACACAACTTATTGGGGGAAAAGTCAACATGGTTTCTGTTAAGGGAAATCATTCCTTACCATTATACTAGAATTCTTTGAAGGGTTCAACAAGCATGTAGACAAGGGAGATCCAGTGGTGATTGCAGACAGGGAGTTTAGAGTGGGAGTTCTCCAGGTAAGGGAAAAGTAACTACAGGACTCTTGAGGGAAGTGGCTGTCTGTAGTGTGTGTTCTGTGTGTTTGGGGCTTTCTTGCTGCGTGCTTAGTTTGTGTTTGTGAATGTGGTGTGTGGGCTTTTTTTCCCCTTTCTCCTCCCCCCTCCCGCCATGGAGTGTGTGCTGTGACCAGCAGCTGGAAACTGTTGGCTTCTAATCACATCTGGAGTATTGTGTCCTGTTCTGGGCCCCCAATTACAGGCAGGATGTGGACGTACTGGAGAGGGTCCAGAGGAGGGCAACCAAAATGATTAGGGGGCTGGAGCATATGACCTATGAGGATAGGCTGAGGGAGTTGGGTCTATTTAGTTTGCAGAAGAGAAGAGTGAGGGGGAATTTGATAGCAGCCTTCAACTTCCTGAAGGGAAGTTCCAAAGAGACTGGAGAAAGGCTGTTCACGGTAGTGATGGATGGCAGAACAAGGAACAATGGTCTCAAGTTGCAGTGGGAGAGATCCAGGTTGGATATTAGGAAAAACTATTTCACTAGGAGGGTGGTGAAGCACTGGAATGGGTTACCTAGGGAAGTAGTGGAGTCTCCATCCCTAGAGGTGTTTAAGTCTCGGCTTGACAGAGTCCTGGCTGGGTTGATTTAGTTGGGATTGGTCGTGCCTAGGACAGGGGGCTGGACTCTTAAAATAAGGAATAAGGAATCTTTCGTAAAAGGCTTTATTTTCAGAAAGATCCGCATCTAGACTGGCGCTTTTTTCCAGCAAAGCTCCGTGCCGAAAAAAGCGGCAGCCATTTTTATGCTAATAAAGTGGGGGAGATTTAAATCCCCGCTTCATTAGCAATTGCGATACGTCTAATTTGCATCCCTTTTCCGAAAAAGGGATGCAATCTAGATGTAGCCATGGTGTTCCTGTAGGGGTCCATATTGTGACCAATCTTGTTCAACATATTCATAAATAATCTGTGGAAAGGGGTAAATTGTAAGGTGGCAAAATTTGCAGGTGATACAAAAGAGTTCAAGATAATTAAGTCCAAAGCAGACTGTGAAGAGCTTCAAAAAGAACTCACAAAACTAGGTGACTGGGCAACAAAATGAACTTTAATATTGATAAATGCAAAGTAGTGCATATTAGAAAAAATAATCCCAACCATGTGTACAAAATAATGGGGACTAAATTAACTGTTACCATTCAAGAGAAAGATCTTGGAGTCATTGTGGCTGGTTTGAAAACATCTGAGTGAAAATGGCAAACTGGACCTAATGGGAGCTGCAAGGCTCCATGTCTACGGACCCTTTAGATCAGCAGTTCCCAACCGCTGGGCCGTGGACCTCTGGCTGCTGGGCAAGGGAGGCTTTGGGGGCCAGGGATGGGGTACATCGCTCTTGCTGCGGGTGTTGGGAGAGGCGTGTTCTATCCCGCTTCTAAGCCAGCCAGTGCCGGGGAGGGTTGGAGTCTCCTCCCAGCCACGGAAGAGCACTTCCCTTTGTGGCAGGAGTGCCAGGTGGAGCGAATCCGCATAACCTTTCTGCCACACTGAGAAGTGCTCTTCCATGTTCGGGAGCAGATGCCACGCGGCTTGGTTGTCCTGCAGTGCACAGAAGTGCTGTTCCATGGCTGCAGGAGACCCTGCCCTTGCCCTGCACTGGTTGCCTGAGAGGCAGGATAGGAGATGCTGGGTAGTGTACCCCCGCCCTGAAAGCTGCCGCAATGTGGGCAGCAGCGCAGGGCTACGGGAGGGAGGCGGGGCAGGCACTGGGGCCTCAGGGGTGGTCCTAGTGCTGGGGGGCTCTGGAGGCTGATCTAGTGGGGTGGGGCAGGGCTGGCATTGTGGGGCTCTGTGGATGGAGCTAATATTGGGGGCTGGCAGTGGAGAGGTTGGATGCAGAAGGGCTCTAAGGGGCAGGGGGCTGGCACTGAGGTGTTTGAAATGGGAGGCTGGCACTGGGGGGCTCTGAGGGCGGGAGGCTGGCACTAGGGGAGTTGGGTGCAGGGGACTCTTGGGTCAATGGCTGGTACTGAGGGGTGGTGGAGGCCTCTAGAGGTTAGGACTGGCACTGGGGGCTCTGGAGGACGGGCTTTTAGCGTACCAGTAGCATTTTATTTGTACATTTGCATATTCATCATTTGCATAATGATGCAAATAAAATGTTACCGACCCCCCTGCCAAAAGTTTGTGAATGGGTTTGTCGTTCTCCGGCATGAAAAAGGTTGGGAACCACTCCTTCAGATAAACAAAGTGGCACAGGCCCACTAGTGGCTTTCCCAAAGCGTGCTCCTGCCCACTTTGAGAAACATGCTCTGGGGCATGGGGCATCGGGCATTGGCCACTGTCAGAAGACAGGATACTGGGCTAGATGGACCTTTGTTCTGATCCGGTATTGCCGTTCTTATGCTCTTAAGTTATATATTGGTGTAATATTCTATATCAGGACAAAATGAGACTTACCTTTCAGTTATTTCAGTTCTCGCCCTATGTATCATGTAGAGGATATACAGGCAGACACATACATTGACCCCACAATAAATAGCATACTAAACAGGATATATTGAAAACTCATCAGCATTTTGAACACTCTCTAGGTGGAAAACACATTACAAGGCACACATCGTGCACATAAAATTTCTGACGAGAGTGGGCATTTTTAGGTCTTTTGCTGCTTTTCACACTTCATTAAACTAAGTTTTGCAATGGGTTTTAAAATACTTTCCTTCCTCCTTTTGCATAGGTGTTTAACAATCTGAAGAGGAACTTTACTGTTTTAATATGAAAAAGCTGCTTATTATTATTATTATTAAAGCAGATAATAAAGTACTTTATGCTTTTTCACGTTAGTATCCCTTGCAGCACTGGTCACAAATGGTATCATTTTTCAGCAAGCTGTTGGCTTTGAGGAGGAGCATGGATTTAATTAAAAACATTTATTTTTAAAGCCATTGTTTGGGAGATACTTTTCATGCAGCATGAGAATATTCAGCAACTAACTCTGTCAACTGAGTACAGCTTCTTTAACAAGTAAGTCTCATGCAAGTGAGATGGATGTAAACTTAAGTCTATTGGGATTTATAATGGAAATACTGAGGCCTGGTCTGCACTTAAAAATTAGGTTGATACAGCTATGGTACTCAGAGGTGTGAAAAATTCACCCCCCTGAGCACCAAAATTAAGCCAACCCACAGTAGACAACATAAGGTTGATAGAAGAATTGTACCATCAACCTAGCTAGTGCCTTGGGGAGGCAGATTAATTACAGTGATAGAAAGACTGCTGTCACTGTACCACACATCTTTACTATGATACTACAACAGCATTTGAGCCACACTGCAGTGCAGACATGCCTAAGAAAGCCCTCTTCTGCTGTTGCTGTCACACAACCCAGTTGATGCTTATATTCTAAACTTAGGATCTTCTACAAGGGAAGAGAAATTTGCCTGAGGAGAAAGAAAAACTGACAAAAAAGCTGCAGAGTCATGTAGGCCAGAGGTTCTCAAACCATGTGTTGGGATCCCAAAATTGATCCCAATCCCATTTTAATGGGGTCACCCAGGCTGGTGTTAGACTTGTTGGGGCCCAGGGCTGAAGCCTGAATCCCATCCCCACCTAGGGCAGCTGGGCTTTGACCAAAGCGCCCTCCCCCCCAGGATGGGGTGACAGGGCTGCGGCTTCAGCCTGGGGTGGTAGGGCCCCACCTCCTGGGGCAATCAGGCTCCTGGGGTCATGCAGTATTTTTTGTTGTCAGAAGGCAGTTGTGATGGAATGAGTTTGAAAGCCTGTGATCTAGGTCTTCTAAGCCAGCCCAGTGATAAAGCTGCTGTGAGGAAGTGAGGACCGACAGAACCAGACAAGTTCCCAGAAATTAACTACTTCAAGACAGACCCATCACTGAAAATCTACAGTCTGTTCTGGAAAACAATCCCTCACTGTAACAGGCCTCAGGAGACAGGCCAGTCCTCGCCTATAGACAGCCCCCCCAACCTGAAGCACATACTTTTCAGCAGCCACATGCCACACCTCAGATACACCCACCTATGAGCCTATCCCTGCAACAAACCCCAATGCCAACTGAGTCCACATATCTATACATCAGCCACCACTTCAGGGGCTCATTCACCTGCACATCCTCTAATGTGATCTATGCCATCAAGGGCCAGCAGTGCCCTTCTGCCATGTACGTTGGCCAAACTGGACAGTTCCTATCCCAAAGGATAAAAGGACACAAATCAGACGTCAGAAATAGTAACACACATAAACCTGTTGGAGAACATTTTAACCTGCTTCATCACTCAACCAGGAATTTAAAAATAGCTGTTCTTCTACAAAGGAATTTCACCAGCCAGTTACAGAGAGAGTGTGTGGAATTGGTATTCATTTGCAAATCTGACACATTTACTCTGGGCTTGAACAAAGACATTAACTGGATGTCACATTATAAAGCCAGTCTCTTCTGCCTTTAACAACTATATTTTTACATCAAAAGGTAAGAAAGGGATACTTCTAGCTCACTTAATTAGCCTCATTAGCACCACCAGTCCTATCATTTACAGATACTTTTTTGCCGTTATATATCTTGGTTTCTTTTATTTCCACTCCAGCTCATCTGCTGAAGTATTTTTTGCTTTTGAAAGCTCATGATTCTATATATTTTTGTTAGTCTCTAAGGGTATGTCTACACTACCACCCTAGTTCGAACTAGGGTGGTAATGTAGGCAACCGGAGTTGCAAATGAAGCCCGGGATTTGAATTTCCCGGGCTTCATTTGCATCTTGCCGGGCGCCGCCATTTTTAAATGTTTCACGAGGAGTAACGGTAGTTCGGAATAGGAAGCCTAGTCCAAACTACCTAGTCCATGCCGAATGTAGCCGCGCAGCACGGAGTCCGCACTAGCGGACATTTAAAAATGGCGGCACCCGGCAAGATGCAAATGAAGCCCGGGAAATTCAAATCCCGGGCTTCATTTGCAACTCCGGTTGCCTACATTACCACCCTAGTTCGAACTAGTGTGGTAGTGTAGACATACCCTAAGATGCTGCTCATTTTAAAAGTTACAGACTAACACGGCTGTCCCTCTGAGATGTTGTAGTTGTGAGCCATCTGGTCTAGCCTTGTTTCATCTCCAAGTGCCCCCACATGCTGGCACCATGTGTAGTGCAAGCTTTTGCACCTGCGGGTTCTGTGCATCCTCTGCTTGTCCCTGCAGATTTGCCCCCTTGTTGTGCATACAGCTGAACTTATTTCATGGCTAGAGAGCTGTGAACAGGATTTCCCCCCTAGTACTTATATTAAACACAGTCCCATGGCAAGGTTCCCTGTAAGCTGTGCACCGGTGCGGGTGCACAGCCCTTTTCTGAGCCACACAGAGGTTCAGAGCTCCCTGTGCAGGCAGGGAGTTCAGCTGATCAGCTGGGGAAACGAGGGTGGGCACTCACCCTCTCGGAGGCGCCTGCTATAAATGGAGAAGCTGGCTGAACCCTCTACTCCAGGGCTCCCTACCTGCCCCCACACCCAGCACTCTGGAAAGCCAGATGCAGGGCCATGTGTGTGTTTGTGAACGCTGAGCGCCTGCCTGGAGGAAGGGGAGACAGGCTTCTCATGCTGCCCTTGCCCCCGCCCTCAGTAGCTCCCATTGGCTGGTTTCCACCAATAGCAGCTGCCTGTTTGCAGGACAAGTGGCATGTGAAGTGTCCCTCTCCCCCTCATCCCCCAGGCTCTCAGCATTCAGTTCAGAACAGTAAACGTGGGTCCTGCAGCTCGCCTGAGCAAGTACAGGGGCTGGAGGGCAGGGACCTGGCTAAGGAACTTGCTGGGCTGCTGGCTGGGAGCCATGTATGGTCTCCCAGCCAGAGCCTATGTCTGGTATCCCAGCCCCTCCCTTCCTTCCTCCCTCCCTCCCACAACCTTTTGCCCCCCTTCTGCCCTCCTACACCATGTAACCCAAACGTGCACCCCTGCTCCAGCCCCCATACACCTTCCCAGACACTGCATCCCCTTCTATACCCCTTCTCCAATCACAGCCCCCTCTCAGACCTTGCATCCCGCTATGCTATCCCTGGTCACATCCCAAATCCCTGCACCCCCTGGCCTGCCCCAGCTTTCCCCCCCTCCAGCAGGCCCTTTTTGCTAGAGAGAAAGAAGTTTTCAATTCTGTAAGCTCTTTGGGACAGATCGACGAGTATTGAATATAGTTTTAGTTCTATAGCCTTGTAGCTGTGAAAACATCTCTGAAATTTTGCTATGTTAGGGTGTGTCTAGAATACATGGCTCCGTTGATGGAGCCATGTAAGTTAGTTTATTGGGCATAGTCAAAGAAGCAGGGATTTAAATAATCCCCGCTTCATTAAAATAAACCATCAGCTGATTCGACACAGCGTGGGAGTCTAGACGCGGATCTGTCGGCTGGGGAAGCCTTTGCCGACCGATCCCTTATGCCTTGTGAAACTAGACTGCTGTGCGGTGTCAGATCAGCTGATCGTTGGCACAACACGGCGGCCATGTTTATTTTAATGAAGCAGGGATTATTTAAATCGCCGCTTCTTTGACTATGCCCAATAAACTAATAGTCTAGACACACTCTTAGAGAATTAGCCACTTTTAAATGGGGGCACTTTGACTTCTGCATTGCAAAGTAGTCAGAACACACTTACCACATCATCCTTAAAAAGAGAAAAACTTTGTTTCTTACCCACCCCCATTTTTGTAGGAAGCAGACACAAGTCATATAAACCATAGAAGAGATGCAGTTGGGCTAGAAAAATAAAAGAATGCCCTTGAGGGAAAAATAAACAGTGCTGACTACAAGCAGCACAGCTCTTGGCTCTGACCAGTGTTAAAAATAACAAGAGAGTAAACTATTTCCTAGGCCTCTGGTGGAAACATTTCAGTTACTTTACCATTCAACAGTAGACCAAAATGTCAGCTAACTCACTTCGGGCGAGCTAATTGTGGGTCAACTCTCTTGATGCATAATGCCCCATTCTAGTATAGGGCTATCAAATTCAGTGAGGAATAGACACAAGAGGAAAAAAGGCTAGCCAATAAGGTAGCATGTTCTTTTCTGTTTCTTAGGTGAAATTTAGCAGCACTTCTTTTTCTCCCTGTGGCGGGGTACCACCCGCCTCCGCCCGCTTTCCCCTGGGGAACAAAGCGTTAACCCCCAGCCCGGGGGCCTAGTCCAGCACTCGCAGCAGGCCCAGCGACCTAGTCCAGCACTGCGGGGTGGGGTAGGGGGGTCCGGGCCCTCCCTCTCCACCAGACCCCAACCCAGGGCCCTGTTAGTGGTGGGTGGTTCCCACCACTGGCTCAGCAGGGGGTCCTCCCCCAAAACATGCTAAGCCCACTGGGAGGGGGGGGTTTCCCGGCCCCTTGCCCTGGGTTGCTTCCTACCCCCAATCTGGTAGCCGACAGAGATCCCACCTGGCGATGCTGGGTGGCCGGCAGCGGCTTCATCCGACAGGCTTGTCCCTGGGGCAGCGGCACCAGGCGTTCTGCAGCAGGGCAGGTGGCCAACAGGCGTTGGTGTTGGGGGCGGGCTCGCCCCGGGGCTGGTGGCAGCAGCGCCTCCTCCGGCTCTGGCTCTGGATCTGGATCTGGCAGCAGGTCCAGCAGCAGGCCAGCAGCTTGGGCCGGAGCTCCTGCCTCCCCAGCGTTCTGCCTCAACTGAGCAGCCCAGCAGTCTTTTATAGTGAGGCTGCACTTCGAGCATGCCCAGTAGGGCTGTGGGGGAGGGGCGTGTTCTGCCCAATAAATGGGCTCCCCTTCCTCCTGCTCAGTGTGGGGGCAGGTTAGCCCTGTCACACTCCTCTTCAGATAAGTGTTGGATATGAATGTAGAAGCCAGACTCTTCGTATGTCTGTAATGAGATCTATAGAGATGTAATATGCTACAAATCCACTGATGACATCAAATCAAACACCTCATTGCTGAAAATTAAGTAAACCCTATACTTAGTATTGGGCTAAGTTTAGCGGCTCAGAAGAGCATGCTGCTTTAGCTGGAGAACAATTTTCTTCCCTAGATGGAAGGACCAGTTGCCGGAGTAGAATCACCAATGTCTTTCTTTACATAAGATCCTACCAAAATATCAAGTCTTCACTGCTAACCAGCAGCTATAAGGTATCCACTTGTAGCCCATCTACTTGGACTCCTGATTAAGGGTTCAGAGGAGTCAACAAATGTGAACCTCATGCATAGGGAATTCTGAATCACAAATCTCTAAACCACAGGATGTCAATCTAGCAGCCAGCTCTACCATAGCACCATTAACAATCCTCACCCAATGGAGGCTGTTGAAACATTCTTTAAATATTTTGCTTGATGGTGCTTGCACTAAATGCAGTCAATCTGGCTGCACCTGGCAGCTGAGACTTCAGTGACTACTAATTAACCTAATTTCAAGAGCAGGAAAGGAAGCTTGCTTTTCCATTCACAAGTGCATGCTAGTACCAATCATAGTTTGCATACAAATCTTGCTGGCATGTGCTTTATTTCATATGGCTTTAGTGGCTATCCTGCAAATATTTATGGTCCAGGGAGGACAGTGAGAAAGAGAAAGATTGTGAAGAGATATCAAGTAAGCTTAGTTCCTTGGCCAGAAGGTAACATCTCTAAGTTTAATTCAAGGTGGTGGTTTTAATGAAGTACTGTTGGAAAATAAGTTAAGGTAGCTTAGAGTATAATAACCCTTGGGAATACACATTTCTCTCTTGCTGGTTATAAATACTCCATTAACTCATAATTCTCTCTTATAAATAAATGCTAATATAAATATTGAATGGAATATTTTCTGTTCTTTAGAGGCCTCAATTCAGCAAAGCTGTTAACTATGGGCTTACTTTTAGCTTGAAGTCAATGGGACTTAAGCATGTGTTTCACTGCTTTCCTGATTAAGGATCGACAGGGCATATGTTTAAGTACTTACCTGAGGCACATTTTCTTTTAGTTACTGAACAAGAGGCAAAGAGCCTAATTGTGCCCTTAGCTATGCACACAAAACTTCCATTGACTGAATTTGGGAGCAGAATTTGAATATTAAGGACAGTAAAAATAATAATTGGAAAAAAGGAAAACACCTTCCCAGTATTCTTTTTAACACACATTGCTTTTACAGTTATTTTTTATTTAGTAAAGGTACTATTCAGTATTCATACTGTTTCCTTTTTGTGTGTGTGTGGTTTTTTTTCAGCTTGGAATGTGAAAATAAACACTTCACCTTTACATTTTGATTCTCATGCACTGGCAAAACACTGTAGTCATTAATTGGGTTATAGTCACTGCAGGGAAATGTTACAAAACCTTCTGTTTCTGCATTAGGAACATTTGTTTATGTTAATTATTTTTAAAACATGTTTTGTAAAAGGAAACATGGGGCGTGGTGGTAAATATTTCAAATTTTTGTACTTAAAGATGAAACCACTAAAACCAGAGGTACTTTTTAAAGCACAATAGATACGTCCTGGGATTTTAAGACAATAGTTTGATACCAAAAACATTACTTGTGCCTTGCAGTTGTGTTTTCATTGGAAACGTAAACAAAGGGGATTTCATAGTGGTTTTACACCATTGAGTGTAATGGAGATTTAATTGTAAATAGTTCCTTATAAATAGACCTGTGACTTAAGCACTATCTAAGCATGTATGGGTGTGAGAAAGATGCATCAGAAAGCATACCTCCCCACCTCCCGCCCCTCCCCCCCCCTCCGCCCCAGACAGCTCACTATTCTTCCATTGGCTTGATAAAATAATAAAATATCATCTCCTTTTTCATCTCTAAGGAATTAACAAGTGGAAAATTTATTTTTGGGGGAGCTGAAAGGTTGAGGGAGTTGACCTCATTGCATAGTTTGGCAGCTTAGCTTCCGACTACAATGGAGCTTTGCCTCGGGCCTGATCCTGTGAGGTGCAGAGATGCTTGAACATTTCTGAGGCCCTGAATTCCTGTCCTATAACAGCAGTTCTCAAACTTAAGCAAGCTGAGGAACCCCATTTTTCTTTAAAAATTTGTTGGGACCCACCTGCCCTACTCCTTTACCAAGGTCCTGTCCCTTCTCTGTGGCTCCTCCCCCTGCTGAATCCATTCCCCCCCCTCTCTGTTGCTCACTGTCCCCCACCCTCTCTCATTTTCACTGGGCTAGGGGGTTGGAGGGTGGGGGTGTGAGAGCTCTGGGGTGGGACAAGGACTGTGGGCTTTGGCATGCTGGAGGGAATGCTGGGCATGGGGTTGAGACAGTATGGGATGCTGGATTTCCCTTGCAGCCCCCCAGTTTGAGAAACGCTGTCTTACTCTGTACACATAATGAAGTCTTGGTGATGGGGCAACTCTCTGATGCTTTGTGGAGAAAGGACAGACACAGTCAGGATCCCATTCAGATTAGCAAAGCTGAACAGGCATATGCATTTTATTTCTTTTATGAACTCTTAAAGATGTCTCTCTCTTTACAGGAAAATTGTTGATAGAATAGACGATAACAAAGATGGCTACGTCACAACAGAGGAATTGAAAAACTGGATTAAGCGAGTGCAGAAACGCTATATCTATGAAAATGTGGCTAAGGTCTGGAGAGATTATGACCTAAACAACGATAATAAAATATCCTGGGAAGAATACAAACAAGCCACATATGGGTATTATCTAGGTAAGATTAGTCAAAAGGTAACATTTTAGCCTGGAATTTTCAAGGAAGCCTTAGAGAGCTAGTCATGAAATTTCAATCAAATTCAAAAGAAAAAGGAGAGCCCAGTTTCATATGGGGCTATATTTGGCACATTTGGCTATATTTTCCAATCTACCCAAAAGTAATTTTCTGGATGCGTAAAGATTTCAGAAGGGGAGGAGCAAGTGAATAACATTTCAAAGCTAACTTAAAAGCCTCTGCTCCTATTAGTAAACTAAGGGAATTGTGTGGGGCTGTGTCTACACTGGGCCACTTATTCTGGAAAAGCAGCCGCTTTTCTGGAATAAGCTGCGAGCTGTCTACACTGGCCGCTTGCTTTTCTGGAAAAGCAATGACGATCTACTGTAAAATTGTCAGTGTTTTTCCGGAAAAACTATGCTGCTCCCATTCGGGCAAAAGTCCTTTTCCGGAAAAACTATTCCGGAAAAGGGCCAGTGTAGACAGCACAGTAGTCTTTTCCGCAAAAAAGCCCCGATCGCGAAAATGACGATTGGGGCTTTTTTCCAGAAAAGCGCGTCGACATTGGCCACGGACGCTTTTCTGGAAAAAGTGCTTTTCCGGAAAAGCATCCTGCCAATGTAGACGTGCTTTTTCCGGAAATACTTATAACGGAAAACTGTTCCGTTTTAAGCATTTCCGGAAAAGGGTGCCAGTGTAGACACAGCCTGGTTGTTTTTAAACTTTTCTTTTAAAAGCAATATGTTGAAAGAGTAGTAAGTATTTGCTGTATTGTTTCTGTGAAGTTTTGGTCTGGATGCTAAATGGAGGCTCTAAATACAGTGTCATTATTCTGTTAGAATGTGATATAAATTATGATCAATTATGAATGGAAATCCCTAAAGCCAGACAAATGCAACATTTATGTGAAAATATATTTGAAAGACATGACACTTTTTTTTGTGGCCCTGAGAAAAATTGAATCTGATGTGCTTGATATGGCCAATGGCTCTTGTGCAAGAGAGGTTTTTGTACAAAAAGGAGCTGTCTACACTGCTCTTTTTTGTACAAAAGCCTCTTGCACAAAAACGGCAGCTCATTAATTATGCAAATGAAGTGCTGTGATATTGCACGCTGAGCTTCATTTGCAGAAGCTTTTCCGCAAGAAGGCTACAGTGTAGACATAGCCTAATAGAAAGAAATGAAAAGTTTCAGGCTGGACTTTTTATGGAATTTGAGGACTCCGCTGAGATCCAGACTTGAGACTCAGAAAGCAAATTACAGGTAAAAATTGTGACATAGGGTACGTGTACACTGCAAAGTTATTTCGGGATACCCCCGCATCTAAGGAACGTGTCCACTATTTCAAAATAATGTTTCAGCATCCCTATAAACAGGGCTCGCCGAACCACGGCGAGCCCCGCTCAGCAGCCGCGCTGTCCGGCGATCTGCTCATGCGCACATCGGTCTGTGCAGATCGCCCGAACCTGGCTCTTCCGGGTTACAATCTGCTCACCACAGGTGAGTAGATTGTATTATTTGTCGAGCCCTGCCTATAAACCTTGTTCTACGAGGAATATGGGATGGCTCGAAATAGCGCTTTATTTCAAAATTTGGTGCCGTGTAGATGCGCCAATTTTCAAAATAGCCTATTTTGAAATAAAATTGAAATAAGATACGCAATTTGCATAACACAAATTGCTAATCTTCTTTGTATTTTAGAGTGCAGTGTAGACATACCCTATAGGCAGGTTCTTTCCAACTCATGCTCAGCACAGCAGCCATCTAGTGAGGCACAATCTGTAGTGGGGACAAAAAGAAAGTTCTATTCAAGTATTCATAGAATCATTTCTTTAAAAAAATTAAAGCAAGAGACTTCTCTTAAAAGCCAAACTTATACAAGCGATGCCTCTAACAAATATGAATGGAACAACAAGAATGGATTGCCATCCTGAAAGAAGAACAGGAGCAGGCTATTCATTCATGAAGTGAAGATTTTTTGCAGGCCAATCAACAGTTTTTTCTAGATAGGCATTTCAACTGTATTCCTCAAGGAGATGCTAGATGGCTGGGTTCTGCAATATAAAATCAGTATTATTTCCTTTTAGAAATACAAGATAATGCTTTTTCAAAAAAGCAAACCAGAAAAGATAAGTGAGCTGCTCACCAATTGTTAATAAGCGTAAAAAGACCGGTGGAACCCTGACACAATCTGACTTAGGCAAGACATCACGTCATACAGGAACACAAGGACACAGTTTTGTGTTTACACAGTCCTGAAGTTGCTTGGCCCAGACATAAAGGATTTCTCGCAGTCATAAACATAGAGTAAACAAAAACCAATTCCCATAATTAAAAAACGTTACTACATCAAAACTTGCTTACAGAAACCTGCATTAGAGTCTCTTATGTGCAGTCTTAAGACAAAAAGTCTGAGCAATAAAAGTTTCTAGGACAACAGAACAACACAATGATTTCCATGAGTTTTAATCAGGCCCTAACACTGGAGAGGTGCACTTTCTGCAGGAAGAGGCAAAGGTGGCAGCACTGTACCCTGCTAAACAATGGAATCTGCTTCTCCTAAATCCTGTATGTTCTATGCAACAAGATTGTGTCAAAAAAGAGGGGACAACCCCCAAAACCTACTTTTTATAAGCTGGTGTGCAGACTCTTTTAACTACCTGATCAACCCTGTATAGCAACAGTCTGAAGCTATGTATGTAAGTCAGCAGAGACCTAGAGAAACGGGATCTAAATGACAGAGGTTGTTTGAGGACTTTAATAGGCTCTTAATTTCTTAGTTGATGGTAAATTCCACTTGCCCATCAATACACCACAATTACTAGTACATTTATAAGCTGTACTTCACAAACCCTGTCATCACAAACACTATGGCTATGTCTACACTGCGGCGCTGTTTTGGGATACTGAAAGAATCCCAAAATTGCTATCCTGCATCTTTTGAACATGCTATTCCGATATCCCTGTAAACCTCATTCCACAAGGAGTAAGGGATGTTTTGGAATAGCGGGTTATTTCAAAATTAACTCAAAATAAGCTACACAATTTGTATAGCGCAAATCGTGAAGCTTATTTCAAGGTAAGGGTGCAGTGTAGACACACCCTATAATGGCTAGCTATGACTTTAAAATTTCACAAATGAAATCCTGACACTTTAGCAGCCATCCTGACAATGAATCCTAATTTTAGAATTTCCAGGATGTATTTCAGCAGATTTTTTCTAAACACTATTATTGTAGTGTATGGAGACAATGCATCAATGTTTTCGAAGAGACACACTTCTGAGATTTTCTAATTAATTTCTAGAAAATCCAGAAGAATTTCAAGATGCAACTGATCAAAACAGTTTTAAAAAAATGCTGCCCAGAGATGAAAGGCGATTCAAATCTGCAGACCTGGATGGAGACTCAGCTGCCACTCGCGAGGAGTTCACTGCCTTTCTTCATCCGGAGGAGTTTGAGCATATGAAAGACATTGTCGTCTTAGTAAGTAGAGCAAAACCAATTGCATTCTCTTTGCTTTTATCCCTTTGATGAGTCTTGATGCACTTCCCTACGCTTTCAGTGCAGGATTTCAGAAACAGGCATGTACGTAAATAGTCGCCAACCCAGGGAACAGAAAGGAAAGTGCTTCATGGAATTCACTTCTTTTATGGTCTACACATAGACTTGCAGTCCTATTTCAGTTTAATGAGAGTAAAAATAAAAAGAATAAAAGTGTTTGCACTGGAAAAGCATGAGCTATGAATAAAATCTGATTTAGATGTTTTGGTGCACGTTTGTATATAGATGAGCCCTTACTTTAAACTGGGGGCTGGTGTCTAGATATAACAAAAGACTGGTGCCATCGCGATTGTTCAACTGCAAAGTTACCAGAGCCATTCATGTGCATGGAATTTCTTCACTCTGACAGGAGATTTGTGTATTTCACAAAACTCACAGTGGAGTTAGACAATGTCAACATTTCTGTGCACAATGAATAAAAGAGCAGGCCAGCTCCCAATGTGAAATCTTCCAAAAGGGCAGTCCAATGAGAGAAGCCAAACATGGCACAGTTACTCAGGATTTCTCTTAGGATTTCAGTTTTGATCATTTTGAGAAGTAGCGCTTAGTCATAAAGAGAGCTGTTGGAATGTTCAGTTATTTCTTGATCACTGTGGGGGGTTGAAAAATGTTTTCCAGGAAACACTGGAGGACATTGACAAAAACGAGGACGGTTTTGTGGATCAAGATGAGTACATTGGTAAGTGCTGGAATGGAATTGCCTCTCCTTCACATTTAGCACAAGTACTTTAAAAATCTCCACTCCACTAGTCCCTGTCTTCTCAGATCGAAGTCAATACTTACCACAAACAAGAGCATCTCCATACCCATACATTCTAAACAAACAAAATCAAAATGTTTCTTTTCATTTTAGGCATGTAGAGACACCAATAGCAAAGGTTTTCTAACACTTCCCATTAAACACCTCTGGTTTTAGTTTCTTATAACTTTGCCAAACTTCAATGGCTTGGACTGACTTTTTTATGCCAGATGTCTGCCTAAGCCAATATTTTTTCCTGGAGAAGCTATAGCTGAAACGGTTTGACTATTTCCAAGAATAAGGTTAGAGTAAAATGTTGTGTCTCCCGTGTTTTTGTATTTATTTATTTTTACAATTGTTTCCTTGCTCAGCTTTCATGCTCTGAAGCAAAGACTTGAAATTTGTCAAAGGGGGGGAGGAAAGGGTCACCCCTTTCCGGGGATGTGCCTTTTGCAGCACTTGTGAAAACATGGCCAAATTACAAATCTCTGGAATCAAAATCATAGTTCCCTTATGATCAGTCTTGTTACCATTTGACAACTAAATTCTCCGAAGATTCCAGCTGCACTGGCCATGCTCTGTCCTCTCGCAGTTCCTGTCTAGGTGCCATCCCCACAGTAACTGCTCTTGCTCCATCCTTGGGCTGCAGGGGCTGAGCTGGGGATAGGTTGCTCTGCCCAAAAGACCTGGCACCAGAATCTAGACAGCGTCATGAGATTTAAGAAGCAGCCTGATGTGAAGGAAGAAGAACAGCGATGGGGAGGAGGCAGAGTGCATAGATGGGGGCAGGGTTGAATTTGGCAGGGAAGTGGATTGGAGCAGGAGCAGAGATAGTGCAGCAGTGGGTTAAGAATAAAAGTGCCAAGGAAGGCAGGAGCCAGGGATGGAAAACTGTGTTTGTCAGAGAGAGGGCAGGAACTGGAGGGGGAGATACCTGTAAGCAAGTTGGGGATTTTAAAAGTTGGGAAAGGGGCAGAAGCAGAGAGTGGAGGGCAGAGGAAAAAGCCAGGGAGGGGACGCCAGAGTAGAAGCTGGGGAAGGGCTGAGATGAGGGAAGGGGACTGTCTCTGCCAGCACATCCCTGTGGCTTTAGGGGGAAGGGTGTCTCCATGCTCTGCATGCGCCCCGTGGCCAATAGGAATCTGCAGGGGCAGTACCTACGGGTAGCAGCATGCAGAGACACCCCTTCCCCCCCAGCCTCCCAGCCTAGCAACCGCTGCTCGAGGTAAGCACTGCACCCCCATCCCCTCCCCCTGCACTCCCTCTGGTACCGTATCCCCTCCCAGAGCCTGCACCCCCACCTTCTTCCTCCCTGCACCAGGCCTCAAACACCCTCCCAGACCCACATTCCCTCCTAAACACCGGCACCTCACCCCCTCCTGCACCAAACTCCTGTCCAGAGCCCGAATCCTGCACCACCTCCTACCCCTCAGTCCTCTACCCCAGCCCAGAGCCTGCACCCTCCCTCCCAGAGCCTTAGGCAGCTGTGGGAGGGAGGGAGCTTGGGCGAGGGAGAAGTGCGGGTTCAGGGCACCACGAACATTTCTGCAGACCTGCCACCCTGGGCACTGCAACAGCGTAAGTGCGATTCAGTAGGGGAGGGTCTGGGAAGGCACAGTGGGGTTCAGCAGCACAGGATGTGTGTGTTATGCTTGTGAAATGTCATGCTAACATTGAAGCTCGCGTCTCGTGCTGCCTCGTTGATTTATTTCTTTAATCAGGAAAGTTGCACCATAAAATCATGAAATCAGATGCCGATAAAAACCTTTCCTTTCTAATGCTACGTAAAGATCACTCCATTACATATAATCAGGAACAATATACACACATTCATTAATGTTAGGGCTTCCACTCCTTGAAATTATATTTAGCTTTAAGATGTAACTGCTTTTCAGGTATGACTGAAATAACAGAGCAGCCTAATTTCCCCAGTAATTTAAGTTTATTCTGTGACACTACCTACATATAATTACAAGCTAGTTGTCAACATTTGTTACCATGTAAATGCTAGTTCTATAGATAGGAGCACAGAATGTTCTAGTCACGACCACCTCACATTGGCAAAGGTGATAAAATCAAATTGAGGAGAGTTGTCAGTTACTTCAAATAAACAATGTAACTCTCGTGTGCCCGCATTTATTACAAAAGTAAAGAGTAACAATGAACAGTTCTTGGAAGTTTTCTTCAACAGTTGGGAAAACAAATGTCTAAATTATTGTATGTGCTTGGATTAGATTAGATTAAATAGAGTAGCGATTTTGTTGTGTGCTCTAAACCCTGGCTACTGTGTGTCATATCTACATTTTTGCTTTGTCTTGTTTTAAAAAATGAATAAAACCCCACAAACATTGCACAGCTTGTGCCCCTTCCCCAAAGCAAGGGACCATTCGTGACGACATTGGACATTGGCTTTGGATCAGGAGCCAAGAAAGTTTAGCAACTAAAAATGTTTCAGCATCTTTACAGACTGGGCCAAATTCCCACTAAAATGGGCACGTGCAGTTCTGGTAATGTCATGGGAGTTACACTCATTTACAGCAATGGGGAATCCAGCCCTGGTCCAACACATGCATGTGGTTTTTATTGCTAATTTTGGAGCAAATCCCAGAGCGAGTTGCACCTGCGCCTCCCATGAATGCGAGCTGGCCTCAAGCCTAGCCTGACCTAGGAACATGTGAATAGTCTTGACAATCAAATCCATACTGGGCTGTGAGCAAAACGGGTCAGTTTTAAACAGGCCAATGGTAGAGATGTGGGCTGGGAAAGAATGAACCTCACTGACAGGGGGAGTTGATTGGTGTGCGAGTGCAGATGGGAGAACCGAAGTACTAAGCAAACTGAGGTTCCTCTAGCTGATTCCCTTACAACTGATAAAAGGATGGGAGGCCTGGGCCAACATCTCCACATTAAGTCACCGCTGATTTCCCTTTACTCTTTCCCTATTTTTTCTTTACGTAAGCACCAGCTGTCTAGAGGTACTGCTGCCTAGGCAGGTCATGTGCATAACTTAACTTCAGCATGGACTGGTCTGCAGTGTAACTCCTGTATACCAAAACTGATTATCCACAGTCTATCACAAGGTGTTCTCTTAGCCCGGATCACTGATGAGTGGCTGTATCACAGGGGTGGGCAATAATTTTTGGTGGGGGACCCACCCCAAGATTTTGGAAAGTGGTCAAGGGCCGCACTTTTCTGTGGAGGGAGTGCGGGTCTGGGGTGAAGGTTGGGTGCAGAAGGGCGCACGGGGTAAGGGACTGGGGTGCAGGAGACGGTGTGAGGTCTGAGAGGGAATTGGGTGAAGGGGGCGTTGTGACCTGGGTCAGGGGGTTGAGGTGGATCAGGGAAGGAGTATGGATGCAGGAGAGTATTCTGGCCTGGGGGAGGGGTTCTAGGAGGAGGTGCAAAGTCTGGGAGGGAGCTATGACCTGGGAAAAGGGGGTGCAGACTATAGAGGGCTTAGGTGGTGACCTGGTGCAGGGGTGCGGAGTGCAGGAAGTGTGGGTGAAGGAGAGGATTCAGGCCTGAGGGAAGGGCATAGGAGGGGGTCCAGGGTCTGGGAGGGAGTTGTGACCTGGGGCAAGGGGGTTCTGAGGGTTTGGATGGTGACCTGGGGGAGAGAGTTGCGGTGCGGGAGGGGCAGGGGCATAGGGTTGCCAGATGGTCTCCCAAAAAATACTGGACACCCGGTATTTTTTGGACAAGGAAAAAAAAAAGGAACATGGGATAAGCGGCGATCACAACCCCACCTCCCAGCTGGGAGGCGGGGCTGCGAACGCCTCTGGGAGCCTGTGATTGCGCAGAAGCCTGGCGGGGGCAGGGCTGTCCACGTCAGGCTTCCGTCAGGTGCCCAGTCGGAAAAATCAGAGAACACCAGACACTACACGTGTCTGGTATTGTCTGATTTTTTTTTTTTTTTAACCAGGCAGCGGGCTCAAATACTGGACTGTCCGGTAGGATATCGGACACCTGGAAACCGTACAGGGGCAGGCTCTGACTGGGAGGCGCTTACCTAAGCCAGCAGCCCTGCAGCTCCCCCAAGGAAGGCTGGGCTCCCTGCCTGCTGCAGCCTCAGATCACTTTACATTGCAGGCTTGTTCCCTCCATGTGGCTCTCAGCTCTGGAAGGGAAAGAGGCTTGTGTTGCCCCCATTTGTCAGGCCAGTCTCTCAGCTCCTATTGGCTGGTTGTTTCCAGCCAATAGGAGCTGAGATTGGCTGGAATCAATTCCTATTGGTTGTTTCTAGTCTATAGGAGCTGAGGATTGGGCTGGAGGCTGGGAGATCACATGAAGCCTCCCCCTCCCTGCAGAGCAGAGAGCTGCACAGTCTGCGATTTAAACTGCAGCAGCTACATGTCTGTGGGTCCCAGCAGGGTGGTCCATGGGCCAGAACCGGTGGCTTGATGGGCTGAATCCGGCCCCCAGGCTGTATTTTGCCCAGCCCTTCTGTATGAATTCTTTTCACCCTTTCCTAGTACAGTGCAGCCCTCATCTTCCAGTGGAGTTTGCTGTAGTCTGTTCAATAGTCTAGCATTTAAAAAGGAATTGATCTACTCAGCGGTATTTCTCTTATGCAGAGGCTGCCATAAAAGCAGGACAAAAGCCATCCAGCTCCATTTAGCAGATTTTTGTTTCTTAAGTTTCCCTGTGCCTTTAATTCCCTTCCCCACTCTCTGGTTGGAATCTGATGTGACTCACAAAGACACTTGCTGGCAGGGATGATGTGTAATGCTGCTGTTGGTTCTTCCCCCACATCCCCCCACTTTTCTCACCAGGATAGCTGAGCTTATCGTGAAAGAGCATGAGTGCAGATTAGAACAAGATCCTGAAAGAGCTGTATGCCATCACATGTATACTGATGGTGGGGGGAAAAAAATCACAGAGTGAAGACATTGCGGGGCAAATTTGCCTTGCAGTTACCCGGGACTGCCCCTTAACTTAAGTGGCATTGCACTAGCATGCTAAAACAGGGATATATGAATGGCTAGAACTAACAGTGATGAAGCCATTTGAGTGAAGTAAGGTGTATATGCATGTGCTCATTCCTTTTACACCTGTGCCCGCACAACGTACAATACTTCTGTGCAAGCTGTTACTGTGCGATTTCTACTACTAGCCAGCCTTAATTTTGTGCATTATTTGCACGCTAAATAGGACTTCGAAACCTTTGTTTCCCCTCCAGCTGATATGTTTGCCCATGAGGAAGGAGGACCCGAACCTGACTGGGTACTTACTGAACGCGAGCAGTTTTCAGATTTTCGGGATATAAACAAGGATGGGAAGATGGATAAAGAGGAGATTAGGCACTGGATTCTCCCACAAGATTATGATCATGCACAAGCTGAAGCCAGGCACTTAGTTTATGAATCGGATGTAGACAAGGTACTTATTGCTCTGGTATATTTCATATATGTTACATTAAGAGTTTAACTGATTCCCTTTACAGAGTGTCAGCCAGGAAGAGATGATTCTGAATTACTTTTCTTATTGGTGTAGTCTAGGTAGAGTTTTGGATGATAAAAATGGTTTTGCTACGGCCTTAATACAGCAGAATCATTTTGAGTTGTTAAAATTAGAAACCACCAACCTATCCCCCTATACCCAAAAATTCCAACAGATTTTTCTCTTTTGAAATGGGACATGAACATTTATGTATTAAACTGATTTAAGAGAGAGATACAAATATAAGACTATAAGAAAGAAGACAAATGTCTGTCCTATCCCTTCCACCTCCACTATGACAGGGGACTAATAATTCAGCAGCACCTGGATAGGAGCCATTGCTCAATGTGGTTGTTCCCCTCTCTCTAACTTTGCTGATTCTCCACTACTGGAGTCAGGATGATCACGACTTCCTTCTACAGAGCTGTATTTAGAAGGATTTCACTTGTTAAATATAGGTGATCATCATTGCCAAAGCCAGATAAAATATTTCCCATTATAATCAAAAAGGAAAAGTTAAAACCATATGTGAGCTTGTACAAATAGATGAGCAGCACGCACTTACAGCAGAAAGTTCTGTGTCAGAATCAGTTAATTATGAAATACTTTTGAGTGAAATGCAGATCTTAGTGAACTCAATGGGAGTTACATCATTGAC
Organism: Pelodiscus sinensis; assembly: GCF_052426305.1. Classification (NCBI taxonomy): domain Eukaryota; kingdom Metazoa; phylum Chordata; order Testudines; family Trionychidae; genus Pelodiscus; species Pelodiscus sinensis. The sequence goes on from NC_143056.1 coordinate 98,401,077, forward strand.
TTCCACTAGGGGCCAGCATTTCAACCATTGTCTGCAGCCTCCTTCACTGGAGAATTTTCCGCAGCTGGGCATCTTGGAAACTTTCATTCATGTTTCTTTTATCTGGTTTTTAAAATGTTCTAATAGAGACTTTCCCCCCCTCCAGGATCAAAAGTTAACCAAAGAGGAGATTCTACAGAATTGGAACATGTTTGTTGGCAGCCAAGCTACCAATTATGGGGAAGACCTCACAAAAAATCATGATGAACTATGATATTTTTCACAACTCAACGTGCCAAAGACTGTTCAATTTCTCATTACATTAAGGAAGTCACTGTATTTTTATTTTCTGGCTGAATAATTTGCACCTATAGTTTTTAACAAACCTCAGAAATGGGGTGTAGAAATAGCCTCTTCCAAGAAATGCAAGAGCTAGTCACTACACTTTTATTTGAAAAAAACCCTTTCTATTGTGAATAGATTGCAGTATCACTTTGGGGATGATGTTCTAAAACTTAGTTCTTAGGATCATTAAAAAGTTTTCATATTTTTTTAAAATGCCCTTTTTTCCCCCCTGAAGGGACACCGAGTTTTAATTGGGAAGAAATGTATTGAGTGTTTAAATAGATTCTGAGTTTAGTGGGGGCGGGGGTTAAAAATAGTAACTAAGAATTTAGATCGTTATTTCCCCTTTCCCATATGAAAAGGAGGTCTTACTTGACATGAACTATGGCTTTTTTTCTCCATCCTGTGGTCTTTCCTCCTGGTTGGGTCCAGTGGTGCTGAATGAATAAGGCCTCGTGGAATAAAGGCAGATGCACCAGCCCTCCAGAACGTAACCATTGAAGTGCAGCACCTATAACTAATCACTGTTCCCCAGTTTTCTTTTACTAATCAGTAGCAGTACATCTACCACATTGCCTGTCACTCACCGTTGTTCTTTGACAAGGACAGTAGAGTCCACTCTGACAATTACTACTTCTGAGAGCAGTATGGGATGGTTTGTGGGCTGTTGCTTATTCTGTTTCCTAAAAAGATTCATGGCACACGGACCTGCTGTTTTCCAATGCTTCCCACGCTTTGCACACTCCACTTCTACTAGCTAGGGTTGACTTATTCATGCCATGTGGAAAAGAAGTGAGACCTCTATCCTCTGGGCCCTTCTTGAAATGATGGGCCTTATGTTCTCTTCTGTGCTGTGTCAGGGATTCATGTGGTTTAAAATGCTGGGTTTGCATATATACTCACATTTAGATCACCAAGTTGTATGATAGGTGGATCAATTTCCTACAGAACAGTAAACCTTCCACGTGGCAGCATATTTTACTGTATAATATGAGCTGTTGTTCCTTTTCATTTGTGTGGGTTTTCCTGTCAGTACTGCATTGACAACCTGCACAATAAAACTGTAACTTTCTTTTTGATACTACGAAGACACAGAAATGTTAGAGGATTTATCTGGGAGTGGGAAGTAAAAACAAGAACCATCAACAGGCTTTTAAATAATAGCGCCCAAAACTCTGGTCTCTGGACCATACGTAGTCCATGAAGCACTTGCTGGTGGTCCACAGAGCGCTGGCTGGGCACATGCAATGGTTCCGTCTTGTTTCTAGCTGACAAATCACACAAAGGAAGCTAAAAATACATTAAGTCCTCTGTAATCAATTGCTGTAGCTACCACGGCGCTCTAACTGGATCACCAGTGGCAGGGGAATTTATCTGCGCGTGTATGAATGGCAGGAGAGACATCCACAGGGCATTCCCTCTTGGATGTGTGCTCTGTGTTTTGAAAAAAAAGCTCAACAACCCCCATTCTAAACACGGTCATTCTGCTTGTGACTCCACATTTGGGGATATTATTTCTGGATGCAAATGAATTTCAAGGCCAGCAGAGAAAAAGGATCATCTAGGCTAGAGGGAAAGAGTCCTTGAAAGTACATGTCTATTTTGAAAAATGACTAATAGTGACTGGGCAAAAATGGCCCCTTTTAACTCAGTGGTGTATAGGCCTTGTTCTGATCCTCTGTGTGATGCTGAATTTCTATCCAAGTACATATTCTGAATCGCATCTGCAATGTTAAGTCTACAGAGAAAAGTCGTCCTCCTTTTTACCCCAGTTGGCAATGCAGAGGCAATGAAGCTATGGAAGAATGAACTGGAATTTATTCTGATTTATACATTATCAGTCAACAGAATTGTCAACTAAGTTCCAACTGTAGGCTCAGTTTTTTTCTTCAGTTATAACTATGCTGCTCCCAGGCATACAAGGAATTGTACAGGTATCACTGTGGATATAATCTGCCCTGCATAGTCATACATTTGTAACAGTACAATGAGCCAGAAAGAACACAGCTTTTATCTCTGACCCGGGGGGAGGGGGTGTTTTTTATGTTTTTTTTGTAAACTGAGCAGATTTGTTTAGAAATTGCAGAAAAGCCAAGCATGGAACCAGCTCTTCCATGAAAAGGTCATTTTTGCAGGGTTACTTTTCAGAGAACAAGTGCACTTTAGTTTATTCTCTGTTTCGATTGAAACTAGATTCCATGCAGTTTTGGCTGGTGTAGATCATGCAATCTTGATAATATTGTGTTGTAGCGACCTGATTTCTGCCTCACTATGACGTTGCCTAAAATGTCTACTAACAGTTCTGCTTCTTACATGAAAATGCAGTAGGACAAAATGGGATATACCACAAGCAAACACTTTGTCCTTCCAGAGCCTATGAATCAAAATGATGCTTCCATGCCATGTTATCTGTGAAACAATAAAACTGTGTCTAGCACAGAATTAGAATTTCTCTGCAGTGTTTAGCTTATGTATTTGACTTTGCAGCTGCATTCTTACATACTTCATGCATCAGACATCTCTGCGGGTAGGTCTAAACTGCAGAGGTTTTTTTTGAAAAACGTCCGTTTTTCAAAAAAACCTTCACTTCACACTGCAATCTCGTGTTCTTTCGGAATTTTTTTTTTTAAAGAACAGAGGGGTTTTTCCAACATGGGTAAACCTCTTTCTATGAGGAAGAACCCTTTTTCCGAAAGAGCTCTTTCAGAAAAAGGTGTGTGTGGATGGGAAAGAGGGTGTTCTTGTGAAAGAAGAGAAAAGAGGAAAAAGCACAGGTGCTCTAGTGACTACTCTATCCACAGTAATCACAGCTTAAATATGAGATAGCGTCCATTCCGTGTGGACGCTGTCTTTCAAAAAAGCAGATCGCTTTTTCAATGCGCTTTTGCTGTGTAGACGCTTTCTTTCAGAAGAAGTTTTTCTGGACGATCTCTTCTAGAAAAGCTTCTTCTGAAAGAAGCCTGCAGTCTAGACATAGCCTGGGAGTATTCATCTTGAAGAGAGGTTTCATATTGAGATTTCAGGGTGTTTTTAAAAAAACAAACAAAAAAAACTTTGGAATGCTTCCCACACAGAGAATGCACCTGCCAAGTCTATTGCCTCTCTTACATCTTCCAGCCAAAATGTTCTTTAAAACCAAACAAAACAAAAAATAGAAATTGGGTGCTGAGATATGAGGCATCAATGACTTCATCCAGCCATGACATTGCTGAACAGACTCTATTGTGTTCATATAGAACTGCACGCAAGTTTTGACAAGCAAAATTTTCTCCTGCATATATTGTTTGGATATTTGAGAGCCAGGACACAATTTTGCAGCCTTGCATAATTTGAATTTCTAATTATGCATGCAAAATCCAAATACAAAAGTAGGCACCACTGAAGTCAGTGAGATTACTCACCTGAGTATAGCTTTTCTACTTTGGCCTATGGAATTCTACAGACAGATTTAAATCAAATACTTGAAAATGTGAAATAATTTTTCATATGTCCATTTGTGGAAACAATTCATTTGCTGATTAAAAGTAGATTACAAATAATTAGCTAATTGGTATTTGTGAGTGATCTTAACAAGCCTGTGCCCATTTACATGTGCTTCACCAAATATTTAAAAGGCATTTAGAAAGTCATGAATAACATGCGTACATTTCATTCTAAAGGTTTCTCTTCCTGCATTTCTTTTTAAGTTTCACTTGCCATGGCTCAGTAATACAGAGATCATTTTGTATACTAAATCCTTCTTTCAACCTCAATGCACTAAGAAAGAGTAAATCTGAAAGAGACTAGAGCTTCTGGGTTTGAATTTAACACTATTTAAGGAAAGCAAACCTTTGCTAGGGGATATAACTGTTAACATTGTGATTTTTCAAGCCTAAGGTTTCTAATGGGGTTTGACTGTTCCAGAGATAACATATTTTTTCTAGGTAACATATTTCAAGTTCGATTATGAGCAAATGTTACAAAATTTTAGTGTAATGTGAAATACTGTAATGTCAGATAGCATTATTTATCTGCTTAATATGACTAAAAACATTAATTGCTGGAAGCCATAATTCATCCCAGCAACATGAAAATCCATTTTGTGCCTATCTTGTCAGTTATTGCAGATTCTCATAATGAATTGTGAAGTGGTGAAATTCTTTTGGGAAATGTGTTTGTATATTTCTACCTGCAGGTTCTGTATGGTCACTTTTATTACACAGATCCTCCATTAACTAAATGTTTTCATTATGGTGGTGCCATGACACATCAAGGATGCATTTTTATCCTTTTAGATATCTGGAGTAGTCTTTATTATTGTACATGCAGTTTTAATTATTAGGATTTATGAAATGAACTAAGTGGCTAATGTTCTTTGACTTATATTTCCATTTAATGATTCAATTAGGTTAAATCTGTCACCTTTTCCATTCAAGGTACTATTTGTAATTCCCCAAAGAAAGGTAAAATAGTGCACAAACTGATCTAATTGCACTTACACAATGATATTAAAAAGGTTGCCTAATGCTTTACTACTTGCTATGTGGAAGCTAACCTTTCTCCCACTGAAATCAATGGCAAAGCTCCCATCTTTCAGTTACTGTAAAGTAGGCTTGAGGCTTTAGCTTCTATCTGTTACCTAAACTAGTGGTAGAACAATCAGGAACCAGAACAGAAACAATCATGTACCCTTACCCCTTCTGATTCTGATCTTACACCAGTGTAATTTTCCTAACTAATATGCAGTTTGCCCTAATTTACACTAAAATAAATTAGAGTGGATTCGGGTCAGGAATCTATATTTCAGTGAAGCTAAGGTATAATGAACCGTCGGCCTATTTGAATGACGGATCTACTTACCATAATTTCTTGCTTGCCATTCACTGAATAGCATTGGTGACATTCTTACATTGCAAGTAACTCCTAGCAAAATGTAACCCGACATTCCTTAGCTAGTCAGATCATTAGAAGAAAACTGGTAATGCCTATAATAGAAGGCACAATCTTAGCTCCATGATTGATCTAACATATGATGTTAACAGAGGACTTGCACTCAAATTAGAGATTTCCATCACTAGAAAGCAGCATCTTAACTTTGCTCCACCTATATAATTCAGTCTGTGCTTCTAAATCAAAGCATCAATGTGTTCTTAGTCAAAAAACTGTGTTGGGTCTTGTGCCAACTGTTCTGGTGTCTTGGGTGGGAGAGACAGAGCTACCAACTGCCAACAAGGGGCTAATGTTCATTATGCAAATGATACTAAACTGCTCAAGATAGTTAAGACCAAAGCAGACTGTGAAGAGCTTCAAAAAGATCCCACCAAACTAAGTGATTGGGCAACAAAATGGCAAATGAAATTCAACATTAGTAAATGTAAAGTAATGCACATTGGAAAAAATAATCCCAACTATATATACAATATGACGGGGACTAATTTAGCTGCAACTACTCAAGAGGGAGATCTTAGAGTCATTGTGGCTAGTTCTCTGAAAACATCCACTCTGTGCAGCGGCAGACAAAAAATCAAATAGAATGTTAGGAATCATTAAACAAGGGATAGTGAATAAAACAGAGAATATCTTATTGCTTCTATATAAAACCATGGTATGCCTACATCTTGAATGTTGCATACAGATGTAGTCACCTTGTCTCAAAAAAGATATATTGGCATTGGAAAAGGTTCAGAAAAGGTCAACAAAATGATTAGAGGTTTGGAACAGGTCCCATATGAAGAGAGATTGAAAATAGTGGGACTTTTCACTTAAAAAAAGAGGAGAATAAGGGGGGACATGATAGAGGTCTATAAAATCATGACGGGTATGGAGAAAGTGAATAAGGAAAAGCTATTTATTTGTTTCCATAACATAAGAACTAGGGGTCACCGAATTAAATTAATAGGTAGCAGGTTTAAAATAAACAAAAGGCACTTTTTCTTCATGCAGCACATAGTCAACCTGTGGAACTCCATGCCAGAGGATGTTGTGAAGATCAGGACTTTAACAGGGTTAAAAAAAGAACTAGATGAATTTATAGAGGTTAGGTCTATCAATACATATTAGCTAGTATGGGTAGGAATGGTGTCTCTAGCACCTGTCAGAAGCTGGAAATGGATGACGAGAGGGATCATGTGATGATTACCTGTTGTGTTCACTCCCTCTGGGGCACCTGGTATTGGCCACTATTGAAAGACAGGATCCTGGGCTAGATGGACCTTTGGTCTGACCCACTATGGCTGTTCTTATGTTCTTTCTCAGAAACTACTGCATTTTATTTACTTTAAGCCCAGTATTGAGTGCAATTGTTAATAAACTTTAGAGCTATCTAATAAACTTTGGAGCTATTTAATTAACTTTACAGCTATCTAATATAAAGCAGGAATTAGCACTCCCACAAGGAAGTGTAATGTACTGGTTTGCAACTGTATGTGTGTTTGCACATGCAAGCACGTGCATTTTCCACTTCTTCACTTGACAGGGTGAGATTTTTTTCTCATGCCTAGGGTTCTGTCACAGTACATAGGCTCATCACAATCCACACCCCAACTGACGTTAGCTAACTGGCCTAAGTGATAGTGTAGACAGGGCTATGTCATCAGGGAAACTATCCCATCGGCATAGCTTCCGTTTTCTTGTGGGAGTGGAATAATTAAGTCGACAGGCATACTCTCTCCTGTAGGCTTAAAGCATCTTCAGCAGATGGTAATTGGCAAGTTTTTAAGTTTGACAAGTTCAGATGGTGATAGTGGTGCATAGTGATCACAGCTATGATTTGTTTATAGGAGGTTTTTACTGCATGTAAAACAAGTAACTTCAATTCCAAGATAGTACTATAAAATCTAAGGAATGCAATTGAATCTGACCTCTAAGCAACAGAGGCATTAGAAATGTGATTGACAACTTTGATATATGTCACAGAAATCTTTTACAGATTAAATTGGAAATGATTTATTTACATGAAAATAGAGGGACAGCCCTTAACACAAGATTACATAGGATCAAAGTTGTAAGAAAGGTAAAGACATTACTGCAGCTGCTGAAGACAACTCTTAAAATCTTCTGATAAGCTTATCGGTGTTCTTGTGGCTAGTATAGCACATGCTATGCTCTTAAACATTTCAAGTACTGGACTGTCCAATAAACAGCTACCAATAAAACTATGATGTAATCCAGCTAGTTTCTGATGAGGTAGGAATAAGGCTTGTCAGTAGTGCACACTGGATTGGCCTATCTTCCTTCACCACTAAAACACCCAGTGGATCCCGAGGAAATTCGATGGATGCATGAAATGAACATATAGTGGTCATCATAAATCCCACCAATGAAGCGGTCAGTGATTTGGTATCAAGCCCACAATATCTAGAAAATTAAAAGCAACTGTTCCAGATCCTAATTTCGAACCCCATATAGCATGGTTTTCTCAGAATTTTGCCTTTGTTCTATTAGGCAAAATGACAACACATTGTTTTGTGGTTCAATAAAAAAGTAAATAACTTTATTTTAGTATTCAATCAACTGCAATATTTCTATGGGCATGCCAAAGGCCAAGAGATTACTGACTGCATTGACAAGTACCCTCCCTCCTTGCCTCATGCCATTCATTTTAGATTCATCTGAGCTAATGTTCTTTGCTTCCACTCCGTCTCACATGGACTCCTGATGCCAGGACACAAGAGAAAGAAATGCTATCCTAGAATTCGTCAAGTGAAAAGGTATAATATGATTGCATCGCTCAAATTTCCTGCATCTTCCATTTGAGGATATTGTAGAGATAATAACAATTCAAGATCATAAGGAGGACCTTATAAGGAAAGCACAAGTAATTTCATGGGAAAGTGGGAATGGGAGAAAATGGTGGTTGGATAGATCCTGTGTGCTCTGGCAAAAAAAAAAAAAAAAAAAAAAAAGCAAGTCTTCTCCGACCCCAGTCAGTTTCCAAATTAAAGCTTCACATCACATCAAAATATTTCCTTCTTCCACTCACTGTTTCTTAGATATGTTTTCTTTCTTGCTATCTCCCGTTTTTGCTCTTGGTTAACAATACAGAACTGGTACATTTAAGAAATCCCAAAGCTTCGCAGTTTTATAATATTGCAAAGTTACAGCAAGAGAAATTAAATTTCCCGAAGCATCATATCTGCTCTCAATTGGCATCAGCAAAAAGTTTTAACCAATTAATACTAAAAGGAAAAAATAAAAAGTGAAATTACAGTATCCTAATCCCTTTCCATAAAGAGCAAGATGGATCATCTTTTATGCAAAAGACTTACGGTTATGTTGATTAAAATTATGTGTTACTTTTCAATACACTCTTTACAGTGAACTCTATGCAAGATAAATACTGATACCATTGCTGTGATTCATTCATGGCTGTAGAATACAATGATACTTTATGTTAGAGTGGTCTAAACATCTGGTTTGATAATCCTTGATCCTCTGAAGCAGATACATTCAGTTCCACACACTTTACTGTATGGCACTCTCCTGTTCACTGCAGATACTAAAATCCCAGGTTATTTCTCACAGAATGAGAAATTAGCCTCCAAATCCTTAATCCACTGTTTTCTGTCCATCTTGTTAAAGGTTTGTTTGGCCTTCAGGTATCATTGACTGCATAACTGGTGAGTCAACAATTTATATTAATAGATGCACTGTCTGGAATCATTGTCTCATTGCTAATGGGAAGCAGCCAAATAATCTTCTTGGAATAGTGGGGCTTTATGGTCATAACAAAGGTTATGAATTGACTTGGTAACTAGAACAGAACCTTTAAAACAGCATAAGGGACTAGGAGTTGATTTATTTGGTCCTTATGTGGACTTGCTATTGAACTCAACTGAATACTGAATTTTTCTACAAAGAAATAATATTTTTGTGTGGCTGCAACTCTTCAGCTTTACATGCACAAAGCACCATTGCAGGTTCAAAACCTCTGTATGCCCCCTTGGAGGGACAGCCATAGTATCAATATCACATACATCTAATACAGAGCTACATTAAAGTTTAACCAGTAAACTGTATGTCAAGTCAGGAACATGTGTAAGGTAAAGCTCTGGTCCCATAGCAGACCACACTCCTGGCTGCAATTTCACAAACAAGGCATTAAGTTTCAGTATCCCTTTATAACATACATAAAATGTGGTATAAATCAACATAAAAATGAAACAACATGGAGCCTACAGAATAATGCATAATATACAATACACACAATAAAATCCTGCCTCCAAATTTTACTTAATTCAACTGGAAACAAACCATTTTGAAAGGTGCTTGTGGCACAAAAATTATTTAAGATATCAGCCAAGTCAAAGTCCAATTTGCTTTTGTCTTGTTTGGTAGATGACTTCAAAGATAAATAAAGTGGTCTTTGTCAACAATCATGAATATTAGTTAGTCTGTTCTGAAGCTTTTACGAAGTAGTTCGCCTCATTAAACATCAAACAGCCTTGAAAGATAAATATAAAATAACTATGAGCTTCCTTTCTTTCAGATACAGAGCAAAGGTGCTAAAATAAGGAAAGCAACAGCAAAATAGTAAATGGTTTGGGAATTCACAGACACTAATTTAAGAAAGCTGTCAGTAGTGATTGGCTCATTCAAATAAACACTGCCATGAAAGTAAGATAATGTTACAGTGGCAATTTGTGAAAAACAAAAATATCTGGTAAAGAACAAAAAAAATCATATCACAAATTGACATCATGGGAAATTCATAAGAAATACCTCTAAGGCAGCCTGAATGTAGACTTAAAGCCTAACTCATTTACACTAAATTTCTCCTATGGGTAAATTATTCCTTAGCTATTCTATTTGGCATTGGTCATTGTTGAATATATAATACCAGACTAGATGTACCATTGTACTTCTGTCTTATGGCAATTTGATTAGCATTCCCTGTTGGGGTCTAAGAGAAAGGAGAGAACAGGAGCTGCCTATTCAGGGAGGCTGGATTTGGTAACAGGTATGTTTAACCAAGCAAACGAGACTCATCAAGCTCTCTCATTAAGTGCACCTAAGAATTATATCACTCAAAAGTTGCCACAAAACTATGGACCGGCCAGGATACAGCCTATGGTGCATCTACACAGCACCCTAATCTCGAAATAAGATACTCAATTTGCGCTACGCAAATTGCATATCTTATTTTGAAACTATTTCGAAATAGCTAATTTTGAAATTTGGCATGTCTACACAGTGCCAAATTTTGAAATAACACGCTATTTCGAGCCATCTCTTATCCCTCATGCAATGAGGTTTACCAGGATGGCGAAATAGCATGCCCATTATTTTGAAAAATATTTCAAAATGACGGGCAGCTTGTGTAGACAGGGGGTATCAGGATACCTTCGGTATCCTGAAATAGCCATACAGTGTAGACGTACCCTTAGAAACTAAATTCTTAACACCTACAGGCATAAGAAACAGATCTTTTAAAAATAATATTTTCTCAAGATGTGATATATCAATGTGCTCACATAAAAAATAAATGCATTGGACACAAAGAAATAATATACAAGCAGTATTTGACGGGCTATTTTGTTGCATGCGCCTCAGAATATAACTAGAAATAAACTCTTGCATTTCTGGGTACTTAAGAACGTTCTCATGCATACTTGCTGTACATGCTGCACAAAGAAGAGTGCTGCTTTTCTAACACACATACACTGGAGCATGTCTAAACACTTTATCCTCACCACACACCTAATTGTCAGACATGCTGGACTTCCAAGAGATGGGGGAACTCAGCTCCTTTGACAGTCAGACTCAATGTGTTTAGTGAATAGGACTTCTGACATGTTGATGGAAAAGTACTGCACACAGTGGGCTAACTTGGCATGTTGCAGTCCAACCAGACAACACAGGCAGGGGGAGAGCAGAGGCAGCTTTATTCCACCTTTGCATCCTCCTAATTACCTGGCCCCTAGTGCAACTCAGAGACATTCCAGAGGCTGCTCTATATTACAGCAATCTCATATTGCTAGAGCAACCCTACATTCCCCTGTTCCCCACATTTCTCTCTCCTGGCACACTCAGGAAATCTCCTGGGACCAGGTTTATATGGAGGGTGCTGCTCCATCTGGTCTATGACTATGGAGACAACCCTATTATGCAGGAAGAATTGTTCCGGTGGCTAGCCCCTCGTTATATCAATGGCATAGCTTAAAGGGGCCATAATGGGGTATATGTGATTTCCCTGCTGTGGACTCTGTGTATGTATGTTTATGGTCACCACAATCACATTAGGAAAAAGAAGCATTTCATCTACTGTGCCTGTACCGTTAAAGTGTAAAAGATCAGTTTGTTGAGAAAGTAAATCATTCAGCTACGCCGTCAAAACTCAGAACAGAGCTCAGTGCTGGACCTCAGCACCTCATAAGCCCTGTGGGAGGTCTACACCAGGGGCAGGGAGAAGCTGCAGATGAACTGACCAGACAAAACAGCTCTGCACCTCTTCTATTTGTGGAAAGGGCTTCTGCACCAACTCCTCACAAGCTGGCATGGAGCTTGTGTTACGGACTGGCCAGGGGACGGAATTGCAAGGCCTCCAATATCCAGTGTAACTGACACAGGGGCTTATGTATTGGAACAGTAGACAGAGAGAGAGAGTAGATGGACTTCTAGGCAGCAGCAGAAGTAATGGAAGCAGTGGGGTGGATTGAATTTCTCCAATCCCTCTACTTTTGAACTGCAAATTTGAGGTTTATGTAGCTGGAGTGAATTTCACCCTTTGCTTGTAGACGGAATATGCAGATCTACTCTTTAGACAAGACAAATTCCATATTAGTACTACACCCATTCTCGCCATGTGCAGTGGTTGGCATCTCTCGGCATGGTCTTCCAACAGATTTTTAAGATACCAATCTGAACCAAGTTTCTGGAACCCACTGATAGCAGTAGTGTTAGCTGTTGCCTAAAATTTCCATATCATAACTCCCTACAAGTGTGACGTAGTGGGGGTACCTGGCTGGTTTCTATGCTGCTGGCTCTGGGGGATCCCCCACTGGCTGCCGTGGGTACCACGACCCAGCAAAACAGGATGAGTCACTATGCAAACCAGTGGCCAGACACCCCCCATGGAGAGGAACAAAGGAAGGTGGAATGCTGCCTTGGCTGGGGGGCAGGGCTGGAAGTGAGGGGGTTGGTTGCTGGCTGTCGGAGGGCATGGAGGAGAGCCTAGGAGAAGGGGCTGGAGTTTAGGGGCCCAGTCTCCCCCATCTCAAGGGGGCCTGAGGCATCCTAGCCCAGTTCCTGTGACCAGACTACATCTGTGCTGCGCTGTGCTGGAGGAGCAATAAACCACCCTCAATTCCACTGGCTGGTGCAGTCTGTTTGTGCCATTTCGGGGTGCAGGAGACGGGGAACCCCCAACGCGCCGTCACACTGGTGTCAGAAGTGGGATGCACTGCACCCCGTGGATGGAGCTTCCAGCGGCAAGCGACAAGGCGCAGTAGAAGCAAGAGCCCTGGAGCCAGGCGTGCTGGAGACAGAGCGAAGCGGTTCCTGGGAATCGTGGGGCGCTGCAGCACTAGACTGGTGAGTCTGCACCGAGGGGCCCAGCGGGCAGATGGCCTACGCCCGACTCTTGAAGGCAGAGCTGGTGGGGCTGTGCAGAGAGAGGGGCTTGCCTGTGCAGAAAGCAACCAAGGCCCAGCTGATTGCCCAGCTGGAAGATAATGACCAGCCACAGGGCCAGGATCTTGTCCCCAGGGGAAGCAGCCAGACCCCCCCTGAGAGTGTGTCAGGCTCAGAGAGGGGGAGGAGCGCTGGAACCCAACGGAGAGATGAGACAGCGTCTCCCGGGAGGCCTGCAAGTAGCCCATCTAGGGCAGGGGCCAGCCCAGCGGAGCGGCGGCGCCTGGAGATCCAGCTGCGGATCAGGGAATTGGAAGTAGAGGACCGAGAGAAGGACCGCCAGGACCGAGAGAGGGAGCGCCAAGATCGAGAGAGGCAGCGGCAGCATGAGCTGGCCATGGCAGAGCGGAGAACCGGCGGGGCACCGGCTGCGCCAAGTGCGGATGGGCCCCAGGGTCCCAGGACTGCCAGACGCTTGGAGAGGCTCGTGGTGGCCCAACTGAAGGGCATGGGTGACATAGACGGGTTCCTCAGTGCCTTTGAGAGGGCCTGTGGACTGCAACGGGTCCCCCCAGCTGACTGGCTGCAGGAGCTCATCCCCGCACTGAACCAGGAGGCGGCCGGAGTGCTCAGTCAGCTGGAGGACCTACAGCCAGGGGATTACAACCGAGTCAAGGAGGCCCTGCTGCACAAGTTCGGGCTGACCCCCGAGATGTACAGGAAGAAGTTCCGGGGGGTACAGAAAGGGCCACGGGAGACCTATGTGGACCTGGCCTCCCGCCTGGCGCAATACTGCCGCAAGTGGGTGTCTGGAGCCGGAGCCCAGACCGCAGAGGAGCTGCTCAAGCTGGTCATGATGGAGCAGTTCTATGAAGCGTGCCCACCCAAACTGAGGCTGTGGCTCAAGGACCGGAGACCAGAGAACCCCCAGGAGGCCGGGAGACTGGCGGATGAGTTCACGGAGAGCCGGTCCGGGTGTGAACGGGAGTCCCGGAGAGAGAGGGAACCGCGCAGAGATCGGATCTCGGCTGAGCGACGGAGGGAGTCAACTACGGGGCGAGACCAAGGAACAGGTCGTCTGCGCCCCAGAGAACCAGCCAGGGCCTGGACAGAGACAGCCCAAAGCCTAACTTGCCATCGCTGTGGGCAAAAAGGCCACAAGAGGGCTCAGTGCACCAGGTCCCAGGACCGGGGACTTTCCAGGGTTAACTGGCTGGGGCGGGAGGAAGGGCAGGCTGCCCCAGAGGCAGGGGCTGGCAGGCAAACCTCAGCTCAGAGAGAGGGGAAGGATGCTCAGTGCACCTCCCCTGGGAGGTCTGATTCTCAGGAGGCGGATTTCTCCGTGTACCGGGTGGGGGCAGGACGGCCCCTGCGGAGCGAGTGCCTCATACCCCTGGAGGTGGATGGTAGGAAGGTGACGGGCTTCTGGGACACGGGGGCAGAGGTGACTCTGGCCCGATCCGACATAGTGGCCCCGGAGCGGATACTACCCCACGCGCAGCTGACCCTGAAGGGCATAGATGGGTCCCCGTTTAAGGTGCCTGTAGCCAGGGTGCATCTGAAATGGGGGGCGAAGGAAGGCCTCAAGGAAGTGGGGGTGCACCCGCACTTGCCCACCGAGGTGCTGATGGGGAATGACCTAGAGGAGTGGCCCCATGAATCCCAGCGGGCTCTAGTCACTACCTGGAGCCAGAGCCAGCGGGGGGCTGACAACGTAGGTCCAGGGAAGGACTCCTGGCAGCGTCCTCAGGGTCCCATCCCAGTGGACACGGGGTCCAGCCAGGCTGGGACTCCGGACCTAGGCAGAGGTGGGGGACAGGTCCCGATCCCTGCCTCAGCAGCTGAATTCCAGGCTGAGGTGCAGGCAGACCCCTCCTTGCAGAGGCTGAGGGACCAGGCTGGCCTCCATGCAGCTCAGCCCCGGGGGAGAGGTGGCCAGGAGAGATTCCTGCGGGAGCGTGGGCTCCTGTTCCGTGAGTGGCTCCCCCCCAGGAAGGCGAGGGCATGGGGGGTCCAGCGGCAGCTGGTCGTCCCCCGAAAGTATCGCCTCAAGCTGCTGTATTTGGCCCACGATGTCCCCGTTGGGGGCCACCGGGGGATCCGGAGCACCCGGCTGAAGCTGCTCCAGCACTTCTATTGGCCGGGAATCTTTACGGCCGTGCAGCGGTACTGCCGGTCCTGTGACTCCTGCCAGAGGGGCGGGAAGGCCCAAGACAGTAGGAAAGCGGCTTGGGGGTCTCTACCCCAGATAGAGGACCCTCTGGGCTTGCTGAGAGAGTTATGGGAGAGGAAGTCCTCCCTGGATGGAGCATCGGGGGTGGAAGCCGCCCTGGCTGTCCAGAGAAGGCTCGCTGGGCTCATGGCCCCAGCCCGAGAGACCCTGGCCAGAGATCAAGGCCAGCGGAAGGGTGGGTGTGACCCCCGAGGACAGGCCTGTGCCAGTCGCCCTGGAGCGAGGCGGCGAGTGGACAGAGGGAAGCCAATTCATGTGGGGCCTCGCCACGGCCGGCCCGAGTCAAGGGGAGCACCCATGTCCCCAGGGCGGGTTCCCACGCAGAGGACCCGAACTTCCCTAGGTCACGAGCGGAGTGACCCTGCTCAGTTCGCTCTTGGAGGGGGGAGAACTGTGACGTAGTGGGGGTACCTGGCTGGTTTCTATGCTGCTGGCTCTGGGGGATCCCCCACTGGCTGCCGTGGGTACCACGACCCAGCAAAACAGGATGAGTCACTATGCAAACCAGTGGCCAGACACCCCCCATGGAGAGGAACAAAGGAAGGTGGAATGCTGCCTTGGCTGGGGGGCAGGGCTGGAAGTGAGGGGGTTGGTTGCTGGCTGTCGGAGGGCATGGAGGAGAGCCTAGGAGAAGGGGCTGGAGTTTAGGGGCCCAGTCTCCCCCATCTCAAGGGGGCCTGAGGCATCCTAGCCCAGTTCCTGTGACCAGACTACATCTGTGCTGCGCTGTGCTGGAGGAGCAATAAACCACCCTCAATTCCACTGGCTGGTGCAGTCTGTTTGTGCCATTTCGGGGTGCAGGAGACGGGGAACCCCCAACGCGCCGTCACAACAAGTCCCATCCAAAAAGAAGATCCTCTATCTTTCACTCACAGATTGGAATGAAATAGTGCAGATTCTCAGCTAGAATAAACATAGTTCCTCTGAAACCAGTGGAGCTAACCTAACTTACACCAGTACATGATCAGGAGCTTTGCTTATTTAAAATACTTGTTGGTTTAAAAAAATTAAGGAGAAAGACTACATTGCTCCAAATGGTTTTCAGCTGCGGTAGAGGAGGGATGTGCTGAACTCAGTACAATAGCATTTTAAAGGGTGACAGAAAACAAATCCTTGCTGTTTGGTTGGAGTGGAGCCGAATGAGAGACTGTTTAGAAAGGGCCGTTTGAATTTATAGAGGTCTGTCAACAAAGCCTGGATCCAGAGCCAGTTTCCTGTAATACAAACAGAAGCATATTGGCAGGGGAAAGACGGGAGATGCAGCCATATTGGAAGCAAATTAAAATTCTATCAAAATGCAAATTATAAAAGATTTGAAATCCACTTTCAAAATGCCTCAGTGATGGAAAAGCAAAGGGCACCCTGAAAGTTTTGCAAATCCCACGTCTCAGCCAGTTTTGCAAAAAGTAGATCACCTTTCCCTAACTAACAGAAAGATTTTTTTTAAGAAGTTAAAATTGTGTGAGAAAATATATAACTGGGGACAACTGTTAACTGTTTTCAGAGTGGAGAGAGGTAACTAGTGGTGTCCATCAAGGATCTGTTCTCGGGACAATACTATGCAACATATTTTAAATAATGTGGAGAAAGGGGTAAACAGTGAAGTGGTAAAATCTGCAGATACCAAACTGCACAAGATAGTTAAGTCTCTGAAGAGCTTCCAAAGGATCTCACAAAACTAGGTAATTAGACAACAAAATGGCAAATGAAATTTAATGTTGGTAAATGCAAAGTAATGCACATTAGAAAAAATAATCCCAACTATACATACAAAATGATGGGGATTAATTTCGCTATTACCACTTAAGAGAGAGATCTTGGAGTCACTGTGGATAGTTCTCTGAAAACATCCACTCAATGTATAGTAGCAGTAAAAAAACCAAACAGAACGTTAGGAATCATTAAAAAGGGATAAAGAATAAGACAGAGAACATCTTATTATTTTTATATAAATCCATGGTATGCCCACATCTTGAATACTGTGTACAGATGTGGCCACCTCATCTCAAAAAAGATATATTGGCATTGGAAAAGGTTCAGAAAAAGGCAACAAAAATGATTAGGGATTTGGAACAGGTGACATATGAAGAAAGATTAAAAACACTGAGACTTTCCAACTTAGAAAAGAGGAGACTAAGGTGGGATATGATAGAGGTCTATGAAATCATGACAGGTATGGAGAAAGTGAATAAGGAAAAGCTATTTACTTGTTCCCATAACATAAGAACCAGCGGTCACCAAATTAAATGAATAGGGAGCAGGTTTAAAACAAACAAAAGGCAGGTTTTTTTCCATGCAGCACACAGTCAACCTGTGGAACTCCTTGCCAGAGGATGTTGTGAAGATCAGGACTTTAACAGGGTTAAAAAAAGAACTAGATAAATTCATAGAGGTTAGGTCCATCAATACTTATTAGCCGGGATGGGTAGGAATGGTGTTTGTCAGAGACTGGAAATGGATGACAGGAGAGGGATCACTTAATGATTACCTGTTTCTGTTCCCTCCCTCCGGGATTGACCACTGTTGGCAGACTGGATACTGGGCTAGATAGACCTTTGGTCTGACTCAGTATGGCCGTTCTCATGTTCAAGGAGGCAAGCTAGTATGGCTTTCTGCTCAGCTACTGTCCCAAAATGACGGATATTTCTTAGCATTTTTTTCTTTATTTCCACACCAAAAGCCACTGTGATAGATTTGCAAAACAGATTGGAGAAAACTAATTAGAAATGACCATTGCTGGAAAATGTTAATGTGGAGAGGGAGCCATGTAAAGAACAGTCAGAGATTTTTTAATATAAATTCATTCCAGTAAATCAGTGTCAAAATGACAACAGAAGCCAGCACAGCCTAGCTCAGCTATATGGAACAATATGAATGATGAACAAAAAGCTTTTGAACCCATCTTGAGAGCATGAGAAGTGAAAGATTTGATGAAGTGTTAAAAAAGAAAATAATTTTAAAGCAAATAAAGCAAAATAATTTTCAAAAATAGGGTATGCATCATATACTTAGCAAAGCTCTTAACTCACCGGTTAAGGTTTTTAAACGTACCCAGCCGATAAAGACAAAGAATCAAAAACTGACTTTTTAAAAATAAGAGTGGAAGAGCAGAGATGAAAACTAGAAGTTACGAAGACAGCTCCCCCTTTACAACTCTGAACTGCTTCCTATGCATCACTGTGGGCTGTGCAGAGCTGCTACTGCCTTGTCACATGGGTGGACAGAGAACAGGTAGCCAGACATCTCATCCGTGTCTCCCAGCTCTCCTCTGGCCACACAAAGTCTGCAGCAGAAAAGACCTGCTTCCATTTCAAAAACCTGCACCCTGTTTTCATTGGCTCCCTGCTAACACTTCCTGGAGACTGTCTGTGGGATTAACCTTTACAGGCAACTTAGTTAACTGAATGGTTGGGATGTGAAGGGTAACACTCCTCCCATTCATCACAATCCAATTCAATCATCCCAGCCAGGGCTTTGTCAAGCTGTCCCTCAAAAGCCTCTAAGGATGGATGTGTTACCACCCGCCTCGGTAACCCATTCCAGTGCTTCACTGCCCTCCTAGTGACATAGTTTTTCCTAATATCCAACCTAGACCTCCCCCACTGTAACTTGAGACCATTGCTCCTCGTTCTGTCATTTGTCACTACTGAGAACAGCCTCTCTCCATCCTCTTTGGAACCCCCTTCAGGTAGTTGAGGGCTGCAATCAAATCCCGCCTCACTCTTTGCTTCAGTAAACTAAATGAGCCCAAATCCCTCAGTCTCTGCTCAACAAGTCATGTGCCCCAGCTCCCTCATCATATGTGGTGCCCTCCACTGACTCTCTCCAATTTGTCCATGTCCTGTCTGTCGTGGAGGACCCCAAATTGGACGCATTACTCCACATGTGGCCTCACCAGTGCCAAATATAGAGGAACTTCCTACAATTTGCTGGCAATGCTCCTGCTAATGCAGACCAATATGCTGTTAACTTTCTTAGTAACAAGGGCACACTGTTGAGCCATATGCATCTGCCCATCCACTGTAATCCCCATGTCCTTTTCTGCAAAACTGTCACTTAGTCAATCCCCAACCTGTTGCAGTACTTGGGATTCTTCGGTTCTAAGTGCAGGACTCTGTACTTTTTCCTTGCTGAACCCCATCACATTTCTTTTGTCCCAATCCTCCAATTTGTCTATGCTACTCTGAACCCAATCCCAACCCTCCAGAATATCTACCTCTCCCCACAGCTTAATGTCATCCACAAAAATGCTCAGGTGTAATCCATCCTCTCATCCAGATCACTAAAGAAGATGTTGAATAAAACCAGCCCCAAGACCGACCCTTGGGGTACTTCTTTGCCAACTAGCCATCAACCCATTGATCACTACCCATTGAGCCCGACAACCTAGCTAGCTTTCTATTCGCCTTACAGACCATTCATCCAATTTATACTTCTTTAACTTTCTGGCAAGAATACTGTGGGAGACTGTATCAAAAGCTTTGCTAAAGTCAAGGTCTATCACGTCCACCGCTTTCGCCATGCCTACAAAGCCAGTAATCTCATCATAGAAGGCAACGGTGAGGCCCTTAGTGAATTCATGTTGACTATTCCAGAGTAGCTTCCTCTCCTCCAAGTGTTTCAAAATGGATTCCTTGTTCCATGATATGTCCAGGGACTGAGGTGAGGCTGACCGGTCTGTAGTTCCTCACATTCTCCTCCTTCCCTTTTTTAAAAGATGGGCACTACGTTTGCCTTTTTCCAGTTGTCCAGAACACTCCTCCATCCCACCCACCTGATCTCCAGGAGTTTTCAGAGACAATGGCCAAAGTCTCAGCAATCTCATCAGCCAAATGCTAAAGAGGAATGTTTAAATCCAAACAAAAGGTGTTTCCATTAAAATTGGCAATGAAAAATGTAAATATCAATATTAAGATTTTTTTCTTTCAATAACAACTAAATTTTAGGCCTAAATGAACTGATAGCTGCTCTAATTCAGCAAGATACTGAAATACATGCATAACTCTGTAGGCCTGTCCCAGCCCCGCTGACTACTCACATATTTAAAGTCAGACATGTGGGGGGTGGGGGAGAGGGAAGGGAAACAGTAGCCTTGCACCATCAGGGAAGCAAGGAGGTGATTTATTCCCCTGTATTCTACTGCACAGCGGTGTAGAATAGCTCATAACTGAGTCCCAAGGAAGCACAAAGATCAGACAGCATAGATCCAAGAATGGAAAAAGAAATGGAAACTTAAAGGAGGCTTCACTGCCATTTTA
Source organism: Pelodiscus sinensis (assembly GCF_052426305.1). NCBI lineage: Eukaryota > Metazoa > Chordata > Testudines > Trionychidae > Pelodiscus > Pelodiscus sinensis. The sequence goes on from NC_143056.1 coordinate 98,421,441, forward strand.
CAAGTTCACAGAGTTCAAGAGACATCCCCGAGGACAAGAAAGAGACCATCATAATGCCATTAGTTAAGAAAAAGCCTAGGGAAATTGAAAACATACAAACTGAAAGCCTAAAAAACTGCTTGAGGAGATCAAGTGGGGGAACACTTTAAACAAGCATACTAGTGCTTCAATTAGGGATCTCAAACATGCCAGAAGGAGAAATTCTCTAAGGATACTACTGCCAGGATAGACAAAGGGGAAGCAGTGAAAATCATAGATGGAATATTCAGAAACCCTTCCCAAAGTTCTACGCTGGAAGGTAAGTGTGTAAACAACAACTCGGAGCAGGAAATAAGTTATGGGAGGGATACGCACAAGCCAGGGACCAGTATATGTGGACTATGGCTCTTTACTATTTACACAGGAAAAGCGATGGCTTGGGCTAGCCAATAAGATTTGCAATGAAACTCACAGAAAAGTAAGCCTAGATGAATACCACAGAGGATAAAGACAGATCAATTACTCATTGAAAAGGTAATCAATACATCTTTGTAAAAAAGAGGATGAAAGCCTAGGAGAGACAACTTGTTTTGCAGGTTAACCTGTAAAGGAACCCAGGTGAATGGAAGAACCAGATAAGCCTCTAGAGCAGGAGTGGGCAATAATTTTTGGTAGGGGGCCACTCCAAGATTTTGTGCGTTTACAAGTTATGCTTTCTCAGACTGTGTCAGCGGCCTACATTTTCTGTGAGGGGCCTTTGTGTGGCAGAATGGGCAATGTGCGCGTGAGGCCGTGGACAAAAGGGCCTGCTCTGCGACAGGGTGCAGAAGGGCCACGGGGTAAGGGACTGGGGTGTAGGAGATGATGTGAGGTCCGAGAGGGAGTTTGGTGAAGGAGCAAGTTGTGATCTGGGTCAGGGGATTGGAGTGTGGGTGCAGGAGAGGATTCTGACCTGGGGGAGGGGTATAAGTGGGAGTACTGGGTCTGGGATGGAGTTATGACCTGGGGTAGGGGGTGCAGAGGGTTTGGATGGTGACCTGGGGAGGGAGTTGGGGTATGAGAGGGGTAGGGATGCAGAGACAAGCTCTGGCTGGGAGGTGTCTCCCGGACAGCAGCCCTGCAGCATTCACAAGGCAGGCTGGGCTCTCTGCCTGCTGCATCCCCAGATAGCTTAAAACTGCAGGTAGCTCCCTCCACATGGCTCTCAGCTCCAGGAGGGGGAGAGGCTTGTGCTGCCCCTGTCCCCTGGGCCAATCTCTCAGATCTTATTGGCTGGTTGTTTCTGGCCAATAGGAGCTGAGAGATTGGCTGAGGTCAGTTCCTATTGGCCGGTTGTTTCCAGATTATAGGACCTGCGGATTGGGCTGGCGGCAGGGAGATTACAAGAAGCCACCCCTCCCTCTAGATCAGACAGGCACACAGGGCAGCTCTTGTGCTTAAAATAGCAGCTATTGCGTGCCTGAGGGTCCTGGTAGGATGGTCCGTGGGCTGGATCCGGTGGCTTGGCAGGCGGGCTGCTTACAGTCCATGAGACACATCTTGCCCACTTCTGCTCTAGAGGCAGATGTTTGAAATTTCTATCCAAGAATTAAAATGTGGAAGTAACAGAATTATTTCCAAAGGAACACAATGGCCACAACTATACTATATATTTGAGAAAGTTTGTCTGTCTGTGTGTCTGTCTCTCTGTCCATCTGTTCAAGAGCTCCTCCTATATGATCAGAGCTAGGACTACCAAAGTTGGTCTGCAGCTTTCTCCTAACATAACTTAAAGCAAAGTAAGGGATTGGTTCTGCAAGGAAAATAGGATGTGCTGGGAATGGGACATGGGACAGTTGTACTCCATATAGACCACAAAGGGGCAGGAAAGGGACAGAGTTGGTGACGGGGACATCTATAGCCCCACTGAGGCAGCAGAGGGCAAGGGTGGAGAAAGGGACAGATGTCTTCTATATACTGGAGAGAGTTAGTTTGCATGTTGGCACCCAAGGCGGGAGCAATGAAGGTGATGTTGTGGTGTGTGTGAGCTATAAACCACAGATCAGGTATTAGAGGCTTTCTTCAGACAACTAACAGTAGCTTCCAGATCTCAGGCCCTGGTTCTCATAGGGGACTTCAATCATTCTGACATCTGCTGGGAGACCAACACTGCACTACACAGACAATCCAAGAAGTTTTTGGAGAAGGTTGGAGACAACTTCCTGGTGCAAGTGCTGAAGAAACCAACCACGGGCCATGCGCAGCTTGACCTGCTGCTCACAAACAGGTAGGAATTCAGGGTATGTCTACACTACCCCGCTAGTTCGAACTAGCGGGGTAATGTAGGCATACCGCACTTGCAAATGAAGCCCGGGATCTGAATTTCCCGGGCTTCATTTGCATAAGCGGGGCTCCGCCATTTTTAAATCCCCGCTTGTTCGAACCCTGTGCCGCGCGGCTACACGCAGCACGAACTAGGTAGTTCGAACTAAGCTTCCTAGTTCGAACTACCGTTACTCCTCGTAGAATGAGGAGTAACGGTAGTTCGAACTAGGAGGGTAGTGTAGACATACCCTCATAGGGGAAGTAGATGTGGACAGCAATCTGGGCAGCAGTGATCATGAGACGGTCAATTTCAGGATCCTGACAAAAGGAAGAAAGGAGAGCAGCAAAATACACACCCTGGACTTCAGAAAAGTAGGCTCTGACTCCTTCAGAGAACTGATGGGCAGGATCCCCTGGGACGCTAACATGAAGGGAAAAGGAGTCCAGGAGAGCTGGCAATACTTCAAAGAAGAAATCTTACTGAAGGTGAAGAAACAAACCATCGCAATGTATAGTAAAAAAAGCAAATATGATAGGTGACCATCTTGGCTTAACAGTGAAATCTTTGGCAAGCATAAAATACAAAAGGGAAGCTTACAAAAAGTGGAAACTTGGACAGATGACTAGGGAGAAGTATAAATATATTGCTTGAGCATGCAGGGGTGCAATCAGGAAAGCCAAAGCACAATTGGAATTGCAGCTAACAAGGGATATAAATGGTAAAAAGAAAGATTTATTCAGGCATATTAGCAATAAGCGGGTGGTCAGGAAAGTGGTGGGATCCTTAGCCCTGGTCTACACTAGGAAATTATTTCAGAATACCCCCCCTTATTTTGAAATAACAGGCAGAGCATCCACACTACCAAGCCTGTTATTTCAAAATAATGGGTTGGTTATTTCAAAATCTGCTCATCTGCTTTCCTTGGGAATTGACACTTATTTTGAAATTGTTATTTTGAAATGGCATTTAATGTGGATGATCCAGTGCTGCCAATTGGAAATAACTGGCCTCCAGAGACCTCTGACAACTGCCCTGGTACCTGCTCTGGCCACACCTGCCAGCTCCACTGGCTCCCCTTCTCTTAGAGCTTAAAGCAGTGGGCTGAAGGAAAAGGGCTTGTGGCACATGGAGAGCTTTGTCAGCCCCGTGCCACACGGCACCATCCCAGGAGCCATGGCCGACCCCAGTGCACCCTCTGAACTCCCCAAGGCTGCCAGCCCTCCTGCAGCACCCTCGGCTGCCACTGGCCTGGACTTGTGCAGAGGTCCTGGACCTCACTGAGGTCTGGGTCGAGGAGACCAACTTCCAGGATCTCTGTATCAGAAAGAGAAATGCTTCCAGCCTGGCCAAGAAAGGACACACCTGGACACTTGACCAGGTACGGATGAAAATAAAAGAACTCAGGCAGGCCTACAAGACCAGGGAGCACAGTGGATGATCTGGGGTGGCACCACCAAGCCCAGCCAAAGAGTTTGCAGGACCCAAGGCAGCACGCTGTGGTTGGCTGAGCCGCACAGTCATGTGGCTCCCAGTCAGGGCAGCAAGTGAGCATTTGGGTGGGCAGGGCTGGGAGCTGGGCAGCATAGGGCCCTGAATGTGCAGGGCCCAAGGCAACTGCCTCATTCACCTTGCCCAAAGGCTGGGCCTGGGCACCATACATGTGCCGCTACTACAAGCAGCTCAATGCCATCCTTAGAGGGTGACTGGTCATATCTCTCCCACCCTGTTGTCATCGAGGCCTGCCAGGACATGCCCTGCATCAGCCTCCATGAAGGCAGGGTTGTGGAGAAGGAGAATGAGCAGGCCAGCCAGGCAACCGTGCCTGCAAGCCAGGAGCTGTTCCTCACCCTGGAGCCTGTCCCCCCTCCCAGGCTGTCTCCCAGGTGTTGGACAAACCTGGGGAAGGCACTCCAGGTGAGTTCTATAACTTTCCCTATACAGGCAGTCCCCGACTTACGCGGATCCGACTTATGACTTACGAATGGGGCTTTTCTCGCCCCAGAGCTCACGGGTGGGCAGGGATAGAAGTTCTCTCTCTTCAGGATGCCACCCGTGCTGGACCCAACGTGTGCGGGACAGAAGGAAGCCGAGCCACCCCATCTCCCCCTCCCACCCACAGGCCCCTGGCCAGGCCAGCACCTTCCCATGCCTGCTTGTCCCCGGGGAATGGTTGTAGCAATGCTCCCTGGGATGTCCCTGCCCCGTACTGGGAAGGTCTTGCTATCTAGGCAACATATGGCTTTGCTCCAAGTACATTGCCATTGTCTGAACTGAGACCTTTGGTGTCAGCTCAGGGATTAGGGCTGAGCTTCCTACACAGTGTCTCCTGGGCCAGCTGCGAGCATGGCATGTCCACCACTACCCATGCCATCTTCCCGACTCTGTGGAATGCAACGGATGAAATGCACCCAGGAAGACCTGATGTGTGAGCAGATGGCCTGCCGCCAGTTCCTCGTCCAGTGGTTCAACAAGGAGCACTGGGACTGGACTGATGACTGGGAGGAAAGCAAGGCTGTCTGGGAGCAGCGGAAGGCCGCAGGACCAGCTGACACACCAGCACGAGGCCATGTGCTCCTTCCTCACCTTGGTGATGGAGCACATGGCATCCTGCATCCTGCATGGAGTGGGCTACCAGCCACCTTCACACCCCCACTACCCGCTCCATGGCTTCCCTTCCCTATCCCCCCAGGGGCCACCAGGGCCCCAGGACATGGGTGGTGGGACCTTTACCACAGCTGAAGCCTCCGGTGCTGACTGAGACAGGTGCCACTCCCAAGCAGGACCAGACTAAGGGGTGGGCGAGCCGGGCAGCTGCCCGGGATGCCAACCAATGGGAAGCGCCTGATGGCAGCTGTAAGGGACGCACGGTGTCCCTTATCGCTGCCATCATGTGCCGTGTGCCCTGCTCCCACAGCGCTGGCCCCCCTCATCCCCGCAGTGCCGGCCAGCAGCGCCCTTTCCCCCCAGGGCCGCGGGGCCCTGCTAGGCCAGGCTGGGCAGCGCATGTGCCGGGCACCCCAGGGGCAGGCCCCGGGCTGTGCACCAGTGGCCATGGCTGGTCTGGGCCGGGTAGCGCATGTGCCGTGTGGCCCAGGAGCGGGCCCGCACATGCACCTTGCACCCCGGGAGCGGCACCGCATGCCTGGGCCTGGGGCGCCAAAATGGCTCAGGCCGGCCCTGCTCTCAAGCCCCATCCCTGAGCCTCTCTTCCCACTCCTCTTCCCTCCCACATTCAGGTTCTTTCTCCAGGCCCTCCCCTGTTTCATATCCCCCAAATAAACACACTTGTTTTTTTAAAGAGGCTTAATTTGGTCTGCATGGGAGGGGAGAAAGTGGGAAGGGAGGGCAGGGGAAGAGATGGGTGGGGAAGGAAAGGTACACAGGCGGAATACAGGAGCCCCTTGTGGAGAGGCACCTGATCAGCCTGATGTTGAAGTTCTCTTTGGTGGGGTCCAGGGCTTCATAAGAGAGGGGAACAAGTGGTAGGCTGCATTGTCAGGGTTGGGGATATGGACTTTCCCAGGATTCAGACGGGCATTTCTACGTCCCCAACTCTGATGATGCAGTCGGGGAGAAAAGTGCCAGTGTGCATTTTCTGGAAGAGGCATGAGTTCTGGAAGATGTGGGCATCGTGCGCCTTCCCCAAGCAGCTGATGTTGAGGTCAGTGAAGCGTCCTTTGTGGTCCACAAGGGCCTGCAACAGCATGGAGAAGTACCCCCTTCTGTTTATGTAGTCTGAGGCATGCTGGTTAGGGACTACAATGAGGATGTGAGTGCCGTCTATGCTCCTCCCCTCTCCTCCCCCCCGCAGCTGGGGAAGCTCATGGTGTCAAAGCCACTGATGATGCTGTCAACATTGCCCAGAGTGACGACCCTCCATAGCAAGATGTTGTTGATGGCCTTGGCTACCTGCAGGAACATGACCCTGACTGTAGATTTCCCCTGTCTGGAGTGGTGAGCATCCACAGGGTGATGATGACGCGCTTCTGCAGCAGGATGGTGGGTCGCATTCAGGCATCCTGTCACCTGAGGGCAGGGGCAAGCTATTCACAGAGCTCTAGGAAGGTGGCCTTCTGCCTGTGGAAGTTCTAGAGCCACTGCTGGTTGTTCCATTGCTGCATGATGATGAGGTCCCACCAGTCAGAACTGGCTTCCCTCCCCCTGAAACAGCGTTCAATGATTAGTGTTTGGATGTCAGGGTATTCGGGGCTGGGGCAGGAACTTAGGTTGTAGGAGGGGGTTCATCACTAGGGTAGGAGTTTGAGATGTGGGCTGCAGCTGGGCACTGCTGATGACTCCTGGGTGGTGGTGCAGTGGGGCTAAGACAGGATCACCCCTGCCCTGGCCCTTTTCCACTCCCTAAAGCAGCCAGCAAACTCCCTCCCAAGTCCTGTTGTGCCCCCTCTCTGCTTTGTGGATAAAGGATACAAGAAGGGGGAAAAGGGGCATCTTGACATCAGCACCCCTCCTCTGTCTCCCCTGCCCTGCTCAGAAAACAGGAGGCTCCCCGGGGGTGGAGAGGCTGGGGGAGCTCCAAGGCAAAGGGCAGGAGATGAGCTGCAGTGGAGAAAGGGGCAGATGAAGTGCCAGCACTTGATAGCCTCTTGGCCAAACCTTTCAGGATCACCTGTCAGAGGCTCCTAGATCTACCAGTAAATCCCAATCAACTGGTTGGTGACCACTGGATTAAGGCAGGACTACACAACACACAGGCCCCATTTAAGTCAGTTCTGCTGATGTTAATAAAATGCAATAGTTACCTGATGTCCACCCACATGACAGCACTTTTAATGAGTAATGACAGTCCAGGGATTTAACTACTAAAACACACATCAACCCAAACCGCACTGGAAACCCAAATTGCATTGCGGGCCGCAAACAAATGGGCTGCAGGCCGTATATGGCCCATGGGCTGTGTGGTGAGTAGCCCTGGCCTAGAGACATCTCCTACACCATGAAACTCTGGGCCCCAGCCCAGAGCCCAACCCCCTCTCACACCTCAACCCTTTACCCCAGCACAGTGAGGCGGGGGAGGACAAGCAGTTGATGGATGGGGGGCTGGAGTGAGTGGGGGTAGGGCCTTAGGGAAGGAGCAGGGCAAGGGTGTTTGGATTTGTGCTACTAGACAGTTAATAACCTTATTCATAGTAAAAAAAAAAAATGGCCTGCTTCTACAGTGTCGAAGGCCCACTCACTGTCATTATATGTATAATAGGTATTAGTTTAGTCTTTAGTATGGAAAGTTAATCTCCTAATAATATTTCAAATCACTGAATATACTGTTTGGAAACAGCTATCATTCAGGAAACCTTTGCTGAAGCCAGACTCATGGAGATATACAGCATTCTGTAATTAGTGTGCACCTTTTAGACTTGGCTAATTACCTCTTTGATCAATTAAAATGTTTTTCTCATTAGATAATATAGTCAAGAGAGAAAAATGTAAGCACTGTACTTCTACAGCAGCTTAAAATTCAGCAAGATAATGTCACTGATTTGTTTAATTCCAGGTGAATATCAGGTTATTCAACCTAGGTGAATTTAATGATTCTGGACTGGTTGTGAAATGAATGTCCCTGTAAATCATCTCTAATTACAAACATAAAAATAAAAAAATCAGTCTGAAGAGCACGATAACATAATATTAATGATTGAGAGCAGCAATCTATAGATAAAAGTGCTACTGCTTTAATCAAGGCCATTCTGATGTCAGGCTTCTAAACCTTCTGGCGATTGTACTGGAACTAAGAGGCCAGGGCTTCTAATCTGCTATAGTTTTTAATGACTCGACTTAATTAAACCAGCAGAGGCTTCCAGTATGCTTCCCAAAGTAGCACAGCATTTTTTTTAAAGATTATTTTTTGTTCTCTGAGGGTATGTCTACGCAGCCATTATTTCGAAATAACTTTCCTAGCATCTACACAAGCCAACTGCTATTTTGAAATTAATTCAAAATAGCGGAGGGCTTATTTTGAAATTGGTAAACCTCATTCCACGAGGAATAGTGGCAATTTCGAAATTGCTATTTTGAAATAAGCGCTGTGCAGATGCTTATTTCAAAATAGGGGGTCTCCAGCTCTTCCCAGGGTGCCCCACTGGCCATCCTGCCACAAGGTAACTTCAGACCTGATGCCCTGCCGGAACCAGTTCCAGCTGGCCTTAAATGCGATTCAGCATCCAATCAGTGTGGACGCGCTATTTCGAAATAGCAAAAAGCTATTTCGAAATGTATTTTGTGTGTAGACGTGTTATTTTGAAATAAGATATTTCGAAATAACTATTTTGAAATTAGATATTTCGAAATAAAGCTGTAGTGTAGACATGTTCTGAGAAAGTCTGGTAGATTTCAGCCCACAGTTTGGTTTTTTGATGGCCTGTTCTCATATTCATCCTTCCAACTTGTTTTTTGCTAGATCTACTCTGAGCAGCATATTAGAAGGTTTGCTAGTACATGTATCCAGGGGGGCCAAAGTCAAGGTTTTGATTGTTCCAGATCAAGCATTTCAGATTATAAAACCTTTGGGTTGGACTCATCATCTTTCATCATGGGCATGCAGAGCTTAGCACAATGGGGCCCTGATCTCAGAATGGGGCCTCTAGTCAAAACTGCAGTAGAAATAAATGATAAAAAAACCCAGAAATGAACTTTTCAAAATGGTTTAAAATCCAAGAGAATACACAACATGGACACAATCCTGCCTTTCCTTATTGACTGTGGAACTAGCATTGTTCCACTAGGCAAGGTGGATGGTATAATTTTGTGCTGGAGATTCCCCCCTCAATATAAAGAGGCACACAAATCATCAGGACCTCGCTGCAGCACTACACCTGCAGGCAGAGCCAGCCTAAGTGGGGCGCGGGTCTGGGACAACCCCCGCCCCCGTGCCTCAGGCACTGGACCCATGGCAAATCCACCAGCCGCAAGCCATGCTCTGCCCCACCTCACCCTTTCCCCAAACCCCACCCCTGCTCCACCCCTACCCTGCTCCATTGACACCTCCCCCTCGCCCCAGCAACATGGCCCATGAGATTACGGGGCTGCCTAGCACAACAGCAGCAGGAGTCATCCCCCCACACTCACCATACAAGTGGCGGGAACCGGGGTGCCCCGGTAGCCTGCTCTGCTCGGCCACGATGCCTCCTGGCCTGTTGTGCCCCACCTCTCTGCAGTGGCTGGAAGTGGGGCTCCCTGGAGGTGGGACTGCTTCCTACGGCTGTGGAGAAGCCAAGCACAGCAGGATGGGAGAGGATGGTGGATGGCGAAGCGGAGTTGGCTGCCAGGTTGCTCCGGCCCCCACCACCATGGTGAGTGCAGAAGAGGGGCTGACACCAGCTACCACTTCACACCAGGCCCCCCATAGTGCCCCAGGTCTCTCCCATCCATAGGATGGTTGGGGCAGCCACCATGGGACCCGGGACAGCAGCCCCAAACCATCTTATGGACAGGACGGCTCTGCTGGCAGGGTATCAGCACGGGACAGGGACAGAACTTATGCTGCCTTCCAGCTACTGAATCCTCTGGCTTTTCTAAGCATCCACAGTTTCACAGACAGTTGCTTCACCACTGTGCAGGGAAAGATTTCTCCACACTTTCTTGCAGCCCAGTATGGAACTACTCTGTATTCAGCCCAGCCATTCATGGAGGGCTAATGATTTAGATCTATTTACTAGGGGTGTTAGCTATCGGTTAACTGAATATTCAAGTAACCACATTAATTCCTATCAGTTACTCGACTATTCTATAGTCCCTGGGGGCAGGGCTGGCAGCCAGTGCGCTCTGGCCCCACTCCCAGGGATTCCCCCTGCCAGTCCATGCTCCTGCCTCTGTATTAGAGTCAGTAGCAGAGGGTGCCAGGCAGGAGATGATCAGCAAGGGGAGCCAGTTTAAAAACCAGCTCCCTGCTCAGACTAGCTGCCTGCTGCCTCATGCTGCTGCCTCTGTTTCAGAGGCAGCAGCATGGGGTGGCAACAGCCTCTGTCCACGGGGAGTCCAAGCTCCAGACAGAGGCTGCACTTCCTCCCATGGAGCAGCCTCTGTCTGTGGCAAGCCTGGGCCCACTGCAGACAGAAGCTGGTTTGTCAGCAGCCCCTGTCTGTGTGTCGGGGGGGAGGGGGTAGTCCCAGCTCTCTGGGGTTTCTCCAGCCTCTCTCTATGGGGAGCTAGGACCCCTGAGGGCACAGGCTGTTTCGTGGCAGCCTCTCCTGTCCCAACCTGCATTGCTGCCTCTGATAGAGGCAGCGGCGTGGGGGCGGAGATAGGCAGCACTGCAGAGCCAGTCCTGGGGGGAACCGGCTTTTAAGCCAACTCCCCGCAACACTGGCTCCTGCTTCCACCCTCCTTGTTGCCTCTGATACAGAGGCAGCGGGGGCGGGGAGGGGCGACGCAAGTAGTTGAGAAGATTAACAGCTAAGCCTAGGTTTCTCAGTTAATCGTATAGTTGACTACTCATTTAAATCCCTACCATTTACCAAGAATTAAAACACACACACACACACACACACACACACACACACACACACACACATACACACAAATTCTGAAAAACAAAACAATAAACTGTTTCTACTTCACTTCCCTGGCAGGACCTGTGGTTCAAGACTGTTTTTCTTTTGTTTAGGTTTTTCTGAAAGACTTCATAGGTAGAAAAGGCAGGACTGGAAAATACTCTGTGCTCTTGTTCTAGGTATCTGACATCAACTTTTGCCACGAAAAGAGAGTCTTACACACAGGATTTGTCAGGCAAGTACAGGGTGAACTGATTTTCAATTTATTTTTTAATCTAATTTCATCTGTAATTTTAAACAATATATTATGTATTGGGGGAGTTTAAACAGGTTTCTATCTTTCCCTTTGTCTTAAACAAAAGTTTTCCAGCATGTCAAAGATGGGCCGAAACAGAACCATACTACCTATAGCCTTGGTAATTTTGGAATCAGAGGCTGTTCAAATTTGAATCTCTGGATACAAACCTACCCATCTAGTTTTGGTTACTCTTTGGAACCAAGAAGCTTCGTTCTCAATTCCACTCTGGCTGAGTCTGAAATCTTGCAACAAAAGCAGCTTTTGTCATGTTTAGGCCCAAGAGGAAAGAAATTTTGTATTTGGAATTGTGTAATTAGACTTTTCAAGCCTTCTGTTGTGCCTATAGTTATTTGTGATCAAAGAATTCAGTGTGCAGTTGACTGAGGGCTCAATATTAGAAGATTTTTTTTTAAATTTGGCTATGAAGCCAAAATTCTCAGAAACAGACATTTGGTTGCCTCAAATTCCAAATAACCAACATGGAGCAGCTTTGGGTTGCTTTTCAGAAGTGTTCCCAGTGCCTTAACCACAAATCTGAGTAGTCAGCACTTCTAAAAGTGGGACCATTCATGTGGGAAAAGCTGACTTCTTGGTCTAGTAAAATAAAAACAATCAAAACCCAAAACCAACTTCTTCCCACCCATCATAAGACAGAGGTAGTGGAGTGTTTATATTGCATCATATTAATAGAAGATCACTCTTTGCTTTTTGCCCATACAATACTAAAGAGAAGTCACATTAGCACATTTCATTGCAAGTTAGTAAAAATTAATGTTAATATGGGCTAATCCTAATTTGCCATGGCAGAAAATTCCTAATACGATAAAACTTTCATATCATATTAAGAGGGAAAAGTCTGTTCCTGCTTGTTCCAGGTCACTTTCAATGTTGCCTTTGAGCATACAGTAATGGCAAGGATTTGTCTGGCTGTGTAAAGGGTCCCTAATATAGTTCAATGGCAAAATGAAGATGATATTCAAGTGCACCTTATTTTTTCGATATGCAGTTTAGTCCAATATAAGAACACTAACAAATGCAATATATCAATTAGTCTGCATTTAAAGGAGGCTTCAACTCATATTAAAAACCAAGGATCCAGTCCAGCAGCAAATAGCTGTGACTACAGTATTAGCGTGATACAAGTGGTAGAAGGCAGAGGAGGAGTATGTGTGTGTGTGGAAAGGCAGTTTCTTCTCCCTTTACTGCTCTTTTAGTTAGGCTTTTGCTTTTTAACAGAAACAATCTGGAACATAAATCTTTGGGTTAAAATGGGCTTCCCCATCTACAAAATGAAATGAGCAGCAATGTTCAAGCACTGATTCCTTTTAAAGGTGTTCCTCCTTGACAAGTACCATCTTGTTTACTCTCAGTATCTGCAATTAGCCTGGTTAGAATGAGGTAACTAAAGGGACAACATCTACCTCAGAATAGAATGAGGAGTCCTGTGGAGGAATCCACCTTAAAGACTAACAAATTTACTTGGGTATACGCTCTCATGGGCTGGAACCCACTGTATTAGAGGCATGGAGTGGAAACTTCAGTTTAGCAGGGAGATATATATATGCAAATATGGGAGTGTTATAACCATTACTACAAAGAGGACCAGTGCTAATGAGGCCAATTCAGTCAGGGTTGATATGGCCCATTCCCAACAGCTGATAAATACCAAAAGAGGAAAAATTACTTTTTGTATTCAGCTAACTACTCCCAGTCTCGGTCCAGATCTAGTCTGATAGTATCAACTTGGCATAGGAATTCCTGCTCTCCAATTTCACACTGAAATCTGGTTTTGACGTCTTTAATGAAATATGGCAACTTTCAAGTCTGTTACAGAATGTCCAGGGAGACTGAAGTGCTCTCCTATTGGGTTTTTAAGGTTACCATTCTTGATGTCTGATTTGGGTCCATTTATTCTTTTGCATAAACAGGGTCCAGTTAGGCCAATATACATAGCAGAGGGACATTGCTGGAGCATGAAAGAATATATCACATTAGTAGATGTGCAGGTGGCTCTCTCCTCAGACCCTATACTACCAGCACTCCTAGCTACCTTTGCGACACCACAGACTTCCTGAGGAAACTACAAAACATCAGTAATCTACCTGAAAATACCATCCTGGCCACCATGGATGTAGAAGCTCTTTACACCAACATTCCACATGATGATGGATTACAGGCCATCAGGATCACCATCCCCAGTGACAGTACTGCACACCCGGTTACAGAGCTCTGCGACTTTGTTCTCACCCACAACTACTTCTGATTCTGAGACAATTTATATCTTCAAGTCAGCAGTGCAGCCATGGGCACCCGCATGGTACCACAATATGCCAACATCTTTATGGCTGACCCTGAACAACGTTCCCTCAGCTCTCGCCCCCTAAAATCCTTACTCTACTTACGCTATATCAATGACATCTTCATCATATGGACCCATGGGAAAGAGACCCTTGAAGAATTTCACAAGGATTTCAACAACTTCCACCCCACCATCAACCTCAGCCTATATCAGTCCACAAGAGAAATCCACTTCCTTGACACTACAGTAAAATTAAATGATGGACAAATTTCCACCACCCTATACTGGAAACCTACTGACCACTACTCTTAAGTTCATGCCTCTAGCTTACATCCCAGACACATTTCTCAATCTATTGTATACAGCCAAGACCTAAGATACAATTGGATTTGCTCCAATCCCACAGACAGAGACAAACACCTACAGAATCTATATAGAGCATTCTTAAAACTAAAATACCCACCTGGAGAAGTAAAAAAACAGATCGACAGAGCCAGAAGAGTATCCAGAAACAAACTATTTCAAGACAGGCCCAAAAGAGAAAACAACAGAATTCCATTTGTCATCACCTACAGTCCTCAACTTAAAACCCTTCAACGTAATCTATATCCTATCCTGGAAAATGACCTTATCAACAATCCTTATCAACAATCTATAACCGATCCTGGAAAATGACCCCTCACTCTCAAGCCTCGGGGGAAAAGGCCAATCCTTGCCTATAGGCAACCCTCTAACCTCAAACAAATTCTTTTCAGTAACCCCACAACACACCTCCATCATAATCATCCAGGAACCCACCCCTGTAATCAACCCCAGTGCCAACTCTGCCCACACATCTATACCAGTGATTTCATCACTGGACCCAACCACATCAGCCACCAAATCAGAGGCTCACTTAACTGCACATCCACTAATGTGATCTACACCATCAAATGCCAGCAATGCCCCACTGCAATGCATATTGGCCAAACTGGACAGTCTCTACGGGAAAGAATAAATGGACACAAATCAGCCATCCAAAAAGGCAATACACAAAAACCTATTGGAGAACACTTTAATCTTCCTGGACACTGATTAATGGATCTCTAAGTCGCTGTTTTGTTTCAGACCAATTCCATAAGCCAAATACACAGAGAAGGGTTGGAACTTAACTTCATTCACAAGTTTAATTCTTATGCAAATAGTATAAATCAGGATATTGGATGGCTCACACATTATCAACCAAGCAATGAAGGCGCTAATGGTTCTTGATTTCTATGTAGAATCTGGTGTTGGTAATCTTCTTTTCCTAGTGCAAACTAATGGTTCTTGTCAGCCTCTTGTAACTATTTAGTCTTTAAGGTGCTACTATACTATTTGTTGTTTTTTAAGTTTTTCCTGTTACAGACTAACTCGGTTATCCCTCTGAAGCATATCTACTCTGTCTTTTTTTCTTCCTCCGCTCCATTTTTTTCCTTCTTCCCCCTTTCTCCCCCTTCTTTTATTTATTCTTGGATCTGGCCTTCCAACACCCATCACCTGAAGAAGTGGGCTGTGCCCACGAAAGCTCATGATACCATCTACATGTTTTTGTTAGTCTTTAAAGTGCTGCTAGACTATTTGTTGTTTTTTAAGTTTTTCCTGTTACAGGCTAACTTGGCTACCCCTCTGGAGCCCCTTATGGTGTGACTGATGGTGCGTTGTCCTATAATGGTGTCACTTCAGTACATATGTGGACAGAATTGCTGGTGAATATTTGTTTCAAGCTGGGGCTGTCTGTAAGCAAGGACTGGCCTTTCTTCCAAGGTCTGTGAGACTGAGGGACTGTCTTCCAGAGTAGGCTATAAATCCTTGATGATCTGCTGGAGAGGCTTTGGCTGGGAGCAGGCGGAGAGGCCAGTGCTGTTCTGTTACTTTCTTTGTTGGGCCTGTCCTGTAATGGATGACTTCTGAGTACCCATCTGGCTCTGTCAATCTAGTTCTCCATTTGCAGCTTTGCATGTGTATAGTTCTGCCAAACTGAAGTTTCCACTTCATGTATCTGAAGAAGTGGGCTCCAGCCCATGAAAAGCTATGCCCAAATAAATGTGATTGTCTTTAAGGTGCCACACGACTCCTCATTGTTTTTGTCAAAACAGACTAACAGGGCTGCTCCTCTGAAACTCAGAACAGAAAGTAGCCATCTTCGAGTTGTGAAGCCCAGGGAACTCAGGAAGCTTTCCTGGGCCAAGAACTATGGAGGTTTACATTGGCTGGTCTGAGTGCTATGGGTCAGAGTCTCAGCTGCTGTAAGTCAATATTGTTACACTAACTACTCTGAAGTCAATAGAGCTATGCCAGTTTACAACAGCTGAGTATCTGAACTTATGTGTTTTTAACATTTGGCATATAGGTACTTGTTTACAAAAGGGTTTGATAGATAATTCTCCAGTTCTTTAAGGCTAAAGTAGTAGGGTTCATATAATATTATACAAATAATAGAGTGTATTTCCATTTTCTTTGTGGATATTTCCTGCTAGAGCACATTTTGCTTCTTTTGGAAATGGAACCCTTTGATATAATCATATTAAAAGGTGATCTCATGAATTGCCATGGATTGTAAGGGGAGGTGATGCGAAGGCTTTCTCCAAGCTATAGAAAAGAAGTAGCAGACTTCCTCTGTCTCTTACAGCCCAAATGAACACTTTAGACCAGATTGTCATCCAGGCCTGGTCTACACTAGAACTTTACACCAAAAGTGGCCCCCCCACAGTCAATTATCTAAGTGATTCATCCATGTTTTCTGTTGTGCTGCCCTTAGGGAGTGAAGAAATAGAATCCTGTAGTCCTGCTTTTCATGGAGTAAAAGCTATTGCTGACCGCGTATGTAAAAAATTATGCTAGTGCAGATGCTGTGTTGTCAAAAATTCGAACTCATTCGCCTCCGGGAGGCCTCTTGCAGCTGTTCTCCATAACCGCTCTAGCCACAACTTGCACCTCTACTCTTCTCCCACTGAACTCAAAAAGCCATAGGGACTGTAGAATGGCCTGTCCCATCTGGCCAGCTTTGTGAGCATGGGACACATGGACATGACTTCCACCATTAATGTGTCTGACACTGCGATGACAGTGAGTTTTTCTGCTCCCATGGCTTCCACTTCCCAGGTTCAAAGAAGATCTCCAACCTGGAGTGGCCAGGAGATCCTGGAACTCATCGAGGTGTGGGGAATGAAGCCACCTTCACAGAGCTCAGGTCAAAAAATGGAATACCAATCTCTACGGCAGGATCGCAACCAGCCTCATGACAAAAGGCTATTCCAGGACTCTTGTGTGCTGCAGGGTGAAAATCATGGAGTTGAGGCAGTACTATCAGAAGGTCAAGGAGCAGTGCAGATGCTCTGGGGTGGCACCTCACACTTCCCCCTTCCTTCGGCTGGGGAGCAGGAGAACGGCCAGTTCCACTACCGTGGTCATCGAATCAGGACAAGACAAGCTTGGCATCAGCCTTCAGGAGAGCAGGGTAGTGGAGAGCCTAGAGGAGGAGGAGGAGGAAGAAAAGGTGGAAGAGCAGGAGACTAGCTTAACGATGATACCTGACAGCCAGGAGCTGCTGGTCCTCCACTGCCAGGATGTCTCCCAGGACATCGACGATCCTGGGGAGAGTACATCTGGTGAGCTCTTTAACTTTATGAGACTATAAGCAGGGTCAGGCAATGGGGCATGAGGGGTGGCATATTCTCTCTCTCTCTCCGCCTATTCAGTGCAGGAAACATGGAACAGTTCACATGTCTGCAGATGAAGCACCAGTCTTGAGTTCCAAGCTCCATGAAGCTCTCAAACAATAACCCCTCATTCTTTCTCACAAGGTGCCTGAGGAGGCCTGTCTTATTGCATCTTCTGTGGTAAGACATCTTCCCATGCCAAGCCACTAGTAAGTAGTCTGGTGCCATGGAACCCCACCACAAGGCAGCATAAGGCCCAAGTTCATGGCTACATTCAGTCAGCATTTGCTCCTGATCAATCATGGTGATGCGGAGAAGACAGATCTCTCAAGTGACAATGCAGCTGGAGGAGGAAGAGGGGAACCTATTAGCACTCTCCCCAGGAGGCCGCATGCGCCACTCACACACACCTCCCCCCTTTGCAGGTAGGTAAAGAAGCACTTTCTCCAGCAAGTCGGGAGTGCCAGACCTAGCATGTCCTGGACACAGTGGGAAGCTGACCCGCCCCTTCTTTCCTCTTGCCTGCAGGCTCCAAGAAGCTGCATGTGCTGGACCTAGCGGGAAGACAGCCTCTGCCACTACCCACTGCCAACAGCCGCCTCCTGCCTGCAGGCTCATGGCCTGGCTGTCCTCTTCCCATGAGTGCCTGCCTCCAGACCGAGTGTATCTCGATGTTCCCCTGAGACATCTGCGCGCCTGCTGTAAAGTGCCCCTTTTAAAGCCCAATCATGGCCTTTCACAAAATATATCCATTGTCATATATATCATATTGCCATTGTCTGAACTGTGACCTTCAGTGTGTGCTAAGAGATTGGGGTAGGCTTCACATGATGTCTCTCCTGTGATGTTGTGCTTGTAACTTTTCTTTAAATCTGGACCAACTGCCAGTTTGGTGCATCCTCCACCTCCCACTGCATATGCCTGCCTGGCTCACATCCGCAGGCAAAAATACACCAGGGAAGACACGTTCAGGGAGCAAATGAACAGCTTGCACTCCCTCATGCAGGAGATCCAGGCAGAGGGGCAGGACTGTGCTACCAAGTGGCAGGAGAGGAAGGCCACCAGGAAGAGGCTTGCACGCCAGCACGAGATGATGTTCTCCCCCGACCTCTGTGATGGAGCAAATGGCAACCTGCCTGGAATGGGCTACTGGCCAGAACCCTGCCTGCCGCATGGCTTCCACCATCAGGAGCTACAGGAGCCGCCAGGGCCCCAGGACACAGAGTGAGGGGACTCAAGGGCAGCTGGAGCCTCCAGGCCACCTAGAGGCAGGCACCAGTACCACTCCCAATCCTGAGCCCTCTCTCCACTTCTGGTTCCCACTTCATTCTATTCCCAGTGGTTTTTCCCCAAATAAACACTCCAGTTACTTTCACAAGGGACTGAACAGCAGGGGTGGAGGGCCAGGGGAGGGCAATGAAAGGCAAACACAGGGAATGCAGGGACCCCTTGTGGAGAGGCACAGGGGAGAGTCCCATGAGTGGCCTTGCATAAAACTGTCCTTCAAGCCATTGCAGATTAGCACCGCCCCTGGCTGGGCTCTCTCACAGCACAGCAGACATGCATATGGCAATACTTTCCAGTACCTTGGGCTCCATGCTTGTGGTGCGGTGGCATCTGCATAGAGGCAACTGGGGCAAGAAAAGGCAAGGCACACAACAGCCCCGTTACGTGACGCAAGGTGGGAGGGAGCAGAGGAGTGCCGCTGTTTGGGCCCAGCGAACACCAGAGACTCCCCATGGTGCCTCTTTGCTCTCCGAGTCACTGTTAGGCTCTGTAAATGTAGACATGCTACCTCTGACAACATTTGATTCTTGCCAGTATTGGGGATGCAGCCCTGCACCTTCTCCATATCGGGTGCTCAGAAATCACCCAGACTAGATTTGGCCTTCTCTCGTAGTGTTGACACGCCCCTAGTGTAAAATCAGCATCTCAATTTAAATCAGTGGAGCTATATTGAGTTACATCAGCTGATGTTCTTTCTCTGATGTTTTTAATATCACCCCTGGAACTCATTAGCAGTTATGTCTTCAGATAATCTGAAGAGCTGCAGATAATGAGTTTCACTAGGTAGTTCACATAATTCACAGAAATTTTGTAGTTACCTTTATGCAAGAAGAATTTTTCACGGAGACACTACCCACATTTTATAATTTTAGGAAGAGAAATAGGTTATAAAGTCAAACCTTATAAGCAGGGTTTTCTTTGTTGTTTCTTAGAGCCTGTGGGATCAGAACAGAGAACCAAATCTATCCCTTCTGTAACTTCACCAAACACAACAGGTGTGCACCAGCAGTGCATATAGTCTGGAGAAGGCATCAAGAGTAAAACAGATATATTTACAATGCAGTTTGTAACTTTGGGTAAAGGGTTAGATTAACAAATGCAATACACATTGAATACATGTTTTAAAAAATACATCCAGTAAGTGAAAAATGACTGGGGGGAGGGGGGTTAAAGTGCAATTTTAACTGTATTATTGTTTTCAAAATATAATTACGGTAATGCTATTTTTGTAACATAGAAGGAAATTGCACCGAGTTCCTACTGTGACACTTATTTCAGGATAAGAATTACCCTGTTGTGTCAATCCCAGGGAAAATGAGGCAACAGAAATGGCTGTGATGCTTCAGCAATTAGCTACCTCAAGAGTGAAGACATTCTTATTTAAAAGATACGGATGGAATGTTCAACCTGTAAACATCTAGAATATTTACCTCCTTTTGTTTGTTTCTTCGAAGCAATTAGGCTTCCAGAGGCTCATCCCACGTAACAAGAATTTTTTCCTTATTTTGCCACCCATTGTCCTTTTTAATCATCAGAAAATCCCTTTCTGCTTTTAAATACACACCGTGAAATCTGGAAGGGTTTGTAATAATTGAATCTTTTCCTTAGTACTAATACCTTAATACCATAGGACCACAATGTAATGTGCTGAAGGATTATATAACTGCACATCGAGCAAACAAAAATTACAAGTTTCAATCACCTATGGAGGCAATTGATTTTTCACTTTGAACGTTTTTAAAGATTAGGAATTATGGGGTAGGAGACTGAAATATGTAACTTATTGCAAATCTTCCATGTTTGCTCTGGATTCAGACACAGTCTGGCTCAAAAGAGATCCAGGTGTAGACAGTTCAATGAAGTTTGAAATCAGCAAAGGCTACAATATTGTATGAAGACAAGACACAGCAGGTTGAAGAATACTGTTGCCTGCACCATTCAAGCCTTTACTTATCCACTGTGTCAACATTACAATTGCCAGGGTTCTCTGACCACAGTACCAAGCTTATAAAACCGTAATGGATTTTTCTTTGACACCATTATGAAGCAGAAGGGCATAGTATTCTTCCACTGGCATTATATTTGTTCTGTGGGGGGTTGGATAAAATGGGTTAAATTAATTCCGTAGTGCAAATCCGACTTCCTCGACCTCCAAAAATATGGGGCCAAATCCTTCCTTTGTGCTAAATCAGCCCATCTTTATCAGCTGAGAACTTGAACCAGAGATGAAAAATGAAACTGAGAATTGACTTTTAATAAAATTATTCAGTGAAATAGCATTATACCTGCAAGTCAAGACATTTTAAATAGAGCAAGAGACAGGTAGGGTGCAGTTAATGTCCATTGTAGTAGCAGGCTTTATAACAAGTTGCCTGAAAATTGTTTGCAAACCAAAACTATATTAATAATAATAAACAGGTAGGAGAAAATATGCAAGGAACACAAACTCTGTATTTCTTCCTGGAAGTTTTTAATTAGCTTAAAATTGTGCGAGTAACACAGAAGAGACATGACAGATTGAAATCTGAATTATAAAAAGATTATAGATTTCTGATTCATCTTATATGTGTCTCTTCTGACTCCAAGGTTACTGACAATGAGTAAATCACATGGGACAAGTGATAGTAAAGAAATATATGCTGTAAATGTCTCCTACCTAGCTTCTGAGATGATGGCCCTCTCTATCTATATTGTCTGCATTAGTTAGATGGCCGAATTCTGTTTTGGAGCAGTGACCGGCTCTGGAAGTCAATTAATGAAACCTGCTCTCTACAAGTAACAAATATCACTGCTGAAATCTATGAAACTAAAAAGGAAATAGGATTAGGACATTGGTATGAAATGAGGATCATCTGGATTTTGGTCAGTGGAGATTTTCTACTGGCCATATTTTTATTGCTTAATAAATAAAGGCTTATGCCACCTCAGAGAAAATGCTTCTGACCAGATTATCTCCAGTCCTCCTCATATGGCTTGATGCTTCTCTTTCTGCTATGCTGCGTATCTTCAAATTGCACCTTCTTCCGTGCTATTCTGATGTACATGAGAAAGGTATCAAAGGAAGGAAAAAATCCACATGTATCATGTGGCTAATAGAAGCCCAACTTAATGATACGCCAGTAATCAAAGCTGAAGTAATGCCAGCAATAAGAAATTGACCAAATCCTTAACAGAACCAATCGCATATGAGTAAATGTTATGCAGTTACAAAATACGAAGGATAAATATGAGAGCATTTGGGTTTTTGTACATTATCCACTAATTCTGTTATTCATACATAGTGTTTCCCTTCTTTTCATCTCTCTTCGCCTCCCCTCTATTCATCTCTTCCATGAAACTTATATAGTGCATATGAAACAAATATTTTCATCTTGTTACATTTTTTCTGTACATAGTTTTGTACATAGTCTCAGTAGTTCTATACATAGTCTCAGATTCTGTTATCTGTCTGCCTCTCTAGGTATGTTCCATTTTTGTGAAAAATATTAAAATAAAATAAGGTTATTTCTTTTGTGACCCATGTCATATATGAAACTGTAAATATCATGTAGACTTTCTATAGTCAGTTGTAATGAAGCATCTTCACAGTAAGGAAGCTGATTTTAAGGATATCAGAAACTGAGGTGGTTTTAATACGGTTCATACCTCTCTTCGTATGAAGATGAGTATTTGAAAATGAGGGCATTAAGTACCGCTTCCAAAGCTAGCCATATTCACTTGCAGTATTAATGAAGACTTTGTACCAATAGAAAGGTATGAATTTGGTACTAATCTCTAATGTATACAGGGTAAATTATATACAGTTGTCTCCCTTAAAACTTTTCAATTGTCTTAGTTAACTAAATGATGCAATATTTGAATTTGCTGTCTCCCTACTAAATATTGCCACAAAGGGAATATTGTGAAATATTGAGGTAATCTTATTTAATTACCTATGGAAAAAGAGAAGGTTTTTAGGATAAACAATTGATACAACAGTGTATAAAAATACTTACAAGAGAGGAATGACAACCATATCAAGCTATATAATCAGATGTAGATGTAGCTGGATCAAGGATCTTTAAGATAGAAAAATTATAATGACGGAAATAGAGTAGAGTTTTGACATTGTACGTTCTCTGCAAATTTATTCTGGGACAGTGCTTCCTTTTACAGTGATAGAAATGTAGCTGTGTTAGTCTGGTGTAGCTGGAACAAAAAACAGGACTATGTAGCACTTTACAGTGTATCTGATCGTTATCTGGAAGTACTAGAGCAAGAAAATACTCCCAAAGCAACTCTAGTGGGTAAGGAGGAAGAAATAATAAATATATTTGTATAACTCTTTTTGATATTTTGTACTTATAAAGGCTGGTAAGAAACTTAACAAAGGGATCAGATAATTGCATCATTACCTTCAGAAACGGACAAGGGAATTATACAGAGGAAAAATGGAATACTTGCTAATGTTAAGATTGATGGTGCATAATGGAACTAGCATGAAAATTTCTGCAGCATAACAATACGCTATTGCCTTGTCTTCTCTTTAACTGATCAGAACACATCTAGGTCTAAGATGCCCTTCGTCTACAGAGAATGGGACACATCATTCTCCATTCATGCATTAGTGATCTGTTAATCCTAAAAGGCTCACTCTTGCTCCTCTACTCCATAGAGGCACACTGTACATGATAGCTCCCTCCTCTAATCTATACTCCAGGCTATTACTGTCAATCTAATGTTAAGACTATGCCAGTCTAATTCCCACCAAAGACAATGAGTATAATTAATGATGTTATGTGCTGTGTCTCTGAGTGTGAATATGAGCGTGGGATCAAATAACCGTGCAACAGACTAGTGCATGTGTTAAAGTATTATAATGCTTAGCTACTATATAGTGTTTTTCAAACATTATCTATTACTTGCAACCTTCCTGAACTTCAGATAATTTAATATTATCCCAATTTTACAGGCAAAGAAACTAACAAAGAGGCGAAGTGATTTACCCAAGACCCTATAGTGAGTTAGAAGCAAAGCTATCAGGCATGCCTAAGAAATGTTCAAGATTTTGAAAATTATCCTGTTCCACTGTGGGAGAAAGTCAAGACCTTTCCAAGTTTTGCATTGGAAAACAAGGAGAGACCAGAATACCTAAAGTTTTGTTGGTTTCAGGACTCAATAGAATGTAGGTCACCCAGGTTCAACTCCCTGCTCTACCAAACCCTGGTGTGCCTCAGCATCAGACTATGGCTATTTTGGGGTAGATCTCTGTCAATCTCTCCTGTTGGAGCTGTGCCACTTGTATAAATAATTAAATACTCATTGAAGTAGGGACTTGAACCAGGGTTTCCCACAGTCCAGGTGAGTGTTCTTTGGGGTGACTAGGTAGGAAAAAAGGAAACTCTCTGACCAGAAATACCATTTTGGATATGAAAACCCTTTCCCAACAGACATTTAGGCAGACTGGTTTGTTCCCATGAAAAGTTCTGGTTTCGACAAATCAGCATTTTCTGACAAAAAACTGTTTTGTTGAAAATTTCACACCCAATTCTAGCAATAACTTTCAAATGCCCCAGTTAGGATCAAGGGTCCTCTTGTACTAGATGTATAACCACAGAAAGAAACAGTCCCTATCCAGGGGTCTTTACCACATACGAAAAAAAAAACCATAACGGAAAAAGGGAAATAATCCTAGCAAACTGACCAGTGATGATATGCACACAACTGGTTAGTTCTGA
Organism: Pelodiscus sinensis; assembly: GCF_052426305.1. Lineage (NCBI taxonomy): Eukaryota > Metazoa > Chordata > Testudines > Trionychidae > Pelodiscus > Pelodiscus sinensis. Next base: position 98,445,510 of record NC_143056.1, read on the forward strand.
TCTAATTGTGATCAAATAAAGTATATACAGAATTCCTAGTTTTGTTATGAGACCCCATACTTAGCTTCCAATGCCTATATTTGTATTGTGTTTTTAATTCAAACCCAACATGGCAAGTTTGTTATTTTAACCTTTTTCTTTTTAAATTTCATTTATTAATTTTTGTGCTATTTTAAATTTTAACTTGCCTTTGTGCATAGAGGTATATACACACACACACAAATCAACCCACACCACGGTATTTCAAATTGCCTGACACAGTGTAATCTTGCCTCCATGCCTGACCCTAATGTTCTCCCTCTGTTTTTAAAAATTTGAATTTTGACATTTTATCATGAAGAATATTCATGTATTAAAATGAATGTGATTACTTCTGTGAAATGCAAGATTAGTGCTTTTAAACTCTTGTGGTACTGCTATTCTAGGCATTCTCCCACATGCGTGAGATTATTATTTGTCATTCAGGATCAATGTGATACTTCCCTTTTGGACTTCCATGTGTTGTCAGTGTAAATTAAAGAGTTAGTGGAATGCAATTATAGTACCAGACAGGTAAGTATCAGAATTTTCTCCTGTGGGCTCTCATAATAAATAAAAAATAACATTTATCTCCTGCTAATTGAGCGAGCTTTGTAATATGGCTGCCTTCTGCGCTGGATAATAGCATATATTATTTATGGTACTTTAGCATCATTGTAGGAGCTCCAGTCAGAGACCAGGATTCCCATTGTGCTAGGCGTTGTACAAACATGGAACAAAGAAAAGTGATCGGTCATCCTCAAGAAGCCAGTAAAATTGCATCTGCTCCTCTTTTCCTCCTCCAGGGCAAAAAGTGTTCCTGAAATATGCCCCGTATTTTAGAAAACCAAATACCATGTTTAACTGAAGTAAAAAACACAATACAATTTAATTGAAGATATGGCATTGAAATGATATCAAAAAATGCTCCAGAATGAAAATATGCCAGCACTTAATTGTAACACTGCAATGTAGATATGCACTACAGCAGAGATGAGGGTTCTCTCGTTGCCATAGTTAATCTCCCCTCCCCCAATACCTGAGACAGTAGTTAGGTCAACAGAAGAATTCTTCCATTGACATAGGACTGCCTAAATCAGGGGTTAGATTGGCACAGCTATGTCTCTTGGGGGTGTAAATTTTGCATACCACTGATAGTTATAGCTATGCTATGATGGTGTACGTTTTTTTAGAACAAATGGTCTGGTAGCACTTTATAGACTAACAAAACATGTAGATGACATCATGAGCTTTCGTGGGCACACCAAAATCTCATGATACCATCTACATGTTTTGTTAGTCTATAAAGTGCTACCAGACCATTTGTTGTTTTTTTCTGTACTGACTAACTCGGCTACCCCCTGAAGCTTCTAAGTTTTTTATGTAAATCAGCCTTAAGAGCCAATCTTTAGCAAGAGAAAAAGAAGCTTTTATGATGTCATTTTAGAACTGAGAGCACACCAATGGATCTTGTTGCAGGAGTAGGGGGAAATACGGAAAGAGGATTTCAGATACATAGGACAACAAAAGGAAAAAGTAGCCTTTTCCCACTCAGAAAATCAATGTAAGCAAATGAGTAATAGGTGAGAGGTGCTACCTAGGGACAGAACTTTGAAATCCCCATCAGATGAGACCATCAGAAGTGAGAATCCATCACCAAAATGTACTATGGGGAGGAAACATGATAGCTATTTAACAGCACACAAAACAGTGGTTTAGGACAAGAAATAATGATGAATACTGTATTCATTTTGAATTGCTTGGAAATTTAGGAAATCCAATATCAAACAAGCATTACATTCTAAGTAACAGTGGAACAGGCTCACAAGGTTCTTTGAAGTAAGAAAGAATCCTATTTCTCTGTTGCAGCAAAACCTACATTTCTGGTACCTTTAAAACAAGATTCAGTAAATTTCTTTCACCCAGCAATGGATTAGTTACCCTACGCTACAATTCCTGCAAATGCTGGCAATATCTGCTTTCACATTGATACAGGCAGTCAAACTTGAGTCAAGAGTAAAAGGCTTTGAATAAGTCTCACTGTCAGTATTTCTGGTATGAATCTGAAAGAACGAATCTGTTACCTAAGGGTGTGTCTACACAGCACAGTTATTCCAAAATAACGGCTGTTATTTCAAAATAACAATGCAAGCGTCTACACAGCAATTCCATTATTTTTAAATAAATTCGAAATAACGGATGGCTTATTTTGAAATCTGTAAACCTCATTCCATGAGGAATAATGCTTATTCTGAGATAGCTATTTCGAAATAGCAGTTGTGTGTACGCTTCATTGCTGCTATTTCGAAATAGCTCCTCCCCAGGGCCATTCAAAGTAATTACGCCCCAGTGCCTCTAAATTGAGGTAGTACGTTCACATTAGGGAAGCCTTCCTCGGACTAATTTTGAGGCTTACCTGTAGTGTAGATGTGCTATTTTGAAGTAAGCTATTTGGGAAAAAAATTCCAAAACGGCTTATTTCGAAATAAGCGTGTAGTGTAGACGTACCCTAAAACACTGCTGTTGTAACCTTCAAAGCTGGCCAAGAAACTTAGGTTCTGGTTTCTTCATATCATATACTTTGCGGTTGTCAGAGTTTGAGGGATGGTGGGATTGCATGAGGGTTCCATGCTTGCCTTACACACACAGAATCAGCTCCGTCTGCCGCTAAGAAGTTGAGTCCAAGCACAATTCTGACTGGCAATGTCCTTGTTCAGTTTTCATTTTGCTTTCTTCTCTTTCCAGAATGCCTGAGAGTCATGGGAAGTCCCTATAGCAACTGCTACTGGGAGTTCCAATGCCCCAAGGAACAAGTACGAAGCTTTCTGGGTGCCAACTGAAAAAGGAAATAATCCCTTGGAGCAGATGGCAGTAAGTAAAGGGTAAAAGCAACCTTTCAAGGCAATTTCCTCCAAAGCATGATTCCATAGAGCTTCAAAGTGATGGTCAGTCATCTGAAAAGCCTAACTTTACAACCTTGCCCGACAAAATTCAAACTTCTAAGAAAAAAAAAGACAATATAATCCTAGTGCCACTCTAAGATAGCAACCCAGTGATGGAACGAAGAGCAGGATATTGGTGTAAAAACCAAAAAGAAAGAAAAAATAGTGTATAGTAAAAAGCAGCAGCCTGCTCTGATCTCTGGAAAAGAGGTCAACTTCACAGCAGCGGGATTTGAAAATTCCTTAGTTCAGTCCATGAAAAGCAATTTGGTTGCAGACCCAGAAATATTCTGTTTGTCTGCTTCTCTTCCATAATTCACTCAAAGTCATAATTTCTTGGTGTCAAGCAGTATCTTTAAGCCCTAATGGGTATGATAACACTGTAATAGATAATAGCACCAAGCTAAATTGAACTGTTTATTTCATGAATAATGTTTAGAGTAAGATCTAGCAGTATTAAAACACAATTTATGACCAAGTATTTATGCTATGTGCCATCATCAACACCCTTCCTATTCAACCCACCAATTAAGATCACCCCAAAAATGCTACATCAAAGCAGGAATGTTTCCTTTAAGTTGACCTTTAAATCTGAAGTTTAAAAGTCTGTAGTAGAAACTTAACATCTTCATTTACATAATCTTCTGAATTAAAGACATGTTTTATAAGAATAGCAGAGCAACATTAAAGGATAGGAAAAAGCTGTGACCTATAGCAAAACATTCAAATCCTAATTGTCGACAAGTTCCCATAGACTGGTTATAAGTGACAAATAAAGCAATTATTATTGCATTCTTTAGGCCTTCCATCCCTGTGGTCAAGGACATATACTTTATCTAAGATCCTTCTATTGCTCTTATCATATCTTTTAAAAATATCTGACTGGATGTGAGGAAATAAATTTACAAATTTCAAATTGGACTATTTATGCTCTTTGTAAATAGAGAGTGACATAACATAGCAAGAAATGCTGCTCCCTTAGCTAGCTTAATAGAAGAACATTTCAGTAGCTGCAGAGTCCAGTTCTAGCCCCAACAGCATCACAGACGATTGACTTCAATCCATCAAGAATGTTGTGATGACCGTTGGACTCAGAACACTTTGGCTAGAGAAGATTTTCCCTCAATGCATTTTAACACACAGGACTTATCACATATAGCATTGTCCCTTGACAGCAGTGTGAAAAGGCAGATTGAACCCCAGATATTCAAAATCCTGAAACTGTTCCATGGATGTAACTAATCAGAAAACAGAAAAAAAAAATGTCACGTACAGCAAGAGATTGCTTCTTATATCTGAAGAAATGCATGCAGGCAACTCGACACACATTAACTTTCTATATTAGACATCCACTGACTTTTAAATCTAACTAAATTTCCTTTCAGTCATCATTATTTATAATAATTATTTCTGAAGTATTTATAATTGCCTTTTTTGTTCCCAATAAACACCACATTCATAAAGTCAGTGAGATGGTTCCCTTTGAAACCTTTCAACCACATCAATACAACATTCAACTTACTGTATGCATTAACTTCAGTCACCTGTTGGCCCTCATGATGCCATTTGGGGGAATAGCCACTTATTACTCTACTGAGAGAACAGGATGATGCAAAACAGATTGAACACTTGTTTGGACCAAGACAACACATCCTCAAACCCAAACTGAAGGCTTGATTCAGCAATGTTCACTCATACTGAGTAGCACTTACTCATGTGGGAATGCTCACTGAAAGCAATTTGGTTTTCTAACCAGATCATTTGTCCAGGAGAATTAAAGAGCTCACTTCTATAACAAACTCTCTTAATAGAGTAATAAAATCCCCAATTGAATTCATGTGACTCTAACCCTGCAGTGAGCAATTATTTTTGATTAGGAGTTACTCCAAGTTTTTGGCAAGTGGTCAAGGGCCGCACTTTTATGGAGGGGGTGAGACAGAGTTGGGTGCAGAAGGGAGCTTGGGGTAGGGTGTAGGAGGTGGGTCTGAGAGAGTTTTGGTGAAGGAGAGGGTTGTGATCTGGGGCAGAGCCTTGAGGTGCAAGGTCCAGGAAGAGGTATAGCTGCAGGAGAGGATTCTGGACTGTGGGAGGGGCTCTAAAAGGGGGTACAGGATCTGGGAGGGAATTGTGACCTGGGAGAAGGGGGTGTAGAGGTTTGGGGTGGTGACCTGGGGTACGGGTATGGGGTGCAGGGTCAGGGAGGGAGTATGGGTGCAGGAAATGATTCAAGCCTAGGGGAAGAGTGTAGGATGGGGTGCAGGGTCTGGGATGGAATTGTTACCTGGGAGAAGATGGAAAAGGGGTATAGAGGGTTTGGGTGGTGGACTGGGTCAGGTAGTTGGGGGAAAGAGGAGATGGGATGTTAGAGGCAGGCTCTGGCTGGGAGGTGCTTGCCTAGGCAGCTCCCAGCCAGCAGCCCTGCAGGAATCCGAGGCAGGTTCTTTGCCTCTCTGCTGAAGTCCCAGGCTGGTTGGATGTCTGCTCCATGTGGTTCTGCTCTGGGCATGTGGGGGGTGGGGAGGCAAGGAGGCTTCACACACTGCCCCTGTCCCCAGCAACATTTCTCAGCTCCTATTGGCCAGAAACTGGCTAATGGGAGCTGAGAGATTTTGCGGGGGCGGGAAGGGACAGCACACAAAGTCTTCCCCCTTCCTCACCAGTGTCCAGAGCAGAGAGCAGCCAGCTGTTTAAAGCATGAGCTGCTCTGTGCCGAAGGGTTCTGGGTGAGGTGGCTGTGGGTCACATCTGGCCCGCTGGCTGCCTCTTGCCCACCCCTGATCTAACCAAAAATCTAAATTTGCTTACCTATCTTACTAAACAGTCTGGTTTGCTGACCAGAATTTTTCATCTGGTCGTTATATTTACTGTAATCACAACTATAGCCTAATTCCCTTCTCTTCCACTGAAGGTTTAGGGTTGGGTTTTTTGTCATATAGGTTTTAGTGCTCCTAATGAACTGTTAATAAGCTGTCAATTAGATATGTAAATTAGAGGAGAAAACATTGCCAATTTCTGCAACTCAGGCTGTGGCTACATTGAGGATTTCAGCCATGAGTGGTCAGCCGTTGCTACAGCTACACAAAGCAAAAACATAGTGCAGACAGGAAAAGTGGCTGGAAGCTGTGATTTGCCCCAGTGCACTGTCTCCTGATTTCATGCAAGAATAAGTTGCACCAGAGCAAATTAAAGGCTGCAGTGGTTTGCTCTCTTTTCAATAGAGATTTGCACTAGAAGTGCAGCTGAACCAGTGAACAGGTAGCAATAGCTGAGATCTCTAGCATGGACAAGTCTGTGCTACCCACACATCTTACAATGCCTCACAAAATAAGGATACTTCATTTTATTAATATGCTACATTCTTCCTAAGTAAATGACTCACTTTCTAATCGTATCCAGATCCTTAAAGCACACACTCAACACTATGACCTATGAGCATTTTAGTTATATTAACTGCATCAAAATGCCACTCTTCATTCCAGGATGGTAGTTACAAATGTGAATTAATAGCTTTGACAAAACTGGGCAAAATGTCCTTCTCTCGAACTAGCAACCAGCCTAAATATTTGGACTCTTGGCAGGGTGGGTTGTGCATCCAGAAGGAATCTTCCCCTCTCCCTTCACCATGGGGGGATATGTATTGCTGTGCCCTGCTGCAGTTTGAGCAATGGCTGCTTGATCTGCTTGGCAGTAGATCCAACAGCATGGCCACACAGAGGGTATGTCTAGACTGTATCCCTCTGTGGGCAGAGGGTTGCAGATTAGGCAGGTGGACATTGCAGATGAGGCAGGGATTTAAATATCCTGTGCCTAATTTGCATAAAAATGGCCACCATGTTTTGCTGACTCAGCACTTTGTTGGCAAAAAGCGGCAGTCTAGAGGGGGATCTGTCGAGAAAGAAAGCCTTTTTCGAGAGATCCCTAATGCCTCCTTCACGGAGGTTTACAGGATCTGTCGAAAAAGGCTTTCTTTCTCAATAGACCCCCACCCTAGACTGCTGCTTTTTGCCAACAAAGTGCTGAGTTGGTGCGATGGGCTGCCAGCGACCTGCACGGGAGACGGCCGGGGCTGCCGCGCCGCGGAAAGCGGCGGCCAGGCCCAAGCCCCTCCCCCCAGCCTCGGCACGGGCAGGGGAAGCCGGCGGGGCCGCACTCAGCCTCCACGTCTGCGCCGGTGGGGAAACGCTGGCCCCTCCCCGGAGGCCATGCTGAACGGGCGCTGGACGGAGCTAGGCGGCTGAGCGGCGGCTGAGAACGCCAGCACGCTGCCGGAAGGGGAGGAGCCCCGAGCGGCATCTGACGCGGTGGGCCAGTTTAAGAAGGCTCGCCGCCAGCGAGGGAGGGGGCAGCCTCATCGCAGAGAGGGAGGAGAACCCCTGAGCGCAGGATGGACCCCGAGCAGCACCGAGGCCAGCAGACGGCCTGGCCTCGACCGAGGGGTTCCCAGGATGGGCACTGCAGCCGGCGGTCAGCGAGTCCCGGCTCCGACAGCGACTGGACCCCGTCCCGTTGGCCTGGAAGGAGCGACCCGGCAGAGACCAGACTCGGCGGAGAGAACGGACTCCCAGGGCCTCAGTAGAGCGACACTGGACCTGGACTCCAGAACTGAGGTAGGCTTCGGGATCCAGGGTGGTGGAATGAAAGTACCGGGGAAGGGTGGAAGAAGCCCGTGGCAGGGCCTCTTTGGCGTCCGTGGGTAGACGGGTTATGGCCGGAGTGACCCCCGTCTACCGCGTCGGGGTGCGAGCAAGCCCCGACGCTTAGAGCCCCGAGCTGGGACCCGGAGAGAGGGTGGGACTGGGTTCCCCTTCCTTCCCCCGAGGAGCATTCAATCCCGGGCAGCGCCGGTTCAGGCGTGCAACAGGACCAGGTGACAGTCCAAATAAGAGGGACTGGACTGTGGGCTCAGGCCCCACCCCGCAGAGGCAGGTGATAGCTACAGGGTCCGCTGCCCCCCCCGCTAGGAGGGGGTGATCACACCCAATTGACAGGGTGTACAATCGGGGGCCCTGGGCAGGATACTAGCGGAAAGAGGGCGAAAGGGGTTCACCGAGCCCCCCTCTCGCTATGGGAGGGAATGATCGCACCCCGAACCGCCAACAGTTGGCAAAACGTGGTGGCCATTTTTATGCAAATTAGGCACAGGATATTTAAATCCCTGCCTCATTTGCAATGTCGACCTGCCTAATCTGCATCCCTCTGCCGACAGAGGGATGCAGTCTAGACATACTCAGAGGGCCATACAAAATATATTGAAAAAAAATTATTGAGTTCAGTACCAGGGAACTAAGGTGCAGGATAAAAAAGTCACCTGTAATAGGCCTGCAAAATTGGTATGATTCTCCCTTAACTAATGCATTTTTCATGACGTCTTGACTGCATCATTTTTGTGGAAGACGAAATGCAAATGAAGCATTCATTAGCATTTCTTGCACTTTCATTTGTATAGTCTCTTTCAATTCTTTTTGCAGAAGAGGTTTTTGCGGATAAAACCGCACGTTTACATGATCTTGTGCAAAAGGGTTGGGGTTTTATTTGCGAAAAATGGCCCCGTTTACACTGTGTTTTTTCCCACAAAAAGGATCAGAAGAGACTATGCAAATGAGAGCACGAGAAATGCTAATGAATTCTTCATTTGCATTTTCTCTTCCACAAAAATGATGCAGTCTAGACGTAGTTAGTGTTCTTCCATATGATCCTAGATTAGAAGGAACAGAATTGTGGTGTTTATTAGAGTAACAGGTGCTGATTTACTTGTAATTTGGATGTTGGTTAATTTGTTGTGGTTAGCCTACATTCAAGGAACATTCACAGTTCATCCATTACAGGGTAACTGCCTCATGCAAAAAATAGAAGAGGCATAAAACAGTTGGAATACTAACTCATATAGTTTGCCTCTATCGTAGCATGAACTAGATGGATTGTATCAGACGCAGAATAGAAACAGAGTGTTATATTAATATGAAAAGTTGTCTGGCTAGATTATCAAATTTGCTGTAAATGTTGTTTTTATGTACAGAGAGAGAAAAAAGGCTTGATCTGAGTTAAATATTACTCTCCTCATTGCTTTCTTCTCTGGTAACATACTGCTTTGGGGACTTAAGTACTCCTGCTTTCACTGAAGGAATCCCCCCACTTGGTGTTGTGTGGTTCCTTTTCATCGTTTGAGGCATCCAGAAATATTATCCAGGTAAGGGAGGTCAGAATGAAGGTGCATACTTTGAGTGACAGTTAATTAATCATTTCAAATTATTTTTATATTTCTCTGTGCACATGAACACATCCAAATGATTCCCTTTTAAAATATTGAAAATTGTAACAAAAAGGCTCCTCAGCTCATAACCAGGTATTAAACTCACCTCATCCCACCTCCCTCTGCTGTCTAGGCAAATGCCTGAATAAACAGATGAACTTACACTGTGCCCTGATGGGTAACAAATTCCGATTGAGTCAGATGAACAGGGCAAGGGATTCCACAGCTGAAGACCGGCTTCTGAGGATGCCCAGCGAGCTCCCTTTTGTTCACATCTGAAGCTCTCTAGGGAGAGCACATCTACTAATCTCAAATACCACTGTAGGGTACAGAGAGACGTGACCACTTTGCTTACATTTGACAAAACCTACAAAGGGGGATGTATCTGTAGCAGACCATTGGACCCTTTTTGAACTAATAATAGAGGGGAAAATGCTACAGAAACTAATACTAATGGTTTGGACTATGAAGACTGGTGATCAATTTTAAAAAGAGAGACATTCTCTAATGTAAAAATTAAGAATGACAATATAAGGAAAAATAAAGAATTCAGCAAGAACTGCAGCCTCTTTAATTAAGTTTATAATTTTTTTAATGGGCTATTGAAGCCAATCATACAAATGAGTTTGAAAAACAGCAGGTCGCAGAAAGCTATAGTGACAAAGAAGGGTTGAATTTTAATGTGGGTTTGTTGGCACAAGTGTCTGAATCCACCTCAATTCCCCCTTAATGGGGAAAAAATATACCCCCAAAAAGTGACTCTATCAGAGCCAAATATTCAGCTGATACTTGGTTTTAGCTAGAAATCCACAGAGGTTTTATAGAAAGTCCTGCAGCTGCAATACATGCCTGAGATTGCTAACTCTTCAAGTAACCTGCCTTTCTGTATTTTGGGGGGCTTTTGCTGTGTATAATGGCTTGGGGTTGGTATCAGGGGGTGGGTACGCTCAGCCCCCTCATGGGAAGAGCGCTAGGCCTCTAAGGCCTCCCAAAGAGTGCTCCACCCAGTGTGTGTCCCAGTCCCTATGTCTCAGGATGAATAACTACAAATTCTTTCCAGTAACCACACAGCACACCTCCATCCTACTCATCTGGGAACCCACGCCTGCAATCAGCCCTGCTGCCCCGGTTAACCCAGTTACAGGGCCAGTGCAGGGTTGGTACACAGTTGGATCCAAAGGGGAAATTACAGGACAGAAATGCATGAGTTTCCATTCATCCTGAAAATGGAAATTTCCCTTTAAAAAGATTGCCTCAAAGCCTTTACAAACCCCTTAAACATCAATGTGAGAGGAAAGCCTACCTCAGGCTTTCAGTTCCCTCCCTCCTTCCCTCTGATTCTTCTGGGGGATTTAATCATCTTAATAAGTTTGTTATAAAAGCTTCCTCTTAGTGAGGGTAAGTTCCTCCTATCAGGCACTGAGTGCCCTCTTCTCCCATCCATTTCAATGGAAGTTGTGGGATTTCTGCACCAATCAGAAGGTGGTGCCTAGAGGATTGGGACCAAGAGTATAAACTTCCTGTTTCAGCCCACAAGCAATTCAGTAGATGTTCATAAGTCAGGGCAGGCCTAACCGAGTAAGGTCTATGCATATTCCATCTCTAACAATACCTACTGCACTTGTCAGGGGGGAAAAGAATTATCCACAGACAATATTATTAAATCCTGATTCCCTCCTTCCTCTATGTACAGCTCCCATTGGCTGTAGTCAGAATTTGTGGATAGTTGGGTACTATTGAAAAAATTAGGCTGTGAAGTCGATGCAAGTGAATGTTTCCACATATCTAGCTTACATGTTAGCATAACAATGACTCACTCCATATATCCACCTCTCCCACAGCACAGGAACTTTAGTGATTTTTTAAAAATAACCCACTGAAGCCAGTCATGCTAAAACACCAAATATGCTTCTTTCAAGGGTAAAATATACAGCACAGGAAGAAGAAAGAGCTTCAAGGGTTGTGTCATACAAGTGTTAGTATAATGTTCACATCAGCATCACTGTGGCTTTTTAATTTAAAACATGTATTCCTTTGAGAATTACCATTATCTCCACCCCTTTTTTATCTAAACACACTCTACCTATTTTATTTTACAATTCTTTTAAGAGATCTTAAAGTCACGGTCATGGTATCTGAAAAGAAGTACTTCCTACCCCCACCCACCACAATCCCTTTAAAAGGGCCCATGGGGGAAAGTCAGCACATGGATTATTACAATTTTCAATGTGTCTTTTTGAAAGGAAGAGTTAAGTGTTATTGTATATATTTTTCATGCACAATGTCAGTTATTATATCTTAGTAAACATAGTAACGAGGCTTCAGGCATTTTGTTATAAAAGTTTAATTGAAAAGTTGGATAACATGGTAATGGAGCAGCAGGATAAGAAACTTTATAACCATTTACCTTATTTCTAACAGACTGCAGTCATGTCCCCAGATATAAACAAACAGGGCAGTTGCAGATATATCAGGGGGAGGAAAAAAAGACTAACAATGGGCTATCTGACCATCAGAAGCAATATATTGTTCTGAAAAAAACCCAACCCAATGGCTTTAAAAAATAAAGCCTAGCATCAGTCACACTAGCTGCCTAGAGTACAACCCCCCCCCTTTTTTTTAACAAAAGGGAGAGCTGTACTTGGTTTACGGCAAGCCTAGGAAGCTATTTGTGGCTACCTCATGCCCTCTAGTGGAGTACTGCAGTGCGTGTGTTTTACTTGACTGACAGCAGGGTTCACGGATGCTCTTGTCAGCCCCAACAAATCCTTCTTATTACATCATGAATTTTGAAAAGCCCATTAGCCAGCCAAGCAGCCAGGAGTAGAATGCCTTTCTCACTTGATGACTACACAATGAGGAGTAATATATTTTAATTTAAACACCATAAACCTATTGAGTGCTTAATTAACTTTAACCGTCTTTAGGGGAATGAAGCCAATTTGAGGGGGTCAAAAGGAGTTGTTTCAATATCAAACAGTTTTACATAGTCAATCCATTCATTCAGCCTACAGCTACTGATTAACACACAAAATTAACATGTTAGTAAAAATTCATATTCAGGTCTCTGGGGAAATTAAGATGCACATGCACAGAGCATGATTAGCACAACTATTGTTTTCCCTCAACAATATAATTTAATGGGTTTTTAGAATTACAGAAAGAGAGACTCAGTACTGGCTTGAATTGATTATTTACCACAACGCTTTGAAATATAGAAAAGATAGAGCCAAAAGGCCAGCCACAGAGCCAGACAGGAACAGAGTGAGTCCACGTTTCAAAGGGTTTGGTTTGAGTGAGAGAGAGGCACTAAGAGTCAGAATCTCCTACATAATATGTTATGGTTCCATGGCATGTAGTAAGCCTCTCCAAAAAGCAGTTTCTCTTTCTTCTTCTTTTCTGCTGTCTTCTCTCCCTCCCTCCCTCCATTCTGTACAGTCATTTTTCATTACGCTGTCAGTCTTATGGAGAGAATAAGGACCTTGAAGCATCGCAGTTTTCCTGTAAAATGCTGTGCACTTCATTAATGTTTTAAATATAATAATACTAGTACGAGGATGAGGAAAAGGGTACAATGGACAAACCGGGTGAATGAATGAGAGGGGAAAGTTACAAATTATTTAGGCAATAATAATACAAGAATATACAGCATTTAGGGCCTGATCTAATGCACATTGAAATCAATGAAAGACTTCCCATTGACTTTAATAGTCTTTGGGTGAAGTCCTTTTATATGTGCACATTTCATCCACAGATCAAGCACACTTTACAAAATAGATAATTAACATTAGTTCTCAGAGAGGCAAAGGCAAAGTTAACAGCTACTGAGTTACACACCCATGCAGCTAGGTAAGATCAATGGAGGTAGAAGGGAAGTGAGTCAGAGTGCAGAATTTCTGACTTCTTATGGGGGAGGACAAGTATGCATTGGTATGTGTCCTTATGGTTTCAGAGAGAGAGAGGGAGAGAGAGAAACCATCTAGGCCTAAAACATCCCAATGCCATTAACAGAAACAAAATCTATCCCCATTCTTTCTTACATCTTTGGTATCAACAAGAGCCACAGCCATAAACTTCTGTAGAAACCTATACATGATATGTGAGATCTAACAGCCTCCTACTTGGTATGCAAATTTCTTGCCAGCCACATGCACAACCACTCATTTATAATGGCAGAATTATGAGGGTTCTCAGAAGATCAACATCAATTACTATGAAGAAGTCTTAAAGTTAGAGCCTTTCAGATATCTTTTTACAGCTTCATCTGGAATTCTCCACAGACCATGTACATAATCTAAGAGTTTTTAGTGCATGGAAAAGATGATGGAATAAAGAAGAGGGATTTATGTTTATTGGTACCAAGGAAGCCTTTGAGAAAGGAAGACAAAATGAAAACTAATAAAAAAAAGATGCCTGCCCTATTACGGACAAATTGTGTCAGATTTTCATTCTGGCCCTAATGAGATCTCTGCTTTACATTCACAGTTTGCTAACTATGTACAATTTAAAAATTTCAACATCTTGGTGTAATCACCTGCAGACCAGGCAGATTCAAACAGGGGATCTCTGAAGCTTAGTGTAGGAGCTGCAACAGCTTGAGCTATAAAGCCAACTAGCTCTTAGCTTAGGTTATAGAGGTCCCTTGTTCTTATCTCTCACTGTAAATGGTCTAAATGCCACTACATGGAACAGTGAACCACACCACAAGGTGTGTGCGTTATATTAGTAACTTATGGCACCAACAAATCAGATACTTGGACATCTAACTAAATTACTGGAGCAAGTAATTGCAAATAGTATATACAGAAATGGAGACCAGACTGGATATCTTCATGTACGAAAGTAAGAAGTTTAAAAGCAAAAGTGTCTGAGGCAGAATGATGTGCACAAAAAGTATCTCTCGAGAAATAATATTTGTGGAACAAGAAGGTATGTAAATAATTAATACCATATTATCATTCAATTTGTATGTAATTAAGTTAGGTCATAGATGTAGGAGCTGTGCTTGCATATAATTCCAGAAGGGGTAGCTGCATTAGTCTGTTTCAGCAAAAATGAGTCCTGTGGCCCCTTAAAGACCAACACATTTATTTGTGCATGAGGTTTCGTGGGCTGAAGCCCACTTTGTCAGATTTGTTAATCTTTAGGGTGCCACAGGACTCCTTGTTTTTTCTCTACATAAAGAATTATTCAGGCCCTGTATTTTCTACTCAGAATTTCCAAAGGAAAAGTATCAGATACATCAGCCTGCACATTAGGACAGCAAGGTTAACCCAGAATGTTGAAAGAAATTAGAGCAGGAAACAAGTTCAACATCACATCAGGCCATACTTTAGAGAAATAACATTTGGTACCATAAACAAAACAAAAAAAAAATAGTGAGTCTGGTGGTTGCTCTTTTCGAAGCCCAAACACAGATGATGAGATAGAGTGTAAGTACAGGTCAGCCACTTCATAACAGTGACCATAGTTAAGTTTGAGACCCTCGCAGAGAGATCATATCAAGAAGTGATAATGTCAAACTACATTTCAAGGAAGGAGATTTATTTATTTACTTCAGATGAGGAAGTTAGCTAGACAAAGCCTAAAGAGAAAAACTAGCAAATCAAAAGTAGCCTTAAAGTGACATCAGAAGGGAATCTAAGCTTTGGAAGTTAGGATGTAAGCTGAATACGATGATATAAAAAAGAGCAAATAGAAATTTGAGCAACAGTCAATGCTAGAGAAAGAAGTAAAGAGGCTAAGTAGTAGAAAGCCTGCAGGACACCCAGTGTGATTGTTAGACCAGCTATGTGTAAATGGGACAATTAGTGAGAATAAGGAGGTACAAGAGAAGCAAAATGTTGTGTTTCCATCAGTATTGACCACAAAAAGATCAACACCAATCTTGATGTTAAATCTTTACTGATACAGAAGGGCAGGGTGCTGCTAGACAGCCTACTTTGAAAAGGAGATAAGCATTCGTAGATTTCCTCAATGTCCGGAATCAGGATATCCATATTTTAGAGTGTGTCTGTCTGTCTGTGAGTCTGTTTGTTCAAGAACTCCTCCGAACTGGTAGCTCTAGGGCCACCAAATTTGGAATGCAGCTTTCTCTTCTCCTAAGTTAAAGCAAAGTCAGGTTTTGGTTATGCCAGGAGAACTAGAAGCCCCAGAAAAAAGACAGTTTTTCACAATGTTCAAAAGGAGGGGCTGCTGTTGTGTCCACTGGGGGCAGCCCTACCACCAAGGGAGTGGACAGTAGGGCTGGGGCTCCATTATCTTGCCTGTGAGCACACCAGGTAAGTAGCCCACCTACTCAAAATCCTTCCCCCCTTCCTAGCCCTTGGCTGCAGCACCAGAAGGGGAGGGAGAAAAAAAGGCTCCTGGCAGCTGGGCAGGGCCTGTGGGGGGAAAGAACAGATCCCTGGTAGCTGAGGAAGCTGGGGGGAAATTGGGGGGGGGGGAACAGGTCCCTGGCCCCAGCCTTCTGCAACCCTCCCCTCAACATTCCCAAGGCCTTGCCCAGAAGGACCTGGAGACAACTTTGTAAGTCTGCTAGTCTAAAATAAGAGGTAATGGAACAACTCCAGAACTGTATTTCCAGTAGCAGTTCAGAACTAGAATTCATATAACAGAGGAGGGGGAAAAAAGGCCCAGTAGCTGTTCTTGTAATCACAGTATGTATTTAAAATCTGCCGCAATATCAGAGGGCAGCCAATCCTGTACTCGGCTTTTTAAAAAAAGTGTCAATGATGATCCTAAAAATTATACATCATGAGTCAGATGCTTCGATCTATCTGAGTTGGCCTTGATGGGTCCCTAAAGCAACAGGATTGGCTCTAAATTATTTGTAATTCTCCTGAATTCTGTGGCTGGCAGGAGGCTGATCAAGTCCCTCATATAAGTTAGAGCAGATTCAGGGTTTCTCTAAGTCAGAAAGCCCCAAATTTGTTATGCTGGGCCCCCCCTTTACCTGTAATCAAAATGGTCTGCGTGACTGAGTCCCCTCCTCACCTCCATCCCACAGAAGATGGGGCTGAGAGCGAGGCTGCAGTTGGGAACCAGGGCTGGGAATAGAGCCATGGCTGGGACAGGGCCTCAGTCAAAGCCAAAGCTAGAACTGCTGCTGGGGCTGCGGCAGGGAGCAGACTGCAGCTGGAGAGGAGCTGGGGGCAAAGTGGTGCTCCCTCTGCATGCACCTTGGGGCTGGCTGGGGCTCCCTGAATGTTTCTCTGCACCCCTGGTAAGGAGTGTGCCAGGTGGAACTGCTCCATGAAAACATTCTGTGGGGCAAGATAACTGAAAGCTGCATTGTTAAGCCATGGCTGTACCCACCTGCTCCAAACAGCCTTCCTTCACCAGAAATGCCCACAGTAGCTAGTGTAGTGCTGGCCGTACCAGCTCTGCATCCCCCATTAATTCCCCTACACAAGAGAAATACCCGGATACCCTATTAGGGCAGCTCTCCGGGTATGTTTTACTGCCTGAGCAGTGCAAAGAAACCAGAATCTGGGGGCGTGTGGGGGGTATTGAGAGCCTGGCCCTGAGCAATCTCTAAGAAAATATTTGAGGAAATAACTAGAGACATATGAATCCAATAAACTAATGCAAGATGATCGAGACAAAGCAGCACAGCATGCAAAAGGGTGAGTCTGATAGATGCTGTCTAAAATGTCAGAATGGTTTGAAAATGTAAACAAAACTGTGGGTAAAGGCGAACTGGTGGTATAATTTAGGTTAACTTTACAAAGCTCTTTTCATAGAAGCCCTCCTTCCCAAATCCAGAGCCTATTCATGAAATTGATTTGATTATAAATTCTTCAAGGCAGGGATTGAGACTTCTGATTCAGGGAGATGGGCACTAAGACACTATAAATATTAAATAATATGTGACTACTGCCATCTTCACAGGGTCAGAATTAAAATCCTATCACATTCTAAATCCTGGTTAAGGCACAGGAAACAAAGAGTAGGGATAATTATGAACCAGTTCTCAGCACAGAGATTGAAAATTGAATTGTTCATGTACATCTTCATAATCTGGAAGGGGCGGGTAGGTGTTAATTTTTAGATGGGTAATATTGGCTGCCATCAAAAATATACAAGTACTAGTAAGGACTAGAAAGAATATTTTGAGGGTCTCAAAGCATATAAGATGGCAACACAATGGCAGGCAAATTTCAATATTAACTAAGCCCACAACTCACTATGAAAGGAACAATTTAAACTATCTATACAATATACACCTATTGGTTGTGAAAGTAGTTATAACCTTTAATGGAAGAGATTTAGGCATCTTCATCTATCATTTTAATGTTGTCATTATGCAGTCATCATAAATTTAAATTAACAATACAATTAGGATATATTAAGAAAGGGATAAAATGCCATTATGTTAATTGTTGATATATTTTCACCTTTCCCCCCCTCACCTCAAAAGACATAAAAGTTCTATAGAACTTTATGAATGTAGATATGGTTTTCATGGAAAGAGATTAACAAGATTAGGACTACTGATTATGGAAGTGTGAAGAGTAATGTGAAATGATATAACCAATTGGATACTGCTGCTATAGCTTCTCATAACCCATGAACAAAAGGGCACAAGAAGAAATTAAAATGCAATCAGGTTAATATAGTTAAAAAAATTAAAAACTTATGGGATGTAGCAGTAGAGCTAATGAACATAAGATATTTTGAGACCAATATCTTAGTAATATTTAAAAAGTATTAGTCATTGATTTAAATAAGAGAATTTCTGCATTTGAAATATATTAATCAGGATAAAAATCCAACTAATATTTCTTCTCATACATTAGGCCATAAGGACAGTGAAGTGAGGACACAACATTTCAATGTAAATACAATACTGTAGACCTGGATGCATTCTGGGAAATATTTACCTTCCACAAACATTTCTAAGGGCACATCTACACTGCAACACTATTCCAAAATAACATAGTCCGCATCTATACTGCAGATATCATGTCAAAATACTGACAAGCCGGAAGGTTTCTTACTCCAACTCCTGTAACTCTCATTGTACCAGGAATAAGGGAAATCAGAGGAAGAGTGCTCTATTTCGAAATAAGTGCTGTGTAGATGCTCCCTATTTTGAAATAAGCTATTTCAAAATAAGATTTGTACTTGATGTAGCTCAATTTGTGTAGCTTATTTTGAGGTAAGCCCTGCAGTGTAGACGCACCCTCGGGGACATCTCCACACAACTCTACAAGATACTGGACTAGATAACCTATTCCCTAAGATCATTACAGAGGGCTACTGAATGTAGTTCAAACAGAAATAATTTCAAGGAAATTGTATGGTTTGTTGTTATGCATAGGGCTCTACCAAATTCATAGTCTGTTTTGGTCAATTTTATGATCATAGGATTTTTAAAACCGCAAATTTCATTATTTCAGTTATTTAAATCTGAAATGTCATGGGGTTGTAATTTTTAGGGTCCAGACACATAATTGTAGGGGGTAGCAGTATTGCTATCACCATCCTTACTTCTGCACTGCTGATGATGCTGCCTTCAAAGGAGAGCAGCTGGAGATCAGTAGCTGCTGGTTGGGATCCCAGCTCTAACAGCAGAACTGCCACCAACCGCAACGCATAAACAAGGACAGCATGGCACTGAATGGTATTACCACCCTTACTTGTGTGCTGCTGTTTGTAGAGCTTGGCCCTCTGTCAGCAACCCCCATTCTCTGGCCACTCAGCTCTGAAACAGCAGCGCGCAAGGGTGGTGTGGTAAGCACTGCGCTGGTGGGGCACTGCATTCAGAGCAGGGTGCCCTGCCAACATCTGCTGCTCACTGGCAGCAACTTTGCAGGCAGCGCAGAAGTAAGGGTGACAATACTGAGCCTCCACCCTCACTTTGCAACCCTCCCTGCAACTCTCTTTTTGGTTCGGGAACCCCAGTTTAGAAAACACCGGTCTCCCCTGTGAAATCTGTACTGTACAGGGTAAAAACATACAAAAGGGCAGATTTCACAGTCTATGATGTGTTCTTCATGGCTGTGTATTTGGTAGGGCCCTAGTTATACAGGAGGTCAAATTAGACAGTTACCTTATCCCTTGTGGGTTTATACTCTATGACTTATATAAATAAGAGAATTTAGCAGTTTCATTTATTATGAGTATGGTTCACTCTATTGCAGACACCAATTATCAATACAATTATAGTTTACCTCATCAACTTAATCAGGGCAAAATAAAATGTAGGTAGCATGCTACAGGTAACTAAAAATCTGTATAGGAAAAGTAACTTCCAATCCTACATCTGTTCAGGAAAATGAAACCTAGTTTAGGTTACATGCTTCGTGGCAATTATTTAATTTAGTTTTTCAAAAAGACACAGGGAATGCCATAAATAGACCAGTGGTCCATCCACCCTAGTTATACAACTTACATTCATATTATGTTTTTCACTCCAAAGTACACCAGAGCACTTAAACTGTACAACCCAGTGGTCTCCAACCTTTTAACACAAAAGATCACTTTTTGAATTTAAGTGCAATCCAAGATCTACTTCAAACCCAAATATCCTTGCCCCCCTTCCTTTGTGCTGGCCCCGCCCCTGCTCACTCCATCCTCCTCCCTCCCAACACTCACTTTCACCAGGCGGGGCAGCGGATTGGGATGCAGGCTCTGGTCTTGGATTAAGGGATTTGGAGTGTGAGAGGGGCTCTGAGCTGACCTTGGGCCAGGCAGTTGGGGTGCCAGCGGGAGTTCTAAATGCAGGCTCTGGGAGGGTGTTTGGATGCAGGGGGGTCAGGGCTAGGGCAGGAGGGGGTTCATGACTTGAGTAGGGGTTCAAGCTGTGGACTCCAGCTGGGCACTGCTTACCTCAGGTGGCTCCTGGGTGATGGTGCAGTAGCGCTAAGGCAGGCTCACTCCTGCCCTGGCTCTGCACCACTCCCAGAAGCAGCCAACAAACTTGCTCTATCCCAAGTCCTGTTGTGGTCCCTCTCTCCTCTGTGGAAATACAATACAGGGTGGGAGAAGGGGGCATCTTGACATCAGCACCCTTTCTCTCCCTTCCCTGCCTTGCACAGAAAAAATAAGGCTCCTGAGAGAACAGTTCCAAGGCAAAGGGCAGGAGATGCACAGCAGCTGAAGTGCTGGCATTTGATAGCGACATGGCCAAACCAGTCAGGAACACCTGACAGAGGCTCCAAGATCTACCAGTAGATCCTGATCTACTGGTTGGTGACCACTGGTACAACCCATGCCCCCATTCACTAGCAAAGCAGAGTAGCCACTCACTGTGGGTATGTCTACACTGCATTCCTCTTTTGAGAGAGGAATGCAAATGCAGCCGAGCGAAATTGCAAATGAAATGCGGATTTGAATTAAAAAAAAAACGCCATCTAGACGGGGTTATTTCGAGAAAAAAAAAACGTCATTCGAAATAACCCTTGCTACTTAAAAAATGAGGCTTAAGGGTTATTTCAAAACAAGGGATTTTTTTGAAATAACCTCGTCTAGACAGCAGGGTTTTTTTCGAAATAGGGTAGTTTGAAAAAGCGCCCAGATGCCATTATGCAAATAAAGTGCGGGAAATTCAAATCTGTGCTTCATTTGCAATTTTGCTTGGCTGCACTTGCATTCCTCTCTCGAAAGAGGAATGCAGTGTAGACATACCCTGTGTGACAAGGAACACATTTAACTTGAAACACATTCTATGTTCTTCAGTGCTTTGCTGAGCTGGGGACGAAGGTACAGTAGTACATGCTAGAGGGATATTTGGCTTTGGAGTTGCAAAAGTAGTTCTGCCTTACGTGGCAAATGGAATTAGAAGGATATTGTTTGAGAATATCCTTCTATGAACTGTTTTTCAGCCACAAATGATGGTTTGATCCCTATTTAGAAACAAAACAGAACCGCACATCTTCAGTTATGATCTTTTCAAGCAGAACTGTAAAGAGTTGTGGGAAGTTCATGGCACTTGTTTAATGCAAGTACCATAACTGTAACTTAATGGGTCAAGGAAACAAAGACAGACTTCTTGTCCATTCTCTATAGATCACACTTATTTCACTTCCATATTTAGCAAAGGTAATTATGTCTCATTCAAGTTACAAGAGAAAATAAAAACAAAGCTATTCCTTCTTTACTGTTAATCCTCTGAATATTTTATTTGCCCAGCCATGCCATTTTTTAAAAAGAAAACATTTTAACTTATGCAGCTGACATGGAATTTATTTAATTGTACTGTATTCTAACATGATTCTTTGTAATCTTTTATATTAGACAGATTATATGATAATTAACTCTCTCCCCAAATGTAAAAATATTTTTTTCAGAAAGGAAATATACACTGAAACACATTTTCCCAGTTGTATGAGACAATCCAGACTTGTGCTTATTTATATTAATGTCTCAGAGGTTTTCAAGAGCACCAGTACATGCATCTTCATAAGAACACAGTCAACACTGCAAATGAATACTGGAAACATTCTCAGCCCTTGGGAGTAAATTCTACACTCTTGATTTAGAAACAATGTACAGTGCTCCCACTAGCAGGCAAAATGATATTTAAAGAGAGTCCTTAGCCACGCCACAGCTCAGTGTGCATAAATCCCCTTTTGGAAGCTAGCTGAGGAACCAGACCAACAAGGAATGTCACAGAAAAACAAATTGCTGCAAGTGTGATCAGACAGATACATTGTTGCACTCAAAATGCTTTCATGCCAGTGTTCAGCTTCTACAAAATACCAAGGAGGCCCCGCTGCCCCTGTGGTATCATTTCAATCTTCATACTAAAGAAAGATATTTTTCTCTTCTTAATAAAAGGATCAAAGCACTTCGATTCTCCATGTTTTTCACCAGCTGGGGTCACCACTCAGTCACATATAGGGAATGTTCTGTCATTGTAATCTCAGAAGCTAAGGCAGGAAAGATCATTTCAGCAATAGCACCTGGACTTCTGACAGCTTCTGTATTCAGTTCTGGAGTTGTCCCTGGGTCTTTTTTGTGTGGTTCGCATTTGGCACTTTTTGCTATGAGAATAATGCACTCACATAATATTTATCTGCACGACCCTTTACTATCACAACCCTTTACTATCAGGATGAGCTATCTCCAGAGGTATGCATCTGCCTGACAAATGCCTGCTAGACAATCCCATGGACAGTGTCGGGGCCTGATTTTCACCTTCTACAATTACTGTGTGGCAACCATACATACGTGTAGGGGAGATGAGGTTCCAGAAGGATAATTTCACTCATACAGAGGAGAGGCAGAAATAAGACAGGCTCTTTAGCTAACAAGGAAATTCTATACTGAATATATTACTTCATGCATCACATCTCACTAAAGATCATATTGTTTGGGATAGAGTTCTTCTGTAAATATCTTTTACCACTAAAGCTGGCCCAAATGTCAAAGACCCTGTTTACATTAGTCCCTAAATATTATTTTAATAATTTCATTCTTTCTTTGCTCTGGTGAGCGTTATACTGAGGTCAGAGCATTGTGGGAAATCCTACGGGGCTCACATCCATCCTCCGAGACTCAGCTAACAACCAAATAGAAGTTTCATAATCCTCTTTTTTTTTCATCTAATCATCGCAATTAAGAACAAGTCTTAATTTTCAAAACAAACAAATCAAGCTGACTTGCTATGATTTGTCACCACGTACCTAAGTCAAATCTATTTCCATTTGTAGGCTTTGTACTTACAGGGCTTACATGATGTTTTATGTGTAATTAACATTTTAAAATACCACCTCATGGTTTGGCTGAAATTACGTCAGCATAGCACAACATGGGTCAATTTTTTATTTTTGTTTGCCTTTCTAAGACAATGGGAAGATTGTTAGACATAAAGGCAAACCTCATGTCAGCTCCAATGGGAGTTTTGCCAGCATTAAGTCTACCAAATTTAGCCTAAATTATTTAAAGATTATGAACATATAATTTAACAAAACCCTGAAGATATATTATATACCATAGCTGCATCTCATAACATAGAAACAAAACCCAAGCCTAATTTAGCTTCCAACATACTGCTTTATTTCCTGGTGTTGCACACACAAAGTTGGGGTGGGATGAAGTGGAATTTTCAAGTCAACTGATCATTTGTGTTTTTTCCTCTCTTATAAAATGCAGCAATGATAAATTTAAAATAATTGAACTTTTGAAATCTGTATAGTAAAAGTTAAATATAACAACTTATTTCAATAGTACTTTTCATTTCAACAAGAATCAAAGTGAATCGATGTTAAGAACTCTCCAAATATAAAGGAGTCCCATATCCAACAGAAACAGCAAGACTAAAAAGAGATTAATTTAATCAAAATGTAGTTTCTCAGGTTAGAATTTGACCAGGCTATTAGAACAGCTATTCTACTTTTTTGAAAAGTACCTTATTGTAAGCCACAAGTGATAAAGGACTCTGACTTCCTCTGACTTAAAAAACAATGAATGGTCCTGCAACACCTACATTGTTTGTTAGTCTCTAATGTGTTGCAGGACCATTTGCTTGTTTTTCTTTTAGTTTTTTTCAGTTACTAATATGGCTAACCTCAAACTAATATGGCTACCCCTCTGAGACTTCCTCTTACTTAGCATCTTAAGGCATCTATCATTTCCTTGGAAGTCTCCCATGCAAATGCTGGTCATGAGAAGGTCACTGCAGGCTAATATGGTTTAGCTCTTGATGCAGTCAATTTCAAGTCTATTAACTTTGACAGAGTGCCTTTAAGAAACTCCTCTTGTTTCATACTCCTTAGACAATGTCCGTAGAAGTAAATAGAACTGATGGGATAGTCATATGACTACACAGATGTTTCCCCACCCTTTAAATAAAGCATTCTGTTGTAAGGTCTGTCAGTCCAAAGGTATAGATTATTGTAAACACAGAATCTGTTTTGGCCACTGACAATCACCATATGGCAGACACATCAGTGTGCCACAGTCCTGAGCTTCAGGGAACTCCTCTAGGGATCAAAGGACAGTCTCTATGACCTATTCAGTCTGGCCTCTTTGCTGAGACTGTAGTCGATGTGGCCAATTAGTCCTAGCTGCAGTCTGGACACTTGTGCCATGGGGAATGGGCTAAAATAAAACAGCCCTTGTGTGACAGCAATTTTAATTCACTACTCTGTATCATAACCAATACCCAGAGCTTTCCAATTCAACACAAACACAAGCCCAGTCCTAACCTGGCTGGTGCAACATGGGTGAAAACAGATGAGGATTTCTTATGAGTAACCTTCGAGCAGCTACCTGGACAACTGCTTTTTTTTTTTTTTAGTACAATCACACTGCACTCCACCCATGCTACTGATTAATACTTGCTACTCACTGCAGCCTACTTCCTAGCTGGGAATGAAGTCAGAAGCAAAACACATACACGCATGCACTAATCTTCAGTTGGGGACAAGGATCACAAGACTTCATTTGAGCTGGGTCTCCCTTTGCATTCCTTAATTACTATGATAAGATGTCTGGCATGCTGTTTACATGGAGGTAAAAGGTTTCATTCATTCTCCCATTCCAATATTCTGTAGACCAATGAGTATGATTCATATAATACTTTGAGTTACTAGATTACAAAAAGTCAAGAGAAATTTAATTTCTCTGGACAGGAGCCACAGACAACTATTACATACACTTAAGTTGCCATGTTTTTATTTGAATATAATTTTATGAGAAATTCTTCCGAACAAAACATGTATGCAAATTTCAGGCATCCCAAAGATTTGCAATGGATTTTTAACTGAGTGCTGCTATAATTTTAATTGAGGTGACAACAAAGAACAAATATACTTTGCATACACTTGAACGTACTGACAATTCTCAAAAGCTGTACATCAAAATGGTTTTATAGCTATCTATTACAAACTATTGAGTCACCTTTAATTCAGCAAATGCCATAATAGACTTTATAAAATTACAAAAAAAATCCTTTCTGAAGATGCACCAACAATATTGATATTTGTCTAACCAGGTAGTCTTTTTTGTGCAATGGTTTCAAAGTTTTCTGAAAATACATGGTAACCAAGGTGAACAAAGCTATCCTATTTAGTTCTTTGACACAACAAGTTGGGAATTTCCTGACATGCCAAACTAATTAAAAATGCATTAGTGCTGACATAAGACCTCTCAATTCACCTGGCACCAAGGGGTTAATCACACACACTTAATATCCTATCTCAAACAGCAATAATTGTAGCAAGGAGCAAGCTTTTATGGTAACCTTAGTAAGATAGCGCTGCTTCTTCAGAACACCACAGTAAAAAAGCCATGCAAATGGAGATGAATGGAGCACAAGCCACTGAGGTAATTAAAAATGTATTTTCCATCTCCTAGTAATTGAATTGTGTACAAGCTTCAAGTTAATGAGGTCATCTACCCTCGAGCACTGACAGGAAAGCAGGAATAATTATCTTTCAATTTTTTCTTATGTAGCAATTAATTTTAACCATTCGCCTGCACCCCACTCCCATTTCACTCATTCCAGTCAGTCAAAGTCATAGCTAAGCTGAATTGACAAGCAATTGATATGGTAGAGGCACAAAGCTGGCGAGGTGGGTAAGGTAATCAAGGGGCTGCAGCTGTTGAGGGCTAAGCGCTTCCAGGTGAATGTCACCTGAGATTTTGCATTCTGCCACTCGGAGGACTAGGGACACACAGTGGTGGCTGACAGCACATCTGGTGCCAGGTGGGCAGGAGTGGGACATTGCTGATTCGGGAAGAGAACAGAAGGATGGATGAGGATTGATGAATGGACAAGACTCTGAAACAAAATGTCTTTTTTAAGGCTCATCTACTCATATACACAATAGCCTCTTGGAAAATTTCATGACTTCAAATGAAAATCCAGGAGCACCCACCAAACTCACTTTTCCTGAAAGTAGCTGATGTGGCTCTGGAATGTAAGATCACTTGAAAAGAAAAAAAAATGGATGCAGAGTCTGAAAAGTAGCCTGGGAAGTGAAGTTTGCTGGCTTCATCCTGTGAATCAAGGGCTCAGCTCAACAGTTCTACCTGAGCATGCTTGGAATTGGCTTAGCCAGCTGGGCTTTTATTTTTTTCCCCCTCCCATTGGTTACAATGATAATTTGTGCTCACTACAAAGATGGAGACTCAGGCTTTCTTCCTGATAGTGATAATACTGACAGGTGTACAAAATTATCTAATTCAAATGTTTCACTGACATTAATGGAATTATATGTAGGAAACTTAAGTTTTAGACCAAAAAGCATATAGCCTAAATGTATCTGTGTTAATGCAATTCTCTTCTTTGCTCCCAAAACACATTACTGGAAATATTTTCAGCACATTGCAAGAAGAGGTTCACAACTCTTATTCTGTAGGTGCCCATAATTCTCTTCTAGCTAAAATGAAAAATTACCACTGCTTTGCTGCTCCTGTATTTATCACTTATAACTTGCGTAAATTTATTTTTAATTTACATTTCTTCTACAACTTCCTCTTATTTTGTTTTGCTTAATAACAATATAAAATAATTTTAGGTTGTTTTGCACTTGATGAGTTATCCAAGTGCTCATATGTTGATTACTTTGCTCCGTCACATCTCAAAAATGATCGTTAGAGGTGAAATTTCTTTTCATATTAATACAATGGCCTATATTTTGTTCTCACTCTCATAAATCCCAAGCAACTTTACCAAAATTAGTCAAGCTATTTTGTATTTACAGTGCTGTAAAGGGGGGAGGGAAATGGCCCTTTGTGTTGGTTTCCAAAGCTACAGCCCAGTTGTTGGTTTTATTCTCATAAGGCCCAATCCAAGTTTTATTAAAACAGACCTCCAGCCCTTAGTATTTTGCAATAACCTTATTTACAGGTTCAAGGCTGCGCTTTTTAAAGGGACGCATGATGAAGAATGTGACAGCAGACTCTAGAGCAGCAGCATAACCCCAAAAGCCCTATTTGATTAGGACTGAAACTTTGTGCTTAGTAGTTTGGATCAAATTCAAATTTAGTGTATAATTACTGAAAAAGGTCAAGGTGGCTCCAATCTAGTATGCTACATCCAAACATTATTTTCCTTGGGTGCTCTTAGAAGCTAATGGGGCTGGGAAATTCTTATCCCAGCTAAGGTAACGTCAAATAGGGTGGAAATTGAGCCAGTTTTCCTTGGAAGGAAAACAGATTTCTTTTTTTCCTCCACCACACCTCTGGTGCTATTTGCTGCTTATGTAGCTAGTGTAGCACATAACTGTAGCACATGATTAGCAAAAAAGTACTGAGCTAAGAAAACATACTCACAAAGATTCTATTACACTTGGTGCTTCTTCAACTCTTGTCTCTATATATTTTTTAAAAGTTTTCTGCGGGAGAACAGAGTGACATCATCATGTCACTCTGTGTCCCGCAGCCCCTCCCTCTCTCCTCCCCTTTTCCTCCCTGGTGCAGGCAGCTGGGGGAAGAGCACGAGGCCTGCGAGGCCCTGGAAAGGTTCTCCTCCCCTCAAGTGGCAGGGAGAAGGGGGGAAGAGATGGGTGCGACCTCACCCTGGCCCCCCTCCCTGGTGGCCGGGGATAGGAAAGGGGGGCAAGAGACAGGGCAGTCTCGGGACTGGGGCGGCTTTGGGGCTGGGGCAGCAGGGAAGAGCCAGGACATCCTTGGACCTTCCCTGATGGCCAGAGGGAGAGAACTGGGCCTGCTGCAACCTCGGCCTGGCCCAAGCATCCTGGCAGCTGGTGGGGAGGGGAGAGCCAGGGCTGGCCTGGCCTTGGAGGGCCCAGTGGCTGGGGAGAGAGCCGGGGCAGGCCAGGGTTGCCACTTGGCCTGGCCCTTCCCACAGCCAGGCCTGTTCACCCCCTGAGAGTGGGGTTGGCAAGCAGAGCAAGCAGGGGGCACCACCCCCTAGTTTATTCCTTAAAGGCAGCACTGCACCCTAATGACAAATGACAATGTGAAGGTCCCATTTAGTGATCCACAACTTAAAACAAAGAAAACTGATGTCCGTTTAATGTGTTTAACCCATCAGAGGCAGACATTCTGGTGCAGTCATGAAAGAGACTTTTTTGCTTGGAACTGACAGAGGACAGCAAAAACACACAGGCTCTCTAACAGTGCTTCCCTCTCAACTTTTTCATCCAGGTGTGGAATAAATATTTTTGTGTGTACCAAGGTATGTGTAAATGTGCACTACGAGAAAAAACAAAAACCCAGCTGTGGACATTCTGCTGATCAGCTGATCAGCATGTGAATCTCTCCTGAGCAGCCACGTAAGGGCACCCCTTACAGGGAGCCCTGCCCTCTAACTATCTTGTCATTGGGCGCAATCCTTAGACAGTTGCTGGCAGAACGTCAGTAGTGACAAGCATAAGTGGAAAGATCTCTGACACAGTTTGACGAAGATAAGTACATCCTCAAAACTAGTCTTCATCACTCGTAATTAACTACATTTTAAAGTATTATACACATGGAGATGATGGAAAGACAAGTATTGTATTACAAAGACAAAATCATTCTTCATAGTTAAGTGTTGTCAGTCAATTCTAACCGTATCTTAAGCTAGCTCTCTCTCTCTTTGTAATGGCAGATTAAAGTTGGCAGACTTGATGGGGCGTGATATACTCGATGTAGTTTCCACTCTTCCTGTAACATCTTTTTGCAATGTGGGGCATGTTCTTCCCTCCAAATCTACTTCAAAAACCTAGTATAAAAAAAGGAGCTCAGTTCCTATGTCCTCTAGAGTCTCTGCTAGTTTCCAGGGGCTAAAAATGCAGGAATGGCTACAGAAACCAAAGAATTTACTTTAGCATTTCCAGAGTCTTCAGTAAAACTAGCACATTTACCATCAGCCAGACATTAAACCCAGTCTGACTCTGTTATGGTAACTTCTACTATCCTTAGAGATTGATGCTAATAGTGAAGTCTTCCTTTGACTGCAATGGAGCTAGAATTTCACCTCTAGTCTCCTAGAGAAACAGCTTTTTCTGGAGTAATGAGAAGACAGGACACTTTATTTTCTCTATTACCTTTTCCATAAAAGGTCCACCTCCATGCCCTCTAACAATACCCTTGTGATGCCTCCAAAGCAGATTTGTTAAAAATATCATTAGATTCTCCCTTAAATTCTTCACTAGCTTATGCATTTAGTTTACTGGGCTCTGTTACTGAAATAAAAAATCTGGTAACCACCTGGACTCGCATCTTTCCCTTCAGAGTCATCTGGATTTTTGTCTGTGTCTCAATATATTTCTCTTCAAATGACAGGAATCTAGTTTCCTGTGTAAATACGATTCTTTGCATTATCACACTATTTAATAGATGGGCATGTGACATTTTTTTCTAAAACCACTGGTTTGGCGTCATTCACTCGTAGGTGGCTGCATGCCACACTGTGTCCTGTGAAGCTAAGTTGCTTAAGGTTGAGCCTTGTCTCAGGCCTTGGTTTTCTGCCCTGAGCCACATAGATTCTAATGCTAGCCGTGGTTGGCAGACCCCCTGAAACCAGCTCAGGCCGCCCACCCACCCAAGATGCCCCAGACTCCAATTGAGAACGGCTGTTCTAAAAGGCACAAACAGATTATGGCTCTGGCAGAAAAAAATGAGATGTTATAATTATGTTCAGTGAGAATAGAAGGTTGCACGAGGAGCAGCATTACACAACTTTCAATACTAGATTGTATTCTAAACACATCTGGAAGAATCCCATGAGCATCTTCTGTATTCGGCTTGAGAACTGCTATTATAAACTTAATGGAAAATATCCTACTGTCATTTATACTTATGTTCTTATACTGGTGCAATTCCACTGCATCCCAAAAGGGTCGCACAGATCTAAATGGAAGCAGACAACTGTACCAGTTATATTTATGATTCACTTGCACTTTTTGTGCCAAAGAGAGGAATTTTTCAGTAAGCAAGTTACTGAAACTCCTGTCCCTGGCCTCTGTAGGAATATAAGAACACCTCTTTTTCATTATTCCTATTTTCAGCAACTAACAGAGCAAACAGGGAAGGCAAATCATAAGAACATTTTCCTTGCACCAGAAGTGCACATATTGAAAAACACTTTCTTGTGTAAACACCCATGTAAATGAATACTGTTCTTTCACTCTCTGCATGAATATTCAGCCTTTTGGCTAAGAACAGGTGCATCCCCTCCTGAAAAAGCATGACACTGGCTGCCTGGTGCTTGCCACCATCTTCAACCTCTGCAAGAGGTTCCGACACATCCCCAGGTCCTGGAAAATATCCCTCCATCTCCTTTATCCTCCTGTACAAGAAGGGAAAATGGGACAAGCTAGGCAACTGGGGCCCACCTCCCTTTGCTGCACCCTCTACAAACTGCCTCACAGCCAGGATCACCGACTGGGCTGTGTGTAGAGGTGCTGATAGCTTGGTACAAAAGGGCCTCAAGTCGCGGGAAGGGTGCTACAAGCACAACTTTATGCTCCCGATAGCCATCCAGGAGGCCAGAAGATCGTGGAGGCAGTATGTGGTGGCCTGGCTCGCCCAGGCCAATGCCTTCAACTCCGTCCCACATGATCACATCTTTGACACTCTAGCGGAGTTCGGGATGTCTGACACCTTCCTCCAGCTACTCTTCAACCTCTACAGGGACTGCACCACCACCATCTGCTCCAACAATGGACAAAGAGCCACCATCCACATCCACCACAGCATGAAGCAGGTCTGTTCCCTCAGCCCCATCGTGTTCAACTTGGCCATGGAGCCGCTCCGCTGAGCCATCTCCCATGGCCAAGCTGGGTTCGACCTGCATTGCAAGAGGATCAGCATCCTTGCCTGCGTGGATGACCTCATCCTCATCACTGACAGTGCAGAGGGCCTTCAGCACATGCTGAACATTGCCAGCTGGGCCTCCAAGTGGATAGGCCTGCGCGTTAATGCCAGGAAGTGCACCTCCCTCCACATGGAAGGCGGCATCAAGACCCTGGTGAGGCCTATGGAATTCATGATCTAGGAAGAGCCCATGGTCTCCCCCCAAGGAGGGCCAGTGCTACCAACACCTGGGTACCCCCACTGAAGTCAGAGTCCAGCAGACACCGGCAGAGATCAACTCCAAGATCTTCCACGACATCTTCCTGAACGACGAATCCATGCTCACACCCTGGCAGATGGGTGCCTTCAACACCTTCTTGATCCCCCGCATCTCCTTTGCCTTCAGGGGCTCGGTCGCAGCCAAGATGCCCCTGACCCAGGCAGACAGCACTATTTGCCAACTCATGAGGAAGTGGCTCTTCCTCCCCCACAGGGCCAGCACGGACCTCATTTACATCTCACCCAGGCAAGAAGGCACCAACATACCACGCATGGGGGACCAGTGTGACGTGGCTGTAATCACCCACGTCTTCCCCCTCTTGACCTGCCCACACCCCAGAGTGAACACCATCGCTGAGAACGCCATGCGAGACGTTGTCAGGAAATGCATCACCAGAGCCTCAACTGCCCAGTATGTTGACACCTACCTGAGTGGCTCTCTCGAGGCCAGGTTCAGGAGAGACAGGGGAAACCTATCTTCACTCTGGTCTCGCACCTGCCACCTGGAGAAGAAGATCAGCTGCCGCTGGACCTGGTGCGATGAGCGGCAGGAGCTGAGAGACCTGATCCCCCACATCACTGGCAAGGAGCACACCATCATCACCCGGCTGGCCAGGACCATGCTGGAGAGGGTCCTCAAAGACACCATCCACTGCCACCATGTGGAAAACCTCAAGAAGAAGCCGGACCAAGGGAAGGTGTTTGAGGTCACCAGTAAGTGGGATGCCAGCAACCATTTCTTCTGGGCTGGCAACTTCACCCGCTTTGATGACTGGTTTTTTATCCACTGGACCCGGCTCTACTGTGTCCCACTCAATGGAACTAACTGCCATAGAAACCGAGACAAGAAGTGCAGGAGGTGCAGGTAACCCGACTCCCTGCTCCACATCTTGTGTGGCTGCCAGGTTCACTTCAGGGCCTGGCAGCTCCACCACAGCAACCGTCCAGAACCGGCTTGTCAAAGCCCTACCACCGACCCTGGGCAGTGTCTCATAGAATCATAGAATCATAGAACTGGAAGAGACCTCAGAAGGTCATCAAGTCCAGCCCCCTGCTCTAGGCAGGACAATTCCAATGTCGCCGTGGACTCCCCTGACCCAGGAACCAACAGCCTGGTGAGACCTGACATCATGATCATGAATGAGCAGGCCAACAAGATCATCATGGTGGATGTCACAGTACCATTTGAGAACTGGACCACGGCCTTCTGAAAAACAAAAGCCAGGAAGATGGAGAAGTACACCCTGCTGGTGGACACCCTGAGGTCACAGGAATACACAGTGGAAATCCACACCCTGCTGGTGGGGGCTCTGGGTGCATAGGACCTCCCACAACAAGGAAGTGCTGGAAACCTGCAGCATCAGTCGATGCTACGTCCAACTCATGAAGCCGCTGATGGTGTCCAACACCGGGTATGTCTACACTACAGCACTAATTCGAACTAACTTAATTGGAATTAGTTAATTCGAACTAAGCTAATTCGAACTAGTGCATCTAGACCTAAAAACTAGTTCGAATTAGCATTTTGCTAATTCGAACTAGCATGTCCACATTGAGTGGACCCTGAACTGAGGTTAAGGATGGCCAGAAGCAGTGCTGGCAGGGCATCCGGTTAGGACTTAGAGCGTGGAGCTGCTGTCTCAGGCTAGCCGAGGGCTGTGCTTAAAGGGACAGAACCCCCACCCCGGACAGACAGCTCTCAGGGTTCCCTGCTTGCTTGTCTACCTCAATGAGGGACAGCAAAGCAGTCCTGGCTTGGAGTGCCCTGAATGCCCACACTCGGCACATCACAGCACTCGGCCATCAGCCCGGCTGCACTTGCCGCAGGCTGCCATCCGGGAGGGGGGGTCAATCGTGGGGATGCAGGAGAGCTTCTACCCCCAGAAGCCCACAGAGCCAGCCCAGTCCTCCCCATCAGGGGCTCGTACCCCATTCCTCCCTCACCTCCTTCCACTTACCGCTCCCTTCCCCCCCCCCTTCCTGATGTACAAAATAAATGACATGTGTGTTCAAAAATAGAAACTCTCTTTATTGAACAAAACTCGGGGAGACTGGGAAAAGGAGGTGGGAGAGGGGAAGAGAGAGGGTGGGAGAGGGGAGGGCAACTAAAATGATCAGGGGTTTGGAACAGGTCCCATATGAAGAGAGGCTAAAGAGACTGGGACTTTTCAGCTTAGAAAAGAGGAGACTGAGGGGGGATATGATAGAGGTCTATAAAAGCATGAGTGGTGTGGAGAGGGTGCTTACAGAAAAGTTCTTCATTAGTTCCCATAGTAGAAGGACTAGAGGACACCAAATGAAATGAATGGGTAGCAGGCTTCAAACTAATAACAGAAAGTTCTTCTTCACAAAGCAAAAAGTCAGCCTGTGGAACTCCTTGCTGCAGAAGGCTGTGAAGGCTAGAACTATAACAGAATTTAAAGAGAAGTGAGATAAATTCATGAAGGTTGGGTCCATGGAGTGGTATTAGCCAGGGGGTAGAAATGGTGTCCCTGGCCTCTGTTAGTGGAAGGCTGGAGATGGATGGCACGAGACAAATGGCTTGGTCATTGTCTTCGGTCCATCCCCTCTAGGGTCCCTAGTGTTGGCCGCTGTCGGCAGAAAGGCTACTGGGCTAGATGGACCTTTGGTCTGACCCAGTACGGCCATTCTAAGCTCAGGGCTCAGGGTTGGGGGTCTCACTGGACCACCCTTATTTTCATGCAAACCTGCTCCTGGGTGGCCAGGCTGGCAGCTATCCTGCCCTAGACGGCCACTTTCCTGTGCCTAGTGTGAAGGTCGTGGATGAGGTCCACGATGTCTGCACTAGACCAGGCGGGCGCCCGCCTCTTGCAGACCTGGGCAGGCTCCTGGGAGCCGCCAGCCTGGTCCCAGGAAGAGGCAGAGGCCTGGGTGGCAGCGGGTGGCTGGTTCGTGCCGTGCCAGATGCAGGGTCTGCTGGCTGGGTGCTGATAGGCTTGCACCTGGCACGGGCACCGTAGCCAGACCATGCCCCTTTAAGGGCTCCGGGGCCGGAAGGGGGGCAGACGAGTTTCCCTGGTGGTGTCCAGAGTGGCCACCAGGGAAAGCTGGGGAGGGCTAGCCTCCCACTAGTTTGAATTAAGTGGCTACGCAGCCCTTAATTCGAACTAGATAATTCTCACTAAGTGTTAGTCCTCGTACAATGAGGTTTACCTAGTTCGAATTAAGCGCTCCCTAGTTCGAATTAAGTTTGAACTAGCGGTTTGCGTGTGTAGCTCCTATCAAAGTTAATTCGAACTATCGTCTGTTAGTTCGAATTAACTTTGTAGTGTAGACATACCCACCATCAGGTGGTCCCACAACATCTACACAGAGCATATCATGGGCCACCACCAATATCATGAGGAGTAATGCACCCTGCTATGTCACACCCGCCACAAAGACTACACACACCAGAGATGCACAGGACCTTCCCCTTCCTTGACACAGACTATGTCACAAGGACCATAGAAAACTAACAGGACCAGCTACCAAAGAGAGACATGGCCAGGGACATGTTTTCTCCTCTACTGGCTGTCTCCCACACAGATGCTGGATGATGTGGGGTACCAACAAGTGATGGAGACTTTCAACAAGGAACACGGTCATGGAATGTTCCCATCACCTTCCCTGATGGACTATGGACTCTGTTCTTAAAGAGCCTCAGCAGGTTGCCCACCGAGGAGAGATGCAGCCAGGTGCCTCAACCATTTTTTTCCCTGACTTTGCTTCCCCTCAAAGGAGGCCAGAGGAAATCTTCAACAGGAGATGATGACTGAGCAGACACGCCACTGACAGACAAGACCAGGGAAAGTGCCTGTCACCTTTCCTGAGATGACTATGGACTTGGCTACCAAGGAAACTCTTGAAGTCGCCCACCTAGGAGGAACGCAACTGGAGCCAACACCCACGTCCTCCTCCAAGGGGCTTTTCTCTCTTCAGGTGCTGGAGAAGACCATCGCCGAAGGTATCCAAAGTCTGACCAAGACCGCAGATGATGGACAAGACTGGGAAAAGAACCCGTCGCTGTCCCTGATGAACTTTACAATCTGTTCTTAAAGAGACAGTTATGGTCACCACCACGGAAGGACACAGTCGAGGGGATCTCTCAAAATTTTTTCTCCCTTTCAAGCTTTGTTCTCTCCACAGGTGCTGGAAGAGACCATCAATGAAGGACACTGAAAACTGACCGTGATGGAGGAATGATGGAGACAGCTGACAAGGGACAGGACCGAGGACAGCACCCTAGACCACCCCAGATGACTAATGAGGGAAGACAATAACTCGGATGATGAAGATCCAGACAACTGACAAGGACAGAGTTTGGGAAAGGTGACCACTGCCTCCCAATGGACTATACCTTGGGACTCAGCCATTTTTAATGGATGATGAGGGATGATGCAGACGGACCATGAGGACCCATGAGGGATGAGGTCAGGGGAAGCATTGGCTTCTTTTACCTGACGGACTATGTTTACCTGTTTGCCCCAGGAAGACCACCAGACTGAAGAGGACAGAGGATAGACCCCATAACAGGGTGTGCTCTACCCAGGAACTTATGTACTTGATTAGAGACTAAGACTCTGCTTTGATCTATGGGTGGCATCCCCGCGGACATTTATTGACTGAGTTTTAAACACCTACCACCTACACCCAGGATGAGCCATCCCTAGTAGACGATGAGGGATGACTACACAGATGGACCATGCAGACAGATGAGGGACCAGGTCAGGGGAAGCATTGGCTTCTTTTACCTGATGGACTATGCCTAATTTTTTGATTTAGGTAGACCACTAGATGGAAGAGGACGCAGGATGTACTGTACCACAGGGCCCACTCCACCCATGGACGTATGAACTGTATCAGAGACAAAGACTTGGTTTGTCTTTATGGGTGGTGCCCCCAAGGACATTTATGGACTAAGCCTTAAATACTCCTCCTCACCCCCCGCCTACATATGGGACAAAGTGTGTTAAGTCTATAGCTTTTAAACCACCTTGTATGCTTGCTTGTTTTCACTGTAACCCACTCTTGACGCCCAGGTTGCCTGTACCTTATCTCGTTAAATTTGTTTTTGCTTTCCATTTGTTTTAAATATTCGCTAAATAAAACTCTTCAATCTTTAAAAACATGATAACATAGATTCTACAAATTATGGACACAGCCAGTATATATAATTGTATTCTGAACCCCGACACTGACGGATAGATCTAGCCAGGGGCCACAAGTCCAGAGGGAACCTTGGCACCTGCTGCTCCCCGGGGCCCTGAAGGGTTCGCGGGTTTAGGGGTACCCACATATCTCAACTTCTGGGCTCAGGAGACTAGGTGCCCACCAGACACAGAGCCTGGGCCCCTACTAAACCCCAGGCTCAGAAAAGTTTGCCAAGACCCTTCCTCCTGGGTACCCCGAGGAGACCACCCTAAGGCCACCCAGAAGCAGGACACCTGTTTTACATGTGGGGGCTTTGAGCATTGGTTCAGGGACTGCCCATACATGGAGTGTAACTTCGGGAAGCTCTGGACCCTACAAACACACGCACACCATCAGGACCCTGCCAAACTGACTTTGGTTGTGCCCAGATTCTGGTATGGCGAACACTTGTGCCTAACCCTGGCCCTTCTTGGGGCACCATCAGACTGTAGTGTGTCCATGGGGATGTGAAGACCTACTCCCACACCAAGTGACCTTACAAGTAGGAAGGCATGAAGAGTCTTTGATGGTTGGCCTGGCCCCAACCCTCACCTACTCAGTGATACGGGGCAGAGACAGGATATTTTGGGGAACTGCTGTCAGAGCTCATGAAACCCTCTGCAATGGAACAACAGCCCCAGCCTTTAAGAGCCAGGCGAGTCAAAACCATGACTCTTGCAGGAGTGGGGGAAGTGGCAAATCTTGGGGAGAAGACCTCCCAAAGCCCAGCACCAGCCCAGGCAGACCAGGCCCTCTGCCAGCCCAAGGAAGAGCCAGCCCTGTTACCCGAATCAGCAATCCTAACTTACCCCTCAGACTTTATGGGAGAGCAATGATCCGATGATACCCTGAGCAGAGCATATGACCAGGTGGCCGTAGTAAATGGGGAGACCATGGGGGCCCATCAAGTGGGATGATTCCCCCATTTTTAAATTCAGGGAGACCACCTATACCAGGTAGAGAAGAACCCACAAACAGAAGAAGTGCACCCCCAGCTCCTGGTGCCTCGGCCGTATCAGAGAGAGGTCATGCGGCTTGCCTATGCCATACCCATGGCGGAACACTCGGGGAGGATAAAGACGCTGGCTTGGATCCTGGCCCGCTTCTTTTGGCCCGGGAGCCACAGGGAGGTGGCAGACTTTTGTGCATCTGGCCTGGATTGTCAGCTCACCACACCCTGGCCAGTGGAGAAAGCCCCGCTAATTCCCTTCCTGCTTGAGAGTATACCCTCTGAGTGGATTGGGGTGGATATAGTCAGCTCCCGGGAGAAGAGTGCTGCTGGATACCAGTTCATCCTCATCATAGTCGACTACGCAACCCAGTACCCCGAAGTGGTGCCGCTACATTTCATGAGTGCCAAGAGAGTGACGACTGAGCTGATGAACGTATTTGCTCAAGTCGCTCAAGTCTGAGTCCTTTGGGAAATCCTAACAGATCAGGGGAAAAACTTTATGTCCCAGACTGTGCAGCAACTCTGCCTTTTATTAAAAATCAAAACACTCTGAACGTCCGTCTACCACTCTCAAATGGATGGATTGGTAGAGTGTTTTAACAGGACCAAATTTGGCCTAATGGATGTGCAGCAAGGGAAGCAACTCCTCCTGCCCCTCATGTTTGCAGTCCAGGAGGTTCCCCAGGCCTCCACAGGATTTTCACCATTGAAACTTTTGCATGGAACAGCTGCGTGGGGTTTTGGACCTAGTTCTGGAGATGTGGGAGGAACAGCCCTCCCAAGCTAATAACATAGTGCAATATGTATTTAACCTCCAAGAGAGACTTGAAGTGTTAGGCACATTTGTGCAGGAGAACCTCCTATAGGCCCAAGAGGCCCAGGAGGCTACTTACAATAAACAGGCAAGACTCCACGAGTTCCAGCCAGGGGATTGGGTCCGATTGCTGCTTCCCAGGTCAGACTCCAAACTCCTTGACTGTTGGCAGGGGCCTTATGAGGTAGTTTGGTGAGTGGGCCTGGTAAACTATGAGGTACACCAGCCTGACAAACGCAAAGTGTGACAGATTTATCATGTAAATCCCTTAAAACCCTGGAGGACCCAGAATAGGTTACTAATAACACCCTACCTGTCAGACCTGAAACTGGGGCTCCAGGCAGAGGGTACATCAAAACCAGGAGAGGCCCAGATTGGATCTAACTTCGCCCCTGAACCAGGCACAACAACTGGTTGCCACATTCTCCTCCATCTTCTTGGCAAAACGAGGCCAAACTCACCAGGCCATCCATCACATCAAGACAGAACTAGAGGTTAAGGTCCAGGAGAAACCCCGTCCCTTCCCCAAAAATTGAGGGAAGTGATGAAGCAAGAACTTCAGTCAATGCTGGTGTTGGGCGTAATCGAGGAGTCCTTCAGTGATTGGAAGAGCCCGATAGTTTTATAGTCCCTAAACCTGATGGGAACACCCGGTTTTGCATTGACTTACGGAAGATGAATGCCGTGTCCAAATTTGATGCATGCCCCATGACCTGAGTGGATGAGCTGCTGGATGGGCTTGGAGAGGCAGAGTACATTACCTCTCCGGACTTAACAAAAGGCTACTGGCAAATCCCCCTCACACCTGAGTCCAAGAAGAAGATGGCATTCTTTGGACCCTTCCAATTCCGAATCATACCCTTTGGGTTGCATGGCACTCCTGCCACATTCTAGCGGCTGATGGGCTGTGTTCTGCGTCCCCATGGCCAATACACAGCTGATTATTTGGATGATGTAGTGATTTATAGCCACAGTTGGCCGGCCCACTTTCAACATGTGGCAGGTATTACTGTCCTTCAAGAAAGACAGCCTGACAGCAAACCCTGCAAAATGCCACCACCTACCTGGGCTACACTTTGGGGAAAGGCACTGTCTACCCTCTAGCAGGAAAGGTCCAAGCCCTCCAGCAATGTGCCCCTCCATCATCAAAAAAGCAGGAACGCCAGTCCTTTGGGAAATCCTAACAGATAAGGGGACAAACTTTATGTCCCAGACAGTGCAGCAATTTGGGATTAGCTGGTTACTATTGCTGCTTCGTGCTCAGCTTCTCCTCCATCACAGCCCCTCTTACTGACCTCCTCAAGAATGAGAGTCCAATCCAGACCCAGTGGACCAAAGCCTGTGAGGAAGCTTTCCAAACCCTTCAACTCTGTTGAGAACCTGTTTTGTACAGCTCTGTCTTCTCAAAGGAGTTCTTGTTACCGATGGATGCCTCCGACGCGGGCTTAGGAGCCATTCGGAGAGGTGATGAACACCTGATCCTCTACATCAGTAGGAAGCTATTCCCCAGGTAAAAGGCCTACTCTAAAAGGAGGCACTAGTAGTGAAACGGGCAGTGGATTCACTCCGATATTACCTACTGGGCAGACATTTTACCCTCATCACAGATCATGCCCCTCTTCACCAGCTACACACAATGAAAGAGACAAACCTCAGAATTATGAGGTGGTACCTCTCCCTCCAACCCTTCTCTTTCTGGATTCAACATCATGCTGGAAAGGCCCATGCAAATGCAGTTTTTTTTTCTCTAGGAAGGGTGGAGCACAGTTGGGGGAGGGGCCGACCCCAATAAGGGTCATGGGGGGGATGTGTGAGGGAGTAAGAGGAAGTCCTGGCAGTGCAGGGGCTAAATAAAGCCTTTTTGCCCAGCTAACCCTGCCCCATTTTACCTGAAGCCAATGCCAGGCCTGGAGATAGGATAAGAGAGAGGAACCTGGCTCAGTTAGGGGCTGACCAGCAAAGAGACAGAAGCTAGTTCTGCTGTCTGCAGGACCTGAGCCAGAGCCGTCTACTGCGTCAGCCATAGGAGCACGTAAGCCTCCATCCCTTCCCCCAGCGCAAAGGGGGAGAATCTACAAGGAACCCTCACTGAGGAGGGGGAAATTGAACTCTTGGGGCCATGCCCCAAAAGTAAGAGCCAGACTTAGATAAGAGGTCGAATTCCTAGGCCCAAAGCCCTAACGGCAGAGGCCTACACCCCTTTGCCACCAGCTAACTCCAGGACGTAACCACTAGGCCACTCCTTTGTCTGGGAGACCTGGCCACAGTGCACCATCAGTAGAAACAAAATAGCCTAGCTGTGGGTACTCTGCTAATCCAGTTGGTGGCACTGAAATCTCTGCAGAGCAGCCGCACAAGCACACAACTTACAAGGAACACTGCTCAAGACTTGGAATAATTCCCGAAGAGATGGTTCACGCAATGATTCTGGACCCCAGGCAAGCGATCAGCTGTTGGAGTGATATTCTCCTCAGTGCAAAACTGCGAGAACCTGATCTTCTGTTGGCAGAGCATACTGGAGTGTGCTCCTCCTCGCTTGTTCACATAATAAAATGTAGTGGGATTGTCAATAATTATGTGAACTACTGAACCCCTGCTACAGTGCAGAAAAATGTGACACGCATTGTTGTTGGCCTGAAGCTCCAACAGGTAAACATGCAGTGAAGACTCCTGTTTTGACTACAGACCTTGAACTTCCAGTGACCGCAGATGTGCCTCGCAACCCATCAGAGAGGCATCGCTGGCCACAGAGCCAGCTGGCAAGGGCTGGATGAAGGGAGTACCTTGGCAAATATTCTTCGGATGCATCTGCCACTACAAGTTGTACAGGCACAACTGAATGAAAATGAGCCAATCTGTTCAGGGGTGAAAAGTTGGACATAAAGCCTCCGGTCCTACATTACATTTAGAGGCACAACCTTGCAAAGTGGGCCAGGAGCACCAGGCACATCCTAACTGTTGTGGAAAACTGATACAAAGGCAGTGAATCGTCTAAAACCGGTTGGTTGCCAGGAACACTCTTGAACTTGTAGAATCTGTGAGGTCCCCAATGAATTTTAGGAGTGGGAATCAAAGTTCAATTTTAAGACAAGGAACCAAATTTGCCTTCCAGGTATTTCGGATGAGAGTCAGTCAAGTAAGTGTAGTAGTGTGTCAACATGAGCAAGAACTTCCTCTCTGGACAGCCCTTCAGTATGCAGTGATCCAAATACCAGAAGAAGTGGAGTCCTGAGAAATGATGTCACAATGACCTCACATCTGGTAAAAATCCGAGGAACCGAAGAGGTGCCCAAATGGAAATTCAGCATATCGATAATGATTAACTGAAGGAATTTCCTGTAGCCTGGCAAAATCATCACAGAAGAGTAGGCATCCTGAAGATCCAGAATAGCAAAACAATCTGAGACAATATGCAGAGGATAGTCAGTAGCATCAGCCTTCAGAGGCTCATGTAGCTGATAAATCTTTTGAGACTGCAAAGGTTGAGAGTGGGTCTTACCCCTCCCTTGGACTGGGCAACCAGAAATTACTAGTAATAGAAGGCAGGATCCCAGTGTCCCGGGAGAACCTCCTCCATCCTTCTCAAAGCCAGTAAAGCGAGAACTTACTCAAGGAGCAGTGTCTCATAAAAGAGGCCCATGAAGCAGGAGGGGGAGAGATGGAGAGGAACTGAATGACACAGCCCAGGGATTAGGACCTAGTAGTGAGTAGCAACAGAACCCCAGTTATTGTGAAAGTGAGCCTGCCCTGTCCACACAGTGTCTGGAGAAAGAAAAGCAATGACTGGACCAGCGGTCTGGACCAATGAATCAAAATGAGTGTTTGGAGGGTGCTGGGGACTAGACAAACCCCAGACCCAACTGTTTCCATCTATGGCGCCTAAGTCTCTTTCTGGAGTAGTCTCGCTGTATGGGGGAGGGGAGGAGAAAGCTATCCAAAGCCCAATATTGCTGCTGACATTGTCCCGCATCATTGTGCCTCTTCACTGCTAGAATGTACGTGCCCAAATTCTGCCTAGCTTGCTTATTTTTGGTATTTTAATGGATAGCACCATATTAAGTCGGCCCTGGTTTCCCTATAATGTATAAGACAGTTAAACAACTGAAAGTATAGAAATGAAAAATTCAAGAAAGCATTATACATATTCAGAAACAGTTTACAAAATCAATTAAATAAATATATTTAAGGTTACATTACAAAGTCCTAAAGCAAATTCCTAAAACTTTTTTTTTTTTTTGCTTGAGGAACTCAGAAAGGAACCAGAAAAAACTAAGTAATTGGTCAAATTATTTTAAAGTGACAGATGGTTAAAATTATTTTGACATTTACTCAAAATACTGTAATTTTTTAGGCATTCATAACTTAGAAATGAAAAGACAGTTACCTGTTCTGTAACTGGTGTTCTTTGAGATGTGTTGCCCATGTCCATTCAACATAGGTGTGTGCCTTCCACATGCACCAATGCTGGAAGTTTGTCCCTAAGCAATACCTGTAGGAGCCAGGGTCCCAGCGCCCCCTGGAGTGGGACATGCATGCTGCACTATATAGGGTGCCCCCAGGTCCCTCCCTACTCAGTTCCTTCTTTCCGGAACTCCAGCAGAGGGGAGGGTAAGAAGTTGAGTGGACATGAGCAACA
The DNA here is from genome assembly GCF_052426305.1 of Pelodiscus sinensis. Classification (NCBI taxonomy): domain Eukaryota; kingdom Metazoa; phylum Chordata; order Testudines; family Trionychidae; genus Pelodiscus; species Pelodiscus sinensis. Next base: position 98,488,296 of record NC_143056.1, read on the forward strand.
CATCTCGAAGAACACCCATCACAGAACTGGTTACTGTCTTTTCTTCCTTGAGTGCCTGCTCACGTTCATTCAACACTGGTGACCAAGAGCAGTGACTGGAAGGAGTTATGAAAAAGCAGACTGTAGTACAGCCCTGTCAAATGGAGTGTCATCCCTGGCCTGCTGCGTGATGGCATAATGAGATGTGAAGGTATGCACCAACAACCACATCGCAGCTCAACAAATGTCCTGGGTCAGGACATGTGCAAGATAAGCGTGTGATGAAGCCTGAGCTCTGGTGGAGTGGGCCCTGATCAGCTCCAGCAGTTCGGCCCTGCCAACTCATAGCACGTATGGATGCCAGAAGTGATCCATTTCAAAAGTGTCTGGGAGGAAATTGGGGAAGCCCTCCCTTACTCTGCTTAGGCCACAAAGAGGTGGCCTGCACCCCTTGGACTTGCAAAAGGAGGAAGCCCGATGCGTGGAGGCGCCTCTCCTCATTGATCACATGAAGCTTGGGATAGAAGACTGGCAGAAAAATGTCCTGGTCCATGTGGAAGGCAGAAACCACCTTAGGAAGGAAGGCTGGATGTGCCCGAAGCTGGACCTTATTATTGAAGAACTAGGTATGTAGTAGTTCCAGTGGTCAGATCCTGAGGCTCAAACACCCATTCAGCCAATGTGATGGCAATCAGGAAGGCTACCTTGAAAGAGAGCGGACAAAGGACACATGGCCAGGGGCTTGAACAGAAGCCCTATGAGTCGCACAAAGACCAGGTTCAGGTCCCACTCCAGGAGCGGGTCTCTGGTCTGCGGGTAGAGCTGTTCCAGTCCCCTCAGAAACTGGGAGGTGACATCATGGGAGAATAGAGAATAGCCTTGCAGGAGCACATGAAATGCAGAAATGGCCACCAGGTGGACTCTAAAGGTGGCCAAAGCAAGACCCTGCTGCTTCAGGTGGGAGCAAGTAGTCCAAGATGCCCTGAAGGGAAGCCTGCGTCCACACTGAGGACCGAGTCCATTTGGTGGCACAGGTGGACAATGGTGAGGGCTTACGACTCTTGAGGAGGATCCTCTGAAGTCACCCAAACATGGCCACTCCTGTGGGTTCAACCATGGATGAAATGTGCAGTCTACTATAAAACTATATGGAGATATACCTATCTCAGGGTATTTCTATACTACCCCCCTAGTTCAAACTAGGGGGGGTAATGTAGTCATACGGCATTGCAAATGAAGCCCGGGATTTGAATTTCCCGGGCTTCATTTGCATAAAGCCGGCCGGCGCCATTTTTAAATGCCGGCTAGGTCGGACCCCGTGCCGTGTGGCTACACGCGGCACGGACTAGCTAGTTTGGATTAGGCTTCCTAATCTGAACTAGCTGTACGCCTCGTCCCACGTAGAGGAAGCCTAATCCGAACTAGCTAGTCCATGCCACGTGTAGCCGCGCAGCACGGGGTCCGACCTAGCCGGCATTTAAAAATGGCGCTTTATGCAAATGAAGCCTGGGAAATTCAAATCCCAGGCTTCATTTGCAACGCCGTATGACTACATTACCCCCCCTAGTTTGAATTGGGGGGGTAGTGTAGACATACCCTCATAGAACTGGAAGGGACCTTGAGAGGTCATTGAGTCCAGTCCTCTTCCCTCACAGCAGAACCAAGTACCATCACTGACAGATTTGCCCCAGATCCCTAACCGGCCCCCTCAAGTAGTGAACTCACAATACTACTGAGGTTTGGGCACAGCAGATGTCCTTGGACAGCAAGTCCGGTGTCAGTGGCAACTGCTTGGGGGCACAACATTAGGTTCATCAGTGCCCCAAATCAGTGCTGGTGAGGCCAGGCCAGTGTGATGAGGATCACCATTGCTTTTATAGAATCATAGAATACTAGGACTGGAAGAGACCTCGAGAGATCATTGAGTCCAGTCCCCTGCCCTCATGGCAGGACCCAGTACTGTCTAGACCATCCCTGATGGACATTTATCTAACCTACTTTTAAATATTAGATATAGAGATTCCACAACCTCCCTAGGCAACTTATTCCAGTGTTAACCACCCTGACAGGCAGGAACGTTTTTCTAATGTCCAACCTAAACCTCCCATGCTGCAGTTTAAGCCCATTGCTTCTTGTTCTATCCTCAGAGGCCAGGAAGAACAAGTTTTCTCCCTCCTCCTTATGACACCCTTTTAGATACCTGAAAACCGCTATCATGTCCCCTCTCAATCTTCTCTTTTCCAAACAAAACAAGCCCAATTCTTTCAGTCTTCCTTCATAGGTCATGTTCTCTAGACCTTTAATCATTCTTGTTGCTCTTCTTTGGACCTTTTCCAATTTCTCCACATCTTTCTTGAAATGTGGTGCCCAATTGAGCACAATACACCAACTGAGGCCTAATCAGTGCAGAGTAGAATGGAATGACTTCTTATGTCTTGCTCACAACACACCTGTTAATGCATCCTAGAATCATGTTTGCTTTTTTTGCAACAGCGTCACACTGTTGACTCATATTTAGCTTATGATCCTTTTGTCCCACTTGACCTTCTGCAGCACCTTGTTGATGAGGGGAAATGGAGGAAAGGCATAGAGAAGGCCCTTCGACCACTAGAACAGAAACGCATCTGGAAAGGAGCTCCACTTGAGGCCAAACCAACAGCAGAACCGGCTGCACTTCACATTTTATCTCGTCACAAAAAGGTCTACTTGGGGAGAGTCCCAGTCATGAAAGAGGGAGGCAGTCACCTTGGAATGTAGAGCCTGTGTGAGGAGAACTCTCTGCTGAGATGTCTGAGATCACATTCCGTACCCCTATGGGGGTGACGGGCCTCTAGCACGATGCCATAAAGGACACAGAATTCGCAGAGTCTTATAGTTTCCCCGCAGAGCTCTGGGGAGTGGACTTGCCCCTTGTCTGTTTATGTAATACATGATGGCAGTGCTGTTAGTGAGAACACACACTACTCTGCCCGTGAGGTGAGGGAGAACCCCCTCCCCCCACACAGTTCTGATTGCTCAGAGCTCTCCTGTACAGACCATACCCCTTGAGTGAGGAGGGTCCCCATGTGGGCCCCCCAACTTCAATCTGAAGTGTCCCCTCATGCTACTAGTGCTACTAGTTCCCTCGAGCACAGTTGAGGATGGTATGGGATGCCCAACATGACATGGTCTGGGTTGTCCACCAAAGCAGGGTCAACAGCACGTGAGGTGGGACCATCACTACTCTTCCTACAGAGTGTCTCACCAGTGCATACACTGATGCCAGACACGGCTGGAGGGGCCTAATCCTGAGCCTGGCCAGGGGGACTACGTACGTGCAGGCAGCCATATGCCCCAGGATCTGCAGACTCAACTTTGCGGTTGTCATGGGGGTGCTGGCAAGTTGCCAGAGGAGGACCGACAGGGCCTCGAACCTCTCTTGAGGAAAGGATGCTCTGGCCGTGGTCATGGCCAGGACCGCTCCTATAAACTCTATCCTTTGAGTTGGCACAAAGAGAGACTTTTTTCTTGTTTATCAATAGGCCAACTTGGCAGCATGTGTCCAGGCGGAGCTGTATGTCACACTGGACCTTTAGTTTCAATGGGCCTTTGATGAGCCAGGCATCCAAGTAAGAGTACACCTGTACTCCTTGATGCCTCATGAATACAGCAACCACCGACATGCACTTGGTGAAAATGCTGGGGGCTGTAGACAGGCCAAAGGGCAGGACAGCAAACTGGGAGTGGTTCTTTCCCACTACGAACCTCAGGAAGCGCTTGTGACCTTTGAAGATCGCAATGTGAAAATACGCATCCTTGAGGTCGAGGGCAGCATATCAGTCCCTGGGATCCAGATCGGGAATGATGGAGGCCAGGGAAACCATGCAGAACTTGAGCTGGAACAAAAGTTTATTGAGGCTGTGGGCCCCCTTTTGCCTTGGGAAACAAAAAATAGTGGGAGTAGAAGCCTTTGTTCTTGAACTCTGGTGGTACCCTCTCTACTGCTCCCATCTGGAGCAATTGGGATAGCTCCTGCTTGAGAAGATGCTTGTGAGAAGGATCCCTGACAAGGATGGAAAGTGAGAGGGCAGTGTGGAGAAGAGCTGGAGGGTGTAGCCATATTGGACAGTGGCTAGGACCCAACAGTCCGATGTAATGTCCTTCCATGCTGAGAGGAAGGGACAGAGCCTGAAGGAGAACAGTTGAGTAGGATCTTGGGAGTCTGGTATGTCATCCTCGAGCGTGCCCTTAAAAGAAATGCTTGCCCTGGAGTTTCATCTGGCTGATCGATTGCTGGCCAGATGGAGGATGGTGGCCTGGTCTCCATTTCAGGGGCTTTGGGTGTGAATGGGCCCACTCATGGTGAGGATACTGGCCCTTTGGTTAGGAGGACTAGGGCTGAACCTCTTCCTCTCAGACTGAGGGATGTAGAGGCCCACAGTTTTCAAGGTCGTAAGGCTTCGCCTCATGGTAAGGCCAGCCCTGGCTGGGGGCCGCATCCAGCTCCAGGGCCCTCGGTTCCCCTCCCCTGTTCTAAACGCTGACTTGGTGCCCTACTGAGGATGTGACAGTCTCTAGGAGTATGTCTACACTAGCCACCCTAGTTTGAATGTAGTAATTTGAACTTGCAAATGAAGCCCGGGCTTAAAATATCCTGGGCTTTATCTGCATGTTCCCGGGCACCACCATTTTTAAATGCCCAGTAGTTCGGACTCCCTGCCCACGGCTACACGTGGCACAGGCTAGATAGTTCGAACTAAAGCCCCTAATTCAGACTACAGTTATTCCTCCTGCAATGAGGAGTAACGGTAGTCTGAATTAGGGGCTTTAGTTCAAACTACCTAGCCTGTGCCACCTGTAGCCGCAGGCAGGGAGTCCGAACTACTGGGCATTTAAAAATGGCGACGCCCGGGAACATGCAAATAAAGCCCGGAATATTTTAAGCCCGGGCTTCATTTGCAAGTTCGAATGCCTACATTAGCCACCCTAGTTCAAACTAGGGTGGCTAGTGTAGACATACCCTTGGGGGAGGAATAATGGTAGTTCGAATTAGGAGCTTTAATTCGAACTACCTAGTCCGTGCCGCGTGTAGCCGCGGGCAGGTAGTTCAAACTATGGGACATTTTAAAATGGTGGCACCCGGAAACATGCAAATAAAGCCTGAGATATTTAAATCCCGGGCTTAATTTGCAACTCTGGTTGCCTGATTTGCCTACCTAGCTCGAATTAATGAGCTAGTGTAGATATACCCTAGGCTCTTTGAGCCATGACAGTGAAGGTGGTCAGCATCTTGAGAGTTGTTGCATTTGTTTTCCTTCAGTTTTTGAATGTACATTTTTTACGAGATTTTAATCCAATTATGCTAATACCTCAAATGATCCTTCTGGAGAAAAAGCCGCCTGGAACAATATGGGCAGTGCACCTGTGCAAGTTTCTCACCATGCAGTAAAGCCACAAAGTCAGGCTGTACAATAATTGAATGGACAATTGACTAAAACAGCTGGACAGGTGAGCTTTTTAGATAAACAAAAGTAATTGTTCAGTTTAAAAATCTTTGCTGGTGACATATATTTCTGTAACAGGATACTCTGAAATGAGTAACTTTACTCCTCCAAGAGGTCCCATTGGACTATTCTCGGGAGCAAATTTTTGCTGGATTGGGCCCTAAATTTGTCTCATAACTTATGTTAAAATTAATGAATGCTACCATGGAGAGCATTATTTCATAGATAAAATTCCCTTAGACATTAAATATCATAACACCATTTGAGCATGATTTTGAGAAACATCTGAGTTATTTAATAATTGAAAGCATCATCTACTTTAGCAAATCAAGACCAAGACTATAAGCTAGATGAGAGTGGTTTGTCAGTAGTTAGTTTGAATTAAGGTTAATGTAAAGTTTTCATTTAAATTGAAATTTAGCTTGTAAGTTCTTTTAGGTAAAGAGCATTGTTTCTTTTTCTTGGAGTGCTTGCTCATGTCTATTTAACATAGGTGTGTGTGCCGGAAGTATTTCCCTAAGCAGGACCTGTTGGGGCCGACGTCCCCAGCACCCCCTGGAGTAGCGAGCAGATGCCATGCTATATAGGTAATTCCCCAGACCCTCCCTCCTCAGTTCCTTCTTACTGCCAGGGTGTCTAAACTACACCTCTCTGTCGACAGAGAGATGTAGATTAGGCACATCAAAATTGCTAATGAAGCACTAATTCATAGACTCATAGACTTTAAGGTCAGAAGGGACCATTATGATCATCTAGTCTGACCGCCAGCACAGTGCAGGCCACAGAATCTCACCCACCTCTCCCAGAATAATCCTCTCACCTATATCTCAGATATTGAAGCCTTCAAATACTTTGAAGACCCCAAGATGCAGAGAATCCACTAGCTATGATCTGTACCCCATGCTACAGAGGAAGGCGAAAAACCTCCAGGGCCTCATTAGCATAAATATGGCCACCGCTTTTTTCAAAACGGAGTTTTTTTGAAAAAACCCGGCAGTCTAGATGCAGATCTGTTGAAAATAAAGCCTTTTTCAACAGATCCTGTAAACCTCATTTTTTGGAATACAGGATCTGTCAAAAAAGGCTTTATTTTTGATAGATCCACGTCTAGACTGCCAGTTTTTTCGAAAAAACACCGTTGCAAAAAAAAAAAAACGGTGGCCATGTTTATGCTAATGAGGCGTGGGATATTTAAATCCCTACTTCATTAGTAATTCAATGTGCTTGATTTGCATCCTTCCGTCAACAGAGGAATGCAGTCTAGATGTAGCCCCAGTGACAGTGCTTAGAAAAATGTTCTCTAGAGTTAGCTGCAGCAAGCATTCCCTTTGTATTGTTGATACTTCTAATTGAACCTGCTAAGTTCCTGTGCACTGTTAGGCTTTGATTCTCCTAAAGAGACTTTGCCTGGGGGATGGGGCATACCCCACTCTCCTGGCTTTAAAGCACATCTTGAACAAGTGTCGAATTTGCAGGTCCTTCAGTCCCAGAACCATTAAAAAGGGAGCATTTGTCTTAGACCACATTTGATGGAGTCTGCATTTGTGGCTTAGCTCCTCCTGTTGGGCCTGTCTCCAGAGGTGCAGAACTACATTCAGGAGCTCGCCTTCGACGTCAGTGCCCTGTTTGTGGAACAGATGGACACTAAGTTGCATGGGATAAAGTAGTGTTTCTCAACTTTTTTTTTTATATATAAAGTACCCCTTTAAAAAAAATTATAAGTACCCCCAGTACCTACAATTTTCAGACACACACAATTTTTTTCTACCATTGCAACACATTTGTTTAAACAACTTAATTGTAGCCAGGTGGGTGATGAAATTTTTGGGTGTAAAAAGTACAAAAATAATAAAGCACCGTAAAACTTAAAAAAAAAGTTCAGTTTTTTCCAGATTTCAGTTGTGTTGACATACGCCCTGCCCCCCCTCCCCCCCCCAGACTTCTCTCAAGTACCCCTAAGGGTACTTGTACCACTGGTTGAGAAACACTGGGCTAAAGTCAGGTGCCAGACTGTGGGGGAGGGGCCACTAGGGCCCAGAATGTAGAAAATTGTGTCTGCTGCTGGTGCATATGTATTCTCTCTGCTCTAGATGCACAGAGATGGTGGAGTGCTGTGCTGGAGGAAGCAGGGCACAAAGAACGGAAAAAAGGCAAAGTTTTGGCCCAAGCGAGGAGGCATGGGGGTGTCATTTGAGCTCCCTGCCTCAGGTGCCAAAATGTTGTGGACTGGACCTGCCCCCAGCTTGCCTGGATGAGGCCCTCAGGCTTACGGCTCCCCCGCCCCCAAGCTAGCGCCTCTCCCGACCTCCACCATCCTCCTGTGGGGCTGGAGCACGCAAAATCTACTAGCCCAGGCCCCACTAGGCTCTGGTGTGTGAGGGGAAGTGGGGGAGTGTCTTTCTCTATCTCAGTCAGGGGCCATGTCAGTGAGGTTTAGGGTTTTTTTTCCTTGCTTCTCACTTATGTACAGTCTCTGACTGATTATTCTGTGGGTCAGAGACCCTGGACCCAAAACAGGTTCCTCACTCCTGCTTAACAGCATCCCTTTTAGGTCACTGCACACACTACGTGGCATTGTGAGTGACACACTTTCCAAGCTAAAGGAAAGAAACAGTGATGTTGATGACAAAAAAACACATGAAGACCAGATTGAAGCCTGTGACAGGGTGTACCAACGCCACGCTGGGACTGCGAAGGTTAACCCTGGCTACCTGGCAGAGAAGGCCTCGCCTCCACAGCCCTGCTGGGCATGCTCCATCTAGAGGCCAGATGTAAAAGGCCTGTGGAGCAGCTCAGTTGGGGCTCACTGCTGACAAGGAAGAAGGTGCCACAGGAGCTCCTGAGATGGAAGCACAAGGGTACCCAGACGTCATCACCAGTCAGCAAGGAACCGTAGCAGAAGCCCCCAAACTGGAGGGAAGAGCCAGAGAAGTCTATGTAGGAGAGATGGGTAAGAAATAGCCCAGTGTGGGAAGTTGTACCCCAGGTGCATGTTTTGGTAGGATTCTCTGTCGAGCTGGGCTGGGACCTAGTGGAAAGGGTGGGCCCGGGTCCTCCTACCGCTTCCTCACCAGCCCCATGAGGGTCTACCACTGTGGCCTAACTGGCCACTAGGCATGATTGCCCTGCAGAGAGGAGGACGTTATTTTTGACTCTGTGACTGTGGCCTCTAGGTCCCACTGCTCTTTGGGAAGAGGGCATTGCTAGTAATTCTGGCTGCTAGGCCATGCTGCCCTGTGTGAAGGGACATGGTTATTGACTCTGGCCATTGGGCCTCATTGCCCTATGGAAGGAGGGCATTGTTATTAACTCTGGCTGCTCAGCCTGACCACCCTGCAGAGAAGAGGTGTTGTTGACTCCGTGACTGTGGCTGTTAGGCCCAACTGCCTTTTGGAAAGAGGTCATTGCTAGTGTCTCTGGCTGCTAGGCCACACTGCCCTGCAGAAAGTGAGCTTTGCTATTGCCTCTGGCTGCTAGGCCATGCTGCCCAGCAGGAAGTGAGCTTTGCTGTTGACTCTGGCTGACAGCCATGTTGCCTTGTGTGAAGAGGGCAGGGTTATTGACTCTGGCCATTGGGCCACACTGCCCCACAGATGGAGAGTGTTGTTATTGACTCTGGCTGCTAGGCCCCAGCACCTACAGAGAAGGGGCGTCATTATTTACTGAAGCTGCAGGTCTTGCATCCTGTGACAAGTCACAGGTATAATCGGGAGGGGAGGCACAGAGCCCCGACTTCTCCAAACTGGTACACATGTGGGGCTGAGCCTCAAGCGGGGTTGGCATGCTTGCCCCATAACGAGGCCCCAGAATCAAAGAGTAGAGAATAAGAATCAGAGGCCCAAATGTCATGAGAACTGGGTGTAGTATCTCTTGTGATAACAAGAAGTCAGGACTCAGCTGTAGTGAACACATTAGTAATTCTTTACTAAAGCTGCTGGACATGTACAGACTTTGTGGTTCTCCCTGACTCCCTAGTTCCCAGACCAATACAACATGTACTGCTAGGTGTCATTACACGGGACCACTCTAAATCTTGAGCCAAGCAGTCATAGAATGGGCTGCTGACTATGCTACACTGGAGAAACAACAGACATTTAGCTGTTCACTGTTTTCCATGGTTTGTTTTTTAAATTTTTTTCCAGTTATTATAATTTCAGGAAGTTTCCTTTCACTGGCCGACTCATCATTAATTGTATGTCCATTCTTCTTCCCTCTCTTCCCCAATAGAATGCAAAATGTAGGGGATGCACAGTAGTAAATGCAACAACAATAGAAGGATTTGCAATAGCTGATCAGACAGCAATCTATGAAAACAGTGTGAGTTTTTGTCTCTACTCAGCAACTGTGATTCCTCTATACCCTATGATTAAAATCACTACATACTAGTTCCAGCTAAAGTAATTTTCCCTTATATTGAAAAGCACATAGTAATGGGATTTCATCAAGAATTTCTAAATGACTTTGTACCTTACTGCATTCAAACTTGACTAGAGACCCCATATGGTGAGTCACAATAGGCTTAATATTCTATTAAGGCTTCTGTACAGGTTTAGTTCTTTACTAGTGTCTCAAAATTTAGACACATTTTCCCCCTTTATATTGCCACCTTGAGGCATGAATTTGGCATCAAGAATTACTTTAATTTTGGTAATTGCATCATTTCTTTATAATTCTGTCCTCCTCATCCAAATAATCTTATTTTCCTTCCCAACAGACAAGATATGCTCCTCCACCCCTCAAGACTTTGTTGTTTATTTCCTGGTAATCGTCTGATAAAAGAAAAGTGATTTTAGTTAATACTGGACCTTTCCATCTCAGCTCCTGATATATAGCATAGAACCTGTTGTACCACTCAGCTCACATTTGCTCTATTTGAATGCCCCTTGCAACTCTGATCAGCTTAAATGCAAAGTTACACTCTTTTACTTTGTGTGGGTTCAGATAAACTAAGGAATTTAGCAGCCGGTTATCTTTAAAAATACTACATTGTTCTTTCTATTAAAGTTATATAATATAACGCGGTATTTACAGAACCTGAATGGCTTGCTGCTTTTTCCTTACATGATTTCTTTAGATGCTATTACAGATAAAACCTAAATAACATGGTAACAAATATATTATTTCATATGGAACGCCATCAAAAGTGGATATAAGACTTGCTGGAGGATTTCACTGGAAAATTTGCCATAACTTTCTCATAACTCATTGTATGCTTTTATCAAAGATTCCTGATAGAGGAGATGAAAAACTGAATGTGCAGTACAGCAGAGTATAAGGTAGGGACCAGAGAAGATAAACTATTTTCAGGGAGACCATCAGATTTCTTCAGCAGCAGTTATATAAATTGCACCTGATCCAGAAATGTGCCAAGTGCCCTCAACATCCACTGAGCACCTGTCAGTGGTGTAGCCCCCAGGTGCCATGCTAGGGGGTGCCAATTTAGTCCCCCTCTGTTGGACTGTCATTCCTCAGCTCGCCTGCTCGTCCTCCGCCCGTCGCTGGCGGCTGGAACCTCTTCCCCGCCTCTCCACCCCCAGGCTGACCCTCCTCTATCTCGGCCAGCAGGTTAGCGCGTACGGGGGCCTGGCCCCAAACTGGAGGGGGTGGGGGAAGACATGGTACAAGCTCCCTCTCTCCCCCGGGTTGGTCTCAGCTCTGCACCAGGTTCAGGGCCCCACCACATGGCGGTGGGGGTGTGTGCGCAAATTTTGCCTTTGCCCCTGGGCAAATAACACCCTCACTATGTCTCTGGCACCTGTGCAAGATCAGAGCATAAATTATTAGGACTGACCTGCAGCACATCATAAAGCAGGTTCTCATAAAACAGAATGAAAAAAGACCAGGTTGGTAAGATGTCCCAAACACCTTTATTTTTCCCCCCATGATGCTTCATTTATAACTCATGAAACCTACAATCCTTGACATCACAATCAACCCAATACCTATTTTGCTTAAAATATGCACACTGAATTAAATCGTAAAAATGTAACAAGAGAAATTAGAACAAATCTTTCTTGTTTTTCTTTCCTCCTTCTATTATACATGGCATAAACCAGCCTGCAATAATCAACTAGAGCCATTTAGTGTATAGTAGTCTAGTCTTGCTGTGACTAATAGGATGATTGGTTGTATAGCTTCTTTTTAGTTGTTCATTATATCACCCTTACATAAAGTAATTTAATTTCAGTGGGATAATTAGGGTATTTCTAATCTAACTGATAGTCTGAATGAAATGAGATTCTCAGAGGGAGATTTGTGTACCAGGAGATTGGTGACCTTTGGCCCCAATTTTCACACAATGTATTAAACTGACAGCCCTACTTTCAAGCACTGCTGTACTGCATCTTCACAACTTGGGCAGATCTATGTGCCGCAGAAATCAACTTTAAATGAGGTTCCTTTGTCCTAAAGAAATCCCATTATTAAAGGAAACCATAATATCATAATTGAATTACAAAATATATATGTAGAGCATCATTCACTAGACAGAAATGTGGAACCCAAATCTCAACCATTATGCACTACACAAAGCACACTCTCAGGCAGCCCCTCACAAGACAACCTCTAAAATTCAACATTAATATGGCTTATCCTGTAATTATTTAATACATATGTCAGTGAAAAACTGATCTTTTCCCAATTTCTCAGAAACAAATGCATGAAGTAGTATAACAGGCATTTTCGACACTACTGATAAATTGGATCGATGCTCTACTGCCAGTATGAGCTAAAAAGGAACAAGTTTCAGTGATACTTGTGAGACACTGTAGCTGTCAAGCAGCACAGGATATCTGCTTGACTATAACAAAGTAGGACCCATTCCTACTTACATTTTAGCTTTAATTCATAGCTCTCATTCTCCTATGCTCCCGAAATACCAATGCTGCAGTCTTCTATGAATGGGTTCTCAAACTTTATTGCACCATGAACTCCTTCTGACAACAAAAATTACTATATGACCCCAGGAAGAGAGACTGAAGCCTGAGCATGGGCATCGGGTAAGAGACCCGCTGGGGAGGTCAAGCCCCAGCCTCTTCCACCTGAGGGCAAGCCCCATGAACTCCCAGTCCGGCTCTCCCCAGCGGCAATGTGAAGAGGCGGGACTGCTGTGCCACAGCCCTGGCCCTTCCCTCCCTGGCAGCCACGTAGAGAGGCGAGGCGGCCACAGCCCAGCCCTCCCCAGTGGCCACATGGAGGACTGGGGCTGCCACACCACAGCCCTAGCCTTCCCCGGCAATAGCCTCAGCGTTAGGTGGTTGGGCATGTAGTTAGTTTTGGGAAGGCTGTGCCTTCCCTTGCCTACATTACCAACCACGCATGAGCCTACCAGAGCCCTCCTGCCCTTGGGGCGGGGGAAGCAAAGTCAAAGCCCGAGCCCTACCAGCCAGGACTGAAGCCCTCTGGCTTTGGTCCCAGGCCACCACAAATCTAAGCCAGGTCTGGTGACCCATTAAAATGGGGTCATGATCCACCTTGGGGTCCTGACCTATAGTTTAAGAAAAGCTTCCCTGCAGGATTCGTATTCCACGGTTTTTAATTTAGGGCCCAATCTAGTGCCCAGCGAAGTCAAAAAGAATCTATTTACTTCCATTGGACTGTGCCTCTTCATTTTACATAAGCATTTTATTGGCTTCCAATGCCCTACCCTACTCTCAGGAAACTAGATTTGGCCCATAGGGTGCAAACTCATTGATCAGGGACCTTCTTGTCTTTAACTTTTTAAACCACCATGCACATTTGTACATTTCACCCCTAAAATCCTAAAAAAATACACTCGTTTGCTAAATAACCTGAAGTTCAATAGCATAATACACAATCCGAATATCCATTTTAGAGGTTACACAAAAGGCTATGCAAACTTCTTTTTCTTAGTTTTTAATTATCTGGATTGCTTTAACATAGCCAGGGATTCACTGGAGGCTGTGCTGTTTTTCAGACTATTTTGTACCAAAGCAGCAAAGACCAATGTAGCAATGGGTTTGAGGACATTCCAGTTGATTTCAAAATAATTAATTCATATACAAATAAAAACCAATTCAAATATTCAATAGGTGGCACCATGTGACTATACACATATTAAATGCTATTTACCACTATTCTGCCCTGTTTCATCAAACTCAGAATAATTTAAATAGAAAATATATTCATTTCTTCTCTATAGAGAAACCTCAGCATTTAGGTTTAGAGGTCAGGGAGCTACATATGTAGAAATTTAAATTTTATATTCAGATGTAAATATAAACAGTAGATTTCTAGCAGCAGAGTTTTTTCTCTACAATGAGCATCTTCTTAATTTTAAAAACATATGTTTAGAAAATCCCAGCAAACCGCTGAATGTTACCTGAAGGATTCATCTTTGATCTACTACCACAAGGAGAGCCCAGTGAAGGCTAAAAAGGCAAAAACTGCAAATTTAGAAAGAACCTACCTTAATTTTTAACCTTCACTCAAAATGTCTTGGTTTAACAATATTCGATAATAGCTATTTGTGTTTTTATTTCTTTTGCTGCTACTTATACATTCTATCACGTCAGATCGTTTCCCTGGAATTCGTTGCTGGTAAGTCCCTAACCTGAAAGATGGTACTGGCTCCATTGTGACAATCTTGTCAAGGCCTATTTAGGAATCTCTTCAGTTCATGGTTCACTGACTAGATAGACTAAGGAAGCCATTCTAGTTTAATGGGCCAATGTAGATCTCTCAGACAAAAAGTATATGGGGTATACTAATGGTTCAGGGCCATTTTCTGCTTTGGGGCACAAATAAAGTCTAAAATTAGTGTTTGTAGATAAGAAAGTTCTGATCCAAAAGTTGTTTAAAAATTACAATGTATTTACAATGCCTTTTTTACTGATGGCCTCATTTGATGGTTTTCTGAAAAGTCTGACAAAATAGTCTTGGCAGTCAGGGTGAAAATATAAGCATGAGCTCCATGGATTCAAGGATGAAATAACGTTTCACTATGGTAATGATGGCAGGGTGTGCCAACTCTGTACTGTGCCACCGGGGCCTAACCTTTTGTGCATGCTTTAGGTAGACAGGACAGAAAAAAAGGAGGCAGTCCCGCTCCCTCTGGACTGGCTGAGGAGAAGGAAAGACATGTGCTGCAGGTTCCAGCAGAGGAACCTGCGACTCTTCAGGCGGTTGGGACTGTGGACTGGGACTACGTTGTGGCCAACCTGCCGACTGTTGAGACTGACTGGGACAATATGGCCCTTATGGTAGGAAATGACTCAGGGAAAGCACTTGAAGTCAGTGCCTGAATTGGGGATTTACCAGCTTCACAGAGCTCTGGCTCCAAACCTGGTGAAGTGGGGTGGCTCCACGATTTTCTACTCCTCTTTCCCACTGCACTCATCACTAGACATGACTTCAGGGGATCCTAATTAGAGACAGAGACTTTGTTCACACTGCTAAGTTTACAGCATTGTAACTTGATGCACTCACTGGGGTATTTTTTTTCATAGCACAGTAAAGTGGCAGTGAAGACAGGCTCCAAGCTTTCGATATGCCATGCCCCAGGGGCTGAAGACTGTTTGCTCTGTCCTACCTGATGGGTCAGAACCCCCAGCTTCTATTGTTTGCCCTAGCCTCAAGGTTCAGGAAGCATAGACTGAGTGTCTGAGACACTCCCTTTCCCCATGAAAATTGCCTGTACAATTGGATATACACTTGCATTTTGTTTGCACACTGAAAGTAACAGTTCTCCAGTCCTATCAGCAAGCATCTATTTCCATGCCAAAGTAAGATAGTCTTTTACCATTGGGCTGCTATTACAAACCAGGTCAACAAACCAGCATGAGCTGCTCCAGCGTCCAGCTGAGCGTCTCTCAGGTAAGGTGCAGTCATACAAACCGTCACCAGAGGGCGCATGGGGAAAAAACAGTGAGGAAAGGAAAAAACCCTGAAGGCTGCCAGCTCCAACAGAGAAGTAAACAAGAAAGGTAAAGACTCTGGCAGCTGTTCCTCTCCCCTCCCAAGTGACCATATTTTTTTAAAATAAAACAGCCTGGAGAGGGAGGGCTTGCCCAAGCTGTCCCCCCACCCCCAGCCCTGGCAGGGCTCATCCAAGCCACCCTCTCTTTGCCTCCTGGGGCTGGGACTGACCCTCCCCCCACATCTGATTCTGGGCCTGAGTCCCCCCCCCCCGAACTCTGCACTGCCTATGGTGGGGTCTAACCCCGCAACCCAGGGGGTGACCCCTCCCCTGAGCTTGGGGGTTGACCCTCACCCCTAAGCCCTATGCCAGCTGCAGTTGGGTGCTGAGCCTCCCTAAACTCTGCACTGCCCAGGGCAGAGTCTACCCCCCTCTGGCCCTGTGCCGCCTGCAGCTGGGGCTGAGCTAAAAAAGGACTCTTTTGAACAGGACACACATATATTGATTATATAGAAGAATTTAAGTTCAACTTTCATGACAGAATTTGCACTACAATACTTCAGTGAGGTGAACTGCAGGTTTGTTTGTTTTTTACAGTGTAAATGTTTTGTATAAAAAATAAAGTGAACATTACACACTTTGTATTCTGTGTTGTAATTGAAATCAATATATTAGAAGATGCAGAAAACATCCAAAAATATTTAAATAGATAGTATTCTTATTGTTTTAATCGCGTGATTAATCACGATTACTTTTTTTAATTGCTTGACAGTCCTAAAACATATGGTTTCTCTTACCTAAGGACCCCACCTTGAAGAGAATTTGAAGCATAGTTCAGAGTGTCATCAGCTCACAGGCATATTAATCAGAACGGAGGATGCTCAGTGCCTCGCAAAGTACGTTCACCACCTTGCACGACTGGTCTCTACAAAGGGACAGAGTCATTTTAATTCAGTAGCAGAAAATTACCTTTTTGTAATGACTGATAGTCTCAAGTTACAGTGGGGGAGGTCTAGGTTGGATGTTAGGAAAAATGATTCCCCGAGGATGATGAGGAAGCACTAGAATGAGTTACCTAGGGAGGGGGTGGAATCTCCGTCCTAGAGGTGGATTTAGAGGTTGGCAAAGACCTGGTAGACGAAAGTCTCTTCTTCCACACCAGATTAGGCGCTAGTGAACTTGCACACTGTTTTTCTGCCCTGGAAGGCTCGGTAAACCCCTCCCCATCCCGAGCTGAAGGCTGAAGAGCCTTATCGAAAAGGAGCATGCAGAGCTGTATCTCTCTATTTCAATGAGATCAGGCAGTTAACTTGCTGCAGTGAGGGCATTTTTGTGGACTATACCTCTCACCAAGCCAGCGAATGCAGGAAAAGTGTCTATCAGAGGCTGACAAGGCCCTGCGGCATTTGTCACATTTTTTAATACCAGGGGAGTTGGGCATGGTTCACTGACTCATGTAAAATAAAAGATATTGTTTTCTCTTTCCTGTCGTTTGATTCATTGTTCTTTTTGTATTCTATTATTTTTATTTTATTTTTCTGCCTTTTCTTCTTGTTCTTCGTGTGTGTGAAGCCGTGAGCAGCTCCCCCCCTTTTTTTGTTAAAATAGAATGATAACAAGTATAATTGACCTAACTAACTCCAAAACCACTTATCACTATTAAAACTAAGGGAAATAACAACTAACTAATGAAGGCAAAAATCTGAGGTAACTCTCTGAGGAGAGAAGTTCACAGTTCCATCTTCTGCCAAGGGCAGTAACAAAGGAATTGAGGAGGGGTCGGACCACGTGCGCAAAGCAACGGGTGCAAATGGCACAAGACAACTGGTGTGCATGCGCAGCCCAACTAGCTAGTGCTGCGCAAAACTCTGATCCGTGGCGCTGGGGCAACCCAACACCTACAGTGGAGCACCCACGGGGACATCATCCGAAGAACAACCATGAAGTTGTAACCAAATTCCATTTAATTTCATTCTTACCCTTCAATCTCCCAAGATTTCCTGTATGTTTTAATTTAGATATAACACAGCTGAACTGTTGCATCATACTGAAGTGTTCTGTCAGACAATTATATCTCATCTCAGAAGATAACCATATTTCAGCAGAGATTCTTGCAACTTTTGATTGTAAATTGTTAAATTCTTAACACACTTTGGATTTTTCTAGGATAAAATTGGGTATAAATGTGAGATGATAGTATTACAAAATTCAATAAGTAAATTCTTGCACTTAGCTAGAGTATGTTAGCTTATGACATAACTTCCTGGTGTGGTAATTTTTAGTTATTAAAACACAAGAATGTACTTATAAAAAGATTTTTTGCCATATTTTTACAGAAATCTACACAGTACTTATCTGCATACATTCTCTCACCATATTTCAAGACAATGAGAGATTTCTTTACCTCTTTTCTGCAATTCTTTTGTTTCTACTGATTACTAGATTCACATCCCAAGAGTAAACAAGGTGGAAGAAGTCTCATGTCCATTGTTCCACTTTCCGTCAGGGAGATTTGAAGCAAACTAGGCCTCACAATAAGTTTTCTAACCTAGATAAGCAGGCCTAAAGATATCTGACAGCTGTTTCACGCTCTTCATCATCATCTGAAACAATCAGTACGCATTAGAGAGTACTTTTCCCTTTACAAAGGTGATAATTAGATAACAAGCTGAGATTAAGGTAATTACGGTTAGACAGCTGGCAAGGCAGCACAGTCATGTTGAAATATTGTTGATACTTCAGCATCTGGTTCTAATAACAGCACAGACTAAAAGATTTTACATTAATTACAACACATAATTTAATATAAACATATTTAATTACAATTGATGAGCGATAAACTGTTCAAGAATTACTTAACCCCTTCCACACGTCAACATGATTGGAACCTCATATACTTCTTTCCACTTTAGGAACAAGCTGAAGTCAACATGAAAGGTTAGGAATTTCTTGCTACTTTTAACAAGTGACTACTTAACATATCAATAATGGAGGTTGTCGTCTGAAGCCAGTTTCTAAACACATAAAATGATGGCATACTAGAATTTAGAGTCTAGAATTAGGGACAGTCACACAATTTGATATAAAAAAAAAATTACATAGGTTGATTAATTTGCTCTTTTTATGCCCTTGTCTGACACCTTCTAGAATCAGGAAATTCCTGTTCCTAGTCATTCTTCTTTTCTCAGGTTCAAATACATTTTCACACTTGTATCTGGTGAGACCCATGCTTTATTTTTGACAGTCAATTAGGTATCTTATTAATCCATCCTCAGATTTCTGAGAATGTCTCAGGTGACAAAAAGAGGCAAGTACATTATGTCTAGCCTTCAGCAGCATTAAAATCAATAAAACCAGTTTGAGAAATTAGTACTAGTGTAGAGGGGAAAATCCAGTTATTGTATAAATAAACTCAGTCCATATTAACTCTGATTTCTGTAACCATTTGCCCCTACAAAATTTCCAGCAACCAAACCCAAGGAGGTGAAACTGTAAGATTAGCCAAAAGGACTCAGAATATATTTTTCTGCACATAACATCACATTTCCTAAAAATGTAACTTTGTCCTCTATAGGGATGTTTGAGTGTAAGTGGATACTTATCAGTTAACGGTGTCGGTTACATTCAGCGAAGCTGCCGCCTTAGGAGCCAGATGGTAAGGGTTGCCATCTCCACTCCGAGGTTTCAACTACACTGCCTTTTTTTGCGGAAGAGGATATGCAAATCACACTCTCGCTTGCATATCTTCTTCCAAACCTTTTTGCGGAAGAAAAAACAGAACTATGTAGCACTTTAAAGAGTAACAAGATGGTTTATTACGTGATGAGCTTTCGTGGGCCAGACCCACTTCCTCAGATCAATATGTGGAAGAAAATCGGCACAACCATATATACCAAAGTGATACAATCAAAAAAATGAACGCATGTGAAATTGACAAATCAAATTTTAGAACAGAGTGGGGGTGAGGGGGAAAGGTTAGTTTCTGTGAGGTAATGACATTAGGGGTGATAATTGGGGAAACTATCTTTGTAATGGGTGAGATAATTAGAGTCTTTGTTGAAACCCATACAGAAAGTGTCAAATTTAAGCATGAATGACAATTCTGAAGCTTCTAGTTGAAGTCTGGAGTTAAAGTCTCTTTGAAGCAATATGCATGTTTTAAGGTCATTGAGGGAATAATCAGTCTGGCTGAAATGGCAAGCAACAGCTTTCTCTCTGTGAGAGAGTCTTATGTCTGTTTTGTGTGCATTGATTCTTTGGCGAAGTGTCTGAGACGTTTGTCCAATGTACATAGCAGACGGACACTTTAGGCACATGATGGCATAAATTATATTTCTTTTTCGCAAGATCCTATAAACCTTGATTTTTGAGGAATAAGGGATCTTGCAAAAATGTTTTTTTTCCCCGACAGATGGCCCTGTCTACACAGGGCTTTTTAGCGGCAAAACCTCTTCTGCAAAAAGATTCGGAAGAAGATATGCAAACGAGAATGCAATTTGCATATCCTATTCTGCAAAAAAAAATGGCAGTGTAGCTGTAGCCCGAGCAAAGCCTCCTTCCCAAGAGCCAGGAAGGCAAGGTTTTAGTGCTTAGTTTATTTTCCCTCCATGGTGTCCTCAGCTAGAATGGTGTATTTACAAATCAACAACAAAAACATGTGGAAACCAAAAAGAGGATCCCTACCAGAACAGTCAAATGTATGGCCTAAATAAATTGACCGTGCCCTTTCCATTTAACCTATTTTGAGTAGAAATGCTTTTACTTGCACTCTTTTTTTGCCAGATTCCCAGTGATTTCATTTTTTATATAAATGGGTGTGTCCTATTACAGCTAAAAGTTTGAAACTATTCAAATTTCTCATTAGAATTACAGCTCAGCCAAACATCTACAGACATTTTCATGTTATAATAAAACCTCACCAATCTATACAATGCCCCTTCCTGCCCAGAGCATAACCAGAATAACTCTAGTAAGTAGGGCATGGTAGCACTGCTCCACTTTTGCCAGTGAGACTACACTATACCGTAGAGAATGTACAGCAGTTGCCCTTAAAACCTGTTAGCTTCTAAGGTCATTAAAATTATGTTTCTTTTCCTTAGATGTTCTGAATATTAAGTAGAAGAAAGTTTATGCAATTCTGTGTTAATGTTGTCTACATAAAAAGGAAAACTTAAAAAGTTATAAGTGCATCAAAATCGATCTACCTATTTATCATTCACCAAGCTTGTCCTCATGCCTGGTCTACAAAAACATTTAGGTCCACTTGAGACCCAGGAATAGTCTCAGCTACTGCCAGGAGATTTTGGACCTCATCAAGGCCGCTCTCCAAGCTCCAAACCAGCAAACAGAACGCAGACATTTATGCAAAGATCACAAGTTAGTGAAGAAAGGCCATTCTAGGGATTCCCAGCAGTGCAAAGTCAAAATCAAGACGCTGAGGCAATCCTACCACAAGGCAGAAGAGGATAGTGGACAGTTTGGTGCTGCACCTCACAGCTGCCACTTCTATGAGCAGTTGGCTGCCTTTGCGGGAGACAGGTACCAGCTTCCCAAGCGTGACCATGGGGTCCAGCCAAGACACTCCTGGCATCACCATAAAGGAGAGCATGGTGGCAGAGGGGGAGGAGAAGGAAGAGGAGACTGGCCAATCAGTGATCAGTGAGAGCCAAGAGCTCTTCATGATGCTGGAGCCAGTCCTCTCATCCCAGGACGTCTCCCAGTTAAGCACTGACCCCGGGGAGGGCACTTCTGGTGAGGGCATAATTTTTTTCTTACTGCAAGCAGCTTAATGCAATTGCGCGAGATGTGTGAGGCACTTCGTGCCTACTCAGTGCGTGGGGCCTGAAACAGCATGTTAATGTGTCTGCAGATGGAGCAGTTATTTATTTTAAATTTGTTAATCAATTTTTTTATTTCTTGCTGTTTCTCACATAATTTTTTATCTTTGTATTATGATTCTGTTACTCTGCACTCCACAATTACAAAACAGAAACATTATTTTATAAAATTAGAATAATCCTGAACCATTTAAGGAAAAATTTTCACTTATTTTACAAAATACTTTTTTCAGTACATTGAACTTTTCTCTATGCCAGAGTAACTCTAGGTAGCCCACAGTAATTGCTGTCCAATCAGACATGGATTTGTCTACACCACAAGTTTTTGTGGCAGAAAAAATGCTAATGAGGGACTCATTAGCATGAGTCATGCTGTCATTAGCATATTTTTGCCATTGCTTTTTGCATAAGGGGGTTTTGCACAAAAAGAAGCAGTGTAGCCGCTTCCATTTTGCGCAAAAAAACCCTTTTGCACAAGATCCTTATGCCTCCCGGGGAGAGTCCGTCATTAGCATATTTTCTGCCACAAAACCTTGCAGTGTAGACATAGCCACAGAGTATGTAACTCTATTGCCATATATAGGTTGAGTGATTTAGTGATTTACATACTAGGCAGAACAGTGGATTTTATGTATGACAATCAGAATTAGATACCTTACTCATCTGAAATTTGTTGGCAGTTTCATGTTTTTATCTAAACTATTCCTTTTGCTCAATTATGTCCCTTTTCTAAGGGACATAAACCATGCTCAGAAAGTAAGATTAGTATTTGCCTTGTCCATAAGAGCCCCATGCAGTTAACCTTAGACATGGCAGTTATATAGAACAAAATTAGCTACATACACCTAGATCCAAATCCTGCAAAATTTTAAGCACAGAACTGACTTCAGTAGAATTATTTGTGATTTTAAAATTATGCACATGCATAAATGTCTGCTACACTGTTACTGAAGTAAGGATCGTTCTGACAGGCTCTTTGGCTTTTAACAAAAGGCCAAAGGGTTACAGTAACAGCTCCTCAACAAACCCCCTGAGGTGCGATATCTGTATCACAAATGGGTTTGATAGTGCTTCATGAGAAGCCAATATTAGTGCTTGCCAAAATCCACAATAGAGGACTTGTTGCAGTGCCTTGGCAATATTAAAAAAAAAAAAAATAAAAAATAAAGCTCTGTCCATCATCTAAGAGAAGAAGTTGTTACTGGCTTACATGAACTAATGTGGATTACTGAGGAATATTTCATTCAGCCTGCATATAATTATTGTTTACTTTTAAATATCGATTCCAACACAACTGATGCCTAAAGGAGTTTTAAGAGAATTATGTGTAAAACTAAATGTACTTTAAATACTGCCCAAGAGATTAAATACTTGTGTCTTTGCTGCAGTGGTATCTCAGGCTTTGCCTACGTCAGCAACTGAGAGACAAACCTTTGGGTTTCCACAAGTGATTAAAAAATAATCCTGAATGATAAAAGCTTTGTCAAGGCAAGGATAAGTGTAAACAGTGTTTTGTCTTGCAAGAGTGCTCTCCTGCCAACAAAGCAAGCACCACTTGTGAGTGGTAGAAGATTTTTGTGGGCAAAAGTGCTAACAAACAGTGTCTGTCTTTTAGCCACACAACTGAGTTGATATGGCCATGCTGCTAAAGCCAGTATAAGTGAAGAAAAATCCTCAGTTTCATGTTTGCCTCATTCTAGGTCACTGGGACATACAAGAGTGAAGAAGAACATGCAAAAACATTCTTACCTATTTAACCCCAAAATGGCTTCAAAATCACCCACAGTAATAATTATACAAAAGGAAATCTGGGAGCAGTCCCTGAGAAACAGCATACATACCTGATTAGAAAATAGTTGATCATAGTGCCAAAGTAGCTGTAGTAGACAACATTGCTTGCATGCCCATGCTGATCATTGTCTTGCCATCTTGTCTGTATTGGTAAAAAGTAAGCATATGTAGCACATTTTCTGTAATGGTCCTCAGTGTTTGACTGCACTGACGAGGCAGCCATGTCATGGATATTACCAAGCACCAGAAATCTTTGTGCAAGTTTCATTGTTTTGAATCACATCAGAAAAATTCTATTTAAAAAACAAAGGACAAGAGAGATAGAGAAAAAATATATTACCTTGGGACTATATTTATAAAACCACACAAGCCAGAGGCTAGGCAAAAATGCCTACTTAAAAACTAGAAATTGAATCATACAATCATAGAATCCCAGGGTTGGAAGAGACCTCAGGAGGTCATCAAATCCAACCCCTCCGCTAAAAGCAAGACCTACCCTAACTAAATCATCCCAGCCAGGCCTTTGTCAAGCCAGAACTTAAAAACCTCTAGAGATGGAGATTCTACCACCTCCCCAGGGAACCCATCCCAGTGCTTCACCACCCTCCTAGTGAAATAATTTTCCCTAATATCCAGCCTAGACTTCCCATACTGCAGCTTGAGACCATTGCTCCTTGTTCTGCCATCAGTCACTACTAAGAACAGCTTCCCTCCATCCTCTTTGGCTCCTACCTTCAGGTAAGGCTGCTTTCAACCCCTCCTCACTCTTCTCTTTAGTCTGTAGACTAAATAAGCCCAAATCCCTCAGCTGCTCCTCATAAGTCATTTGCTCTAGCCCCTTAATCATTTTGGAGGGGACACTAGTACCTATATGCCTCAGGTATAATAATGACTCCACTGTGCCAATTAAACTTCAATGTAAGGTGTATAAAAAGCTTTAGGAATAGAGGTACATATTAATTAAAAGCTACACGACTCTCCTGTCATAATTCAGCCTTTACTACTGTCAGAACATTCAGAAAACAAGCACATTAATTGCCAGAAGCTCTCAAGTTTGTCTCCTGCATCTATATTGCCCACAAAGCAAACAATTTCCTCTGACCTCTGTACTCATTTATACACTGTTTTCATTACTGTGATATTCAGTCCAGCAGAGGTGGGATGTGTTCATTTTATCACCTATCATTTCCTGCATTCCCTGGGGGGGCATGACCTTTGCACACAGAGTAGAAGCATATAGACAAGTCACATGAAGGGTCAGCAATTCATTCAGCCTCAAAGTACATCTTGTTTAAAATAAAAATCTAAGTTTCGATACATGTACAGGACGTTCATAACCCTGTTCCTACTCCTCTATAGTCTGCTCATTCCTCAGTCCTGCTTGCTCCCCTGACTTCTTCACCAATTCCCAGCAGTTTGTGCCTTTTAATTTAGAAGCATACATCTGAACAAAATAAGCCAAGTGACTTCCCCCGCTTCTCCTCTTCTTCCTTAAAAATTTCCCTAAAAACTCATCTTTTCCACAAAGCATTCTACTAACTATTCAGTGATTTGCTCTGTACCATCATTGATGCTTTTTAGATTTGATGAGCTTCAGGGACAACATTCCTTTGTTTCATAAGTTTATCTATTCTAAAGCACCATGAATGCTTACTGCCCAATACATGAAAATTGGTTGTGATGAGAGTTCCAAGACACAAATCAAACATGAATTGGGCCATGGAGAAATGTGAGACTCAAACTCTGATTGAGGATAGACATATTTCAGGTTGGAGTTGAATATTTCACATCAATTTAATTCTAGCCAACCCAGAGGGAAAGCTAGTTTATCAGAGATAGACCCCAACAAAAATGTAGATCTAAAAAAAAAAAAAAAGTATGAATCCAGTTTGTACTATGTGTTCCAGCTCCATCATTACTGTATGTGATTTCCTTATAACTATGTTTACAATTCAGAATGTTCCAAAAAGACACAACCTAGTTCTGAGTCAAGGACAGAATATGATTTTATTTCTTTACACTTAAAATAGATCCAAAAAGAATCTTTGGCATCAGGTGGGAACTAAAACAAGGGAATATTTAAAAGTTAGCATTTCTCTCATAACCATTTTAAAGCAATTTGCATCCATCATTTGCTCTTACTGGTTACATATATGCTAATGTCATTGTCCACCCATATGAACATACTCACAGTATTAAAACAGAAAACCTGCATGAGGCTGAAGAATAGTAGGCAGGTTTGACAGACACATGATCAGAAGGTAGGGAACTATTTAATAAAAAGTAGCTAAAAAGAATTGTCGTGGTAGGAGTTGTTGCACTGCAGTGTTCTGTGCTAACACAGTTTGATCCTTGATGGACATATTTTTCCTCCATTAGATCTCTGCTTCATGGTTTTCTCAAGAATCTAGAAATAGCATAAAGAAAACAGAAATCTCTAGCTTTGCTCTTTCACCTCTGCTGAGAAAGTAAGAGCTTATGGTCAATTTTTAAAATTGCAGACAGCGGTAACAAGAAAACAGAAATTTCACAATGCTATGAATATGTATTCGTTTTGGTAAATGTATACAAAAGCTGACATATAATAGTACATTTTAAGTGTGTTTTCCTTTTACCTAATTTAATGAAAAAGTATTCATCTTTCTGATAGGTGATAATTAATCATTTTTCTGTCATAAACAGAAGATGTAATGTGCAGTATTTAATCAAACTGTGCAATCACAGTACAAGGACTCAAAGCACAAATCCAGTTTACTGAAGTTGCCCACCTATATTATTCTTTATGTCAATTAAAATAAAGACTGCAGAGTACCTAACTTTTAAATTAGCATTGTCTAAAACTAAGTAAATATGGCTTCAATTCAGTAAGGTAATTTTAAACGTATGAGAAGTGTAACTGAAGTCACACACTTTAAGTAGCAAACGGGCTTAAGTCCGTTTGTGAATGGAACCTAAATGTTTAATATAGCAATGAATTTGGAAGTAGATCCTGCCTTTCGTTGTGCTAGTGCATGGGAGCTATAGTCATAGAAGAGACTATAAGGACTTAGGATGCTTCTAAACTGTGCCATCATTCTGAAATAACTTCTGTTATTCCAGAAAAACAATACAGTAAAACTCCATTAGTCTGGCATCCAATGCTTCGGGACTCCTGATGGTCCGGCACCATCAGGAACCCAGAAGTGCTGGGGCAGCCGGACAGGCTTCCCCCATTCAGCTGCTGCTGAAACTGACCAGCAGCTGAATCGGGGAAGCCGGGAGCAGAGCAGCTGAGGTGCTGCCGGGTTGGTCTCGTAGCGCTGTCCCTCGGGGCTGCGGGACCAACCCAGCAGCACCCCAGCTGCTCTTGGGGACGCCTGGGGCAGAGCAGTTGGAGTGCTGCCAGGTTGGTCTGGACCAACCCGGCAGGACACCAGCTGCTCTGCCCCAGGGGTCCCCGATTCAGCCGCTGTTGAAACAGAACAGCGGCTGATTCCAGGAAGCCCGGGGCAGAGCTGCTCTGCCCCGGGCTTCCTGGAATCAGCCGCTGATCTGTTTCAACAGCGGCTGAATCGGGGACCCCTGGGGCAGAGCAGCTGGTGTCCTGCCGGGTTGGTCCCGCAGCGCCGTCCTTTGGCGCTGCGAGACCAACCCGGCAGCACCCCAGCTGCTTTGCCCCAGGCGTTGGGATTCAGCCGCTGCTGAAACTGACCAGTAGCGTCAGTTTCACCAGTAGGCTGAATCCGGACGCCTGGGGCAGAGCAGCCG
Source organism: Pelodiscus sinensis (assembly GCF_052426305.1). Taxonomy (NCBI): domain Eukaryota; kingdom Metazoa; phylum Chordata; order Testudines; family Trionychidae; genus Pelodiscus; species Pelodiscus sinensis. Next base: position 98,515,010 of record NC_143056.1, read on the forward strand.
GGGTGCTGCGGGGCTGGTCTTGTAGCGCCGCCCCTCGGCGCTGCGGGACCAACCTGGCAGGACCCCAGCTGCTCTGCCCCAGGGGTCCCCAAGTCAGCCGCTGCTGATACAGATCAGCGGCTGATTCCAGGAAGCCCCGGGCAGAGCTACTCTGACCGGGGCTTCCTGGAATCAGCCGCTGATCTGTTTCAGCAGCGGCTGAATCGGGGACCCCTGGGGCAGAGCTGCTGGAGGACTTCTTACTCTGTAAGGACAGTATTTTAACACTATTTCGAAATAACTGCCTGCGTGTAGATGCAGACAAAGTTATTTAGAAATAATGCTAGTTATTCCAAAATAATGTTGCTGTGTAGACATACCGTAAGAGAACAGTATGAGGAGTCCTGATTAATATGCCTTTCCAGCAACTACCTTTGCATGGAAAGCTGCTTAGGGGGAATATTGAGTTCAGTCCTTCAGACAGCTGCAACACACACTAAGCAGGGTGCACACTGCTCGCTTTCAAAACAGCAGCAAAGACATTTCCGGCACCTGGGTCTCACCCACTTCATCCACCAAAATTACTATTCAGATGAAATATTTTAGATAATGGCTACGTCTAGACTGGCATGATTTTCCGCAAATGCTTTTAACGGAAAACTTTTCCGTTAAAAGCATTTGCGGAAAAGAGCATCTAGATTGGCATGGACGCTTTTCCACAAAAGCACTTTTTACGGAAAAGCATCTGTGCCAATCTAGATGCGCTTTTGTGCAAAAAAGCCCCTGTCGCCATTTTCGTGATCGGGGCTTTTTTGCGCAAAACAAATCTCAGCTGTCTACACTGGTCCTTTTGCACAAAAGCTTTGCGCAAAAGGACTTTTTCCTGAACGGGAGCAGCATAGTATTTCCACAAGAAGAACTGATTTCTTACATGAGATCGTCAGTGTTCTTGCGGAAATTCAAGCGGCCAGTGTAGACAGCTGGCAAGTTTTTCCAGAAAAGCGGCTGCTTTTGCGGAAAAACTTGCCAGTCTAGACACAGCCTAGATGTAAGCAGGGTCAGGATAAGCTCTACCCTGACATCTGGTGGTGAACTGTGGTGAGTGGTGCAAAGAGACTTCAGGGGCTGATCTCATTTGCATAGATACACCCAATTTGCATAGACACACCCACCCCGCCTAGTATGTGCTCACAGCAGCCCAAATGGTCACTTTGCACACTGTGGGATCCCCAGTCTCTCTGTTATTGAGGCAGGGGGGGATAAAAGTGTTGTTACCCTGATTAAGTGAATCAAGGACAATGGAATGATGGAACTGTTTATGACAGAGGGAATCGCCATAAACTAAGTAGCACTCGCTGGACAAGGGGCATGGGTTCCAAACCAAGTCAAGTTGAGAGAGGCTGGGGACAGGTCTTTGTACCTGGTAGTGGGGTCTTGTCTGAGGGCCTAAACACCACCAATTGCACCCCCTTCCTCCTGTGGAATATCAGAACTAATTTGGATTCTATTTGCACCTCTTTCTCTCTCCACTGTAGAATATCAGAACTAATTTGGATTCTATTAGGAGTCTAGTTGTGAACTGCTGAGTTGACTTCACTGTGGGCCAGTGGAGTACTAGCACTGAGGCTCCTCTATTATGAGCTGAAATCGCTGTGGGGAGCCTGGCACTATACAGCAGAAGAGCTGAAATCACTGGCTACGTCTAGACGGGCATGATTTTCTGCAAATGCTTTTAACAGAAAAGTTTTCCGTTAAAAGTATTTTCAGAAAAGGGCATCTAGATTGGCATGGACGCTTTTCCGCAAAAGCACTTTTTGCGGAAAAGTGTCCGTGGCCAATCTAGATGCGCTTTTCCGCAAAAAAGCCCCGATTGCCATTTTCGCGATTAGGGCTTTTTTGCGCAAAACAAATCTCAGCTGTCTACACTGGCCCTTTTGCGGAAAAGTTTTGCGCAAAAGGGACTTTTGCCCGAATGGGAGCAGCATAGTATTTCCGCAAAAAGCACTGATTTCTTAAAGTAGAAAGTCAGTGCTTTTGCGGAAATTCAAGCGGCCAGTGTAGACAGCTAGCAAGTTTTTCCAGAAAAGCGGCTGATTTTCTGGAAAAACTGGCCAGTCTAGACACAGCCACTGTGTACTGTGGGGAGTCTGGCGCTATACAATGGAAGAGCTGAAATCACTATTGCTGTGGGGAGCCTGGCGCTATGCTGCTGAGCTACTAGCAGAGCAGTTTGCAGGGACAACCAGCAAGCGCAGGCAGACCGCAGAGTGTTTTGTGGGGATGACCAGCGGGTGCATGCGGCCAGCAGAATGGCTGGCGGGGACGCCCTGCAGCCAGTAGGAGCGGCAGCAGACAGCCAGTGGAGCAGCTGCAGGAGCAACTAGCTGGCGGCCAGGGGGCGTGGACCGAGACGGCTGGCGGAGCCAGACAGTTCGTGGGACAGCTGAGGCGGCTCACTGAACAGCAGATGGAGTGTGGTGGAGTGACTTGCATTGACAGCGGCAGTAGAACCCTACGGAGAGGCAGAGCCATCGGTGGACCACGTAAGGTATATCAATCCCCTCTTCCTCCAGGTTGGGATGGTAAAACCCTGCCAGGTGAACTTTTGAACTATGGGGCAGCACTGACCCGGGGCAGAGACTTTTGGGAGTGTTGGACTTTGAGAGATTTTGGGGTTGCTGGACTCAAGAGACTCCTGAGCTATGTCTACACTCGCGGCTTCTTGCATGAGTAATATGCAAATGAGGCTAAGCGTGGAATATCGCCAAGCCTCCTTTGCATACCTAATGAGCCACCATTTTTTTCAGAAGAGACTTTTGTGCAAGAAGGAGCATCTACACTGCCCCTTCTTGCCCAAGAAAAACCTTCTTGCGCAATGCCGTTACACCTATTACTTTTCAGGAAGAATGGCATTGTGCAAGAGGGTTTTTCTTGGGCAAGAAGGGACAGTGTAGATGCTCCTTCTTGCGCAAGAGCCTCTTCTGAAAAAAATGATGGCTCATTAGGTATGCAAAGGAGGCTTGGCAATATTCCACGCTTAGCCTAATTTGCATATTACTCACACAAGAAGCCGCGAGTGTAGACATAGCCTTGGGGTGTTGGATTTTTGGGACTTTGGGTGATTTGTGGCTGGGGTTGGGTCTTTGCTCATGTTTGGTCTATGATTCCGAGTTGTGGTGTTTTCCCAAGTTAATGCTGATGTCGGTTACCTCATGACATCTTGCAGGAAAGAGCCTTTGTTCTTCAGCAAGTGAACACAGTACATACAATTCTGTTGTGTCAACAATCTCCCTTTTGTAAAATGGAATAGTATCATAAGTATATCTTAAAAATACTAACTCAATCCACAAAATCAGTAATTTGGTGTGTTAATTCAAATATTTCATTATGAATTGAAAATAAACAGTTACATGAAGATGGATTCTCATCAAAAACATGCAGAAATGTGTATTAAAGGTCTCAGTCCTGCAACTGGATAGTGCTTGGGTGGATTGCGACATCTGCACAGTGCTCTACTGACTTCTGTGAAGCAGTCCACCTACATGCTTCCATTTGCAAGAACAGAGCTAGGGAAAGAATAGCTATTTGGTTGAAATTTCATATCCTCAGTCAAATTTCTTATACAATCCCAAAAGAAAAGACTGAAGGGACCAAATAACTTCACTGATTTTTTTTCATCAAAATTTGATATTTAATTTTATTTAATATTGAATTTCACACAGAGTTAATATAAGTAATTGAACAGGCACACACTAAGATATAACAATGACAATTTCCTTGTACCTTCAATGAGACCTCACATGATCTTCTCTGTTGAGAATGTATATCAAGCCTGGGCAAAATACCCTCCAGGGGCTGGATCCAGCCCGCCAAGCCACTGGATCCAGCCCATGAACACAGCAGGGAACCTCAGGCAGACTCCCTGCCTGCATCCCGTATGCTGCTGAGAAAAGTGGCCATTGCAGAGCTGTTTGTACAGCTGTGAGTGCAGGGGAGGGAGGAGTGGCTTCATGCACTGCCCTCGCCCCCAGCACAATCCCATTGGCCAGTTTCCAGCCAATGGAAGCTGCCTTTTGTCAACAAGCAGCTTGCAAAGCACCCTCCCCTCAGTCACGTAGCTGTTAAAAAAACACATGGCCCCTGCAGTCAGTGTGGGGGCGTGGTAGGCAAGGAGTCTGCTTGAGAAGGCTGCCGGCTGGGAGTTAAGCAGGTAAGTCTCCCAGCCAGAGCCTACCTCTGGCACCCCAGCCCCCTGATCTACATAACCCAAATCTTCTGTCCCCCTTCTGCACCCATAACCCCTCCCATATCCTGCACCCCAATCTCCTGCTCCAGGTCACAACCCAAACCCCTGCACCCCCTCCTGCAAACCAGTCCCCTGACCCAAGTCACAACCCCTTTCTGCTTTAGGTCACAGCCCAAACCCCTCCACCCCCTCCTGTACCCTAGTCCCCTGCCCCAGGTCACAACCCCCTCTTGTCCAAGATCACCACCCAAACCCCTTCACCCTAGTGCCCTAACCCAGGTCACAACTGCCTCCTTCACTCAAACTCCCTCCCAGACCCCACACCCTCTCCTGCACTGCAAGCTCGTGGCGGACCTGCAGGTCTTCCCTCATCCAGGCCTGTAGTGTGCGGTGCACGGCTTGCAGGGCCCCCAGGTGCTGGTCCCGGTACTCCTGCTCCGTGCTGGCGGTCCGGAGCAGGCCGCGGGTGCGGGAGCATGTCCCGGGCGGGGTGGTGCGCCCTGCACGAGCAGCTGGTGCAGCTGTAGAGAAAGAAGAGAAGTGGTCAGTTCTCCCTGGGGACGCAGAGGATGATGCCCAGCCCCCTCCCCAACTCCGCAACGTGAGGGTGACCATGTCCTGCACCGTCACAGCCGCTGTGCTTGTACAGAGGCCATGGTCAGGATGTCTGGCTCTCCCCGGGACTGGGAGCTGCCCCAAGACCGCACCCATGTCCCTGTGCCATGTATAGTGTGGCCGGGGCGGTGGGGGGGAAGGGGAGATGTCCCCTGCCTCTGTGTAGAGGGGACATATGAAGGGAAATCATCCTGCTGGGTCCTGCCCCGGGGTCGGGAGCATGTCACGTCTCTTTGCACAAGCATGTGCCTATTGGGCAATGGCCCCTGGGTGTCACACAGCTGGAGCCACCTGCCCAAGGGTGGCATGGCACGTGCTCGCACGTGCACAGGTGTCTGCGTGATCCGTGGAAGGCATGGCCCACACGCGCGGTCTCTGGTCTCCCTCCCACCTCCCCCCGCGAACTACTTAATTCAAACTACTTACCCGGTACGGTCTCCCTGGACGACCCTGCTGGAACTGCTGGCAGTGGCCCTTCTGGTGCGCCCAGGTCAGGGCCCTCTGGTCCCGGCTCGATGTCCCCTGGGCTGGCACGGACCGCCCTGCCCCCCAATAGTTGGTGGAGGGCAGCGAAGTAGGGGCAGGTGGCAGCCCCTGCAGCGGCGCCGCCCCTTGTGGCCCTGGCGTACCCCTGCCGCAGCTGTTTCACCTTAATGCGCACCTGCTCCTGGGTGCGCCTGTGTCCCCTGCTGGCCATGGCGGCTGCTATGCGGCCATAGACGGCCGCATTCCTCCTCCTAGTGCAGAGATCATGGATGTTGGGGGCCTGCCCCCAAACCTCAATGAGGTCCATGACCTCCGCACTAGACCAGGAGGCCACGCGCCGTCTACGGCCCCTGGCTGGCCCCTGGGTGCTTGGGGACTGGGCAGGGGATGTCTCGCTGCCACTGGCTGCCTGGCTCATCATGCAGCCACTGGCTCAGGGGCAGAGACTGCTGGCAGGGCTGGCTGACTCTAGTGCCGTCTGGCCAGAGTCTACCCCTTTAAGGGCCCGGGGCTGGGGGAGAGGAGAAGAGTTTTCCTGGTTGTGCCCAAAGAGGCCACCAGGGGGAACCTGGGAAGGGCTAGCCTCCCACTAGTTCGAACTAAAGGGCTACACAGCTAGTAAGTTCGAACTAGGCTTAATCCTCGTAAAATGATTACCTAGTTCGAACTAAGCGCTCCGTTAGTTCGAATTAAGTTCGAACTAATGGAGCGCTAGTGTAGCGCCTATGAAAGTTAGTTCGAACTAACTTTGTAGTGTAGACATACCCTAAGAGAATGACTTTTCTAGACCTCCCACACCCGGAAGACATATACTTAGACTGTATTTTAGACATTTTTTGCACCTGTCACTGCGATGTCTAGATGCCACAAACTGAGACCTTAATAATTAATTGTATTACAGATTTGCAATGAGAAATATTGAGAGTTAGTGTGAGAAAGAACTGCTTGTTCGAAGGACACGTGTGGGCGTTCACTTTCACGAATGCTAAATATATACAAAAATTTTAAAGAATAAAATAGGTAAAAAGAAAACTTGAGAAAAGTTAGAAATAGCCAATGCTGGGTGAGGGTATGTTAGTAGACACCCAACAAGCCATAGGCAGAATTATCCTGGATCCACACATATTACTTCAAGCTTACTCTAACTTACATATATGTAACCCCATTTAAAATGATAGAGTTGTACAGGTTCTATTAAGAGCTAAATTTAAATATTTGACATTTAAATCTCTCAGCAATATTGATAGAAACTCTGCACATCTAAGAACACAATACTAGAGTTAAGATTCACCATATAGAACGGATAGAATTCTGCCCAAAGTTATTACCCTGTTTCCACATATTAATCTAAAATGATGTTCCTAGAAAAATTAATTTAGTTATTTACTGCTTGCTTTACTACATTCTCATTGCTCCTGAAACACGCAAGATTCATTCTAAAGACACAAAGCAACATGCAGCAAGTAGGTCAAGTAACTCTGCTAACTTTCTGCCCTTTTTTCCTCCAGTTTTATTAGTTTGTACTAATTTATAGGAGAGTAATGTTATATTTTTCCTATCATAAAACATATCCTGAGATCCATATCTAATTTTGAGACCCTCTCTTAATGTAAAAGGGAAAACAGCACAACATTTGTTTAAAGGCAAAAATAAAACATTTGCATTTCACTTCAAGAACATCCAATCTCTTTTTAAATTAAGATGCCAGAGCAACTAGATTGCCATTTAAATCAGATAGCAAAATTAGTCCAGGTATAAAGTAGGGGAGAGGAAGTGGTAAATAGCTTATGAATTCAACTGCAGACCAAGGATTCCTTGTAGATTTTCAGTTCCAGCCAATTAGATAGATAAATGGTAGTTCACCTACTACACATCGGTAAACAAATATTTTTCAGCAAAAGCCTCTCCTATGCATGAAGTTGGGCCAGTTTAAAATACCATTGAGAGCGGGGGTGTAGTGATGTGTCTTAGTATTAGAATTCAGAATAATCCTTGGCAGGGCACTAATGAAAAAAACCAACTAATTCTGACCATTTATCATAGTAACAGAGACATTCATATTATTAATGTCAACATGATCTAAAACTGAAAGCACAGCCTTAGCCACAAACAGTAACCTAAAATGGAAGCAAAATTATTTTCTTTTCCCTTAGACAAAGCTTAACAGCTTTCACATTTTGAGTTAAACATTGAAATGTGTAAATGAAGGCTGATCCCAAAACCAGTGCATAGGAAGCAACCCATGCTACAGAGACATCAACTCACATCCAAAAAAGACCTCTCCTGTTTACTTTGAAAAGCACATGCTTTTGGGGTCAAATCCTGCATGCCTTATTTTGGGCAAAATCCCCCTATACTTCAATAACAGTTTTGCCTGGCTAAAGTCTCAGTAAGAAGGCAGAATGTAACTCTTTCCTGTTAGGACCCTATTACAACTGTTAACTCTATTGGTTGCTATTTCTTGTATCAGAACAGTTCTGTTTCTATGATTTGTGCTTTCCTGCTGTACCAATGATTCCTTACAAAATGGCCAACTCTGACTAGATGTTATGAAATCTTCTCACCAGACAACATCCAATTGAATGCCTTGTTGTCATCTATAGCATTACATGACAAGTTCTGCTCCCATTATAATTAATGGGAGTTTTGCCAAAACCTTAAATGGCATTATTATGACTAGTCTTTCATGGCATACATTACCCACATAGTTATTACTTGTTTAGAGACCACCCAAAACTGCAAATATGCAATAAAAAGGGCCTAATTGCATAATTATTTACAAGAGTATTTAATCTACTATATTTCTTATAATCAGTATTAGACAATACAGTAGGTCCTAGGTATGCCCACATACATCACACAGTTCATTAAATCAATATTTGTCTGGCTATATTAAGAGTGGTCTTGGGATTCAGAAAATACATAATTAAAAAAAAAAGATGACAGAAAATAGAAAGTGGAAATAAAATTAAATCCAAGAATAAAACTAGATTATGAATATAAAGGTGGTAAACAATGGCATTGTAATAGGATCTGTACAAATCCCTGACAAAAAGATGTGTTCTGAGAAAACAGATGCATTACCAAGCTGTAATTCTGAATACTGAATACAATTCTGTTTCTAAACTCTCCCCCCACCAAGGCACGAGGCTGAGATGTAATAGTGTACACAAGTGGGGTGTAAAGTCAATGGGATTACATTTTCCTAATTATTTTCTGCTTGAGGTTTACATCACATACACAAAATGAGATCAGCCGGGACTTGCCTCTCTAACAAATCACTCAGACTTAAACATTGCTCACATAAACAAAAGGGGGTGGGGGAGCTGAGGCTGAGAAAAGACAGAGAAGTGCTTCTTCAATCACAGTTGCAAGGAACAAAAACCTGGAGGGGGAAAAAAGCTGTTGGACCGCCACCAAATCTCCCCCACTAGAGACAAGAGCCCATCTGCTGAGCTCTGCAACTTAGCTTTAACTACCATTCAACTCGCGTCTCTGCAGAGATCAATCTGCAGAGCTGGCAGATGGACCCCTGCTTCCCTGAGTCGCTGTGTTATTTGTTTAATAAATTTAATTAATATCCATACTGCACTGGATTGCTCCCAGAAAAGGAGCTGAAGCTCTCTCTTTCCCCAATAGCTACATGATGAGTGATTTCCCAGAAAAGACCAGATAACAGTGCCCTTGGGCTACTGAAAAATTAAAAGTGCCATGTGCTTGCATTGCTTTGCACGTATTAATTTTTTGCAGTGCTCTAATGTGTTCTTGAAGGCTATTTTAACTTTATGAAAATATATGATTTTGAAAACGTCTGGAATTCATTTTGTTTTAAACTAATTACAAAATTAGCTGGAATAAAAAAAGCATAAAATCTAATTTCACCTCCAACAATTTTATCTATTTGGAAAAAAAATGCATTCATAATGAGGAAGTCCCTTCTGGCCTACATCTATTCTTACAGTTTTGCTAACAAGTTATATACATTTTAGTCAAGTTGGACACATTCTATTTTAATACTTGAAGATGTGCTTATCTTCCCAATGAAGATACATAGGATGTAAAGAATTCCACAAGTAAAGCCATACTGAAACACAAACACACCATGATGGTTCAATAATAAGGGAAAGTTTAAAGTGTCCATGGTATGTTGAGAATGAATTTTACTTACTGTAGCCAGACAGGAACCCCCCTTGTAACATCCATTTTTGCTTGCCTGGAGCATGCAGGGCACACAGAACAGAAGGCCCAGGCTGCTGTGACCGTGAATGGATGTAAACAGAGATATGCCAATTGCTGACCAAGAGGCTGCCAAGGAGTGTCCTTGACTCAAACCCATATTGATACAAACACACAGCCGTCCGCAGGGGGAGGAATCTCTCGCCCAGTAAAAGAATATCCGGCACTCCTAATTTAGCTATCTTCCTCTCTTGCAAGTGTAAATTAACTTGAAACTTGCTTGTAAGAACTGGCGCCACAAAACGGACCAGTACAATTTGGCCTCTTAGATAAGAAAGAGGATGCGGGCCCCCAGGGGTATAAAGATGGGTCCAGCAGTACATTTACTCTGAGTGTCAATCTACCATCTATCTGCTGGTCGGGTTAGGTGTTTGATCTCCCGAGGTTCCAAGGGGACGCCCACCTCGTATTCGTCTTTCCTAGGAATTGAGAGACCGGACCTGGCCTGACACGCTGGAGTCGAGAGGCACAGAAAGGGGTAAAAATTGTACCTGGATGTGGTCCTTTGTCTTAAGTGTACACATAGATTTAGAGCTCTTTAAAGATTAAGCTGTCACTTGGTACCATTATTTCTATTTTCTATCTTTATTTTCTTTGTAACTATTTTTTTAAAATCTATATTTGCTAGCAGTTAAGAAATACAGCAATAGCCATAGTAACCATATGCTTTTATAAGTCTTTTTAATAAACCTGTAAAGCTACGTCTACACTGGCCCCTTTTCCGAAAGGGGCATGCTAATTTTCAACTTCAGAATAGGGAAATCCGCGGGGGATTTAAATATCCCCCACGGGATTTAAATAAAGATGTCCGCCGCTTTTTTCCGGCTTGGGGAAAAGCCGGAAAAAAGCGTCTAGACTGGCCCGATCCTCCGGAATAAAGCCCTATTCCAGAGGATCTCTTATTCCTACTTCAAAAGGAAATAAGAGATCCTCCGGAATAGGGCTTTATTCCGGAGGATCGGGCCAGTCTAGACGCTTTTTTCAGGCTTTTCCCCAAGCCAGAAAAAAGCGGCGGACATCTTTATTTAAATCCCACAGGGGATATTTAAATCCCCCACGGATTTCCCTATTCTGAAGTTGAAAATTAGCATGCCCCTTTCGGAAAAGGGGCCAGTGGAGACATAGCCTAACTGTTTAAGCTTTAACCTGACTCCTTCAATTGCTGTAACAGAACCAAGCACAATTTAAAAGAACTTCAGACAGTCAAAACGGACAGGCATAGGAAGAGCTTGGGTGTTTGGATTTGTGTCACTCCCAGGTGGCAGATCCGTTGGGGCACCTCTCAGTCTTTCCCAGGCTGCCTGCTGCGAAGGAATCTTGCATTCTAGCAGCTAAAATCTGAGGTGTAATAAGCTCTTCCTATAAAGGGGCGTCTGTTGGCCTGCTGGCTACCCTCTGCGACGGGACCCCGGTCCTAGCAGTAAAGACACGGATGTTAAACCTTTTCTCGGAAACACACACACACACACACACACACACACACACACACACACACACTGCCCTGACCGTCGGCTGACACTTACTTTTAAGTAAGTTATTTGAATTCTGATTTTCATCTTGAATATTTAGTATTTCACATTCATTTTACTCCAAAAATTGCACTTCAATTGTAGAAGTTAAAAAGAAATATGAACAAGAAGAATGCCCACTACATAATTCAGGAATGAAACATTAACATATTTTAAAAATATGCATATTAATGTTAGTCAAATCTAATTAACTTTCTTAGAATTGTGCTGAGTAGGAATATGAATGGTAATACGTGATAGAGTGAACCAATGATGTTTAGCTTTCTTTTACGACACTTAGCTTTTTCCCCTAAAATCTCTTCTTGTTGTTACTACTAGCTCAGCTTCTTAGGGAAACTCCAGTAGACAGAAAAGCAGTAACTACCCGTGGTTTTAAGCACTGTAATCCAAACACAATTTGCGATGATTGTTCTGTGGTTGGGGGCAGTGCATGAAGTCCCCCCCCCCCTTCCGGCGCATGATGAAAAGTGGCACATAGAGCAGCCAGATGTTTTGAGTGGAATGAGGCAGGGAACCTGCCTGAGGGTTCTGGGGGGCTGGACTACTGGCTGGATCCAAAGGCTTGGCGGGCCAAATCTGGCCCCCAGGATCCTGCTCATTTCCAATTTAGACCATTCTTGACAGGTGTTTGTCTAACTTGCTATTAAAAATCTCTAATGATGGAGATTCCACAACCTCCCTAGAATTTTTCTTAAATTTTTAATGTGTCTATACTAATCAGTTATGTGTCGTAGGATGTTTAACATAAAGAGGCTAACGCTTAACCATTTGTAACAGCAACCAATTAGAAACCAGCTGCAGCATAAGTTTCCCTGGAATGAGTCCCAATACCCACAAGCTTTGTTTCGGAGAAGGTGAACAAAAAACAGTTTTGTTTGCATTCAAAACAGAGAAATAATTCCCAATCTGATTTAATGTGAAATGTAAAAAAGAGGAGACAGAAGTTCAGAACAAAGTACAGCCAAAGAAAACACTATGAGGCAAATAGCCAGAGAGGTGTTGGGTCAGTGTATCTCAAGATGATGTTTCTTATTTTTCCATAAAGCCTGTTTGTTTAATGTAAAACTCTCAGAAATCAGCATGCTCAAGGGTCACAGCTGTGTTTGAAATGTCACCATGTAATAAGTTACAAAATATCCTTTAACATTAAACTTTTCTTCTTCAGGTGAATACGTTTGTTTTCTTCTGTAAAATCTCCTATCTAGGTAGAGGCCAAAGGAAAATACAGAGTATCAAGAAACTCACTTCTTGTAAAATATACAGAGAAACAGGGTCAGTTTCCTTTTCCCTTCCCTCCACCCCTGTTCACCTTTAGGCACAGGAGTCCCGACTTTTTAAGAGTCAATGAATCACATCAACTTGCAATACCAAATACACATTGTGGTTAAAACACTGGGAAAATCTGATATTAATTCCATACTGCTCTCCAATCACAGGAAGACAAGCATCTTTCATGGAATATTTCTAACAATGCATAATCCAGATCTGTATAAACCAGTTTTTCTTCTATTTCCAGCCTGTGGACTACTAAGCCCTCATGCTGGCACAATGCCGAAGTGACAGGCAATAAGAAAGCCCAAACAACTTGCAGGCTATCAAACTGCTGGACCTCAGCATCCCAGCTACAGTAAATCCCAGTGAAGACCCACACAGGGCTCAGGGAAAGCCTCCACATTCCATTTAGGAACAGTTCTGCTGCCTCTCTCCCTCTCTTTTTCAAGACAGAGCTATACAAATATCTGGATTTCAAAAGTGTCCATCAGCACTTACTGCTCAGCTGCTCTGAAACCTGTATGTCAAAAGTGTCTTTGAAGAGACGCTTCTCCCCACAGCAGGATAGGTCTGAGGAAGGGAGGGAGGCAAGGCTGGCCTGACCCGGCCCTGAGTCCCTCTGGCCAGGGAAGGGGCGCTTGGGGCTTCATGGCCCAGGGGAGGTTGGTGGCTCTGGCTGATGGAGGGCATGTCTCATAGCTCCTGCCACAGAGGGAGGGTGCAGGTGGAAGCAGTGGAGCTGGGGATTAGGGTTAGGGTTAGCCCATGAGGAGCTCTATCCATTGCCCATGCCTGTGTCCTACCCAGGTGATTTAAAATGACTTGGAGAGGCTCTGGCTGCTGCTACCGTGGGAATCACCTGGGTAATTGCCCCTTTGGCCCCCTTTCCCTTATCGGTGGGCCTGCTGTGACTATGTAAGCCATCTGCAATCATTCACCAACTCATCAGGCCAGCCAGGTCATATCCAAGATCCTGTTGGAGTGGCTGTGTATGAATAGAAATCCTGGTGAGAAGCTGTGGTGGGCACAGAGAAAATGGCAGTTTTTGTTCGGATGGGTAAAATACTGTGATATTCAGTTTCTCTTGACAACCTTACAGGGAAAAAAAAGTTCTTTGTGATAATCAATTAATCAGACTCATAACTTCTCCAAATCTCTTTCCAAGTGATTTGCAAGGTGAATTCATGCTTCTGCCTCCAAAATAATCAGAAAAACCCCATTTTCTCAATCTACTGATGATTTTATGAGAGATAAAATTTATAATTTTCTTGTCAACATAAGGCTTTAATTTAACTTCAATTCAGTTCTGCTATTTAAATTACACCTCAGTTTGATGATAAATCTCAATCAAGTAACAAAATACCTTCAGATTTACAATTTATTATATAACTGTGTAAAACAAATAAAATCTGATACAATGAAGCTTACTCAAAAGTGTCATTTCTCTAACATAGTCAACATGTAGTTTGAATCTTCAGGAGTCATAAAATAACAATTGTAAAGACTGCATGTGTCACACAGCCTTCAACAAGATGGACAAAAGTTCAGGTGGAGAAAGATATAAAGGGGGAATTTCAGTCTAGGAAACATATAATTGTATATCCCTCTCTTCCTCTTTTTCAGTGAGGAAAAATAACTTGAGCAAGACAAGTATAAACAACTCCAACAGATACTGATAATGGCTGGGAAACGACAGGAACCAGGAGTTCATGTTTCTGTTTCTTTAACTACACAATTTTTGTTTTTCATTTAGAACCACAATATTAATTATAGAGGAAGTGTCTAAGGGGATATATTTCATACGTTTCAGGCAGTATCACTGAGCAAAGGTCAATCAAACATACAGATTAGCTAATGAAAGATTTTGCAGCAAACAGGAAGTTCTAACTATCCTAGAGCAGGGCGTAACGAACTATGGATGAAACGTTACTAAAATATTTGAGTTCAAGAGAACAAAACCTGCTTCAAGACAACCTCTTATCACAGCATTATCACAATTAGAGAACTAATTTTTCCACACGAGGAGTATAAATAAAGTAGTATTAATCCACGAAAAAATCTCCAACTATGCTATATTAATAAAGCACAAAAATAGGGCTGCAAAAGGTTAAATCATTAACCAGTTACCCAGTAAGCATTAGCCTTTCTGGCATGCTTATTGGATATCTGATTAATCAGATGGCCCGGCTGGTGGGAGCAGCCCCCTCCATGGTGACCCAGCCAGCAAGACTCTGGTTGCAACCTATTGGTGGGGCTGCAGCAACCCCCAACCTGCAGAGCCAGAGCAGCCCCCACCGCCTGTGGCCACATGGCATTAAGACCTGAATGACCTTCACTACCACAGAGAGGCCAGGGCTAAAGTAGCCCCCACCCACAGAAGGTGGTTAACCAGTTAAACAAATCATTTAATGGGTTAACCAATTTAGGCAATTTTTACAACCCTAATAAAAAGTATAGTATGCGAAAAGGAACAATAAAAAGCAATACAAATGGAGCAACAAACAGACAGCATTTCTAAAAGATGTTTTCACTATTAAATTGAGTCACTGCTGATCAGCACTTATTAAAATTATCCAAATCCCCATGGTTAAAGTGCCATGGAATAGCCACCTGTTAATTCCAACAGGCCCTGGGTGGGCAGGGGGTGATGTGGGGGGTTGGGGGGGAGAGAACAGGCCCCAGGTGGTATGAGGGGAGGGGACACAGGCCTTTGGCCCCGGCCTCCTGCACCACAAGCACCCCTCCACACATCCCCAAGGACCCGAGTAATGCTGGGTAAGTAAGTCTGCAAGTACAGATAGATAGATTGATTAACGGGTCTGACTGTACAATGGAATGGAGAAATGGGTCCTATATTTTTTTAATGAATTTTTAAACCCCACTACAATAAGAGTGTATTTTGGAGGTCTTTCTTGAAGAACACATCCTTTGATGGGAATAATGCTACACTACGGCAAATCCAGACCCATTCACTTCAGAGTCAATGGGAAACCAAAGTCAACTGAAACCCCAGGTCAAAGAGAGTTCATGATGTTCTGCCCCTTTCAGAAATTGTGTGTGAGAGCAAAATGTTCATCTAAATATCAATAGTTAATGTTAAATATGGCAGCATCTTATGAAAACACCTCAAACATCAATTTACAGTAAAGTTTGTTTACATGCCAGGAGCATCAAATACCTGAGTGACTTAGTCTTTGCATATATTTTATTTGAAAATGAATCCAAGTATGATACTTTTTTTCATTTTATCTAATAATTTAAAACAATTATGGAAGGTGTCAAATTGAAAGCACAGTGGATTTCAGACCGTTATTATTACACTAATTAGGTACGGTATTGCATTGACAGAAGCAGGAGAGTTTACCTATGAATTTCTAAGCTACCCATCAGTATGATACAGGCAGTCCCCGGGTTATGTACAAGATAGGGACTGTGGGTTTGTTCTTAAGTTGAATCTGTATGTAAGTCGGAACTGGCATCAGCCGCTGCTGAAACTGATCAGTTTCAACCACGGCTGAATCTGGACGCCAGTTCTGACTTACATACAGACTCAACTTAAGAAACCCAGGCATCCCCAAGTCAGCTGCTTCTGAAACTGATCAGCGGCTGATTCCAGGAAGCCTGGGGCAGAGCAACTCTGCCTCGGGCTTCCTGTAGTCAGCCACTGGTCAGTTTCAGCAGCGGCTGACTTGGGGACGCCTGGGGCAGAGCAGCTGGGGTGCTGCCGGGTTGGTCCGGAGCAGCGCTGCGGGACCAACCCGGCAGCCCCCAGCTGCTCTACCCCAGGGGTAGGCAAGAAAAGCCTGGTCTCCTGGGGGGGGGGGGCACTAGCTGCACCCCCCCCAGCAGACCAGGGAGACGGGGGTGGCAGGACCGCCCAAGTCCTCCACGGCTTTGCTCCATCTCCCTGGTCTGCTGACCTGGGAGACGTGGAGCAAAGCCGCAGAGCACGCAGGCAGCGGGCATGCTGGCCATACCAGGGAGACGGGGAGCAAATCCGTGGAGCACGCCCGCAGCGGGACAGCCCAGGCACGCCGCGGCTGTCCCACTGCAGGCGTGCTCCGAGGCTTTGCTCCCCATCTCCCTGGTCTGCTGGTCGGGAGATGGGGAGCAAAGCCGCGGAGCACGCCCGCAGGGGGACAGCTCAAGCGTGCCCGGGCTGTCCCGCTGCGGGCGTGCTTCAAGGCTTTGCTCCCCGTCTCCCTGAAGACCAGGGAGGACGGGGGCGGCGGACCGCGGCGCATCTGGGCAACCCGCCGCTCCTGTCCTCTGGGGTGAGAAAAGCCCCGTTCGTAACTGCGGATCTGACATAAATCGGATCCGCGTAACTCGGGGACTGCCTGTATTTATCCTGTATAACTGACCCACTAATGTGCCTCAACTTAAACACCCAATATACAGTAATTGGAGTTCAGTTTTCACTTATTTAGTCCTTGTTCTGTCTGCTGAGAGAATCAATTACTTCAAGTTAGTGCCAAGCATGGTGGTATTTTTTATGATGTGGACATGTGTCCACTAAGACATGGAGTAGGACCACCAATTTATTTCATATAACCCTCCAAACACCCAGTAAATTACAAACTGGAATAAATGTGCAACCTAGAGGTGGTAGACCCATCACTAACCTCATAAGCCATTACTCCCTTTCTGGTGTGGGTTTTCATTTATTTAAGGACCTGTCAGTTCTTCATTTTAAGATGCCGCAGAGGTTGCATCCTTGCAAGCTTTCCAGGGAAGACTTTTAGCCTGTCAATGTCTTGAAACTGGATCTATCAACTTGCATACTGTTTAAACAAACTAAAAAAAGTATTTGTCATCACGGGAATTATAAGCCCTGTGTTACTTACAAACACTGTAAGACCAAGATAAGCTGAATACCCAATTCAAATATCTTTTACACTAAATAGCTTTTCTAAGCTTTTCATGCTGAGAACTACAATCTCTGTAGAAGCGACTGTCAAATCAATGATAAATGGGTCAAAATTATCATATGCTGAAGTATAAAATATTTATTTTAGAGTATCATTGGTGGGTGGACATTACTGATTTTTTTTTACATTGGAAACATCTAAACAAAACATTTTCTTAATGATGGATGAAAACAGTGGAGCAGATCTTGGGAGTACAAATAATCTGTACAGACTACGAATATGGGATTCATGTGCAAAACTAACCTAAGTTAATCCTTGCACTCTCCTGATCCTCCTGTTGCTGTCTAAACCACCATTGCCCTGAGTCAAAATGTGAGCAGTCTGACCTTAAAGAACTACCCATTCTCCATGAGACTCTAGCTCCCAGATTACATACAGCCTGTGTTGCGTGGTATCACCAAATAAGATCTCCCTATACTTGGGCTGAACTAAACAGTCATGGAAGAAACCACACTAATTTCAGCCTAAGTATGTGCCTTCTGACCTCTCATAGGCTATGTCTACACTGCAGGCTTCTTGCACAAGAACTGTTTTGCGCAAGAGTTCTTGTGCAAAAGGTCTTCCACAAGAGCATGTCCACACTGCCATGTGCTTTTTTGCAAGAGATGTGCTTTTGCGCAAGAGCGTCCATGGCAGTGTGGACACTCCATTGCGCAAGAAAGCTCTGATGGCCATTTTAGCCATAGGGATTTCTTACGCAAGAAAAACATGTTGCCTGTCTACACTGCCTTCTTGTGGAAGAGCTCTTGCGCAAGAGGGCTTATTTCTCGTGGGGAGAGGAATAACTCTTCTAGAAGAAGCCCTGTTTTACAACGCTATACTGTAAATTTACTTACGCAAGAATGTGCGTGCAATGTAGACACCCCATAAGCTTTTGTTCAAGAACAGCTGTTGTTGCACAAAAAGCCTGCAGTGTAGACATACCCATAGGGTTCATCTACACTACAGCCTTATTTTGAAATATCTAATTTTGAAATAGTTATTTCAAAATATCTTATTTCAAAATAACACGTCTACACACAAAATGCATTTCGAAATAGCTTTTTGCTATTTCAAAATAGCATGTTCACACTGATTAGACGGTGAATCGCATTTAAGGCCACCCGGAACTGGTTCTGGCAGGGCATCAGGTCAGACATTACCTTGTGGCCAGGGTGGCGAGCACTCTGGGAAGTGCTGGAGGCCCCCTATTTCGAAATAAGCATGTACACAGCGCTTATTTCAAAATAGCAATTTTGAAATTGCCGCTTTTCCTCGTGGAATGAGGTTTACCAATTTCAAAATAAGCCCTCCGCTATTTTGAATTAATTTCAAAATAGCAGTTGGCTTGTGTAGATGCTAAGAAAGTTATTTCAAAATAACGGCTGTTATTTCGAAATAACTTTGCTGTGTAGACATACCCACACAGATCTCAGCCTCTTGGTTGAGTGAGAGGCCAGATCCAATCCTTTGCTTAGCAAGTTGCAGTCTGTCATCACTGTACCCCTGTTATCTTCTGCCAGCATGGTGTCTTCTTACCAGTTGAGAGATTTCTTCAATCTGATGTGTAGTCTGAACCAAGACAATAAGCACCCTTCATCCTACTCTTCTCCATGTAAAGAATCCCAATAGGGATGAAAGCCACACCTGGAAATACTGCCTCCCATTGGAAAAACACTTGAAGCAGAGTGGGCCTGAAGTTTTCTTATGAGGGTGTTGCTCCTGTGATCTTACCAGCAGGTTTTTGCTGCACTGGGTTGTGGTGCTATCCCCTCTGGGAGGAGGTTCTCCTGCATCTCATCTGTATCGATATTATATCCAAAAAATTTATTAAAAGAAAGCTATTAGTTGTTTACTATTCAGAACATCCACTTCCATTCTTTGTCATTTTTTGCAGCAGGGGAAAGGGCTTTTGCTGCTGAATTTCTTCAGAAAACTTAAAGAGAAGATGTAATCACTTTACATCAAAGTTTTCCTGGCAGTCTCAACTATGCAAACAGGCAAGAAAGGAGACCTTCTGCCTTAGGAAGTAGCTCACAAGATATCATTTAACTCTGTGACTGACTTTCTCTCTGTCAGGTTTGGGAGCTTAGGGACCTGCACTTGCTGCCTATTGGTCTTTGGATAGAGTTGGGATTTATAGATAGCCATTGTCAACATCTTTAAATGACCTGGCACATGCCTAACTGGGAGATCAGACCGCTCTCACTTGACAAACTACTGCATTTGCCATTAGCAGAGGTAATGAAGCTGGATCACCTTCTCTATAAAAGTGTGAGGCTGCCAGCAGTTATTTTCAGTGAGAACACTGGGACTGTGGAACTTGTTCACCACCCTGAAATAGTCCAAATTTATTAAACAGTCTAGACACATTGCAAAAGCCATTTGCTTGAATGAATTTCACAAAAAGAATGCTCCTGGGTGGAATTGGGGGGGAGGAGGAAGAGAAAGGAGAGAGGCTCTTGTGAAGATTTTCATTTTTATTTTTTTCTGGCTGAGGTAAATCACTTCCTCCTTTTGAACAGTGAAGACTGCTGGCTCATGACGTTCAATTTATTTGTATTTATGTTCCTAGGTGATTGGTTTCTGTATTTAATTGTCAGTGTGTTCAACTGTTTGTTAAGTCTAGGAGTTTAGGGGTCACCAAATGAAATTAATAGGCAGCAAGTTTAAAACAAAAGGAAGTTTTTCTTTGTTCAGCACACAGCCAACCTGTGGAACTCCTTGTCAGAGGATGTGGTGAAGGCTAGGACTTTAAAGGGTTCAAAAATGAGCTAGGTAGATTCATGGAGGTTAGGTCCATCAATGGGTATTGGCCAAGATGGGTAGGAATGGTCTGACCCAGTATGGCCATTCTTATGTTCTTTTATAATGTTAATCAATTTGTAAAATCAGTCAAGTGCAATTCTAACAGCTGATTAGTTACCCTGAACATTAATGAAGTCACACAGGAGTATATAGGGTGCATCTACACTGCACTGTTATTTTGAGGTAACTAGCATTATTTCAAAATAATAATGTGAGCATCTACACAGCTATTCTGTTATTTTGAAATAATTTTGAAATAACGCTCGACCTATTCCGAAATCTGTAAACCTAATTCTATGAGGAATAATGCCTCTTCTGAAATAGCTATGTCAAAATAAGGTGTGTGTAGATACTCCACTCCTGCTATTTCGAAATAGCCCTTCACCAAGGCCATTCTAAGTTATTCCTCCCCCGTGCTTCCTGGGGCTCTAAATCAAGATCGTACGTCTACATTAGAGAAACCTGCCTTGGACTAATTTTTAAGGCTTCCCTGCAGTGTAGACATGCGATTTTGAAATAAGCTGTTTCGGAATAACTATTCCAGAATAGCTTATTTCAAAATAAGCATGCAGTGTTGATGTACCATAGGCTTAAAATGATATCAAACCCTACTGCTGAGTAAAATGTGGTACCAAACCTACCATCTATGCAGAAGAGAGAACATTTAGAGCATGTCTACATGGGGGAGTTATTTAAAAATATATAGTAGCCCAATGTCTGAGAGTCTGTAACACTGAAATGCTGGCTGTTCCCTCTGGGCGGCCAATGCTACCTGGGGAGTGCAGGGCCCAAACGGCCACTTGCGTCACTTGCTCCCCCGCGGCAGCCCAGCTGAGCGGCACAGAAGTCAGCTGAGCGCCGCAGCGGGAGGTGAAGGGTGGCGGGGCAGTGACGTGCGGTGTGACAGCGGCTCCTGGCCCTGTCCCCTGGCTGTGAACGACACCGCCCCGCACCCCTTCGCCTCCCACCATGGCGATTGGTTGATTTCTGCGCTGCTCAGCCAGGCTGCCATGTGAGAGCAAGTGGCGCAAGCGACCATTTGGGCTCCACACCCCTTATGCAGCATGGGGAGTACGGCGCCCAAACGGCCATTTGGGCTCCATCGTCCCCCGAGTGAGAGGCAGGAGGAGGAGGAGAAGAGAAAGAGACAGACAGAGAGAGGAGCAGGAGGTGGAGGAGAGCTGAGGGGGAGGGAGGCAGAAGGAGGAGGAGAGAGAGAGATGAAGTGGGAGACCGGAGGCTCAGGAGAGAAGACCGACGTGAAGGAAAGACCTGAAAATCCCGTCTTATGATGGACTAATTGGCTAGTTTCAAAATAATTCCCCTTATTGAGAAATAAGGCAAGCATTCACACTACCAAGCCTGTTATTTCAAAATAACTACTCCTGCTTGTGAAGAGGAATAAGCTTATTTCAAAATAGTTAACCTGGTAGTATAGATATAGCCTAACTGGGCACCCCAATGATTTGTCTGCCTACTACACTGGTTGCTGAGGCCCATGCCTCAGTATTAACCCACTTCTCAGAGACTCTCCAATGAACTTCTGAAAGATGAAGCATCTGCTTGCTTAGTCTCCCTCTGGGAGCTTGCCGGCTTGTAATTCTTGACTCTCACCCTCTGTTTCTATTGTGTTTGCCTGGGAAATGTGTCTAAATAAGAAGCCCAGTTCCTCATGCCCCTGGGACTGACAAACTTCTTCCCTGATTAAAATCAGGCTACCTCATTCGATGTAGAGGGGAACCTGCTGTGTGCTGCTTTCTTACGTTACGGCTAAACAGCAACATTATAAGTAGCGTTATTTCAAAATAACTTCCTACTCCGACTCCTATAACCCTCATTGTATGAGGAGTAAGGGAAGTTGGAGGAAAAGTGCTCTATTTCGAAATAAGTGCTGTGTAGACGCTCCCAATTTTGAAATAAGCTATTTCGACGTAGCTCAATTTGCGTAGATTATTTCGAGTTAAGTCCTGCTGTGTAGATGGACCCTTAGGCTTTTTAGGAGTTTTCCCCTTAGTTTTCTTCCTGCAGTGGCAATCATATACAATTCAGAGCTGAGTAAAGAATCTGTCTTGCTCTGAGAAGTTAGTTTTCACATGGTACCCAAGTCAGAAATAGCTCGGCAGTAAGAGGCCTTTAAGGAATATGCAGGCACGCAAGAGTTTTTGAGCTAGTGATTCAAGTAGGACCTGAGTCTTCATTGACATAATAGAGTAGCATGAAATTAAGCTCCTAGAGATGTTAGGTTTTAATGAGATGTAGGCTGCAGTTCTGAACACTTCCTCTGATTAAGAGTCTAATGACCTTTGTAAACACTAAGGATACTAGCCCCAGTGACCTAACCAATTTCAACGTGGGTACTGCAGTTCATTTCTGCATAAATAAAATAGCCACTCCATTTTCAATTGGATAGGTTTTTCTTTGCTTCCTGTCCTAAACAAACATGCAGTTTTACTGTGCACTATTAAACTGCCTCTGCGTTTCATCAAAGAGGTGGCTACATGTCAAGGGTGGATGAAGTGATCTTTTTATATCAATTAGTAATTACTGTAAAGTGCTTTGGGGTGAAATGCCACAAACGATGAGAACTCCAAGTGCAGGAGCACACAAACTCATAAATGGCATAGATCCTATTTTTATGTAAATTGCCCTCATAATAAAGAACAGGCAAAAGATCAGATAAATACAGAAGATATGACACACATGCAGAGTTCTTCCAGTTTTCCATGAGACACAAGTGTGTCTATAAGCCAATAGCACCCTCATCTGAGCACCAGCTAATTCAGCATCCATAATATTTAATCATGTAATACTCCTGGCTTTATTAACCTCTGAGCTAATAAACCCATTTTAGTGCTGGGTGGGACTGCAAAATCCTGCACAGCATGGTCAAAAAATTCCTACAATGTGCAGTCAAGTTTTTTCTGGTCCTAATAAGTTTACTAATATTGCAAGTATTTCAAATACAGCTCCATCAACCTATGTATGGAAACACTGAAATCTGGCAAACTGCTCACAAAAAGCTGAAACATGTCTGAGATGTCCATGTAACCATACATATTTACACAGCATGTACTTTCCTGCAATTTGTGATATCAAGATAGGATTCTGATTTTTTTTCATTTGAGTTCTGCTATTGTTAGACAGCTAATCTTAAAAATGCATGAAAAGATATGGGACAGCAACTGCTCCACAAAACATAAGCAGAAAAACAATTGATCACTAGTGAAATCTAGAATATATTTATCACAGTATTAAGATTTTGGATTCTAATTTCATTAGATAAGAGCTAATGAGGAAAAGTGCTTCTCTTGCTTACACAAGAAATTTAAAACCATTGACATAAAAGCTGATCCCCTGAAACTTGGTTGTGGAAAAAAAGTCTCATTAAAAATTTTAGAAACGAGGTTATTTGAAATTAATTCGCTTCTAGGTGCCATCACCAGCGATAAATTAATACAATACAGGCAGTCCCTGAGTTACATCAATCTGACCTATGTCAGATCCCTAGTTACAAATGCGGGGGGGTGCAGCTAGTGCGGGGTGCCTCCCCCACTGTTGCCGCCTCCGGCAGAGCAGGGGGCGCTTCCCCCCAGCAGACCAGGGCGACGCGGAGCGGCTTTTCTCGCCGTGGAGGACACAGGTCTGCTGGGGGGAACAAGACACCAGCCAAAAGGGGGCACCCCAGAGCGGAAAAATTAATTTCCTAGGGTATGTCTACACTACCACCCTAGTTCGAACTAGGGTGGTAATGTAGGCAACCGGAGTTAAATGTCCACTAGTGAGGACTCCGTGCCGCGCGGCTACACGCGGCACGGACTAGGTAGTTCGTATTAGGCTTCCTAGTCCGAACTACCGTTACTCCTTGTTTCACGCACTAGTGGACATTTAAAAATGGCGGCACCCAGCTTTATGCAAATGAAGCCCGGGAAATTCAAATCCCGGGCTTCATTTGCAACTCCGGTTCGGTTGCCTACATTACCACCCTAGTTCGAACTAGGGTGGTAGTGTAGACATATCCCTAGGGAACAGCAGGAGCAGCAGGCAGTGAGACCCATTGTGTTACAGTCCCCACCGTGGGAGCAACAGCTCTTTCCCTCTTCAGCACTAGAGCTGCAAGTATCTTGTTAGCGTCACGTGAAATTAACAAGTCCCTTCCAGCCTGGCAGAGGTGAAGCTGAAAAATTACCCAGTGGTGTGGGTGGACAAGAATGGGGAGGAGCAGGACAGAAGGGAAGAAGGGATAAGCCCCAACCCCACACCCTGGCTGGAGCAGAGCAGGGTAAGCCCCGGGGGGATGGGTCTGGTTGCAAAGTGGGTGAGTGGACAATGAGAATCCACCTGTGGCTAAACTCCTGTTCCCAACACAGAATTTTTCTTTAAAATTAATCCTGTGGATAAATTCACACACACACTTCACAGGAAGGGATTTCCATTTTCTGCTCAGCAGCATACAACAGCAGCTTTGATTGTATCAATATTTCACTGTGCTCTCCAATGACTATTGATAACATTTAATACCCATTTCACTGAACCATCTGTAGCAAATTCTATTTGGAACAGTAATTTGCATTGAATAAACTTTTTTTAGTTATAAAAAACAAAGATTCTGACTATTAAATGAATAACTGGGATCTTTCAGGTACCCCAAAAGGAAGATTTGGATATAGCATGAAACACTGAAACTTATGATCAATTTTTAATTAAAATATCAACCAAAAAAACCTTCATATCAAAACAGTATGTGTTTTTCTTAGAATAAGGAAGTTGTATGAGAATCAGGGTCTTTTCCACCTAACTCCAGCTCCCTGTTTCCCCCCCCCCCCAAAATATGTACCAGTTCCGACTTACATACAAATTCAACTTAAGAACAAACCTACAGTTCCTATCTTGTATGTAACCCGGGGACTGCCTGTACAATCAAAATGATGGATTTTGTGTAATTACTAACAAATTTCTAGTATTCCAATGCATCATCTCCTTTATTTTATTTTTCTTTACACATAACTTCTCAAATACCAACTAATAACACATCAAGATTAAAATATGTATGTTGCTTAGTAACAAATGTGAAAATACAGTCCAATATTTCATTACTGTATATTTCATTACTTTATATTAAATACTTCTAAGCTTTACAAAGTCTTTCATTTAATTGAATACTTAGCTGACAGATACTTTGAGAAGTAAATGTTACAGCAATTAATAGTAAACTGAGCAACCCAAGCTCCGTTTGTTTGTAACAAACTCATTTTCTTTTAATCTCAACACAATGACCCAATGCAATGTGTTTCATTTGCCATGATTTTTAGACTTTATAGCTCTACAATTTCTAGATCATTAACTTGTCTTCCTATCTTTCCACATGTCTTGCACTTCTGCAGGGTAAGCAAGTACATTCGTGTTGGTAAAAATGCTACCTTTATGCGTTTGATGTTTTACTCGCTCAGTTATTTAACGCACACCTACTGTAGCTAGAAAAAGATTTGTGTCTTTTATACAGCAAACATTTACTGTTTCTTGTGGATTCAATTAAAAGGATGAATTATACTTTGCTAGACTTCATTTTAAACAGAAACTTAAATATTAGGATCCAGTCATTTTACAGAATAATTTCTAGTTTAAAATAAACTTCTGACTTTTTGCATATACAAGAGAGGAGCATAAATGAAAATGCAGAAGCAGAATGAGAAACACAAAGGGGAGGATGGTGCTCTGGTTAAAGAATGGGATTATAAACCTATAAAGTCTGTTCCTACCTCTGCTACAGACTCCCTATGAGACCCTGGGCAAATCACTTAGCCTCTCTCTGCCTCCATTTTTATACCCTATTTCACTGAGATGTTCTGATACTTAATTTCTTAGTATTTAAAAACTACTTTATGATCCCATGATGGCACTATAATTTGCATTTATATAATTATCTGAAAAGTATTTGGAAATATCCAGAGTAGACCAAAGAGGATTACCGTTGGATCACAGGTGAAATTTATACATCCACAGCCTTTTTACATAGGTGAGTTTTGCTTTTACATAATACTTATTAACCCAGTGAGATTTACAATTTAAATTGCACACCCTTTTATACGCACTCAAAAAATTAATGTAGTAGCCTCAGAGAATAAGTTAAACAAAGAAACCGTTTAATGCCAAAGAAATATTACACAACTGTGAGGAGCAATACTATTTCTAATAATAATGGAGAAGTTTGAGTTAAAGCATGTAGTTACCCCAACTGGCATTTGGTAGGGACACTAAGGCCTGGTCTATACTGGGAGTTTAGGTAAAATTTAGCAGTATAAGGTCAATAAGTCTACACTAACAAGCCCGTTCCATCGACCCGAAGGACAATTAAAGTCAATTACAGTACTCCTGCTTTCATGAGGAATAACACTAAATTTGGTAGTGCAGACACAGCTCTGGGAAAGTCGATGTTCTTGGCCTCCCACGGTGACTGCTCTGGCCAGGAATTTTAACTCTACTGCTCTCCAGGGCTGTGTCTAGACTGCAGGGTTTTTTCGAAAAAAGTAGCACCGACTGGTGGGACCGCATCGTCCTGGAGCGCTGGGAGGACCAACAGTGGACCCAGAACTTCAGGATGAGGAGGGACACCTTCCTGGAGCTCTGCGAGTGGCTCGCCCCTGCCCTGCAAAGAAGGGACACTCGCATGAGACCCGCCATCCCCCTCCAGAAGCGGGTGGCCATCGCCCTCTGGAAGCTCTCCACGCCGGACAGCTACCGATCCGTCGGGAACCAGTTCGGCGTGGGGAGATCCACCGTCGGAGCGGTGCTCATGCAGGTATGGCACTCGTCGGCCACCGAGCCAGGGGGAAGAGGGGCTGCGAGGAGGGGATGGGCCGCCCCAGGGACAAAGGGGGGGCGGGAGGAGGCGAAAGCGCCCCGCACTGGAGGGGTTGGGCTGTCCCGGCCGTACTACACGCTGTCAGGGGGGTTGCTTCCGGGAGTGGGGCGCGGGGCACTGCCAGGGCACGCACGCTCCCAGCCACCCGGGCGCCCCACTAATTGGCGCTTTGCTGTGTCTCTCTCCGCAGGTGGTCAAGGCCATCAACCGGGTGCTGCTCCGCAGGGTGGTCCGCCTCGCCGACCCGGACGCCGTCATCCGGGGAGTCGGCGCCCTCGGCTTCCCCAACTGCGGGGGGGCCATTGACGGGACGCACATCCCCATCCGTGCCCCGGAACACCAGGCATCCCGGTACGTCAACAGAAAGGGGTACTTCTCCGTGATCCTGCAGGCCGTGTGTGACCACCGGGGACAGTTCACGGACATTAATGTGGGCTGGTCCGGCAAAGCACACGACGCCCGGGTGTACCGCAACTCCTCTGTGTGCCAGCGGCTGCAGGCCGGGACCTTCTTCCCCGACCGCCACATCAGGGTCGGGGATGTGGACATGCCCGTGTGCCTGGTGGGGGATGCCGCCTACCCACTGCAGCCGTGGCTGATGAAGCCCTACACGGGGCACCTCAATCCCTCCCACCAGGCCTTCAATGCCAGGCTGACCAGGGCCCGCATCGTGGTGGAGGGGGCCTTCGGGCGACTGAAAGCCCGCTTTCGATGCCTCCTCACCCGCCTGGACCTGGCCGAGCACAACATCCCTCCCGTGGAGGCGGCATGTTGTGTGCTCCACAATTTGTGTGAGCGAAAGGGGGAGGCTTTCCTGCCAGCCTGGATGGCTGAGGCTGACCGCATGGCTGGACACTACGGTCAGCCCCGCACCGCCGCCATCTGGGAAGCCCAGCGGGGGGCCGTCCGGATCCGGGAAGCCCTGCGGGAGAGCTTCCTGGTGGAGGAGGAGGAGGACTGACCTCTCCCTGCATGCCCCACTGGGGCTTTCTTCCACCCTACCCCCCTTCCCCTTTCCCCTCCCTATCTACTGTAAAATCAAGACACCTGTTTTTGAAACAAAAACGTCTGTTTATTTAACATAACTGGGTGCGGGAAGGGAGGAATGAGGGTTGGAGAGGGGAGGGGGAAACCTGGGACGAGGGAGCTGGAAGGGGAGGGAAAGGAGGAAGGGAAAGGAAAGCTCAGGGGTGGGAGTCCGGCTGCCTCTCCCGTCTCGCCACACTGCGGGTCCGGGGGCGTCGGTGGGAAATGGTTGTGGGGGGGGGGCAGGAGGGACAGGGGGTGTGGAGGAAGCAGGAGCGGAAGCAGGAGCGGGAGGAGGAGGAGGAGCAGGGGGAGCAGGAGGAGCAGGGGGAGCAGCAGGAGGAGGAAATGGGAAGCGGTCGAGCAGGCTCTGGAGGTGGCCTCGCAGGGCACGGCCCTGCTCCTCCAGGGCCTCCAGACTCCTCCGGTGCAGCCTCAGGTCCTCCTGGACCCAGTGGTCCTGGAGACGGAGCTGGTGATCCAGGAACCGGAGGTGCCGCCTCTGGTAGTCCTTCTGGTTCCTGGCTGTCCTGCTTGCCCGGGCACGGGCAGCTGCTGCAGGCGGGGTGGTGCGCCCTGCAGTCCCAGGTGCTGCGGCTTTGGTGCAACAAGACCAGCGGTCAATTTCCCCAGGGGCCCAGGTGTGTGAAACCCAGCTCCCCTCTGCAAGGCCAGAGCCCCTGCAGGATCCCCAGCTGCTGCTCCTTGGTGGGCAAGGCCCAGGCGCACGGTCCCGGGGCTCCCTCTCGCCCCAGCCCCCCGTACACATAAGGGGAACATGAGGGTACTCACAGGTGGACGCCTCCCCGGCCTCAGACGACACAGGCGAGCGGCTCTGTGGGGTGCCTCGGGGGTCCTGGGTCCTGGGCAGGCTGGCGGCAGGCTCCTGGCTCTCAGAGCCCTCTTCCTCCTCCTCCGTCTCCAGGAGCGGTCCCTCTGCCCCGGGGTCAATCACGTCCCGGGGGGCAGGGACGGCATGAGCCCCCAGGAGGCAGTCCAGGGCGTGGAAGTGGGGGCAGGCCTCCGGGTCGGCCCCTGGCTGGCAGGCCCGGGAGTAGGACTGCCGCAAGTCCTTAATTTTGCAGCGGACCTGCTCCCGGCTGCGCTGGTGGCCCCTGGCGGCCAGGCTGGCAGCCATGCGGCCGTAGACGGCCACATTCCTGTGGCTAGTGCGGAGATCATGGACATTGGAGGCTTCCCCCCCAAACCTCGATGAGGTCCACGATCTCCGCACTTGACCAGGCAGGCGCCCGCCTTTTGCGCCCCCGGGCAGGCTCCTGGGAGCCGCCAGGCTGGTCCTGGGGAGCAGTGGAGGGCTGGGAGCCCTCGGATGGCTGGCTCATCCTGTGGCAGGTGCAGGGTCTACTGGCACAGGTGCTTGCAGCCTTGCAACTGGCACAAACTGTGTATCCAGCCCGTGGCCCTTTAAGGGCTCCGGGGCCGGGAGGGGGGCAATAGAGTTTCCCTGGTGTTGGCCAGAGTGGCCACCAGGGAAACCTGGGAAGCCTTAGCCTCCCACTAGTTTGAATTAAGGGTCTACACAGCCCTTAATTCGAACTAGCTAGTTCGAACTAGGCTTAATCCTCGTAAAATGAGGTTTACCTAGTTCGAACTAAGCGCTCCGTTAGTTCGAATTAAGTTCGAACTAACGGAGCGCTAGTGTAGCGCCTAGGAAAGTTAGTTCGAACTAACGTCCGTTAGTTCGAACTAACTTTGTAGTGTAGACATACCCAGAGATATGCATGTGCCTAAACTGGGATGATATTAGCAAAAACTACATCCTCTCACGCCATGCCCTCCACATAGTTAGTCCTGTTCATCAATTCATGTCTAAAACTTAGGGTACGTCTACACTACAGTGCTAATTCGAACTAACGCGTCTAGAACTAAAAACTAGTTCGAATTAGCGTTTTGCTAATTCGAACTAGCATGTCCACATTAAGTGGACCCTGAACCGGGCTTAAGGATGGCTGGAAGCAGTGCCGGCAGAGCATCAGAGGAGGACTTAGAGAGTGGAGATGCTGTCTCAGGCTAGCCGAGGGCTGCGCTTAAAGGGACTCGACCCCCACCCCGGACAGACAGTTCTCAGGGGTGCCCCGCTTGCAAAGCAGTCCTGGCTTGGAGTGCCCGGAGTACCCACACTGGGCACATCACACCACTCGGCCATCAGCCCGGCTGCACTTGCCGCAGGCTGCTATCTGGGGAGAGGGAGCAATTGGGGGGCTGCAGGAGAGCTTCCACCCCCAGAAGCCCGCAGAGCCAGCCCAGTCCTCCCCATCGGGGGCTCGTACCCCATTCCTCCCTCACCTCCTTCCACTTACGTTTCCCTAGCCCCTTTTCTTGATGTACAAAATAAAGGACAATTGTGTTCAAAAATGGAATCTGTCTTTATTGAACAAAACTGGGGGAGACTGGGAAAAGGAGGAGGGAGAGGGGAAGGGAGAGGCTGGGAGAGGGGAGGGCAACTAAAATGATCAGGGGTTGGGAACAGGTCCCATATGAAGAGAGGCTAAAGAGACTGGGACTTTTCAGCTTAGAAAAGAGGAGACGGAGGGGGGACAGAATAGAGGTCTCTAAAAGCAGGAGTTGGGTGGAGAGGGTGCATACAGAAAAATTCTTCATTAGTTCCCATAAAGAAGGACTACAGGACACCAAAGGAAAGCAATGGGTAGCAGGCTTCAAACTAGTAACAGAAAGTTGTTCTTCACAAAGCAAAGAGTCAACCTGTGGAACTCCTTGCTGCAGGAGGCTGTGAAGGATAGAACTAGAACAGAGTTTAAAGGGAAGTGAGATCAAGTCATGGAGGCTGGGTCCATGGAGTGATATTAGCCAGGGGGTAGGAGTGGTGTCCCTGCCCAAGGTTTGTGGAAGGCTGGAGAGGGATGGCACGAGACAAACGGCTTGGTCACTGTCTTCGGTCCATCCCCTCCAGGGTCCCTAGGGTTGGCCACTGTCAGCAGACAGGCTACTGGGTAGATGGACCTTTGGTCTGACCCAGGACGGCCATTGTAAGCTCAGGGCTCAGGGTTGGGGGTCTCAGTGGACCCCCTTGATTTTCATGCACACCTGCTCCTGGGTGGCCAGGCTGGCAGCTCTCCTGCCCTAACTGGCCACTTTCCTGTGCCTAGTGCGGACATCGTGGACGAGGTCCACGATGTCCACACTAGCCCAGGCGGGTGCCCGCCTCTTGCGGTCCCGGGCAAGCTCCCGGGAGCCGCCAGCCTGGTCCCGGGAAGAGGGGGAGGGCTGGGGGGCATCGGGTGGGTGACTCGATCCGTGCCAGGTGCAGGGTCTGCTGGCTGGGTGCTGGCAGGCTTGCACCTGGCATGGGCACCGTAGCCAGCCCGTGCCCCTTTAAGGAGTCCGGGGCTGGGAGGGGGGCATAGAGTTTCCCTGGTGTTGGCCAGAGTGGCCACCAGGGAAAGCTGGGGAGGGCTAGCCTCCCACTAGTTCGAATTAAGGGTCTACACAGCCCTTAATTCGAACTAGTAAGTTCGAACTAGGCTTAATCATCGTGGAATGAGGATTACCTAGTTCGAACTAAGCGCTCCGTTAGTTCGAATTAAGTTCGAACTAACAGAGCGCGAGTGTAGCGCCTATGAAAGTTAGTTCGAACTAACGGATGTTAGTTCGAACTAACTTTGTAGTGTAGACATACCCTAATAGACTGTAACCTCTTTGAGGCACAGACCCTGCTATTCTAGGTCTCTAGGAAGCCTCTCCCACTTTTTTAGGCTCTATAAAGTTAATAAGCAATTTCTGAAGCTCTTTGGGATCCTTCAAAATTTAAGAAAATACATACACTGTTAGATGGTTGATATTTCCAGCTTTTGAAATGTTAAATATGTAGCAAGTGATTTTAAGGTTAACAGAATATGCATCTAAAAGATAGCTACATACAATCAGCATACAATAGGTAATATCCTCCTGTTTTAGAAGCAGGGATGTAATAGTGTAGTCGATTAACTGATTAACAGATAAGCAAAAGCTTATAGGTTAATGCTATAGACTACATGCATTTCCCCCACCCTTGCCCATACATTTTTTAGCAGGCTGTCCAGCAGCATGGCTCAGTCTCAGCTTGCTACCCCTGCTGCAGCTTTGCATTTAAAGTGTAGTAGAAACCAGGCAGGAAAGCAGCCCAGCTCAATTCCAACTCACACCGGGTCAAGGAGCTCAGACACACACAAATAAACACACCCCGCCCCCGGACAGGGGCTGCTGCCACCCTGCACTGCTGCCTCTGTATCAGAGGCAACAGAATGGGATGACAGGCAGCTGGTCTGTGAGGGGAACTGGTTTTTAAACTGGCTCCCCTTGCGGGCCAGCTCCCACCTAGCACAGCACCTCACACTGCTGATACAGAGGCAGCAGCATGGGATGGCAGGGGGCTCCTCAGCAGCAGGGCTGGAGTGCACTGGCTGCTTCCCCTGCCCCTGGGGATAATAAAAGAGTAAAGTAACCGATAAGAATTCATGAGGTTTATTGACTATTCAATTAACTGATCATTAACATCCCTATTTAGAAGATCAGAGTTAATCATGTAAAAGTATTTTCAAATACAGGTTGAACCTCTCTAAACCAGGACTCTTGGGTTTGACAACATCTATGGTCCTTCTGGACCACGGATGTTCCAGGACCAGAGAGTCCTGGGGGAGGTCTAGTGGCTGGGAACCCAGCAGCAGGGCTGGAGCCCAGTACCAAGGCTGCCCTGTGGGGGCAAACCTTAAGCCCAGCAGAAGGGCTGCTGCTGCTATGAAGTCCAGGAAGCAGCAGGGCTGCCCAGTGGTAGGGTCAGGAACCTGGCAGTGGGGCCAGGAGCCTGGGAGTGGGGCTGTTGCCCAGTGGCACATCCAGAAGCCCAGGAGCCCCACTGCTGCCTAACAGCTGGGCTGCTGCTTGGCAGTGCAGCAGGAACTGGGAGGCAGCCGCCCAGCAGAGGGCTGGGAGCTCAACAGCTAGGCTGCCCAGCGGTGGGGCAGGAGCCCAGGAGAGTAGTTACTGCCCGGCAGCACAGCCAGGAGCCTGGCAGTCCTGCTGCTGCCCAGCAAAGCTGCCTGGAGGGGCTGGGAGGCAGCAGGACTGCCTGGAGAGGCTGGACCCCAGCAGCAGGGCTATCACCTGGTGGTACAGCTAGCTCAACTGCCCAGGGGGACTGGGTGACAGTGGGGCTGCCCATGGGGCTGGGAGCCCTGCACACGGAGGAGCCAGTGGCAGCGGGGTAGCCAGCTAGGAGG
Source organism: Pelodiscus sinensis (assembly GCF_052426305.1). Classification (NCBI taxonomy): domain Eukaryota; kingdom Metazoa; phylum Chordata; order Testudines; family Trionychidae; genus Pelodiscus; species Pelodiscus sinensis. The sequence goes on from NC_143056.1 coordinate 98,548,213, forward strand.
TTGGCAGCCAGGCAATGGCCGGGGGAGAGGGGGCAGTTCCAGGGAGCCAGAAATGACCTCCCATGGTCTGGCAAAATCCCTCATTCATGACCATTTGGGTCCTGGGGGTGCCAGACCAGGGAGGTCCAAACTGTACTGCATTTATTTTTGTAAGCGGGATCTAATGGTTTGGTCCAAGAATAAAGAGAGTTAAATAACTCAAAACTGGTCTTCATTAAATTGTCTTAAACATATTAAAACTCTAAACTGCAAATATTTAAAATGTGATAATTTATTAAAAATTTAATCATAAAGCTCCACCAAGTGGAAATTTTTAAAACTACACTATGCAGCCATGGTCTATCTTATATGGCAGTAATTCAAATTATATAAATTAAAGGTAACAAATGCATTTTTAACTTTGACTGATGGCCCTGGACAAACCACTGCTCATCTTCTTTACATGGTATAAGTGCCATCACAGATTTGGAAAAAGTGCTAAAATACTAATAAAATACAGTAAAATTCCTTCTAATTGTATTTGGATGTTTTCAAAATGTTCCTTTTGCTATATTTGACACGAACTAAAATAATCTGTGGACAATGATTTACTGCTTCACAGAAATCACCCTTCTGGCTCACTGGAAATACCATAGGCACCATTTTAATCCCTTTTTTAATAGGCAGTCATGGATTTATTAAGAATTAACAGGCATTATCACTCTGTGTGGCATAAGATTCTAGAACAAATGTAGTTTGTTAAATGGCTTGCTCTCTCTCACTATTAAAATATTCATTATCTATGTAGTTTCAACAACCTGATAAAAACCATTAAAAGCATAGCTGTGCTGCCCAACAGGTAATGCCATTTTTAATGAAACCATAATGGTCATAAATAAAAAATAACAAACTTATGTAGTATTAATAATTTATATCAAGAATGGTATTGGTATGAAGGAGTGAGGGCTGTAAAACACCGTTGATTTTTTTACTACGTCAAAGTGATTTTTAAGAACTCACTGTCCAGTGAGTTCTTAAAACTATGTTCTTTTCTCAAAACCTAGACATCTGGAATAACTGCACTGAGTATGACAGCTGTCTATGTTTAACTAAAAAAGTGAGGCCTAGACCCTGAACTCTAGATTGGCATCTTTTACAATTATGTGTTCCTCACCTAGGGTACGTCTAAACTACATGCATCCGTCGACAGAGGCATGTAGATTAGCCAGATCGGCAGAGGGAAATGAAGCCGCGATTAAAATAATCGCGGCTTCATTTAAATTTAAATGGCTGCCCCGCTCTGCCGATCAGCTGTTTGTTGGCAGATCGGGGCAGTCTGGACGCGACGCGCCGACAAAGAAGCCTTTCTTGATCGGCACAGGTAAACCTGGTTTCACGAGGCATGTAGTCTAGACACACTCCTACAGGAGAGGCACAAGCTATGTCTACCCTACAAATTATTTCATTATAATTTTCAGTATAATCCATATCCTGGAGTGATGCAAATTATACTGACCTAAACATCAGGGTGGACAGTGCTAGATCACAGGAGAGCTTCTCCTGCTGACTTAGGGTATGTCTACACTACCCCCCTAGTTCGAACTAGGGGGGTAATGTATGCATACCGAACTTGCTAATGAAGCCCGGGATTTGAATTTCCCGGGCTTCATTAGCATAAAGCCGGCTCCGCCATTTTTAAAAGCCGGCTTGTTCGAACCCCGTGCCGCGAACGTGGTGTACAGATAGATCGGAATGGCTACATAGTTCGAACTATCTAGCCCGTGCCGCGTGTAGCCGCGCGGCACGGGGTTCGAACAAGCCGGCTTTTAAAAATGGCGGAGCCGGCTTTATGCTAATGAAGCCCGGGAAATTCAAATCCCGGGCTTCATTAGCAAGTTCGGTATGCATACATTACCCCCCTAGTTCCAACTAGGGAGGTAGTGTAGACATACCCATAACTATTGCCACTAATAGAGGCAGGAGTAGGGTTGCCAGATGGTTTCAGAAAAAATACAGAACAAAAAAAGACCCGGGGTATGTCTACACTACAAAGTTAACTCGAACTAATGGACATTAGTTCGAACTAACTTTCATAGGCACTACACTAGCGCTCCGTTAGTTCGAACTTAATTCGAACTAACGGAGTGCTTAGTTCGAACTAGGTAATCCTCATTCCACGATGATTAAGCCTAGTTCGAACTTACTAGTTCAAATTAAGGGCTGTGTAGACCCTTAATTCGAACTAGTGGGAGGCTAGCCCTCCCCAGCTTTCCCTGGTGGCCACTCTGGCCAACACCAGGGAAACTCTATTGCCCCCCTCCCGGCCCCGGACTCCTTAAAGGGGCACGGGTTGGCTACGGTGCCCGTGCCAGGTGCAAGCCTGCCAGCACCCAGCCAGCAGACCCTGCACCTGGCACGGATCGAGCCACCCACCCGATGCCCCCCAGCCCTCCCCCTCTTCCCGGGACCAGGCTGGCGGCTCCCGGGAGCTTGCCTGGGACCGCAAGAGGCGGGCACCCACCTGGGCTAGTGTGGACATCGTGGACCTCGTCCACGATGTCCGCACTAGGCACAGGAAAGTGGCCAGCTAGGGCAGGAGAGCTGCCAGCCTGGCCACCCAGGAGCAGGTGTGCATGAAAATCAAGGGGGTCCACTGAGACCCCCGACCCTGAGCCCTGAGCTTACAATGGCCGTCCTGGGTCAGACCAAAGGTCTAGCCCAGTAGCCTGTCTGCTGACAGTGGCCAACCCTAGGGACCCTGGAGGGGATGGACCGAAGACAGTGACCAAGCCATTTGTCTCGTGCCATCCCTCTCCAGCTTTCCACAAACCTTGGGCAGGGACACCACTCCTACCCCCTGGCTAATATCACTCCATGGACCCAGCCTCCATGACTTGATCTCACTTCCCTTTAAACTCTGTTGTAGTTCTATCCTTCACAGCCTCCTGCAGCAAGGAGTTCCACAGGTTGACTCTTTGCTTTGTGAAGAACAACTTTCTGTTACTAGTTTGAAGCCTGCTACCCATTGCTTTCCTTTGGTGTCCTCTAGTCCTTCTTTATGGGAACTAATGAAGAATTTTTCTGTATGCACCCTCTCCACCCAACTCCTGCTTTTAGAGACCTCTATCCTGTCCCCCCTCCGTCTCCTCTCTTCTAAGAAAAAAAGTCCCAGTCTCTTTAGCCTCTCTTCATATGGGACCTGTTCCCAACCCCTGATCATTTTAGTTGCCCTCCCCTCTCCCAGCCTCTCTCTTCCCCTCTCCCACCTCCTTTTCCCAGTCTCCCCCAGTTTTGTTCAATAAAGACAGATTCCATTTTTGAACACAATTGTCCTTTATTTTGTACATCAAGAAAAGGGGCTAGGGAAGGGTAAGTGGAAGGAGGTGAGGGAGGAATGGGGTACGAGCCCCCAATGGGGAGGACTGGGCTGGCTCTGCGGGCTTCTGGGGGTGGAAGCTCTCCTGCAGCCCCCCAATTGCTCCCTCTCCCCAGATAGCAGCCTGCGGCAAGTGCAGCCGGGCTGATGGCCGAGTGGTGTTATGTGCCCAGTGTGGGTACTCCGGGCACTCCAAGCCAGGACTGCTTTGCAAGCGGGGCACCCCTGAGAACTGTCTGTCCGGGGTGGGGGTCGAGTCCCTTTAAGCACAGCCCTCGGCTAGCCTGAGACAGCAGCTCCACGCTCATAAGTCCTCATCTGATGCCCTGCCGGCACTGCTTCGGCCATCCTTAACCCCGGTTCAGGGTCCACTTATGTGGACATGCTAGTTCGAATTAGCAAAATGCTAATTCGAACTAGTTTTTTAGTCTGGATCCATTAGTTTGAATTAGCTTAGTTCAAATTAACTAATTCGAACTATGTTAGTTCGAATTAGCGCTGTAGTGTAGACATACCCCCAGAGAGTTGTTAGGCAAAAAAACGCACCACCAACAAAAAAACAACAACAGTGTGGCCCCTTTAAGAAGCATGTGGTAAGGCTTTTTGGCCTAAAAGGCTGCGAGTGGCCACCTGCCATCTTGCCTGCCTGTGCGTGGCCGGACAACTCTCCTGCAGAACCCGGTAAGCACTAGGGTTGCCAGGCTGCCTCCGTATTGAGCCAGACAGCCCAGGATTTTCTCCTCCTGGCTGGGAAAGAAAAATCAGAAAGTACCAGACACTTTAGGTGTCCAGTTATTATCTGAATTTTTTTACCGAACAGGAGGCAAAAATACCAAACTGTCCGGTTTAATACTGGACACCTGGCAACCCTAGGCAGGAGTTATTGAGAGGAAAGGAGAACTTTCTTCCATCACCTTAGAGCACCTTCACCGGAAGGACTACAGAAGTGCAGCTGTGCCACTATAAATAATGTAGTGTAGACGCATCCATATACAAATGGCCTTCTTCATAAAGTGATGCATCTTTCCTTCTGCAAGAAACATACTGTCTGAGTAACTCCTTGCAGTTGTTTGATGTAGATAAGAACATCATTCATCCCAGTGCAGAAGAGGGCATTATGTTCAAATAATCAATGTAGGATTCAGCTGAGTTAATATAAACTTAGACCTCTTTAGATAGCAGGAACTTTTGAATAACACATGCAGAACTGTATAGCCTGAACTGCATAGCCCCCATTTATTCTTGGATCTGGACTTCCAACACTCCTGTCATCTGAAGAAGTGGGTTGTGCCCACGAAAGGTCATGATACCATCTACATGTTTTGTTAAGTCTTTAAGGTGCTACCAGACTATTTGCTGTTAAGTTTCCTGTTACAGATTAACTGAGCTACCCTTCTGAAGCAATATAAAATTAGTGTAGGTTGGTAATGCCATGTGATTATAAGGTATTCTCAGTTTTCATTTAAAATTGGCAGCCCTGATGACTGCTGAGAAAAGCTCACAAAAAATCCCAGAACTTTAAGAATATGAAAACTGTCGTTCAAAGTAAAGATATATCAAAATACCTGGCATTGTTGCCATTTAAAACAAATGTTTTAAGTATCTTAGCACTGGCATAGGTCAAATACTCAATAAGGATAGCAAAATTATTTTGTAATGCAGAAAATGTAGAAGACTTCAATAATATTTCTGTTCTGTATTTGGAAAGAAGCAGAATGATATATTGCTGTCACAAAGTGATAAGGAAATTCCTTCAGTGTCTGCAGTAGCTTGGAAACATGTTAAACAGCAGCTATTAAATAAATAAAGTTAAATCTTTTTAAACCTGCAGGACCAGATAACTTGCACTCAAGAGTTAAAAGACTTGGCCAGTAAGGCTTCAGAACCATTAATGTTGATTTTTAACAAATCTTTGAATACTGGGGAAATTTCAAAAGAACAAAAGAAAGGATCATGTGGAGTCAATATTTGAAAATGGTAAATAGGATGACCTGCATAGCTGTAAGCCAGTTAGGCCAACATTGGTGCTGAGCAAAATCATGGGCAAGCTCAAATTGAATCCCATTAGTAAAGGATTAAAAGATGACAATCAATTTGATTGTCCTGAAAATGGATCTGACCAACTACACTTGGTTGAAAAAAATGCAACTGTACTTATACAATCATAGAATCACAAAAATGGAGGGCTGGAAAAGCCCTCAAGAAGTCTTCCAGTCTACCTCCCTGCTCTGGGGCAAGATTAAGTATACTTCATTAAGTATACCTTTCCTGACAAATGGTCATAAAACCAGTTCTTAAAAATCTTCAATTACAAGATTAATATATTTCAATTTCTGCAAAGCAGACTTAGTCCTACATAACGTTCTGACTGAAAAAATCATCACCATGCAAAAAAGAAAAAAAAAAATCAATGAAGCACATATTAAACAGATTCAAAACTGATAAACTACAAGATGGGAATTGCTACCCACTACTAATGATTTTATGAGGTCTTGCAAGGATCTGCTTTTGTGCCAGAGCTATTCTATATTTTTATTAATTATCTAGATGGAACTAGGAATATATAAAATCATTAATGGAAAATTTACACATGAATAAAATTGTAGATTGATAAATAGGGAGGAGGGAAAGGTCAGTTATACTGAACAACCTGGATCGTTTGCAGAGATGGACTCAAAATATGTGTTTAATACAGTCAGATGCAAGGTCACATCTAGGAACAAAGGATGTACTGACAAGGATGAGGGACTGTATCCTGGAAACAAGTGATACTGAGGAGAACTTCTGAGCAAGATAGATAAGCAAAAGAACATGAGCTCCCAGTGCAACACTGTGAAGAAGAGGTTGTATGCTATCCTTATATATAGAAGCAGGGGAATACCAACAAGGAACAAATTAGTAGGGTTACTGCAGTATACAGCCTTATTGGAATACTGAGTCCAGCTCTGACATTTCAAAAAGGATGCTGACAAACTGGAAAGGGAGCACAGAGACTACAGGTTGGACCTCTCTGGTCTGGCACCCTTGGGATCTGAATGGCTCCGAAGGAGGGAGTTTGCCAGAACAGGGGAGGTCAGGCCCAGGGCTCTCCCGAGACTCCCCTCCTGGCCACTGGCCTGGCCAGAGCACTGTCCCCCGGCCATTGGCAGGGCTCCACTCCTGGCTTCTGCCCTGCTCCAGCAGATGAGGCTCCCTTCCCCTGGCCCGGGAAGCTCTGCTCCACTGGCTGCAGCATCTCCCTCCCCTGGCCAGGGGCAGCTCCACAGCTTGATTGCAGGGTCTTCCCTTGCCCCCAACACGCAGTGGCTCTGAGCTCCCAGTCAGCAGGGGCTTCCCTGCCCCTGGCTGTGGGAGCTCCATGTTCCCAGCTGTAGGGGTCTCCCTGCCCCTGGCTGGCAGCAGTTCCTCTCCTCCAGCTGCAGCATCTCCCTGCCTCTGGCCAATAGCAAGGGCTTACCAGGTCCTGGCAGGCAGCAGATCTGCACTCCTAGCTGGCAGAGACCTCCCTGCCCCCGCCCCCGCCTGGCTCTTCTTTCAGCTGGCAGGGCTCCCTGCCAGCCGCTGGCTGGTCTTCCTGCCTGCAGGCCACTGGCCCTCTAGGCTGCCTGCTGGCTGAGCTCCCAGCTGCTGGCAACCTCTGTGGCTGGGGCTCTTTGGTCCAGTGACATCCGTGGTCCGGAAGTCAGACAAGAGAGTCCTGGACCATAGAGGTTCAACCTGCACAAGAATGATTTGTGCTCTGGAAAACATGCCTTATAATATCAGATTTAAGAATCTTAACCTATTTAGTTTATGAGATGTCTTAAGATCCTGCATTGTGAAAGACATTTCTGGTTGCAGACAACTAATAGAAAATATGCATAATGAGATCCAATGCCTGGAAGTTGAAGCTACACATATTCAGACTACAAACATGGAATACATTTTTAACAATAAAAGTTTTTAAGCACAGGGACAATTTACCAAGTGATATAATGGACTCTCCATCGTTTAAAGTCTTTAAATCAAGACCAGCTTTTTTTTCCCCTAAAAGATCTGCTGTTCTAGCTCAAGCAGAAGTTATGTGTTTGACAAAAAGTTGCTTGACCCATATCATATACAGAATCAGGCTATATCATCATAATAGTCCCTTCAGCCTATAAAGTTCATGAATCTGTTACTGCATCTTAATTAAAAACTGAATTATTCACTCACAATTTAAATAGTTTCCCTTTTACTTTTTCTTTTTTTAAAAAAAACTAAAGGAGCATCAGGCAATTAGTAGAACATACATATTTTCCTGATTGGGAAAAATTTAAAATAAAAAAAGTATTTTTTTCTCATTGAGAACCTGTTTTAGGGCCCTTCAATATGTCCACGAGAATCAACATTTGTGGATATCTGCACCTCATTTTTGAGGACATAACGTGGATGCAGATACAAATTTTGTGTCTAGAACCCTGCAGATTTGCAGATATCCACTTTATATTAATGGATCATTTTCACAAATGAGAATACCAATTTTTTATTCATACAGGGCTCTACCTATTTTCATCTACCTCAAATAAACTAATTTCAATAAGAAAATTAACAAATTTTGATCCTCCCACTGAAAAGGTTAACAATAAAGCATTACACCATTAGGTTGATCATTGAAATGCCAATGCAAGTGTAATGTATTTATGCCTACTGATGCACTCAAAGTAACTTGGGAAGAGCAAAAACTGTCAGGCTGAGTGATCAGGATAGATTGTGCTTCTATACTGTTCATACAAGTTTCTCCTAGTCTACTTGCTCATCGGTATCACATCTGCTTACCTATTAGAAATATTTTTCTAGTGTCATACATTTCACAGTTGTAAATTAGCACTACAATCAAACAATTAAATTTAAAGAAATCACAGATTTTAGTTACATTTAGAACAGAAATCCAAAAGTGAGAATGAGGCTTTTTAAAAAGGTGATCATGGCAACTGGAATTTTGTTTTAGTCTAATAAAAGTAATTGCTGACCATTAATTTGCCATGTACAGTTTACTTGTGCCAGTAAATGAAAATCTCTAACTAGATTCTTCGCAGTTAACCTGCTTTAAGTAATATTCCCTGAGAAAATGTTATCAATAGCAATGAAGTGAAATGTTAATAATGGTTTTGGGTGAAATAACAAAACACGCTGTTAATCACAGTGGTAGCTGTGTGGAAGGCATTATTGCTCTTGTAAACCTACCGAAACTACATCCACATTCATAACCTAATTATTAACAGTAAACCACGTTGTTTTTTCTGAATCTAAACCCTTTCATTCCAGTATTCTCACTTGCTCAAATCTCACTAATGTTTAATGTCTTAAATCACTTGCTCTAGTAGTAATCAATCTGTGATCTGTACCTGAACATAATGCTGACTTCTTCTTGCCTGCTGTTAAACTGCATCAAAAGAAGAGAACTAGTTAACTACAGTACTAATGTATCACGTAAGCAATTGCTATATCTATTAGAGATGTTATGCAATAGTCTCATAGATCACCTCCCATCTCCTTCACAATCTCTCTTAAATTGTGGCCAAAAACAGAGCCAAATACTCTGCTGGTGTAAATTATTGCAACTCCATTGACCTTCAAGGAGCAGTGCCAATTTACACCAGCAGAGTCTGGTTTGTAGTGTTCATCTTTTCTGAAATACCAATTAATAGAGTTCAGATCCTAAAGTGACCTTTATCTTTACACTAATAGCTTTTCTTATCAGCAGCTAGATCGTTACATCTTCCACACAGTTGATCTGTCACTTTGTTTTGAATAATCTTTTACTCTAACATTCGGTGCTGACTATTAATAAATGAAGAAATAACAGCAAAATAATTACCCTTTCACCTAGGAAAACACAGGTGGGCACCATAGAATGTTCTCTCAGTGACACACTGTTTTGTCTTGTATAATTGATGCAAATGCGTAACAGGATACTGGTATGTTACTTTCACAAGCTGTTACTTTCACACACACACTATTTGTCTTGATATTATTGCAAAGGGTTTACTACTTCCTTTTTTTAAAGAAACATTACTGCTTTTAGCATTTAACCTTTTATTTATTGTAACAAAATAAGTATAGAAATACAAAGCATTTTACTCAAATATAAGAAGTAGACTTTTTTGTGCATGATAGGAAAATTAGATTTGTCCAACAAAAGTGAAAACACGTCACGTTTTTGAAATATTATTTGCATTATTTCAAATTTGCAACAAACCACTAATGTTTTAGCAGTAAAGTCTAGGGATAACTAAAAATGTCATTATTGTTCTTGAGGAGTGTCGTGAAACTTCATTTTGTGCAGTTAAGATTGCTCTTCCTACATGTTCAGCTAATCCATAAAACATCTGAAATGAATGACCAGAGATCAGCTTTCTCCAAAATCTAGAATCAGAAATCATGGTCAATAAATTAACTCAACTTTGTCTGTTGCATGTTTTATGCATCTGCCAGAACAGTGGTGAACTGAGGTGTTGCAGGCGCCATTGTGATGGACTAAGAAATGCTAAGGTCTGTTGCTTTACATCATCAATCTGAAACCTCAGTGAAGCTTTCCGTGAAGTTTGACTCCAAGCACATTCCTGAAGAGCAGTGACTGGTGACCAAGGGGGCTGAAAAGTAGTAGTGCAATGCAGTGCAGCAGCAGTTTAACTAGCTCTGCACCAAACCATGCTGCCTTTTTATGAAACCCTGCTTGGTATCAGTATAAGGCTATATACTTTCCATATACAGAAGTTTATTTTTAATATTTTGTACTCAAAGTTCAGAAAGGTTTTCCATTACTTGTCAGTATAATATTTTCACATAATTTACTAGTTTTTTTCTTAGTTATGAGTTATACAGTTGATTTAATAAACTAGTTAGGCAACAACTTGTAATGTCAGTTGCCAACTTTCACAGCACTAAGAATATTAGTAAAATATAGTGGCCAAATGGTCCAGTACATAAGGCAATGGACTTGAGTCAAAAGCCCTGGGTTTCATTCATAGTCTTCCCAATGACCAATTGTGTGCCCTCAGCAATTCACTTCCCTTCTCTGTGCCTCAGTTTCTGCAAGCATGTTGAGATTTGTGAAACACCAAATATTGTCATTAAATAAAGCAGTGAAGATGTTTTTATTACAATAACATTTATCTGAGTTTTATTTTATATTGGTGGGAGGTTTAAATTATTACAATGTAGCCAAAAAAATGGACTGATTGATCTAATAATTCTAGACCTTTCATCTTTAACGCCGAGCCAGGTTTAATATGGATTCACAATGACTAATCAATCTTTTAACTATTTATAATTCAGCTAGAACACTGAACTAATGTATTTATATCAGAATTAATCATCACAACATTTAATTCATGTTTGACAAGGATTGATCTGGCTGAACTCCACCTCCCCGCCCAAAACAAGAGAAAATAGGAAAATGGCCATATACCAAGGCACTATTTTTCCCTTTGCTTCTGCTAAGGTGAATTTTTAAAATGATAATTCAATCAAGATCTTTTGACTTTCATTTATCCAGATAATAAGAGTCAGATGCTGATCCTCCTGAGATTATAAAACAAGCCTATGAGTACAAGCAGAAATCAAACTACTAACACCTGTGTGGGTGAAGTGATTTCTTATAGACCTTTATGAGAGGCAGACAAACAAACCTGTAACACTTTGCCTGAGAAGGACAAAAGATTATGTTTCCAAGTGACCTCTTTAGGTACTTCTTGTATTTTTCCTCTTACAAATCATTATATCAGTCTCAATAGTGAAACATATGACATTAACAATTAAAAACAATCCCAAAAATCACAGAAATATGTAATTATAATCCCTTCTGCTTGTCAAATCTACTGTTGAGACAGACTAAGAACTCTATACAGATAAAGAAATGCTCAAAAGAAATGCTGGGGTACAATTTTCTTCTTACAAAATAAAAACAAACATCCCTTTAATTTTGAAACACTGAACAATTTATTCCAGAGCATAAAGGGCAAGTACAGATCCACAGGTGCTATAAACTGATATAACTGCACTGAAATCCATAAGACTACACCAATTTACATCAACTCTGGCCCTAAAATTATTGTTTGAAGAATATATAAAGCCAATGTTTTGCTAATGAGACTGGACAGGATAACTCAAGTACTTTGCCATCTCTAACGTCTATGAATTAGGAAGTACATTTAAGAAGGAAAATAATCTCTCTTTTTGTGCTTCTTTAAAAATATTAATATAAAATCAAATTCATTGGCTCTTTACAACTTAAACAAGACAAAGGCACTTCTCAGTAATTGTGGTTTTCTTTTCTATTTATTCCAGCGCCTCACGGGGTCGAATAAACAACCGTGGCGCCTCCTGCTGATAGCTCCAGGGAATTAGTCCTTTCTCAGCAGGACGTCCACTTCTGTGTGGTGTCTCTCCTGTCTACACTCCACGCTCTTCAGGACACTGACTTCCAGCAGTGCCCACTCCAATAGTCTCTTGCCCCCTTCTCTACTGACACACTGGGCTCCAAGCCTAGCCCCTCTGTCTCAGGGGCCAGCCACTGTCTACATGGGCCACACCCTCCCTCCAGGAGGGGATGAGCACTTCTCAGTTTCAGCTACCATTGTGGACAACTGCAGCTCCAAAGTTTAGCCCCTTGCCTCAGGGGCAAGCCACAGTCTCTATTAGCCATGCCTTGGTGTCAAGGTGTGATGCAAGGGGGAAAGAAGGCATCCAGGTCTACCCGCTACTCTCGTGGCAGCCTTGCCCTGCCCTCCTCTACTCCCCTTTACTACCTCTAGTTCTCTGGGCCACTTCTGCTGTGGCCCTTTGCACCCTTCTGCCCTTGTAGCAAGGGCCAGCATCCTCGTAGGTATGGGGCTGTCGCCTTCCTCTCTAGCCCCCATGAGCCTGCCCAGCACTGCTCTCCAGGAGGTACGTTCTGAGAACTAGATCCAGTACCTTCTCTTGTCAAGGCCCAACTGCCTATTCTCTGCTGGGCTGCTCCTTTTATACAAGGCCCCAGCAAACTACATCAATTGGTTCCTCAAAAGCCTCTCCCTGATTGGCCAGAGCTCTGCACAGGCTCCCTCCTGCCTGCTTTAGCTCCTTCCAGCCAGTGTGGGGCAGTCGCCTTACCACACAGCATCACCACAATAACCTTTAATATTATACTGGGGCATTAGATTTAATATTGACTTGGAAGAAACAGTCTTACAAACAGCACATCCAGAAACATCCAGGTGGACCTCAGAGATTGCCTATCCAACTACTCACCTAACCTAATCTGACTTGTCAGATCTGAAAACACAGGGTCCTATAAAACAGAGTCGTTCCCTCAGCATGGGACTCTCAGTTTCACTAGGCACATAAAAGTTGTCTCAAGATTCTTCCATAGTCACTTTTAATAAAAACTGGCCCTGTTGGTTTGGCCTGGGTAAGAAGATCACATGAGGGTGGATCAGGACTGAGTGACCATCAGATATTAAAAATCTCTTTTTACCTTCTTACTGCATGTACTCTCCTTAACTCAGGCATCCTATGACTCTACAAATTATTTGAAATACTGAGTATTTCATTTTCCAATGTGGTACTTAGGTGTGGCCCCTCATACCGAGCCATCAGTTATACCCAGGTTTATTATATCAGGAAGCTATTCTTGTAAACATAAAATAAACTGTTCTATTTCTTTTCCACAAGGAAGGTTCCAAAATTGCCACTTATTGCCTATCATTTTCCAACATTTCCATTTGACTTAATATAATCCTTGTTCTTACTATTTACAATACTAACTGAAAGTAATAGTTAATTGTTCACACTCACTTTCCCTGCCTTTGGGCCATGTCCAAGATTCTATCATCTCTAGGAATTTGCTGAAGAGAGATTTGACTCTTTTTCTTTATATAGTTTGCACATCAGACTCCCCCTTTATTTTTGTGTGTGTGTGTATATATATATATGGAGATATACCTATCTCATAGAGCTGGAAGGGACCTTGAAAAATCATCATGTCCCCGGCTGAGAGAGGGTTGGCGAGCATAGCGAGCAGAGGGGCACAGCCCCCTAGTGTGTGTGTGTGTATGAATCCAAATTTTCTATCCAGTCCTCAACTCCCCTGTCCTCACAGCAGGACCAAGTACCATTCCTGACAGATTTGCCTCAGTTCCCTAAAGAGGGCCCTCAAAGATTGAACTCACAACCCTGGGTTTAGCAGGCCAATGCTCAAAGCACTGAGCTGTCCCTCCCATTTATTTTGCTGGTGGGACAACAGAGTGGCATCCCATAGCCCCACCTCCACCCTCAGCCACTTTCTGGGGCCAACTGCTCCACCTGGGCTGCTGCAGTTGGTCTGGCCCTGCCCAGTGATGGAGGAAGGGGAGGAAGGGGAGGAAGGAAGGAAGGAAGGGCAGGATCCAGGGCAGCCTTGGGGCCAGGTCCTCCCTGGCAGCTGGGGAGGAGGAAGGAAGAGCTGTGGCCTGGGTGGCCTCAGGGCCATCCCCTCCCCAGCAGCGGGGGGGGGGGAGGGGAAGAGCCAGGGCCAAGATGGCCTCAGCCCCGGGCTCTCCCCGGCTGAGAGAGGGTTGGCGAGCATAGCGAGCAGGGGGGCACAGCCTCCTAGTGTGTGTGTGTGTATGAATCCAAATTTTCTATCCAGTCCTCAACTCCCATAAGGAAATACAATGCACAAATCTTATTGTGATGGAAAACCTCTGAATCACTCAGATTCACACAAAAAAAAAATCACCACAGATTTGCTGAAAAGTTCACAACCCTTTAGGCAAACCTGGGCTAAAGTTTCTGATTTGTAATGAAATACAAATTCAAATTCCCACCACTCCTACTGTCACAGATCTTAATCCTGATTTGCAAAACCCTTGTTTGTTCTTCCTTGAGGAGTGAAAACTAAACATACTGACTTGTGCCAAACTATGAGGCTATGTCCTGATTTGAATGAATATCTTGCTGATGACTGTTTTATAACTAAAGTCATTTTATATGTGATCTCATTTAAAAATTCACTAAAACCTCAAGCGATGCTGAGCTTTTTCATTAAACCACTGTCTCTTTGTAAACTAAAGTAGACATTTACTTTCCTTAAAAATCTGAATAAAAATCTGACAAAATCCATGCTGACAAAAAAGAAATCAGCATTGTTCTAAAAACTGTGTTATAATGGTGTGAATCAAAATATTATCCGTGCTAAGGAATAGGTCAGGAATGATTTATGTGTACTGTGGATCCCACACAGGAAATAAGCCTAAAAATTATAGAGGAGGTCACACAACAGGCAAAAGTCAACTTAAGGTTAGAATGAAAACTTTAAAAGTGCGGAGAACAATCCATATATAAGAACATTCCACCACAATTCAAATTAAATTAAATTGTGATGTCAGTAAATCCTGATGTATGTATATAAAACAATTGAAAACTGACAATGCAAAATATTGAATATGCTAAATCATGTTAATTTTAACCATAAAGAATCCTAGAAAATTGATTACTTTACCACCCAGTCCATTCCCCTGCCTGTACAGAAATGAGCCCTAAAAGACAACACTCAGTACATTTCACTTTTGTCTCCATCTTCGTTGACATTTTACAACATAACGCTAATTTTTTAAACACTGTAAAAGATATTACCCAGGCTCTGACTAATAAGCAAGAATTTGCTGTCCACTGCAACTATAATCTAGCTTTTAAAGACACGTACAGTACAAAATACTACACACAGGAACAATACATTGAGGAGGGCTCATGTATTTTTATTCACAAAAATATTAGTATCCTCAGTAATTATATTGTACCAAATACAAGGCACAGGAAATCACAGTTTTAAAAACAGGAGATGCTCATTTAGGAAGCTTGGTTGTAATCACTAGGTTTTATACTTTGGGGTGGGGGCAACATCAGACGTGATTATCATTTTGGTGATTTTCATTCTTTTTGTTCATCATCTTAATAATATCTGGACTCTGTTGTTTCTTTCCTTTTAATATCAGATTTAAATCAAAATACATACCCTTATTTAAACAGTTCAAAAATCATTCAGGCCTTGAAGCAGATTAATTGTGATTTATAAGTACCACCTGAGTTTAGCACATAGGTTCTGTCCTAGGATCCAGGCTGCTTTCTATTACTTTGGTTGTTCTTACAAATGAACACTAGAGGGCGCAGCTCTCCGCAATCCAGAACTAAACGGATCAATTTAGGGATGTAAGCCAGTAGTCGAGTAGCTGATTACCCGATAAGCCAAGGTTTATCGTGTGGTCAACTACTCGACTACTCGCTTTCTCCCCCCCCCCCCCCCCCCCCCACACCTTGCTGCCTCTGTATCAGAGGCAGCAAGTGGGGGGGAGCAGGAGCATGTGCTGGGGGGAGCGGGCTTAAAAGCTTTTAAGTTGGCACCTCCCAGCACCATCCTAGGATGCCACCTGCACCCCATCACCTACATTACTGCCTCTATCAGAGGAAGGAGGGGCAAGAGAGGAAGCCACAAAACAGCCTCTATTCACCGCCAGCTCCAGCCACTGAAAACAGAGGCTGCTCTGGCAACTGCCCCTATCCACAGGGAGGTCCCAGGTCCCTGCTGGAACCTCCCACAGACAGAGGCTGCAAGACCTGGTGCTAGCCAGGACCAAGCAATCCCGGCTCAGTCCTGGCTTGCACCATGTCAAGGAGATACCCCTGCTGTGGCTTTGCAGTTTAAACATAGTAAGAGCCTGACGTGCACACAGCCTGGCTCCTACTACATTTAAACTACAAAGGAACAGTGGGGGTAGGCACTAGACATAGTGCAAGCCAGGACTGAGGAAGCCCTCCCTTCTTGACTAATCGTGTAGATGATACAAATTTTATCAACTACATGATTCTACACGATTAGCGGATTACCCGCCTCTGAACATCCTTAATGGCATTATATTCAATGAATACACATTTCTAAAGTACCTGGCAGAGGTCCAAATGCCACTCAGCTAAAATCAGAAAGAGGTGGGGAGGGAAGTTGAAAAAATGCTTCTAATAACATCAGGATCATAAGTAATTCAGATGCACTGTATATAATGTGAAATGTCAAAACATGAAATAATATTGGATTTCTGTGCAACAGAAGTGAATCTGGGTTCAAGGAATGGGAAAGATGAGCAGAGCGTTGAATTTACTAGCAAAAAACACTTTGCTTCATGATATTCGACAGCAATACGATCTAAAGAGATTGGATATAATACTATATTGTAAAGGAAGGAGAGCATGTGTGGGGAAAATGGTCTTGAAGCTAAGGCAATTTAAGTAAAACAAGGAGGTCCAAATCCATTCTCTTTTCCTTTTCCCATTTTCCAGGCTACTTTTTGTTATTTCAGTTATAATCAATTTTAAAAAATTGAGTAACTGTATTTGTTCTTAGTACAAAAATTTTAAAAAGTCAGAAGGGGATTAGGAGGCAGGAAAAGAGGATTTTGTATTTTTTTTACCTGATTTTGTAAACAATTTTAATTAGGTGAAACTTGGGGTATACAAGATAAATTAGACTCCTGAAAAGGGTACCATAGTCGGAAAGTGTTGAGAGCCGCTGATCTAGTTCATTCCTTATTCCTACCAGGCCTTTTCTCATGACTTATCTTGTTCAGCTTAGGGATGTAAGCGAGTAGTCGATTAGTCAACTACTCGCATTCCACACACCCCACCTTGCTGCCTCTATATCAGAGGCAGCAAAGGGAGGGGAGCAGGAACCAGTGCTGGGGGGTCAGATTAAAAGCCAGTTCCCCCGCAGCACTGTCTCCACTCCGCCTGCCCCACTGCCTCTATGGGGGGGGGCAGGGGAGGCTGCTCCAGCAGCAGCCCCTGGCCATGGGGGGGTCCCAGCTCAAAGCTGGGACCTCCCACAGACAAAGACTGCTGCCAGAAAGCAGCCCCTGTCCATGGTGCCTGGCTTCAAACAGGGGCTGCTTTACAGCAGCAGGCCCTGTCCATGGGGGTCCCAACTTCCCACTGGGACCACCCATAGACAGGGGCTGCTAGTGGCTGAGCAGGCAGCCTGCTCAGTCCCAGCTTGTGCCAGAACCAAACCCCGCTGTGGCTCTGCAATTCAAAATGCAGTAGGAGCCAGATAGCTGCCTCCCAGCTCCTATTGAGTCTTAAATTGCAGAGCCGCAGCGGAGTTTAGTCCCCAGCCCGGCATGAGCAGGAATGGAGTCAGGCTGCCTGCCCACCCAGCTCCCATCAATTTAGGAGCCAGGCGAGCAGGCAGCTCAGCTCAGCCCCTGCTCATGCCGGGTCGGGTATCAAACCCCGCTGTGGCTCTACAGTTTAAAATGCAGTAGGAGCCAGGGGGCAGCTGCCCAGCTCCTACTGCCTTTTAAATTGCAAAGCCGTAGAGGGGTTTGGTCCCCAGCTTGAGCCAAGACTGAATGGGGGTGCCTCCCCCTATCGATAAAAATTCTATCAACTACTTGATTACTAAAATAACCCAAATTTAACACCCCTAGTTTAGCTTTTAAAATACTTCAGTGAAGGAGTTTCCTTTGGAAGACAATTACATCCCTGTGCTACTGCTGAGCCCTGCACAGGGATTAATAGGGAGAAGTAACATTCTGCCCTGATCCGACCATGGGACCGTCACAGGACAATTCACCCCGACACTAGATTGAGCTACCCCTAAGCCACCATGGCAGACAGAAATCGCCAGTTCTTACTAATGCCAAGCCACCCTTGACATAACACCTGTGGATTTTCTACACAGATCACATGAGATGAGTCACAAACTTTGCATTAATTTCCACTTCTGTGAATGGAAATAATATTATTTACCTTATTATTTAGTATTTTCCAAGCACAAAGATAAAAAAGCTAAAACTGCTAAGTATCATCATCACATCAACTGTGTCATCTGCAGATACAAATGGTCCTGCCTACTCTCACACAAACAGATGCTAATGTCTCCTGAAAATCTTTGAAAAGTCTTCTATAGTGCATGTTGCTTACATAAAAAAAAATTCAAATGAGGGAAGCCAGGCAGGAATATAGGGGCTTTGTCTCCTTTGTTGTAAGAACTTCAGTACTTTAACATAGACAATACAAGAAAAGAGCAGATGATATGGATAGTTCCTTTTGTTAAAGGCCTAGGGCTCAGTCTTCAAACTATACAGTACAACTGGGAGGGGAGGCAAAGGACCTATGCCTCTCCCAACTCTGCACAGGCCAGGTGACTGAACAACCCCTGATCCAAATCTGAGTAGCCAAAGGGCTGCTCTAACTTACACAAGCTAGAATGGGCCCCTAGAAACCATCCTGAGTGCTGGGAATTGGCAAAGTACATAATGCTGGTGATAAGCAACCTACCTAGCAAGTGGGGCGCATGAGTGGCCCTCCATCTCTGTAAGCTGCAAGATTGTCATAAGCAAGAGGGTCTCCCAGGGTAGGACAGTTTTGCTAACTGCACGTTAGTACCTCAGATTTGCAGGGTGTGCCGACTGAACCACAGGAGCACTTGCATTGGATTCAGAGGAAGCACATGGCTCTCGTAGTCAATGTTGTGTGCACCTCATTTCATGTGCCCTTGCTTTACATGTGTGTCTTTTTAGTAATACTGGTAAGAAAGAATTACAGAGACAGAAGCGAATGGAATCTGACAACCCCGTGCATGGGCAATGGCAAACAAAATGTCTTGTGGGCCACACATAGAACTCCGATAGGCACATGCAGCTCATGGGCCGCAGCCCGCAGGTTGTCCCCACTGTATTGTGCTCTTACTACATCCCCAACTTTTCTGACCATCACACCCTCCCCCCAACCTAGAATGCATATGCTTCCAACCTATGTGCCCCTAAGATGTACCTCTTTTATGCTACCCTCTTTCAGAGTAATTTTATATTCACTTCAGTCTTCCCTTCCATATATAAGTTGCCCACAAACTTTACTGGAATTTTCTATATGTGAAAACACTTTAATATTTACTTCACAGTCTCTGCTTATATACCATTTTCCATATTTCTAATTTTCTATAAGTCTGTATTTTCTGTAACCTAATGCTTTTTCTTACTAAGTGAAAGAAAGCAATATTTCTGCTTTTACCTGATTCTGCTCTTATTCACCACTTCCACTGATAATCCTGTATTTGTTTATTCCAAAACGACTAACTGAATTTTTAGGGTGACATGAGCAAAAAAAATTATGGATACACTAGCTCTCTGAAACATGTAAGAACAAATGAACTTTCAGCAATCGGAGTTTCCCATGAGCCTCTTGAGAACGGGGGGGAAAGGGGGAGGCAGAACCCAGAAGAAACAAAAAATATTTATTCTATTCAGAACATCTGAAAAAAAACCAGAATTTATTTCAAGTATCTATAAGGATCAAACAAAAATATCTGCTCTTAAATATGCCCCATGAAAGCATGCTCATTATTACAAGTAACAAAGTAAGGAAGGAATAATTCAACAGCATTCAAGTTATTTTACATGCTTGTCTCCCATGAGTTCCTCCCCAATTTTTGGTCCTCTCGCTAGGATTACTTGTTTCCACTATAGGAGATATCCCAGTATGCTGTGTCCCATTGAGCTGGTGGCTAAACAGGTTCACCAAACTCAGCAGATTCATATCTGCTGTATGTGCTTTTATGCCCATTGGTGAGGGTAGTTCTACAAGTAATCCCCAAGTACAGCTACAGAACAATGGACTATTTTTCTCAAGGTTTTCTATTTTTTTAGTGGAATGAAAATATTGTTTTAAAGTACCAAGTAAAGTATTGCTAGGAAAAATATTTGGAAGATGTATTTGGGTTATGCTTTATCACTGACATCAATTATACTAGGTTTTATGATGAGATAAGTCAGCCAAATACACAGTTATTTTGTCTGAAACAAGTGTTAGTGACAAAAATTAACCGCATGTCCCATACTGTTTATTTTAGCTAAGTGCATTGTGTCCATTTTGCCTCTCTGTCAATAATGCCTGAAAGGTAATAAGGTTTTGTGGCTCCCTTACTACCAATTACCAGATTAGTACCAGGTCTCCAGAGTATAATGCAAAATGAAAGGAAGTTAATGGGGTGCGGGTGGCAAATGGGTAGAGTAAGTTATCCCAGTCAAAGAACTTACAATTTCTTCCAATTAAGTTAAATAGTGGTATACTAAAGCAGTCTTCTTAAAGATGTATCTGTTCTCCAAAAGTTACCATAATAGGTACTAGAGTTGTCAAAGCCATCATACTTAGCTACTCCAGTAACAAGTATAATCTTTGCCATAAAAACAGAATTAAAAATTTTTCTGCCTTTTAGAAGTTACCACAACAGAAGAAGTAACAGACTTTAAAGAAAAGCAAAGTTCACATCAGTCTACATTAGTTACTGGCCCTGTTCTCTGAAATGCTATATGTTATCTTGCACATGTTTGTTTTTATCTGTCAACGTAGTTTATTGTTAGGGAAGTGTAGTATCAGCTGTCTCTTCCTTGCCATCAAAACTACTTCATTAAAGTTAATAGTGTTTGACTTGTAGAAGATCTTTTTCCAAGGTAACACAAAAAACTTCTGCTCTCAGTTATTTTTCCAGCAATAAAGGCACCAAATGGATGTAATAATTCCCTTAATCTTAAAAAATCCATTGCATTAATCCACTGAAAGCATTTAAAAATTCTACTTGTCATTTATTATATGACCTTATCTTGGCTAAATGTTATACCCTTTGCCAAATGTTATAAGAACATACCACTAGCTGGCAAACACATTTACATGAATTGAAATCTAGTTTGGTCCCAGTAAGACTTCTGTATATTAGTTCCAGTACACCTGTAATGTGTTTACTTAAGCTAAGCTATCTTCTATTTAATTTTGCTACTTTTATTATGTTTATTAAAATGAAACATTTTAGAAGTAATAATTGGTATAACTACAGATGGTACTAACTAACTGATTTGAATTAAACAGCATTCCAAAAATAAAATAAAACTGGCTTTATTACAAGCATGCCCCCTTGTTTCGGCTCATATAATTATTAGCTAAAAAATTCTTTTGACAATACATATTATTTAAAAACTCTTGGTACATTTCTGAAACCCTAATCCTTCTTTATAAAGCAGCACCCCTGATTTTAGTCCTCTCTACATCTTTCCTTATCTCCATTTTCTGTCAGGTACTTGACAGGTACTCTATGAACACATCCATTTCAGAAATGTGGGTTTTTTTGTTAACTGGCATTGCTTCAGAGAAACTGGCATTACATTTTATTGGCTTCAATTAAAAAGTACTGATTCTGTGAATATCTATTAAATTAGTAAAATAAATCTGAGTTTGGAAGAGAAATGGGAAAACATAACCATACATGCACATTCAAATATATTTGTACTGAAAAATTATTGTGTTAAAATTGGATGAAAATAATCTGTTTTAAATAAAAATCTGTTTGTTTTCATAAAACCACTTAGGATCTGATCATATTGGTTTTAATACAGTACATATGCATCTAATTAACTATAAACATTTAAATAGACATGACACATGCAACCTTGAGCTTGTTCATGTAAAATGTCAGCACTCTTAAAAATGATAAAATGCATTAATTAAAACAGGATCAAATGCAATCTAGAATGCACTAAAATAGTTTAACTTATTAATAAACCAAAAACATTTCTATTTGACAAGATTTTGTCAGGACTAGAGGACTAAGCATATCACTTTTTATTCAGACGCTATACGGCTATGGACATTTATAAAAAGCTCATGCATAATACTGACCTGTAGCAAAATAAGAAACCAAATACTTTACACAAAGAAGTGGTCAGGCTTCTAAAATAGCTAAGGCTGTGCAGGAAAACATGGACTAGAAGTGGCATGTTTAGGGAGGGAATATGTCTAACATTTAGTGCAAGAGTACAGATCAGGATTCATGGACTCTGCCACTGATTCGGTGTATGAGCTTGGGAAAGTTACATCTGAACTTTGTAAAATGGGTTTAATACTTACCTACATCACAGAGATTTGATCATTTACAGATTAATAATTGCAGATTCATATTTTAGGTGACATTTGCTAGAGAAGTATTGTGTTTTATTGCTAGAAAATGTAATGTTCGCTTTAATATAAAGGACACCAGCAAGAAGAGTATGTTTAGCAGTCCCTTACAACTAGTATATCTGATATTAAATACTACTACTACTACTTCTCAGCGAATGTAAAGATCAAATTTTCAGAGGATTCAGCCCAGCTTCCAACTGAGCATGCACAATTTTGTAGCGAGTAGATTGCACAAACATACATCAAAGTAAACTTCATATATTGCATATTTGAACCAAAAAGTCTTCATACTGAGGTTTTTTTTCTATTTGTCAGACAATTTTCCTCCTCTATTGAAAACATTTTGTGCACTAGCATTATTAATACCACCTTAGGAATATAGCTTGTTATTTAACTGCTTGTGTTGAAAAGCCAGATATCCAAGGATGGTACCTATATTTTTAGGAATGTGGGTTTTTTCTTCCATGACCAGTGGATTTTTAAAAGCTTCCCCATAATAAATATTTAGTTATTTTTCTACTAAAATCACATAATTTTAAATTTGGAACATGTGCATCACTATATTTAACTTTTAACAACATTGAACCTCATTTTTAATTATGTAAAATTTCAGGTATAAACTTCCTGACACTGACTATTTAACATTTTGGGGGGTGAGTGACAGTAATAATAAACCAACAACATGTATCAATAATTAATAAAATATAATTGTAAAAAATGTAAATAAACATGGTTCTAGTTTAAATACATACAATCAATAAGCACAGAGGAGGGCAACATATGGCCCAGAGGCAAGATCCATCAAGCCTTTGAATCCAACCCATAGACAGTTGGAAAGCTCAGGCAGGAATTGCTCAAAGCGGATGGCTGCTGGCCCCACGTGCCTCTAGGCGCCACACTCTCCTTGCAGGAGGGAGATTTTGTGCATGGCCTCCGTCCCCAGCAGAATCATCGCAGTTCTCACTGGCCGGCTGTGATGATTTTTCTGGAGGTGGGAGTAGCACCTGAAATCTCCCCTCCACAATTGGGCAGAACCTGCTTGAGGTTACCACTGGACTGCTGGCTGGGAGCCACCAAGGTAAGCACCTCACGGCCAGAGCCTACATCTGGCACTCCACCCCTACCCAGCACTCCAATCCCCTGCCCGAGGCCATAACCCAAGCCATCAACATCCCCTTCTGCATCCCTGTCCCAGGCCAGAATCCTCTCTTGCACCCATTCCCCCTCCCAGATCCTGCACCCAAAGCCCCTGCCTCAGGTCACAACCACTTCCTTCACCCAATCTTGCTCTTAGACCCTACACCCTCTCCTGCACCCCAATCTGCTACTCCAAGCTCCCTTCTGCACCCAACCTCTGCTCAGGCCCCTTCCAAAAAAATGCAACCCTTGACCACTTACCAAAATCTTAGAGTGGCCCCCATGAAAAATTATTGCTCACCTCTGATTTAGCATGCATTTAAAACCTTTGCTGTGTAGCACAAGAGGGAGCAGTTGGGCAATGTTAACAATGTCTTAGAGAGGTTGCCCTCTTAGTCTGTAACTGAAATTTTTTTTTAAACAACAAATGGTCCTGCAGCACCTCAGAGACTAACAAAACATGTAGATGGTATCATGAGCTTTCATGGGCACAACCCACTTCTTCAGATGAATGGAGCAAGGGGTCTAGAGGTACAAATAAATAGTAGGGTTGCCAGGTGTCCAGTTTTGAACCAGACAGTCCAGTATTTGAGCTTTCTGTTCAGGAAACAAATTGAGAAAATATAAATGAGAAAATATAAATGTCCTGTATTTTCTAAAGAAGATGTAATGTCAAGTGTGTCCGGTATTTTTGTTGAAACCATCTGGCAACCCTAATAAATAGCAGAAAAAGAGGAGAGCTGGGGAGGGAAAGGGGGGGAAAAAACCTGTTGTCAATTAGAGTGTCCCTGCTAAATAAGGCTATTTAGAGGCCTCATTTAGCACACTGTAATAGACAAATTAGTCTCTAAGGCAGGGGTGGGGAACCTCCAGCCCAGGGGCCAGATGCAGCCCCCACCTTGCCTAGTTCTGGCCCATGAGGGTCTGGCCCCTCCAGACCCTAGGGAGACCGCACTGGCACTCTAGGGCTCCCCCCCCCCCCGTCCCACTGTGGGGCTGGCACTCCCAAAATCTACAGGCTGGGCCCTCCTAGGCTTTGGTGTGCAAGGGGAATGTGGGGAGTGTCTTTCTCCTTCTCCGTTAGACACCACGTCAGTGAGAGGTTCGTTTTTTGGTTTTTGCTCTTCACTTGTGTGTGTGGCCCCTGGCTGGTTTTTCTGTGTTCAATGGCCCCTGACACAAAAAAGGTTCCACATCCCTGCTCTAAGGTGCTGCAGGACCATTCGTTGTCTTATAACATTAACAATGGTATGGCAATGGAACTAGCTATTAAAAGCTTCACATATAGGTTTACCACACTTAACTTGTTACATAAACTATTTGCCTCCAGAAATCCTCTACCAGTTTCTCAAAACCGCACCAAATACAATATAAGAACCTAGCCCACTAAAAAAATATCCCATACATTTACTTACTCTTATGAATGATTTTCAGTTATTTGCTGTTACTGAAAACTGGCATACCTACAGAATCATGCCCTAAGTAAGAAAGAAAATCTTAACTGCTAACTACAGAAAAGTTTGGTTGCTATTTGTCCACATTTTGATATCTGTCTAAATACCTATTATTTAATTCTGATAATGAAGATACACCACAAATCTCAGCCTTCTTTATTTTCTTATTAATTTGTCATGTAAGACTGTAGCTACTGCTGTGTTTAAATGTATTCCCTACAATCCTAAATGGAGCTACTACAATTCACAACCTCTGAGGATCTGCTCCATACTAAGTAAGGTGCTAAACACTGAAACAAGGTGAGAAACTGTATTATTTAATTCCAAAGCAGTGCATGAAAAATGGTGGTAAAGCTACTTCAAGCAGACATAAGTCTGAAGCAGTTTAATAGGCAGGCAAAAGAAATGAGCAACCTTGATTCAGTTGCAACCCTGAGCTTTCCTCAATAATAACTTTCTAGCCAATGAAGTAAACTCATTAAAGGAATTACACAAGCCATGTATTTGGTCTTTGTGCCTAACAACTATAAGAAAAAAATAAGTGAAATACCCAGTAAATAAAGTCATGTATCCAATGGCTCATCTCAGTAGTGTGCTCTGTATTAAGATTAGTTTATTGGGAAAATTCATACTGTTTCAAGACCAATCCAAATCCCACTGAAGTCAATATGAGTCCATACACTCAATACACTGAATTTGCTGTGTAAACAACAGCACTGTAAACAGCATTGCTGTCTGCATTTTCAAAGCCATCCTCACCACAAAGGAGTACAAACTTAAATTAAGACTGTATTCTGAAAAATAAAAACCTTAAATGATCATCTTAATTCCAGTTTTTCATCAACATTTTCATAAATATGCTCTTCAATCTGATATTACTTTTTATATCACTGACAGACAAGCAACTTTTAATTTCACCACAATTATTTTAAATTTCCCCATCTATCAATACTATGTATATGTAAAGTCATCATTAGAGGAAGTACAGAGATGTCATTCCAATTGAATAGATTCCAAATTACACTGAGGGACCAGTAATTCAACCACATTTCATCAAGAAAGCCATGGGAAGTGTTATTTTTATTGGAGACATTTCAAAAACATTACAGGTAGACCAAGTAATTCTGGTCTTTGTTCTGAGTAGAGTGTAGCTCTTACTTTTCACCACAACAGGTGGTACCAAATCTTTCATCTGGAAAGATTTTTCTGATTTAAACCCACAAAATGTTTTTTCTTTTTCTTTTTTTAATTTGCTGAATGCTCTTGCAAAGAGAATGAAAGATTTAAGAGTTTTTAAACCAAAATATCTGTTAGAAGTTCGGAATAAAGCCTTGATAAGGTCCAGCTTGCCAAGAAATGCACTTTTCACCACTAAGCAGCCAAGCCTACTTTATCCAACTCTACAACCTTGCATTTCTGTTGAAATTTACTCTGTTTTCCCTTCTAATTATTCCTTGTGTTTGATGTCCAACATAAACAAAACATCCTTCATAAAGCACTCCCACCAGAAACCTTGGAAATCTAACAAATGCAAGAATCACTCTGAAGTGCTAAGGTTAGAACATTTACTCTGCCAGGCAGACTTAATCCCAGTTAGAACTGTTCATTATTAAGGCTCCATTTCAGCCAGAAGTACCCAAACTTTGTATAACTGAAATCCACATTAGCTGCCACAAGCCTTAGAGCCAAATCTAATTTAATTTTTAATATCTATAGGTCCACACAGATATAACATATAGTAGTACGACATGCGACAATGCAGACTGCAGATGTGCTCACTTTCAGTATGGTGGTGATTTCAGGATTAGATCTGGATGAAACTTTTCTCCCTCACCCTCTTTTTTTTTGCCCTCTCCCCCCCCCCCAAAAAAAAATGCAGATTTGGGCTGATCGAATGTGTGTCAATTTCGCCAAATTGTTTTAGCTGGAGAAAAACAGCTATTTTCAGAACTGAGTCAAAGTAACTCACAACTTTTGTTTCCACATTTACTGAAATATTGCATCTGAAGCACTAAGAGCCCCAGAAAAAGGGGAGAAATGTTTTATTTGTGGGTGGAACAAAACAGTTTGTTTCACTCACAATGATGTGAACGTTTCACTGTCCTGAGAAGCTCTCAATGTGCGGAGTCCCCCCTCCCCCATGCCTGCGAGGGAGCAGCCCAGCTCTGCCCTGCGACAGCCGAGCCCTGGAGCGCCCTGAGGCGCCGGCCGCGCGGCTCCCCCCATCCTCTCCGTCTCCAGCGCACGAGCCCCGCCCCCGCCCGGCCCGCGGCCCCTCGGCTCCTCCCTCCCCCGCCCTGGCCCCTCTCACGCGCCGCCAGGGCCGCTCCTCCCTCTCCCGCCCGGCCAATGGTCCCGCGGCGCGGAGCCTTGGGGCGGCCTGGAAGTCGCGGTGCCGCCCCCAGGGCTCTTGTGGACCCTCCCGGCCTGGAGACTGCGTGGCCCAGCGACCCCTTTCTGCCTCACCGGACCCCTAGTCACCCCCCCATACACACCTGGCCCCCTCCCACTAGCAGCTCCTTTTACTCCCTCACTGACCCCAGCTTTCTTCTCTCCCACCCTTGGGATTTAGGGGGATATAATCCCCCCCCCCCAGCATCTTGGGGAGAAATGGCCTGGGCGGGGAAAGAGAGGGCTGCTTAAGTCTACAACCCGCTTTTGAAAATACAGGTGTAGCTTGATCTGCACACTCTCCCACTGCAGCTGCTACCAGCAAGAAAGTGCTTGGGCCATGAGGGATGAACCGGTTTGTTGAGAAAAAAGTAGTAGACGTGTGATGCCATATGTATGCTGGAATAATTGCACCCCCCACTACAGCCCTTGTTCCCCCCTCCCCAGACTCACACTTGCAGCTGGCATTACTATAGTGGCAAAAGTTTCTAATGGAAACATGGCCTGAGAATGTAAACTCTTAAGGGTGCGTCTAGGCTGGCAAGAACTTGCCAGCTGTCTACACTGGCTGCTTGAATTTGCGCAAGAGCACTGACGTTCTAATGTAAGAATTCAGTGCTTCTTGCGCAAAAACTTTGACGCTCCTGCTCAGGGATAAGCCCTCTTGCGCAAGAGGGCCAGTATAGACAGGCACCTTAATTTTTTGCGCAAGAAAGCCTGATGGCTAAAATGGCCATTGGAGCTTTCTTGCGCAAAAGCGTGTCTATACTGGGCATGGATGCTTTTGCGCAAAAGCATCCATACCAATCTAGACGCTCTTTTGTGGAAATACTTTTAATGGAAAAACTTTTCCGTTAAAAGTATTTCCACAAAATCATGCCAGTCTAGACGCAGCGAGATCTTTTTTGTTCTGTGTTTGTATAACCCCTAGTACAGTTGGGTACTAGTAGTACTGGGTAATACTAGGCACTACTTTGGGTACAAATAATAAATAACTGTCACAACACCCTAGAAAGTGAAAATCTTCCATGAGAGGGCCACTATGTCAGACAGCCTAGCCTTTGCTAGGCTTTTCCATTAAAAGCATTTGTGGAAAAGAGCGTGTAGATTGGCATGGACGCTTTTCCGCAAAAGCACTTTTTGCGGAAAAGCGTCCGTGCCAATCTAGACGCGCTTTTAGCCCCGATTGTCATTTTCGTGATCGGGGCTTTTTTGCGCAAAACAAATCTGAGTTGTCTACACTGGCCCTTTTGCGCAAAAGCTTTTGCGCAAAAGGATTTTTGCCCGAACGGGAGCAGAATAGTATTTCCGCAAGAAGCACTGATTTCAGACAGTAGGAAGTCAGTGTTCTTGCAGAAATTCAAGCAGCCAGTGTAGACAGCTGGCAAGTTTTTCCGCAAAAGCATATGCTTTTGCGGAAAAACTTGCCAGTCTAGACGCAGCCTTTGTGTTTGCCACTTTCCCTCTCTCTGGACAGCCTTCCACCCACTTCACCACATTCTCCAATATGAGAGTACCCCAATTCTGTAATATGAAAATCTAGTCACCTGAAACATACCTTTGTATCTAGTCAAGATTTTACTAAAATATTTCCAGTTCCATATCACGGTGTTAACACACTTCATTTTTAATTATGCAAAAATATAAACAAAATAAATAAGCAATAATACCAGTTCAACCAAGGTTTCAGGAGTGGGTGTTTGTTCTGCTAACACATTAGAAGTTAAGATCACTGCTTAGTAGATTCTTTAATTGATCCCCTTTAGAAACTGCACCAAATATTCTTCAGAGGATATACCAATGTGTCCATTTTCGATAGGTGATACCAGATTTCAGCACAATATCAACATCACATAGTTTTCAACAGCTCTTGCTTCTGTTCTGTCACTCTCCTGTTTCCCGTACAACTTTCCCACTACTTTATTTCAACATTGGCCACAAGATTTTTAAAAAAGTACTCATTTTGTTCATACAGTCACCTGTTAGTAGTGGTGAATTTATTTCAAAAGTTTAATCTCATAAAAGTGTAGCATGTTTAGTAATTAAGACAAAAACATTGAAGATAAACATGCAAAAATAGAAATCTCTCAAATATAGTTAGTGATGGAATATGTTTTTTTATAAACATGCAAATGTAAAAATCTTACAATATATGGATTTGAAGAAACCCTGGCAATCTGTACAGTCCCCAGATTTGACTTAATAGTATTTGGGAAAATGTTATAGCTCTATGAAAGTGTCCTTTCATTTCTGCATATCATGTATACTAAATTATATTCTGTTGATACCAAGAATTATAATTTCATGTAGTACCTATCTTCACGCAATGTTTTCTGTATTAGGCTGTTGCATCCTTAGCAGGAATATACTATAAAGCAAGTCAGGTGTAAATCTACATGGACCAGTGCCATGCTCCAACTGTCCATGTGGACCTTGCCTCTGTGAACTAAGAGTGCCATCATGCACAGCTGGGAACTCTTGGTGTGCGGTCATGTACATATGCAGGTCAGTGCACAATATGCAGGATCTCTATAGATGTGCATAATAGTGTACCAAGCGCTAAGTCATAGACAAGCCTTTTGTAAATTCTGTACACTGAATTGTGCTGACATCACTGCTAATGCTATGGAATGGGACAGTTTTGAGATAATTTGTAATATCTGGGAAGAAACAAACATCAGTTGACTGCAAACTGGCTTAGCTAAAAGAGTGAACACAGCTTTTAATCCTGTGATTTTTGTCCTACCACAAAGCCAACAATAAGAGCTAGCATATATGATTATCAGATTTTTTTCTTTATTGTAGTCTGTAACCTAAGTCATATGAGAGTGAAAGATTTATATGATCTAAGGAAACCAGAGTAAGTATGAGAGCTTACATGGCTTGTGTGGTAGGATTAAAATCTAGGCAGGTTATTAAAGGGGTCTCTGGTGTGTAATCATGAAAAGAGAGAATTCCAAAGGTAACCAAGTGCAGCCAATAGTTGAGTTGAAACAACTTACTTTAATTGCCAAGAGGAATATGGCTAACACTCAAAAATTTTTAAAAAGCAGAAACATTATGATAAGAATAGAAAGGATGTTCATTTTCAAGCAGAAGATAAGATATAAATTAAAGTTCATTCTCAGAATAGTTTTTACGGCTAAACTAACCCCAGAATGGAAGATTCCATGTTGAGTTCTTTGAACTGTAAACTAATTGGATCATGGTGCTTACCGTGAAGAAAGCATAATGTTACTGGGATGTAAATCCTGGCTATACTCATGTTTCTATGGACAATGTCAATCTTTGCAGGCCACAAAAATTAGATATCTGGAAAAATTAGTTTTCCCATTCTTTACATGCTTTCATGTAATTTATTTTTTCTTAAAAGACACTGAATTCAGTCATTCCGCGGTATCACTGTTTCTTCCATGGATCCTACAGACTTTGGACTGACAAAAAGAAAATAATCCAGTATAGCTGACTTCAAATCAAACTTCACTTTTTAAAAAAAATAGATTTCACTTTATTATTTGTATTTCAGGAGCATCTAGAAAGTTCTAGACATTGTCCACACAGACACAGCACCTGCCCCATTGAGTTTACAATCTCAGGAGATAAAAAACATGAAAAGGCTGACAGAAAGGATTACAAGCAAATATGAACAGTTTGTATATATATATATAAAGATGATATACATTTTCTTCTTTAAAAAACGAAATACATACCAATTGTATCTAAGCCCTCATCGATCTATTATAGCCCATCCTGAATAAGATTTTGACAAGGGATCGAAGGAGAAGAAATTCAACCTTTTGGGACCAGTGGAGTAGCCATATTAGTTTTGTATTGCAAAAAGAGGAATCTTATGGCATACATCTGACAAAGTTGGCCTTTGCCCATGAAAGGCTATGCCCACATAAAACTGTGTCTTTAGAATGCCACAGGACTCCATGTTTCCTTCTGGGACAGTTCATGAGTTCTGAACCACACAGAGCAAGGTGCAAAGACAACTGTGAAAGAAGCAAACAAGAGGGCAGTCGGGGCCATTACTATGAAGCCAAAGGGCAAGACAAAGTGCTTGGAAACAACAGCAGATAATCAGGGAGGAGCAAACGTGGTAGGGCCATAAATGTAAGGACAAAAACCATGAACTTGATGGCATGGAAAAAGAAATCTTGAGGAGAAATTAGTGAAAATGCACTTAATTCCTCAATGCCCTGGTAACAAAGCATGCCACATGTAAGTATGTATTTATTCTTGAAAAGTGATCGTGGACCTTTAAACCCGCAAGGTGAACATAGTGTACATTTATTCTTGACTGGCATTACACAAAATGGGGATTTGGCATTCACTTTTGCCATAAAAAAGATCTTATGATTAAAGTTATTAGCTGAGACAGTGGAAATTCTAGAGTTGATACCCAGCTCTGCCAGAAACTCAGTGCATGACTGTGAACAGGTCACATAATCGCTTGGTGCCTCAGTTTCCTAAATGTAAAATGAGTATGATAACAATACTTCCTTTCTCCCAACCCTTTGTCTATTTAAAATGCAAGCTCTTCAGGGCAAGGAATCTCACTTGCTAAGTGCTTGCCTTAAGGTACCACTGCCACAGAAATAATTTCTCTCATAAGTTTTAATATTTTGAACATTTGGTTCATTGAGGAAAAATAACATTGTTGGAAAGACTTCAAGGTCTTTCTTCAGTGTTAGGTTGACCTAACACATAGCTGGATTACTTTAATTAGTTATCTATTCCTGTGCCAGGTATCTATCAGAACTCACCAAAAAGTTGGTTAGTCAATATATGGGGACTGACGGGGTTCATTCATTGCAAGGGGTACCTCCTTGTTGCTACATCTGGGAATCAGCTCTCACATGGTCTAACACCCTGTTCTATTGATTACTCATGCTGTGACCCTCCTTCCTCTTCATGACTCAGCCCTCCAGCCAGGTGATATACTGCAATTTTACCATGGCTACAAAATCAACAGTTTCAGAATTCCCCCAGGACTACTAGTCCTCTCCTTTCAGGGTAATAAACTCCCTCAGAACCAGCTGTCATCTCTGATAAACCTGTGCTACTTCCTTGTGACTGGTAGGGGAACCTGGGCCCACCTTCTACACTGATTTCTGGAACAGAGATCCTGTAACAAGCAACTACGGTCATGTCCCAGGGCAGGTTCTCTTTCCCCCCTCCCAGGTCTATGGCCAGCCTCGCACCCTCTACTCCCAGTGGGGGCCTGCTCCCAACACCAGGGCCTGATGGGCAGCTCAACCCAAACTGGTCACTCAGAAAGGCTTGCTGGCCCTTTAAGACAGGGCCCGCCAGCCCACTGGCCAAAGTCCATAACCCAAGTCAATAGCTGGCCCTTTAAGGCAGGGCCCACCGACCAGTGGCGGCACATCACAGGACAGGGCTATCCCCGTCCCCGGTAGGGGGACCCAGGCCCTCCCTACTCCACCGGGTCCCAGCCCAGGGCCCTGTGAGTGGTAGGAGGACTCACCACTCCCTCGGTGGGGAATCCGTCCAAAACGCGCTGAGGTCCTCAGAGCAGGAGAGGCAGCTTCTGTCCCCACCCTGGGCCACTTCCTACCAGATCCTGTGAGATAGCATCCCACAAACTCGCCAGGTCCATGCCTTCCCTGGTGGATGCTTCTCCCTCATAGGCTGCAGGGGGGGACATCCCAACTGGTGCTCGGGTCGCTGCCGTCTGCCCTCTGATCGGTTGGCTGATGCTTGTCCGGAGCTCCCCACGGAGGACCTTCTTCCCTGGCAGTCAGCCCAGACTGAGCCTCCCTCCAGGCCTTTATACCTGGGCTGCATTCTGAGCATGCACAGCAGCGTCATGGGGGAAGGGCTTTCTCGGCCAGGTGGTCCTGATTAGGCTCCGCCTTCCCAGTGTGGGGCTGATACATCCTGTCACAGGTCTGTACAATCCTGTTGCTGTTTCCGTGGTCTTCCTGTGCAGTCCTTTCAGGCTTTCACACCTTCCACTAGTTCCCCTGATCCTTCTTCCAGAGCTAACATCTCAAAAGCTTATTCTCCTAAGGGGGTTTCCCACCTCTCTGTTCCCAGAGAATGACTTCAGCCTCCTTGTGTTCTCATCTTCCAGGCTGTATACCAAGCAACTTGGTTCTGTCCAATGAGACTTCATATTCAGTTAAACCTGGCTCTCCCTTCAAGTGCAGCCATGTTCCATAACTGGCCGCTCAGGTCCACATTAACCTGTTCAGGGCTTGTGTGAGGTGCACTTCCACTTGAGGAGTGTGATAATATGTCCTGGTCAATTATCCTGAAAAGGGCTAGAAACCCTTCTCAAGATCTCTCTTCTCCCAGCTGAACTCATCTCCTCCTCCCACTTAATGCCTTTTTCCATGTTGCCTCTTACATTAGGAATAACTTCCCATTTACAATATTGGACATATACTTCAAAGCCTTCCTTAAAACCCACTTCCTTCACGTAGCCTATTTATATTGATATCTTTACCAACAACATCTCTGTTCCTCCTCATCTGAACTATTGTCCCATAAATTTATATTTGTCTCAGATTGTCATCTCTAAACATAAAGCATGTCCAGTATATTATAACAATAATTCCTACTCAGTTACCACATGGATGATAAAGGGGGCTTGTATCAGTTTCTGTTACATTTACCAACAGGCTGGAGAAGAACAAAATAATTCAAAAGGCTCCACAGCAGCAGTTCGTTACCATACACAACTGGAAACAAACATTTGTTCCTTCTCTATGCTACAGCTAACAATTGTGTTAGTTAACCTAGGTTAAACAAAACTAAGAACAGATGTTAGATCCTTTTCTAGAGCATGTTAGTTAATGCACGTTAGTTAAAACATGATTTGAAACAGTAGAGAAAAGCTCTCAATTTTCTTCTTGATTCCATGCATGTGTGTTTAAAAAATAGGGACTAATTAGTGCTACATACAAAATTCTTAGCCTCTAATAGTCAATATTAGGGCATATGAGTTGCTGAAAACGATGAGAAAGATCTCTGAACACTTTTGAAAATTAATTTTATAAGGTCACTTTCAGTCAACAACTCTATTTCAGTTGTGAAGATAAATGTTTTTTCCATGAAACTAATGCCAAAAGTTTGACTCGCTGGAAATAAAACATTACTTTAAAGAGCCACTCGGTATCACGTGTTTTACAGTAAAAAATAAATTTTATGAATTAAGATATAAACCATTTTGTCACATAACAACATGGTGGGAAAGACGCTGAAAGTGATCTGTATACAAATAGTTCTTCCATCATTGCCAAGTTCCCAACTACCGTTAAATTTGCACAATTCACATGAAAAGCCCTTGGCTTTTCACATGGTCAGACATAGGATTTCTATACATTTTCCCCATCTCCAAAGTGGCAGTAGTGACACTGTGCTTAGTTACTTACAGGAGTGTGGTGAGGATTTAGTACAATTTGTCATTATATTATGTGCCTATGCGTATTGCAGAACAAATTGTATCCCTGGCCAAAGACTAAGAGCACTCTTGCCTAGAATTAGCAAAGCATGGCTCATGGGAATGAATCCACTTTGAATCAGTTTATTCATATGAGTGAATATTGGACAATTACAGGCTAATATAATGGCTGATCCTAACTATTTATTCATTTTAATAGTCTTTACTCATACAAAAAAATTGAGCCTATGTTGAAAGGTGTTGAATGTTTCCTGCGAGAGGTTGAGGCCTTTAAACTGAGCTTAGCACCTCACAGGATAGACACATCATTATTATTTAATTAAGACAGGCAATTTTCATAGCATCCTAATTTGAAATACCATGTTAGCTATTCTAAACATCAAATGGTAAGTTAAAAACAAATCTTTAAAACCTAAATTAGATAAAAAAGTAAAGAAAATTAATCTGTTTGTAAACCACTATAGAATATCATCTAGGCAAAATAGTCCAGCTATGGGGCAGTACTCAAAATAAGCTAGGGAAGCACTAGGCATTCTTGAAGAACTAGTTATTTAATCAAGATCCACAACTTTGTGAAATATCTAATCCAGTGTTTCTCAAACTGTGCTCCGCGGAGCCCCTGGGGCTTCACCAGATATCTCCAGGGGCTCCATGAGGTTGACAAACTAGAAACATCGATAGGTACAACACATACAATCAGTGGACTGCTGGGGCTCCGCATAAATTTTTACGCATGTAAAGGACTCCGGAGCCCAAAAAGTTTGAGAACCTCTGATCTAATCATTATGTCTGCAGTCTACAGAACTTGGAATCATTACAGATAGATTGAATTTGAACTCTGGGGAACCATGTATATGTGTGTGTCTAGACTACATGGGTTTTTTTATAAAAAAAATAGCCTTTTTTCTAAAAAACTTCCCCTCCATCTAGACTGCAGCCGCGTTCTTTTGAAAGTAAATCAAAAGAACGCGGCAGTTTTTTTCGATCATGCTAAACCTCAATTTACGAGGAATAATGCCTTTTCTTGAAAATACTCTTTCAAAAAAAGGCGCGATTGAATGCAAATTGTGCTTTTTCGAAAGATAGCGTCTAGACTCTCTTTTGAAAAAGCGGCTTGCTTTTAAAAAAAATCTGCTTGTAGTCTAGATGCTTTCTTTCGAAAGAGGCTTGTAGTCTAGGGGTATTCTATGCGTTTATGTGAGTGTGGCTTGCCCACAGGACAGATAAGAGTCTGACTAATAGTGTGAGCTGTGTTGTGTCCTCAAATGGTAGAGACTTTGGCTGAGTTGAGGACCAACTCCTCTACCTTGCACCTGTATAGAGCCCAATGTTCTGGCTTTACCAGGACTCAGTGTTTTTACCTTCATGGAATATTGTACTGACTGCATTATTCACTTTCATATTTAATTCAGTTAAAATTTCTGTTGTTAAATTTACCTGAAGATGTTGCAGGATTTCTAGTCTGCTGCAGAACCCGGGGAGCCTTTGTTCAATCTTGCACAGAGTACTATAGAGGGACTTCTTAGAACCTAATTTGCAATAGACTGCTTTTATAAATGTGTCCTTATATTTGTGTAGTGATATGTATGAAGTAAATATATAGTACAGCTTGAACCTCTCCAGTCTGGCACTCTATGGTCCAGCAACCTCTGTGGTCTGCTATAATTTTAGTTAGCCGGATGTTCACTTCTTGTGAGTGAGGCCCAGTTTCCTGCAGTTCCAAAAAGTGTGTTTACAGCCACCTGGCTCTCAGTGCTCTGTGCTGTTATTTAGCTCTAATTTATCTCTAAATGTCTTCAATAAGCCCAGTAAGCAGTGGAAATGTTGGTAATGTTACTAGATAATATTGACCTCCCAAGGTCCAGCACTGGTCAGGTCCCAATGATGCTGGTCTAGAAAGGCTCAAGCTGTACATCAGAGAGCCTAATTAGATTGTTGGTGACCCAGTTATACTTTGTATTCATCAAACCTTGAAAACGTATGTTTTTATATTTTGTGTATATGTGAATGATAGCTGATTCTAATAAACAAGAGACTGGTTTAACTCAAATCTAGCAATTTAGCAATAGTTTTTATTTGGAAAGCTTAACAAGCCCATTCATCAGACAACTGAAATCTTAACTTCTCACTTGCTCTGGTCACCTAGAACCATCAAAGATTTATGTGAACAAAAAAAAGTTGCTATATTAGGTGGTGGTGTTTTTTTAAGCATTGTTTCTCTGTTAGAAATTTACTCTCATGGTGCATACAAAGGGCTTTTGCTTTGAAAATATTTGGTATGAACTGGGTCACAAAGGCAATCAAAAGCTGTAAACCAGATGTATCATGTCTGTCCAATCCCTTTTATTTGTGTCAGAGGGTGAAATTGTCGCCTGGGATGCACTGGTGCATTTCGTCATTCTAAGACGAAGTTATGTAAACAAAACAGCTTTCTCTGATTTTATAATACTGAAATGGAAAAGCTATTTATTAATATACATTCATCTTCTTGAGTTGGATTTTCATATTTATCCTTCAGTATAATCAGTGTATCCATTTATTTAAAACACGTAATTTGACTTTAATGTGAGCAGGACTAGAGTCTAAATAGTTATTTTCTGCTTCCATGGATGATAAGTTTTAACAAGTAGGAATAAATGAACCATTTATCTGGATTACACACCAGTAAGCAACTCAAGTCATTTCTAATTCTGTTGCTTTTGGCAAATAGCTAGTGCTTCAGTGTTTACTGTAATAATCTGGTGGGAGCTCTAAGCCTCTTTTGAATCACGTTTACTATGCATAATTCAATAACTACAAACATACTGGAGTGAGTTTTTTGAATTCCATAGAAGGCTTATTAGCTACTTTGCCAACCTAGTCCACTTGCAACAGAGGAGAGTGAAGATCCCACTACAGGGTGTCCCTGCTACAAATTGCCCCAGTATATATCCGTTCCATACTACAGTCATTGATGCTTGTCGGAACTGATGCTAAATCCTCCCATTCCCCATAAATGAAAGTCAGCTGTGGAAAAAAATTCCCCGCTTTGCTTTATTTCACTATAAGTCCAAGTGTTTTGGAATGTTTCTTGGACTAATAGCGAGGACAGACCATACCCCAAACTTCTGCAACAGAAGTATTTAAATGCCACAAAGCTAGCTACACTTATTGAGGAAGGGTCAGATTATGGGATTATAAGCAGAGTTTTCTACACTAGAGAGAGCTTCTATAATACCCTGCCTCTTTACAACCCAGCAGTGATGGTAGAGACTCTTTTTGCTCCTTAAATCTGCAAAGACAGTAGCTGCTGCAAGTGGAAGAGTGACTCTGTAGGGCCATATCTTCACTCCCATCTTCACATGTGGGACTTCTTCCACGTCGTTGTTTTATGGTGAAAAACAGCATTATATGGCCTCTATGTGCAGGGTGCTTTTTTGTACATCCACACACATGCAATGATATGACTATGCTTGTACTTTACCCTTCTAGTATTTTTGTCAGAGGAAACTATTGGGGCATTAAGTTATTTATTTTCTCCTCTACTTTATTGGGTTATTTCCTGTTTTTCTTCCTGTTCCATCACTCTGTCTGATTAGGCAGACTGATTTTCTTCTTGCACTTTCCTCCCTTTCAGTTTGTTCTCCAGGACCTACTCTCCCGCTCTCTTGCTCTCTCTCTCTCTCTCAAATTTTCATGTTTTAAGTTAAAGCTTAAAAAGTAAAGCTGGTTAAAATGTTGCTATTTGGAGATTTTTTTCAGCTTATTTCAATATTTAAAACTTATGCAAAAATTTGGTGTAGTTTTTGCATATTTGTTATTTAGATAGAGTTTCTCCAGCACCTGCACTTCCCACTTCCTTACCTTGCTAGGCCCATTTTATCTCTCTTAGGACCCTATATGGGCTTTATTACCATTATATGTGAGTGCTTCACAATTTTAATCCTCATAACACCAATGTGAGTCAGGGAAGTCTTACTATAGATTGAACCTCTCCAGATTGAACCACTCTCTGGTCCAGCAGTATCTGTGGTCCACCATGATTTTAGTTAGCCGTATGTCCACTTATCATGGGGAGAGCTAAGTTTACCGCATCCCATAAAGTTTGTTTACAGCCACCAGTCCTGGTTCTCAGCGTCCTGTGATGTTATTTAGTTCTAATTTATCTCAAAGGCTACGTCTAGACTTCATGCCTTTTTCAAAAGAGGCTTTTTCAAAAGATACTTTCGAAAAAGCCTCTTTCAAGAAAGAGTGTCTAGATTGCATTACGCAGCTCGAAAAAAAAGGCACCCAGAACTGCTTCTGGCAGGGCATGGGGGCAGCCTTTACTTCCCAGTGCTGCTGCATGACCTTTGCAGAGACACGTGCTTAAAGGGATCCCCCTGGACAGCTGTTGCTCTGCTCCTGCTTCTGGCTTTCCTACCTCCTTAGGCTGTGTCTAGACTGCAGGTTTTTTTTTTAAGTAGCCTTTTTTTGAAAAAAACTTCACCTGCATCTAGAATACAGCCGCGTTCTTTCAAAATTAAATTGAAAGAACGCAGCTTTTCTTTCGATGGTGGTACTCCTCATTTCACGAGGAATAATGCCTTTTTTCAAAAGTGCTCTTTCGAAAAAAGGTGCTATATAATGCAAACTGTGCTTTTTCGAAAGAGAGCATCCAGACTGCCTGGGTGCTCTCTTTCGAAAAAGCAGCTTGCTTTTTCAAAAGTGCTGATTGTAGTCTAGATGCTCTTTTTCAAAAGTATCTTTCGAAAAAGCCTCTTTCGAAAGAGGCTTGCAGTCTAGACGTAGCCCTAGAGGGAAAGCAAAGCTGCTGCAGTGTTTGCTCTGGTTGCCCTGCTTTCTTGGACACCACGACAGTTTATTTTCTGGGGTTTTTTTTTTCCTTTTCACTGTCTTTTTGGCCATGGAGCCTGAGCTGCCCTGGGCAGATGATGGCTCCAAGCTGGCATACTGCAGCTTCGGCTGCATCTTCATGACTCTGTCATGAATCTCTTGCCCCATATGGACCCAGACCAGACCTATGAGATCTTTGTCCAGGATGCAGGAGCTCTGTCCTTGCCCCCCAACTTTTTTGGGAACAGGCAGATTTGGCTGGCTTCCTGACAACAATGCCTGTCTGGGTGGCTGTGCCTTTAAGAGGCTGTGGACAGGAACCATAGAGGTGCTCAGCATTTAAAGGATGGACTGTCCACCAGGGCTTCTTCCTGCAGGCCTTTTTTTTCCGAAAGAATAGGCTTCCCCAAGGCCACTTTTTTCGAAAAAACCCTGTAGTCTAGACACACCCTAAATGTCTTCAATAAGCCCAGTAAGCAGCGGAAGTGTTGGTAATGTGTCTGGATAATATTGACCTCCATGGTTTGGCAAAGGACAGGTCCCAAGGGTGCCAGATTAGAGCGGTTCAGCTTGTATACCAATTTTATATGTAAGCAGCGTCTGAATCAATGCTTCTTTTACAGCCAGCTGGAAAGGGAAAGAAATGCTGGGTTTGTTTATATAAATACAGTTTGCCTCTGCTTAGCTTAAATGTGTTAGGGTATGTCTACACTACAAAGTTAGTTCGAACTAACGGCCGTTAGTTCGAACTAACTTTCATAGGCGATACACTAGCGCTCCGTTAGTTCGAATTTAATTCGAACTAATGGAGCGCTTAGTTCGAACTAGGTAATCCTCATTCCACGAGGATTAAGCCTAGTTCGAATTTACTAGTTCGAATTAAGGGCTGTGAAGACCCTTAATTCGAACTAGTGGGAGGCTAGCCCTCCCCAGCTTGCCCTGGTGGCCACTCTGGCCAACACCAGGCAAACTCTACTGCCCCCCTCCCGGCCCCGGAGCCCTCGGGCTGGCTACACAGTTTGTGCCAGTTGCAAGGCTGCCAGCGCCCGTGCCAGCAGACCCTGCACCTGACACCCCATGAGCCAGCCACCCGATGCCACCCAGCCCTCCCCCTCTTCCCGGGACCAGCCTGGCGGCTCCCAGGAGCCTGCCCGGGGCCGCAAGAGGCGGGTGCCCGCGTGGTCTAGTGCAGAGATCGTGGACCTCATCGAGGTTTGGGGGGAAGCCTCCAATGTCCACGATCTCCGCACTAGCCACAGGAACACGGCTGTCTACGGCCGCATGGCTGCCAGCCTGGTCGCCAGGGGCCACCAGCGCAGCCACGAGCAGGTGCTCTGCAAAATCAACCGGCGGCAGTCCTACTCCCGGGCCTACCTTGTGCAAAAATGGCAGCTCGTTGAGTATGCAAATGAGGCATGGCGATATTCATCGCCGCCCCTCATTTGCGTATGTTCTTGCGCAAGACTGGGCAGTGTAACGTAGCCTCTCAGTTTAAAGAGTTGGCTTGTAAATATAGTTCACTCAGTTGGTTTCGACCTGCTAGATATTCAATGTTTTGCCCATTGTAACCAATTTGGCTGTTGTGAGGTCATAAACTGTGTTAACCCTAAAGGCAGGAATTGTGAAATATGATCACCAATGCTTGCAGTTATTGGGGGAATGCAGAAAAGTCAGAGTGTGTTTAACTCAGTTCAGAGGAGAGAGACTGTCAGTGTAAGGAACCCCGGATGGACACGGGTCCCCTGAGCTCTGTGAAGTTAACTGGGGAGAGCAGGACTCTGAATCATCAGGGTGCAGGCTCCAGCTGTGAGCTATAAGACTGGTTCAATATGTTTCTAATGATAGAACTAGAACAGATTCCATAAGGAGTCTTTTATTATTTTAAATGCACTCCGTGGATGCTGGAATCTCTTGTGGCGGGTCTGTGCTTTGGGCCAAGAGCTGAAATCACAAGGTTTGGCCCAGCGCCAAATCCACCACAAGCCAGCGGAAGATGCAATGAGCAGCCAGCAGCACAGCAACAGCAGAGCACAATGAGTAGCCAGCAAAGAGGCGACAGGGAGATGCAGTGAGTGTCTAGCAGAGCGGCAGCAGTGGGGCAAGATGAAAAGCCAGCAGGGCAGCGGCAGAGAGCAGTGAGCAGGTGGATGACAAATGACGAGCCGAGTGAGTGAGATGCCTCCTTACCTCCCCCACTCAGGATGGGAGGTGAACTTTGTGGATGCTCCTCTGAACTCTAGGTCTGCCCTGACCAAGGGCAGCAACTGTGAGTGGGGTGCAGAGAAGGGTTGAGCATGTGAAGGAGACATTTACATGGCTGGACTTAAGAACCTGAGAGGAAAAGGACACTGCCCAACCTAGTTGGGGTGGGACTGTTACACGTGCTTTTGATTATGAACTTGGTTTGTGGTGTTCTCCCAAATTAACACCATGTTACTTCCCTCCCCTTTTATTAGTGGTTTCTTTTCCACGCTCAGACTCTGTGTGTGCAAATGGGGAAGCATTGCCTCCCAGAGGCACCCAGGAGTGTGTGAATTTCCCAGGTTACTGGGTGGGGGCTTGAACCAGTTCTGTGTTGGATGGATGGAGAGGAACCTCTAGATATTGAACCCAGTCCTGGCTGCTGCTGGTGCTACTTAACAGAAGAGTTACACATAGACAGACAACACACGCAGAGCAACATACCCAAGATCACAATAAATCTTGGATAAAGCAGGGAATTGAACTTTAATCTCCTGTTTACTAGGCTAGCAGCCTAATTACAGGCTGGATCATCCTTACTTTCTCCATTAGTGCCAGTAAGCATAACCTATGTGAATAACATTCATTTTCAGCTCAATTGACACACACTTCTGCTTTGACCTCTAGCTTCCTCTCTTCTCATTATATTAAGGAAATGAACCAATTTTCTCCAACCAAAAGATGAGTTTTCCTACCTGTTCTCAATAAACCTTATTTCTCCAGTTTTAATGAAATACAGCACGTTTCAAGGCAATAGTCAGAGCAGTAGCATCCCTTTCGATTGAGACACATTGAACAATGTCAGCTGTATCTACTCCATCACTTCACGGGGAGAGACCAGGAAACTCAACTCATAAAGGAAAAGCCCCAAAGTGCTTGATCCTGGAGAGTCAGGCTAAGCACACACCATCTAAATCAACACAGCAAAAATCCCTAAATGTGGCATACTCTGACTATTGTTTTGAGTTCCCAAATGGCCTTCAAATGTACTGTTTTGGAACCCAGAAACTATTTTCTGTGATTAGTATCACTCATCAGCTATATTAATAAATGTAGCAAGAAAGTAGATATATTACATTATTGGGGTGTACTGAGTCTTCCTTGCTTTTTACAGAAAAATAATCCAAACATTTATGTTAAAAAAATCAGGTATTGATTGTCCTAACTCTCACAATCAAAACATAGCAAAATGATTTAATTCTAATACAGAAACCTGCAAGTACGTGAAACAGGCTTTCCAAAACATTATTGCTCCAAACCCCCAGATGAGAAAAATTAATATATTTTAAATAAATATTTAGTACTAATTATACTCTGTTCACCAAAACTAGAGAGTAAAACTCCTAACATTGCTTTTTTAAATCAGTTTACAAACATCTACATTTTAACAGTGTTATTCTAAGTAACTAAGCAAAAATGTAATACAGCTTGATAGGAAGAAATAGATTACAAAGACAAAATATGCTGATACTAAAAGCAATGAAAAAATATATTTTTCATGCCAAAAAAGAAAAGATCCTTGAAGTATGACCTGGATGTTTGAACACTTGAAGAACAAGGGTTCAGCATATATTTACTTTTTGGCACACTCTCCCCTCATTCCAATTTACTGCTCATGTGTTTGGACACAGACTTCAACTGTCTCTTGTATCCAAGGATAATGACCTAGCACTCCAGTGATTTAGGAAACCTCAACTTTGTGTAGCCACTCAATCAATGATGGGCTAATCCCTTAATGGCTATTCATGTCTTTCCACTGCCTCTCAAAGAATTCCGCAACACTCCAAATTGGGCTACGTGGAATTACGTGCCTGTCTTCCACCCTTGTTATCTTATCTGGTAGCTAATTCCCACAAATTATCATGCAGTTTCAAGTAAAAATTAAATTGCTGTTGAATCATAAATTTGTCACTCTTCAGACAGCTGCTAAATCAGTAAAATCTTGATCAAGTGGGGATTAGTCACTGGACTGAATAATTAAGACCTCTAAGTGCATTTGGCCTTTTGTCAAAGAAATGTTTATTGATAAAAAAATAGTTTATGTAGAGGTTTAAAGTGTTATTAATTCTTAAGAGGGGCATAATCCTTTATCTGGTATATTGTGACACATAGCACACTATCCCACTACAGTTTAGTTCAGCTCAGCTGACTGTTTTAAACAGAATCTCTTGAACCAATGTTTGCTTATTTATAAATTACCAGAGCATAAAGCGGAGATATCACTTGCTGAAATTGTTTGGTTCAGCTTTTAGTCTGTAAAGGGAAACCTGATTCTAGATGATCATTTAGATATATTTCTTAATGGAGTTATTGTACATATTGGGTGAAAGATTCTTGCACAAAGAAAATGAGTTTTATACAGTGAATATTCTCTCTCCCTATCCCTCATCCCGACCTATTTGAAAAATGTTAGGATGCGAGGTGCTAGTGAAACATTACAGTGATTTTTATATAACAGAAACATCTAAGGAAATAGACCCTTTTCTCCAAGTTAGCAATCTCTGCTCAAAAGCTTTGTTTGCTTAGGCTACGTCTAGACTGCAGGCTTCTTTCAGAAGAAGCTTTTCTGGAAGATATCTTCCGAAAAAACTTCTTCCGAAAGAAAGGCTGTGTCCAGACTCAGGGTTTTTTTCGGAAAAAGTAGCCTTTTTCCGAAAAAACTTCACCTGCTTCTAGACTGCAGCCGCGTTCTTTCGAAATTAAATCGAAAGAACGCGGCTTTTCTTTCTATGGTGGTAAACCTCATTTTACGAGGAAGAATGCCTTTTTTCGAAAGTGCTCTTTCGAAAAAAGGCGTTCTTGAATACAAACAGGGGTTTTCAAAAGAGAGCATCCAGACTGCCTTTCAAAAAAGCGGCTTGCTTTTTCGAAAGTTCTGCTTGCAGTCTAGACGCTCTTTTTCGAAAGAGGCTTTTTCAAAAGTATCTTTTGAAAAAGCCTCTTTCGAAAGAGGCTTGCAGTCTAGACATAGCCAAAGTGTCCACACTGGTCAAGTGGATCTAAAGAGTGACCTGTTTTTTCGAAAGATAGCATCCACACTGATTGGATGCTATCTCCCATAGAAGGCCACCAGGAGCGGCCCGAGGCAGGCTGCAGCAGCTGGCGCCCCAGGTGGAACATGCGATCGGCGCCCCCTCCTGCACAGCCGTCAATGGGTCGTCAATGGGGTGACATCATCATCTGGTGCCCCG
The DNA here is from genome assembly GCF_052426305.1 of Pelodiscus sinensis. Taxonomy (NCBI): domain Eukaryota; kingdom Metazoa; phylum Chordata; order Testudines; family Trionychidae; genus Pelodiscus; species Pelodiscus sinensis. Next base: position 98,593,207 of record NC_143056.1, read on the forward strand.
TGACATCATCATTGGGTGCTGTTGATGGCTGAGTCAGCCTATAGCCACAGGCCACCCCTGAAGGCCACCTAGAACCACTTCAGGCAGGGCTTTAGGTCACCAGTTACTTCTGAGTGGTGGTGTCGGACCCCCGATCAGCTGTTTCTCTGCTTCTGCTGCATGCTACCTCTTCGAGGGAAAGCAAAGCTCTTGCAGTGCCTGCTGTGGCTGCCCAGCTTTTTTGTTCACCACAGCTTTTGTCTTTGTGCCATGGAGCTGGAGCTGCCCCTGGGCATGCAATGGCCCCACACGGCCATGCTGCAGTTTTTGCAGCACTTTGTGCCAACTGCCTTCCTGGTCCTGCATGAGCTCTACTCCAAGCTCCTTCTTGGGTCCCTCTCCCTTTGTGAGGAAGCAAGACCCTTGCAACTGCAACCCACAGTGAAGAGGTGTTTCTGGAGGCTGGCCACCAGTTCCGACTGGTGGGACCGGCTGATCATGGACCAGTGGAATGACCAGCAGTGACTCCAAAGTTTCCACATGCGGAAGGCCACCTTTTTGGAGCTGTGTGGAGAGGAAGGGGGAGGCCTTCCTCCTGGGATGGAGGACAGAGGCCAGCTGCAAGGGGAGACCCTTTGAGCAGCCGCCATCCGCCAGGCCCATCAGGCCAGGGTGCACATCCGGGAGTCCCTGAGGGAGAGTTTCTCTCAAGGACCCCAGTAACTTGCCCCAGGGCTTCCCCACTAGGGGCCTCTGGCTTTCTCCACTATTCCTTTCCCACCACAACCCCTTTGCCCCTTCCCTAACCTCAGAATAAACACCTCTGTTTGGATTTGAACACAACTAACTCTGTATCCGTCTTTTACAAAAAAAGAGGGGGAAGGGGAAGGGGGCTCATAATCTGGAGGGGGAGAGCAGCTCAAAGTGGCATGGGGGCAGCTGGATGTGCCACCTCGGGTGTGGGGAGGGGAGCTGCAGCAGGGTCAGGGATGGCAGGGGAGGGGGCATGGTCATCACTTGGGGAGGGGGAATGGGCATTGTTTGAGGAGGGAGCAGAGGCATCGCGTGGGAGACAGAGGGAAGGGGAATGGGTACAGTGGGGGGAAGGAGGGTGGTAGGCAGGAGCAGCGACAGCCGGGTGTGCCGTCATGTCTCACATGATTGCACACATGCTATCACACTGCTGCATGAGCTGGTCCCATGTGCGGTTCTGCCACTCTGCATCCTCCTGGAATGTCTGCTCCAGGTTCTGCTGTATGTCGCGCAGGATGCTGAAATGCTGCCACGTCAGGTCTTCATAGACACTGGTGCGCTTTCGGGTCCCCTGGGTTCTGGCGGCTGGCTGTGGTGGGGTGGCTCACCCCTCGGTCCCGACTGAGCCGGCTGTGGAGAATAAAGAGGGAGAGGCGATCAGTCATCCATGTAGACACTGTCCCTGAGGCCGTGCCCTCCTCTGTGAGCAGCGACCAACAGTCCTCACGCCAGAGGAGGGGGATGTGTGGCCTGCACAGCAGGCCCTGCCTCACAGGGGTCCCAATGTGCCCAGAGGACCGTTCTGCCCGCTCCCCCCGCCCTGACCCATGGACAAGCAGGCAAGGGAAGTGTCCAGCCACAGTGGAATCTCTCCATGGGGAGGGGGAGGGAAGCCAGGAGCAGCCTGGCCCTCCCTGGGGCCCGCACACACACCTGTACTTTGCAGCACTGCCTGTGGGAGCAGGTGGTGCCTCACACATGCAGGCATGCCCGTGTGCTGTGTGCAGCACTCCTTGGTGTGTCTGGGGTTGTGCCTACACCCATGTAGCTAGCCTGCTTCCAGTTGTGGCAGGTGGTGGGAGGGTGTCCCTTCCCGCCCGCTCCCCTTCCCCCCCCTCCCCCGCCCCGGGCCAGACGTGTGTGTGGCCTCTCTTGAGCCTGGGAGCAGGATACTGAGCATGCTCAGGGGCTGCCTTCTGAGTCCGTGTGATGCACACTAACTCTGCATGTGGTTTCACGTGCACAGACTGCAGCACAATGTCCAGTCTGAGCAGGCCAAGTGACGTTTGCACTCCTCCCTGGGTTGAGACAAGAGATGCAGGGTCTGGGGTGGGAATGAGGGATTTGTGTGTGGGAAGAGATGAGAGGTACAAGCTCTGGGAGGGAATTTGGGTGCAGGAGAAAGTAGAGAAGGGGATGCTGGCTCAGGGAGTGGGCCCTAGGCTAGAGAGTGTTGGGGTCCGGTGGAGGGTTGGGATGCTGAGGGGGCACAGGAGTTTGGGTTGGGTTGTATGAGGGGCTCAGGGCAATTCCCTCCAGTTCCACAAAGAGTAACAGTAGTTCGAATTAGAGAGCCTAATTCCAACTACCTACTCCGTGCCGCGTGTAGCCGCGGGCACGGAGTCCGCACTAACGGGGATTTAAAAATGGCGGCGCCTGGCAAGATGCAAATGAAGCCCGGGATATTTAAATCCCGGGCTTCATTTGCAACTTCAAATGACTACATTAGCCACCCTAGTTCGAACTAGGGTGGTAGTGTAGACATACCCTCTAAGTGCCACTACATGGGACAGTACAACACATAAGCACAGTGTCTGAATGTACAAAAGAATTTTAGTAAAAAGGGGAGCAGTGAGCTGGCGTTAATTTGGGAAAACACCACAAACAAGAGTCCATAAACAAAACCCAGGGCGGTGTCCTTTTTCTCTCAGGTTCTCAAGCCCAGCCACATAGACGTCCCCTTCACATGCCCAACCTTCTCTGCACCCCTCTCCCAGTCGCTGCCCTTGGTCAGGACACACCCAGAGTTCAGAGATGATCTGCAGAGTTCACCACCATCCTGAGTGGAGGGAGGTAAAGAAGCAGCTTACTCACTCCACTAGTCACTCACCATCCACCTGCTCACTGCTCTCTGCCACCAGCCTGCTGGCCATTTGTCTCATCTCTCTGCCACCAGCCTGCTGGCCGCTCATTATGCCTCTCCATCACTGCTCTGCTGGTCACAGCCTCTCTGCTGCTGCTCAGAGCATCTCTCTGCCTTCAGCCTTTGGCTCTCAGTCACCATCCACTGCTATCCACTCCTTGGCTGTGACTTGTGCCCATCAGTCTCAAATGATTTCAGCTCCCAGGGACTTCAACTCTTAGGAAGCAAGGTAGAAAAAACACAACTCCAACACAATTCATATAGGAAGAGAGGCGCCTACTAGTGTCTCTTTAGTTCTGGTCTTTGAACAGTATGGTGGGGGTGGGAGGAACAGGTCAAACTAGTGCAGGCAGGGGAAGCCATATAGCTACATTGACCATCCGTCCTGGATTTTCCAGGACAGTCCTGATTTTTAATCTCCTGTCCCGGTGTCCCCACTAAACACTGAAATGTCCCAAAAAGCCCCAAGACTTCAAATGCAGAGAGAAGTGGCTGCATGCTGCTGTTTCCCCTCCCCTCCCCTCCCTTGGTTGGGGGAATAGGAGTCAAGGACACTTCCTTGAGGTTTCCCCTGCTGGGAATGCAGCCAATAGGGGAAGTGGGAGGCAGTGCCTGTTGGGAGCATGCAAAAGTGATTTGTGGGAGGGGGAGGGAGATGCAGGGAACCAGCATGGGGCTCAGCTGGGCTGTAGCGCAGGCACCAGGAATTGGTGTAGGGCTCAGCTGGGCACAGGGAACTGATGCAGGGCTCAGCTGGGCTGCGGGGGAGAGAGAGGCACAAGGAACCGGCACACTGCTCAGATGGGCTGTGGGGGAGGCACAGGGAACAGATGCATGGCTCACCTGGGCTGCAGGGGGGGTCACCAAGAACCCCATAGTAGGGGGGGACAGCAGGTGGCCTGAAATGACCTCCCCTGGTCCAGAAAAATCTCTCATCCAGGACCAATCAGGTCCTGAGGGTGCCAGACCAGGGCGGTCCAACCTCTACCCCAAGTCCACTCCTGAACCCTCCCCCTTGGCCAGACACCCTCTCTCTTGCTCCTGCATCCACTGTTACTCCTGCACCCTCCCTTGCTCCTGTTCCCTCCCCGTGGCCAGACACCCTATTCCCAGCCTGCTTCTGCACCTTACCTCCCACCCAGACCTCACAAACTCTCACCCTTCTGCACCCACCTCCCTCCCCAGATCCTGCATCCCATCCATATCCCACTCATTGGCATCCCTGTCCCACACACTGAACCCTTCATTTTTGTCCCCACCCCAGAACCTAAGGGCATCTTTAAAATCCACCAGAAAAGTAAATCTGGTCTATGGGAAGCCCTGAACCTCAGTCCTCCGTGTTGCTTCCCCTCGCCCTGTGGAGCGCCAGAGGAGTGAGGTGTCTCAGTTGGAGGCCACCTAACTGGAGGTTGGGGGTTTTGGAGGATGTTTTTATTTCTCACTTGTGTGGTCCCCAACTGATTTTTGTGTGGAACAGTGGCCTTCAACCAAAAAAAGATTCTGCACCCTTGCCATAAACAAAGAAAACACTGAAACCTTTTGTATTGGATGTAAATTAATATTTTACTTTAATTAAAATGAAGCTTGATAAACTAACATGAGAAAGTTAAAATGCTTAATCTGTTTTAATAATGTAAATGAAACCATTCTCCCCAGCTGCAGCACTAGCAAAATGACTTGGGTATAATTATGTAACTAACAGTGAGTTTCCATTAGCAACTGGTTGTCTGTGGAAAGGTTTACATTGAGCCAGGGGTCCACAGGCCAAAAAGTTTGAGAACCACTGAAACAGAGGCACCCCCAGCCTCTCTCCCCAAGAGATGGCCCCAGACACCCTGCTGCTCTGCAAGCTCCCAAGTGAGATCAGGTCTGTTGCCACAGCGGTGAAATCACTGTGTCACTCTGGTGTGGATGATGGACAGACCCTCTGTGAGTCTTCCTCATGCAAGCAGTTGATGATTTAAACAGCATGTTAAAATGCCACATGAAAACACTTGGCGCGTCCACAGAGAGGCAGGATGTATCGTCTCTCTCCAGAGAGGGTTGTCATGACTTGTGTGTCTGGGTGAACAAGCTCTTTGTGAGCTCTAGGAAGAGCTGAAATGTTTTGACTTCCAGTTGCAAAGGGATTTTTTTTTCTGACTTTGGGCTGCACGTTGCCTAGACCTGAATGGAGTGAGCTGTGACAATGCATTTCTGAGTTATTCTGACATACAAAGCTAAACCTGTGCTAAACATCCCACATCCAGTAAGAGAAAGTGCTGCTGTCAGAAGAAGTCAATTCAAAGCCTCTCCAATTTTCTTCAAAGGTTGTCTCAACCAGGCAGTGGGGCTTTGACTGATTGGTCTCATATTTTTGAAGGGTGACTAAATGTTAATTGGATCTTCTTGGGGAATATCAACACATTGCTTTGGGCCCAATCCTAAATTAAAATGTAAATTGGATTAGGCCCTTTGTAAGCATGTTGGGAAGTGGTCTCATTTGGCAATTAGTATTAGGTGTTATTTACATAATATAGGCATTGCCATCATGGGATTGACATGTACATTTCTCAGTGGCTACGTCTACACTGGCATGATTTTCTGGAAATACTTTTAATGGAAAAGTTTTCCATTAAAAGCATTTTCGGAAAAGCACGTCTAGATTGGCAGGACGCTATTCCGCAAAAGCACTTTTTGCGGAAAAGCGTCCATGGCCAATCTAGACGCGCTCTTCCTCAAAAAAGCCCCGATCGCCATTTTCGCGATCGGGGCTTTTTTGCGGAAAATAAATATCTGCTGTCTACACTGGCCCTTTTGTGCAAAAGTTTTTCGGAAAAAAACTTTTGCCCGAACGGGAGCAGCATAGCATTTCCGCAAAAGCAGTGACAATCTTACATGAGATTGTCAGTGCTTTTCCGGAAATTCAAGTGGCCAGTGTAGACAGCTGGCAAGTTTTTCCAGAAAAGTGGCTGATTTTCCAAAAAAACTGGCCAGTCTAGACACAGCCAGTAGCTTTGCATCTAAAATAGCCCAGCTCCATTGATCTCCATGGGAAAAGGACCTTTCAGTCAGTGGTGGGGAGGGTTAGTGACATGGCCTTCTCCACCCTGTAATTGTCATGGTTAGTTCAATATTGTCATTCTGGCTGGCAGAAACGGAGGACACTTGATAGTTTGGCAGTAACTTCAAACAACGCAGTTGCAGTCCATCTCATTAGGGATGTAAATTCCCATTCATCCGTTAACCAGTTAATGTTGGGTTACACTGGGGCTGCTGCCGGCTCCCAACCTCTTCCAGAGCAGCCCCTGTCCACAGCAGGATGGACCCCCCATGGAGAGAGGTTACTCTGGGCACTGGCGCTATCTCTGCCTGTGAGGATTTCAAGTCTCGCACAGACAGGGTGTGCAGGTGGGGAGCTGCACCAGCCCCCTCTGATTACCAGTTAATTGGAGCTGGTAAGCATCATCTGTTAAGAGGACTAAGGAAGTTGTCCCATGAAATTGTGGGCTAGTTCTGGATGACTCCCAGGCCCTGAGTCAAATGGTGCTGCATCTACACTGCAAAGTAACAAGTCTCAGATCCTGGACCTCATCTTGAATTGAGGTTGGAATGCTAGTGCTGCAGTGTCATGGCACCCTAGGTCTGGGGCCTGGGTCAATGCAATTGCAGGATAGTTGCATGAGGGAGGGTCCTATTGGACCCAAACCCATCCCTATCTTAGAGAATGGTGACAAGAGTTCTTAGAGGGGTCATACATGACACCCTTTACCTCTGATCATGTGTCTATCCAAACCCCGGAAGTACTACGCATAGGGGTGGGGATTCCTGTGGCAGATGGTTGGGGCCTAAGGGGTCAGTGGCAGTGTTCCCTCTAAGCTGTGTGGCAGCACAGCTTCACAGGTGATTAAACAGCCTCACAGTCAGAGGCTCAGGGCTCCATACAAGGAGCTGACTGACTGGATCAGGCTGATTAATCACCTGTGAAGCTGTGCTGCCGTGCAGCTTAGAGGGAACACTGGTCAGGGAGTTAGGCTAATGTGTCCCAATTTTAAGTTCAGAAAATATGGTCACCATAGCTATGGTAGGAAACTTAGGGGGGCTGCAACTAACCCTAGCCCCCCTTAAATGGTGCCCTAGGAATGGGGTGAGGAATTGGCCTCTGTCTGTCCACAGCTGCAGCCCAGTGCTGATGATGGGGCAGGCCCAACCCTCTCTAGTCGCAGCCAGGGAGTGGGGCACAGAACTGACCCCTGTCTAACTGGGATGCTACTGTGGCAGAATGACTCCAGCCCCAATCCCAATCTGCCACAGAAGGGGCTGGCAGGGGCCTCAATCTCAAGGGGGTAGATAAAGTGGAATTGGCCCCTGTCTAGCCATGGCTGCAGCCACAGCCACAGCTCCAATCCTGAGGTAGGCCCTGCAGTCTGGCCTCCATCTGGCCATGGCCCCACTCTTGCTGCAGAGGCCCCGCCCCACCCTTGCTCCTGCTAAGGGGTAGGGCACAGAATCCGCCACAGTCCAGCCACGGTTGCAGTGACCCAGCTCCGGCACCAGCCCTGATGTAGGCCCCACTGTCTGTTCCCCATCTACTATGGGAGGGATTGGTGACAGCTCAGCGTGAGACCTGCTCCTGCACGGCGGAGGTAAGAAGGGAGATGGAATTGGCTGCAATGGCCCTGTCCAAGCCAGGTATGTTAACTCCTCCCTTCCCCGGACATTCTCCTCCCACACCTCAAATCCCCTGGATTTTGTCTCTGTGACAAAGGTTAAACGGACACAAGTCAGATATCAGAAATGGTTATACACAAAAACCTGCAAGAGTACATTTTAACCTACCTAGGCATTCATTAATAGATTTAAAAGTAGCCATTCTTCTACAAAGGAATTTTGGAAACCAACTACAGAGTCTTGTGGATAAGGGAGAAGCGGTGGACGTGGTATACCTAGACTTTAGTAAGGCATTTGATACGGTCTTGCACAATCTTCTTATCAATAAACTAGGAAAATACAACTTAGATGAGGCTACTATAAGGTGGGTGCATAACTGGCTGGATAACCGTTCTCAGGGTATGTCTACACTACAAAGTTAGTTCGAACTAACGGACGTTAGTTCGAACTAACTTTCCTATGCGCTACACTAGCGCTTCGCTAGTTCGAATTTGAATCGAACTAGCGGAGCGCTTAGTTCGAACTAGGTAAACCTCATTTTACGAGGACTAACGCCTAGTTCGAACTAGCTAGTTCGAACTAAGGGCTGTGTAGCCCTTTAGTTCGAACTAGTGGGAGGCTAGCCCTCCCCAGGTTTCCCTGGTGGCCACTCTGGCCAACACCAGGGAAACTCTATGCCCCCCTCCCGGCCCCGGACCCCTTAAAGGGGCACGGGCTGGCTACGGTGCCCGTGCCAGGTGCAAGCCTGCCAGCACCCAGCTAGCAGACCCTGCACCTGGCACGGCACAGAGCCACCCACCCGATGCCCCCCAGCCCACCCCCTCTTGCCGGGACCAGGCTGGCGGCTCCCGGGAGCTTGCCCTGGACCGCAAGAGGCGGGCACCTTCCTGGGCTAGTGCGGACATCGTGGACCTCGTCCACGATCTCCGCACTAGGCACAGGAAAGTGGCCGTCTAGGGCAGGAGAGCTGCCAGCCTGGCCACCCAGGACCAGGTGTGCATGAAAATCAAGGGGGTCCACTGAGACCCCCGACACTGAGCCCTGAGCTTACAATGGCCGTCCTGGGTCAGACCAAAGGTCCATCTAGCCCAGTAGCCTGTCTGCCCACAGCGGCCAACCCTAGGGACCCTGGAGGGGATGGACCGAAGACAATGACCAAGCCATTTGTCTCGTGCCATCCCTCTCCAGCCTTCCACAAACTTTGGGCAGGGACACCACTCCTACCCTCTGGCTAATAGGACTCCATGGACCCAACCTCCATGACTTGATCTCACTTCCCTTTAAACTCTGTTCTAGTTGTAGCCTTCACAGCCTCCTGCAGCAAGGAGTTCCACAGGTTAACTATTTGCTTTGTCAAGAAGAACAACTTTCTCTTACTAGTTTCAAGCCTGCTACCCATTCCTTTCCTTTGGTGTCCTGTAGTCCTTCTTTATGGGAACTCAGGAAGAACTTTTCTGAATGCACCCTCTCCACCCAACCCCTGCTTTTAGAGACCTCTATCCTGTCCCCCCTCCGTCTCCTCTTTTCTAAGCTGAACAGTCCCAGTCTCTGTAGCCTCTCTTCATCTGGGACCTGTTCCCAACCCCTGATCATGTTAGTTGTCTTCCCCTCTCCCAGCCTTTCTCTTCCCCTCTCCCACCTCCTTTTCCCAGTCTCCCCCAGTTTTTTTCAATAAAGACAGAGTCAATGTTGGAAGAAACGTTATCTTTATTTTGTACATCAATAAGAAAGGGGGCTAGGGAAGGGCAAGTGGAAGGAGGTGAGGGAGGAATGGGGTACGAGCCCCCGATGGGGAGGACTGGGCTGGCTCTGCGGGCTTCTGGGGGTGGAAGCTCTCCTGCAGCCCCCCAATTACTCCCTCTCCCCAGATGGCAGCCTGCGGCAAGTGCAGCCGGGCTGATGGCCGAGTGGTGTGATGTGCCCAGTGTGGGCACTCAGGGCACTCCAAGCCAGAACTTCTTTGCAAGCGGGGCACCCCTTAGAACTGTGTGTCCGGGGTGGGGGTCGGGACCCTTTAAGCGCAGCCCTCGGCTAGCCTGAGACAGTATCTCCATGCTCTAAGTCCTCCTTTTATGCCCTGCCGGCACTGCTTCCGGCCATCCTTAAGCCCTGTTCAGAGTCCACTCAATGTGGACTTACTAGTTCGAACTAGCAAAACGCTAGTTCGAACTAGTTTTTAGTTCTAGATGCGTTAGTTCGAACTAGCTTAGTTCGAATTAACTAATTCGAACTAAGTTAGTTCGAACTAGCGCTGTAGTGTAGACGTACCCTCCGAGAGTAGTTATTAACGGTTCACAATCCTGCTGGAAGGGCATAACAAGTGGGGTTCTGCAGGGATCTGTTGTGGGACCGGTTCTGTTCAATATCTTCATCAACAATTTAGATATTGGCATAGAGAATAAGCTTATTAAATTTGCAGAAGATATCAAGCTGGGAGGAGTTGCAACTGCTTTGGAGGACAGGGTCATAATTCCAAATGATCAGGACAAACTGAAGAAATGGTCTGAGGTAAACAGGATGAAGTTTAATAGGACAAATGCAAAGTTCTCCACTTCAGAAGGAACAATCCATTTCACATACACAGAATGGGAAGCAACTGTCTAGGAAGGAGTACTGCAGAAAGGGATTGAGGGGGTCATAGTGGACAACAAAGTAAATAAGAGTCAATAGTGTGACAGTGTTGCAAAAAAAGCAAACATAATTCTGGGATGCATTAACAAGAGTGTTGTGAGCAAGACACGATAACTCATTCTTTCACTCTACTCTGCACTGAGTAGGCCTCAATTGCAGTATTATGTCCAGTTCTGGGCACCACATTTCAAGAATTATGTGGAGAAACTGGAGAAGGTCCAGAGAAGAGCAACAATGATTAAAAGTTTAGAGAACAAGACCTATGAAGGAAGACTGAAAGAGTTGGACTTGTTTGGTTTGGAAAGGAGATGACTGAGAGGGGACATGATAGTGTTTTTCAGGTATCTAAAAGGGTGTCATAAGGAGGAGGGAGAAAAATTGTTCTTCTTGACCTCTGAGGATAGGATAAGAAGCAATAGGCTTAAACTGCAGCAAGGGTGGTATCAGTTTGGATAGACATCTATCAGGGATGATCTAGATGGTGCTTGGTCCTGCTGTGAGGACAGAAGACCGGACATGATGATCTCTCGAGGTCTCTTCCAATTCTAGTATTCTCTGACTCAATACCCAATGACATCAAAAACTAAGTATGGGACACTTACAGTCTACTGAATTAGCCTCATTAGCATCAGCACTATAATTGGCAGGGTTTTTTACCCTCTCCCTTCTTTTTCTGTTATAAATTGGGAGGCTCCCCTATTTTTCTACTCTCATCTGAAGAAGTGGGTTTTGCCCTCAACAGCTCATCATCACCATCAACATCATCAACAGCTCAGGTCAGCTCAGCTTCTCTCTCTCTCTTTTTCTCTCTCTCTCTATATATATATCATTGAGGGTATGTCTAGTTCGAACTAGCGGGGTAGTGTAGACATACCCATATATAGTAGCCCAATGTCTGTGACTCTGTAATGCCGAAATGCTGGCTGTTCCCTCTGGGCAGCGCTGTTGCCTCCCTGGCTGTTCCCTCTGGGTGGCGCTGTTGCCTGAATAACATTCTTCGCCTCTCGCCATGGCGCTCGGCTGACTTCTGCGCCGCATGCTCCCCCACAGCGGCAGGCTGAGTGACACAGAAGTCAGCCGAGTGCCACAGTGGGAGGGGAAGGGGGGCGGGGTGGTGAAATGCAGTGTGACAGCGGCTCCAGGCCCCGCCCCTGGCTGTGAATGTCGCCACCCTGTCCCCCTTTTCCTCCCGCAGTGGGGCTCGGCTGACTTCTGTGCCGCTCAGCCAGGCAGCCACGTGGTAGCAAGTGGCACAAGCGACCGTTTGGGCTCTGTGCTCCCCATGCAGCACAGGGAACGCCGTGCTCAAATGGCCATTTGGCCTCCACGCTCCCCCAAGTGAGAGGCAGGAGGGGGAGGAGAAGAAAAAGAGAGAGACAGAGAGAGAGGCAGGAGGTGGAGGAGAGCTGAGAGGGGGGGGAGGCAGTAGGAGGAGGAGGAGGAGAGAGAGAGACAGAGCAAAAGACCAGAGGCTCAGGAGAGAACACCGACCTGGAGGAGAGACCTGAAAATCCCATCTTATGACGGACTAATTGGCTAGTATACATATAGTTAGTCTGTAAGGCATTACAGGACTACTCATTTTTAAAAAAAAAATTGCATAGCATTTAACCTAAGAAAAGGAAGAGTAGCTCTTTAGCTTGTAAGCACTACCTATACTCAGAGCTGGATTAAGGCAAACTCTCGTCTCTGATGGGCAGCAGCAGAGGAGGAGAGAGAATCTCTTTCCTTGGAAAAGGTAAAAGCATGGATTCCAGGATCATGTGACCATGTTGCCTAACTCCAAAACTCCAGGTTCACATATCATGGGTCCATTTAATTAATCCAGTTGTACTAATAATTTCATTTTAACTTTCTTTTGTAATTGTTTTGGCCTTTTGGGCCCTCCCAGTCTTTCTTTCTTCTGACTACCCTTGTTTCTTTTCTATGAAAAGGTAAAACAATATAGTACAGCACAACTGTTGCCATCCCCTGTCCAAATGGAAGAACTGTGTGGGTGTGGCTATGGGAAGTTACTAATCAGACACACAGGTAGCTCACAATGGATTTCTTCACAAATCAGAATGAAAATGCCCTCATCCAGCCATTGCCTCTTGGTGCTCTCTATTCACATAACAACCAGGAGCATCAATTAAAAATTACTTAAAATGCTACATGAATTGGCCATGATAAATTCCTGCTTACCTTAACTACAACTGATTAATGAAAATTAAATTTTGTGCTAATGAGCCCAAGATATCCTGTGGCCATACAAATACCCAGGATTTTCACTAGAGTGCAAACATTTTCATTCTTACTATTAATGATTTCAGAAAGATTGGAATATTAAGGGCTCTTGTATCAAAAAAGAGGTTGTGAAAAAATGAAGTTATGTTAAAATTATATCTGAAGATATCCTTTTAAAAATCTACTGGGTTACTAATTAATTTTCCTGAATTTAGTGTGAGTAAGAGAAACAATATTTAACAAGGATAAAAATAATCAAGCCTCATCAAGATGGGTTTTCCAGAAAAAAAAGCCAGGAATGCAGCTAGCCATTTCCAGCAAATAGCCTAGTTAAACATGCCATGAAATTCCAATCAATTAAAAAAAAGTTGCTCGTTTCATGCTCATTCCAATTGGGAAAAAAAAAGACAATCTTAGGGTTTTTGTTGTTGTTGTTGTTGACTGAATTTTTATTCTGTTTAGTAGCAACCAAAGTCCTTAATGAGATTTATTCAAGCATATAGCAAAGGGAGTAGGGTCCTAAATGGAATGACTCATATTCTACAGACACAGTGTGAAACCACTTCCCTTTTCCCAGTAACTCACCCACAAAGTATTTTATTGTTTCTTTCCCTAAAGCTGGTACTGATCCACACCCTTTGGGTCAAATCCTGCAGTTCTCAGGCAAAATTCACATTGATCTTGGCTGCAGGGAAATAGGCCACTTTGCCCACCTCTCAGCAAAGGATTAACAGCATACGGCTGTAGCTAGTAAGGCCTGTAACTAAAACTGTATTATGTTTAAACTACAGTACATTTATTAACACACGATACCCCATCATAAATGGCTAAAATGACAGTTCTCAAAATAAATTTGCATGATTCATTTTGTAATACGTAGTCTTTGCTTTTACTGTTTGTAACTCACAAACTTCAATGAGTTGCAGTAATTCTCCCAATTACCATTAATACAAAGTTCCAGGAAGTAATATGTATTAATGTGTCATTTTCCAACTCCCATTAATTTTAATGTGAGATAGGCACTTAATTACCTTTGAGGATCCGGGCCTGTGTAGTCATTATATAGGTTGTAGGCCTTTATTAAATATAAATGATGCATCTACTGTTAATCATTTTTAAATTTGCAGCCATATCAACTTTGATTCTGAGTATGCCATATTTCAGTTACAATAATCATCACTGACATATTAAATGTTTCAAGCTTTATATTATGATTACAGAGTATTTCATTATTAGTATTAGTGATTTTGAGTTAGCCTAGGTTAATAGTAAAAGAACATAGGTATTGTCTGATGGATGGTTTATGTGTAGTAAGTATTGTGGTATCAGTACAGCTCCTAGTGGACACATGCTCAACACACACAGCCACTGCATCTGCAGATGGTACCTTGTTGGCAGTCTAAGTATGGAGGTTAACAACTGGTCTACTGTATCCTCCCCTAAAAACTGACTTTCCAGAACAAATGTTGAGGCACATAGGCAAAAGACTTCAGTGAAACTTACATTGCTACTACCTATTTCCTGCTAGTGCTATGGATAATTAGGGCTGGTGTCTTTAATGAGCACTAATTTAACTCAAATTTTTCCCATATGTTTAGATTGCAGAGTAAAACATCTTCCAGTAATTTATTCAGCTTTAGAAAACTGGAGATTTCAAAACACATAACTATTAGTCAGCAGTGGCTCAAGTGACAACCAAGAGGTTAACAAAACTCTAATCGTGCTACCATCAAGCATCAGAGAGTAGCAATGTACTGGATATGAATAGGTGATAAAAGCTGATAAGAAAGATGACAAAATTAAGAAATAAAGAATGCAGTTCTAAAGATTTATAGGTCAGCTAAAGCAGAACAAAATAAATGATAACAAACACTGATAAAAAGAAAAGGAACATCAGCGATATAAACACACAGGAAACTTCAATGCTTCTGTATAGTACTATGACACTGGTTTGTTTACATCAGTATTGACCTTTTGCTCCCAGAGAAGTTTATTAACTATCTTGGCCTTCTTTTGTGTTGCTTTACTCACCAAGAGAAAGTTGTACAGGGTTGATTCTGATGAATGGCTTTTTCAGAAAGTCAAGTTATCCTTGACTAAATGCAGATGGCCCAGTAAAAAATGAATACTGCCAGCAGACATTGTCTTTATCAGTTGTAAAAGTTCAACAGGGACTAGACTTCCTCATCTCTGGCCCGAGAAGCATAGCCTTCTGTTTCAGCACCATATCACATATTGTCCTAATGAATTCTTGTAACACACTGCAGCCCAGATAAATATGCTTATATTAATGTTTTTGGCAGTCTGGAGCATGGTACAGAATTGACATAAGTGTTTGGATTCTGCTTAAAGCAGACATCAGGAATGTATACAGCTTAGGAATATTAGACTGTTGTTAGGTTGTTTGTCCTGCTTGACGACCCTCAGTATCATAAAATGTAGTTCATGCTCCCTAAACTGTCTTCATATGGGGGAAGTCTACATCACACTTGTGCTGAACTCCCAGAACTCAATCACAAGAGGGGGAGAAATCAAATCCGTCACTGGGGGTTCCATCCATTCCAAGGACAGCACAAAAGAGTAGAGATATATTTTCAAAAAGGTGCACAGGCATTTAATATGTTCAATTCTATTTCAGTCCACGCAAATCATGATGCTAAGCCACTCTTGGGTGCTTTGAAATGGTCACATGGCCCCACACATCATATTATTCCTCTAAACAGCAGCAACACAAATCTTATCTCCTTCCATCTCAGAATAACTGAAGGATTGTGAGACATATTTAGAAAGTAAACTCTTTTTGTTATACATGCACACAGCATCAGCACAGTGGGGACCCAAATCCTTGCTTTTGGCCTGTAGACAACACCAAATATAAATACATAACCACAACATATTTAAAGTGTGGTCTGTATAACTACCATGTAAATTCCACTTATTAGAAATAAGCACACAAGCTCAGGCTTCTGAAAGACAGTTTGAAATGTGTTGTGCAATATCACATGGCTCTGATTCTTCCATTGTAAGCCCTGTGACTTAGTCAATTATTCCATATGTTAAGTGTTGGTTGAGTTTCCTTAGTATACACATTGTATTCCCAGTAATGTATAATGGTTACTAAAGAGAATAAGTCATCTGGGGAGAGCCATCCAGTAGCTAAAAGTTATACGTAAGTATAAATCTTTTAACCTTTTGCTTTTCTAAAATTAGTTCCTTATTAGGCTGAGTTACCTTTTTGATGGATTACAATCCTCCATTTGTACCCAATACGATATATTTTTAGCATACAGCCAGACCTATCATTTAATTTACAGACTTAAGTGATTTAAAAGAGATTTTTACAGGCAGAAATCCAGTGAATCTTGTGCAATTGTTATAGTACTAGTAATTGGCCAAGAAAATACGCAGCTTTTCCAGAGGGATTTGAAGCAGAGATTTTTAAGGAATAAAATGTAATGTCATGTTTATTTGAATGCTATATCTCAACACTGCATTCATATTGTGCAAACTGAAAATAAAAGTCAATAAGAAATAAAGTTCTATCTATCCCATTTTAGCTTTGGGTACTTCTATGGCTCCATTACAACAGTATCTATGTATTTTGACATATTTAATGTATGACAAAATACTCACAGTGGTTCCTTGAAGGTAGAAAAGTTCTTTTCAATTTTCTAGTCTAGCACATTAGGGGAAGGACAAGCAGATTTGTATTGGATTTATCTGCAAACTGTTACTGTAACACATTCTGTTTAGCCAGTGACACTAGTGACATTGTCTGTCTAGCACTGCTTTCGTGTGTTGTGTGGTATTGTGATTCCTACTGTGCAAAACTTCAGTTAATCAAATGTGAACAACATGTTTCAGATGGATAACAATGATGCTATGGAATGAAAAGATGTGGCAGCTACCAAGAACGAGAAAACTCTCTTTAAAGCTGCTTTTTTATTCAAGTATTTCAGTTCCTTTAAAAAGAAAAAAACACAAGTTCATGCTACAGGTGAAAAAGAAAAATTACCTTACCTCTCTTTGAGAGTCAGTGAAGTCCAGCAGGTGGTTCAGCTGTATGACTTTTCACTAGTCATTTAATCCTTTGTGCTTCATTTTCCTCACTGTAATCAGAGGGAGAATACCTACCTTTGCAAAGCCCTTTGAAAAATGCAGAGTAATAGTATATTTCTGAATATTCACCTTTGTTATTAAACAGTAATAATAGTATACTGCTGATATTTTGTAGCAACAGATGGATATCTATGAAGTGAAAATTTGAACTGCAAATGAAGAGATGAGAGAAGTCTTTGAGGTGGCAAGGGACTGGAAATCAAAAGAAACAAGATTTGAATCCAATTTTGGATGAGACCCTTCCACTGTAAATTTAGGCAAGTCATTTATGCACAGATTTTCCAGTAGGATATTGAGCATTTCTTAAAGTCTGGCCATTAAACTGCAAAAAAATAAAAATAACCTTTCTAATTTACAGTGCTTTGTCTGTCTTGTATATTTAGATTGTAAGCTCTTAAGGACAGGAACAGTCTCTTATTAGGCCTTTTTTTTTTTTTTTTTTTTTACAGTGCTTACCTTGTGAAGCTTATGAATGAGGCCCTGGTAGCAATTTGAGGTGAAACTGTAACAAATAATAAATATGTTCAAAATGAAATAGATGACATGTTAACATAGGTCCTGAGTACTCATGGTTATTTGAGATCCCCAGGCTTTTTTTTTTTTTTTTGGAGGAGGAGGAGGAGGAGGAGGAGGGAGTAAGTTACCATTTCTGTTTTGGGCAAATTCCAACATGGAAAACTACATTTTACCGTACTCAATTTTCTTATCCATATCAACTGAATGTGCGATTCTGGTGCAAAACCACTTCAGAGTGTTGTCACCCTTAACCCCAGAGGTAGATGAAATGATCTCTCCATTAACACCAGGCTCAACCATGCCCCCACTCATGTCATTGTTTCTAATGGGAGCAGGTTCAGACTCTGTTTACAGTGTGGTTTGGGACCCTTTGAGTTGCATGATGTTACGAAGATGATAAACTTACATAAAGATGTATTTCCTTGCACTTTGAAGCATTTAATGGTCTTGTTCATCGAGTTCTTTCTTGTCCTACAGACATTCTTAGTCTTTTAAGAAAAGTTGATAAAATACCTTTTCAGATTTAGCATATATCTGTTCCCCACATCATGCACTAGAAGCTAACAAAGCCTCAGCTGCATGGGTACAAGTTCTTCATCAAGTCTGTGCTTTCATGCTGACTTCTTGCAGTGAGTCTGTCGTAACCATTGCATTAACTAGCCTGCAAGCAGCAATAATGAGCAAGGCTGCTGATAGCATACAGATTCCTGTCTGTCAGACACCGCTTCCCCTCAAACCATTCTGGCATTTTACCTTCAGTCCTCACGTTTGTTAACATGTATGCGAGGCTCCTCAGGGGTCTGGTAGTCTTCTCAGCTACTTTACAGAACTCCTGCAACTCACAGTCACTCTCTGAATTATAGAGCCACTTGGCCCACGGAGCCTGTCCTCTGAGTTTATCTCAACTCTTCCCCCTCTTTTGTCACTATATCCTTCATTCCCCTCGCTCCCCATAAAAGTGTCTAGCTGTCTCTTAAACTCACTTTCCCATTTGCTTCTTTGACCTCACTTGGCAACTTATCCTTATATTTATTATTTGGGGTGGAATACTTCTGGCTGAATTCCTGCTTTTCCACTTCATTGTCTAATTTTTAGATGGTCTCATTGTGGTTGAGATTTTTCTCATGATTAAATAATATAATCATCACTGTTGTGACCAGTCCCATATTATCAAACTCCTTCCTAATTCTCTTTCACATCTTCTGTCTTGAAAAGTTATTTCTTTTATAAAGCTAAGGTCAAGCCAGTGGGTCTTGGCAAATGTATATGGTCATAGGACCAGATTCTCTGCCCCACTAGTGCCATGTTGCTCTGGATAAGCCATGCAATGTTGCCTTAAGACAGCAGGAGCTGACCAGTGGAGAATTCCCACTTTGCATGGACTCAACCCACAAGCTGCTGGTGGAGGCAGCTCCACCACATCCTCAGCCAGCTCCTCTCCACTTCCAACAAAGAGGAAGAAAGCGGCATGCTGGGGCATTACTCCCAATCCTCTACTGGCATCCGCCCTGAAATTTGTCCCTGTGCAGCCCTAATTTGTACCAGGCTCAGGCAGCCCCAAATCATGGAGCTGCAACCAGTTCCTTGGTGCCCCTTCTCCTTCCTGTCCACGTGCAGCTCGATTAACCTGGCAAAAGAGGATCTAATGTGTTTGAACTCGGGATGTTAAAATGTGTTTTATTAAGTAAACATGTAACTGCTGAAAAATTCAGTGGTTACAGGCTGCCCCCGACTTGCGACGTGATCGGTTATTGGGACAGCATTGCAAGTGAGGGGCATCATAACTTGATCCCGCATTTACGATGGGTGTCATGCACCGTCGTAAATGCAGGGCCGAGGATGTAAGTCGGGGGATTTCAGCTCATTCCGCCACTTACAGAAAAGGTCATAAGTGCGGGGGGGTCATAAATCGGGCCGTCGTAAAGCAGGGGCCTCCTGTACATGGGTGGGGTGGAGGAAGCATCTCCCCAGGATCTGGTGTGTATGGGCATCCAGCTTTTAAGCCAGGTCTCTGTGCATACTGAGAGCCTGAATGTAACCATGAAGGTTACCCGTTGAGCCCAGGCTCATCGGTTAACCATATACACGGTTACACTTTCTTATCCTTAGTCTGAACCAACCTAGATACCCTCTTTGACAAACTGCGCAGGACCACTCATATTGGTTCCTATTTGAAAGGCAATATGCTGAATAAAGTTGGCAAGATGGGTTTTAACCAGTGCCTATTCAGGAAGGTAAAAATGCTTTGTTCAAAGTACATACCTATATCTTCCAACCCCAGCTGTCTGTTTAAGGCTGATTGGTAGAGTAATGAAGTCTGTTTTGTTGGCACCCTGAAATAGATAGAGATGATTGTAGGGCCATCTAAAAATCACACACATTATAACTATGTGCATGTTTGGGCCAGGTACAAACTGATTCCTCAATGCTGTGCCATCTCAAATGGATATAACTATGACTATAGGCTACATTATCCAGAATAGTACTCTACGGTGCTAGAAAAATGAAAACTGCTCAATACCTCATCTTGATTTCCCATAGTACATAGCCTGAAGGAATAAGGCACTACCCAAAAGTACAATAGTGTGATTCAATACAGGACATTTTAAGTCACTTCTTGTCATGAAAAGGCACATTTAGCTGTATTCAGCTGTCTTAAAAAACAGTTTGTTTAAATGATCCCCTTGACCTCAGTAGATGCAGTAAAAATTGGAGAGATTATGCTGTTTACCCCTACTATATGTATGCATAATTCAACCAAGTAAATGGAATGGCAGTGAATTGCAAATGCATTTTATGTAAGTAGGCCAAAGTGGGCAAGGTAATATCTTTTAGTGGATCAACTTCTCTTGATGAGAAAGAAGCAAACTTGTCTTTCTCACCAACAGAAGTAGGTCCAGTGTAAGGTCCCTTTTTTTAATTGAAAAAGGGGCTAGAATCAAAACACAAAATGCAAAGATTCAGCT
This sequence comes from Pelodiscus sinensis, assembly GCF_052426305.1. Taxonomy (NCBI): domain Eukaryota; kingdom Metazoa; phylum Chordata; order Testudines; family Trionychidae; genus Pelodiscus; species Pelodiscus sinensis. The sequence goes on from NC_143056.1 coordinate 98,613,190, forward strand.
CTTCCTCTCAACCCAGCCTTCATTTTTCATTTCTGCAGTTGTGGATCCTTTTAACTATTATCTGCTTTCCAATTTACGACAGGAGGAAAGCTGTGGACACACTTACTTGCAGGACACTGAACGTCTGCACCATATTGTCCTGTAGTTTTAGCTATAGTTCATATATTTTTATGTTTGACTAATGTGAGCATAACTAGAGGTTAGAGTGTGGGGCGGGGAGATTTAATAGTTTAAACACATCTGGCAGGTTTTGGGTGCCGACTAAAAAACAACTTGTTTTGTAGTCAGATAATGCTACTGGGCAAATCAGAGAACATTCTTTCTAAAGCTGAGTGTTGCCAGAGGACAAGGCGGAGTTGTTTTATTTGTTTAAATACTGCATAGTTTTGCACACACCATTCATTGCAAATACTTGATGTTTGCCACAATTGTTATGGGTTTCTCCCAGAGATGTGGTCTTGTGGCAGCAAAAGATATAAACTGACTGATATAAATGAGTCACAGTACCTCAAAAGTAATTGACAATGATGCAATATCTATGTGAAAAAGAGAACCTGAAGAATTAAGTTTTCTTGATGCTGCTGCTGCTAAAAACTTAACCCATCATAGCTGGAGTACCATGGTATTTGCATGAGAGAGAGAGAAAAAATCCCTTGGAAAAAAAAGATGCATTAACTTTTTTTTTAAGGGAATAGGATAAAAGTATTTTGCAAGGTCAAAATCTGAGCCTGATGGCACCAAATCAGATTGTCATCCTGCATGATTATTATTTTGTAAATAAAAACCAAGTAACCATTATTCTTATCCTCGTTTTCACACTTCATGTTCTGGGAAAGACTGAGTGTTTTTTCAAGCTGCCCAACTGATTTAGTGCACCACATTTGTAATTTAAGTCTTACTTGGTATCTAGCCTATGACCTCCTAAGCTAAAAAGGTATCCGTGCTAACTACTACATTTGGCTTTATAGGAGACCATTTTTCTTTGTTTCAAAGATTTTTTCTTTTTTTGCTAAGCTGTGGTGTTTTCATTCATTGTGTTCGTCTAACCCACTAAAAGATAAACAATTGTAAGAAAAAAAAATTGAAGTAACTGTTTTATAACATGATATGAAACCTGATACGGTTTTCTGTTGCCAGTACAATTCCCCAGTGAGACGGATAAATTGTGGTCAAGACCTGGACAGGTTAACTAGTGGTCATCAATGCTGGTGGTACCTTTCCATACAAAAAATGGTAAGTATTGGACATGTCATGTGAAATCTAATACCAGCCATGAAAGAAGACAGCTGTTGGACTCTCGTATTTTTCTCTTTGAAGGGGCTTTAATTGAAAGCTTGGTGAAAAATGCAGGTTACATTCTTAGTGTTATCAATAATTTGTAACAGCAACAAGATCAGAACAGTGATGCATCTAATATTTATACACTTTCTAATTTTAGTTGTCTAAGAGCAATACATTATTTTATATATATATATATATATATATATACACACACACACACACACACACACACACACACACCATTTCAAGCAATTAATAGGAAATAATAAACCCTCTTCCCCAAACCCTGAAACAATATATTTCCTCACACTAATGTCTCTTTTCACATATACTTGACAAAGAGTCTCTTTAAGTTACTTATCTTAAGAGTAATCTGTTAATGGAGATCCTGGACCAGCCCCGTTTCAGTTCAGTTTTAAGTTTATACAACTTGCTAACCACATAACCAGTGTGGTTTACACTGTAAACAAATCCCAAATGTCTACAATGACTGGAATCTGTTGGGGGTAAAAAGGAGATCTGTACATCTGAGGATGAAATAAACTTAAACCAGTCCAAAAAAAGATTGAAACAGAGATAATACAATTTCTGGGGATCCATGCTGTAACGTTAAAAGCAAGTTAACTTAAATGAAAGATTCTAATTTTTTTGCACAAAATTCATCTAGTGTTAGCTGCTCTAGAAACTTTTTTTTTAAGTTGACTTGTGAAATTCACATCAGAGCTTACATTTTAAAAAATTGCCCTTACGGAGTACAAATACAAAGTTTACCAAAAATGTCTTGAGTATTTTTTTGAGTGTACGATTGTAATAGAATTTGGAAACCTGCACATATGCAGTAAGCACAAAGCTTTACCTTAGCAGAAGTACACACATAGTTTGACTATCAAGGTACAATAAATATGCACCTGTAAATGTTCAAGTAGAAATAATAATTGAAAGATTTTTAGAGCAAAAGAACATCAAAAGTAACTACAGCTCATAGCAATATTTTAATTGTAAGAATCTCCATAATTTCATAACAATGTCACAAAAACCCCACTTAACATTATTGAATGGGAATTTTCTTTAAAGTCCAATGGATGTCAAAACTGAACAAAATCCTACGGTTTAGTTAACCTGTCTCAACTGGGTAGAGTAGACAGATGTAGCATTCCTAAAGAGGTGGTCAAGGATGATTGAAAAGTTTGCAGCAGTTCATAATATCCCATTTTGTTTATTCATTTGTTTGAGTTGTCTAAAGGGCCAACTGAAGTTTAGTCATGTTCCTCTGGTGCATGTTGTGATGGCGGACTAGTTCATCGGATCTGGCAAATTTTTTTTGACAGCTGGGCCATCTACAGCTGAATGGCTTTTCACCTGTTAAAGAAAACACCCAATTATTTAATTGGCATAAAGATGGACTGAAACATTTACCATTTATTTTGGTTTTTTAGAACTCCTTTCAAAAAGGAAACTAACTATGGGTCCTTCTCTATAAAGGCACTGAATGCCCCTCATTCCCGTTCACTTCAGTGCTCAGTACTTTGCAAGCCTAGGCCCTAACTGACAGAATTTCTTACTCAACTCAAGTTTTAAAGAAGCCCTTTTAAGATTAATCTGAAGTTTTGTAACAGCACATTCCTGAAGGAAGTATTTAGGTCTGGCATGCCAATAGTTATTCTTTAAAGCTTAATCCAATGTCCATGGAAGTCAGTCATTTCCAATGATTTCAATAGGCTCTATTAAGACAGCAATGTTCAGTGAAAACCTATGGAGATGGTTAAGAAGAAGTCTATGGAGCTTAGCTGCAGGTTTGGTGAGCTGGTACAAAAAGTTCCTCACTGCTCTCCAAGTCAAGCAGACCTCACATGTCCCACTGAGAAGAAAAAATGGGAAATTATTGGAGGCCCACCATGTTCCATGTTTTCCTAGCACTCCCCTAGCAGATAAATAACCAAAAACCCACACACACACCCCAAACACCTTTTCTGCACTTTTATCAATTCTTCAGCTTACCACAGCATGCAAATGCAGTAGCAGGTCATATTTCTGACAGCGCAGGAATGCTGGAGGAATATCCTCAGCAGCTCCGAGCAGGGCACAGGTTAGAACAGAATCAGAAATTTTATTCTTCTTCTGGAGTTGTATCATTAGTCATATCAACCTGGATTTTTTATTTCTTTGTCTGTCTTTCTAAGTATGTACAGGTCTGTTTCCGGAGCCTGAATTCATCTGTGTTGGCTAGAGGTCAGCATTCTGCAGTTCAATACACTCTGGGGTTGGCATAAACTTCCCTAAATCATCCCTTCCCCCACCCTCTTCTGGGACTCACATTTGTGTGTAGATCATTCTGTTGATCATTTCAAAACTTCCGAATTTAAACAGAAGAGAAGTTTGGATTCTGGAGTAGTTTGTTTGTATAGATTTTTTGCAAAATGTCAAGCAGTGAAATAGATAGATAAATGGGTTTTGAAATCTGATTACTTTGTTTAACAGAAATACTGATCACAGAAAGATGTTGGATGGTTTAGAGCAGAGTTGAACTTATCAGAATTACTAATAAAATCATAGACTTATGTAAATGAGCATCAATCACTCCATCAGTTCTCAGCAGCACTGCCCAAATCATGCTCATTGATGTGAATTCAACATTATGGGCTAGATTGGGGTGGGCAATAATTTTTGATGGGGGCCCCCTCCAAGAATTTGGAAAATGGTCAAGGGCCGCACTCTTCCATGATATTAATGGAGGAGGTGAGGGGTCTGGGATGGAGGCTGGGTGCAGAAGGGAGCTTGGTGTAAGGGAGGGAGTTTGGGTGAAGGAGGCACTTGTGACCTAGGGCACTTGTCTGGGATGCAGGAGGTTGGACTGTGACCTAGATCAGGGAACTGGGGTACAGGGATTTGGGTTGTGCGCTCGGGCAGGAGTGGACTGTGATCTGCGACAGGGGATTGGAGTGCTGGATCTGGGAGGGGATATGGGTACAGGAAGGGGGCAGAGGATTTGGGTATGTGGAGCAGGGGACAGAGGCTTGGGGAAGAGAGGGGCTGGGGTGCCTGAGGCAGGCTTTGACCATGAGATTTACCAGCCAGTAGCCATTCCTGAATCAGCCTCCTTTCTTGCCCTGCCTTCACCCAGGCTGCAGACATGTGCTGCTGTTATTGAAACAGGCAGATCCCATTAGCTAGTTTCTGGCCAGAAACCAGCCAGTCTGATTGTGCTGGGAGGAGCAGCTCCTAAACTTTTCCTCCCTTATGGACTCACAGTTTTTAAAGAAAAACAGCCCCACAGCTGCATTCCTGAGTGGCATGCATGTGGGGCAAGGCAAGTGGAGAGCCTGTCTGGGGCTCTCTGCAGCGTCCGTGGGCTGGATCCGGTGGCTTGGCTAGAATGCAGCTTTGCCAAATCCCTGTAGATTGCAGCTGGGCTAGAATCCCTGTAGATTTGTCTCTGAGCATGTAATTGTGCTGCCTCAGAGACAAATCTGCTTCTCCTCTTGCTACAGTGAGTGCAGATTACTTCCCTTTCCATGCTAGTCAGCTGCACGATCCTGCACACTGGGGAGACAGTCAAAGCTCTGCACACTCCTGCCTATAAGCCTGCTTGGAAAATGAAGTAGCAGCTAGGTGTGGAAAAATAGGCAGCAAGGTGACACTTCCTGATTCCCCTCTGCAGATATTAGAGGCCGTGTCTTCACTGTTGAAACGGTTGTGTTTTTTAGACTCAGGCAGCTAAATCAATTTAGTTACCTTATTATACAGTCCCTGGCGAGACAAGGCACTACCTTGATGTAGATAGGGAATGCCAACTCCAAGTGGGGTACAATAGTACTGACCTCAGCTAGGTCCATGAAGGAAAAAATAAAAACTACCAATGTCTTAGCTGCGTTGATGTAGATCCCCAGGGAGACATTGTGAGTCATCTATCTTGTTATAAACCAGGGGGCTGCTGACCCACAGAGAAATCAGTTGGGGCCGCATACAAGTGAGAAGTGCAAAAAACTCCACCTCACTGATGTGGCCCTGACCAAAAAGCAGAAAGACACTCCCCCCACTCCCCTTGCAAACCAGAACCTAGAGGGGGACCCAGGCTAGATTGTGTGCTCTTGCCCCTCAGGGGTTGGGGGGACTGGACCACAAGCATGGGCTCCCCAATGCTGGGGGGAGCTCCAAGCCTTGAGGGCCAGATCCAGGTAAGCTGGGGGCTGCATCCAGCCCCCAAACCTTAGGTTCCCCACCTCTGTTGTAAACACACATCTTTTTTTGGCAATGAAGATAGGTCCAGCTCACAATGTGGCTATAAGGCGCTAGTCTTTGCTTGAGTTATGTGACTCCTCTCATACAGGGACAAAACAGAACTTGTGGCCTTGTCTTCATTAGGGGAAAAAGCGTTTTCTGAACTAACATTAGGAAAATTTCTAGGAAAACTACAAACTGCCTATTTTCACTATGTTAACAGGCTGAGGTAAAACCTACACTCGCCTTTAACTCAGTCCACCAATTTGTGTGAAAACTACATACTGCCTTGTCTTCATTAGGAATATATCTCACATTAAGACATGTTAACTATGAACACACCTTTTTGCCTAATACAGATGCATCCAATTGCTGGCCCAGCTCCCCCTGTGGGCATAAACCAGGGGTTAATGGCACTAAGATGTTTAATAATATGGAACTCTTGTTTGTTGGCAAGATATGCTGATTTTCACATAAGTCAGTAGATCAAATTGTTTGGCTGAGAATGGTGCTAATGGTACAACAGAAAATTCACAAAATTCTAAAAATGACTGTCCTCAAACATAAGGTTCTAATTAAAATACTATGCAAAGGGTCTTTTAAATTTCATCTTTACGTTTCCTTAAAAGTTCCTTAAATATTTTGGCAAGTATTTACTTCTGCTTTTGTGCATGTGCCTGTTTAGTGTTAGTGAAAGGTACTGTCTTTATACTCAGGAGAGCTTTAACAGTGATGCCAGCTCCCCAACGCCACCTTACATTAGGCCTCAGCCCTGACCTGGAAGAGCCATGAGTAGAGATTAGAGCAAGGGTCGGCAACCTAAGGCATGTGTGCCACTTATGGCATATGAGCTGATATTCAGTGGCACATGGGTGGGAGCTCAGCCCCACCCCGCCTCCCCAACGCAGCCGCTGTAGAGTGCTCCTTCTTCCCTGCAGCAGGATAGGCTGCAGTGGGAGGAGGCAGCGTTGGGGCTGAGGCTCTTCAGTGGCGCCTCAGCCGGGACCGGAGGTGCCACTGCTATGCCCACGCGGTCTGGGGCCAGCCTCGGAGTCTGGAGGAGCCGCTGCCATGGCCACACAGTCCAGGGCCGGCCCCAGACCACAGTGGCAGCAGGGCCTTGGAGTGGCACCAGATTGTGTCAACAGCAGCAGCAGGGCCTCCGGGGCCAGGCCCGGACCATGTGGGCCCCAGCAGCAGGGCCACCCTCTGGGGCTGCCAGGACTGCATGTCTGCGGCCCTTGCTGCAAGAGGGCATGAAGCCTGGTAAGGTCCCCACTCATGCCCCAAACCCCCTCCAATCCCCTCACTCCTCTTTCCTGCCCAAGACCCGGCACTCCCAGGTTGCTCTAACACCTCCCTTGTTCCTGCACCCTCTCTCCTGGTTGCACATTGCACCCTCCCTTGCTCCTGCTCCCTCCACCTGGCCAGTCATCCTACTCCCAGCCTGCTTCTGCACCTTACCTCCCACCCAGACCTCACAACTTGTCCCCCCCTTCTGCACCCACTTCCCTCCCAGATCCTGTACCCCATACCTACGCTACTTGCTGGCAGCTCTGTCTTGCACACTGCACCCCTCATTTTTGTCCCTACCCCAGAGCCTAAGGAGGTCCATAAAATCCACTAACTCCAGAACCCCAGAAAAGAAAATCTGGTTTATGGTAATCCCTGAACCTCAGTTCCCACCCTTCCCTTCACCCCATGAAGCTGGGGGACCAGAGGAGTGAGGTGTCTCAGTTGGGGCCACATCAGTGTCAGTTGGGGGTTTTTGGAGGAGTTTTTTTTACCTCTCACTTGTGCGGTCCCCAACTGATTTTTCTGTGGGTCAGTGACCCCTGACCAAAAAAGGTTTCCCACCCCTGCCATAAATAAAGAAAATATTGAAACCTCTTGTATTGGACGTAACATTTTACTTTATTTAAAATGAAGTTTAATAAACTAACATGAGAAAGTTAAAACACTTCATCTGTTTTATAATTTAAATTAAACTGCAGCTGGTTCAGAAAATAAGGTCACCATACCCAGCCTGCCCTTGCCTCCCCTCTTCCCTTCTTCCCCCCGGCACACAGATCCATGAATAAATTAAATCTCGGTATGCCACTTCTAAAAGGTTGCCGACCCCTACATTAAACAGTAAGATCTGCATCTTAATTTATTTATTAATGAAACTGCTGTAAGTTAAACTATTATTGACTTTTAAAAGTATCTCTGGCACTCAGATCTGTACTTAGAGGCGAATAAGTCAAATCCTGGCACTCCCCCTCTGAAAGTTGCAGACCTCTGGGTTAGAGGATCCTCTAATTCCTTGGCCCTTCTGCTGAGGCTGGCACTAACTGGCCTCTTTGTAGGCAATGATGGTGATGATCGTTTATGCACAGTGGATGCCGGTAGGCTGAGATCACTACAGCCATTTCACAAAAGCTGACAAAATACATTATTCCAAGCTGATATATCCTAAAAGCACAAAGTAACAAGGAGTAACATTTTCAAAAGCACCCAAATAACACAGGTGCCTAAGTCTTAATTTGAAAACTGATTTGGGCATCTAGGAGCCAAGACTCACTGATAATCTCTGGGAGTCAGGCTCCTAAAACACTTCAGCACTTTGGAAAATGTTAGCCAAGTTTCAAAGACACTCTCACAGTAAATCACAGTAAAATTAATTTAGCTTAAATAAATAATGAAATATAAATGTGAAGAAAAGTTTACGCACTTGTTTTACCTGTATGAGTCCTGGTATGAGTCTTCAGATGATCGGATCTGGAGAACTTTCTCTGACAGGTTTTACACTGGAAGGGTTTCACACCTAAACAGATAAAACAAGTCTATTCCCATATTCAAACACCTTGTGGGAAGGGTCAGGGAGATCAGTTATTTCTGAATTTTCAAAATACTGGAATTTTTTTTAATCGTTCCTGTAACTACTCCTCCCCAGCTACCCGCCTACATACTACATATCTCAAAGATCATTAATCAGACCGCTGCATAACTTAGCCTTTCGTAACACTATCTTTCTCCTAAAAACCAGTTAACACTCTCAGGTACAAAGTGTCCCCAGCTGCAGCCAGTGTAAACAAGCAGTAATCACAGGATACAAAATCTGAAAACCATGATCAAGAAAAGCTCTGTGAAGCTTATTCAATGTGTGGTTCCTGTGTTTTGGTGCGCCTGACATTCAACTTTAAGCTTTGTGTATTTGAATTTAATTTGGTAAAACCAGACTGAAATAAGAAAGCCAGCTGACAAGTTTTATAACACAATATATACTGTACATGGATTCTTAAGGATTTGTTCAACCCAGAAGACCTACCATGTGATTATCAAAAATATATATATTAGGAAAGAAAATAAGTGAAGCCTCATAAGTCTCAAAAATGCTCACTTTATGCCCCCAAAAGAACCACTGAGCATGCAAATTAAAGGTCTGCAAGACCCAAAGAAATTTTACATGAAACTCTTAGTTTTCATGTTTTAACCCAGAGATCTCCATAATTTCAGGTTTCATTATGGAAAGTCTCACACACAGCTGAAGTCCATCATAATTCTCCCACTACCTCTCAAGGGCCAAACTGTCTTCCTTAGGAAGAAACTGAACAAACTGACTTTGCATAAGGAACCTTGTAATATTACTCAATCCGGAGTCAGGCCATAGAGCCGCATGTTGTTGCTATTTTCTCCACCCTGTAGCCAAGGTGTACTATGTGTTTCCTGCACAGAGATTTTGGCCAGTATAGCCACATGCCTAAAGGAAGTGGGATTTAAGCACATGCATAAGTTCTTTGCAGGCTTGGGATCTGGATGAATGGCAGTGCTCTGTAAAAAAGTAGGGGGTGTAGTGTACACTCTCTCATTTGCTCTTCCTTTCTGTACAGAAAATGCATGATCGTTCCATTGCCTTTCAAGCCTCTCACATGGGTGAGTGCAGGTTTTTCCATTGCATATCAATGCACCCATGTATGAGTGTGTTAATTATTTTTAAATTATGGTAGTAGATGTTTTTATTTTGTTTAATAATTCCTTGTTCTAAAGATACTTTTTCCCACCCCTTTCATATCACTCCAGAGAGCAGAATGTTTTATTTTGGAGAGTTTTGATACAAGTTTACAGAATCCAAAAGCTCTATTATTGAGGCATACACTTGTGAGACTGAAATGCGAACAGAAAATCCCTGGAGTCCAACTAATGCTGAATCTTCTCAGAAATAGAAACTCGCCCACTAAGAAGAACATTAGAGAGGAGAGAACTATATTCGACAAACCTGTGTGTCGTCTTTGGTGTCGTTTGAGTTGGTCTGAACGAGAGAACCTTCGCTCACAGTCCTTAAAGTCACATTGGTACGGTTTCTCACCTTAAGAGGGCAAAGGTTTCATTAGAAAGGTATTGCTGAATTCAGAAGCACATCAGCTTCATGTTTTATAACTCTCTCCATATGTAAGATGTCCTGTACTAAAAGGCTAGGGCTTCTCACATATTTCAAGACACTTTGGAGTTGATGCACCAGATTCTCAGCTGATTTAAACTGAGATAGCTTACAGGCAAAGGAGCTCTGCTGGTATACTCCAGCTGTGGATCTAGCACAATTCATTTACCTTAATTATATCTGATCTTGAATCAGTTTATGCTAAAATGGGGTAAAGAAATTGATTAAAGTTACAAAAACTGAGCTCAAAGATGCATGAACAGTTACTCCAATATTTGCCATTATTCTAATATTTAACAATAAAAACAGCAATTTGTCTTTTTTCCCCCTGAAAACCATATTTCAACCCCTTCTACAATTTTCACAAGGAAATAATTTACACAGATGAAAGATTTAAAAAGTGGATTTGAAGATTAAAAAAAAAAAGTCAACCCAAACCATTATAACTGGTAATTTTTTTATCTGGGATAACTGTGGGAAAATATTAGCAACATTCAATCCTATAATAAAGCATGTTTCTCTTCCAAAATCCCAATTTCCTCACTTCCCTCAAGGACGATGAAAAGTAGTATTTCATACGCAAACACCTCCCTCACCCAAGTCTATGAAATCTTTGAGAACCTCATATGAAAATTATGAAAACGTTGCCTTTCTTTTTTGTACATGTCTACTCTGAACCCAAGAACTCAGACTGCCTGGGACAGAAGTGATATGCTAGCTTTAAAATTAAAACCACCACCACTGCCTCACATTCATACAGCACCTTTCCTTACACAGAGTTTTACAAAGCATTCATACACACATAATGAAAATGCAGCCATTTCAGGAGAGGAGAGGAAACAAATTGGTATACTGTGTACAGGCTGGACCTCGCTGGCCCGGTACCCTCGGGACCTGACTGGTCCCAAACGAGGGGATTTGCTGGACCAGAGACGGTCCCTCCCCTCGTGGCCGTGCTGCCACCGGGCTATGGCTCCAACCTGCCCCTGCTGCTGCCTCAGACCCCCGGGGCTCTCCATGGCCCCCGTGCTGCACAGGGGCAGAGCTCTGCAGCACCTGGCTCCATGGCTGGGGCTGGAATTCTGCAGATGGGGCATAGGGACAGAGCCAGAGCTTCACGGCCCAGGCCAGAGCACCCTGACTGCTGCTGGGGCTGGTGCTGGAGTTCCCCAGCCACTAGAGTGAGAACAAGGTCAAAGCTCCAAGGACAGGGCCAGATCTCCCTGGCTGCTGGGGGGATCGGAGCTCCCTGGCCAGGGCTGGAGATCCACGGCCAGGCCAGACTAGAGCTCCCCAGCTAATGGGGCCAAGGAGCTTTGCTGGTGCCAGAACTCCCTGCCGTGCCATCCTCCCACCACACACACACTCTCTGGGCTCCCAGCTGAGTCGCTGGTGCCCCTTATGGCTCCTGCCCCTGCCACCAGACCTCCCTCTTCCTGGGCTCTGTGGTCCAGGAACATCCATGGTCCATGCCGGACCATGGATATTGCCAGACCAAGGAGTCCCAGTAAAGGGAGGTACAACCTATAGTAGTACGGTGAGTTAAAATGTTGAACCTCAGAAGGACTAACCTAAGCTTACTGACACAGAATTTGTAAAGCCTGATTCTCATTTACTCTAAGGTCTCTTTACACCACTCTGGCATGCTAGAAGGGCACAAAAAAAATTATACATTATGCCCATTATAAGGCTTTACGGTACCAAAATTGAGCCCTTTAATCATAGGCATGCGCACAGGGTGTGCCGGGTGTGCCCAGGCACACCCTAATGTCTCGGGCCGGCTAGATGGGGATTTTTAATGGGGCACCATAGCCCCTCATTTTCAATTCCCCGCAACCAACTACGAGGCACTGTGGGGCAGACACAGCACATGCGCGGCGTCCTCAAAAGCCACGCAACAGGTGAGAGGGGAGACACCCGGGCATGGTGTGATGTCACGTCTGGGATTTTAAAACCGCGCTGCCCAGCTCCAGAGGCAGCTGGGGCCCGACTACACACGCCAGCCCGAGCCATTTTTGCAGCCCAGGCCCCCACCCCTCCCCAGCAGCACCCCCACAAGGCCCAGCAGCATTGCGTGGCGCCCCTGAGGCGCCCTGGGCTATGCCCTGGCCGGCCTGTAGTTTGGGCCGACTGACTCCAGCCCTGCAAGCTGGAAGGCAAAAGCCGAACATAAGGGAAGGGAAGGGAGGAGAGGGATGGGAAGGAAGGAAAAATAAGGGAGGGGAGGGATGGGGAAGGAAGGAAAAATAAGAGGAAGGAGTGGGAGAGAGAGGGGGCAGGTCAGGAGTAGAAAGGGGAAGGCACCAAGGGACAGGGTAGAGGAGACACAAATGCCAGGGGGCCAAGTGGAGACAATGAGGAAAAGGGCAGGAGGGGAGGTGTCAGTGGGAGGGGGACAGGGTGATGCTGGGAAGGGAGAGGGTAAAGGCATTGGAAGTTAGAGGGGGGAGAGGGAGGTTCTGGGAGAAGGCTTGAAAGAAGGGGTGGGCATGAGGAAGGCAGGGATGGAGCAAGTCATGTGTGAGGGCATAGGGGCATGAGGGGAGTGGGGACAGAGGGTGGTGAGGGGGTGGGCATCAGGGAAAAAGAGGGGAAAGGGGGCACGGACAGTGAGGGAAGGGGGAGGCACCAGGAGGGTGCAGTGGTAAGGGAAGGTGCAGATGTCAGGGGATTCTGGGGGTGAAGCAGAAGGGCAGAGACCTGCAGGGGAGATACCAGCACCAGAGGAGAGAGGCAGGGCAGGTGTGTAGAGGGAGGTGTTAGAAGAGGGGATGAGGAGGGGTAGTTCACATGATCAGAGTGGGGCTACTGGAGGAGTGGGCACAGGGGGGAGAGAAGGGCTGGTGGAGGGGGGCAGGTCTCAAGAAGGCTGAGGGCAGTGAGAAGGGCAGGAGTCAGGACAGCAGAGGAGGGTGAGGGGTTGGGGAGCAGCAGGCACCAGGGGAGCTGATGGAGCAAGGGGAGGAGACATGGCAGCAGAGGGAAAAGGTAGAGGTTTGAGATATGTATTAATAACTTGGGTGCCACAGTGGCACATCCAAACAAGTCCCATGAACTCAGTACTGGTGCACAACACAAAATTCATTCTGTTCATGGGAGGAAACTCTTAGAGGGAATACTTCCCCCAGCCTCTACACCCCCGAGTTAATGTCACACACTTTGGGTTAATGCAATTGCAGGATAGTTGCATGAGGGGGGTTTGGTGGGGGTCAAATTAATCCCTATTGTTAGGAGGATGGTGGGAAAAGTACGGGGCAGGGGGTGTCACATGACATCTTTTACTTCTGGTGATGTGTCCATCTTGCCCTGAGAATGTTACTTCCAGAGGTGTGGCCAATGGGGCTCAGGGGTGTGGCCAATGGGGGTCAAAGTGCATTTTAAAAAAGTTATTTGGGTGCACACCCTAATGAAATGTGCTGCGCACGCCTATGCCTTTAATTTATATGCAGAGCAGAAAGAACACTGGTTTTACACACAGTAAACTGCATGGAACATGTACACCTCACCCTTCCAAACCAGGAAAAAATAAAGATCCAAAATGAAGGAGTTAAAGAAAAAAGCAGTTTGAAGAGGGATGAATGTTTAAAAATGTATGAAATTTGCAAACATCTAAATGTCAAGATTCTGTCTTTGTGACAATTTATAATACTGACTAGAGAAATAGGTTTCTGTTAGCATTCAAATCCAGAATGAGTGCTGCACATTCTGAGGTGCAGAGGCTCAGATATTGTGTTCATGTTGTGTGTGATCTACAAAAAAGTGACCTGAACCCTTTTTTCTATTTTATTGCAACTACAGTATTAGGGAAATTAGAAACTGTCCATTATTTAAGGGGCATAGCAATTTCTAACTTGAAAATACTTCTTAGTAGCTTATGCTTACTCATTTGAAAAATAGCAATGTTACATGGCACCCCTCTCATTTTTGTTTTATGAAAATTATGATTTTGGCTTAAAACAAAAATGTGACATGTTGGGATGAATCATTCAGATCTCAGCAGCACTTCTGCAAACGTTGAGTAACTGTTTAGGTGAATGGAGATTTATAGTGGTGTAGCCAAGATCAAAATTTTCACTAGTCTTAAATAGCTGTATAAAATCATTATAACTTCCTGGGGCAGGTACTCAAAGAAGTTTATGGTCTCTTAAACCCAGGCATAAGCTAGTCTATATCTGTTCACTTGAATTTGTTTATGTAAATTATTACATTTGCTGCAAATGTTTAAAATGATCCCTTACACTTTTACCACAGGAACCTCCACAGAAATGCTGGCTTGTAGGAAACCACTTACTTTCATGAGATTCAGTCATTTGACAGATTTAAGAGACTGGCTGTCAGTGGAACTGAATTCAGTGACAGGATGATTGTCTCTTAAGTGCAATATAAATGCAGAAGATGTTTAATTAGACATTTGAATAGGATACTCTAACAGGCTTGAAGGCACCTACTTTAAAAGCAAAAGGAGCTTTATTTTTGTTTTATAAAATGATCTACTCACCTGAGGACTCTGGTGCCTTTTTCAGACTATAAACAACCTTCTTCTGGAGGCAAACTTGCTCACTTGCATTCAGATTCAGAAGCCCCCGCTCTTGGGCTTCAGTGTGGGCCTAATTACATGCCCACCAAAGTCAACAGACACACACACTGACTTCAGTAAGAATCATAACAAGTGCCCAGAAAACAGGACTGAGCTTTTGACACCAACCGTGCAGCAGATTCTCTAAACTGCTTAGCAAAAAGTTTGTGGTGCCTTCTTTCCCAGGGCTCAATGGAAACATCCCCATATAGCGATACCACCTCCAACTTTGAGGGACACTCAGACAATATATGGGGATCTTTACCTGTAGTATAATAACAAAAACAGAACAGAAAGAAGCTGAAAGGCAAACTGCACCTTCCCTTTGCCCTCAGCTTTCTTTGCTTGGTGTTTCGCTTTCATTTACATTTCACTATTAACAAAAGAATGTAAAGGCTAACCATAATGCAAGATAAACCATTAAACATTTGAGGGGATGGAAGGATGGTTCAATATGGAATCTTTTTTTTTTTATTAAAAACTCAAATTGCACTTTAACTTTAGGTTTAAAATGCTGCGGCAGACATAAAACTAATCTGAGCTGACCTGGTTCTGGGTTGTTGCTGTTTTAACTGGAATCTGAAATATATGTCAGTGTACTTATCCAAAATGGGCCAAGTTACACAAGTTGCACATGGAAGGCAATTTCTCTGAAGCCAATGCAGTTATTCCAGATTTACCCAAATATAAATGAGAGCAAAATTTGATCTTATTTTCCTACAAGTGCATAATATTAGCCATAACATTTTCATTTCAAGTGTACTTTTTGTGGAGGAGTTCTGGAATGGGGAGGTGGGCTAGTGCTAAGACAAACCATTGAGTAGTTTAAATTTTGCTTTCTGCTCAGAGACAGCAAGTTTTACACAGAAATAATCTGAGGTTCGTCTGTACCCTAATTATTCCTGGGGTGGTGCAATATCTGTAGTTAAAAGCCCTTTCTCCTTTCTTAATATAGTAATAGAGGTTGTGCTTCCCTAAACTGGGACTCCCTGGTCCGGCAGATCACAGATGCTCCTGGACCAGAGAGCCCTGGGGCAGAGGAACTGGCTCCATAGCAGGGAGGGGTTTAATTAAATGGGTTTTATACGGATTCTGTTAAATTGGTGCAAATCCCA
Organism: Pelodiscus sinensis; assembly: GCF_052426305.1. Taxonomy (NCBI): domain Eukaryota; kingdom Metazoa; phylum Chordata; order Testudines; family Trionychidae; genus Pelodiscus; species Pelodiscus sinensis. The sequence goes on from NC_143056.1 coordinate 98,628,800, forward strand.
TATGTGGATGCAGTTCATACAATATCAGTGTAAAGGAATTTTACCATTATAAATTGTTTCAGTATATTTGTGGCCATTTTTTTGTTTTGTTTTGCAGGTAAGGCTTAAAGATAGAGATTGTGTATTTTCTTTGCACAAAAAAAACAGATCAGATTGGGGTGGGAGGTGGATTTGTGACTATTGATGATAAAAGAAAAACCTTCTGTGCTGCACATTAACCCATGAGAATGAAATCTTACAAGGTATGCCTTCAAGGGATATTAACAGAGGAAAGGGCACTGGCCTGGGACTAAGATGGGGATTAAATTCCCCACTGAACTACAGATCTCATGTGTGATCCTAGACAAGTCACTTAATCTACTCTCAGTTCCCCATCCGTGCAATAGGGATAATACTTCCAAGATCCCTGAAAGGCAGAGAAGATAAAATCCATTAATGAGTATAAGGTGCCTAGATACTGTGGTGAGGAAGGTCATGTAGGGTACGTGTACACTGCACAGCTATTTCAGGATACTAGAGGTATCCCGAAATAGCTACCCTGTGTCTGAACAAGCCATCCATTACAGTAAAACTCCAATAGTCTGGCATCCAATAGCCCGGCACTCCTGATAGTCCGGCATCAAAATGGCAAGAGCCTAGTGAGTGAGCTTCAGCAAAAAATGAGTCACAAGGTAACAGCAGCAGCAGCTGAACTGAGCAAAAAGGGTAAAAAAGGCTTAAAAACACTAAAATATTACAGTATACTGTATATAGTATGTACAATAAAAAGGGTTAAAAACACTTTATATACAGTATATAATGTATACAATATATATATATATATGAACAGTTTATAGTACCTCCTGATAGTCCGGCATATCAGATAATCCGGCACGACCTAGGTCCCATAGGTTCCGGATTATTGGAAGTCTACTGTATTTTGAAATATTTTTCAAAATAATGGGTGTGCTATTTAACCATCCCAGTAAACCTCATTGCACGAGGGATAAGGGATGACTCGAAATAGCGCGTTATTTCAAAATAACTGTGTAACTGCTGTGTAAATGCACCAAATTTCAAAATAAGCTGTTTTGAAATAGATTCAAAATACAATATGCAATTTGTGCTACACAAATTGCGTATCTTATTTCAAGTTTAGGGTGCTGTGTAGACACACCCATAAATAACTAGATAAAGAAAGGAGACACAGAAGGAAGTTGAAGAAGACACTCCATACAGAACGGGTTTTGGTCGCTGTATATAATCAAGATAGTCACTGTGAACCTGTACTTATCTATTACTATAAAAATTAAGTTGTAGCAAACCCATGGCTATATACTTTCACACACAAACTTGGACTGTCAGTACCAAAAGCTGTATATCCTAACACGTGAATTAAAATGGATTAACTCCATTAATTACAGGCTCTCAGCCTACTAAAGCTAGACAGAATCATCACCACACACACTTCCTCTGTATTAGTACAAAACTCTTAAAAAACAAAATAAACGTTTTGACAATTATTGCTTTCTCTCGTTTTAAACAAATGAAAGGTAGTTTTTAGATACAGATGGTCCAAAAAGTTATTTGCTGTATCAGATGGTCAGTACATTCATAGTTTTATTAGGAATAGGAATATCATCAGACAAAATCTGAAAAGAATGGTGATGTTTCTGCCATAGATCGAGTTCATAATGATATGAATGTTTGGGTGCATAGGTGCATATTGTATTATACACATACAAACAATTTTTATATCTGTATAATCAGTTTTCATAAACCAATCCTTGAAATCTACTCACCACATTATTTGGAATATTGTTTACTATTTATATTATTTTGCATTTCTTTAGGAGCCCATTAGTGGATAAGCAATCTTCAAAGGTACAAAATGTGCATGTATTTTTTTAAAACTTGTTGAAATATTAGTAAAAACTGATTAGAGATTCCAATTTTGTGTTTCAGAGCTCTGCTCGATTTCACAACATAGCAGTTGGTAACATTATCTGGGAAGAAAAAAGGGCATAAGTAGAGGAACTAATGATTCAGTCATCTATAAATATCTAGGAGGTGATAGGAAGAAAAACATCAAGGGCCAAACTTATTTTGTAACAATACTAACAGCTAGTTTCAGTTTACATATGAATATTTCATCCTGTTTCAAATCAAATGTCCATTATTGCAAAACCTACTCTACAGGTTGGACTTCCCTGGTCTGGCACCCTCAAAACTTGATCGGTCCTGAATGAGGGAATTTGACAGACCAGGAGAAGTTTCCTGCCACCGGCCTTCCACCAGCTCAACTTCTGGCCTTGGCTGACCCCCACCCTATCCCAGGCTCCCGGCAGTGTCACTGGACCCCCACTTCCCGGCCATGGGGGCAGTTCCTCTACCCTAGGCCTTTCTAGTCCGGGAACATCTGTGATCTTCCGGACCAGAGATTCATGGTTTAGGGAGGCACAACCTGTATTACTATATTAAGAAAGGTAGAAGGGCTTTTAATTACATGGCTGCATCTAGACTGGCATGATTTTGCAGAAATACTTTTAACGGAAAAGTTTTTCTGTTAAAAGTATTTCTGCAAAAGAGCATCTAGATTGGCACAGATGCTTTTGCGCAAAAAGTGATTTTATCTGTGCCCAGTATAGACACGCTTTTGCACAAAAAAACTCTGATGGCCGTTTTAGCCATCGGGCTTTCTTGAGCAAAAAATTAAGGTGCCTGTCTACACTGGCCCTCTTGCGCAAGTATTCTTGCACAAGAGGGCTTATCCCTGAGCGGGAGCATCAAAGTATTTGTGCAAGAAGCACTGAATTCTTACATTAGAACGTCAGTGCTCTTGTGCAAATTCAAGCAGCCAGTGTAGACAGCTGGCAAGTTTTTGCGCAAAAGCATTTGCTTTTGCACAAAATCTTGCCAGTCTAGATGCGCCCCATATGTGTATTCAGATGTCACATTACCCCAGGAATGTGGCTGTATCAGTTCTTACTTTTGCCAGTATATAATTCAATTGTATACTGGCAAAAGTAAGAACTGATACAGCCAAATGTAACCTCTGGCCCCTGGAAGCTCTTCAGCTTTCCTGTAGATATCCAGAGTACCGTCTACACAAAGGTGTATGTGTTTGTGGAAGAAGAGGAGGAATGCCCCGCTTTTTGTGAGTGCAGAATATCTTGCTAGACAGTCTTCTGCCTTGTCTTTCTAATTTGTCTGACTCCACACAATCCAATTGGCATATTTAGCATGGACTCCTATGTTTACAATGCTCAGGTGTTGCTTAGCTGCTCACATTAAGAAACAGTTTAAAAGGACTGTGGCTTTACTTTATCAGGTGGACCCTAGCTGGCAGCTCCATTACATTCAGACTAGCCTGATGAACGTCCCTTATAGATTTCTCTAAGATAATGCCTTGCACCTAATAAAAGCAAGTGGGGTGTGGAATGAAAGGAGTGGTAAACAAGCTGTCACTCAGTAAGCACTGCCACCAAGAAGAGAGCCCCTTCACAGCAATGATTTAGAAAGGGTAACGCCTCCATAAAAGAAAGACTGGCTCCCAAAGCTTTCCATATAATAGTTGCTCAGTCCTCACACTGGGAAACAGAGAAAAGACTTAAAGATACAAGAGAGAGCAGAAATGGGATCCTTCCACAAAGTTCCCATCTAAATATCAGATATCACTGAGTAAGGAGGTATTCACATCTGAGGGGTGGACCTGCCCTTTTATGATACGAAGAGAAGTTTGCAAAATGCACAAGCATATTTAAGTTTGAATTTAAAATATCTCAAGTTCAGAAATGTATCAGGGTCACATATGAAAGAGAGAAAGATTATTCTAGACAGAGGAAAAACCTCTCCGGATTTGTGAAGCATGGAAGGCAGTGAACTGCTTCATGAGCATAAAAGGGTATCACAAGGAGGAGGGAGACAAATTGTTCTCCTTGGCTCTGAGGATAGGACAAGAAGCAATGGGCTTAAACTGCAGCAAGGGAGGGTTAGGTTGGACATTAAGAAAAATGTCCTAACTGTCAGGGTGGTTAGATACTGGAATAATTTGCCTAGGGAGGTTGTGGAATCTCCATCTCTGGAGGTATTTAAGAGCAGGTTAGACAGACACCTGTCAGGGGTAGTCTAGAGGGTACTAGGTCCTGCAGTGAAGGCAGAGGACCAGACTTGATGACCTCTCAAGGTCCCTTCCAGTTCTAGTGTTCTATGATTCTATGATTCTAGTGTTCTATATATCTCCTCCCCTTGTCACCTCTATGACTGAGAGGAGTATGCGTATTTTGCCCTTCAAAGGCAGTCAGATAACTGCCTCTGGGGAGGATTGCCAGCTACATTTCTAGCATCAACAGCTTCCTGGAGCTTCTTTAACTCTAAAGGTTATAGATCAGGTAATAAATAGTGGGTGGTATAATGCAGGAGATCTCTTGCAGTTAAAGAAAAAAGATTCAGAAGTAACCTGAGGCATCCAGAAATAATATGGAGTAAATCAAGCATCAATATGTAATAAAGAGCTGAATAATAAACAATGTTAAGATTATGTAAAATCAAGATTTTGAGTAAACAAGTTTAGCGGTGAAGAAAATAGAAGTGATGATAAGAACAACTCAAAACCGTTTAGATATTTTCAAGAAAAATAGTGGCATAAGGAGCTATGAAGCTAAATTTTAACTGCAGTCTAAGGTATTGTGAACTTGTCTGAACAACACTGAAGATGTTCAGTTGAATATTCTGTGTGTTGTGCAGTCCTGTGCATTATGAAATTAAAAATACATCACACTGGCTGTCCCTAACATCTTTGCAATTGCTTTGTGCAATTAACATTACCACAGTCTTCAAAGTATCCCAAGAAGGATCTGGACTTCTAACACTCCAGTCATCTGAAGAAGTGGGTTGTGCCCATGAAAGCTCATGATACCATATACATGTGTTGTTAGTCTTTAAGATGCTGCTAGTCTATTTGTTGTTGGTTTTTTTTTTAAGTTTTTCCTGTTACAGACGAACTCGGTGACCCCTCTGAATATTATTTCAGAATGACATCAGTTATTCAGAAATAACACTGCTGTGGAGTCTTTCTGAATGGTTCAGGAGAAGGCTGGACATTGAAGAGCACGTGTTTTGGGGAAAATCAGGACTGGGAGGGGGATTTTGGGGTCATCTTACCAGGTATAATCAAGGATGAGACCACAGTGTGTGGTAGGAGTGTAACAGGCAAACTGCTGGAATTAGAATTGCTGCCTCAGAACTGCTTAATACACAGCCACTTGGTGTATGTGTACGTGCTGGCTGGGAGCATCAAGACAAAAGTGTCTCAAAATGTTCTGACAACGTCACAGGCAATGATACAAAGCCTTAGGGAGTGTCTAGACTACAGGGTTTTTTCAAAAAAAGGAGCCTTTTTTCAAAAAAACTTAGCCTGCGTCTAGACTGCAGCCGCGCTCTTTCGAAAGTAAATTGAAAGAATGCAGCAGTTTTTTCAATCGCGGTAAACCTCATTTTACGAGGAACATCTTTTTTCGAAAGTACTCTTTCAAAAAAATGGTGCTATTGAATGCAAACTGTGCTTTTTCAAAAGAGAGCATCTAGACTCTCTTTCGAAAAAACGGCTTGCTTTTTCGAAAAATCTGCTTGTAGTTTAGATGCTCTCTTTTGAAAGAGGCTTGTAGTCTAGACATAGCCTTACTGGCATGGACTGTACTTCAAGAAGATGTAGCAATTGGAAATGAGATGGATAACCACTCATGTTCCTGCATACCACCATTTGGGGAACCTTTGCCCTGGTACTACAGTAACACTGGTAAGATAGAATATGCAAGTTACATAATTAAACACTGATGTCTGTAACTTTTACCCACTGATTTGCAGAAATAGTCCAGATCACTTTAATCTAAACCACATGCAATATGAAACCAGGATAAAAAGGTGAAAATTAGTATATCTGAATATATATTATACATTTCCTCTGAGTTATAAATCAGTGAATGGATTCAGTTTACACTTTCTTCAGCATGCTGTTGGTCACTACTTCAGACCAAAATTTTGTTGTTTAGATACTCAAATTGACTTCATTTGGAATTGTGTATAAAAGAAATATGGTATCCAGCTCTCACCGTACAGAATACTGGCTTCAGCTCTATATAATACATGCAGTGGAGTCATAGTAAGGACTGAGATTTCTTTGGGCCTTGTCAGCCTCTGTGCACCACAAAACAAAACTGAAGGAGTAGACACTGACACACATGAAGGGACATTTTTCATGTGTCTTGTTAGCCAATCAGATAATAGTTAGAGATACTCCTGGCACTTGCTGACTATTCTATAATAGTAAACTTTGCAATTCCCCTCACAGAGTGTCCTCTGCATGCCTTCATTTGGGTGAAGACATTGCCCTTCTCAGAGAAGAGTTAGTGTTCCAGCCCCCATTTGGGCCCTATGATATCCCACAGTACTGGTGAGAAAGACAAACTGTGTCTGCCCCCAAGGCACCACTCATTTTTCTCCCTTCTGCAAATCCAGAGAGAATCTTCCCTCTAAGAGGTGCTGCCTAGATGCTAGTAGGCCATCCTCTACACACACACACACCATCATCATTATCATTCAAGTCCCTTCTACTAAGGGAGCAGTGGGTTGCATCTTCTGCCTAATTATGACCTTAAAAGCATCTCCTTTTATCTGACATCTTGCTTAGACAGGTCAATGCAGCCACTTACCAGTGTGCTTTCTGCTGTGCATCTGTAAATGGGACAACTTAAAGTATCGTTTGTTACAGCCGGGGTATGCACACATGAAGGGACGTTTTTCATTCGTCTCACTTGCTGATCGGACAATAGTTGGAGCTACTCCTGGCACTCGCCGAACATCCTACAAAGGCAGAAACACCAGTGAACACAGCTAATGCAAGTGCATAGAGACATGAGGCTGCTCCCATTGTAATCAATAGAAACACTCAAACACACTTTATCATGAGTAGGATACTCTAATGTAGGAAAATGATCATTTTTGTATTCTGTTAAAGTATAACAATGTTCCTTCACCTTTTCCATGTACAGCATTACAGTTATATGAAAGTAAGTTATATATCCCAAATTCCCTCTAATATTTATATCTAAGATTAAATGGACCAAGTTCTGAACTAATTTCCAATAACATAAATGTAGAGTAACCCCCATTAGCATCAATGTGCTAATTTCAGAGTTAGACCAGCTAACGGAGATTAGAACCTGACCCAGAGAAACTTTTTTAATTTCTAGCTTGTAAAATTAAGTTAAGTTAAGTTAAGTTAAGATCCAAAATGTCAATGAAATGTCTTACTACAACAGAAAAAAATTATTCTTATATGCTGCTGTGTGTTGACACCTTGTCTATACAATGGCACTGCCAGAGTGCTCCAACCAAGAGGGTAATAATTAAGTGTTAACTGCTCAGTTATGCCAAGGCATTTCAAATGTAACATACAGTATGGGACCCATCAGTATTAATGTTATAACCACTTATAAATGGGTGAGATTCAACCCTCCTGGATTTTATGGCACTTTCAGATATTCAACTGGCAGTTTAGCCATTATGATGTGATCGCTTAGTGTGCTTCTGTCTTCAGGGAATGATGTTCAAATTGTTACAATTTTATGAATGCACACATTCAAATCTTCAGGACACCTCATTGTTGCTCAGTCTACTATAATTACAGTAAAACTTATGGGATTAAAATTACTAAATACTCAAACTTTCAAGTGATATGAGAGGGCTCCATTTTTTGGCTGTTCTAAAGTTAGTGAAAAACGTAGCTCCAAAGATATGTCATAGAAGGAAAAATATATGATTTTTCATACTACAGCTTTTGCAGAAGTGATCTTATCTTTTTCTTCAGTGAAATCAGAAGCAACTTATTTCAGAAGTGTCTTAATGACCCAGGAACCGTATAGTTACCAACAGAATTATAAATACCAATAAAATAATCAGTAAGTACTATAACTGGAAAATTAGTAATTCTGCTTCCTCTATGTAGAATGTCCAGATATACTTACTTGTATTCCTCTAAAGACTCCATGGGTGTGTATTCTATATTGGGCCCCACAGCTATATAACATAGGCCCAGTATGGTTGTCATTCTCATATCCCGTTGCATGGCTGCAGATAAAGAGGGGAACAATGCATAGGGTTAAATATTTTTAGCACATAGCTCCAAGCAAGAGGCTTTGTTTTTAATATGATTATATATTTTTAGGTTTTGATTTGGTAGTCAGGTGATCCATTCTCATATGAAAATTACTGTAAAAAGGATTCCTCTTTCACTACATGGGTCAGATCATGATTATCACATTTCCTGCACAATGCATTGACTCAATAACATTAGTTGCATCTATTATTGCGCAATAAATACCATCCAGGAAAAAAGGAGTATTGTCATGGTTTAAAGTGTGATGCATGACCACAAAGATGTCAAGTTTATGTTCCTGTTTTTTTTTCCTTATGTGCATATGTGCAAGTTATTTATCAGCTAAATGCCGTGCTGGCTATTGCTAATATCTTTGGAATGAGCAAAATGCCTCAAGTTTCACATTAAGTACAGTGGATTTTGTCAGCACCTCATGACTCAGATATTACCAGATAATACTGAGAAAGTGATGACATTTATAAGAATAGCAGTCGTGTACTCATACATACAGATTACAAATCAGTGTTCTAACCATCTAACCCACATATCAGATTACAAGATGCACTGTAGTTTAACTCTTTGTAAAAATCAACATATGCTAACCACAAAGGGGATGATCCTCAGTTGGTGTAAATTATCAAGATTTTCCAGGCAGCAGCAAGGCAACATTTAATATAAATATTTTTTCACAACTCTTTCCCTACGTAAGGTGTAATTCAGTAAAATGTTTTGTTGTGCAGAAAGGTAGAAACACTGATGGATCTTTCCACTTGACCATCTCACAGTTATTAAAATGATGCATGTACACTGCAATTTTTAGTTCTGAATGAATAGTCATTTGTGTTAATAAATTAAGAGCAGCAGGTGTTTAAATTTCAGTATCCTGAACATTCAAAATCTCCAGGAGTGGAGTCCAGAGAGACACAATGAGGAACAGCACAGATAAATAAAAAATTGTAATCCTGAGGCAAGCCTAGAATAATTGTCACCACAATTACAGTCTATTGAAAAGGAAAGAAGGTCCCTTTGAAAGAAAGCAGTCTATATAAAGGTCCAGCCTTTCAAATTATTTACAAGAACAAACAATGGAATTGTGGGACATAAAAATCTAAAAGTATCATGAATTTGACCAAAAGGGGAGAGGTTTTTTTAGTACGTTATACGTGTAAAATGTATTGCATTCTTCTTTAGTAGTTGGTCCATGCAGACATTAGCAATCTACTTCTGCCACCTAACAGAAGGGGTATATTTACACAGCAGGGCTAAACTCAAAATAAACTACGCAATAAACTATAGCTTATTTCAAATGTGGGCATGTCTACACAGCACTCATTTTGAAATAGAGCACTCTTCCTCCGACTTCCCTTACTCCTCATACAATGAGGGTTACAGGAGTCAGAGTTAGAAGCCCATTATTTTGAATTTATTTCAATATAACAGACTTGATGTGTAGACATGCAATACGTTATTTCGGAATATAGCCACTCTCCAAGTTACAAACAAGTTACAGACCAACACTTGGTCCATAACTCAAAGTGTTCGTAACTTGGATTCCATAGTTACATGGAGACCGCGCTTACGCTGTTCGTAAGCGCGGATCGCTGTTCGTAACTTGGATCTGCATTTACAACTGCTTTGGTCATAAGTGTGGATGGTAGCAAGTTGATGTGGTGGTAACTCGGGGAGTTGCTGTAACGTCCGTTATTCTGAAATAACACTGCTATGTAGATATAATCAAGAATTCCTTTGGCTCACATGGACAAATCTAAGGGGTTCAAACACTGCTGATAGCACCCTCTTCTAATTGCACTAAACCCAAAGGAAAGCTTCCAGTACCCATGCAAAACCTCTTTCTTTGACTTTCTTTTTCTGGAGGCTTCTCGCCACAAAATTCCTAATTGGGTATTCCATTAACAGCCTTTTTTAGCCAACTGTTCAGGTTAGTGTTGTGCAACAATTACCTCCCTAGAAACCACAACTAGCTTTCTTGAAAGGAAGCCAGATTTTTACTTTAATTTTTTTTTTCCCAGGGCCAAATCTGCAAAGCTCAGGCATGACATCCTTGGCTGTGCAGGTCAGGTCAAAAGTGACACAGCAAGTGTTTCACTGCTCCACAAATTCTACCACGGGTGTGATTTTTCCTAGCTCTGAAAGGTTAGATTTTTTTCAAGAATACCAGCCCTGCTGGAAGCAAAGGGTTGAAAACTAGACCTCAGAAGAAAGTAGAAGTTTATTGTTTTTTTAAATTTCACAATGAAACAGGCTAAAAGAATAATTATATTCCATCTGTAGCACTGTGTATAAGTGTGGTGGGTAATTTTAGTAGCAGCTAGGGACAGTAAATGAATTCTGCCTTCACAATAAACATGGCATATAGCATTATCCCACAAACAAGATTCTGCTGGTTCTATTTCTACAAGTGTAACAGGCACAACTTACTAATTAGTAAGGATGGATGATCTGACCCTAGATGATTGTAATAATCTAACTTTGGGGGCACTTTCTGGAAGTCTATGGAACTATTGGTACAGTAGTAATAGATGGTCACAAATTGAGCCCATAGCTGCTGCGTTGAATCGAAATCTGACTCTGCATGGATAGGGACTGTCGTACAGCTTGTTGAAACTGATTGATTTCCCACGTCTGTCCTTCTCACTAGCTTCCTTTTGTTACAAGCAAACATAAGGCACACCAAGCTATGTTCTGCACTGTGAAAATTTTAATACACCCATAATATACATAGCATACACACTAGAATGTGGACGATTCCGTGGAAGAACTATTGTCTGGCAGCCCTCTACAGCTTCTCAGGCTTTCCAAAAACTACAGAATCATGACTTCTGGTTTCATTTCAAAAAGGAGATGGCAATTATAGGAAAGTCCAAGCTCCATGAGCAATATAAGTCAATAGTGAGCTCAATCATGCAGTACACTAAAATAATTACAAATACACATCTTTTGGCTGGAGATTTTTTTTTAAGTGAGAAATTCTTTGACTTTAAGCTCTTTGGAGCAGGGACTATATTTACCCGGATGAGCAGGCAATGCCTAGTACATTGTGACCTCTAAAGACAAGTAAAAATATTAATTCAGAATAAATAAATCATGTGTTCTACTTATTTACCAAGGGATCACCTGTCCCTTAATAGACAGACGGTTTAAAACAAATGAAAGGTATTTCTTCACACAATGTTCAGTCAACCTGTGGAACTCTTTGCCAGAGGATGCTGTGACAACCAGGACTTAAATAGGGCTCAAAAAAGAACAAAATAAATTCATGGAGAATAGGTCCATCAGTGCTTATTAGCCAGAATGGGAAGAAATGGTGTCCCAACCCTCGGTTTGTCAGAGGCTGGAAATGGGTGACAGGAGAGGGATCACTTGACAATTGCCAGTTCTGTTCATTCCCCCAGGACACCAGTGGAATTGGTCACTGTTGGAAGACAGGATACTGGGCTAGATGGACTTTTGGTCTGACACAGAATGGCTGGTCTTATGTTATGTTCCTACATTTCTGTAATCTATATTATTTTGCATCTGAGCTAAATGAAAAAATAGGATTAGGATTTAAAATAAAGCAGCTGTGATTGAAGCTAAGATGTTAATTGTAGAGTAGGAAACTGGAATCAAGAATTCTGTGCAAAAAATAAAATAAAAAGGAAAAATTTGTTTCCCCTGTGTAATGTCTAAAGTCATATTTATGACTGATAGGGGAAATGCTGAGAAGAGCCAAGACAGAACAAAGCCAGATGCAGTTAAACGCTGTTGTCAGAACAGTGCTATTTTAGTGATACAGGCAAAACCCTACAGGAGTTCCCGATTGAGTAAAAACAGCAGGATTTGACTCTTAAAAAGAGTCCCAATTCTGTGTCCATTGGTGAATACAGAATTCCCTTGGACTTCAGTTGGAGTTACAAAAATCTATCCAAAGGCAGAATTGGACTATAAACATTTAGAATCCATCAAGTTGGTTACTGAGATGGCCCCATACATATATTGCCTTTAGTTCTAGGCAGTCAGCTGCAGACCTGGAAAAAATGCATAAAATGTAGCTCCATGTTTCTGCAAAACAAAGAATGATACTTGCAACATAAAATGCTAAGCAAGTGCTATTATTGTGGAGCAGTTAGAAACATTTGCCTTTAGCATTAGGCCAGAAAATCCTTAACACCTAGAAAGTAGCTCTTTTACAATGATTAATCTCAGCACTGTACAGATTGTATAGAGATTAATAAATATGAAGGTTTTACAGATGAGAATGTGTGATGAAAAACAGAGCAGCTTTAGAGAGTTGTACCAATACAAGAGGTTCTAAAAAAAAACCTCATAAAAGATTACTTTCTAATCTGAATATTTTAAAAAACCCACAACCTGCAATTTCTCTCTCACACCAACCTTACTTTGTTACGCTAGCACTATCTGATTAATTTACAACTAGCCTCAACTTAAAACCGGAGAGTTGAGCTTGATGTTTTTTATTATTATTACTACATATGACTAAAAAAGGGAAGTTGTAGGGCACATTGAGAAGAGCGAGCAAATATCAGCATGAAACATGAATGCATGTTGACTCAGATTCAGATATGGAAGAACAAAAAAAATCAGAAGGAAACATTATACAAAACAGGCAAATTAAGGTGCAAATTACTAATGTTTCAATGCAAGAACTGGAATATTTTGGATGTAGAAACAGACAAAAATTAGGCAGAACAAAGGGTGTGGTCAGTCCATGTGATAACAGGACAGAAAAGAAATACAGCTAATTTCCTTTGCTAAAATATTTACCACCCGAACATTATGGGAAATGCATGCCATTGCTGAGGCAATAACGAGAAGTCTGAGGAATTACATAGATGATGTTTCTCCCCATTATTGGCAGTAATGTTAGTAAGCAGGAGGGAAGCATAAAGTTGCTGCTTTATCTGTATTCGCCAAGGCAAATGGACATTAGAGAGTTCATTTCACTGATTAGGGCCCAGTGTTCAATCATTATGGAGAAAGAAAATCTGAGCATCGAGTTTAGTACTGAACTAGTATTTGGAGACCTGGCTGAATTTGCAGCTCTGTTTGTGTACTTCCTTGGGCAGTTCACACCTCCTTGAAATCTATAGAAATACTGCCATTAGTTTAATAGGTCTAGGATATCACCCTCTGTGACTCAATTCCTTATCTGTAAACTGGAGATTGCCCTTCCCTTCTTCACAGAAGAGAGGATAAATTCATGATTTGGCACTCTGATAGGAGAGAAAGGGGAACAATACATAATACCATGAGCAACATCATTGTGTGCTCCCATTCATACCACATACCACATGTGAGACCTGCTAGGGACGTTTAAGATTTCCAGAACTTACTAGTGGTGTTTATAAAGCTATGATGAAGGTTCTCTTGTTAATCTATCAGAGAAAGCCTAGACTTTAAGGGTTTTGCATTAGAATGCAATTTTAATAGATCTTTGCAAATGACCTCTCTAGTGTGCTCTCCAGCAAGTCCAAGCAAGTGGCAATACATGCTAATGTGCATGGGAGCCCACTACTTACACAGCTCAAGAATAAAGAAAAAGACACAGAGCCAAACTCTGCCGGTTTACATACGTGACCACAGTGGCACTGTACGCACTCACTTCAGTTTCCAAATAGCAAACAGCAGAGCCATGCTATCTGTTTTGTGACAGGCCTTCTCACTTATAGCCTATTTAGTTAGTCACAACTTCAGGCTCCACAGCAGGGTTTAGGCTCCTACCTAGTATTGACAGGTCTGTGCAATACCAGGTGGGATTGCTGCTCTGTAGTCTTTATTCAGATCATAGCACCTGGTCTTGGGCCCTCTTGAATGGAACTTTGGAGGCTGCCAGGGACCAGAACAGACAGCTGAATAGGCAGCTATTCAATATTTCTTTTTATTCTCATTATGCCGTGTGTGGTTGTATAGGGTGTGCCTAGACTATATGGCTCCGTCGACGGAGCCATGTAGATGAGTTTACTAGACGTAGCAAAATGAAGTGGCAATTTAAATAATCACTGTTTCATTTACATCAAAATGACCGCCGCGCTGTGCCGATCTGCTGATTGTCGGCACTGCGCAGTAGTCTAGACGGGGATCAGCTGACTCCAGAATCCTTTGTCATCAGATCCTTTATGCCTCGTGAAATCAGCTGATTGGCACAGCGCGGCAGCCATTTTGATGTAAATGAAACGGCAATTATTTAAATTGCCGCTTCATTTTGCTATGTCTAGTAAACTCATCTATATGGCTCCGTTGACGGAGCCATGTAGTCTAGACACACCCATACTTATTTGTCTCACATTCTCCAAAACCTGCACTGGATAAAGAAATATGAATTTCTTCACGAGCTTTCCAAAGCTCTCATCTCCAAAGCACTGATTATTAAATAGACCCTAATGAAAATATCTTCACATCACCCCCTGGGAGGTGGTATTATTTTCCCTATTTTGCAGTTGTGAAACAAAAGGGTCAGATATTAAGGCCAAAATTATCAAAAGTCTCCACTAATTTTGAGAGTCCACCTTCAGACGTGTGGAAGGCCTGATTTTTCAGGGTACTTAGCATCTTTACAGCACTTTTTTCAAAGTAGTGCTCGTTGATTTTAATTGCAGTTTTGAGTTCTCAGCACCAATATAAATCAGGCCCCAGCAGTCTTAATTTGGGCACCAGAAAATGAGTCGCACACGATTAGTGAATAGTTAGAAAAGACAGAATCCTGTTTAGAGTGATATTTGATTGAGACCATCCTTTCTCCTCCTGCAACCCTTTGTTACATTCACTCCCAGCCTTCCAATCTTTGTAACAAATTAGGGTGGGAGGAAGGATGTTCTACAACAGTCTCATTCACTATACAATCCAGATCCACGTCCTGTCTATCCTGTGCACTGAACAAGATAGGAGTCCTATGGATAAAATAACATCACATAATCAAAGAAGATATCATAATGCATATGCACAAGCAGGGCCAAGTAAGGTTGTATTATGGGAAGTCCCAAGCAACCTTAACTATAGGCGTCATTGCCAACTTGCCTAGAGTACATGGGAGTGGTTTTATTTAAGTACATTAAATTTAAATTTAATATAAACCCAACAAACAGGCTACTGAATTACATTCTTGTAAAATGATACGGTTTATAGTCCCTAATCACTAACATAATTTTAGATTTCTCAATTTATTGAAAACTTGCAATAATATTTCTCTCTTCTTTCTAACACAGTGCATAAAAGAAAGTTCAGCTGAGTCATGATGAACTGTGTGTGTGGGAGGAGAGGGGAATATCTATATAAGGACTGTCATCTTTGGAAAGAAATGAAGTTTTCTGTTTCAACATAAAGATGCCAATATTCATAAAATACAATTTCAAGATTGAGAAAAGTATCTGAAATAGTAAACGCCTGGGAATCACTTATGAACAGTTCATATATTTTAGAGATGTAAATCTTAGGAAGAGTACCTTATGTTCATGGCAACAGAGTTTGGAGGTACTGTGTTTTGTAACTCTCAGCCAGAGAAGACAGATAACTATTTTGGCTCATATTACCAGTGATGAGGCCATGTCTAGCACTGATTTTCCACAGATTCTACAATCTTGGCCTATACCAAAATTTTCAGCTTCATTTTACCATAGATCAGTCATCTTGATTTCTCCTTTTTTCTTTTCAAGATTTCTAGGTCACAAACTTTATATTACTAACAGTCTGCACTTTTGGACAAGTAAAACCATTTATTTTGTTCAGTACTCCTTTAATATTTCTATTGTGTCCCTTTTTTCCCCCCACTGAGTTCCCTAAAGAATAACCTCTTCCTTGTTTTAATAACTTGGATCTCAGTCAAGGTTGATGTGTTTCTCCTTTTTGCAGGGTATTTTCTTCAGAAGAGACAAAACAGTGTCTAATATTCCAATGAAGGGGTTTTTTTAAGGGTGCAGTTTAAAGAGTAAATTACAAACAGTTAAGAAAAAGTAGGAAATAGCTTCAGGTACAGAGCTGGTTAGCTTGAATTGTATACAGTAGTTGGGCTTCAAGAGGAAGAAAAGGGGTTCCCATTCTCTCCAATAAAGGAGCTTCCTGACAGATTCCAGGTGTAGCGCTTCATACTCATGCTCATTTAACTGGTTTGCTCTGACAAGCATAGTTTACGACACTACTATATAGTGCCTCTAGACTCCAAGTACCATTCACAAATAAGGGTTAGAAGCAGATCAGCAGTATCTCATATTATTCTGAAATACTGGAGCCAGCCTGCAAATAATACTGGATCAAGTTAGTTTCCTATATAGTTTGGGAATCTCCCTTACACACTCAGAAAACGGCATAGAGCATCGTACATTTCAGAGCCAAGCAAACATTGGCTTTGTCTGGACTAGTACCTCAAGGAGATTCTTGAGAACATGTTAACTGGCATGTGACTAAATTCTAGGTTGGACCAGGCAAGTTATAGGTTAGCAGAAGCTAGCTACTTGAGTTGAAACCTAGGCTCTCCCCAAGCCTTCAGCTGGACCAGGTAGCACTTGCTAACATACAACTTGCCTTGTCCACACTGGAGTTTTAGAACGGGTTAGTTATACTGTGCTATAAAACACATTTTAAAAAATAAATGTCTGTACCCAGTCCAGATGAGCCCTTTGATGTGGGCCATTCCATTTCCTCTTAGTACATTCTCTTCCATAGGCCCAAAAATGCTGCCCCATTTTGGAAGATCAAGAGTGGTTAAATTTTACTGATAACCCTCCAAGAGGACTGGGGAGACATCTTTGGAATCTCAATACAGTTAGTGTCCTGACTACAGGAAGGGAGGGACAGAAGTCCTGGCTCTGTAAGCACTACATCCTGCTACACTAACAATGTCTTTGATCTGCAGTGCCTCTGAGGCGGGCTTCCTCTTGCAGAGGAGCAGGAAACTCATATTGGACAAGCAGCAAACAAGCTAGAGTCCATGCTCTGCAGTGGGAGGGTGACAGTGGTATGGAGAAAGGAAGCCAGAGAAGATGGAAAGGGCCAGGAAAGGCAGGGATAGAAGGTGTGAGGTCTGTAGAGGAAAAGATAACAAAAAGGAAGGGGAGAAGAGCTGGCATGAGGAGCAGAGTGAGCTAGAACTGGAGAAAAGGGAGGAAGGGATGGAGGGCAGGAGACACAGGACCTAACAGCACTAATTTAAGCCTGGAGCTCTTGTATTTGTTCAGGTTCTCATACTGTTCTAGGAGTGTGCAGACCCCTTAACACCCTGCAGTTTAGAGCGGGTCAGTCTAAGGCTGATGATGGCTGAAGTGGTGAGAGCAGACCAGGGCCTCATCATCCCAGCATTGATATGATCAGCCCTCCGCTCCCCCCCAGAATGCTGTATCCCAGATTTTTGTGTCTCTTTCCCCCTTCTGCTTTCTTGCTTAGGCCACCCCTGCACTGTGGCTCTCCAACAGCCCCCAGTGGTATTTCACTCACCCCAGTGGCCCGCACTGCCTTTGGCTATGAGGTAGGCCCAGCAGCCCACTGGTGAGCATTCTAAACGCCAACTCCAGGGCTGAATCCAACACAAGATCTGTTGGACAACCTCAAGTTACAAGTGACAGAGAGCACATTTCTGAATTTCATTCAGGGTCAACCTCCTTATTATAGAGTCATGAAGACAGCACCTCACAGCAAGGAGGACTGAACTAATTAGATGGCAGAATCTTCCCCAAAAAATTAAAAACTTTTATTAGCGGAAAATAACAGAACTGACAAGCCCCATCATTCAATTGCAGAGGTTTTTCCATGGTTTCCAATCCTTCATTCACCAGCTTATTTTATTAATGCTTTGGAGTAGAGATCTACCTTGTCTTCATACCCATTCATGAGCTACCTATCACATATTGGTGGTGGATATATATATAGAATAACATGGCTTCTTAGAACCATCTATATTATAATTAGACAGGTTTTCATGTTCATATTATCCCAAATTAAATTCAGGTATTACTAGTCTATTACTAAAAAACATCTTGCTCACACAAATTGAAATTGCTCATTCATATTGCATTTACCTGGCACCTAAATGGGATAAACTACAATGAAGACAGTTTGTTTAGACAGTAAAATGATCAAAAATCTGTAATGTATTTGCTATTCTTCGTGACAGATTGGGTTAAGACAAAAGACAAAAAAAGGACAATTTAACAAAATACTCCTTGCTCTTCCCCCTTTGACTAACCTTGGACTAAAAAGTCTTGAGAAAACTAGACCATAAAATTCTTATTAACTGTGAACTTACTAGTAGAATAAAACTTTTAATAGCTCAAAAGGGTTATTTAAAAAAAAAAAACCCGTTACATGACAAACAAATAAAGACCCATTTTTGACAGGTTAGCATTTTTCATGCCATTATCCTTATTTCATTCATAAAATAAAAAATAAAGTGAAGTTAACTACACTAATGCACAAAAAGATTACAAAATAACAAAACACCTTACCCCTTTAATGTAGATCCCAAGTTCATTTGATTCCATGTCATGCATTCAAGCTGTGAGGTCATTTGGTATAAATTGTCACTGTTATGAAAATATCTAGAATTAGAACTAAAAATGACTTGACTAAATTAAAGTAATACTTAAAAAAGCAATATTTTCATTTTTCTTTTTTAAAAGTGTTTTCGAAATACATATAGCAGTACCAGATGAGTGTATTTTATTTCACTGATTTTATCAGTGTGTATACCATTAATTTCTAAAGAAAAAAATGTTTGCGAGAAAAGGACATGGCGTTCGTTGTGATTTAACTTGTCAATTTCAAATGGCTGAGAAAAGTTACATAAGAAAGTTCTTAAAGAAGAAAATATAACTGCAGTTAAATTAACTGAAATAGTATATACAGATCTGTTGAGCAAAAAGCAGATTTTTTATAAAAAAAGAAAGCGAATTAATTTTAATAAAGATTGTAGAGGATCAGTGGTTAATGGACTGAAACACTTATCATGACCGATGATGAATGTTACTACATAAAGTGACTTGACAAGAAAAAAATGGAGTGGTTGAACCATAAATTAAGCTCCTAACTGAAATCCTAGTCTTTTTTTTTTTTTTTGGTTTTATGTGGGTTTTTTTTAACGCTATAATCTTAGAACAATGAACTCACCAGACACCAAAATTCTCAAAAACAGTTTGTCAGTTGCGTACTTTGTTTTTAAAGGAAACCCGTCAGTGTTGTTGTTGTTTTTGTTGTTTGTTTGTTTGTTTTTTAGATTAGCTGTGACCAAAAGAAATGGAGATTACAGATATACTGACAGAATCATGCTCAACACTTATCACAAATAACTGAACAATAAAAACGAACGGGTATGTGCTTCGAGGAGAGGGAAAACCGCTGCGAAATTGCAATACCAAAAGCAGTTCTGTCCCCAAGGGACGTCTCAGTAAGTTAGCCGCACGAGGGTTGTCTCACTATAGAGACAAGGCTGGTTTCCATCTGCACAGCCTGTTTGGGCTGCACAACCCTCCACGGAGAAAGCCCCGTAGGTTCGTTCTGAATCCGGAGTCTGCAAATTCAGGTTCTCCGATCTGCTGCAGAGAATCTTATTGAACAACGGTTCGAGTCCCTAGCCCTGTCCAGTCCGATTTAGGATCGCTGTAGGTGCCAATCAATGAACTGGCAATTCACAAGCAACGCAAGATTCCTGGCTGAGGGCTGCAGATAGGTTAGTTTAAGCTAAAAGGAGCCGTGGAAAGGAAACGCGTGGACCTCACGAGACTTTGGTAAGTGATTGTCAGTCATGTTGGTGTGAACAGGTTTGCCCAGGCAGGTAGAAGTGAGCTAGAAAAGTCAGCTTTTGCTGGGAAGCTTTTCCATGTAAAACCAAGTTACATTACTTCAATCTGAAAGTATGTGCAGTATCATTTGTCAGTATCGCTGGACACTGTTATTCATTACAATGTCTGAACGGCTATTATGCTACTACAATGTCCTGCATATCAGCTCAGAAATTGTGAGACTCTCCTGCAGTTTCCCCATTTGCAAGAGCCGTTCGTGCTGGTCTGTGCCACTTACGTTTTGCAATTCCACGAATTCTTCCTGTAATGCTGCTGTAATTAATTCCTTCAGGGCCTTGATTTTTATTAGAAGTGCCCGCCCGATGCATTTACAGCAGGAGATTTCCCCTTAACTTTCTTTCCCTTGACAGTTCATTTATAAGAGCCTCCCTCACACACACTTCCCCCCTCCCTGCTTTGCGTTTTCATCAAGCAATGCACTTTGTCATCTTGTCACTCGGCAGCAGCCACCGTGCCCCGCGCGGGCTTTGGTGACAGTGCACCGCCAAAGCGCGTAGGAAAGGGGACCACTGTCAGGGACAAGCTGAGGGTAGCCCTGGGCTCGCCGTGTTAGTGCCGCTCGAAACGTGGCTGGCTCCTGCTCTCCGCTCAGTCGGGGGCGGCCAGCTTTGGGCCCTACAAATGAGCCTTCCCCGGGCAATCCGGGACCATCTCCACTTAGCACCGCCCTGCGTTTCCGTTGGCCAAACCTGCAGCAAGTCCAGAGGCAAATTCAGCTCTCGTGAACCGGGGGGGCCAAAGGCTTTGGGCGTCCACGGGCAGACTGCCCCGGGCTTGCATGGGCCTTGGAGCAAGCCCCTACACCGGCCATCAAGACAGCGCCCCCAGAGGCCCGTGTGCGCCGGGGTAACAGAGCAAGAGGTGGCCCGCGCCGCTCCCAGAGAGGCGGCTTGCGCGGCGGCAGAGGCGTTCGGCACTTGTTCCAGGCTGGCTGGGGAGAGGAGGCGGCGACAGGGAGGAGGCGGGAGGCCAGGGGGCGGCACTCAGCGCCCTGGGAGACCGGAGCTGGAGCGAGGGGTGCAATGAGGGACGGGGGCAGTCCGGCCCTGCGCCCTCAGAACTGGGAAGCAAACACACCAGAGGCCCCCCGGGAACTAGAAGCGCTGCCAGCTCCGCTCCAGACGCCTGGCTCCCGGGCTGCGCCAGAGCCATCGCGCCCCCGGCCCAGGGCTCTCCCCGGGGCTGCACGTGGGTGAGGTGACGCTGAAGCGAGCCAGGGGAAGGGAAGAGCCCGGCCGGGGAGCGGCCCTATCTACCCCGCTGCCCTCGCCAGCGTCGTCTCGCGCTTCCCCAGCGAGCCCACCGAGGCAGGCACCGGCCGCTCTCCCCGCCGGCGCGCCAAGAACCTGCCCGCGCCCAGGGGCGCGCCGTGGGGTTGGCGCCTCTTCGGCAGGCACGCGCCCGCGGGGCGGCTCTTCTGTGAGGGCACCGCGCACGCTCCGTCCGAGTCTCCCTGAGACAGCCTCTTCCCCAGCGGGGGCTGCTTCCATTGCTTCCCCGGACCCCCCCTCGGCCTCCTCCGCCGAGCGCCCTTCCCACCCTCAAGATGCGTCAAAGTCCGCGCCAACTCGGCTCCAAAGCCCTGCCCCGGCTCTAGCCCTGACGCGAGGTGTTAATGCGCCTGCAGAAGAGCAGCCCCGCAGCAGACTGTGGCCCCCGGCCTAACAAACTGCGTTTTAGTCACCAGTACCCTGCTTCATCCTCACACGGAGAGCAGGAGTCGTGAGGCCCACCCTGTCCCTAAGCACTGTGGAAACCAGCTTTGCCACCCAGGGCTCCTGAGCGACCTCAGCTGATGGAAAAGAACCGCCTGGGGGGGGGGGGGGGAGGGTAGGAGAAGGGGGGTTGGCTGTGTAAGTGCAGGCTTGCCCAGGCTGAGGGGTAATAAGGGCTCAGGAAATCCACCAGAGGCCTTACCTGAAGGTGCATCTACACTGCACCATTATTTAGAGAAAACTAGTGTTATTTCAAAATAACAATGTGAGCAGCTACACAGCCATTCCATTATTTTGAAATAATGGACAGCTTATTCCGAAATGTGTAAACCTCATTCTACAAGGAGTAACATCGGTTTCAAAATAAGGCGTGTGTAGATGCTCCACTGCCTGACTAGGAGTAGTTTAAGTTATTCCTCCCCAGTGCCTCTGGGGGCTCTAAATCAAGATAGCACGTCTACATTAGGGAAGCCTGCCTCAGACTAATTTTGAGACTTCCCTGCAGTGTAGACATGCTATTTTGAAAAACTATTTGGCTGTGTCTAGACTGGCATGATTTTGCGCAAAAGCAACCGCTTTTGTGCAAAATCTTGCTGCCGATCTACACTGGCCGCGAGTATTTGCACAAGAACCCTGACTTTGTAATGTACAAAATCAGTGGTTCTTCCACAAATACTCTGACGCTCTCACTCAGGGATAATCCCTCTTGCGCAAGTGGGCCAGTGTAGACAGCCACGTTAATTTCTTGAGCAAGAAAGCTCGATGGCTAAAATGGCCATCGGAGCTTTCTTACACAAGAGAGCGTCAACACTGGCACGGATGCTTTTGTGCGTCTGGGCTGTCCGCTGCCCGCATGTTCCGCCGTTTTGCTCCCCGTCTCCCTGGTCTGCAGACCAGGGAGACGGGGAGCAAAGCAGGTAGGACTATAGATCCAACCAATGGTTCAGAGGTGATAGACATCGAGAGCTCAGTCCTGCACAAATTGAAGCTAGTCACTTGCCTCGGTTACTTCAATGGGACTCCAATAATAGTAATGATACACCCGCCCCTATAGCTGCCACATCCTGGCTGGAAATTTGTATGAGTTTGAGTTCCAAGGGAAACTCCCTCTCCCTCCCCCTTCTATGCTGCAAATAGAGCTCAGAGGTAAAAGTTGCTGCTGCTGGGGAGAGGCGCCAAATGCAAAGGCTCAGCGAGCTGGACTTTAAATACTGAGAACGCCGAGCTCCAAGGCTGATTATCCCAGGCTAGAAGCAAGTGGGAGGCAGAAAAGGGCGTGAACTTCTACAAAGAGTTGACTATGGTATAGCTAACAGAGGAAATCTAACCAGGTATCCCTACAGCAATTTAACTATACTGAAGTTTAAATATATTACTGTCAGGGTTACAGGATGGTCTCAAAGTCAATAGATATGTTTAAACATATTTTTAAATAGGATTCGAATTAGAACTAAATCTGGAGTCTCTGGGGATTTGGTTGCATTGATTCCTATTTGAATTGCTAGTTCCCCCAAATGAAAACACTAAAAATAACTTTTTCATTACAGAAATGTTTTTGAAATGAAATGGAAGGAGACTTTTCCACAACGGGGATTAATATAAGTTGGAGTGAAATAAAAGGAAGTCAACCCGGAGCGAAAGGGGAACTTAAAAGGAAACCAGTAGTAGATCATATAGAGTTTGTTTTGGCCTGTACTGCAGTATTACTGAGTTCTTGACCTCTGCACAGAAAGAGCTATAATCTTCACTGAAACTCCTCCACTCTTAAAGTCTTTGTAAGTGTGACTCACAGTAAATTTTCAACATTAAACATGTTTACTACATTAAACAGTGCGAGGTAGAAAAGTTCACCATTTTAATGGAATCACAAATGCTGGCCTTTTAGTGCACGCTTGCAATCCACATAGTTTTGCCATCAATAACTAGCCATCAACAACAGACTACACAATATTTCTTGGCAGATGTGGTGCTTGTTTTATAAGAGAGAACAAGTAGTTGCCAAAAAGTAGAGATTTCAGAGATACTGTTGCTTCCAGTATAAGAATTATGGGCTCTTGAATATTTATTTCAAGTTATCGCCTCTCTTACTGTCTCTTTTACCAGGGCAAAACAATGAAAAGGTCGTCAGTCTTAGACTTGCTTGCATATTTTCTCCTTACTTGCTTTCTTTATTATGGACAAATTGGTTGCTACCAGCTAGCTAGTCTTGCAAATCTCGTTAAGGGCAGCATATGGTGAATTACTGCAGCGTATGTAGAACTGTGGAAGTTCTAAACAGTATTGTTAACCTGTTAAAGGCATCATTCTGAAATTTACATTAAATTTGTTACAGGATCCAGACACTGATCAGAACTATAAGAAGCTTGAGTGACTGTTGATGACTGTGAAATGATGGTTGATGTCTCTCTGTCGTCAGAGGTCAAAACTATTTAAAACCCCATGGCAGCACATTTTTTTTTTTTTGTTACTAATACAAAATTTACAATTATCTTGTGAAACTCATTGCCACAACTAAGAATACCTTTGTAGTACTCTGAAAGAATTGGGCATTTGTAAGGATAGTGAGAACATGAAGAGTTACATTAGACAGGATACAGAAATAACCAGAAGGAACATAAACCCTTTTCTGAAACCATAAAGCCACCTCTAGACTGATTGAGAATAGAGGGAAGTCTTTCCTTACGAGCAGTTTATTGCATACACATCCTCTACACGGTTCCGTACCCCTTCCAGCTAAGCATTTAGGATTGGCTACTGTTGGAGACAGGATTGTGAACTAGAAGCATCCAGAATGACAGACAAGTCCTGTACCTCTAGTGCCACCAGTTGGCTGTTGCATTTGATTTCTCCTCCAGTACCTCCACTTTTAAATAGAATACTAGTATGTATATTCACACAGTGAAGGGTGTGTTAAGCAACCACTAAGCGGGTTGAGAAGAGAAAGGTTAACAGGGTTGGCCTGTCAACAGAGGAGGAGCATTTCTGGAGTGCTCATCCTTGGCAATCCTCTGTGGCCATCCCTTCAGCCAAAACAATGCCTTGTCTACACCTCAAAATGGCATGTTGTATTAATGCATGTCAACACCTCTGTGAAACAGTAACCGGGGTTCATTCTAGTGGCCACCTTAGGACTATCGAAGACCAAACAAGAATTTAGACAAGGATTGTTGACTTAAGCACCAAGTGGTGTTTAACTCTGTGTTAATACTTGTTCTAACCCAATACAATGTTCCAGTTTAGACATCCTTTATGTCAATTTCACATATACCTAGAGACACTTTGTAGAAGGTCTTTGTGTCTCTGGATTTTGGTACCTTTTTGCCACTCTAGCTCACCTATTGCAAAGCTCTTTCTCTTCTAACTACATCTGCCTGTGAAGATGCACATGAACATCTGAAAATATCCAGAGATTAATCAATTTAGGCATTTCCCCAAAAATGTGTGTGCCTGAAGCTAGGTCCCTAAATCCATGCTGTCAAAATTAAATTCCTTGCCTGATTTTCTGAGGGATTGAAGTCCATGGAAATTGATGGAATTTTAGACTCCTCCCCTGGGACTCAGGCACAAAATTCAGACGTGATACCAGGTCAGTAAGGAAGGGATGAGGACTGGACCATAATACTGACAGCAGGCTAAGCGAGATGCCACAGCACTACTCGTGGGTTTTAAGCTGTCCCAGTTGGTGTAAGATACAAATGGAGAAGGCCAAAAGAAGATGTGAGTTACACCAACATGGACACCCTTAGGTTTTGTCCAGCTTGTTTTGGTTATGCCTGGGGTGGAGTGAGGAGAGAGAAGAAAGGGGGTAGGCTTTCTGAATAGGAATGGAGACAATGGCGATCAAAGTAGGATCTGTGGTGGGCTACCAGCTGCCCTTACTGATGAAGTGAAGAATGAACAGGTACTGAAGGCCCATGAAAGCCTCTCTCAAAGAGCAACCCATAGAATGTCAACTCAGAAAACCCCAGGCCCAGAAATTAATTGAATATGTTTCTTGCATCCCTACCACTCCCTACTATCTCTGTTCTCCCTAGCTCCTCTACCATATTCCACCAAGGAACTAAGCAACTACCATGACAAATACTCTTGTGTCTGAGGGCAAGTTCTTCATACATTCCACTCCATATTTCCTACCCTCTCTGCTGCCTAGAGGAGAACTGGCTCTGCCTCCAAAGAGGGCATCCTCTTTCCTGCTCCTGGCACTCCAAGACAAAGAGATTGCACGGATCTGATACACTCACTGGGGTGAAATGGGGGAGCTCAGAGGATACTTACAACAACATCAACAAGTGAATTTTGGATTTATGATGATCATCACCGGGTCCGTATTGTAATCTTTCAGGCACAGCTCATTCTAGAACATGCATGAAAATCAAAATTGTATCTCAACTTTCAATCTAAGCTTCAAACAACTGGTTTCCAGGTATCATTTACCTTAAGTTACCCTAAGCGGTGAAAGAATAGTCTCTACATATTCCAATTTACAGCAGATAGTTGTTAAAGCCAATAACTATATTCAGATGGATTAGGTCAAACTGTGGTCTCATTAGGAGGTATGCCCATTACAAATTGTTGAGAGAAACCAGAGTACCAATGTGGGTAAACCTTCAGTTAGAGATATACATACATATGCCGCTAGAGCCAAAAGTGTTCAAAGGATTACTCCCTATCCCACTGAAGTCACTACAGTATCACAAACTTTCACTGACTCCAAGGGGAGCCAGATCAAGCCACAAGTCAGGGAGAAACTGACTTCATGCTACAATGTTGAACAGTAATAGTTGAGTTGAGTTTCAGCTACCGATCCAATTCCAAACCTGACCATAAGAGAGTTTTTAAGGTACTGGAGATGCAGTGTTTGTGCCCTATTCTATGCAAAATGGCACAGAAGCTTATGTAAGTAACTAATACACCGATACCGGTGGTAAGGTGGAAGCTAGAGAGACCTTCAGTTGGAGTTAGTTACAGAACAAGCAACAGTACTTTGCTTTCTTATCCAAGTGCTGGACTTGCATAATTGTAAAACTGAGTGCATCCTCCAAGCAGTAAGTAGTATCCCCCTGGATTGTGTTTGCTCACCTCCCATCGTGAGCAGTAATGCTGCAGCTATACTGGGGGGCTGCTTGTATCTGCTCTTCCAAGGATGCAGGTTTCTATGAGTCTGTATTACATTTTAGAACAGCATGGAGTGAGCCTCTGAAGACGAGAACGGCAATGGCTGCAGGGACATGGCACTTGTAAAAGGGACCTATCCTTGCTAAAGAACCAGGGGGTTCTTTGCTATGGGGGTCCTGGCAAGATTCCATTGTATGGAGCTGACCCGTGTTTTGCCCTCTGGACCAGCAACAGTCTGGTCAGGTGTGCATGTAACTTTATCGAGATTCATTCGAAATGGGACAGCGGGCGAGATCATTTCCCTGAGCTGCCTGAAATCCAAGTGTGAAATTCAAGGGCACACGAAACGTGAACGAACTGCAAAGATGACACTGTCAGTGCCTTGAGCTGCCTGCCAATTATGCACAGCCACAAAATTGTTTTTTTCCTTCAAGGGCTCTCTACAGATGATATTGATACATTTTCCTGAGGGAGGAACAAACTCTGTCAGTTTCAGTGGAGGCATTCTCCCCACCAATTATTCTATAGCTAATCTATCTGGATAGGCTTCTTTCCTTCCTTCATTACCTCCTCCTCGCCTTCCCTTGACGTCAAGTCACACTACTTGGAGAAGTGGCTCTTGGAAGTGACAGAATTGTGTTGTTCCATGCCCAGTGTTGATCAAAGATGATATAAACCAACCTATAAGAAGAGTCTGTTGCAACTTCCTTTGCAAAGACAAATTGCTTTGTGTGCTCAGGTTACTTAGCAACTCAGAGTTATGGGACTGGCTCCAAGTTCACAAAAAGTTGAAGAATAAATTCCAGGTAATTTCTTCTCACTCCGAAACACTCTGTAAAATGGAAGGAGACCCAACGGTCCCCAGGCTAAACTAAGAAAATGGGAAATGGCTGTTGAAAAGGGGTTCATTAGTACCCCCATTTTATACTGAAACAGAAAACAAGACTTCTATTCTGAAAGGAAGCAAAGCCGGTATTAACTTTCTGATTCTGCTTTTCAAATATATATTTAACCTATTGTTCATCACATTGAGAGTCACCAGAAGGGGTTTTCTTTACAACTCACAGTTCTCAGAATTACAGATATTTATTTTTACATTTATTATACATTGCTCCCATTCATAAATGACCTGTTGTTCTCACACCCATCCACATAGCCCTTTTAAAGGCAGGCTGGATCACAGCATGAAGGACTGCTCAGAGCTCATGGACATGAAATCATTGAAAGCCTCCCTCTAGCTTACATGGGATTTGGATCCAGCCCCTCCTCAATTCGGAGCAGTTAAAACTAGTCCCTCCTACAGTACGTGACGGGCTACTCTGTGGGCCAGAGGCTCCCAATTGTGGGATCAGGACCTGTAATGGTCAACTCCTATGAAAGGGGAAAGGGAATCGATAATGGTGTATTTAAAAGGATCAAACCCCAGGAAATGCAGCTTTGGGGAAGGAGCATCAACTTTAATTTAGTTCTGACCAGCTTCACACAGTTGGTAACCATCTACCACAGAAGCACATTGATGTAAATCTGGTTTTTTAGCTTTCTTGCAGTGTGGGTGTCAGAAAATTCACTCTGATCCCTCAATCACTCCCATGTGATCAATCCTTCCTCTGGGCCTAATCCTGTTCCCACGTAATCCCATGACAAACTCTATTTTGCTGGATTTTAGTGGGAACAGAATTAGGCCCTCAGTTAAAACTGTCATCGAGCAGTGAACAGAGCCCTTCATTTCAAAGAAGAAATCCCATAGCCTGGTACCTACAGCACATATACCAGCCTAGAAAATTCATTCACAGGTCTCATCTGGAAATTGCTAAACCATTGCTTTCGGAAAGTGTCTCTGTGTCAGACGATACAGTCCCCAAAGTATTGAAGCATATAGCAAGGAGACTTTAGCTCAGAACACTTCATTGTTGTTCCCCCTCTAGACAGACACAATTTGAGTACAGCAGGTAGGGTGGGGCAGACATGTTAAGTACATGCTGGAACCTCCCTAACAAAGGAAAACTTGTACACCTGACAACATGAAGCATATCCTTTACAATCAGTGACCAGACCAATAAAAAATGCATAGAAATGTAAGGTTGGGGTATAAAAAAGGAAAGAAAATCGATTCTCCTCGCACAAGGAGTCATTTGCCAAGGAACAAACACCAAACAAAAAGCCAAAATCACTTGCCAGGGTGCAACAATCAAGGTTAAATGCAATCAAAGAGAAAGCAAACAGCAAACGCTCCTGCGTGGGGGTACCTGTTATAGGGGGTCCTCAGGAGCAGGGCCTGGCTGCCTGTGCAGTTGTCTGTGGGCGTGTGACAGCCGTACACTGGAGGTGGCACCGAGTACTGTTGATCGCCTGTAGACAAACCACCGAGAGTTAACCACCGCCAGGCTCAGCCCTTTGGGAAAAAATATGGAAAGGGAGGGGGCAGCTCTACATGAAAAGTCAGGGAAAGTTCCAATGCGAGATACGTTGGCTGGCTCGCTTCACGTTTAAACAGCTGCCAATGTAGCTGGAATGCAAACACAAGGATGTTGGGCCTGCACAAAGCAACAGAGTCGTTCAAGCAGTTTACGCATGTACTCTGGCCAGATTTTGCCGCCTGTGTAAATCCGGAGCCATTCTGCTGTGAATCACTCTGGATTTACAGTGAGATCTTCACCAGCCATGTCGCATTTCTAATGCCACTAAATATGACGCTCCAAGTATCTCCCATCGACGTGGAGCCCACAGGCTCAGCTGAGCCACATCACTAACCCTGGATTAATAAACGGACCCCTCGCCTCAGGTGCCGAGACTCCAGCAGGATTTGTAACCACTGGGGCCATAGTGCAGAGCGGATCTCTCTGCGCCTTTTTCCATTTCTGCTACCCAGAGTCTCTCACGTTACCTAGCGAGGTTTGCTGACTGATGGGGTCCTCGTGTTTGAAGGAGTGGTTGGCAAACTGGGCTGCGTGGTGCGAGGGAGTGTGGCCATAGCTTGGAGGCCCATCAAACGCCACTGTGCTGTAACCTTCCAAAAAAACAACAGAGTCAGGAGTTAGTTGCCTGGCCTTGAACTTTCTCATGAAGCAGCTTCCTGCGAAGGGCCTCCAGGCAAGCGTCCTGCGCACTGCCAGTGACTCCCGCCAGCCCCGAGAGTCCGGGGGGTGGTTAATAAACTAGCACGCTTTGTATCGATGGCTCCTGTCCCAGTGCCAGTCTCCCCTTGGGGCGGATGGCTACCCTACTCCGGCCCTGCCCCTTCTGCAGGTCACATTGGAAATGGTTTCCATTTGCCCCCATACCAATTCCCTCTCCCACTGCAGCCACACAAGTGCCCTGTCAGAGGGCATGGAGGCCAGGGCCATACATGGACTGGCCGGCAGAGTCCCGTTAAAAGAAAGTGGAGATGGTCAGACCTGGGGATGCCCTGAAAGGGGGGACTAGGCCAAGGAGGGGGCAGTGCCCGGGTGTGCGGGATGCTGAGTGCATCTCCGGTTCAGGGGCAAAGCCAGTGAGTGCCCTAGGAAGACTGGAAAATCGGAAGTTTCATCCATGTTTCAGAGAGGACAGAGTGGGTTCAGTAATAAAAAGGATGTTTTCATTAATCCTTGCTCATATTAAAGAGGAAGATTCCCATCTGCTGCGTATACTCAGCTGCCATTTCCCGTTCTAAAAAGTTACCCTTTCATCTTTTTTTTTTTTAAGACCCGCTTTCCGAAGAGTCTGCAATAAAAAGGTGGAATGTTAAATGAAAAATAAACTCCTACTTTAAAGCGAAAATTGCTGGCCAAAATAATAAACACCCCATATTTGTCACCAAGCAGATTCAGATGGAAAGGGATCACCTCTGCTGACCCGAGGCCGACACCAAATCGTAAATCAGGCGCTTGGACACCCACTTTCATTAATTACTTGGACCCAGCTAAACAACTTCAGCTAAAAAGTAATTACAAAGTAATATTATCTTTGAGACTTCTCGGCTCATCAGCATTTACTCCCGGACTCAAAGATGTCAGCGCAGCTCTTTTGAGAGTAAATATGCACCTTAAATCTTTCTAGGTCCTCGAGCTCCGCTTCTTTATGAAGTTCCCATTTTCATCCAACCCACAGTAGTGTAGCTAATGCTGTAGGGGAACCGTTTCGACCAAACACACAGTTGGACGTTGGCTTTTACGAATCTCTTTTTCCCTATTATCGGGTGAATATTCCATCCCCCCCCCCCCCCCCCGAAGCTTTACTCGGGATTGGAACCCAATTGGGGTAGGCGCTGTACAAACGACCCCAGCCCCGACAGTGCTGTATTCACTCGAGAGTGTCCATGGAGGTCCCGTTGCCTTTATTTAAAAAGGCACGGGGAGACAGAGCAGTGGGAAGCAGAAGGTGGAGATTATAGGAAACACTGTGGCGCTGGAGTAGCACTAGTCCTAGGTCTCCATTTTATAATAAATCATCTGACTGTGGAGTTCCGTCACTGAGAAGAAAGGAGGAAGCTACAAAACAGCAAAGATCTGAATTATTCTACCCTCAACGTCGTTTGAAGCAGCCCTTTGGCCCGGGCTTCCATTAAACACCGAGCCTCATTTCCCCAAACCAACCTATCCTTCGTGGCCCACCCCCATCTGGGAGTTCAGTGTCTTTTCCTTGGCCCCTTTGGTAGCGATGACAGCACGGGTACCCCACGGGCTTCCATGTTACAGCTGTTTCTCGCCCTCTTATCTCCTTCATAGACTGAAGGAGAATATTTTTTTCTCCCCCCTTCACTCTCCTTGTTTCTCGTCAGCTTGCTAAAACACTAACACTTTCTTAGTTACTTTTGGCCTGCCGCAGACATTTGGTGACCTTCGAAACTCTACTCTGCGCAGAATGATGTTTTGGCCACATTTTCCGGTGTTGCCTGACCCAAAGCTTCAGGAATGTGATAAGAGAGCTGAGTTCTGAACCAGCCTCCTGATAGCAAGGTCTCTTTAATTAGGACCTTATCAGAGGCCGGGCTGATTAAAATGTGCTGAAAATAATTGAAAGTTGTACATCTGTCGGAGCATGCGATCGTCTGAAGGAATCCAATTGTTGGAGGACTCCAGCTGGAGGAAAGGACAGGGGAGCCAGAAGAGAAAATGGGCAGAGGTTTCAAAGCCTTATTTCCCCCCCCCCCCCCCCCCCCCCAACGCTTGGCGAAAAAGTGATTGCTGAGCCAAGGTAGCGTCTTTCCCACGGTCTAAAAAAGCCAAGTGCAACCTTGACTGATTCAAAGCAAGAACATTTTATTCAGCCCGAAGATTCTGTTTGCGATCTCACCAAATTCCTTTCGGCCCAAAGGACGCATTGTGTGCTGCAAAAATATTTGTGCGTGGCAGGGAAGAGGTTCCTACCCGTTAGGATTTACCACTGCCCTGCGCGCTATAACGGTACGTGCATCGAAATACGGCACGAACGTTTGGGTCTTGAAATCAAATATTCACTGCCTGGGCGCCCAGCCGGGGGATTCCTCCATTGGTTTAGCAAGCAGAGTCGATGTTCAGGAGGCCTAGTGAAAGCTGGGAAAGTTTAGCCAGGCAAAAGCCACAGAGGAAGCTTAGCCGATGCCACGCGTCCCCCGCAAGACCCAGGTTAATAAAGCCGTTCTGGGAGCTCTTTCAGTATTGGATCAGCCTGACCCTGGTCTTCTCCGTTCAGAGCAAAAGTAAGTGAGGGAAGCGCGACACCTTTGTAATTATCAACATATTAACACAACCGGTTGCGGGAAGCCAGGTCGAAATGCTCGGGGTAGCGCGCCCCTGCATTGGTCAGAAAGTGCTGTTTTTAGCGGATCCACTCACAGAGTGATAGGACCCGACTCACCTCACCTCTCGTTTAGACAACTTTGTCTT
Organism: Pelodiscus sinensis; assembly: GCF_052426305.1. Taxonomy (NCBI): domain Eukaryota; kingdom Metazoa; phylum Chordata; order Testudines; family Trionychidae; genus Pelodiscus; species Pelodiscus sinensis. The sequence continues at coordinate 98,661,414 of NC_143056.1, forward strand.
ACAATAGACATAGCAATTTGCTCCCAGGGAGAACTGTATTCCCCCCCTGGAGATAAGCCACCAAGTTTGCCCTACAGTAATACAGCGCTCCAGCCAAAGCAATAGTGAATATTGTTCTTTGAGAGAATTAAACCAATCTCTCTCAAGCAAACAATTTCTTACGCTGGTTTTCATCAAAATGGTGAAATAAGTTTACTTTGGGTAAAAGAATCTAAGAATCGATTAGCGACACTCAATCTAACCAACTGCATTCGCCACCCATCCAAATGAGCTCACTTTTATTTTAATAATTAAAGTTACTTTAATGTCGTTCGAACTAAAATTTCCTTCCCCCCTGACACCTTTCTCCGTGATGATCTACAAATATTTGCAGTATACAGCTCTAAAATATAACTGAGAATGTGTAGTCTCAGCTCAGAAAGATACACAGGTAGCCTGTATCTGGTCCCGAATTATTAAAACGGAATTATTCTTATTTTGAGCAAAATGTAAGAAAAAAAAACTTTTGCTAGCTATACTGCCCTTGTCTATGTCTTAGAAGTGGCTCGCTTTCCCCAATTCTTTCAGTTTTGTTTGTTTGGTTATTTGTTTCCTGGAATACCCCAGGAACATTGCAGACATAATTTGAAACGTAAGCAAACATAGAATAACTTCTTTGGAGACCGTAGGTTGTGAGAAAAGGGCTTAACATTAAAAATCCAACATTAGCCGAGCCCAAACTACAAAAAAGCCAGAATAAAACAAACAAAAAACCCAGAGCGGGTATTTGGAAAGATGAATGCTCTTCAGTTTGCAAATCACGAAAGGTTAAGTTTCCCATAGCGTTATTGTACATAAGGTGAAGGAGAGTAGCGGTACTCCGGTACCCCCGGCTACTCCACTGCCCAGTATTCTGTGTTTTAAAAGCAATAAAAATAACAAAAACGCCCTTCGGCGCGCGCACACGCTCAGTTCTCAAATAAATCTGCCATCCCCCCCCCCCAGACACAGACAATTCCAATAGTTACTCGAGAGATCGCTTTTCAATAACAAGGCGTTTGAACTGCTTTGGGGATCAAGGACATGAACACAGCTCAGAGACACTTTACGTTTACTGCTCGAGACTCAACGAGCTTCGCATTTGGGTTTCGGGGCTGCTTTTCTAACGCAGTGGCTACAATAATTAGGTAGTAAATGATGAGGTTCAAACACTTCATCTTTCTGCACAGCCTTAACTCTGCCTCCCCAATGCCTATTCCACGCAATTCAAATACGAATGAAAGGCCCGTTTCTTTATCGGGGTGATGGGCCGCCAATCTGCATTACAACGAGGCACCTGAAAAGGTAAGCGGTTCGGCCCTGCCAATATTGCACTCCTTCTGCAGAAGAAACTCTCTTCTTGAAGCTGACAGGTGTGTGTGTGTGTGCACACGCACGCACACTTTGTGGGTGTACACACATACTCCTGAGCGTCTGTGTCCACGCAGCGGCAACAGCTCTAGTTGGTGCAGGGCAGACAGAACACCTTTGCTCAGGAGGGGTTCGTTGAGAAATCATGCAACCGGCCTGAAAGTCTCTTCCGTCTGACTAAAAACCCGATCCGGCCTTATTTAGTGTCTCTTAAAAGCTCTCATTAGCTCACGGGTGTCCCACCTATAATTCTATTTTCCCAGTGTTAGGTTTCCGGTGAGTTTTGAGATGCATTTAAGACAATTAATTAGTAGTTGGTTAGATGAAGTACCTCTAACAGAGGAAACTCTTAATCGAGGAGCCATTGCAAGCCTTCAGCTTCACCAGGACAGAATTGCGCATAGAATAAAAAAGACGCATTTATTTCCTCGAAAGGGGGGAAAGGCAGTACTTTATTACATGTTGCTTGGTATATCCTCCTTCCACGGCCACGTCTGCTGATATTTAAATTACAGCAGATTGAAGGAAAATGATTAGATTATAGCTATCTTTCTAGGCATATGGATTGCTGAATTTCTACTAAAAGATTCTTCTGGTAATTTAATGTTTGTAAATTAAATGGCTATTGAAAATAGGAAATACCACAGGGATTACTTTGTCGGAGATGACATTACAACACCACATTGAGAATATCTAAATTTTATCCCAATGTTTGCTTAGTTCGGAGGTTTATTTTTTAAATATCTGCCAATTATGGGAGATGCCACAGTTCGCTGATTACTGAAGAGGGGAAAGTGGGCGTGTTATTTCACAGTTTCTAAAAGTTAAACAAATAAAAGGGCTTCAGATTAAAAGCACATTCTAACCTAAGCGACTTATGTACGACGCATTAGCAGTTTAGGATACATCCCAACGTCATACCAGAGACATTAGAAATCAATTCTTTCGAGCACCTTGCCCGGCATTGGACTGTCGCACTTGAACACAAAGCTGTGCAAGCGGAAAGTTTCACGGGCTACGAGAGCGAACCACCCACCTGCGCTAAGTGGGAAGCTGAACTGGAACTCGGCTGAAGAGCGAGCAGACCAGCAAGGCCACTTCAGATAGTATTCGAAAGAGAGGCCGAGCGAATGGCTAGCCCGGTTTAAGCCGGGGTGCAATGGAAATTCCTGCAGAGCCCCGGCTGGCAGAACCGGTCCCATCAATGTTGGCCCAAAGGGACACACCAAGCCCCGGCGGAAGCCTGAGGGGAAGGTGTCTGGTAGTGGTGGTCTATTGAATTGCAGGAGGAGGCGGCCCGCGAGGTTCGGGGTTACCTGACCCAGCTGCTGCCCGGCGGGCTGTGTTTACGCGCCTGTGAGGCTGGCAGCCCTACGCGGGAGAGTCCCATTCGCCATCCCCCGCCCGGTGCCCCCGCCCGGTCTTACCCTGGTTGCGGATGGCTTGCTGGCTCTCCAGGCAGTTGGGCAAGTAGGGGCCGTTGGGGAACATGCGAGACTGGCTGGAGGGCGCCTGGCTGGGCGCGGGGGCGCCGAAGGGCCCGTAGCGGCAGGCGCCGGCGGTGCCGGTGAACTGGCCGGAGAAGTGGACGGTGAAGGCGCTCAGGCATTGCTCCTCGTGCGGGTCCGCGCCGTTCCAGCTGGGCTCCTGCTTGATGAAGGAGTGCGGGGCCAGCGAGCCGTAGGACGCGCCCGGGGGGAAGTCCAGGACGGGCGCCCACTGCGCGGCGCTGCTGACGGGCATGCTGCAGTTGCTGTTGCCCGGCAGGGAGGATACGGAGGGGAGCAGGGCGTTGATATCCCGCACGTCGGACCCCATCTGGTCGCAAACTTTCCTCCTGCCGGCCAGCCAGTCCCCCCCGGGGCCGCACTTATTCCAGGCCACCTGCCCCCTGCCCGCCACGCCGGAGCCCGGCTCCGGCTGCAGGAACCAGCCTGCCGAGCTCAGCCCCTTGGGCGAAGCTTGCTCCGGAACACAAGCGCCCGGGTCCAGCCCCGCGGGAGCCGGCAGCAGCGCCAGGGCAAGGCTGTTCTCCAGGGTCGCCGCTTACTCCGACAGCAGCGGGAGAGAGGGCTGGGAAGAGCCGCGGGACTCGCCTCCAGCACCTTACTCGGATGCTGCCCGCTCGCCCTCCACCTCCCCAAGCTCAAATAGCGGGGCTTGCCCGGGAGGAGGAGTCAGGGGCTCTGATGCTCCATTCACACAAGCCCAGCCTGCTGCGCCAAGCCAGAGCCCGGGAGGGGGGGCTGGCGGGGCGCGCTCTCCCCTGCGCTTTCCTTCCACCCCGTGGTGCAAACGCAGCTACATTGAACCCGGACCGCCCTCGGGCTTGGGGAGCGAGAGTCGGCGGCAAGCGGCGGGTGAGCGGGCGCCAGGTGGCCCGTCAGTGCGCGCGTGTGGCTCACCGGGGGCCGGGCTGGGACGAGCCGCAGGCGCGAAGCAAGGACATGTCCAGAAAGGCAGAGGCATGTGTCCTGTCACCGCAAGTCTCTCGTGGCCAAAGGCCCCAGCGGAACGAAACGCCCCTGCGGAGGGGAAGCGGCCACTGCGCGCAAGGCCGGCGGACTTGGCTCCAGTAAGTGCGCTGCCCGGCAGGGGACCACCTAATGGGCCTGCTTTTGGGGGGGCCGCCTAGCGGAGGGGGGGGGGTCGGAGTGAATTGTCCATGCACTGGGGAGATGGCTCCCCGCACGTCGCAGCGGGACACTCTCTCGGGGCTCGGTGGGGAGTTAGCGTGCGCGGATGGCGGTGGGAAACTCTCTCGAAGCCCCAGCTGAAGCGGAGCGGAGCTATGAACGCGAAACGCTCGCAGGGCGGGGTGCGCAGGAAGGGACTGGAACTGGCTGGCCAGGGCTCAGAGGCCTGCGAGAGTCAGTCTCTTTAAACGGATGATCCGAATCCTGCGAAGCAAACCGGCGTTTTCATGAAACAGCCCCCCCGGGAAGGGTCCGGCCAGGCAGCCCGCCTCCGAGCCGTGCCCAATTCCTAACGCGGACCGTCTAATCGTCTTCTGTTTCCCAAGGAGTCACCTGGCGCACCCCTCCCCGCCCTGGACAAGTCCTTCCCCCACACGGGGCTAGCGTAGGGCCGGGGTTCCCAGGATCCCCAGCAAAGCAGGGCTTGCGGGTGGCTTCGAGGCGCGATGCCAGAGCGGCCCTTAGCGAGCCTGCCCCTTCTCCGGGCAGACCCCCAGTTGACATTGTCCCACGACTCGCAGGGCGGTGGCCCACTGTAGCGCACGCTTTAGGGCGCTAACGAGCAGCTGAGGCTAGCACCTGCCCTAGCTAGATGTCCAGTCCCCGCCCCCCTTAGTTCCAGCTCCGCGCTCTGCCTCTAGCTCGCCCGGTCCCGCTTGGCAATGAGATGTGCTGAGTGGAATCCTAACTGCGGGGCTATGAACAATTAGGGCCTGATCCACAGGCCGCTCCAATGATCGGGGAACATTACCATTGACTTGAATGGGCTTTGGATCAAGTCTTTACCGCGGAGGGAGGTCATTAGAAAGCATGGGCTGCAAACACCCGCTGACTCTCCCCCGTGTGAAATTTCTTTCCAATTCCCCTCCTCTCGAGATGGACAAGCGGCAGTTTCTCCCATGGAAATGGATTTTGTTTGCGGCCAACAGACATTTGCAGCAGGGAAAGAGACCGATACAAACCCACCTTCCGTCTCCCAGCAGTCTGTAGCGTTGGTTTTCTCTGCCCTGATCAGCCAATAAAGGGATGGTAGTTTGTTCGGATTTGAAAGCACGGATTCTCTTTCCAAACACGAAATAGGGACTCCTGTAAGGCTGCCTCCTGCTTTCAAAGTAAATCATCTGCTTCATATAAACTGGGTTCTGATAGTCCCTCGAAGGCATATTTTGATATTGCATGTATATTCCACGAGAAGTGAAACCCATCCAAACCACGCCTTCGGTGTACTTTGCATCCCCTCCCTCCGCATAATTCAATCTGCATATAACATAAACATCTCTATGGTACATTTAGAATATTAAACAAAATGCAGCAGTCTCACTCGAACACCCACCCTACACGCTTTTGCTTCGGGAACTTACAAATAAAAAAAAAACCCTCCTTACAATCTCAACGAACTGCAATTAGCATTTATCTGTAAAAACGAATTTGTAGTTTACATAGCAACTTTCTCTTTAATCCTTCACCTCCCCACAGCATCAGAAGTGATCACTAAGAGTTATGAGTTCAGATGGTATGTTTTAAACTAATCCAATGTGATGCAAATAATTGTAGTTAAGGATCAGGGTCTGAATTTGTTTTCTCCCTTAACTACAACATTTAGTCGCGTTAATTATTTAAGTGGTTAAACTACATGATTTTCGAAATAACTTTAAACAAATGTATTCAAAATCAGTAAATTGGTCTTACTACTTCGAAAAGGAAACAGATATTAAAGCAGAGGCAATCAGCGAAATGTTGCTGTTGTAATAATCAAAGATCGCCTTAGGTGTGAAGGTTTATTTTTAAGTGAGGATTAAACTAAAAAGGACGGTTTGGTATTAGCCCCAGAAAATTGCTTATGCAATTAGAACTCTTTCTTTCAAGGGAATCGAGGTGGTTCAAGCTTCGATTGCACTGATTGGTTTGGGGTTTTTTCTTATTTCTGTCCCCTTTTCTATTTCCGAATGTGGTACAAATTAACGAGTACTGAAAAAACTATAACCATGTCTTTTTGTTCCTATAGCTGGAGTAGCGGTTTTGAGCCATTGAAAGGTAAATATTCCTCTGGCTACAGTCCTTACTGCATTGGCTTGTTTTAAGATGTTTATAAGGGCTTTATAATTTAACTAACTTCCAATGCTAGATATTACAAAACATAGGTGGGAATGAACATTTTGAGCTGTTAATATCTAGTATTTTATTTTCTTCGACAATTGTCTGTTTAGGGATCTGAGCACAAGCGCCGTCTTCCGAAAAGGGGATTATCTTGTTCTTTAGTAAGTAGTTTGCGTTGTTGAAGTTTCAGGACGTTTTAGGGAACTGGAAAAGTAATTTCCTCATTAGGCAGGACTGCAGTATTCAGACAGCCGGGAAGACTCAGAAAGCATTTCCAAATCTTCCCTTGTATCAGGTGGATAGGATCAAATGAACAACAAACTTTACATTCAAACAAGGAGCAAATAAATTCCAGCACCTTGCTTCTGTCTTTATACCCAATGCACCCGCTCCAGCTAAGAACAGACACTGAGCGTAGGGAAACAAGTCAACGTGTACCCTCCAAAATAAGTTTAATTAGTTAAACCATGTCTTATTACAGATCAATGGGGAGAGAGGAGCGGAAATGTCCCTTGCTGTGACTGGCACAGGTTACACACAGTCCCTAAGAGAGTGTCACCTGCCCTCAGCTGCAATGCTAAGTAGACACGGGCTGGCTATAGGCTAGGGAAGCATACACCTTCCCGAATCTATCAAGCCATCGCTTTTAAACAGTTTTTGTAAAGAGCCAGATTCAGGGGCATGTATCAGGAAACGCTCCCATAGGGCGAAGGCACAAATATACCAATTTGGAAACTTCTATTTTTGTCTCTACTACCGGGCTAAGCAAGGACGCCAATAAAAGACTGTGTGGGGAAAAAATCAATTTGCTCGCCAACTAGCCTCCCTTGCCAATGATCAAGGGAAAATATCAGCGAGGACATCACAGAGAGCCCCTGGTAACTCGCCATCCCCACCGTTTGCAGCTATTTCCTCACATTCAATAGTGCCCCAGGTTAAAAATACCTCTGCTAGAGCTGCCGGTTATTGTTGCAGTTGTTTTCACACAAGAGCTAAATGTCAAGGGCGGGAGTGTGTCCGATAACTCAGGAAGGGGGTAGCACATGCATCCACATCGGCTGAGCGGAGAGCCCCCTTCTTTCCAGAGTGAAAGCGATTGCAAGGAAACTGTGGTGTGTGTGTGTGTGTGTGTGTGTGTGTGTGTGTTTTGAAGGAAACGAGTCTTTCCCAAGTGCGTTTTCAGATCTCAGGCGCAAAGCTCCCTGTGAGAAGAGGGCCAGGCACCTTCCCTGCTCCAAAAAGAGCCTTGAAATATAGGTTTGTTTACAGCCGCCCCATTTTTAAACATTCGGAGGCCTGAGTCTAACCTCACACCAGTGTGAATCAGGAGTCACTCCTCTGCCGCCGCAGAATTACCCAACTTAGAATAGTTCAGAACCTTGTCCCTGGGCCTCACACAGCAGAGGACAGGCCAGACCGGGTCAGCCCTGCGGTCATGGAGTCCAGTAGCCCGTCTCGCGGACAGTGGCTATGAGCAGCTGCTTCGGCGGAAGGTGTGAAAGCCCCTGGAGCCAGATGAGCGATCATTTCAGTGCCCCATTCCCACCAGGCCTCACGCAGCCCTCCCGTGCTTAGAAATGGGTTCAACCCCGGACGCAGGTTTAATCTCCCTTCCAACTTTTCCATAACGAATTGCGAAAGTGCTTTCAGACTGTGCAGATGTGTTTATTATTCCAGCCCTCGGGAGCAGAGCGCCCCGGCAAAATGGGTTTGGGGATCTAACTATCCACGCTGCTGCAGCGTTTCCTCTCTGTGGGCTTTCCCCCTCTGATTTTTCTTCCTTCCATCCTACCAATTCCTGGATGAGCATTCTTATTACGCTTTACTAAGCACCATAAATGATCCGCTCCTGGCTCGGCGGGTGGGGGAGAATGACTTAAACAGAGATAAATTTCCAGCAATCCCGATCTTTGTTCACGCTGTTCAGTGCAAACAGAGGGATCTGTCTCCTTTCACTCAGGGAGCTGATCAGGGTTTGATTATTTAAGTGCCAAGAGCAGCAGAAACAAAGCTGCGAACCATCTCCCGGAGTGCAGGGCGCAGAGAGCAAAGGGGCTGAGAGAGGCCGAGAATTAATCACAGCGGGCCCGATCCTGCATTCCTCACGAGCAGGAGAGTCGCGCCGAAGTCACGTTGATTTATTTGGAGTTCAAAAGAGGTAGCGGAGGTAGCAAGAAAAGAGCGGCGCTTGCTATTTGCAAGTATAGCGGTGACCGGGATCGGAGGCACGAGGAATGCAGGATCGGGCCCTCGGTCTCAAGGGAGAGGGTCCGACAGTTACTGGGCCAAGAGGAGGATTCAGACAAATGTGGGACGGGGACACAGATTTCAAATTCGGAGCATCTGCGTTTGGAGACGAGCCTTCTCTGGACCATGTTGCGTCCCTGCGAGGAAATAATCTGCTGCGCATTAGGGACCACAGGGCCCCGGCGAGCAGAGAGTTATTTTCCTGGACCAATGTCACTGAGAGCGGCTGGGAATCAGGGTCGTTTCCCTTCCCTGGGAGCCCCTGGACCAGAGCCTACCGCCCCTTTTCACGCAGGGCGCTGCTTAAAACCAATGGCCTGCTCTGGCCCCACAGCGGCTGCATTCCGTTCTAGTTCTGTCCACACAGGCAGTGAGTTCCCCACGTGCTCCCCTTTGCGCGTGCGGGCAGCCGGTTTATTTCAGAGAGCGGGCACCAGTTCTGCCCTGGCAATAGGGTCAGAACTTGGTCCAATCGCCACAAAAGGCACCGCCCTAGGACGCACCCTGAAGCCGAATTGGAGGGTGAAGGAGAGTTGCTCTCTTGGGATCCGAAGAGCGAGGTTTTCAGTCCGGCGCAGAGGAGAGAACAGCTGGCGATTCCTGAGAGGCGAAATCAGAGGCCGCCGGGCCGGTGGTCTGGTGGACGAAACTCCCTGGCCATCGCACTGACACGAAGCTTTAGGTTCACGCTCCGAGCAGCCGCTAGGAAGGGGCGCTGGAGAGCGAGAAGAGGGAAGAGGGCAGGAAACAACTGTGTAAAGGAATGCTGGATGAAACGAAGCGCCAGTACATATGATATGTATATATTATTGTGAGATCAAAAGGAGCGTGCTCTGAGGGACAGGGATTCCCTCTCCCCCCAAACGCCTTATTTAAACTTTGGCATGCTGTCATCAGAGGAGAAGGAAAGTATGGTGAGGCTCTGTTAGCTCATCGGCATTAGGGAATTAGAAGCACTTTCAAGCAGTCCCTACCCCGCTTCCTCTGTAACCTTACAAGCAATGTACAACTGTAAAAACAGACAAGGAACTAGCTATCTGTCAAGAGCCGAGTACTCCTTAGTGAAGGAACTTAACCAAGTAATAAATAGTGCCGGTGACCTCCCTGTGGCCCCAAAGCAGGACCAGAGCGTGTGTTATTAGATCCCAGAGCAGGCAGGCAATTGGGCTGCTGAGCCTTTGCAGTCTCAAGATGCAGGCCGATGACAAATGAAACGGCACCAATCACCCTTCCCGCCGCGTTCAAGGGGCCATGCCGGTGCGCTGCGCTGCACTCCTCTGTCAGCGGTGCGCGCCTAGGGGATCCAACGGTACAGGACTCGTCCCTCACCCATGGCGGGGGCAGAGGACGCGAAGCTACTGCCAGGTACAGCCTGGATACTTCGGAGGAGCGGGATGGAGATTTTCAGCAGCCTGCAGGGGATTTCCTCAAACCTTCTCTGCAAGTTGCTTTGAAAATCCCAAACCCGCGCACTCCCCGCGCTCGGGTCCTATAACGGCGGGTGCTGGGCTTTCGAGGGTCCCTAGTGTAAAATGCGTGACTCGAGCACACAACTAACTCTTTGCTGCGGCTTGTTGGCCAAGGAAACACGCTCTGATTCACTGCGTACGTGGAGCAGCAGGGAACCACTTTGCGCACGGAGGTTGCAGGACCTGCGGCCCCTGCGCTCCGAGGTGCCCGAGAGGGTGTGCGCTCTAGATATTTGTGAACGGGAATTCCTTTCCTCGCCACAGACACGCTCTGGCTTTAAGCCTCGGCCGAAGCCCAGGGCTGCAAACTGCTACGTACCCTCCTTTGCATGGCGAAAATCAATTGGCTGTTGCATCAGCATCTCCCTCAGGTTAGGTGGCTGGATTCTTCTGCATGTGTGTTTGCGCGGCTCCGGGCTGGGTTCGCAGCTGAGAGCCGCGCGCCCTGGTAGGGCACAGCTCTGGAGTGTAGGGAAGGTGGCGTTCACCGCTATCAACAACTGACCAGTTTGCTGCAGCTCTGTTTCTTCCCTCACTGACTACAGTGTCATTGCTGGGCAGCGCTACAGTAAATATGCCTCAGCAAAGTGTTCCCATGTTCCGTGGACGCCCAAACAAGACAGATCTGGGGAGTTTACTCTATTATTTTACCGTAAATCTTTGAAACTCTGGAACTAATTATGCAGAGGATATGTCTCAATTTGTTCTGCATTAATGCCACATTGGGGCTGGAGTCAGGGCCACAGCCAGAGCAGATACTCGAGCACATGAAATTGATGAACTGAGACTTGCGGCTAGTCCCGAACACGCCATCTGGAATTCCAGTCTGAGGTTACAATTAGAACTTCTGACCCCAGATTCAACTTTGTGGAGAAGGGAAAAAAATGACTGACTCTGCACCTGTAGGAAACACAGTGTTCAAGGCTCCTGCGTTTGAAAAAAAAGCGTTTCTCAGTGTTTGATAATACTTCATATTCATACACATACTTTCACACAGTCTGTGTTTATTTCCATGTCTTACATTCCCCCCTCCTTATTTTCTTGTTTACTGGCTTTAATTGTATCACCACTGACAGATGATTTAGCCACTAAATAGGTTCTTAAGTGTTCTTTTACTTTGAAAGTTTGGAAGAGGTAGTCCTGTTAGTCTGTAACTGAAAAAAAAAACCTTAAAAAACAACAAATAGTGCACTGCAGGACTATTCGTTGTTTTCTAAGTTTTTTTTCTGTTTACTTTGGTGAGGCACCTGATAAAAGCTACAGTAATGACCTACCTCTGTGCTTAGATTCTTGGTAGGAAAAACAATTAGTGTCTGTGCCTTTAATAGTGTCATAAATAAGTGGGTGGCTGCCATTTCATTTTCTGTAGTAACTCTTCTCTATTATTTAGTCTCACCTTGCCTCCCTCCTGGATGGAAATGGACTAAAATGAAGTACTAGGTAGTACAGGGGTTCTGTTAAAATTTATTAGCAGTCTGCTAAGACAAAACTGCATGTAAATCATGGAGCTGTATAAGGTCATAAAATATCCTTGTGCAGCAAGCCTTAGCCAAGATTCTGGTGAATAAAAGTTCATATAGAGCTAGGTATCAGTAACATCTTTCAGATATGGAATATATGACATTTTAAAAGTCTCAAATGTACAGGGAAATATACTTAGAGCAGCTAAAACAATTACACTGAAATTGTATTGGTATTTGACATTTTAGTACATGTTTATTTTCTTTTCCTTCAGGTAACATGTTACATTTGAGTCTTACTGATATTTGAAATTAGTAAATAATCTATTACATAGAGAAAGGATCATCTAAAAGTCACTGAATGAATCAGAAATGACTACTCTTAAATATACTAATTGGGAGCCAAGGAATTAATCTGATCTATAGTTTGATATAAAACAGCTTTAAACAGATCCACTTTTAAATATAATAATGGAGATGAAAAAGTAGCAAGTTGCCCCTGTCCCCCCATAAAATTTATGAGAACTCTGAGCCATCTGGCATTTTGTCTGTGAATCCAGATACACATCTGGAATGCAATGGAAGGATTTACACATTCAAAAGAGGTGGGAAAGGTCCAGCTAAAATAAGCACATTATGCCAAGTCACTAAAACAGAGCTCAGAATACTTATGAAAACTTTGATGAGTAAGTGAAGCCTGTTTGTGACTGGCACTGACACAGAAGATAACCCAATGTCTCACTAAGCTTAGTAAAATAAGGAGACAGTGTTGCCTTAGGGGTGAATTTTTCTATACGCATTTCTCCAATGGATTAAGTGCAAGCATGTTTTCCTATTACATATGACTTCTTGTTTATTTCTGAGAATTTATTTTAACAATGTCCTAATTTCTAGTTTAGTCTTGAGCACTCCTTTGTACTATAATTTAGTGCAAAGATACATGACAGGCCAGATTCTCAACTGGTGTGAACCGGTGCAACTCCATTGGAGTTCTGTCAATTTATTCCATCAGAGAATCTGGTCTGCTGCTCTGAAATCTACTTCTAAACCATGGGTACAGAGAAAGTGATGTCAAGTGAGTGGCTGCATCCTTTGGCCTCAGCAATGCACTTAAGCAACTACCTAACTTTAAGCACTAATAGTCCCATTAAAGTCACATGCTTAATACCTTGTTTAACTGGGATCTTGGTTCCATTTGTTGGGGGAGGAGGGGGAGAATCAGTCTATTTGTCCCACTACAAAACATTGACACCAGAACCAGAGAATATGAAAGCTGCATCAGTGGGTTCAATAGTTAAAAGAGGGACCATGAATAGAACAAAGAGTTTTAGTTCTAGTGCCTCTATTTACTCATATACCCAATGGAACTAGTGATAGTTACCTGTTTCACAAGGGTGTTGGGAAAAAAAGTGCTATATGCATGCATACTGTTGTATTTTTGTAGGGGATCAAAACTCTTTACTATGGCATTTCTTATCTGATATGTCTGTGTCTGACAAGCAGCACTATGAACATTTTTTGGAATAGGTAATATATACAAACATTAAGGATTGCACTGTTCCATCATTCTGTTTAAAAATGAGGGATAGAAGTATCTTGTCCTATCTCAAAGGGTATGTCCACACTAGCCCCCTAGTTCGAACTAGGGAGGCTAATGTAGGCATTCTAAGTTGCAAATGAAGCCCGGGATTTAAATATCCCGGGCTTCATTTGCATCTTCTCGGGCACTGCCATTTTTAAATCCTCCTTAGTCCGAACTCCGTGCCCGCGGCTACACACGGCATGGAGTAGGTAGTTCGAATTAGGATCTCTAATTCAACAACCGGTACACTTCATTCCACAAGGAGTAACGGTAGTTCGAATTAGAGATCCTAATTCTAACTACCTACTCCGTGCCGCGTGTAGCCGCGGGCACGGAGTTCGGACTAAGGGGGATTTAAAAATGGCAGCGCCCGGGAAGGTGCAAATGAAGCCCAGGATATTTAAATCCCGGGCTTCATTTGCAACTTCGAATGCCTACATTAGCCTCCCTCGTTCGAACTAGGGGGTAGTGTAGACATACCCAAATATACAGTAATTAAACTTGGTGGGGACAGCAGTGGTTAGTGGCATGGTTTGATATTCTTGCTGATGCAAAAGATCCACAACAAAAATCATGGCCCAGTGCTATGGCCTAAATAAAGGCTGTGGGAGACTTAAAATGTGGAAGAATCACTAGAATCCCACTGCAGGGTGGGAGCTCATGCTGCTAACGCATGCAAGATGTCAAAGCTGTATGTGATTTGTTTGGTCCCTAGTGGATTTGCATCTAGTGGCCAACACATGCATTCTGACAAGGCAAGAGTGTAGAAAGTGCCAGGGCATACTACATGACCAGCCAGAAACAGTCTTCACTGCTTCTTTACAGCCTGGGTAAAGGACTCCATGCCTTCAGGCCCCAGGGACACAATCATTTTATGACAGAAGTCAAGGGAATATATCCTTTTATTCAATCAAGGCTGATCATGTTTAGAATTCAAATGCTCTGTCTGCTGCTTAGACTACTTCATGCAATGTTTCTATGCAAGCAAATGCATATAAATCTTCCCTACACACACAAACACACACACACTCTGCTCTGTATAAACAGAGTAAGTGTTCTTGGTGGATCAAGTATGTGGAAATGAAGCACATGTAGTGAGGGCCAATACCATAATCATTTATGTCTGGTTCTTGAAAAATAAATCGCTGGCAGAAATTAGTAATAAAAAGAGACATGTCCCAGCCCTTTATTCTGTGTCATTCCCCATTCCAAAAAATCCCACCTAAAATTTGCTTCCTTCCTTATCCTCCTCCATTTAATCCAACTCTTCCTTCAAGAGTGCACTGTTGTATATACCATTCAATTAATTTGCTGAGAAGGTGGACAGCTCATTGTAATTCCCCTTAACTCCAGCTCCTCACTCCCACCTGTTCACAAGTCTTTAACTGTCAGTGTTCTGAGCAGGTCTTAACGGTGGGTTCTGAAATAGTGCTCCATGCAGTCTGTCCTACTACCTGTCTATTCTGGTATTTATATGGCCCCACTACAGCAGTATTGCAGCACCCATGTTTTCCTTGTTTACACTTGCAAATGAACTGGGCTCAGTAGCACCCACTTTTTTGTTGTTTAGATACACTTTGAGGCTGAGGAGAATTGAAAATGAAGTTAAGGGGGAGGAGGGAGAGTCTAAGGGCCAAATTTATCTCTAATGTGTAAGCTAGTAGAGTTCAATGACTTGCAGATCAGAAGTAAGACTACCTTGGTGATGCCTTAACTAATCTCTCTTCAAAATATTAAACACTGGTGGAAAAGAAACAGAAAAAGCAAGGGACAAAGAGACCCTGTCAGTTTGTAATTTATGCTTTCTAGAGAAACAATGAAAGGAACAACCAAATAAGTGCAACTCCTTTCTTTAGATTACAACACAATTGATTAATAGTTCTATGAATAGATTTGCAAGTAGCATTATCATGCTAATCAAGATATAAAAAAGTTTATGAGCAATTGCATAGAAAAAACAAGATAAAGCCAATGGAAATCTGATACTGGTCAATAGTGCATTTATTCAAAATGTATTACTGACTTCCAAGACTCCATAAATTCTTTGTAAAAGAAACTTCCATTGTGATCACTGTTCCAGATCTAAGTGATTTATTTTTTCCCCTTTAGTAGAAATTAGATATATCTCAGAAAGTCCAAGTTGTATGTCTATAGATATAGATTTAATCATGCCCTCATGAGATAATAGATATTAAATTCAAATATGAAGATAATGCAAGAAAAGTATCTTTAAGAAATTGATATTTTGATTTATTAATGGATTAACTCACATTTTTAGTAACTTGTTTCCACATTCAGAGGATCCACATTTCCATACTGTTTGCTCTTGGGAACAGAGCAGATGTTGGATTCTGTACAGTTTCAAAAAGATTTCTTAGTAGTTATTTATCTCATTGCCTCACTCTAAGCAGCATAATTCTTTGCCTTCTTTATGCGCAATTATGGGCCATTAATTCTATTTGTTTTGATTATCTGCTGCATATTATTTGTTGTATGTGCTTGCATTACAAACAAGCAGCATATTTTATATAAAAAGTATACTCAGAAAAGATATATTGAAATACCTGGCTGTCAGACCATTTTCTATCTCCAGGAATTTTTCCCCCTAGACCAAACATAGTAATTTGTAAAGACATCCTCTTTTTGACCTTTATACAGTTATTGCCTTCAGTGATTCATAATGCCTACAAACACTTCTTCAGTATTCTTGACACTTACTGCAACATTCTCTATGAGCAATTTCCATACAAATCTGGTAAAGATTAGGGTCCAAAGTTTCAAAGCTGCACGTACAAAAATGCAAGTGAAATTGTGCACCTAATTTGCACATTCAAATAAGCATGCAAATAAAATAATTATACATACATGTACAATTGAGTCTAGCTTGCCAGATGCACATGAAACATCCTGATTTATATGCCTGGTCTGATCCCGAGTCCATTAAAGTCAATGACAGAGCTCCCATTGATTTCAGTAACACAGGAACACGCTCTTGTAATCTGCACATGCACATTTGAAAATGTAAGCCTAGAAGAGCAAGCTTGTATCTGTCAGCAGCAACACAATATTAACGGAGAAGTATCGTCCATTCAGAATATCATCCATTCTAAAAGAGTAATTAATTACATTTCCCAAATCACAGGGCTTCTCTTGGAAGACTGTTTCATAATCTTAACAGATCTCATTGTCTGGAAGCTTTTCCTCATTCTTTTTCTTTGCTGGTCATTTAAGCTATTTTTCATCATACCCTCTTGTAAGAACTTAGATAGTTCATCTTTCATGCTTAGATGTTTCACATATTCACAGGCTGATTTGTTCCTCCACCACAACCATTCCTTTCCCAAGATATATATATTTAGTTCTTTTAATCTTTCCTAATAATAATCCCTCTCTTTCTCCTACGAACTCCATCCACCAACATTTTCTGGTGAGGAAAAGCTCAGAACCAAACTAAATATTCTGGGTATAATGACTTTTGGATATCCCGAAATGAAAGATTTTTCAGTCTGGATTTTATAATCATCTTGCTTAACTAAGCAGGAGTCTAAATGAATGCAAGATTGTTGTATCAGCATAATAAGCTTTGGGTAGGATCACTAGATACTTTTTTAGTGGATTTCTGGATAGTACTTTTGCCAAACAATGTCCTAACAATATTAGTTCCATTGTACTTGTTATAAATTAACACAACAAAATGCATATTATTTATAGTGATTGTTATGCTCAGAATACTTTACAAACATTATCTAACAGCTATAAGACATATTATTCCAATTTTGTAAATAAGGAGTCCTAGGCAAATACAAGTTATTTGCCCAAGTCCCACAA
The DNA here is from genome assembly GCF_052426305.1 of Pelodiscus sinensis. Taxonomy (NCBI): domain Eukaryota; kingdom Metazoa; phylum Chordata; order Testudines; family Trionychidae; genus Pelodiscus; species Pelodiscus sinensis. The sequence goes on from NC_143056.1 coordinate 98,678,182, forward strand.
AAGGAAAAATGTTTGAGTTGGGAAGTTTGAGTTCAGGAATTTCAGTCAACCAGTCTTATGCTTAAGTGTGACATAGTGACACTTAAAATGATGATCCAAGCAAAACAGTGTCTAATGAAAATCAGTGGAAACTGCTTTTAATATAGGAATTGTGTGATGCATTTTCGTGAATGAAATAAGAGCATTCTACAAACTAGACCTTATTACACAATTAAATCTCACTTACAAAACTTACAATTTTATAAGCTCAGAAACCTACAGACTTCAAATATACATAACTTAATTAGTTAAATGGCAGATACTGAAAATATTATTTTGGTCCTTCAATACTTGACAGAACCATGTACCTAAAGTTGAGTCCAAATCCAATTGGAAAATATGCTTGCGCAGAAAGCACACCATATATTTTAGTAAGCACAACTATTTTTCTCCAAGACATGCATCCCTCTTGTGAAATTTGACATCGCGGACAGATTCTGAAGATGATGTTTTGGAAAGAGGACAGAACTGAAACAAATCTAGGCAATCATATCTATATCATGTCACTGAGCAAGACAGGTCAGAGACTGGATCTTTCATTTGTAAGAGACAGGATAGGAAATGTCACTGGAATTCCAAAAGAACAGAACTGTTCCAGGAAAAGAAAACACAACAAATGTTCGTGAAATATACTTCAATGCAAAATACAAAACGTTCAGAGGTGAGGTAGGTGCACATACACAGTAAAACAAACTAACCTCAAATACACCTCTACAATCTCTAGCGATAGGGCTGGCCCCAGCAGTTGTGCCTCATGTTGTAGGTCTGAGTCTGATAGGTACAAGAGCATAGTCTATTTGGGATTGATAAACATTCACCACCCTTTGGACATCTGATAAGATGACATGGTACCCTTGTCACTGTGTGAGCCAGAATGGACAGGTTCCCCAAATTCATCTTTCCAAATGGAATGAGAATCATAGTTGGTTTTCAGGTTGAGGAAACGGCATGCACCTCTACTTCAAACCCCCAATTCTGGGTCTCCATACAGCAGCAGTACCACATCATCCATGTTCTGAATCATGTCCATTTAGGAATATTATGTTAAATTTGAATCTTACAGAATTGTCTTTTCTTAAAAGATACACACTCTTTTTCTGCTTTGATTTATCTACTTTTGCCCATAGTTTGCTTTCTTTATAGAAGAGAAAAACATGTTTTGTCGCTTAAAATCACAGATTCTTTTTGGCCCATCCTTCTCTTTTAGAGGAAGTACATGAGACTGCAGCATTTTGTATTTCCCTTTTAATACTCTTATTTCAAGTGGACCTAAAGAATGCAAGTGTTAGGGCCTTATGACCAGTTACAAAACTCCATGTACCATGTAAGCTACACTGGAAGTATGTTCCAAAAGACTCTGCTTGTGTTTATAAGGTCTTTTGAGGTGAGAGTTGCACAGTGGAAAAACAACAGAAATTTAACAAAAGCCACACTAAAAAATGTGGAAACAAAACAAAAAAAAGTAACTCTCCCTCAGGAACCAAAAGGCATTTCATGCATGTCCAGTGAGACATTAAAAATAATTACATGGAAAAGTAATAGCTCCCTTGGTTGTTTTAATGTATTTTTGTCTACAACCAAGAAAACTGCTGTCTTGGCTTTGCTTGAAAGGTCTCTCAAACAAAAGCCCTTCAAATGACCCTCGGATTATTAAACAGCAGTAACAATGAACATGGATCTCAGTTTAAAACATTTGTCCAACCAAAATGACTGATAGTTTGGATCTTGGAAATAGATTGCCTTCAGTAAAACTGGAAAGGTACAGGATTATTTTTCCTCAATAGGAGTCTCTTCCTTGACAACAAAAATGCATAAGAAAAATGTTGATTGTTCTCTTGTCTAAAGGGAATTTAGGTAGAGTTACATTTTTATTTCCTCTCTCACTGTATCTTTGTTTCTGGTTGTAACAGACCTGGGTCCAATTCCAAAGGTTGGATTTGGATCCTAATTTAAACTTCTCCAATATTCACATAGAGGGCAGTTCAGATCAGGAAGGTTGTTTTCAGCTTCATCTCCCATATGATTGCCTCAGAAAGTATATAAAGGTTATTAATAGTATGGAAGAGATTGGAGGTGGACTAAAAAAAGACAAATAAAACCAAAACCAACTAAACACAAAGTTTCGAAACATGAAGCCAAAACCACAAAAGGATGTCTCAAAATAGTGCTTTATTTCAAAATTTGGGGCGGTGTAGCCTATTTCAAAATAAAATCGAAATAAGATACACAATTTGCATAGCACAAATTGCATATTTTAGTTCAATTTTAGAGTGCAGTCTTGACGTACCCTAGGTGTTGAGAGGTTCAGTAATATAGACTCATGTCGATGCTGTAACAGAAGATATATTCACTGTGGGAGGGGGAGGGATAGTTATGCCCAATAAAAAAAACTTTTTGTTTAAAGGACTTTATCGTTGAAATTCTCTTTATAATACTAACTACAGAAACTGATTTTAAAAACACATCGGATGTGTTTTCTTTTTATGAAATTTCAGTCTGTACACTTCCATTGGAGGCTAGAGTGATAGGTGCTAAAAAACACAAATGTGTTCCTGAGCAGTGGACAAAATTTTTAATAGCTGCCCATGGACACATTCTCTGCTGTCAGTCAAATATGCTTCTCTGACTAGCAAAAGCCATATGGTGCCAGCCAACGCGGCCTTGTCTATAGTAGGAATAATGGGACCACTGGTTTCACATCACTGGTAGAAATGATGGAGGCTGCAGTATAAACAGAACACAGGTGTTTTTAAATTACTCCTGAATAGGGTTAGATGATACAGTAGTAAAATTAGCTGTATGTTCTCTCTCTATGGCTGCCACGACTGATAGCCCAAGCAAAGCTGAGCCAGAGGTAAAAAATGCTTACAAGTTTTCCCAGTGTAGAGGTATTCTGTATGTGCCACAAACTCAAAGACCTATGAGATTCTTGGAAATTATTTCTCCAAGACACCTTTTCCATGGTCACTTAGCACAGTCTCTCCTTTGTAATATTTCTGAGAATAAATCTAAAATTATTTCAGATATTTGTAACAGTGAAAATAAAGTCACTACTTGTTTCTTTACTAAAGCCCCTCTGGTTTTGAACCTAAAACACCACTTTGCCACACATAAACAAAGGTGGGGTCTTTGAATGGTACTGAATTAGCATCTTTGCAGGCCAAATAATTTAATTTGTATTCAGAGCTCACTGTTGCAGTGTGGGTAGCAGCGATATAAGCTGCGTTGCCATTTTGCCCAACCTTTGACTTGGAGGCATTGGCCTTAGGGAGAAAAGTGGGTTCATTCTTTATAACATGCCAAGGCTGACCATTAGTGTTAAGTTAAAACATTTATGTGACCTTGGATTACACTACCAACTCAGAGTATGTCTAAACTACAACACTATTTTGAAATAACTAGCGCTATTCCAAAATAACTTAGTCCATACTTACATAGCATGAGTTATTGAAATACTGTCAAAATATATTCAAGATGGAAGACTTCAACTCCTGTAACCCTCATTGTATAATTGTGGCGGGGTAGCCCCGCCACTCCCGGGAGCGGCCGCAGCACGGGGGCGTCCCGAGCTAGGAGGGACGCCATCAGGGCCCAGACGCCAGGGCGCCGGGGAGGACAGGCACCCGCTCGGGACCGCGCCGAGGGTGACGTCAGCGGCGCGCCTCGGGGGCGGGGCGCTAAATGATGACGGGGGGCGAGACGTCATCTTCCTGCGCCCGGCGGGAGATTTAAAGATGGACGCTGAGTCCGCAGGGGGGGGAGTCGGAGGAAGGACGGAGCAGCTCCGGAGGAGACGGAGCAGAGCGGGTACTGGCGGCCCTGGGTGCGGTTCAACCCAGGGGGCCAGGACTAGGGGGAGGACGCTGGCCGGGGGGAGAGAAGCGGCCCAGGGCGGGGCCGCGGAACCCGTGAGCAGGGGCGTTTAGGGTTCACAGACCCCCCCCGTTGTGAGTGAGGACAAGTGTCCTGACTCTAGGGCCTTGGGTCGGGGTCCAGAGCGAGGGCGGGCCCGGACCCCCTTTCCCCCTCCTTTGTCGGCGAGATAGGCCATTGCGTGGCCGGTGCTTTGAGCAGCGGGAAGGATGAGTCACAATTGTGGTTCTATTGGGGACAAGAGGGATGCGCCGGAGGCGAGGTGGTTAGAAAGGGGGGGGCCCCCCCTTTCCGTCCACGGGGCGTCCTACACGTGGTGGAGAATGCGGGTAGAGGAGACCCCGAAATAGGGGTCTAGAGGGAAGGCAGGAATCGTTAATGCAGCCTTGGTTCACAAGGAAGATGGAACCCAATCGGATTATAGAATGGTGGACGGAGACCCAGAAGGTGCAGCAGCAGCAGCAGATGCAGGCCTTGCAGCAGCTCTTGACCCAGATCCAAAGGAGGCAGGACCAGGCGGCGAGGGAGTCACGGGGCGCACCCGCCGGGGTCGTGACCGGGACGCCGGGAACGGGCGATGAGAGTGGGGCACAGCTGCCCATACGCCTGACCAAGCTGGGACCGGACGATGACCCGGAGGCCTTTTTGGTTACCTTTGAGCGGGCGGCCACCGAAGCCAGATGACCCCAGGAACATTGGGCGACCCTCCTCGCACCATATTTGTCAGGACCCGCCCAGCTGGCCTACCGAGGGATGTCGGCACGGGACGCGTTATGTTATTATAAGGTGAAAGAGGCGGTCCTCGACCAGCTAGGGGTCACCCCAGAGACACACCGGCAGAGGTTCCGCGAAGCCCGGTATGACCCACAAGAGCGACCACGGGCCGTGGCGCAGCGGGTGAAGGAAGCAGGCATGCGGTGGCTTGAACCCGAGAACAAGACGGGGACCCTGGTAGCCGACATAGTCATTCTGGAGCAATATATTCGTATCCTCCCCACTGAAGGGCAGCTGTGGGTACGCCGTCACCTACCGGAGACCCTGGACGAGGCCGTGACCCTGATGGAGCACTTCCTAGCCGCAGAATGGGTGGAAGGAAAGCCCTCCGGCGGCCAACAGCGGGAGGCCAGAAAGAGTGAGCCGACCACACCGAAACTCGCCGTGCCCCTACGTAGTGGCGAGGGGCGGAGAGGGCTCTTAGGACCCCTCCCAGAGAGGAGGTTGGCACCCCGGTGGAGCCGGCCCCCAACCGAAGCCAGGGTGGACCGAGCAACCAATACCGGACCAGGGATCTCCCCACAGGAGGAGTCACCCAAGGTGGTTTGCTACCAATGTGGACAGGAGGGACAGTTCAAACGGGATTGCATGATGATGGATTGCACCTTCGGCCAGAGAGGAGGCGGCGGCTCCGCCAGGGGGACAGCAAACACCGCACAGGTAACAAGAAAATTATGGGTCAATGGGAACCCCGTGGAGGCTATATTAGACTCAGGGTGTGGGCAGACCATTGTCAGGAGGGACGTGATATACCCGAGGCAAGCGAAGGGCCCCACCGTAGCTCTATGGTGCGTCCATGGGGACGTCCACCACTACCCCACGACGAGGGTGCGGATCAGGGATGGAGAGCTAGAAGAGGAATGCGTATTGGCGGTGGGCCCCAAGTTGGCATACCCACTTCTGGTGGGGCGGGACTGGCCAGGGTTAAGGAGACTCTTAAGCCAGTGGGGTAAGGTAAAACCCACTGGGAGGGACGGGGATTCCGAACAGGGGACGCTGGTAGCCCAGGGGGAAGAGGAACGGGAAGAGCCGGGCCCCCCACCGAGAGCCGAAGGAACCCCGGCATTCACACGCCTAGAAGTGGAAGAGGCAGTTTTCCTTACACAGCAGCGGGAAGACCCCACCCTGCAGACCGCCTGGACCCAGATTAGGACGACGGAGGGACCCCACAAGGAGGACCATCAAGCCACTCCGGAGGACCCCGGTTCGAGGTAAAGGGGGACCGCCTGTACCAGGTGGCCCAGGGAGACCTTCCTGGGGAGGAATGGTGGCAGCTCCTAGTCCCGCAGCCATACCGCTGGAAGGTCCTGGAACTAGCCCACGAACATCCGTGGTCTGGGCATTTAGGGACGGAAAAGACTCAGCAGAGGGTGTTACAGCGGTTTTACTGGCCAGGGGTGTACCAAGTGATTAAAAACTTCTGCACCTCTTGTCCACAGTGCCAGAAGACGTCCACCAGTCGGGCACCCCCGGCCCCGTTGGTCCCCCTTCCTGTGGTCGGGACCCCATTTGAACGGGTCGCGCTGGACCTGGTAGGGCCCCTGGATAAATCCGGGCGGGGGCATAGCTACATCCTAGTTATTGTGGACTATGCCACGCGCTGGCCCGAGGCGATCCCCTTGAAGAAAGCCACGGCTCTGATAATAGCGGAGGCACTGGTGAAACTATTCTCATGGGTCGGGTTACCCAAAGAATTATTAACAGATCAAGGGACGAACCTAACGTCTAAAGTAATGACGGATCTGTGCAAGGTGTTGCAGATCAGAAAGATTCGGACATCAGTGTACCACCCTCAGACGGACGGATTAGTGGAACGTTTTAATCGCACCCTAAAGGGGATGTTGCGGAAGTTTGCACAGGACGACCCTCGCGAGTGGGACAAGCTACTCCCAGCCTTGATGTTTGTGGTGCGGGAAGTTCCCCAGGCATCCCTAGGATACTCCCCGTTTGAGTTACTATACGGACGGCGGCCCCGAGGCATCCTAAACCTGGTACGAGAAGGGTGGGAAGACACCACCTCTACCGCTCTAGGGACTGCCCAATACGTGAGTAAGCTGAAGAAAACCCTGCACGAGTTGGCGGGGTGGGCGCAGGGGAACCTGGGAAGAGCACAGGACAGGCAGAAGGAGAGTTATGATAGGAAGGCCCAGGTGCGGGAATTCGAGCCAGGTGACCAAGTCCTCCTGTTACTGCCCAGCGGGGACTCTAAACTGCTAGCCCACTGGCAAGGCCCCTTCCGGGTATTAAGGAAGGTGGGGCCCGTAGACTACGAGGTACGGGTGAATAGGAACAGGGGGGAAACGCAAATCTATCATGTGAACCTACTAAAGAAATGGAACCTCCGGGAGGCCCTCTAAGTCGACCCCTGGCCAACAGACATCGAGTTTGGCCCATGGGGGGAGTCCGAGGTCAAGGTAGACGGGATAAAAGTCGGTGAGGAACTCTCCCGCCCACAGCAGGACCAGTTACATCGCCTGCTGGAAGGGTTTAGGGAGGTGTTGACGAGTCGACCCGGGCAGACCATCCTGGTGCAACACGAGATTGAGACGGAACCCGGCAAAGTGGTGCGGGATAACATGCGCCCGCTTCCCCGGAAGCTGTGAGGCACCGTAAAGGAGGAGCTCCAAGCTATGTTGGGGTGGGGAGTGATACAAGAGTCTCATAGTGAATGGCGGAGCCCTATTGTCCTGGTACCCAAGCCCGATGGGTCGACAAGGTTCTGCATAGACTTTAGAAAGGTGAACGCCATCTCCCGCTTCGACGCATATCCCATGCCACGAATAGACGAATTGCTGGGCCACCTCGGAAGAGCCACCTATCTGTCAACCCTCGACCTGACAAAGGGCTACTGGCAAATCCCGTTGTCAGCCGAAGCACAAGCAACGATGGCATTCGCCACTCCCTTTGGGTTGTACCAGTTTAGGAATATGCAGTTCGGACTGCACGGGGCCGCAGCTACATTTCAGAGACTCATGAACCGTATTTTGAGAGACCATCAGGACTATGCGGCCGCATACATTGACGATATCATAATATTCAGCGAATCCTGGGAAAAGCACCTAGAACATCTGACGGAGATACTGGAAGCCCTAAGACAGGCAGGCCTAACGGCCAACCCAAAAAAATGCCAATTTGGGAAAACAGAAATTTCATACTTGGGGTATACGGTGGGGAGAGGGAAACTTAGACCCATGGTAGATAAAGTACAGGCCGTCCGAGAATACCCCACCCCCACCACAAAAAGGAAGGTAAGACAATTCCTCGGCTTGGCAGGGTACTACAGGAGGTTCATAGCTAATTTTGCATCGTTAGCAGCCCCCCTCACAGACCTCACCCGGAAAGGACAACCCGAAAAGGTAAAGTGGACGCCAGCCTGTGAGGCAGCCTTCCAGGAGCTGAAAAAGCGGTTGGTATGCGAGCCGGTGCTGGCGCAGCCAGACTTTGACAAACCTTTTATCTTACAGACCGATGCGTCAGAGGCCGGACTAGGGGCCGTATTGACACAGGAGGAGGGGGGTGATGGGCACCCTGTCTTATATCTGAGCCGCAAACTTTTTCCCCGGGAGAAGGGGTACGCGACGATAGAGAAGGAGGCCCTGGCACTAAAATGGGCAATTGACTCATTACGATATTTTCTTTTAGGGGGGAAATTTACCGTGGTGACGGACCACGCTCCCCTCCAGTGGATGCAGAATATGAAAGAGACAAATCCTCGGATATTGAGATGGTATCTCAGCCTACAACCCTACCAATTTCAGGTGACACATCGGGCAGGAATCGCGAATGGGAATGCGGACTGCTTGTCCCGAATAACCAAGACGGTGAGAGAGACCCAGACTTGAGGGGGAAGGTTTGTGGCGGGGTAGCCCCGCCACTCCCGGGAGCGGCTGCAGCACGGGGGCGTCCCGAGCTAGGAGGGATGCCATCAGGGCCCGGACACCAGGGCGCCGGGGAGGACAGGCACCCACTCGGGACTGCGCCCAGGGTGACGTCAGCGGCGCGCCTCGGGGGCGGGGCGCTGAATGATGACGGGGGGCGAGACGTCATCTTCCTGCGCCCAGCGGGAGATTTAAAGATGGACACTGAGTCCGCGGGAGGGGGGGGGGGGAGTCGGAGGAAGGACGGAGCAGCTCCGGAGGAGATGGAGCAGAGCGGATACTGGCGGCCCTGGGTGCGGTTCAACCCAAGGGGCCAGGACTAGGGGGAGGACGCTGGCCGGGGGGAGAGAAGCGGCCCAGGGCGGGGCCGCAGAACCCGTGAGCAGGGGCGTTTAGGGTTCACAGACCCCCCCCCCCCCGTTGTGAGTGAGGACAAGTGTCCTGACTCTAGGGCCCTGGGTCGGGGTCCAGAGCGAGGGCGGGCCCGGACCCCCTTTCCCCCCCCTTCGTCGGCGAGATAGGCCATTGCGTGGCCGGTGCTTTGAGCAGCGGGAAGGACGAGTCACAATTGTGGTTCTATTGGGGACAAGAGGGACGCGCTGGAGGCGAGGCGGTTAGAAAGGGGGGCCCCCCCTTTCCGTCCACGGGGCGTCCTACAATAATGAATAAGGGAAGTCAGAGGAAGAGTGCTCTATTTCAAACTAAGTGCTGTGTAGACACTCCCAATTTCGAAATAAGCTATTTCGAAATAAGATATGCAATTGACGTTAAGCCCTGCAGTGTAGATACACTTTCGGTTTACAAAAACAGCATAATAGCCATCAGATGATACTACCACCTCAGTTGGATTTGAATCAGCAATACAGTAATAATGAATACTATATCCCCATCCCACCAATGTACACATTTCCTCACTCTGCCATATTTTAACACATTCATAATTCCCTTTAATGAACATGTATTTCTGTTCTTTTTAAAAATTAGAAAATACAACTGTGGGTCCTGATCTTGTAAAGCATATAGTTTACTGTATAAAATGATGTTTTCAATATGAAAGTGACATAAAAAGAAGACAATAAAATAGGTAACATTCTGGATATATTATTATTGATTATTATTCTTAGTAATGTTGCTTTGTTGTCAGTTTTTTGAAGAAAATGTGAAATTGGCTTATAAAAATCGAAGTCTTGTTGTTTTTAAAAACTTTTAAAATCTGGCACGAGAGACCATGGAACTATAGAGTTCCACACAAAACCTTTTATGAGTGTTATGGTTCAATTCATGTTAGCTGCATTGATTTTGCAATCTGCATCACTCTTCTTGTTATACACCGAAGCAAGTAAGTCTGATGTTCATCAACTGCAGAACTTAATTTTTACTCATGTGTTTTCAGTAGTAGAGTAGTAATGACCCCACTGGTCAAAAAAATACCTTACGTTGTGTCCGAAAATACCAACATCATAAAATCACCTTTAGAAGCTGGGTAGATTTCAGTGTTTTTGTTGTAATGATACAAGGGATCAGAAAAAGAAGACGTTCACTGTGAAGCAAACACTGGACATCATCAATGAAGTATCCAGATTTAAGGATCTAGCTTTCCCTTGTGAATGCAATTCCTATTAATTTCAAAGGTTATATGTATGCACACAAAGAGGGCAGAGTTTCATTATTAAATATGTGTATTGCAAAATCTCCCAAGTAAGGATCAGAATTTCATTGTATCAGGCACACTACAAATTCATTGACCAAATGGGAACAATACCTTTTATATATTAAATGCTGTCCTTAGGCTTAGTGGTTTCAGTGGTTCTATTTTTGACATTCCTATATACTACTGTAAGAAAGAAGAGATTCAGGCATTTTGGAGATATTATTACCCATAAAACACCCCCAACACACACACACACAGGCTCATTGAAATGTCTTAATATCCACAACATAAGGGCATATTTTGGTAATTTCTGTATAAGTTTTGATTTTGTAATTATTTAAAGTGGCTTAAAATTTGAATACTGAGCACTAGGTGAAGGTAAGCTATATCTTGACTAATTTCAAGACCTTCTAAAAATACTTTTATCAATGCAACAAGAGGCTGGATTGAATTTGCCTATGGCAACTGTAATGAAATGACAAATTTCGTCACTACCTACCTTGGAAAGATGTAAAATATTTCCATGGGAAGCTGTCCTTAACATGGTTGGTTGACCAATTAAACTATGTTTATTTATGAAAAGTCATACGGCTTCTTCTAAGCAAGCAATAGTAAATGTCTATACATCAGAAGTATGAAGACTGGAGTCTTCCTGACATTTGATATGAAATAGCTAGAGACTTTCCTATGAAAAAAAGACACAAATCAGGAAGATCTGGTTCTACTACTTTCCTTGAAAAACACACTTCTTTTGAAATTGCCTTAGTAGGAAAGCATCCTCAAAGAGAGGCGTACACAGTATTAACATCATAGAATCCCACATAACTGTGATATTTTGATCTTTGTCTGGCTACTTTGTCTCCACCTCCATGAGTCTGCCTACCAGACCTGTGCAGAGCTCTTGCAGAAAAAGTAAATATGGGATGTCTGGAATATGCATGGCATGGCATCAAACTCAGTTCAAGGGGGAGGAAACCCCATAGGACTAGCACAAAAGAAGATTAGTGGCATTGGCTACAATAAGCTTTGCTTGTTAAATCTGCATGGAAATAAAAACCATTAGTTTAAAAAAAAAGATATATAGGTGCTTCAAACTGTCACAAAAGCACTAAGAGCTTTGGGTGTTGTGGCAGACCAAAGGCAGCAGGCTGCAGTAGTTTGATGGAGGGCAGGTATAGGGGCAGCTAGGTGAGCAGGTTCTTGTTCCCTGAATAGGCTGCCCGAGACTGCTGCCCACCAATTAAGACAGGCGGGCACTTAGGACTCATCAAGAGCCAGCCTGCAGCAGCAGGTTAATGGGTCACCTGCAGCCAGGTAGGGCCTGCTGATCCATTATAAAAGGTTTCCCTTCAGAAAGGAGGAGGGAGGAGGAAGTGGCGGTGGCAAGGTCAAGGGCAAGGGCAAGCAGGAAAGGTTTTCTTGCCCTTGGATGCCAGAAAGAAGGTACTGTGGGAGTGGTTGGAGAGGTGACCCAGAGAGAGGCTGCTATTCCATGGGAATGAGGGCAAGAGTCCCACTAGTGGCTGCTACCTAGGGCCCTGGGCTAGAACCCAGGTGAGACTGGGGTCCCCCAACCCTCCCCACATTTGGTGGGCTGCTACCAGGGAAAAGGGGATTTTTTGGACCTTGGAAGGGTTTTCCCTTCCAACCTAGTGACTGGTCTATGATGAAAATGGCTCATTAAACAGGGAACCCTCATCTCCAAGAGAAACAAAAGGCTGTGGGAGGGTCACCATGAGCCTCTGAGATGTCTTAAAAATCTGCTAGGAAGTATAGGACCCAAGGGGCACCACCAGAGACCTGCCACTGTATATAAGCAACGGACTGGTGCATAGACATAGGGAGGTGACATTATTTTTTTATACTGAGTTAATTAGAGCATCACTGGAATTCTGAGCCCACTTCTGGACTCCACATTTCAGGAATAATGGATGATTCAAGTCCTGGAAAGTCTGCATTACAACAAGAGATTAAGGAAACTTTAGTTCATCCAAAAAGAAAGGTTGAGGTGACTCAACTATAATATATATGTAAAGATTTCTGATTGTACAGCGGGGTGAGCAATAATTTTTGCAGCGGTGCCACTTCATGAATGTTAATAGTGGTCATGGGCTACATAAAGCCCTTTCCCCGCAAAGGGTAAGGCCTCATGCGGAAGAGGTGGGGCCTTGGGCAGAAGGGCGGTTCCCTTTAGGTGCTGCATGTCCCTGGTAGGGGGAGGAGACTTCACATGCTTCCCTGCCCTAAGGCCAATCGGGACTTAGTAGCGGAGGTGGGCATGAAGTCATTTGCTGTTCAAAACAGCTGGCAGCTTCCTCTAGGCCAGGGGGTCCCAACCTGGGGTATGCGTACCCCCAGGGGGTACGAGAAGCTTGTCAAGGGGGTACGTGGGGGTACATGGGGAATATTTGGTAAATAATTAGATTATCCTAATTGAAATATTCCAAAAGTAGTAGTGTTAGTGAAAAAAGTTGTGGATTCTAGAGTCTAGAATTTATTTCCTTTCATGTTGAATAGGGGGTACGGGAAAGTTTACTAAAAGCCAAGGGGATATGGGGACCGAAAAAGGTTGGGAACCCCTGCTCTAGGCGCTGTGCACCCCCTAGTGGGAGTAGGGAGCTGTCAGCCGCCAGCTGCTCTGAATATTGAATGACTTTTTGCTCACTGCCCCACCCCCAGGTCTCGATTTGCCTGGGGGAGGGGGTGCAGCAGGGCCATTGCAGGATGGATCAAATGGCTTGGTAGGCTGAATCTAGTGTGTGGACCATATCTTGCCCACCCTTATTGTAAAGGGGTTTTACATTTATTAAATAAAGGTATTACAAGATATAATGACTAGAAGCTGAAGGCGGACACATTCAGACCAAATACATTTTTAACAGTGAGGGTAGTTAGCCATTACATTGATTTATTTAGAGGTGTGATGAAGTCTCTATCAATTGCAGCCTTCAACATCAAGATTTGATGTCTTCCTAATGTAAGCAGGGTCTGAACGAGCTCTCCCCCTCCCCACCTAGCTGTCAGAGAGTTCATTTAGATCCTTCTTACATCCTCTCCCCTCCCTCAGCTGAGACGGTCATCCTGGCAAATAACACTTCTATGTTATACCAACTGCATGCATTGTCCTCAAAAGGACTGAGGAAAACCACTCTATGAGTAACGCTAAAATAACAGAAATTATAGGATTAATGCAGGAGTAACTTTTGGTGAAAACAGTTGCTGTGTGACATAGGAGGGCACATTACCTTCTGGCTTTAAAATTTACCTGTCAAGTACAAATTTCCCATATTAGCATGAGTTTCCCCCATTTTGACCTAGTATACTGTGTATCAATTCTTAAGTAAGGTGGTGGAATGGGGAGGCACATGGAAGGTCAGGTTACCATCAGCATGTGTGTCTAAGAAAAGTGGGCAGAGTTATCAGGGATGCTCAGTTTGGATAAACTTCAACTTTTCAGTCCTTAGTGGAGAAGAAGTCTGGATTTAGAGGGGGTGGTCACCACCTTGTTTGTTGATGTCTCAGGTCTGGTTTCCAGCCTCATGAAGTGTGTACAAGGAAGTGGTTTGGATAAAATTTCAGCTTTGACCCATCCTCAAACTCTGAATTGAAGGAGAAAAGTATGTGTGCTCTCCACACTCAGCTAAGAAGAAAGTTCAATAAATATTACTCTCCAGTAAATTTTTACATCTTCAGAGCTACATTTGCATCCTTCCAAAGGGTTTTATTTTCTGTTTCTTTTCATCTGCACCATTGTCTCCTATAAACCAATTCTTTACTCTCCCTGGGAATAGTAGAATGTGTGACTAGGACAGAGTTTACTAAATGCTGAATTAGCGGGGATTGATTTAACTGTGTAGGCATTTACTTGTTCTTAGAAAATCTTGTGTGTGAACTTTGAAGTAGTTGTTTGATGCCATTTTTTTTCAGAGCAGGATGTAAAATGATTCTCTCTAATTTCCTACAAAGAGCCCCAATAAAAAGCTGTCCTGTGACACACACATGAAAAGGGTAGAATAAAGGCCCAGTTGACAGAAACCACTCCAGACTGACATATTTGTGAGCTACGTATCATTTCCCTGACCAGCCTAAAATTAGATCATAAAAGTTAATTTTTTTGGTTTTTGTACACAGATTACCAATGGCCTGTCATACTTCATAGTACTAAGATATTAAAAATTCAGTACCATCACACTCATGGAATTCTTTCCATGTAGTAATATTTGTGAAATTCACTCAATTTCATTGCGGCTGTGTATGTACAAGCTTCATTCCTGAGAGCTGTACATGTTGACTCTCAATAAAAAGAAATTCATATAATTAAACAACTTCAGTTATGTTCCCAGAAAAGTGGAGAGCCAATAGCCACAAAACTTTCCACGGAGGACAAAAGCAGTAGATAAGGACATTATTTGATTTCAGTGTTTAAAAGGTCAATGTTTGCTGTTTTACTTAGAATTGTTAGTTCCTAACCCTAATAATGCCTTTAGGAAATGGTAAAAACCCTTCTAAGTCCTATTGTGTTCTATCTATTTTTGTTTAAATGAAGCAGTTCAGCTCCTCCAAACAATATCCTTTACTTCCTAGATTGGGAGAGGTTGAGATTACTGAGCAGACAACAAGTTTATCACCTGCGGGAAGAAGCATTTACAACTGCACTTCAGAGACCGGCCTGCTAACAGAATCGAACTGATGGATTCTGGGTCCAGTCTTCCTTGACTGGAAGAACTTGAAATCATTATGGTGCTTTTGTGAGAGAAGAGAATGGGCAGGGTTTGAGTATGCAGCTATATTATCTGAAAGCCAGATTAAGTGCAGGGTGAAGTGACACTGGTTGCAGTATTTGGGAAAGGCAGCAAAGTGAAAGGGTCGGAGAGCAGCAGCTAAGAGGAGGTGGGAGAGCAGCTGTGAAGAGCAGCCAGCTCACCGATATGCAGAGACATCTACATGTGGTGGCCTTGGGGAGAAGCTGCAGCTGTGCTCCAGCTGTGTACAGCAGAGGAGTGATACAAATAGCTAGCAATAACAGTGACAAGTGAAGATACAGGCTTTAGGGGGAGGAAAGGGACAGGAGGTGGGGACCTAAAGAGAACTGGCTCTGTGACAAGAATGGGCTGCAGAACCTTTTATTTCTGAGCTACTCCCATTAGTGTTGCAATAAACAAGAAGGGTTAAAAATTCAGGATCGGAGTGTGTAGAAATAAAGGAAAACTGAGGATCTGTAGGTGCTTGCTGGGTTGAGGCTCCCTGAATGAGAGTTTTGCTCTTCCTCAGCATGTTGGTTCTTCTGACTAGAATAGCCCTTCAGAACTAGCACCAATATTCTTCTAGGGTTTGCACAGGTGAGAGGGCCACCACTATTTTCTTCTGTCTCAGGCCAATATAGCATCCTTTTCCTTCCTTTGATTTTCTCCTCTATAGTCAAGGGCTCTAAAAGGATTAGTCAAATTCTACAGACAATGAACAATTAGTGTTCATATCATGGTCTTAGAAAAAATGTCTTAACTTCCCATACTTTCCAAACAGAAACAGATCCAACAAAGTCACAGAATTCAAGTATATCTATATAAATCAAATAATCTCCTGTCTTGGCAGGAAAGGTACAGATGCCCACCTCACTAACAATTATTTTCTAATTCATCAGGCTTTAGTATTGCATCCAATTAAAAAGAAAGGGAAGGCATGCAGTTAGATAGTCCATGAATTTGGAAGCTTTCCCTATTAGCTACCACAAGGTTTTAAAATTAAAAAGGCCTGTGTTTTCTTTAACTGTGAGATCATTTAGGACATGCAGAATTTTTGCTAAGTTTTAATTCTGAAGATTCTACAATAATAAAGTTTCCTTCCTTCCCTAGGGAGGTGTAATCTAGAACAACATTTGGAGCCAGAAACTTCCAATCTTTAATTGTAGCCCTTACATAAGGGGCCCAGATCCTCAGAGGTATTTAAGTGCCTAAATATCCTTGATATAAGTTTAAGGCTCTGGCCTTAAGTCCCTGTGCAGTCTCAGACAAGTCGCTTATGTTCTCTGCCTCAGTTTCCCCATCTGTACAATCATGAATTGTGAGACTTAAGTGCTTTCAAAATGACAATTGCTGTACAAGCACTCAGCGTTATGAAGACCTATTGTCGTCTGCCGCAAGTTGGATCTAATTTCCAAATTTGGGCTCACTTGAAATTCTGTGAAAAATGTTAGGCTTTTTTTTTTTTTTTTTAAAGGTTTATGCTTTTTATTTAATTTGAAAATGAAGAGAAACTGTCGTGGTTTTTCTAGTATTAAAAACAATTTTATTTTGCCCCGCAATTTTCATTGTGGTACAGAATGCACTGAACACATAGGTCCACTGAAGAAGATGCCGGTGGAGGGAGGCCTGGAGTTTCCTCAGTTGGACACAGGACAGTTGAGGCTTTTGACTCTGAGCAGGCATAGGAGACAAATGGGGTTTGGAGCACTCATGGGTGAGTTGAAACTTCTGGCAATAAAACAGTGATACACTTAATCTCTCAGACCTCTTTCCAGACAGGGCTGAAGTGAATGCATGGGGTTCAGGGAAATTGGGTTCCAATTCCAGCTATACCACTGATTAGTTGTGTGACTGTGGGGAAGTCACTTCTCTAGGCCTCAATCCCTCTCCTGCTTAAGGTGATCTGATTTTAAGTCAAAGTCTGGGACAATGAAACATTTGTATAGCTGTGAAACAGACTAAAGGAAAACATGCTGCCACCAACTTCTCACTCCACAGTCACAAATGCATGTTTCTCAGAATGGGTGTATTTTCCCCCTCTCCCCCAGTAATTTTGTGTCTAAAGGTATTTATCACAAAACATTGAACAAGTGTCTAACCCTAACTTTCACTTTGGGCAAAAGAACAGCTTTTATGTACCAGATTTTTTTTTCTCAGCTTCAAACACTGAATGAGTCTTCCACCAGATTGTTCCTAAGTTCTTAGGGACAGGACCATCTTTTTGTTCATTGCTTGTGTCCTGCCACACCATGGGGTTTTGGGCTGTGACTTGGGATCCCAAGACCTAGTGCAATCTTAGTAAGAGCAAATCTTGTAATAGATGTTGCACACTTTGCAGTCGATAAAGGGTTTTGATAGAAGGAATTAAGACGCAGTATACGAGCGGGCGGTGCTCCCGCGTCGCTAGCTCACCAGCCCCCCACTCCAGGGGCAGGCAGCCCCCGCTCTGCCCCCTGCCGCTGGGGAGGGCCAGGTCGAGGCGTGTCAGCCTGGCCCTCCCCGGCTTTCCCCCCTCCGGCAGGGAGGAGGAAGGGGGTGCGGCGCCCGGCCCTCTCCCTCCGGCCGCGAGTGGGGAGACCACACGGCTACAGCCTCCGCCCCCGCCAACGAGGGGCAAGGCCAGATGGCTCCCATGTGGCCCCTCCCCCTGGGCCACCAGTGACGCAGCACAGGTCCTGCGTCCCGCCACCTGAGCCCCCACGAGGCTCTGCAGCCCCTCCCTCCCGAGCCCCGAGAGGGCACGCGGCGCCCGCGCGCACCCCTCCCCGGACAGCGGAGTTGCCGCGCGGTCCAGTTTGAACCCCGGCAGCCGCCAATCCACGTGGCGGTTGCCGGAGTGACGCTAAGGGGCCGGCGGCGTGTGGGGGCGGGGGTAAGCGCCGGCCTGTGCAGGGCGGAGCCGATAGGGGAGCATGGCGGGAGGGGACGAAGCAGGGCAGCCGCGCGGCTCTCCCCGGGGCAGGTCGCAGCTCCCAAGGAGCACGGGGAGGCCGCGCAGCTGAGGGCGGGGCTCTGTCTCCCGCCGGAAACGCCTTTTCAGAGTGCGGTGAGGTAGGACACCTGTGCCTGCAGAGCAGTCCTAGGGCACCAGGAAACCCTGCGAGGAGAACCAAGCCTGGCCCCGTACAAATGAGCCTGGGGCAGCCCAATCAATCAGCCCAGCAGAAGCATCTGTCCTATCCCTGGACGCCGCCTTCTTGTGGGAATGGCGGGGGAGTGGGGAGCTCCATAGTAATTTGATCTATGCCATCAAATACCAGCAGTGCCCCACTACTATATATATATATATATAGGACAAACTGGACGGTCTGTGCGGGAAAGAATCAATGGACACAAATTGGATATACATAAAGGGAACACACAGAAGCCTGTTGGTGAACATTTCTGCTTGCCTAGCCACAGTTTAACAGACCTGCAGGTGGCTGTCTTGTCACAGGCCAGCTCCACAAGCCAGATACATAGGGAAGGACTGGAATCACAGTTCATCCACAAATTCAATTCCCATGCTAATGGACTCAATCGTGATATGGGCTGGCTAGGACACTACCTACTTAATAACCACTGAAGGTGCTAACAGTGCTCTGAGTGGTATCCTTCCTGTCTTAGCAATCTATCTATTGACTGATTTTTATCTGCTTAGGTTTAAGTACCCATTCTCCAGACACTTAATGATGCTCTGTCACACACACCCCTTCCTTTTTTCTTTTTCTCCCTCCTCCCCTTCCCCTCTTCTATTTATTTCGAGTTTTCATATCTCCTATTCATAACTCCAGTCATCTGAAGGAGTGGGCTGTGCCTATGAAAGCTCATGATACCATCTACATGTTTTGTTAGTCCATAAATGCTACCAAACCATTTGTTGTTTTTTTCCAATAAAATGGGACATGTGACTGCTTCACATCTTCTTTTGTCAATTGCTTGACAAATATATGGCTGGAAAAACTCTCTAGTTAGAGTAGTTGTTTCATGCTACTTTCACTAGTTTACACTTGCTTCAGGTTGTAAAAAATTTCTTCACAATTCTCTGCCATTGAGACATGCTTTTCAGACAATGGAAGTTTATATTCTGAAGCACAATTCTGCAGCAAAGACCAGGCACAAAGCTTGGAATTTTGCAGTAAACTCCACACCTTGGCATCAGTGTATACGAGCACCTGAGTGTTATCATGGATTCCATACATCTGTTTCAGTCCATATAATTATTTTATTCCCTCTTCAAGAACTGACTCATTTCTTACCACAAGTCATATTTATTATTTCCACAACTACCCGCTCCAGCACCACCACTGGGGAGTCCAGGTTGCTGTATAGTTAACAAACAGTAGTGGAAATATAAAACATTGTATAAGCCAAATGAAATCCTAAGAAACAGAATAAAGTACAATTATGAAGAGAAGGGAATGGAACCATCTTTAATGGACACAACACTTAAAACATCCCAGAGAAGTGATTTTTGTACTGGACAGAGATGGTCTAAGTTGAATGTCTGTAGGAAGGAAGTTCCCTATTTAAAAAAAACAACACAGCAAATGCTCTGTCATCCACTGGCCTAGGAGCTGATGGGAATACTTTACCTTTCAAAAAAGCAGGTTCTGGTTCTGAGTGAAAGAAAGTGTATTTACTAGACTTCTCCTTTTCAGGTACTAAAGCATTAGAAAGCTTATTAAACCCACTCCAAAATGCTCCTTACCTGCCAAATACAGGTGTAGATGAACTGATGATGTTCATCTAGGTACAAATTAGTCACAACAGCTGTAAGCACAATGCAAGCAAATCAATGTTTGTGGTACCACTGACTCGGTTAAATACCTTCTTCCTCTACTCCAAAGACCTGGCCTCCCTTTTTCATGTAGCTGTGTCATAGGAGAGATAAAGTGAAAATTTGTAGCCTTTCAGCAGAACATCAACCAATGAGTGGAACCAAAATAAGCTTATCAAATAAAATGGGACTGATTATCCATAGAGTCAAACCAAAGAATCTTTGATGGCAGCAGCAGGTTTCCAAAAGGAAAACCAATCTAAAATACTTTTAAATGGATAGGAAAAAGATAAATGGGTTTTGCTGGTGGTCATTACTAGTAACTGAATGATTAGTTACAAATGTTAAGAGCTGTTGACTTGGTCTGAATCCTTAATTCCTCAAAATGATCATCATTATCTGCCAAGTAATGACATCAGTTAGAAGCTATAAATTATTGCTCAGTAAAACATCCCAGGCCTGCAAATTCCCTAAAGTGTTGCAGCTTTCAGTGATCATGAATGGGAAAGTGAAATGGGGAAGCAGATTATTATAGACTCAGGGCCATCCAATCTGCAGGGATGACTAGCTCTTATGTGAGAATGCCAATCTCTGTGTTTACAGACAGTTAAAAGGAGTACAAAGCTGACTAATAACACTCTTGATTACATGTGTGTGCTCTGTACATGCAGATGGTTAAGAACTGGATGATCTGCTTCCAAGCAGAATGATTTCAGTCAAATCTTAGACCAAGATTTTCTAAAGTGACTAGTATTATGGGTGCCTAACCTTAAGTACTTTAAAAGGGCCTGATTTTCATAGGTCCTAATTATCCAATCAATGAAAATCAATAGCATTTCAGGAAGTGAAAACCTAGGCAGCCCAGAATGAGACATTCAAGCTACTAACATTCATGTGTATGGAGTATTTTAATTTGGAGAATAAACAACCCCCCACTCACCTGCAAAGACAGCAGGGAAATAAAACAACTTTGAAAATATCTAGTTAAAAAGAAAATTTAACAGCCACTAAACAAACTTGTGAGATTTATTGCTCTGATCCCTACACCTCCCACAGTGGTGTGCTTATCTTTGGGTGCTAGCTCTCCTCCTGCAGTGGCACTCCAACCACTAGGAAACCACTATGGCCGGTTGAAAATTCTGCCAGAACTGTTTTTCTACAGAAAATTGGATTTTTGACTAAGTGGAATATTTTACAAAAAAAGTGTCTCTGCCATAATTTTTTTCATCAAAAAACTGAACAGGGATAAGCTTCCCAGACAGGCTTCATCTCCCATGTTGCACCTCCTCCCTTTACCAAAATGAGAGGCTGTGGTGCATCAAGAAGTGGGATGTAGTCCATTTTGGGAGCCCCACCTATAGAAGGGATTGGGATCATGAGGTGCTGTAGTGTCATTTTAGAATTGAAGTATTTCAGGTTTTGGCCAAAATATTTTTATTTTCAGTTAACTGCCTAACACTTAAAACTTTCCCTGGAGGAAAAAAAGATTCCGATATTCTCTAGCTACCACTGCTTTCCTTCTCAGCACAGACACATCCTTCAACAGCTGACAGGGAAAATGTATAGCTAAAATGTAGGTTAGCTATATGAAATGAGAGTTGACTTAAGCCTCTTAATTCAGCTTTTTTAAACCATCAAGTTTAAAAGAAGAGGAGAAACATGAGAAAGAAAACAGATTAATGGGGCAGAACAGGGAAAAAATAAATAATTATAAAGAGCCTTTTCTTTCTGTGCAGAAAGTTGGTTGATTTTTCAGCAGCAGTTTGTGATCCAGCAAACACTTTTAACTCACTTTCTTCTAAAAAAGCTAAACTGGACTCCTGTTATTCCAAAATAAAAATGCATTAAGAGGGAGTTAAGGCTGAGGATACATCACAGTATATTAGCATAAAACAAATTACAGGAATGTTGGAATTCTCCAAAAAACAAACATTACAAACCTAGGTTATTCAGAATTAAGATTAAACTTAAAAGCAATCCAAATGTTAAGGATGCATTAATTGTGCATTTTGATATCTCAACAACCTTACATCTGCCTTGGAGAGATACCATGAAATAATCATTCAATTATGGTTAGTGCATAATAGACCTGATAGTTCCAGATTAGATTAAACTGATTTTAAAGACACAATCTATTTTTTCTTTCATTTTTCTTCTTGATGGATTTACAGGGATGATAGTAACCTCCAACAGCAGAAAGTAAATATTTTCTCTGAGGGTAGCTTGCCTTTAATACCATTGGGAATCACAGGAGGCAGTGGTCATTTTGAGAGAAGGGCCCTACCATCTTTTGTGGGGGAAACCTCTGGCCTCTGTTTTGAGAGCAACTGGAAATTGCCAGTGCAGCATTTCCTCCAGCATATTTAAGCATTTGGGGTGTTTTTCTACTGAAAGCTTACTAAGGACTTGAATTCCAGATGTTGTCCTTAACAAGGAGTTACAACTGACATTAAGTCCTTTTGCTTCTGGTCCTCCTTGCTGTCACTGTGCTTGTGGCAGAAAGGGGGCAAACATTCCACTTCAAAGAGACATCTCTGGTACTAAGGTAGACTTTTGTCCAGCATCTTTGATGCTAATGGTAGATGTGGCTTTTGCCCCATTGTCCTGGTATGTAGAGCGTCAGCAAAGTAGTTACATTTTGGTGCAAGTCTTTCTTTTTCAAACAATCGTAAATTAAAAGTAGAGTTTTCACCTTTGAATTTCCTGGCTTTTCTTTTAATGTTGATTTTCATTGAAAGGTCTCAATGTTAAGTGTAATGCAGTAGCTTATATTAATTAAAACAGGGATGCCAGTTATCATTTATTTTTCTTTGGCTTATAAGGCATGCTAAAGGACAAAGCTACAGGCAGTCCCCGGGTTACATACAAGATAGGGACTATAGGTTTGTTCTTAAGTTGAATTTGTATGTAAGTCGGAACTGGCTCCAGATTCAGCTGCTGCTGAAACTGATCAGCTGCTGACTACAGGAAGCCCTAGGCAGAGTTGCTCTGCCCCAGGCTTCCTGGAATCAGCCGCTGATCAGTTTCAACAGCGGCTGAATCTGGACTCCTGGGACAGAACAGCTGGGGCATTGCCGGGTAGGTCCCCGCAGGACCAATCCGGCAGCACCCCAGCTGCTCTACCCCAGGCGTCCCGCAACAAAAGCCTGGTCTGCTGGGGGGGGCGCACTAGTTGTGCCCCCTCCCGCCCCAGCAGACCAGGGAGACTCGAGCAAAGCCGCGGAGGCGCAGGGGTCCCGCCGCCTCTACGGCTTTGCTCTTGTCTCCCTGCTGTGCTGGGGGAGTCCCCCCCAGCACAGCAGGGAGACCCGAGCAAAGTCGCAGAGGCGGCGGGACCCCGCTGCCCGTGCGGCTTTGCTCCTTTGCCCCGGAGGCGGGGTCCCCCGCCTCTGCGGCTTTGCTCCGGGGCAAAGGAGCAAAGCCGCACGGGCAGCGGGGTCCCGCAACCTGTGCGGCTTTGCTCGGGTCTCCCTGCTGTGCTGGGGGGGACTCCCCCCCAGCACAGCAGGGAGACAGGAGCAAAGCCGCAGAGGCGGGGGACCCCGCCGCCTGTGCGGCTTTGCTCCGGGGCAAAGGAGCAAAGCCACACGGGCAGCGGAGTCCCGCTGCCTGTGCGGCTTTGCTCGGGTCTCCCTGCTGTGCTGGGGAGTCCCCCCCAGCACACGAGGGAGACCCGGAGCAGCTTTTCTCGCCCCAGAGGATGCGGTGGCAGGACCGCTGCGCTCTGGGCGGTCCCGCTGCCCACGAGCTCCGGGGCGAGAAAAGCCCCGTTCGTAAGTGCGGATCCGACGTAAGTCAGATCCGCGTAAGTCGGGGACTGCCTGTATATCCAGACCCTAAAGTGAAGTAGCCTGGAAAATTCCTTGGTGAAACAAGTCTTCCCTCCAGATCACAGAATAGCAGAACTGCTGCTATAATTTGTTATCTAAATAAATAGACTCATGCTAAATAAATGAACAATTGTTCACAAACTTTTCCTAGTCTGCTAGCAGTTCAAGGTCAAGCCTTAGGATGAAATCTTACTTCCATTGTAGTCAATGGGAATTTGTCATTGGCCTCCATGGGGTCAGGATTTCAGCCAGAGGCAGGGGCAAGCCCAGCAACTGAGGGCAATGATCTGTGGATCCACATAGTCATGAATGCACAAGCTTTGTGCCCTTACAGCCCTGTTTCAATCTCTTGTGCATGCTAGTGCATGAGTGTTGGAGGGGAACTATTTGTATGACATGGCCAAATCCTGTCTACCATGTCTGTGCAGTGGACCCATACTGGTTCAGCTGCATCTTAGAGTCCCTGCACCTTGTCTAGAAAAACACGAGATTTGTCTGGAAGTACATAATATGAAAGACAATTAGAAATATACAACTGCCAATATAATATGGTCTCTCTCTTTTTTGAATAAATGATAAAAATAGCAAAGAAACAACACTTCTTTCTATGACAGACTGGCATTTTTCCAGCAAACTTAAGTACTTTTTCTACTTTCAGGGCAAAAACGATGGGATGTGGTCCAAGATTAGTCATACAAACCTGAGAAATATGGAATAAGAGGCTGGGCTGAAGCAGCCAAAGTGGTACCACCAGCTGCAAGCCCATTAATTAATGCTCTGCGGTATGTAGCAGGAAGAATGACCCTGATACTTGCTGAATACAAGGAGATAACTTTTACAGAGCAGCTATGCTTTTCTTAAAGAGGTATATTTATCCAAGAAGAACTTTGCACATTTCCCCCCATCTCACAAGGCAGTAAATTAGTTCTAATTGCAGAGATATGTAATAAAAGCTGCACCCAGCCTTCTGCAGCAGTTAAAGGTTTATTTTATGGTTTTAGGTTTTCTTTGAGTGTCTAACTAAAAGAAGGAATTAAGAAAAAGAACTAGAGAAAAATGTAGGTTTTATGGATCTATAAAATCATGATGCTTTAGATAAATGTATCTTCCCGTGCAACTTACACAATATAACTTAACACTGAAGTTCCGTGGCTGGCAGTATGATGCACTGTATACACTATATTACATATCTCTTTTTCCATTTGCAGTTCTCTTTACTTAGACATAATGTACATTGTTATCTCCTCAATAAGGAAAATGTGTATTTACCCATAGCTGAAGACTATGTACTCTACTACTAGGTTTATTAATCAATGTGAAAAATAATAATCAATAGCAGATCCAGGGCCAAATTCTGTGTATACATTTAACTGTTTTCAATATGTATTTTTTATAAAGACAATAAAAGTTAGATCATAATGTACTTTTCATCTGCTCACACAACTCCCTGTGAAGATCTCTATCTTACATTCTGGGTGCTTACAAAAGCTCCATCTCTATCAATAGCCCAGATACATTTTTGCCCAATGTTTCCTCTTCAAAGGTTTTCATGCTCACCACCTGTGAACTGAGTTTCTTGAATATATGTTATCTAAAGTTTTTTTTAATATGATTATTAATATTTGCAACCACTAAATTAACCAGTTATGACTGAACATTCATACCACAGTTGAGTCCTACAGAAGAAAACAAGGTAGACTACATACTAAGGCAACAGTTTCTCTGTTGCCCTATCCTTCCGAACCACCTGAATAAAAGCAAAACAAAGGGGCCAAAAGTAGCAACAGGAAATCCCACCTAAACCCCAATCCAGCAAAGCACTTAAGATGTGCGAGTAGTTCTATTGACTTCAAAGACTCTTCACATGATTAAAGTTAACAACACAATCAGGTGTTTGCTAGATCTGGACCCAGTATACCCTGAGGTAGATATATCTATACCAATATTCTGTGGTCTAGAATGAGCATTAGGCAAATGAGCAAACCAAAAGGGGAGAGTATGCCTATACTGCTTGCCCTAAGTAGCAACTCTTTGATACTAGGAAATGTTAAGTGGGAAAAATCAAGAATACAAATATATATTTAGCACAGCTCAGCAGTTTAATTATGGTTAAAGAAAGAACAGTGAACATGTGGGCAGCTTTCAAGCCTACCAGTCCAAAAGAAGGCAATACCAGCTTAAGCCAGTTCTTCAAATATAATGAAAAAAGTTCAGTCAATCAGTTCAAGATCATTCAGGAGAAAAAATTATCTTAGAAGACTTTGGACGGGTGAGTTTTGCTACAAATGCAGCTGTGTGATCTAACAAGCTGCAAAAAAGCAGTACTGGAATGGGCATTCTCAATCTTTTGGTGGCAAACTTCAGCCTACAGTGGGCTCTGTCAGATTGTACCTTGTTCCCTTTTCAGGACATCTTCAGGTTCCATAGAAGTCAATTATTACAGGCTTTTGTATCATTTTGTTTTTACTAGAAGGCAGATGTTGGAAATATTATTATAAAGCTGTATTTATTTAAGTCTTGCTTTTCTTTACACTGATTTATTTTCCCCTTCTTCTATGGTCATTATTATGTGGCTCTCAGCTTCTTGAATCTTCATATTAAGATTTTGTTTCTAGAATTCAAAGAGTTTGGACTTTCCAAAATATTTATGGATGAACTCTGATTCCACTGAAGTCAACGGGAGCAGAGGTAAACCAATACAATGCTTTGAAACACTCACCCTATGTTTATTCCGAAGAAAAAGCCATACTAATAAACAGCTTATCAAACAAATACGACAAGCTTGCTGACACGAGGTAGCCCTATGCAAGCAATTGCTGTCCATTAGATGCATTATGTGATCAATTTTAACATTTATTTTAGAAAATGGTTATTATGAAAATCCCAAACCCACTAGGTTGTCCACTGGTATGCCCATCCAGATTCAGGAAGTACCCACTTTTTCCAGCACCATTTACGTGTATAAACAGATGGCTCCAGTTACATATATGGCATTACTCGTTATAATCTCAGTTTACAAACATTTGGACCAATTGCCTCTTTCCTGCAAGAGTAGATGGTGGCTTCTTGTTCCCTTTAGAGTGTTCATTTAAGGCAGAGCCCTACAACTGACTGAACTTGTTGGAGAAAAGATTGGTTTTCATCCTTCAAGCCTGCAGAGTTCTGCGGGTTGGATCCAATTCCCAGTAAAGTCTGTGGAAGGGCTCCTGTTCATGGGGAACTGGACCGGGCCTTTGGAGAGTTTCAAAAATAAAAAGCAATGTGAAGAATAATAGGATATAAAAATAAAATGTATTGCCTTCCAAATTGTCCTATTCTTTTTTTTTTTTTTTTTAAATCTCTTGGTAGTAGTTGTGTCTTCTACATGTTTTAGCACCAGAAAAACATATAAACCATTTTTATTGCACAGAGCAGGAATTTATCTGTGTGTTTCAGCTTAAATCTGCAAGAATCCTCTTATATTTTAGAACTGAAGTGAGAAAACAACATTAAATTCAGTTTTATCCTGTGCACAGCAATTATTCTAACTGTCAGCACATGACATTTTTACTTCCACAGTTAAAGAGTGAATAGTCAGATGACGTTCCACAAGAAATAGTGTAAGTTCATATAAATTAAATCACGTCTCCTATAATATCTATTGCCTGTCATTTGAGAATGCAAATACTTTAAGACCATTTAATGCTATTGGTCACAAGCAACAGCAAACTACTAAGCAGAACTAAGAAGGACACAAATAACATTATTAAAACAATAAAATCCATTATCTCCTTTGCAAATGATTATCCAAATGTAATGACCCTGATAGGTTTTTCTAAACTCTGCAGATGCAGAGTAAAATCCACAACCTATTGGAGTCGATGGGAATTTAGTCCTTGATGCCAGTGGAGCAGAATTTCATCTTTAGTATCTAACTTTTAACTAGCATTTACAGTGAAGTCTTTGGGACAAGGATTGGGCCCTAATTAACTCCTTTTAAATAACAATTCAGATGTGTATTCTGTATGGTTGATTTCGCATACAGAACTAGAGTATAACGCTGTCAAGGGCATTGTACCTGGTGCAAGACACTAACTTTCCTTTGCTGCCACCAGCAATGCTAAATACTAATGAATATTTGTCCAGTTCTAATCTTTTTTTATGATAAATGGAAGCATATTTCAAGAATGCTGTACTTTAGATAACAAATTGTAACATTTGTTTAATCCTGACAGATCTGTGTCTGATTTTCCTTAAAACAAAATGCAAAGATAAGATCTGAAACCAACTCTAAAGTATACTGTAAAACATTTTACTATATACTGAGAGCCAGATGCTGCTTTGTTACACTGGTGTAAATCCTGAGTAACTTTGAGTTCAGTGATGTTACTATATTCAGAATTTACATTATAAAGAGAATTAGTTCTATATTTATTATATATAATTATTATTGTTTAATTAGCACTGCTAGTTGCAAAAATTGTATGTGTATATAAACATGAAAATAATTTAATAAAAGATTTTGTATGAAAAAAATCTAATGTCTAATGTGTGATCCACAAAACCAGGATTAATAGTTAACACTCTTCAATTATAGAATCCATTTTATGTAGAAAGAGATAATATATAAACAAAGTGCTTTATCTGGGGTTTGACTAGGAGCTCTGAGATTGTAGTGTGCTTTAAGATAACATTCCAAACCTATCCTTTTAAGTTTCCAGCCAAGAATTTGTTTTTATAATTTCTTTACTGTTGGCAAAAAAAAAAAAAAAAAAAAAAAAAAAAGAAACTTTACTCCAGTCGGTGAACCTCTCACTCACAGTTGCTACCTCTCCCACTTTTTTAACTGAAAATGATACAAACATTTTGAAAGTCAAAACCTGCAAGGAATTGGCTCTAACTATTCTTTGTCACCGTTGCTTTCTTTGAGTCTCCTTTATTGTACTGAGCATGAGATGTTAGAAGATGGTCTATTAAAATAGGAATAACAACACTAGTTAACCTAAAAATATATCTTGATCCTGCAAGTTCTCTCACACATCCCAGAGAAAGCTGGCCTTTATTTATAAACTGTTCTAAACAACTGTGACAACCGTACTTCAATGGGACTACTCACATTATTAATGCGTCCTCCTGTAAAAGTTTACAGGCAACACAGCACTAACCAACACCTGGAAGTTCATTTCGATACCAGTAGGGTATGAATGTAAACACATTTGCTATTCTGTGTATGGAATGTCCCCTTGAGTAGCTGCTAGGAGGTTGGGAGGGGTGGGGAATCCAGGCCCATCCACTCCTCTGGGTTCTGGCCCAGGGACTCTGTAAATAGGAGTTAGCTGCTAAGTGTGAATCCTTACTGTTCCACTGCTGCTCACTCCCTGGTCCATTTCCCTGAGGACCTGCTCCATCCTTGCCTTCTTTCAGGGCTTTATCTCAAAATGCCCACAGCACCCTATCCAAGGTTCTGCAATTCTCCCTATCCACCATGTCTGGTCTTCAGCTACCAGCCCTGAGTTTCAGCTGGGTCTGCAATCAACCCTATACACTGGCCTGTCCAAGGTACTGCTATTTTCCCAGTCAGTCACTGCATTTGTCTGACTTAAGCTCCCAAAAGGAACTGACAGGCCTTCTTCCAGCAGCTTTTTTATACTGGTTTGCTGGGCCCTGATTGGCTGCAGCAGAAGCAGCCACTCTAGCTTGCCTGGAGGACTTCTCCTCTGCTCTCTTTCCTGGAGTGGGATGTGGCAAGGCCACACTCCAGGGCTTTGAAGCACACCAGGGCTTTGAAGCACACCAATAGTAGTGATGTAGGACACTGGCTTGATGCTAGACTTGGGTCCGTTCCAGGCTTTAGGAGGCAAATGACTTTTGCAGTACAACCTATCTTTGGTAGCCTGCCTTCACTGATGACCCTGGTGAAGAATTGCATAAGCTAAAGCCAAGCATAGAGGCTGTGACAGGGCACCAAGACCCTGCACTAAGCCCCAGGGGGTGTGCGCCTTAGTAGAGGGGCCAAGGAACACCTACTGGCCTTGCACCGGCTGCTCCCAAGCCGCGGATCAGCTGGGTAGCGCCGCGGATCAGCTGAGTAGAGCCGCGGATCAGCTGGGAGAGCGCCGTGGCGCAGCCGGAGCTGCGCCGTGGCAGGCGCTGAGAGGGAGAGGGGCGACTCAGCTGGCCGGACAGCGCAGAGGGCAGGACGTATGTCAGCATCCCGGCGTGGCGGGAGCTTCAAAACCCGCTGGGCAGCAGAGGGACGGGGGGAGGCAGGTTAGGAGGGCGGACCTGCCAAGGGAGGTGGTACGCGCCCGGGACTGTCTCCCCGGTGAGACCGGACGCTGCTGGGAGGGGGCATAGAAAGGAGAAAGGAAGTAGCCCAGGGCAGAGCGGTGATTTAGCCCGTGGGCTGGCGCGTTTAGGGGCGCAACCCCATCAACCGGACCAAGACTGTCAAGCAGTCCAAGTCCTTAGGGCCCTGGGCTGGGGCCCATGAGTGAGGGCGGGCCCGGGCCCCCTTTCTCCTCCTCCCTGTGGGGAGGCTGAGCGACGTGAGTGTATAGCGGAGAGGGGCTAAGTAGCCCGACTTTTAGAGGTCCGGACATCCCAAGACTGGACTGAGGGTGGGTCGGACCAGGGACACCGGACCCACACTCCTCTACCCCCCTTTTTTCTGGATAAAAGGGGGGTGGGGCGGTTACAGAGGCCAAGAGTTTTCAAGAATTCTGAAGATATTGCTCCAGTTGAAGTGAGTAGTAAAAATCCCAGGGTGACAGTCTATGCTGTGATAGGTAGTGGGGAAAATAGAGTGGTTTTAACCCACCTTTATACTACTGGAATCTGGTCTTCTTTGGGATCCAAAGAGGTATCTGGCGTAATTTAGACAGCCCACCCCAAGGCTGTCCTTCCACTCCCAGAATACTTCCTATGCTGTGGCTTGCCCATGATCATCCACAGAACCATCCAGGGTAGTTTTACACAGTTCCCACTGTACCCCTATCAGACACAGGGCTTTCTCATTTAAAACAAGTAGAACAGCATACTGAAGTTTGGGGGACAGAGCTCCCTCCACCAGTGACTTGAATGGGATCAAACTTAAGCCAATGTTGAACATTTATAAAAATCCCATCCTAAAATAACTATAAATTATGACATGCCTATTTATGAATTGTAAAAGAGAAAAAAAAAAAGCTGTCCTTGATTCATTCTCCCTTCTCTTTGCTGAGAGCTGCACTGGGCAGCTTACTTTGGAAAATCTCCCATTGATTTCAGTAAATAACCATAGAAAGGACTAGGCCACATTTTCATAGAGAAGTTTTCTGCTGTTATTTGGCTGGTTTTGAGCAAGCATAATATTCACAAAATTGAAACTATTTTATGAAAGCTCTAAAGATTGCATGGAAATTTAATGTAAAATGTGCAACATGATTCTGAATTGAAAAATATGCAGTAAATTTTCAAAATTGTATTAGTTTTGAATTTTTGAGGAGGTCACTGAGATTGGCTGTGTAATTCACATGGTATTTGTTCCGCTTTAGGGCCCTGATTGATGGGTTCTACTTTCTGAGCTGTTGACAGTGAGCAGGAACGGTTTTAATTAATTTCCCAGAAGGAATCAGTGTATTTTGTGTGCTATCTTTGGACCAGCCAGAAAAATAAAATAATCTATCTGCACAGCAGGTACAATCCTTTGTTAATCACCCCCAAAAGACCATCTAGGAATTGAGTTTGGGACTAGTAGCCTTGAAGACAATTAAAGAGAGAACAGTTCATGATCCAAAATTGCCCTAGAAGGGTACCCACAATTTCTTCCCCACAAGAAAACACCACCAGGTATAAAGGCTATGGGGCAGAGCCTGCTACAAGGGCTATTAAGTGGAATATATTGTTTGAGGACAGAAAGCTGCACAGCTTAATGGAGTCCTCTGCAGGTCCAGTTAATTCACGTAAGCATTCAAATTCTGAACCTTTGGAGATTCTTCTATTGCTAATTTCATAGTTATGAAGAAGCTGGTGCTAAACATGAGCTTATGCATAGTTTGGCTATGTAAGAGGTGGGGCATGCATGTTTTATATTTTATTAATTTTCTGTCCTATGGCCAGATTATGATCTCTAATCCCACCTCATTGAATTTAGTGGCATTACTCTGCTTAAAGTAGTACAACTAAGATCAGAATTTTGCCAACACTGTACAGATAACAGGAACTGGGTTATCAGATTATTATTTTTATTATCTATACATTTCTGGGTGTGCATGGTGCTTGATAGATAAATAATGACAGATCCCTAGGGGACCTTACAATCTACATTAGAATTTGCACAGCAAAGGAAGTGACACTAACAAAGGGATTTGGTAAGGCAGTGGTTTTCAAAGTACGGGTCACAACCCAGTCCTGGGTTGTGGAAATTCAGGCACTGGGTCACTTTGCTGTAGCGTGACAAGCTGACCAGCGGGGGTGCTAAAGCCAGCTTCCTGCCTGTTCTGACACTGTTCCCTGGAAGCAGGCCTGGCTCTTAGGTGGAGGCGAGTAGCCAATTCTCACAAGACACAAAAGCAAAAGAAACCAAAAAAGGAAGCCAGTCCTATTTCAAAACAGGCCCAGAATGAGTTCCGTCCATTTTTGCTTGGTGATGCCCGGTGACAAACCCCTCAAACAAGGTCAATTCCCTTTTTGGTTGGCATTGCCCACTCCAGATAAATACGCCCCAAACAAGACATTCTTCGAAAGGGATGTTTTTTTAAAAAAAATCCAGACACGGAGCAGTAAGCAGACAAAAAACCCCACCCAACCCAATGCCCCTAAACCCACCAAACCAACAAACTCCCATCAGAGCACCCACCAGGCCAACACTACATGGTAGACAGGCAAACACCATCTACTTCCCAGTCTCCCATGCACCCTCCAAACCAGCAAGCAACCTCCAACCACACACTCCCTTCCACGCCTATCGCCCTCCTTATTTGTAGCTCCTCATGGTGGTAGGCAGGAATGACTCATAGCATCCAGGAGAACTCCCAGGTGTCCGAGTTTGAATCTCTGCTCTGTGTGAGTCTGACTGTGACTGAGACATGGGAAAAAGCAGCATGGAATCTGACTCCCAACCCTGCGTTTGGTTCCCTGAAGCCTTTCTCTCATTATCCTATAGTTTCCTGTCAATCAGGCTGACCTGGAGCCTTAGCCTCTCCCCACTGGCCCTGGGGACTAGGCAATCACACTCTCTGGTGGGGAAATTCAAACAAAGCAGCCTCCACTCATGAAGCCCAAAAAAGCAACAACTCCAGCAAGCCAAGAAAGTGGCCAATGGGAGTGTGGAGCCAGAGTCTGAGGTGGAGCTGGATCTGATGCTAGCCACTTCCAGGGTACAGTACAGTCTGCTGTGCCAGGACACGCAGGAAACCTGCCTTACTTTCCCACTGCATCATTAACCAGGAGCTACTGGCAGTCAGCCTATACTCCAACAATCCCCAGGCCCAACCATGAGCTCCCCAAACCCAGAAACCCCTCCTGCATCCCACATCTCATCCCCCCATCTTATAGCTTGCACACCCAGACAGTGTCTGCACCCCCCTGTATTGCTTCTTCTACCCAGCCCCCAGCCTGGAACCCTCAGCACCCAAAACCCCTCAACTCTAGCCCCAGCTGAGTCCACACCCCCAGGCAACGCCTTCATCCCCCGCATGCCCAAAGCCCTCATCCCTGTGGCCTCACCCTGGGGCATGCACTCTAGTAAAAAGATATAATTACATTAGGTCATGGGCAATAACAATTTTATTCAACTGGGTCGTGAGAAAAAAAGTTTGAAAACCCTGTGGTAAGGACAAGATAGTATAGGAGGAAGCGCATTACAACAGTGACCACACATGAGAGGTGGTTAATATTATGAACACACCTTGTTAGGTCCTCTTGATTAAAAAAAAGTCCAAAAATCCAAAAGGTTAACATGTTAGGGTTTGTGAAAGTTGTTCAGCATGAAAGCTGAGGGTGTGTGTTTGTGTGTGTGTGAACAGTGTGCAATACTGACAAAAAGGAGTCTGGAGGAGGATGTGAAGGGCAACAGTGTGGCGTTGTGGTTCATATGATGAGGGGAAATATTTCAGGCCCAGAGGAAGTCATGGGATGGGACAAACAGCTGCTCACAGGAGAAGGAAATGAGCACTGTGTCAAGGAAAGATGTGCTGATAACATAGGTTAGAAGAAGGGGAAAGTATTAGAGACATAAGATAAAGGAAGGAGCTGATTTAAATAGAGCCTTGAAAATGTAGAGAAAATGTTTGACTGTGGTATGGAAGTAAATCAGGAGCTATCCAGCAAAGCACTCAAGCAAATGCTTAAAGTTAAGTGCATGGGCAATCTTACTGGTTTCCATGAGATGACTTACGTGCTTAAAGATAAGCATATAATAAGTGCATTCTGCCATAGTATCCCAATGCAAAGACTCAAACACGGGACTGCCAATGCTCTGAGCACACTAATAAGAAACAGAAATGACTTATAGGAATGGTGACCATATTTTCTGAACCAAAAATACGGACACATTAGCCACACTCCCTGGCTCAATAGCCATGCCCAGCTGCAACTGGAAGTCCGACCTCTGGGGTAGTACTTCCCAGGTCAAGATGGACACATGCCCGGAATTAAAGCATGCTATGTGACCCCTCTAAGAACTCCTCCCACTGTCCTCTACCAATAGGGATGGGTTTGGGCACCATAGGAGCCCCCCATGCAACTATCCTGCAATTGCATTAACCCAGGCCCCAGACCTAGGGTCCCATGACACTGCAGCACTAGGGTTCTAACCTCGATTCAAGATGAGATCCAGCATCCGAGACCTGTTACTTTGTGGTGTAGATGCAGCCAGGGCCAGTCCGAGCCCTTTTGGCACCCTGGGCCTGGGCGCACAGTGCTTTCCCCAGGAGCAGGGCGCATGTGCGAGCCGGTCACGGCTGTTGGTGTGCAGCCCGGGGCCTGCTCCTGGAGCGCACAGCGCATGTGCTTCCCAGCTTGGCCTGGCCAGCACTGCTGGCGCACGCGCCGGGCCATGCAGGGCCCTGCAGCCGTAGGGGGAAGGGCGCTGCTGGCTGGCACTGCGGGCCAGCGCTGCGGGAGCCAGGCACGCCTCTTACTGGATGCTGCGCGCCCCTTACAGCTGCCATCAGGCGCCCTTCATCGGTTGGCCCCTGGGCAGCTGCCCAGCTCGCCCATGCCTCCGTCTGGCCCTGCATGGAGCCCCATTTGACTCAGGACCTAGGAATCGTCCAGAACTATCCTACAATTTCATGGGACAACTTCCTTAGTCCTCTTAACAGATTATGCTTATCAGCTCCAATTAACTGGTAATCAGAGGAGCCTGGAGCAGCTCCCCCTCTGCTGCAGGTAGGGTGCTGCTCCAGCCCCAAAGAGGGCCACCTGTAAACATGGCAGCAGCCCCTGTTTGTGGGGGCCCAAGAGTCCTGCAGGGAGGGACAGCACCAGTGTCCAGAACAGCCTCTCTCCGTGGGGAGTCCATCCTGCCGTAGACAGTGGCTTATCCAAGGGGGCTGGAAGCTGGCGGCAGCCCTAGTGTGACCCAACATTAACTGGTTAAATGATGAATGGGAATTTACATCCCTAAAGAGATGGACTGCAACTGCGTTGTTTGAGTTGCAAAACTATCAAGTGTCCTCTGTTTCTACAAGCCAGAACGACAATACTGAACTAACCATGACAACTACAGGGTGGAGAAGGCCATGCCACTAACCCTCCCCATCACTGTTTGAAAGGTCCATTTCCCATGAAGCTCAATGGAGCTGGGCTATTTTGTATGTAAAGCTACTGAGAAATGTACATGTCAATCCCATGATGGCAATGCCTTTATTATGTAAACAACACCTAATACTAATTGCCAAATGAGACCACTTCCCAACCTGCTTAAAAAGGGCCTGATCCAATTTACATTTTAAGCTAGGATTGGGCCCAAAGCAATGTGTTGACATTCCCCAAGAAGATCCAATTAACATTTAGTCACCCTTCAAAAATATAAGGGACAAATCAGTCAAAGCCCCACTGCCTGGTAGAGGTGACCTTTGAAGAAAACTGGAGAGACTTTGAATTGACTTCTTCTAACAGTAGTGCTTTCTCTCACTGGACTTGGGGTCTTTAGCACAGGTTTCAGTTTGTGTGTCGGAATAACTCAGAAATGCGTTGTCACAGCTAATAACTCCATTCAGGTCTAGGCAATATGCAGCCCAAAGACAGAAAAACAAGTCCCTTGAAACTGGAAGTCAAAACATCTCTCCTCTTCACAGAGCCACACACAAGTCTTGACAACCTTCTCTGAAAAGGGATGATACATCCTGCCTCCCTGTGGACGGGCCAAGTGTTTTCACCTGGAATCTTAACATGCTGTTTAAATCCTCAACTGCTTGGATGAGGAAGACTCAGAAAGAGTTTGTCTATCATCTCCACCGGTGTGACACGGTGATTTCACCTCTGTGGTGACAGACCAGATCTCCCTTTGGGCTCTTGTGGAGCAGCAGGTAGCCCAGGGCAGTCTTTCAGAGGCACCCCTTTCTATTCCTCCATTTCAGTGGTTCTCAAACTTTTTGGCCCAGGGTTCTCAAACTTTTTGGCCCTGGCTCCATGTAAACCTTTCCACAGACCACCAATAGTGAGTGCTAATGGAAACTCACTATTAATTACATAATTATGCCTGACCCATTTGGCTAGTGCTGCAGCTGGGGAGATGGGGGAGCGCTTCTTCCCTGGGAGGCGAATCGCACAGCGAGGCTTGGGGCTTCCTCCCCCCGCACTGCGGGAAGCTGGCGCTGGTGTTCTTCTAACTGCATGTGGGAGGCGGGGGAGGCTGCAGCACTAGCACGGACTCCCCACTGTGGGGGCAAGGAGAGAAGCTGAGCTCAATCCACAGACCACATGGAAGGCAGCTGCAGAGCCCCCTCCTGCTGACTTGCGTGTGCACCCTTCGCACCCCCCTGCGCCCCTGCATCCGAGCCTGCAGGAAGAAGGAGAAAAACCGGCCAGCAGGAAAAAGGAGCTGAAGGGGAGCGGTGGGGTCAGAGCCCTTTGAGTCACATCCCCTGGCTGCAGCGCCCTGGGCCTACGCCCGGATTGCCCGGCCCTGAGGCTGGCCCAAGTGAAGATGTGACACATTGCTTCCGCACTGGACCCTTACATCAACATCAAGGTCTGAATATCTGGCTTTATAGATTGATGTGCACAAACATGTAGCCTATAGATGACAGACCAGTTGTTCAGTTTGACAAGGAGCTAATATTCTGATTTCAGTATAGAATCCTAGAATCCTAGGGCTTCAAGAGAGACCTCAGGAGGTCATCGAGTCCAGTCCTCTGCCCACAGGGGATGAATAATGGGAACCTTGGGCTAAGGGGATTACTCTAAAATTAGGCTTTATTCATGACGATTAGGCCTCAACTGGAATATTGTGTTAAGTTCTGGGTGCTACATTTCATGAAAAACATGGACAAGCTGGAGAAAGTCCAGAGAAGAGCAACAAAATGATTAAAGGTCTAGAAAACATGACCTATGAGGAAACATTGAAAAACTTGGGTTTATTTAGTCTGGAGAAGAGATGCCTGAGAGGGGACATGATAACAATTTTCAAATACATAAATGGTTGTTACAAGGAGAAGGGAAAAAAATTTTTCTTAACCTCTGAGGATAGGACAAGAAGCAAAGTGTTAGGGTACATCTACACTGCACTCTAAAATTGAAGTAAGATACACAATTTGCACTACACAAATTGCGTATCTTATTTTGATTTTATTTCAAAATCGGCTATTTCGAAATTTGGCATGTCTACACGGTGCCAAATTTCGAAATAAAGTGCTATTTCAAGCTATCCCTTATTCCTCCTGCAACGAGGTTTACAGGGATTGTGAAATAGCACATCCTTTATTTTGAAAAACATTTTGAAATAACGGGAATGTTTATTGAACACAGGGCAGCTATTTTGGGATACCTCTGGTATCCCAAAATAGTCTTGCAGTGCAGACTTACACTCAAATTGCAGTAAGGGCAGCTTAGATGGACATTAGGTTAAGCACTGGAACAAATTGCCTAGGCAGGGACGTTATGAAATCTCAATCATCGAAGATTTTTAAGAGCAGTTTAGACAAACACTTGTCAGGGATGGTCTTGATAATATTTAGTCCTGCCTTGAGTTCAGGGCCTGCAATAGATGATCTCTTGAGGTCCTTTCCATTCCTACAATTCTGTGACTATAGGAAAAGGGAACTAATTAGCCCTAATAACTATAATCTCCAAGGTAACAGAGAAGAGTCTGAGAATGAAATATTTTGCTTCTGGAACAAGTAGTTGGCAAAACCAAGGTCAGACAAACAACTTGCTGGGAAAATATATAGATTTCACACTGAATTCTTTTTCCTGTTTTTTGACCAGCACCTGCTGAAAACTTACTGTGCTAGTGCTCAGAACAGAAGTGTTTGGTCTACAGATCAGAACGTGCAAGGCAAAGACACAGCATTGTGTAAGACCAATAAAAATATTTCTAGGCTACTGAATCCTTCATATTTTTACAATTATTTAGAAAAGGAGAATCTTTTTACTCGTTTATCACCCAAAAAAGCATCTTCTAACAGTACTGATGTAATGGTGGGCAAACACAGCAACAAAATATATTGTCAAATTAATCAAAGGAAATTTCTGCTGCACTTGTTTTTAGACTCAAGAAAATTCAGTTTAACTCCATCAGCATCTTCATTTTCCCAATTTCCTATACCATTGTTGCTGCTGCTCCTCCTGCTGCTTAAAGGTCAGTGTTGCTGCCCTCTGAGATTGATGCCTTTGATGTTTATTATTATTATTACCACGGATGGTCCAGAGATAGAGCAGCATAACGAGGATGCTGATTTCTTTGTGCCCCTAGTGGCCTGATTTGCAAAGGACTAAGACAATAACCATACTGTTCTGGTTTTCATTTGAAAATCTGATGTTTCAAGCCTGTTGGTTATGAAGATAACCTTGGAAGTGTGTAAACTGATACACTGTTTTCTTGTTGAGTCTAGAGTCAGAAAGACTGAAACAACAGTATCAAACCAGGTGTGATCTGAGGTGGGAACTATAAAGACAAATTAATAACAGTTAGCACAATAAATGGGTACCATAATAACAGTTACTATAATAAATAGGTTGAGGTGTGGGGGGGCTCGGGGAAGGAGACAGGGGGCGTAGAGTTAAGGCAAGGGGTTGGGAGGTGCAGAAGTCAGGGCAAGGAATGGGGGGCTCACGCCTGGGGCAGCTCCCTATCTGCACTCCACAGAACACAAAAACCTCGAATAGTGCTCAATATCACCCCTTCTTTATAGGTAATTTATAAATAAAGACGCAGTATAAATCTCAATCTAAACCTCCTCCTTCAGATTGGCTGCTTCTGGTGTTCATATATATATCGATATCAGTAGAAGATTACCCGGAATTGCTCGAGTCCTTCACAGCGGAAGGCTGAGAGTGCGGGGGGTGCAGGAGTCAGGGCAGGGGTTTGGGAATGAGGGTGCTCAGGGCAAGAGGCTGGAGGTGTGAGGGTGCAGGAGTCAGGGATAGGGGGTAAGGAGGGTCTCAGGGCAGGGGTAGGGTACAGGAGTCAGGGGAGGGGTTTGGGAGGTATGGGGGCTCAGGGCAGGGTGGGGGGTTCAGGAGTCAGGGCAGGGGATTGGGTGCTGCTAAGGTCAGAAATGTGGGGGGTACAGGAGTCTGAGAAGGGTGTGTGGAGAGCTCAGGGCAGGGAGTGCAAGGGTCATGGCAGGGGCAGCTGGCAGCTGGCAGCTGCTCGCCAGGGCTGGGCCAAGGTGATGGGAGCTGTGCTGATTGGTCAACCGCTGCTCCCCAGGGCTGGGGCTCTTGCTGTCCCTCCCCAACCCATTCTGGAGTCATTCTGGAGTATAACTGTCCCAGCTAGCAGAGACCCTTTCCATTTTATGAGAAACAATCACGTTCCCAGGAGCGGCTTTAGGCCGGCTGCGGCAGCTGGCGCCCCAGGCGGAGTGCATGATCGGTGCCCCCGCCTTCAGGGCCATCAATGGACTGACATCATCATCGGTCGCCCCGTGCAGTGGCGCCCTAGGCGGCGGCTGAGTCCGCCTATAGCCACGGGCCACCCCTGCACATTCCATACACATCCCATTGTCCTGGCCCGACCAAACCCGGACCTTGATTTAAGTTAGGAGAAGAGGAAGCTGCCTACCGAATTTGGTGGTCCTAGCTCTTACTACTTAGGAGGTGTTCTTGTACAAACAAACTCACAGATGGACACACAGACAGACAGACTCTCTCAAATATATAGTAGATGAAATTAATGAACCACAACCAGTCTGCAGAACTTCAGTGGTCTTTGGAAGGGTTAAAAGCTTGTTAATAATGTGGCAGGAGAGCCCTCTCACCCCATTACACGCTCACATACGGGAGGAGATATCTAGGTATAATCCAAAACCTGGACACACAAATGTGTAGAATTCTTTG
Source organism: Pelodiscus sinensis (assembly GCF_052426305.1). Classification (NCBI taxonomy): domain Eukaryota; kingdom Metazoa; phylum Chordata; order Testudines; family Trionychidae; genus Pelodiscus; species Pelodiscus sinensis. Next base: position 98,718,198 of record NC_143056.1, read on the forward strand.
AATGATCTCAGTAACGTTTCCTTTTTGAATTATGTCAGCAGATAAAATATGAGTATCAAGGACACAGGAAGAAAAGAAACATGAATTTAAAAAGTCTTTATAGGATTTACTAATTTTGCTCTGGTTGTTCTTTTAAATCATCCATGATTTCCCCTTTTTATTTCAGATTGTGAGGCCAAATAAGCCTTGTGGAAAATAAATGAAGAAGGAAGAAAGTGGAAGGAGGGGACCAGTTGCTAACCCCATAGGAGAGTCAGGCAGGAAGGGAGAGGTCTTGTTCACCTAGCCCCCAGGCTCTTGTAGCTCTGTTCTCCTGCCTCCCTGTCAATTACCCATTGACACCTCTTGTCAGGAGGTTAACAGCACAGCATTGGTCTGGGTGACAAGCTACTTTGCATATTTAAAGAGACAGGACCAGACCCAGTTTGCAGCGGATGGGGAGGTGGGGTGGTGTCACAGCCTTGAATTCACCCCTGCAGCACGATCAGCATAGACCCCAGCCCAGAAAAGCAAAGTCACAATAGGATGCAATTTGCCCACTGCCTGCTCTGCTGCACCTGTTCACATAGGGGGCTCGCAGCTGCCCAGGTCTGGCCCATGGGGAGCTCCCAGCAGGGTGGCATGTGTGGGCATTCCCTGTCTGTGCCTTGGGGGTATTTCATGCACATGGGCGCTGCCTTTTCAAAAGGGCATCCCATTACCTGTGGGGATTTCAGGAACCCGTCCCTTCCCGGGGAAAAAGCGATCATGCCCTCCTAAGGATTGCAAGGCATTGTACAAGGGGGAGAGCTGTCATGACCACCCACTGTAAAGAGGGAAACTGAGGCACCCAGCAGCTAACAGCCTCATTTTTCAGATGCTCCCAATGAAAGTGCTTCAGTCTGCCTACCAGGCCCACAGGGATCCGCTAAAGACCATGGCAACAAGACAGTCCCTGAGTTAGGGGTAGGCCCAGGAGTCCCAACTCCTACTCCGTTCCTCTAACCACTAGACTCACACTGCCTAACAGAGGGGTTAAGGGTCCCACTCACTCCCCAGAAAGGGAAATGCAATCAAAGGCCGTGGGTTTGCTTTGCCAGCATAGGTGACGTTAGTCAATCTTGCCCCACCCAATGCAGCCCATCCGCCTGGCTGCTAGTTCCAGCACCATGTTTTTATGTCAAATTGTCAGAAGCTGAACATAAGAATGGCCATACTGAGTCAGACCAAAGGTCCATCTCACCAGGATCCTCTCTGATGACAGTGGCCAATGCCAGATGCCCCAGAGGGAGGAAACACAACAGGTAATCATCACGTAATCCGTCTCTTCTCATCCATTTCCAGACAAACAGAAGCTAGGCACACCATTCCTCCCCATCCTGGCTAATAGCCATTGATGGTCCTAACCTCCATGAATCTATCCAGCTCTTTATTTAAACCCAGTTAAAGTCCTAGTCTTCACCACATCCTTTGGCAAGGAGTTCCACAAGTTGACTATCCACTGTGTGAAGAAAAACTTCCTTTTGTGTGTTTTAAACCAGCTGCCTATTTATTTCATTTGGTGATCCCTAGTTCTAATATTGTGGGAATAAGTAAATTACTTTCCCTTATTCACTTTTTCCACACTAGTCATGATTTTATAGACCTCTATCATATCCCTTCTTAGTCTCCTCTTTTCTAAAATGAAATGTCCAAGTCTTTTTAATCTCTTTTCATATGGGACCTGTTCCAAACGACTAATCATTTTTGTTGCCCTTTTCTGAACCTTTTTCAATGCCGGTATATATATTTTTGAGATGAGGTGATCACATCTGTATGCAGTATTCAAGATGTGGGCATACGATAGATTTATGTAGAGGCAATAAAATATTCTCTGTCTTATTCTCTATCCTTTTTTTAATGATTCCTAACATTCTGTTTGCTTTTTTGACAGCTGCTGCACACTGAGTGGATGTTTTCAGAGAACTATCCACAATGACTCCAAGATCTCTCTCAAGTAGTTGTAGCCAAATTAGTCCCCGTCATATTGTATGTATAGTTGGGATTATTTTTTCCAATGTGCATTACTTTACATTTATCAACATTAAGTTTCATTTGCCATTTTGTTGCCCAGTCACTTCGTTTGGTGGGATCTTTTTGAAGCTTTTCACAGTCTGCTTTGGTCTTAACTATCTTGAGCAGTTTGGGATCATCTGCAAATTTTATCGCCTCACTGTTTACCCCTTTCTCCAGATCATTTATAAATAAGTTGAATAGGATGGGTGCCAGTATAGACCTTTGGGGTACCCCACTAGTTACCTTTTTCCATTCTGAAAACTGACCATTTATTCCTACCCTGACTTTTAACCATTTATCAATCCATGAGAGAACCGTCCCTCTCATCCCATCACAACTTATTTACTTAAGGGTCTTTGATGAGGGACCTTGTCAAAGGCTTTCTGGAAATCTAAGTTCACTATATCCACTGGATCCCCTTTGTCCACATGTTTGTTGACCCCTTCAAAGAACTCTAGGGCTGTGTCTACACTGGGCCACTTATTCCGGAAAATCAGCCGCTTTTCTGGAATAAGCTGCGAGCTGTCTACACTGGCCCTTGAATTTCCGGAAAAGCAACGACGCTCTACTGTACAAAATCAGCCGCTATTCCGGAAAAACTATTCTGCTCCCACTTGGGCATAAGTCCTTATTCCGGAACACTGTTCCGGAAAAGGGCCAGTGTAGACAGCCCAGTAGTCTTTTCCGGAAAAAAGCCCCGATTGTGAAAATGGCGATCGGGGCTCTTTTCCGGAAAAGCGTGTCTACATTGGCCACAGACGCTTTTCCGGAAAAAGGGCTTTTCTGGAAAAGCAGCCTGCCAATGTAGACACTCCTTTTCCGGAAAAACTGAAAACGGAATAGTATTCCGTTTTAATCATTTCCGGAAATTCATGCCAGTGTAGACACAGCCTAGCAGATTAGTAAGACAAGATTTCCCTTTATAGAAACCATGTTGACTTTCCCCCAACAAATTATGTTCATCCATGTGTCTGACAATTTTATTCTTTACTATAGTTTCAACTAATTTGCCCGGTACTGACGTTAGACTTTCCAGTCTGTAATTGGCAGGATCACCTCTAGAGCCCTTTTTAAATATTGGTGTCACATTAGCTATCTCCCAATAATTAGCTACAGAAGCTGATTTAAAGGATAAGTTACAAACCACAGTGAATAGTTCTGCAATTTCCCATTTGAGTTCTTTCAGAACTCTTGGGTGAATGCCGTCTGGTCCCAGTCACTTGTTACTGTTAAGTTTATCAAGCTGGACAACAGCATTTGTGTCCCTGAAGCCTCCATCTCTCCCTTGGGGTAGAAGGGCTACCTCCAGCAGGGACATTAATGCTCTGTTTTTACCTGGGCATTCTGGGGCTGCAGCTCTCCATGGGTAATGCTGAAACAGGATGGAACCATGTCCTTCACTCCCTACCCTTAGGGATATCTGTGGGTAGAGCAGGGAGGAGGAGGCGCTAGGATAGTGAGGCCGTATTCCTATCCCTGACTGTGGAATGGAGTGTAGTAGAGCAAGGGGGGCAGGAAGCAGGAGTCCTGGGTCTTAATCCTAAGTCTGGCAGGGAAATGGGGTCTGAAGGTCACAACAGAAACATTTGGATTCACAAAAATCTCTTTCCAGCTCTGCCACTGACTTCCTTGGTGGCCTTGGACAAGTCCCGCAGCCCCAGTGGCTCAGCTGTTCAAGCTCCAAGATGAGGACAATGGTCCTACCCTGCATCCCAACACCTGAACTAGCTCAATGCTGCCTTAGAAACTGGCCTGAACTAAAAGTCGACCTTGTAAGAGCTCTCAGCCTGGCAGAAGCTCATTTCTGGCCACTGTGTGGGCTGCTTTCTCCCCAAGACATCAGGCTGAGACCACTGGGCGGCCAGAGATCCTGGGTTCCCCCCACCAAAGAGGTGAGAGGTGGGAGCCAATTAAACCTCACATGCTTCCAAGAGGCGGGCTTTGCCTGTTGATAGTGTGGCATTCTAGCAAGCAACTCCCACCTATGTAACGAGTGCCTTGGGTCTCTGCCAAGCTGCTGGGAAACCAGCAATGACACAAATACAATGTGTGCTTCAACACCCTCTTGCCTTGCAGGGAGTCAAAGCCAGTTGCAGCACTACTTGGGCAGAATCAAGCTCCACAATTTGCCTTTTTAGATTGCACTAGTGTTTGTGTGAATGGGGTTAGAGGAACCCCCCTGAGACCCATATGCGGGGGGGGGGGGAGAGTATGAACACACCTCTCATGGTCCCCCAAGTAAGAGTGCTGTATCTGGCTGAGAGAAGACTGGGGTTGATCACCCACCCCCCCACGACCACCACCAACTTCCACCTAGGGGCAGGGCGGAGAATCAGCTACAGCCTTCCTCAGGCTGTTCGGAGCATCGGGGGAGGAGGTTTGGGCAATGTGCCGCACCTGATTTCCCCTGAGCACACTTACTTGCAGGGCCACGGAGGGGTGTGTTCGCACCCTTGCGGTCCACATTTACAAAAACGGCACAAACCCACACAAAACTTCCTGCATACAGGCCTGTTTAATAACACTTTTTCCACAGCCATAGGTTGCTGCTTCTAATATTCAACTCGTATTTTTAAAATTGCTAATGCTTCAGAGTTTTAATTTTGTGTTGTGCTTTTTTTTAATATAAAAAGTAATAACAGTATTAAAGTATCTGTTATTTTAGTTAAAAGGTTTTCTTGAATCCAACTTCACATATTTTAGACAGGAATATTATAAAAGTTATATGCAACTCATCAAAACATTCATGGTTTAAATGGATATATATCATTTATTCTATATGGGTATGTCTACATTACAGTGTTATTTCAAAATAGCTTATTAAGAAATAGTTATTTCGAAATAACACATCTACACACAAAATGCATTTTGAAATAGCATTTTGCTATTTCGAAATAGTGCGTCCACACTGAGTGGATGCTGAATCGCATTTAAGGCTGGCCAGAACCAGGTCCAGCAGGGCACCAGGTCAGGAGTCACTTTGTGTGGCTGCTGCCTGAGGCTATCTGAGGCATGTGCTTAAAGGGACCCCCCCGGACAGCCGATTCTCAGCTTTCCCTGCTTGCATGCCTACCTTGATGAGGGACAGCAAAGCATTTTGTCTCTGCGTGCTCTGGTTGCCCTCACTCAGGACACCACAGCACTCTGCAACATGGAGCCAGAGCTGCCCCTGGGCACTCTGGTGCTTCTCGTGGACGCGTTGCTGCGAACCTGGCTGCACTTTCTGCCGGCTGCCATCCGTGAGGTCCATCAGTGGGCTGTCAGTATCCAGGAGGCCCTGCGGGAGAGCTTCTACCCTGAGGAGCACTAAGAGCCTCCCTGGTCTTCCCTACTGGGGGCTGTGCTTCATTCCTCCTTCATGTCCTTCCACTTACCCCTACCTAACCCCCCTTCCTGATGTCAAATAAAATAAACGTATTTTCATTAACACAAACGCTCTTTATTTAACAAAACTGGCGGGGAGGGAATGAAACTCTGGTGAGACTGGGGAAAGGAGGTGGGAGAGGGGAGAAGAGAGGATGGGAGAGGGGAGGGGGAAACCTGGGAGGAGGGAGCTGGAAGGGGGAAACAAGGGGAAGAAGGGGGAAGGGAAGCTCAGGGCTCAGAGGTGGAGGTATTGCCGGACCAACCTGATTTTCATGCAAACCTGCTTCTGGTTCTCATGTGACCTTTGCCAGGCTGGAAGCTATCCTGCCATAGATGGCCGCTTTCCTCCATCTAGTGCGGAGATCATGGACATTGGGGGCATCCCCCCCAAACTGAATAAGGTCCATGATCACCACCCTGGACCAGGAAGGCGCCCGCCTTCTCCGGGCCCTGGCAGGCTCCTGGAAGCTGGCAGACTGCTCCTGGGGAGCGGTGGAAGGCTGGCTGCCAGTGGCTTGCTGGCTCATGTTTTGGGGCCACTGGGTCAGGAGCAGTGACTGCTGGCTCTGGGCTCCCTGGCTTGGAGCTGGCACAGGCACTGTGGCCAGAGTCTACCCCTTTAAGGGCTCTGGGGAGGGGAGGGAGAGGAGTATTCTTGGTTGAGGCTGGAGTGGCCACCAGGGCTCCCTGGGAAGGCTGGAGGACCCCTATTTCAAAATAAGTGTCTACACAGCACTTATTTCAAAATAGCTATTTCAAATTTGGTGTTATTCTTCCCAGAATGAGGTTTACCAAATTCAAAATAAGCGCTCCACTATTTTGAATTTATTTCAAAATAGCAGTTTGGCTGTGTAGACACTAGGAAAGTTATTTTGAAAGAAGAGCTGTTATTTCGAAATTACTTTGCTGTGTAAACATACCCTATGTCTTAAGAAATGACCATGTTCATTGTGGTTTGAACATTAGGGTATTAGAAAACATGCTATTTGAAATATGAAAGAACTTTATAGGGATAAATCCCACATATTTATAAATGAAATATGTATAACTCTGTATTCATTTTGAAGTTACATAAGGTTTTTTGTTGTTTTATGGTTATCCACCTGGGAATTTTTTTGTCAATTTTTCAATTTCTATTCAAGAAAAGATTGTATCTCTACCTTTTTCCTAGCATGTTATTACCTTTTTATGTGTAATTGGAAATTATAGAATAAAACATTCAGATTTTCATTCGGTTCCTAATCCTGTTGCCCTTTTTTAGGCTAAGTCTACACTACAGAGTTATTTTAGTTAAAAGGTAGGCCAACCAGACCACCCTGAGTTCCATGGCATTGATATGCTGGGGAAACTCTACCTGCAACCACATCCCCTGCATCTTTAGTTTGCCCAGATGGGCGCCCTACTCCAAATTTGAGGCATCCATTTTTCTTGTCAAAACTGGGCAGGGGGCTCACACACATTGAGCAGGTCTAGTCACCACTGGAGAGCATCCAACACTGGCCCAGGAAGGGTGACTACTTTTTCCAAGGGATAACGACTCCGTCTGTATACACAGGCCAGCTGTGTCTGAAGGGCTCTGAGACGTAGTCTGCCAAACTGCATTAAATATGTGCACGTCAACATGTGCCCCAGTCATCTTAGGCAGGTTCTGGCTGTCATTGTAGGGAAGGCCCCCAGACTTTGTATCAGTTTGCACATGCTTTCAAAATGGGGTTGGGGAAGCGATGCCTTGGCAGCAACCAAGTCTATGTGAGCCCCTATAACTCTATCGTCTGAGAGGGGGTCAAATTAGACTTCTGGGCATTCAGCACCAAGCCTGGATGCAGAAACGTTCATCTGACGAGGTCCACATGCCGCTGCACATGTGCCTTGGACAGCCCCTTTCTTGACCAACCAATTGTCCAGGTAGGGGTACACCTGGATACCACGGCATCACAGGAAAGCAGCTACCACCATCATGCACTTTGTGGTAACTCTGGGTGCCAGTGATAAGCCAAAGGGTAAGACTGCAAAGTAGCAATGGCATGCTCCAAGACAAAACAGAGGAACTTCCTGTGGGCGGGGATTATGAAGTGCTAGTTTTTAATGAGGTGTTAATCAAAATGCATGATCATTTTATCACTATATATTATATTCTAATGAAGGGCCTGACTCTGAAAGCCTTGCCCACAATGTGATGACTGTTACTCTACCTCATCTGACAAAATGATAGTCATTTCATTAAGAACAGAGCTGGGGCTCCCCAGAGGGAAAGAAAAGGATACAAAGAAATCTTGTTCTGTATTGAGTGACTTCATGAGTCAAGGAATTCACACATTTTCCTTTAAATGTACACTGCCTTATGTGAAATGTCATTGTCAGGATGGGAGCATAATTTACAAAGTTAAGGCCCAAATCTGCATCTCTTATTTAAATTATCTTTCTTCCTGTGTGTAATCCCATAGTTCCTAAGGCAATTACTCACAAAAGAAAGGATTGTATGGAGAGGACCCATAGCTCAGTCATCTGAAGAAGTGGGCTGTGCCCACGAAAGCTCATGATACCATCTACATGTTTTGTTAGTCTTTAAAGTGCTACCAGACTATTTGTTGTTTTTTATCCTAACTTATTGGCCCATTGCAACGTATTTTTAGTAATAGACAGTAGTAGCAGCTTGTAAATGAGCCAGCACAGCAAATCAAAGGCTAACTACTACAAATTAAAATAAACTTTTGCCAATTATTTATCAAAACTCTGGCTTATTTAGGCTGATCATCTTTCCTTTATATACAGAGCATGCTCCTGTTTTCTCTAATAAGTTTTGCAGAGAGGGCTTTAAAAGTATTCCCCTTCCCCCTCCCCCATCTACTTTAAAGTAAACACAGATGAGGCTAAAGGATGAGGCTGCTGATGAGAACTCGCAGTGTTGATATTTTGTGAAATCTGAAAGTAAGTAGCGGCATCCTTTTCCTAAAGTGCTCGCAGATTTACAATCATGTATTTCAACTTGGGTTTCCCCCCTTTCACCCCACACCCTGACACATCATTCCTGTGTTCCTTGACTGAGACTGATAATCTGAGTTGACTGCAATGACACCTACTGGATGTCAGAACTGATGAACTGCAGACCGGGTTGCTGCTGAAATTAGCCAGTGTTACTGACAGTGCTGCAGTCCTCCAACAGGCAAAACTTCAGTTGACTATAACCTTTTTCTGGTTATTTACATTTTAGTTACTCCATGAAGCAATTTTCTGTGTCTTTCAAAACTCATTTCTCAACTCCCAGGTACAAATTTTACACATGATTACAGGCACACCACAATTATTCTAGGCTCTCAGACACACTTTCATAATCTGAGCTGCTCAGCCACCAGCTGTTATTTTACAGCTGTTATTTATAAACTGTAGTAAAAATTCTTGGATATTTACTAAGCTACTATGCAAAATAGTGAGCATAATGATTTTGTGTTCCCTGGGACATTTCTGTTTTCTCATTCCTAACTGTGAGAAACATACACTTGTAGTTTGGATTTGATTTTAAAAGAATCTGAAACTTTGAAGTTCAAATCACAAATTTTGCCTCACAAAGTCATAATTAATCATGACGTGAAGTCTACTTATTTTATATTTTCCCGAAAGAGAGATTGACTGAGGGAATTAAAGTTTATATGGCTGCTTTTTCTCAGTGCTATTATCTGCCTAAAACCTACATGCACAACTCCCATTTATGTCCCTAACACAGATTGAGAGCAGAATATCAACCTAAAATCAAAGCCCCGAAGACCAAACAGACTGAGCTTTTCTTGATGTTGGTTAAAACACATTCACATAACTTCAGACATTTCTCAAAATTGATGGGCTTTGATTCTCTGCTTCTCCTCATGTAGCCATTTGCAAAAGTACAAAGTAGGTGTGCAGTGCTATCACATCAGCCTGGTGGTCTTTTCCACTCACTTTGCAGTTGTATAAATAACTTTAATACACCAGGATTTAGGTGTTTTGGGGGCAAGGGAGGTGAACTGAGATTGTGAGTCTCTTTTGCATACCAGTTTATGGGAGGGAAGTGTCAAAGAGGACAGTTGCCCCGGGGCCTGGCAATTCAAGAGGGCCTAGGGTTCCTGGCTACCACTACTACAGAAGCAGCAGTGGCCAAACCACTGGGCCCTTTAAATTACCACTGAAGCACCACATGCCACATTCTAGACAGCTCTCAGAGCTGCGTGGGAGAGGCAGTGACATGGTGCACTCTGCGCTGTGCTGAGGGCTGGCTGCTCCAGCATCACCCCTTGTGCCCCAGGTTCCACTCCTTGGAGAGCACAGAGAGTCCTCTCCCGACTTTGTCCAGGGACCTGGCAAGTCTGTCAGCCCCCCAACCTTGTACAGTTACCTAGGTTCTCTTTGCTCCCCCCCACCAATTATTTTTAACACGAGAAGGGAAAATGTGAGTCAAGATACAAGGAAAACTATTAATGCAGTATAATATTCATCCTTCCCTCCCCGCCAAGTGAAACAAGACATAAATAAGGGATGTATCGTTATTTGTCAGGATAATGCCAGAGGAAAGCAATGTATCTTAGATTGGAAAAGGAAACTGACAATGAACATGAACGTATGCATCCTGCTTAGCACCAACAAGGACAACACAAATATTCACATCTTGAAGATAGGGAATTCAATAATCAAAAATAGTTTATTTGTTAGAGCTGCACTCTGCAAAATGCTCATCAGGAGACAAAGAAAATAGCAAGGAACATATCAAAGATTTGTACATGTTATATTTTAAAAAGTGAAAGCACATTCATTTGTAATCTTTGAAGGGAAGCTATATAGATCACTGCCAGTAGACAATGAAGTTATGAAATAAATTATATATATACACACACACCCTTCTCATAGAATATTGGAAGGTGAAATCAGTAATTTAGGATAAAAAACATTAAAAGAATTGTTGCAATTATCCTAAAACAAAGTGTTACCAATCCAAGAAACTAAACTTAAAAGAAAGATAATGGAAAGACAGCTAGAGCACTCAAACAACCTTAGCGCTGCCCTATGATTATCATTAAAGTATTATAGTGTTTGTGGTCCCATAATAGATTAAACTGATTTTTTAGGCTACATTATTTTTTCTCTTTTAACTCCCCTCCTCATTGCATCATTAACAGATTACTGGCTTTGCATCACTGAGTAGCACAAAACAACTCGAACGTATGTCGCGGTTCTTCCCCCTACCTGCCGCATCCTGTCCTCCAAATTCTACCTCTTGTACATCCCTATAATACCATGAACAATCCTTGCAACCTCTACTTTCTTCTGTCCTCTGCATAACTCTGCATATACCTATTGACGTTTTCCCCTCCAGCCTGTCCTCCCCACATTATCCAGCACATTTTCCCTTCTCTCTTGTCCCTTCCTATACCTACTCTCCATTTCGTCTTCTTATCCTCTCCATTGAATTGATCTGAAGCAATGAATTGCTTTTGAAAATAGATGTTTAGACATTATTTTTCATCACTGAAAGTTTATCTGCCAGTAAAGTATGAAAAAACTTTGTTTGATAAACTCCTGAAGAATTACCTCTTTCAAAGTAGCTGCCTTTTCCCATTATTTTCTCATTATTCTCATTGGATCTGAGCCACAGAGTAAATAATTAGGGAATTAATCTGCAAACATCTGGAAGATAATAAAGTGACAGGTAACAGCCAGCATGGATTTGTAAAGGACAAACCATGTCAAACCAATCTGATAGCTTTCTTTAATAGGATAACAAGTCTTGTGGATAAGGAAGAAGTGGTGGACGTGGTATACCTAGACTTTAGTAAAACATTTCACATGGTCTTACTTGACCTTCTTATCAATAAACTAGGGAAATACAACCTAGATGGGACTTCTATAGGGTGGGTGCATAACTGGCTGGATAACCATTCTCAGAGAGCAGTTATTAATTGTTCACAATCATGTTCCACAGGGGTCAGTTTTGGGACCGGTTCTCTTCAATATCTTTATCAACAATTTAGATATTGGCATAGAGAATACGCTTATTAAGTTTGCTGATGATACCAGTCTGGGAGGGGTTGGAACTGCTTAGGAGGATACAGTCATAATTCCAAATGATCTGGACAAACTGGAGAAATGGTCTGAGGTAAATAGGATGACGTTTAATAAGAACAAATGCAAAATACTCCACTTAAGAAGGAACAATGTATTTCACACATACAGAATGGGAAGCGACTGTCTAAGAAGGAGCACTGCAGAAAGAGATCTAGAGTCACAGTGGACCACAAGATAAATATGAGTCAACAGTGTGACAGTGTTGCAAAAAAAGCAAACATGATTCTGGGATGCATTAACAGGAGGGTTGTGACCAAGACAAGAGAAATGATTTTCCTTTGCTCTACTCTGCACTGATTAGGCCTCAATTGGAGTATTGAGTCCAGTTCTGGACACCACATTTCAAAAAAGACGATGAAATTGGAGAATGGGGATTTAGGTGACTAGTCAACTAGTCGACTACCCAGTAAGCCTAGGCTTATCGAGTAGTCAAGTCACTACTCAACTAGTCACTTCTCCCCCACCCTCTTGCTACCTCTGTATTAGAGGCACCAAGGTGGGGGGAGCAGGAGCCAGTGCTGGGAGGAGCCAGCTTAAAAGCCGTTTTCCCCAGCACCATCTCCGCAGGGGAGCAGGGGAAGCAGAGGTGCAGCAGGGAACCTGCAATAGCAGAGACCCGACTGCTGCACCTCTCCCTTTGAAATGTATAAGAGTCATCTGCAGCTCTTGTACATTTCAAAGGAAGAGGCAAAGCAGGGAACCCAGGTGAATGGGGACTGAAGCAGCCCCTGCTCATGCAGGGACCCAACTGTTGTGCTTCTCCCTTTGAAATATACAAGAACCGTCTGCAGCTCTTGTACATTTCAAAGGAAGAAGCACAGCAGGGAACTCAAAGGAAGAGGAACAGTGGGCAGCTCTTGTACATTTCAAAGGGAGAGGCGCAAAAGTCAGGTCTCCGCTTGCATAACAAAAGGGTGCTACAAGGAGTAGAGAGACAAATTGTTTGTATAGACCCCTGATAATAGGACAAGCAGCAATGGGCTTAAATTGCAACAGGGAAGTTTTAGGTTGGACATTAGGAAAAACTTCCCAATTATCAGGCTGATTAAACACTGGAATAAATTGCCTAGAGAGGTTGTGGAATCTCCATCGCTGGAGATATTTAAGAGCAGGTTAGACAGACACCTGTCAGGGATGGTGCTTGGTCCTGCCACGAGGGCAGCGGACTGGAATTGATGGACCTCTTGAGGTCCCTTCCAGTCCTCGTATTCTATGATTCTATGATTCTATGAACATCCACAAGAGCAGCTTATGGCTTCACTCTAACTTAGACCAATGGGAGATAGATGTCCTTCTCAAAGTGGATATCTAACCCCAGGTAAGTTGTGACCTCAGTCCCACTCAGAGCAAAGGGAGATGGCAGCCATTTTGAAAGGGAACAGTTCTATGTGCAATTCTTTGAAGTAGGTGAAGCTTGCAGTTATGAAGAATGTGTCAGAAATGGCCACTAATCCCAAAACTTGTGTTCAAATGGAGCATATGCACAAGATTTTAGTAAGTTTTACATTTCAGAAAATTCTGAAGCTGTTGTGTTGTGTCACTATTAAGCTCATTCAGGACAAAACCTGATACTGGCTGCTAAATTTTTTAAATGGTCATATATTGTGACAGGGCAGGTTAGAGGGCTAGATGAGAGAGAGGGTTACCTCAGAGCAGCCAGGAGCAGCTAACCTGAGGCTATTCAGGGCAGAATGGAGCAGAGTTGCTATAAATAAATTAAGGGCCAGATGATGTGACTTCAAGTTGCCAGAGGGCTTTTCAAAAAGCCTTCCCAGCTCAGGGGTGGCGGAAGAGAGTGGAAGAGGAGTTTGGTGAGTGGAGGTGGAGAGGAACTTGTAACAGATAAGGAGAGTCAGAGAAGCTGTGAAAGGAAACATCAGCATTGCCAGAGACCACAGAGAAAGGTGAGGAGCTCGGAAGACTGCTCATCCAGCCCTGACTGGCCAACGGGCATATGTCCCACACCCTGTTAGCAGGAGAACCAAAACCGAACCTCGGCATGGGCAGGCGGGGCCTGGTCTGCAAGACCTAGACTTCAGGATAGTGGACTGTCCAGGACTGACCCTGCCACAATATTTAATTAATTTTGACTTCTTAACTAATTAACAGATGTACTTGTAATTTCAAAGGAAAAACAATTCTGTACTACGAGAGTAAGTGTGATTCTATTTTAGGAAAGATACATTGTATTCTTCAGGTGGCCCCTGACTGACATTTCTGAGGGTTGCTGGCCCCCGACCCAATGAAGGTTCCTTACCCCTGCTTTAGGGCTAACCCACTCTAAGTATTGAGGATCTCGTAGTTATGTATAGTAAACTTTGACCTTAGAGTCCAAGCAGCAAAGAGAGACCCTTCCTTCTTGTTGGTCATTTTTATCTGAGCAAGCCCAGCTGGTGAGAGGAAACCACTTGCATGACTCTTCTTCATGGAGAGAAAGGCAAAACAATAAAAAACACCTTTTGTCCTCATTATCATCCTACAATTGTTCATCTGGAGCTGAGGGACCTTGCCTCTTAGACTACATGTAATACCTTCTGTTGCAGATCAGCAGTTCACACTAGTTATTGTGTCTCTCCTACCTGGTGATTTATATAATCACAGAGGCTTACAATATAATCACACAAATTATAGTATGAGTTACAGGTACTATAATTGAGATTATTGCATGCAACAATTCACAAGCATTCAATAATGTCTAATCACTAAATAGATGGAAGCAGGGTCTGAGTCAGTCCTTCCATTGCAGCCAGTTGGAATGGGAAAGAAATCCTGGTTGTGGTTATGTAAATATAATTCAGTCAGTGCTATAGGCCTGGCTGATAGATATTCAGTTGTTAGAATGGTATTTTGCCTAATGTAACTCATTTTGCTGTTGTGGGGAGACACAAACCATGTTAACCCTAAATGTGGGAATTGTAAAATATGACCACCAATGTTTGCACTCATTGGGAATGTGGAAAAGAAGACTGTGTTTAACTCAGGTTAAAGGAGAGACACCGTCGTCGTTAAGAATCTCAGATAGACAAGGCTGTCTCTCTTCCAGACTCTGTAAAGTCAACTGGGGGGAAGGGCAGAGCCCTGAGCCAGTAGGCTACATGCCCTCCAGGTGTGAACTGTAAGACTGGTTCAACCTGTTTCTCTCCCCTCCCCCACTCCCTGTTCTAATGATAGAACTAAAACAGACTCCATAACGGATCTCTTTATTATTTATGCCAGTGGATGCTGAAATCTTTTGGCTAGCCTGTGCCACAGGCCAAGAGCTGAAAAACTGACATCACAGTGAGCTGAAATCACTAGGCCTGTGTCTACATTGGAATGATTTTGTGCAAAAACGCCCGCTTTGCGCAAAAACATGCTGCCTGTCTACACTGGCGGGGAGTTCTTGCACAAGAACACTGATGTTCTAATGTGTGAAATCAGTGCTTCTTGCGGAAGAACTATGATGCTCCCGCTCAGGAATAAGCCCTCTTGCACAACTGTTCTTGTGGCAAGTGGCCAGCCAGCGGCTGGAAAAGTGGCGCCAGAAAGCAGCAACAGTGGAGTGACCAGTGGAGTGGGTGAGATGCCTCCTTCCCCCATCCCCTCAGGATGGGAGGTGAACCCTGCAGATCACCTCTTAACTCTGATCAAGGGTAACGACTGTGAGTGGGGTGCAGAGAAAGGTTGGGCATATGAAGGGGACATTTACATTGCCGGTCTTAAGAGCCTGAGAGGAAAAAGACACTGCCCAACCTACTGGAGCAGGGATGTTTACTCCTGGTTTGGTCATGAACTCTGTGTGTGGTGTTTTCCCAAGTTAATGCCATGTTACTTCCCTCCCTCTTTTGTTAAATGTTTCTTTTCTATGCTCAGACTCTGTGCTTGCGGGTGGAGAAGCATTGCCTCCTAGAGGAGCACAGGGGTATGTGTGAATTTCCCAGGTTACCGGGTGGTGGCTCGAGCCAGTTCCATGATAGATGGATGAAAAGGAACCCCTAGATACTTAACCCGGCTCTGGCTGCTGCTGGCACTACCTGGCAGAAGGGTTACATATAGTTTTATAATTTTAGTATTGTTTTAACACTACTAACACACACACACAGGTGAATCAGACTGATTCTGGCTATGCATTTGTCAGGGTCCCTGAAGCATGTGGACCTTAGCAAGAGCTGGCACAAAGTCCTCAAGTGTTATATATGCAATCAGAAGAAAAGAAAGTTATATATCATCCAAGTAGCATGTTTGTTTGTTTTCCTGTACGCCATTCCATATCCTCAGAATAAACTAGGAGAACCAGCTCTGGAAAACATTGAGACTATGGTGATGTGTCCTGTAAAAGGGTATGTCTACACTGCCACCCTAATTCAAACTAGGGTGGCTAATGTAGGCATTCGAATTTGCAAATGAAGCCCAGGATTTAAATATCCCAGGCTTTATTTACATGTTCCCAGGCACCACCATTTTTAAATGCTCCGTAGTTCGAACTCCCTGCCCATGGCTACACGCGGCACGGACTACGTAGTTCGAATTATAGCTCCTAATTCGAACTACTGTTACTCCTCATTGCAGGAGGAGTAATGGTAGTTCGAATTAGGAGCTTTAATTCGAACTACCTAGTCCATGCCACGTGTAGCCATGGGCAGGGAGTTCGAACTACAGGGCATTTAAAAATGGCGGCGCCCGGGAACATGCAAATAAAGCCCGGGATATTTAAATCCCAGGCTTCATTTGCAAGTTCGAATGCCTACATTAGCCACCCTAGTTCGAACTAGGGTGGCAGTGTAGCCATACCCAAACTGAGAGTTATTTCTCTATATATATTTTAGCTTGTGTCTGTCTGTAAGTCCCTCTGTCTGTGCATCTGTTTTTCCAAGTGTTCAAGAGCTCTTCCAGAGCCATAAGAGCTAGGACCACCAAATTTAGTATGTAGCTTCCTCTGACCCTATCTTAAACCAAAGTCAGAGTTTGGTTGTGACTGGAAAATGGGAAGTGCCAGGAATGGCACTATTTCCCATAAAATAGAGAGGGAAGGGGCCAAGGAGAGGAGAAATGTGAAAGGGAGAGGCACAGAGAGGGGATGGAAGCAATACAGGGGGCACGTCAACATTAAGAGGTAAAATCAAATCTAATATGGTCAATTTCTTACCATCCAATTTTGCGAAGTCGAAGGTGCATGTCCTCTCCGTGGGGAGGAATCAAATGTAGTCAGAAGAAGCGCATCCCCATTAGGGAGCCTACCATCAACTCAGAGAGCGAGGCAACATGGGCAGCTTTGCATTCTAGGCTATGCTCACAGTACCCACTGGGTCCAAAACTCTGCAGTGGGTGGTTAGAGGGGCTCATGTTTCCAGTGTCCCAAAGGCACTTGTTCAGTCCCCCACCTGCTGCGTGAGATTAAGGGCAAGCCGTGTGCTTGCACCTTGCAGTGCTAGATCACCTGTGCAGATGCCATAGCCGCATGAGCATGGAACCCACTTTGCAGCAAGCCATTGTGAAGGTAACGTGTTGTGGAGTGCCTAATGGTGCACTACTTGGCAAGCATGCACATATTGCTCCCCCAGGAAGAAGACAAGTATGAAGCTCAGCATGGCATGGAGGCCCTTCTCATGCAAGGCCTGGTGCTGATGCTGGCCCTCCCGTGGCGAGCCTGCAGGCTGTGTGTGTGGGGAAAGCCCCCAGAGCCTTGTTCCCCCCCACCTAATGGCCTGCAGGACAGGGAAGCGCTGGAAGAGGACGGTGCTGGAGGGGAAGCAGCTGGAGGGGGGAAGCCCCCAAAGCCTGCTGTCTCCCCCCCCCCCCCCCCGATAGCCTGCAGGCTGTGTGGAGCGTAAGCTGATTTACAAACATCTAATTACTTAAGCCTCAACACAAGGAAGCTCCGAAATACATGGAGAAAGTCATGTCTAATGAATCTCATCTCTGTGCTGAAGTCAAGCAAAAGGCCTACCCACTGCTGAAGTCTTCAAAGCAGGATTTAAAAGGGATTCAAGTGGTGTTTATGCTCACTGCACAGTGATGAATTTTACCCAACTTCTAGCAGAGCCAGGAATAGAGCATAGAATTTCTGAATCCCAGACACACATTTTCCTTTACAGCTATTGCTTATTTTTATGATCATGAATGGCTAGATTAATTTGATTTGTATTCCTATAAAATAATATTACCATGAGCTGAGGATGAACATTTTCCTTCACTGAAAAGTTAGCAAAGTTAGAGTATGAAAAATGCAGGCTTCCAGAGAAGTCATTGTATACCTGTCTGACGCAACCATATTTTTGAGGTTAAATGATGTAAAGCTAAAAAAGTAAAACAAAGGTAAATAGCAAGTGAAGAGTTCTCATTCATATTCACAAGTTATAACCATCAGCTTTGAGAACAACATATTTCACAGCTTATGAACTTGTAACAGTAATAAATTACCACATTAAAAGAGGATTAAGAATACTCCTGGGCACCCATAACCTTTGAAAAATGTTTGCTTTATTTATGTCACAATTAGGAAAAACCTTAATTGTTTTCTAAAGGTTTTTAAGTATATGAATCCATTAGAATCCATCCTCAATTCAATAATTTTATATTGCCTATGACATTAATTATTATTTATTGGAAATGCATCTTATGACACAAAGAATTATTATTTGCATGACTCCCAATCAAGATCTGAGCCACTTGGTGCTGGGTGCTATGCAAACACTAAAGCAAACATAATCTTTGCTCCAGGGAACTGAACATTGAGCAATCCATCTTTTCTGTGAGTTTACTTAACCCATTGTTGGCAGCTTCAGCAGAAAGAGTAAGAATAAGAATTTAATAGGTAAAGAGACTCTCTTCTAAGGCAGTCCTGTTAGGTTAGATTTAAGGAGTACTGGTGGGGAGTAAATGTGGGGGAAGTTTGTACAGCTGCTCTATCTAGTCTGTGGATATGTAAAACACTTCAGTCTGCAGGGCTGTCAGTCCAGCAGCTTTCCCCAGCCTTACCTTCACTTTAAAAAAGTTTTTTAAAAATCAGTTATATTTAGGAATGTTAAATTGCATTGGAAATGTTTGTGACAGTTGTATTTATTTTAGTCAATTCATTAGGGTTAGTACTAGTGTAATAAATACAAAATTAATACCAAGATTTTTTTAAAAATAACATTAAAATAACATTGGAAATTGGTCTTAATCTGGTAAAAGGCAGGAATCTAAGGGTACGTCTACACAGCAGTGTAATTTTGGAATAATTGACATTTTTCTGAAATAACATAGTCCACATCTACACTACTGGTAGTTATTTCGACATAATGTCAAAATAATGTCGAGCTGGAGGACTTCTTACTCCGACTCCTGTAACCCTCATTGTACGAGGGGTAAGGGAAGTTGGAGGAAAAGGGCTCTTCCTCGGACTTCCTGCTGTGTAGACAGTGCCAGGAGCCAAAATAAGCTATTTCAACTTCATCTATGCAATTGACGTAGTTGAAGTTGTGTTGCTTATTTTGGCTTTAGCCTTGCTGTGTAGATGTGCCCTGAGAGTTAAGATCACAATTGGTCGTTAATTCAATTGTGGCTGGAGTTTCTAGGCAAGGATGGAACAGGTGCTGGACAGCCTATAACTTTGTATATACAGGAAGTCTCCGGGTTACATCAATCCGACTTACGTCGGATCCCTAGTTACAAACAAGGGGGGGCGCAGCTAGTGCAGGGTGCCTCCCCCACTGTTGCTACCTCCGGCGGCGCGGGGGGCGCTTCCCCCCAGCAGACCAGGGAGACGCGGAGCGGCTTTTCTCGACACGGAGGACGCAGGTCTGCTGGGGGGACAAGACACCAGCCAAAAGGGGGCACTCCAGAGCAGAAAAATTAATTTCCTAGGGAACAGCAGGAGCAGCAGGCAGTGAGACCCATTGTGTTACAGTCCCCACCATGGGAGCAACAGCTCTTTCCCTCTTCAGCACTAGAGCTGCAAGTATCTTGTTAGCGTCACGTGAAATTAACAAGTCCCTTCCAGCCTGGCAGAGGTGAAGCTGAAAAATTACCCAGTGGTGTGGGTGGGCAAGAATGGGGAGGAGCAGGACAGAAGGGAAGAGGGGATAAGCCCCAACCCCACACCCTGGCTGGAGCGGAGCAGGGTAAGCCCCGAGGGGATGAGTCTGGTTGCAAAGTGGGTGAGTGGACAATGAGGATCCACCTGTGGCTAAAATCCTGTTCCCAACACAGAATTTTTCTTTAAAATTAATCCTGTGGATAAATTCACACACACACTTCACAGGAAGGGATTTCCATTTTCTGCTCAGCAGAATACAACAGCAGCTTTGATTGTATCAATATTTCACTGTGCTCTCCAATGACTATTGATAACACTTAATACCCATTTCACTGAACCATCTTAAGCAAATTCTATTTGGAACAGTAATATGCATTGAATAAACTTTTTTTAGTTATAAAAAACAAAGATTCTGACTATTAAATGAACAACTGGGATCTTTCAGGTACCCCAAAAGGAAGATTTGGATATAGTATGAAACACTGAAACTTATGATCAATTTTTAATTAAAATATCAACCAAAAAAACCTTCATATCAAAACAGTATGTGTTTTTCTTAGAATAAGGAAGTTGTATGAGAATCAGGGTCTTTTCCACCTAACTCCAGCTCCTCCCCCCCCAAAATATGTACCAGTTCCGACTTACATACAAATTCAACTTAAGAACAAACCTGCAGTCCCTATCTTGTACGTAACCCGGGGACTGCCTGTAGTACTACATATATTAGAGGAGAGGAAGCATGGTTTCAGAGTTAAGCATGAAATTTGCAGTCAGGAGGTTTGGGGTTTATACCGGGCTTAGACTGAGACTTGCTGCATGACTTCTGGCAAGTTATCAACCATCTTTGTCATCTGTTTCCCCGTTTCTGAAATGGGGACAATGTTAGCCTACCTCACAGAGCTGTCACAAGGCTTAATGCATGGATGCATGCAAAATGCAGAGTGGTGCGTATGCTACAGTGAATTTGGGTGACCGCTCCAGGCCCCTTGCTTTGGGGGCCCCCACAGGCTGGCACGAATTGGCCAGTGCCATCAGTCCCAGAAGTGACAGATTCGTCACTTACGCACTGAAGTCTGCAACCCCCCTACCTCCCAAGGGCCATTCCTGGTAAAATGCATTGAGATTTGGGATGAAAGGTGCAACAAAAGAGCAAAATATTAGTATTACCATTGTGTAAACTAAACTATCTGTGCCCAATCATAGATATATGGCAGAAACTACTTACCCCTGGTGGTACTGGAGGGAAACAATGTGGAGGGAGGACACATGATTGCCTCACATGTTGCCTTTGGGAGGAACTTCTAGACTATTTCACCTCAGCTTGTTGTGCACTAAATCTCCATATAGACAAGACCCTAGAGTTAACTCCGAATTTCCTGGCTTTCCCCCATTTCCCCTTCTTTACTATTTTAAGCCAGGCTCTTAATATTATTGTAATTCTTTTCTTAGGAAGTTCTTCCCAACAGATCCTGTATACTCACATTTACAATGTTTCCATTCATGATACTCCACTCAGAACTCCTCTATAACAAGCCCCCCCCTTTTTTAATTTAGATTAGAGGAATGGACAAGACACAATTTGGAGCCAGTCAGAGCTGATCTATAATCAGTCAGAAGGATTAATGTTGGACGACACTTTTCAAAAGCTTTTGCTCTTAATTGGAGTGCATTTTGGTTGTTTTTTTTAAACTATAATATTATTACATCAAAAGTACATCCACAGCTACGTCTATACTGCATCCTAAACTCGAAATTAAGATACACAATTTGGGCTATGCAAATTGCATCTCTTATTTCGATTTTATTTTGAAATAGGCTATTTCAAAATTGGGCATGTCTACACGGTGCCAAATTTCGAAGCACTATTTTTAGCCATCCCTTATTCTTCATGCAATGAGGTTTATAGGGATGGTGAAATAATGCGCCTGTTATTTTGAAAAATATTTTGAAATAATGGGCACATTCCTTGAAATAACGGACACCTCTGGTATCCCAAAATAGCCTTGCAGTGTAGACATACCCTAAGCTAAATTATATTGCTTTTAATTCAACAAGTTTTTAATTTGATTAGTTTGATCAACTCATTAATTTACAAATTCTCCATGTTCATTATTTTTTATTTGGAAAGTACATCCACACACCACATAGCCCAATACACTGAAACCAAAATATCACTGATTCAGCCAAAGGGGACTGATCCGCCACTGACTTCAATTGAACAGAACAGAGCCTTGCATCTTCGCCAAATTTAAAGTAGCTTGACAGATTAAATGCTTTCTTCTTAATTCAGATCTGAATCTTTTACTGATGAATACGAAAAATGCTGTTATCACAGTGCTAAATCCTGGTGACAAGAAAGATGAATCAAGTATGAGAATTTATTCAGCATTGCTAATTGAACTCATTCCTGGAGGCCTGGGAAGCACTAAACCATTAGAGTGGAACAGTGAAAATTAGTGATTTGAATAGAAGAATCATGAACTTTGGAAAAGAAAACATTACCCATCAGGGCACTCTCAGAATGACTCCTTACAGAAACTAAATAAGATTAATGAAGGTGAAGTCAAGACAAACAACAGCTTGTAAAGGCCCCTCTGTGCCTTGTTTTCTAGAGTATAAAAAGAAAAAAAATGGAAAAGAGTACTCACAGAAAAATGAACTTACCTTTATCTATCCATTCAATAAATAACACACTCTCTCCAAAAAAACTCAGAAATTCCTCAACACTACGTCTACACTACGGGTTCTGACAGAAGAGACAATGCAAATGAAGCTCTGATTAGCATTTTCTTGTGCTGCATTTCCCGGAGAGGCATAGGGATCTTGCTCAAAAAGGGGGTTTTGCGCAAAACAGAAAAGTCCACACTGCTTGGTTTTGCACAAAAACCCCTTGCACAAAAACAGATCGGAAGAGATTATGCAAATGAAGTGTGAGAAAATGCTAATCAGCCCTTCATTTGCATTGTCTCTTCTGGCAAAACCCATAGTGTAGACATAGCCCAAATATTTAACACAAACTGAAAATTTTGCACCTCCAATCCACTGTAGGTCCCCCTTGCAGAAAGCATAAATATTTAGATAAATCCATAATAATTAATAAATGCATGACTACACCCATAAATTAGATACAGAAGTGCAGTAATTTTGGACTCACAATTTTGTGTCGGCAGCCAATCATATGTGCAAAACTGCAAATGCAAAATCAGAGGCCAGGCTGTGGCCATTTTAAAAATATGAGCCACACACAATGTAATGGTAAAATGGAGTCTGGCATATACTTTAGAAAGGGTTTTATAGAAGGAACCAAGAACGGGGAATGTCAGCAGAGTTCTACCCATAATAACCAAGGTGACCGATGAGAAACATTAACAGATAACTGTGCAACAGCTTCCCTTTATAAACATGAATATTCTAAAAGCAATCACAATAATCAGAAAAGTACAACGCTCTACCCCAATAAATTGATGCAGCGAGTCAATAGAAAATTTTAAAAATGGTAGCATCAGCAAGGTTTCTTCCTCAGCACCATCTCCTTATATATTTTTAGAGTATAGTTTGTGCCTGTTTGTGTGTGTCTCTGTGAGTCTGTTTGTTCAAGACCTCCTCCTAAACAGTAAATTTGGTATGCAACTTCCTCTTCTCCTAACTTAAAGCTGTTCGGAGGGACATGATATGAGAGTGGCCATGGAGGGGCAGCGAGACTGCAGGGGAGAGCTATCCTGCAGTGTGTCCCCTGGGGGTACCCTTATCACCACGGAAGTGGCCAATAAGTCTGGGGCTCTCCTATCTTGCCTGCCAGCACATTGAGGATTCCCGCTTCATCTCAACACACATTAAAAGCTGTTCTAGGCCCCACGTGCTGCGTAGGCACAGAGCATGCCACACATCACACTCAATTGCCTCAACCTGCTTGTAGTAAGAAAAAAATGGTGAACTCACTAGACGTGTCTTCCTAGGGATCAGTGCCTGACTGTGAGAAGTCCTGGGAGGAGGGGATTGTCTTTAAGGTTATAAAAAGTTTTGGCTCTTGTTGCTCACCGACTGAAGGAGTGTCTTGGCAATGAAAACATACCCAGAGAGACTACATAACTTGCCCAAAGTCCTACCAGTCATGTGGCAGAGCAGGGAACTCAAACCAGGTTTCCCATGTCCCAGGATAGTACCCCAACTATTAGACCATTCTTCCACTCATTTGCTACTTATCAAATACTCCTATAGCACAATGAAAAATATCATGAATCCATCAACCATATTTCAGAATTGCCATCCAGTCTGAATACACAATACAACAGCCGCCAATTTCAGGCCATGTCCTAAATAATGGCCTTTTTCCCACAGCACTAAATCACATGTCTGACCAGAATGAATCCCAGTATGACTAATGCCAATTGGTGAACACATCATTCTCTGAGGGTATGTCTACACTACCACCCTAGTTCGAACTAGGGTGGTTAATGTAGTCATTCGAAGTTGCAAATGAAGCCCGGGATTTAAATATCCCAGGCTTCATTTGCATCTTGCCGGGCACCGCCATTTTTAAATCCCCGTTAGTGCGGACTCCGTGCCCGCGGCTACATGCGGCACGGAGTAGGTAGTTTGAATTAGGTTTTCTAATTCGAACTACCGGTACACCTTGTTCCACGAGGAGTAACTGTAGTTCAAATTAGAAAGCCTAATTCGAACCACCTACTCCGTGCTGCGTGTAGTCCGAACTAACAGGGATTTAAAAATGGCGGCGCCCGGCAAGATGCAAATGAAGCCTGGGATATTTAAATCCCGGGTTTCATTTGCAACTTCGAATGACTACATTAACCACCCTAGTTTGAACTAGGGTGGTAGTGTAGACATACCCTTAGCCAAATCCCTCATCTCTGTTACCTTATTACACAGCCAAACCAGGGTCTGATGCAGCTGATGACATCCTTCCAAGGACTCAAGAGTCTTCAGTGGCTGAGAAATAATGAGACGGCACCTCCAACTTTTGGAGCCAGTTTCAAGTACAGGTTGAACCTCCCTGCTCTGGTACGCTTGGGACCTGAGTGGTCCCAAACCACGGAGTTTGCCAGGCCAGGATAGATCAAGGCTCTCTTCCTGCCCTGCTCCTTGCCACTAGCCCAGCTGCCTCTGTCCCTGCTGGGGCTGCGCTCCTCACCACCAGGGGCATCAGTCTGGTTGCTGTCTCAAACTCCAGCCCTGCTGCCTCCGGCCAGGCGGGGGCTCCACTTCCTGCTGTGCTGGGCCAGGTGGGGCTGCATTCCCTGTGGTATCAGCCCCACTCCTTTCAGCCTGGGTGGGGCTACGCTTCCCGCTGTGCCTGCCCAGAGGGGGCTGTGCTCCTGGCCCCTGACGGCCACTGTGCTCCTGGGTGCCAGGCCTGCTGCCTTTGTCCCGGACAGAGGTGCACTCCTGAGCAGGGCTGCACTCTCTGCAGCCAGCCCTTACTGGGGCTGTGCTCCCCACCATGCCAGCTTTGCTGCTGCTGGGTTTGTGCTCCCCACTGCCAGCCAGCCCCTGAACCTGGCCAGCCGAGGCTCTCTGGTCTAGCAATATCCATGGTCCTGCTGGATCACAAATGTTGCCAGACCAGAGAGTCCCAGATTTTAGAGGTTTAACCTGTAGCAACCAATGCAAATGCCTAAAACAATTAGTCTGCACTGTGGTGAAATAAATTAATATACAAACCTAGAAATTCAGTATATGGACACATCTCATCTCTTTAAGGACAAAACTATTATTCTGAATCTCCTGGCTTATAAACCAACGAGGCTTTCATTAACCGCAAAAGATATCCCCAACACAAAGCTGCTATTTAGAAAGGGAACCACTTTGTTTATCAAGAGGACTTGGCTGTTAGGCTTAAGAAATGCACAGACTCATCAACCCACCATATAAAACCCACCTGACACAAATATTGTGACAATGAAATCCTGTACTAGTCAGTTATCTGCTCCAGTGAGGTACTGCAGAGATCCTCTCCCTGTGTAGACCAAGCTCTGAATTCAGCAGCAAAACACCAAAGCATGATCTCCATTAGCCTTCACCTGAGACTTACAAAACTAACACACACTGCAGCATAATTGACTGCTTTTAGTCTAAACCCATCAAATAATTGACCACGCACAGTCATTTAATTGCTCTTTAACCAGATGGTTTTCTCTGTGAATTGGAAATGTGGGAGAACTGAACATAAAAGCACCAACTATACCACTGGGGCTGCCAGTGCAAATTGCAGCTAAAAGCTTAGACAACTGGAGACAATAAAAATGGCTACTTCCATTAAAACTATTTTTAAAGGCTGAGATAGTTTAGTTAGTGAGTCTCCCTTTTTAATTCTGTAAATTTAGTCATTTTGTTTTAATATTCAAAGCTGCTTTTTAACTTACGTTACTTCCTCCCAACATTTGATTTCCAATCAGAAATGTTCATTTCCCAGAATACTAACTAACTACTGTGAGCATTAGATTCAAAAGGAGTCCACTCACTTAGGAGGGAGGATTTGAACTAACACAGAAGGATGCTCTGGTATTAATCCAAAATGATGGTGAGAATTCTTCCTGCCAGAGGTAAGGTACATTGGGACGCTAATATAGAGGTTATTGTAATTTGTATTACAGAAGCACCGAGACCAATGATGGGCAACCCAGGCTAATGAGTGGGCCACAAGAGTGACCCTCCTCCATGTCAGTGGGCTGTAAGATTGGTGTAACCAAGACAGTCTCCCAGGACGCAGTAGTTTTTCTAATTGCATCTCCATGCCTAGAATTTTCAGGGTGTGACAACTGAACCATAGCAGCTCCTTGATTGGATGTAGACAGAGAATAGGCTCTCACAATTGATATGTGCAATCAGCATGCACCTCACTTCATGGACTGAAACCAACGGAATCTGGCAAACCTGTGTGAGGGCAACAGTAAACAAAATACGTCACAGGACACACACAGAACCCTAATGGGCCACAGGTTGCCCACCATGACCAAGAGGATCCCCTTGAAATTGGACTGTATTGAACAAACATAAAGTGAGAGATAGTACTCAGCCTTAGAGGATACAATTTAATTGACTAAATATACAAAGATTGTAGGGGATCACATTAATAAAGAGTTGAAGTAACTTAGAATCATAGAACACTAGAGCTGGAAGAGACCTTGAGAGTTCATTGAGTCCAGTCCCTTGCCCTCACAGCACAGAGCAGTCCATCCCTAATAGATGTCTGTCCAACCTGCTCTTAAATATCTTCAGTGATGGAGACTCTACAGCCTCCCTAGGCAATTTATTCCAGTGTTTAACCACCCTGACAGGCAGGAATTTTTTCCTAATGTCCAACCTAAATCTCCTTTGTTGCAGTTTAAGCCCATTGCTTCTTGTCCTATCCTCAGAGGGCAAGGAGAACAGTTTTTCTCCCTCCTCCTTGTGACATACTTTTAGATACTTGAAAACCACTATCATGTTCCCTCTCAGTCTTCTCTTTTCTAAACTAAACAAGACCAATTCTTTCAGTCTTCCCTCATAGATCATGTTCTCTAGACCTTTGATCATTCTTGTTGCTCTTCTCTGGACCCTCTCAAATTTCTCCACATCTTTCTTGAAATGTGGTGCTTTATCAAATGCCTTACCGAAATGTCTAAGAAATATCTAAGTATACCACGTCCACCGCTTCTCCCTTATCCAGAATGCTTGGTTTGACATGATTTGTTCTTTACAAATCCATGCTGACTGTTACCAATCACCTTATTTTCTTCCAGATGTGTGCAGATGAATTTCTTAATTACCTGCTCCACTGTCTTCTCTGGCACAGAAGTTAAAGTGACTGGTCTGTAGTTTCCTTACTTACTCAAAATCAGTGACAGACATGGGAACAGAACCCAGGTGTCCTAACTCCAATCTAGCACTCTAACCACTGGAAAGAGGTGTTCTCATAGAGCAGTGCTTCGTGTACTACTGTGCCTGGCCTGTGACCACTGGATTTGAGAAAGATATTGAGTCTTTATTTTTGCACTGGTTTCATTGGAAAGATTACCATAATCCAAAAACATCCTGTGATAGTCCCAAGTACCTTGTCTTACTACAAGTAACTGCCAGTTTTTCACTGACCTGTCAGTGCTTTTGAAAAACAGAAAATACAGAAGTTTGTTTCTTTTGATTTTTCATTTTGTTTGTATTACAAAGCTAAGAGTATTTTAACATGGACATTAATTTAGATGCACACTGAAGGATTCCATGCAGGATTTTAGCTCTTGAAATTAAAAGCAGAAGTTACAGCTTTTTGAACTGTTGCACATATGTGGCTTCATGATGGCATTTGATAAGCAATATCACCACAATCCAGAATGTTCAATAATAAGATGAGAAGAAATGACAGCAATGACAAACACCTGGGCTCTTGAATTGTGAAAGCATGGTACTACAAAAAAACATGGATTTTACCTCAAGAAGTTACTCCAGAGTAACAGTAGAAAAAAGAGCTTAATCACTAAAATACACAAATTAATAATACACTTGACTAATTGAGCAGGTTCTTACCCATCTCTGAATTGCTCTACTATATGTCAGCTAAGAGCATTTCACATGTTGAAGACATATTGGAGTTTTTTTCAATGTTTGTGCACTTTTAAAGAAAATATTTCTTACCCAGAAGCACATGTCCATGTCCTTGAGAACAGCCGTGAGATAAATATAAAGTATCAATGTGCTCTTGGAATTAAACAATAATTCCCCCTGCTTGCTACGCTCACCACCCCCTCTCTTTGGGGGTAGGCAGCCCTGGCTCTCCCCCAGGCTGCCGTGGAGGGCTGTGGCAGCGCCAGGGCCAGTCTCTCCCCTAACCCCGGCTGCCAGGGAGGACTGGGGTGGAGGCTGCGCCAGCCCCAGTCTCTCAGTCTCAAAATAGTGTGTCCCCTCTATGAGGAAGCCTTGAAATTAGTCTGAGGCAGGCTGCATTAATGCGGATGCGCTACCTCGACACAGAGTCCCAGGAAGCACTGAGGAGTCATTAGTTCTAATTATTCTGGGAGTACCTATTTTAAAACTAGACAATTAGCCCATCATAAGACGGGATTTTCAGGTCTTTCCTCCACATCGGTCCTCTCCCCTGAGCCTCCGGTCTCTCACTCCATCTCTCTCTCTCTCTCTCTCTCTCTCTCTCTCTTTTTCCTCCTCCTACTGCCTCCCCCCCTCTCTCTTTCAGCTCTCCTCCGCCTCCTGCCTCTCTCTCTGTCTCTCTCTTTCTCTTCTCCTCCCCCTTCTGCCTCTCACTCGGGGGACCGCAGAGCCCAAACGGCTGTTTGGGCTCCACACTCCCCATGCTGCTTGGGGAGCACGGAGCCCACTTGCTCCCATGCGGTGGCCTGGCTGAGTGGCGCAGAAGTCAGCCGAGAGCCACGGCGGGAGGCAAAGGGGGGTGGGCGGTGATGTTCACGGCCAGGGGGCGGGGCCTGGAGCCGCTGTCATGCTGCACGTTACCACCCCGCCCCTCTTCCCCTCCCACCATGGTGCTCGGCTGACTTCTGCGCTGCTCAGCCAGGCCTCCACGGGGGAACAAGTGGAGCAAGCGGCCATTTGGGCCCCGCACTCCCCATGCAGCACAGGCTGCCCAGAGGAAACAGCCAGCATTTCAGGCAACAGCACCCCCCAGAGGGAACAGCCAGCATTTCAGTGTTACAGACTCACAGACATTAGGCTACTATATATATGATAGCGGCATCGGAGCGTCCACACGACCACTATTTTGAAATTGAGAAAAGCAGGAGTACTGATTTTGAAAGAAGCAGCCCTTATTTCAAAATAACAGGCTTGGTAGTGTGGATGTCCTACTTATGAATTTATCATACGTGGGATTATTTCAAAATAAAGTCCTAATGTAGATCAGGGCTTGGAGACAGCACACCTGACTAGATGAGTCTCCAGCTTGATTTGGCATGGTAACCCCTTATGTTTCTATGACATCACACTGAGAGCTCTTCCAAATCAATATTCACCTGTAAAACACTATTAGTAGTTTTTCTAGCAGTTTCATTTTCAAATTTAGTGCCAGACCTACCATTTTTAATGGGGAAGGTCATGACAGTGGAATACAACAATCTGACCTGTATGAAAAACACCACTGTACAGCAAGCATTTAACAAAGTTTCTGTAGACTTTACAATGACTTACAGGGAGGAGAAATGTTTCTACACTATGTGCAGCCTCTTCAAATGGAAACTGCCCTCTTTGTCACCTTATGGTTTGGGCTTCTCTTCTATGGAAAATATTTTAAATGAGGAACAACTTATCAATCAAACAAGGCTATAGGATTGATATACTTACAAACAAGAGGCCTCAAATTCTTTTGGCTAATTTAGATTTATTTGCTTTGAAGACCTGCCATTTATTTGACTCATTAACAAGAACTGCTATATAGGACAGTGCTGACCGCTAAGGGCAAAAAAATATTAAAATCCCATTCAGGTTCTTGTGGATTATTTGGAAGATTTGATGGTGTTCCTAAAAAATGACCTCATCATTTTGCTCTTGCTTTGAGGGGCACATAAAGCAAACTCCTTCAAATTGCAGATGTTTGCAAGGCTTCTCAAATGCACTGGAGAAACGAAAATGCACAATTTCTTAGCTCCCTGCTCCCTACCATCAGCAATATTTTCTTTAAGATCATTAACAACAGAGTAGTAAGTTTTATTCTCCTTTCAGTCTATTCAGACAAGACAGATTTTGTTTTAGGAAGAAGTTTCGTTTATAATGTACAGTGCCTATTGAAAGTTGTTTATATCTCCTCTCCTATGTAAGGTTTCCAGAGGCTTTGGGGTCATGAGATATATTTCTTAGCATGCTCATGTACGAGTGAGCTGCTTAAAATACTGTGCAAGTCCCTGTACCTACATAAAAACTGCAAGTTCCAAAGGAGCAAGGCTTGCATTCTTATGCTAGTTCCATATTAAACACTGGTGTTCTGTGCGTAAACTTCTTTTCAAACCTTTCTTTTTCTTGGGAGAGAAAACAGAGAACTAAAGATATAAAGAAATATTTAGATAGCATATGCTTTGACTGTAAGTCAGCCTAACTTTCATTTCCTAAGGAAGTATGAAGTGTATTTTTATGTGAAGTATCATAAAATAAAGGCTTTACCAAAAAGTGGTTCCCAAGGGAACTGAAAAAAACCAACAATTTCCTGAAAAACATTTACCAACTTTCAAACAATTCAAGAACTACAAGCATTTCATGCTTTATTCTGATGTACGTTTATATCAGAAGTAACGTAAGTCTTGTTATATGCAAAGGGAGGTTTGTTTTTTTTTAGCAATTATTACTTTTTACTAAGATCTGTAATAAATAGTAAAATAAAATCCTCCTCAGGTACCAGATAAGAAATTCAACTGAGGACCACATAACATGGTGAAATAATGCAGCAGAAATAAAGCGCAGGTAGTTAGATTACTCAAAAATTATGTAAGTAAAACACATTTTAAAAAATCACACAAAACTCTTCCAGCCAAGGGTTCATCCTATCCCAGTGGCCAGATGGTTGGAACTGTACTGAGTTTGCCAGATGTGGTATCTTAAGATTCAAACATCAGGTCATTCCTTGAAAGCAAAATTTCAATTTCAACACAGTCTCACATTCTTCTTCTTTCGAGGGCAAAACAGTAAAATTATGCAAATTCTGTCCATCTTCAGATAAAACTTTAAAACATCCCAAAATTGTTTTTGCTCTGCAGTGACACTAGAAAACCTATATTTTTCAAAATGGTAGTAGTTTACTCTCATGCCTTTCACTAAAAATTCCTTCCCTCGTTACTGTACAGTGTTTTGTTTGCCAGTTCTTCAGATGGCTGCCACTCTCTATACCAGAAATGTACTTACAAGTGCTCTGAAAACTCTGGACTCTGGTGTTACAGTGTGGATATATACTGCAGTGTGGATATAATTGACAGTGAAATTATTTTACAAAGAAATTGTCCTGTCAATCTAAGAGGTGGAAGGCTTCTAAAGAGACAGAGAAAGAATTTAAGACCAGGTAAAAAGTAAGACAAAAAAAAAACAATTAAAAGAAATTTTGCAGAATAAATGTGTGCTATACAGTACAAATTACACAAAATTAATTCTAAAGACTATTAATGAATGTAAATGTAATTATCTTCTTAGATTAGATACATATTTTAATTTACATAGCACCTAGTCTATATAATATAGTAGATTAAATAATAATATATACAATTAATATTATAGATAAATTACAACAGTGGATTACCACTTACAAAATACTAGCATGGTTTTTAGTGCAGTAGTTTAAAAAAAAAAGAAGCTGAACTAAACCTGATCTGCCCAAGACAAGGGTACACATTTCTGACAGATCCCTTAGTATAGGCAGTGGGAGTAAAACCTACCCTTATGATAATCACATCCTTATAGAAATTGAAAACGTATGTGAAAGTCATGGTGGTCCTGCAAAAATATAAACTCATAAACGATTTCTTGATTTAGTATCATCATTCATTTCTTCCATTTGAGAAATCAGAGTTTTAGCAGGACATACAAAGATTAATGGCTTTTTCATAAAAGGATATTTTATGAAACAGTGAAATGTGGCATATTTCTACCTGATAAATGCAGAGACCTGTAAACTTTGAACCTAAATTGGCCTTTGTTGCTTGTGACCCTGTTTAAGTGATTTATTTTCTTTTAACAACTGCAGTCTGCAGGAGGTTGAAAATACTGTGTAGATGTTCAATTCTGTTGAAAATGAAACAGCTTAAACTCAGAATGGCTAACATCAGAAGCTCTAGTATTGAGAAGTCATATTATTCTCCTTTCAGTATCCTTTTAAGAGCAATATTTATAGTTTGAGAAAATATGTAATTTAGAAAAGCAACCTGGCAGGCTGCCCCAGAGCAGTAGACTGGAAGTATAGCCTGCTGAGGAACGGGACAGGCAAGCGAAAGGAAACCAGGAAATCTGATGGAAACCTACCTGCTTTAGAAAGGAACTTTGCTGAGACTGAACCGTCGCTACAAAATATTTCCCTTTCTGTGAATTGGCAAATTCTGATGAAAACATGTTTTGTTGGAATTTTTCCAAACAGCTCTGACCAAAGTGTGCTATTTACATTAAACTTCCTTACACTAACATAATTCCTGTATGCTCTCTAGGCTTTCCTTCTGTTTATGCTCTATGGCAGTGGTCCCCAATCTTTAGAGGCTCCCAGGCACCTGGGAGCGGGTCCACTCATGTGCCGGGCGCCCGGGGGCGGGGCCACTCATGCTCCGGGCACCCGGGGGCGGGGCCGCGCCTCCAGGGGCATGCCAGGGGCAGGGATGCCCTTGCACCTGGCGTTGGCATGTGCCCAAGGGCCGGGGCTGGGGCCGGGGCCGCCCGAGCGCCTTGTGCTGTGGGCCCAGGGCCGGTGCCGCCGCCCAAGCCACGCGCCTGGGGCCAGCACCGCGCGCCCGCATGTGCACCAGGGCTGGGGCCGCCCGAGCGCCGAGTACCAGGCGCCGGTGCGTGTCGCGCGCCTGGGGCTGGCACCTCCAGTACGCCACACGCTGGGGGGCGGGGCCGGCCCAGGTTGTCGGCGGGCGCACACAAATGCCCCGGCAGGCGCCATGGCGCCCGCGGGCACCGCGTTGGAGACCACTGCTCTATGGAATCTAAAGAGTGGAGTCTAAAGAATAGAATCTAATTTACATGGAGCAGGAAGAACCTGTACATTTTGTAAATTGGAGCAGTTGAACACCTTTTAACTTACACATTGTTCTGTCGCAAAGATGCAGAGCTCAGCCCAAACATGGGAGACCAGAACTGCACACAGTATTCCAAATGGGGTCTCACCAGTGCCTTGTATAATGGCATTAACACCTCCTTATCCCTACTGGAAATACCTCGCCTAATACATCCCAAGACCGTATTAGCCTTTTTCATGGCCATGTCACAATGGCGGCTCAGTCATCCTATAATCAACCAGGACTCCGAGGTCCTTCTCCTCCTCCGTTACTTCCAACTGATGTGTCCCCATCTTATAACTAAAATTCTTGTTATTAATCTCTAAATGCATAACCTTACACTTCTCACTATTAAATTTCATCCTATTGCTATCACCCCAATTTACAAGATCATCCAGATCTTCCTGTATGATATCCTGATCCTTTTCTGAATTGGCAATAGCTCCCAACTTTGTGTCATCCGCAAATTTTATCAGGACACTTCCACTTTTGGTGCCAAGGTCAGCAATAAAAAGATTAAACAACATTGGCCCCAAAACTGATCCCTGAGGAACTCCGCTAGTAACCTTCCTCCAACCTGACAGTTCACCTTTCAGTATGACCCGCTGTAGTCTCCCCTTTAACTAATTGCTTATCCACCTCTCAACTTTCATATTAATCCCTATCTTTTCCAATTTAACCAATAATTCCCCATGTGGTACTGTATCAAATGCCTTACTAAAGTCGAGGTAGATTAGATCCACTGCATTTCCTTTATCTAAAAAATCTGTTACTTTCTCAAAAAAGGAGATCAGGTTGGTTTGGCACGATCTACCTTTTGTAAAACCATGTTGTAATTTGTCCCAATTGCCATTAGCCTCAATGTCTCTAACTACTTTCTCCTTCAAAATTTTTTCCAAGATCTTGCATACTACAGATGTCAAACTAACTATAGCTACCCGGGTCACTTTTTTCCCGTTCTTAAAAATAGGAACTATATTAGCAATTCTCCAATCAAATGGTATAACCCGTGAGTTTAGAGATTTATTAAAAATGTTTGCTAATGGACTTGCCATTTCATGTGCCGATTCCTTTAATATTCTTGGATGAAGATTATCTGGGCCCCCCTCCCCCGATTTACTCCCATTAAGCTGTTCAAGTTTGGCTTTTACCTCAGATTTGGTAATATCTACCTCCATATCCTTAGTCCCATTTGTTACGTTACCATTATCCCTAAGCTCTTCATTAGCCTCATTAAAGACTGAAGCAAAGTATTTGTTTAGATATTGGGCCATTCCTAGATTATCCTTAACCTCCACTCCATCCTTAGTAATTAGCAGTCCTACTTCTTCTTTTTTTGTTTTTTTCCTATTTATATGACTATAAAACCTTTTACTATTGGTTTTAATTCCCTTTGCAAGGTCCAACTCTACCTGACTTTTAGCCTCTCTCACTTTGTCCCTACATGCTCTAACCTCAATAAGGTAGCTTTCTTTACTGATTCCTCCCATCTTCCACTCCTTATATGCTTTCTGCTTTTTCTTAATCACCTCTCTGAGGGTATGTCTACACTACAACGTTAATTCGAACTAACTTAGTTCGAATTAGTCAATTCGAACTAAGCTAATTTGAACTAACAGATCCAGACTAAAAAACTAGTTCGAATTAGCGTTTTGCTAATTTGAACTAGCATGTCCACATTAAGTGGACCCTGAACCGGGGTTAAGGATGGCCGGAAGCAGTGCCGGCAGGGCATCAGAGGAGGACTTAGAGCATGGAGCTGCTGTCTCAGGCTAGCCAAGGGCTGTGCTTAAAGGGTCCCGACCCCCCACCCCGGACAGACAGTTCTCAGGGGTGCCCCGCTTGCAAAGCAGTCCTGGCTTGGATTGCCCGGACTACCCACACTGGGCACATCACACCACTCAGCCATCAGCCCAGCTGCACTAGCCACAGGCTGCCATCTGGGGAGAGGGGGCAATTGGGGGGCTGCAGGAGAGCATCCACCCCCAGAAGCCCGCAGAGCCAGCCCAGTCCTCCCCATCGGGGACTCGTGCCCCATTCCTCCCTCACCTCCTTCCACTTACCCTTCCCTAGCCCCTCTTCTTGATGTACAAAATAAAGATAACGTGTCTTCCAAAATGGAATCTGTCTTTATTGAACAAAACTGGGGGAGACTGGGAAAAGGAGGTGGGAGAGGGGAAGAGAGAGGCTGAGAGAGGGGAGGGCAACTAAAATGATCAGGGGTTGGGAACAGGTCCCATATGAAGAGAGGCTAAAGAGACTGGGACTTTTCAGCTTAGAAAAGAGGAGACGGAGGGGGGACAGGATAGCGGTCTCTAAAAGCAGGAGTTGGGTGGAGAGGGTGCATACAGAAAAGTTCTTCATTAGTTCCCATAAAGAAGGACTAGAGGACACCAAAGGAAAGGAATGGGTAGCAGGCTTCAAACTAGTAACAGAAAGTTGTTCTTCACAAAGCAAAGAGTCAACCTGTGGAACTCCTTGCTGCAGGAGGCTGTGAAGGCTAGAACTGGAACAGAGTTTAAAGGGAAGTGAGATCAAGTCATGGAGGCTGGGTCCATGGAGTGGTATTAGCCAGGGGGTAGGAGTGGTGTCCCTGGCCAAGGTTTGTGGAATGCTGGAGAGGGATGGCACGAGACAAATGGCTTGGTCACTGTCTTCGGTCCATCCCCTTCAGTTTTCTCCAAATTTCAGTTGTTGACGTACCCCCCAGACTTCTCTTAAGTACCTCTAAGGGCACTCGTACCACTGGTTGAGAAACACTGTGTTAGGGGACTGCCTTTCTTTCATAGCTGAATCTCACTAGTGTGACTCTTTTCTTTGATACCTCAAGTTAAGACTAGTGAAAGGTACTTTAGATAGGGCTAGCCCTTAGTTATGTGGGAGCTTAAACTAGTGAAGAATGTGGCTGCCTGGTTATTAAGGGACATTTTCCCAAGTGACCTATTATACCACTGCTCTACTATCTCTGCACTGGCTGCCTGTTAGTTGTCACATGAAGTTTGACCTATAAAACTCTAATTGGAATGAGCCTTTTTCCCAAGAGTTTCTCTCGCTCTTCTTGGTATACTACTGCTGTTACAATCAGTGAAGGTATTCAAGTTGGAAACCCTTCAATTTAAAGGGACTCATATAATCATAGAACACTAGAACTGGAAGGGACCCCCAGAGGTCATCGAGTTCAGTCCTCTGCCCTCATGGCAGGACTGGGTACCATCTAGACCATCCCTGACATGTGTCTGTCTAACCTGCTCTTAAATATCTCCAGAGATGGGGATTCCACAACCCCCCTAGGCAACTTATTCAGTGTTTAACCACCCTGACTGGAAGGAATCTAATGGGTGGCAAGGTGTTTACCTGGTAAGGCCCTGACTTTGGAATTCTCTTTCCCACAATTGGTTCAAAAGATCTTGAGTTTGCTGAGCTTCAGGGTGCACTGGATGGTCCATCTGATCTCTTTTACATATGAGAAGGGTTGCAATGAATGCTGTTCTTAGGGGGTGTTCTTTTTCTAGCTACTTGCTTGGTAGATATTTTGTTTTGTGAGTTGGATTAGGATGGAGGCTATGTATGTTTAATTTTTACACTATGCTAAATTGCTGAGACCTCTAGGAGATAAAGTAATATCAACACATACAATAAATTAAAGAGCACATCTGTTTGTAATCATTTAAATTGTTCATTTTTCTCATAGACTGCAGTCTTCTTAGAGCAAGCATGTTGTCTATGTTTGTGATTTATAAAGCATCACAGGAGTGTATGGAATTATATATAACAATACAAACAATAAATGTTCAAAATTCCCCACATTTTAATTCATGTATTTTCTTGGATTGTCGTTAGAAAATAACTCTTACGAAGTAAAGAAGACCTACTACTATAGAACTAGTTTGTTTTTATTTAATCCTCCTGATTTTGAAGCACTCACCATCATCCTCAACTCATGAGAAACTGTCTTTGCTCAGCATGGCCAACTGACAAAATGGCTTTGTAATTTTGATTTATTCAATAGTATGAAATAGACATTTTTACATAAGAGCTATCTTTTTAAGTATTTATTAATGTGGAAATCATGAAAGTAGGGCTAGATTGTAACAAGAGATACCCTTTCTCTTGTTGAGTAGTACCTCACTCTCCAAAAGGTTCCATTGATATCAATATGTGACAATCCCCCCATACTTTATGAAACTGGCTTATGAGTATAAATATGCATAACTTGCAGATGTTTTAGTTTAGACAACATACTTTATGTAAACTATCAATTTTAATGTTACAAATCTGCTGGATCTGGATCTTATTTGAGTGCATGTATCATTCTTGATGAAAAGTTAGAAATATGAGGTATGAAATTGCTTATGGTTTTAAACGTGCAAACGTAAGCCCTCAATGGTGCTCCCAGAAGCCTTAATGACAGTGATCAACTTAGTGACTTTAGAACAGCCTTGTTTGCCCTTTAAGCAGTAGCTGGGCTTAGGAAGACATGCGACCATACCACCTGGTAGTGGTGTACCAGTTTGACCAGGTAATTTTCCATAGAAGGTAGGTAGAGAACAAAACATTCCCACCCAAGGAGAATCTATGTAAATAATAGAAAGCTATTTGTCCTTTTGTCTTTGGCTGGCTTGGAGAATGGCCTAGCACACTAAGATACAAAAGAAACAAAGGGAACCATCGGAGACCCAAGTCAGAGTAAATTATCATCTTTTGACTTGAAGACTGGCCTGAAATAAGAACAAGCTCTTTAGGGTAATGGACTGCTTGTAATAAGTTTTGTCGTGAATTAGAACTAACTATGCATTTTCTGTCCATTTTAATTCTCTAATTTACTTTGCTTGGTCCATTTTGCTTGCAACCACTTAAATCCTACTGTTTGTACTTAATAAAGTCACCTTTGTTTACTATCAAGCCCAGTATAAATAATTGTTATCTGGGGGGAGCAATCAGTGTGCATATTCCTTCTTTCATTGATAAAGAGGACAAATATCCACATGAGCTTTCTTTGTGTAAAACTTTTACTCAAAGAAAGCTGGATTTGTGGGGGGACAGGGGGATTTCCTGGGTGCTAGCCCTAGCCAAGGCTGACAGGGTTCAGTATCTGCTTTGCTCTTCGGGGGGGAGAGGGAGGTGATTACCCCAACTCTGTGACTTGTCTGGGGAAGACCAGAGAATCTGGCTCAGTAGAATACAGTGGTGGGGAGCCCCAGAAGGTGAGTGTCAGGGGCTTAATCAGGACACTAGGGAACAGTCCTAAGGGGTCATCCATGATCTCACCCTGTCAATGCAGAATATTCAATATGAGTACGGATATTAAAATCTGGCCATCAGAAATTTGGTAAAACCTGCAGTGACAATGAGGCTATTCTACTAAGTAAAATTAGTCATGTAAGTGACTGTTTACTCCATATTAATGGAACTTTTAACTTCAGCAACTACTGCAGGATCAGGATGAGTGTTTTGCCCTACACATACCTGGTGCTATATATTCATATGATAAGATTTTAGTCAACTCTTTTATTAGCCTCAAAGTAAAGATTTGGACTACTTAAAAATAGTGTTGACACTTAAAAATAAATACAGGTTGAACCTCTTTACTCCAGCACTCTTGGGACCTGGCCGGTGCTGAACCAGAGAACTTGCCAATCATGGGAGGCAAATATTGTCTAGCAGCATTACCAACCCTTCCGCACCTTACAGGGCTGTTAGATGACTTTTAGGGGTAAATCAGAGCTAAATAATAGTCCAGAACACTGAGAGCCTAGACTGGTAGCTAAAAACAAACTGTGTGGGAAACTTGGCCAAATCTATGATAAGTGGACATTCAGCTAAGATCATGCCGAACCATGGATGCTGCTGAACCAGAAAGTACTGGACTAGAGAGGTTCAACCTTAATAAGAACAACAAACTAATTTCTGGTCCAATAATCCAAAATATCACTTGAACAGTTCCTCCCTCCCCCCCATCTACCAATTTCTGTTTACTACAAGTAATTTATTTAGTTAATTTGACCTTTTTCCACAAATTCTTTAGAGGCAAACCAATTTTTTGTACCTTTCATAAAATATTATTTGCCAAATAATTAATGTAAATGGCTACGTCTACACTGGCCCCTTTTCCGGAAGGGGCATGTAAATTTCACCAGTCGTCGTAGGGAAATCCGCGGGGGATTTAAATATCCCCCGCGGCATTTAAATAAAAATGTCCGCCGCTTTTTTCCGGCTTTTAAAAAAGCCGGAAAAGAGCGTCTACACTGGCCCCGATCCTCCGGAAAAAGTGCCCTTTTCCGGAGGGTCTTATTCCTACTTCAAAGTAGGAATAAGACCCTCCGGAAAAGGGCACTTTTTCCGGAGGATCGGGGCCAGTGTAGACGCTCTTTTCCGGCTTTTTTAAAAGCCGGAAAAAAGCGGCGGACATTTTTATTTAAATGCCGCGGGGGATATTTAAATCCCCCGCGGATTTCCCTACGACGACTGGTGAAATTTACATGCCCCTTCCGGAAAAGGGGCCAGTGTAGACGTAGCCAATATGTTTTAGGCTGTATGTTGTGTGCGTTTTTAAGTTTTGACAAGGTATGTAGGTCACATGGCATATTTCTGTTACCTGATTAGGTGAGTATAATGTTTAGAATTATGTCCTCAATACAAATGCTTGGGTTTACTAAATCAATATTTGCTTAATGCAAACATATTCCATTATTCACTATAGAATTGCTACTTCTGCAAAAATTCCCAATGGAAAACTCACATTTTGTAGATAATTGGAAAAACAAACAGTCAAAACAAATCTGAAAAAGCTTCTGAAAAAGTTTACAGTATTTGCTTAGCTCTATTTATAAATGTATTAGAAAAACAAACTGTTTCTTATTTAAAAATGTGGTTGGTTTTAAAAATGTGGTTTGGTTAGTTTTAAAATGGCCAGTGCTAAAGATCTGTTATATCATTCCTAAAGGTCAGAGTTGAAATTTTCAATTTGAAGTTCCACTGAGACATAGTCACTGTGCTTTAGTAAGTTATTCCATTATCCATGGTTATAATCTTCACTGA
The DNA here is from genome assembly GCF_052426305.1 of Pelodiscus sinensis. Lineage (NCBI taxonomy): Eukaryota > Metazoa > Chordata > Testudines > Trionychidae > Pelodiscus > Pelodiscus sinensis. Next base: position 98,758,431 of record NC_143056.1, read on the forward strand.
CTTCAGAAGTAATTGCTTTACTAAACAAAAAGGAAGTCTGATTCTAATTTGCTATCTAGATCTACATTCTTATATTCTTTTTATAGATTTTTGAACAAGTTATCACTAGAATCTTCCTTCACTCAAACATAAGTGAAAGTTTTATCTTTCTTCAGATATCACAAAAATAATTTATTACTAAGGAAAGAAAACCTTTTGTCTCACAGTATATTTCTTCATGACAGCTGTGGTATTTCAACGAAAGCACAAAAGCTGTGATGGTCTGGACTGCAATCAACCATTTTTAATAGGAAATTTTTACAGACTTTTAATAAGGTCTTCTAACATAATTTATGAAGAGAGGTTTTGAAGTGAAGAGGCATTGTTTGGCAAAGTGTTCTTCCTCTAATCTCAGGAAATTTAAATAATAGAGTGCTCATTTCCTCTAAACTTGGGATTGTTCCTAAATATGGTTAAGAAAAACACCTGTTACACAAGCCCCAAAGTAAGTGTGTCCATCATCCAAAATATATATTTGTCAGGGCTTTTTGCAGACAAAAAGTTCTATGTCAGAACCAACTATTATTAATAACGTAATACTAAATTGTACTTATTACATTCAGAGCATATCTTATTTTTTTACCATTTAATGTAGATGACTGGTTAGTCAGGGCAATGGCTGGTAGAAAAAAAATCTATATGATTAGGATAGATTTGAAAGAAGCAGGGAGATGGTGTTTATTTATCAACAGTTTAAGATAAAACCAGATAAACATGCAAAAGTTTCCATATTTGCTGAGATTTCCTAAGACTAGAAAACTTGGAAGTATCCAAAATGGGTTTCCTAGTGAGATTTGTAATATGTCTTGCAAGAATAGGCTCTCAAAAATGTTTTAGCACTTGTTCCTCCTGTCCCAGCCAAAACCAAGAAATACAAATGCACAGGAAAATGAAAATTAATCTGTATAATGAAGTCCAAACTTTTCTGGATAACACACATATTTTTATTTAGGATTTGTTTGAGTTTTGGGTAAAGATTCTTGGATCAATTCTTACTTTATCTGAACAAGCTACAATCCATAGTTCACATTTTAAGTAAAGGCTTTTCTGCCCATGCTGCCCTAACTATGGCTGGATCTCCCCCTCCTGAGGCAAAAAAGTGAGAGGACCCTAAGAAGAAAGAAATGTATCTGAGGATTCCCCCGCTCTGTGGGATCATGGCTCCAACAGAAAGCTACATTACCACAATTTCCTCCTGATGACTACTGTGTCAGGGATCTTGAGCAAGCACTCTGCAGAAAAGATACAATAGATGCAGCATTGGAGGGAGTACCAGTTTCTCTGATAAGTTTCCACAAGGAGGGGTCTACATGCAGCAAGCCCTACCGAACCAATCAACTCAGTTTTCATCTCCTCATCCAGTTACACAGATTGTCCAGAACGTCTTCTCAAGCTGGAAAAGGAAAAAGTGTCCCTTCAGCAACTGTGCCTGTGCTCCTCTTTTGTATGGAAAGGGGGGTTCTGCATGTGCAGGATCCACTTCAGAGGAGGAAGACCTGGGCCTCCATAGCCTATCTATGATATCCACTGACTTATAGACCCTACTTGGCTCCATAAAGCCTTTGCATGTGAGTAGGAGTTTGCAGGATATGGCCCCTGAAAACGTAAATTGTTTCCCTCATTACAGAGCCCAGAAAATAGAGGATAAGACACCCATTCTGTTTTAGGACCGTCCCTTTTTTTATTGCCCCTATCTCTGCAGGAAAATAATCTGGGTTACAACTGATGTCCATCACTCACCCCCTCTTGTCTCTCTCCTTAGAGAGGGATGAAAATAATTTGGCCACTGATGCAGATATATCTATCTGCTAGGTCAGTGGTTCTCTCGCTTCTTTTCATGGACCACTTGATAATTGCTGAGGCTTTCAGTGAACCACTTAACGACTTTCCTAAATGTTGTTTGTACCATTAACTAACTATTGTAAAGCACTTTGGACAGAAACCCTTAATATAATTAATGCTTTTTTGTTCTACAAATAAAAGCACCTGGCTCATATTTTAATAGTAGTAAGGGGTTCTTCCTCCACCAAAGCAGGCACAGAACTGAGGTGGGGAAGGAGAGCTGTCTCTCTTCAGCAGACACAGCCCCAAAGCTGGGGAAAGTCACCTCTTTCTCCGGGTGCAGGGGAGACTGGTAAAGGACACAAGAGAGGCACTGGCCATTGACCGCCCCCATGTGACTCCTCCTATGCCACTCAAGGAAGGACACCACCCCCTTCAACTCAAGCCACACTCCTGCCCCGCTTCTCCCCCGAAACTCACAGGAACCATTTCAAATTTTGGTGGGGGATGGCCACCTGTGCGTGTCATGATGAAGGAAAAAGTGGGGAGTGGGGAGATGGAGGACAGCAGATTCAGCAGTGTTATAGAACATGCTCGGTACAAGCCATGCAGCAAATTGGGGAGGACTGACCCCATCTGCCTCCCCCCCACATATTACCTTTTCCCAGGGACTACTAAGGCACTGGAAACTCTAATTTTTTGGCTGATAACTTAGCAATTAGCTGTCCGGAGCACTGTATCTAATTCTTACATAAAAGAAAGAAAATTAAATAGTATTAGAACTAAGTGAGTCTAAAATTTAACATTGCTGACATCTTGTGGCAACTCACTTAAGGGGCACTGGTTACCCTTAAAATTTGAGATAGGGTCAGGTCAGAGAGATACAAAAAAGTAATCCTATTGGGGTCCGTGAGGTATATTAGCCTCAGACCGAACTTATCTCTGTTCCCAGGGTAACTGGCAGGGGCTAGTCCAGAACCAGAAGAGTCTAGGGTTGCCAAATGGTTTACCCAAAAATACCAAACACGCCTCACCCCTGCCCGAAGAAAAACACTGGGAAAAAAAATTCTGTGGAGGAAAAAAGAAGGGGGAGACCAAAGTTGTTGATCAAAAAAAAAAAAAAAAAGGAGTTATTAAGCAAAAAAAAAAAAATTTTAAATAAAAAATAAAAGTATTAAAACAGCTTTAAGTACCTGCAGAGTCAGAATAGGGATAGCAAGAGGGAAGATGTTGAGCACTAAGACTCAGGGAAGGCTTCAGTTCTTTAAGCTTTTTGCCAGCAGCCATTTTGCTTTCTTCCTGGAGCCAGAACGCAGCTTCCCTGCGGAACCAGGTAAGTAGGGGGGCCAGGGCCTGGGGAGCACCAGGGGGCCGGTACCAGTTTCCAAGTGTGTCATAGGGTTGCCAGGTATCCAGTATTTTGGCTGGGAAAAAAAATCAGAAAATACCGGACATTTTAGGTGTCTAGTATTTTCTGATTTTTTTTACCGACAGGAGACAAAAATACCGGACTGTCCGGGTCAATACCGGACACCTGTCAACCCTAGCAGAGTCAATCAAGGCAGTTGAACCGGCCGACAGAGTCAGGTGAGCCTAGGCTAAATAGAATACAAGTGGCCAATTAAGCAACTAGTTGAGACCGGTTATTAAAAAGCTTCCCTGGAGTTATTCAGGGTATATGAGTAGGTGGTAGGATAGATCAGTGGTCTCCAACCTTTTTAAGCATGAGATCACTTTCCCAAATCAAGTGCAATCCAGGATCTACCTCAAACCCAAACACCCTTGCCCTGCCTCCTTCCTGCCCCTTCTCCAAGGCCCTGCCCCTGCTCACTCCATCCTCCCTCCCCCATCCTCACTGGGGTGTGGACTCTGATCTTGGGCTAAAGGATTTAGAGTGTGGGAGCGGTTCTGAGCTGAGCCTGGGGCAGGGAGTTGAGGTGCAGGAGGAGGATCAGGGGGCAAGCTCTGGGAGGGAGTTTGGGTGCAGGGGGACTCAGGGTTAGGGCAGGGGCTTGAGGTGCAGGAGAGGTTTAGGACTGGGGCCAGGGTTCGGAATGCAGACTCCAGCTGGGCACTGCTTACCACAGGTGGCTTCTGGGTGGTGGTGCAGGGGACTATGGCAGGCTCACCCCTATCCTGGCCCTGCACCACTCCCAAAAGAAGCCAGTAAACTCTCTCCATCCTTGCCCCCACTGCTCTGTGGAGATGGAGGAAGGGAGGGAGGGAGGAGGACCCTGAGATCAGCACCCCCTTCCTCTTCTTCCTGTGACCTGAATAGCAAGCAAGAGGTGGGGAGGGGGGGAGAAAGGGGACAGCTCCAAGGCAGAGGGCAGGAGCAGCAGGGCAGTGAGGGAGGGGCAGATGAAGTGCTGGCACTTGACAGCCTCCCCGCCAAGCCTGTCAGGATCACCTGTCAAAGGCTCCAAGATCTACCAGTAGATCCTGATCTACTGGTTGGTGACCACTGGGATAGAGGAAATGCTGCTGGGAGTTTAGAAGAAAACAAATATCAGTGAATGTTATCAGAAAGAGCCTGAGATAAGGAAAGTGCTGGGGAAGGTATAAGGAAGTCTAGGGATTCTGTAGCTCTCTTGTAGCAGGTGATGGAGACTTTTATAGGCAGCTGCTATTAAAGGTCCCTGGACTGGAACCCAGAGTAGAGGGTGGACCTGGGTTCCCCCCCAATACACATGTCCCCATTTCCACTTGAAGAAAAGACTGGCTGGGGAAAAGAGGTTTTTACCCAGCCCTGTATTCTTTGAGACTCCACCAAGACGGTGTAGTTTATAACTTATACAGGCCAATGTTGAGAGAAGCTTAAACAGCAAGCTGAGGCCGTAGGTGTGGTGCCTAAATTGAGGGCTGCTGTGAGCCTCTGAGGCAAGCAATCTGCCTGAAATAACAGGACCCAACACATTTTGAATAGATGCTTTGTCGCAAACTTTAATGCATAATCTTACTTTGTTACTGTCTCTACAAAGAGAGAGAGACTGTCAGGACTCCAGGCTCGTCTCATCTCTGGAAAGGGAATGGGGTCAAGTGGGTTACAGCAGGGGGGCAGATACATTTTGGGCCCTACATAAGAATGGCAGAATGGCCATTCTTGGTCAGACCAATGATCCATCTAGCCCAGTGTCTTCCAACAGCAGCTAATGCCAGGTGTTTCAGAAGGCATGAACAGAAGAGGCAATCATCAAATGACCCACCCTCATTGCCCATTCCCAGCTTCTGGCAAACAGTACCTAGGGACACCATCCCTGCCCATTCTGGCTAGTAGCCATTGATGGACCTGTCCTCCTTGAAGTTATTTGTTCTTATTGGAGCCTTGTTATAGTTTTGGCCTTTCCATCATCTCTACCATCTCCTGTCAAAGAGTTCCACAGGTTCAAATGCAAAGGGAGATTTCAAAGGATATAAGAATAAAAAACTCAATAATGGTGGATTTCAACTATCCCTGTATTAACTGGGTACATGTCACTTCAAGATGGGATGTAGAGATAAAGTTTGACACCTTAAATGACTGCTTTTTGGACTAGCTGGTCCTGGAACCCACAAGGGGAAGAGGCTATTTTTGATTTAATCCTAAAATGGAGTGCAGGATCTGGTCCAAGAGGTAAATGTAACTAGACCACTTGAAAATAGTGACCATAATGTAATAAAATGTAACATCCTTGTGGTGGGAAAAACACCTCAGCAGCCCAACACTGTAGCTACGTCTAGACTGGCATGATTTTCCGCAAATGCTTTTAACAGAAAAGTTTTTCCATTAAAAGCATTTGCGGAAAAGAGCGTCTAGATTGGCACAGACGCTTTTGCGCAAAAGCACTTTTTGCGGAAAAGCGTCCGTGCCAATCTAGACACGGTTTTGCGCAAGAAAGCCCTGATCACCATTTTTGCCATCGGGGCTTTTTTGCGCAAAACAGTTTTTAGCTGTCTACACTGGCCCTCTTGCGCAAAAGCATTTGCACAAGAGGGCTTTTTCCCGAGCGGGAGCAGCATAGTATTTGCGGAAGAACACTGACAATCTTACATTAGATCGTCAGTGTTCTTGCGCAAATTCAAGCGGCCAGTGTAGACAGCTGGCAAGATTTCCGCAAAAGCAGTTGCTTTTGCAGAAAAACTTGCCAGTCTAGACGCAGCCTGTGGCTTTAATTTCAGAAAGGGGAACTAAACAAAAATGAGGAGGTTAGTTAAACAGAAATTGAAATGTACAATGACAAAAGTAAAACCCCTGCAAGCTGCATGGGAACTCTTAAAAGACACCATAATAGAGGCCCAACTTATATGTATACCCCAAATTAAAAAACACAGTAAGAGAATCAAAAAAGTGCCACCATAGCTTAACCAGGTAAAAGAAGCAGCGAGAGAGAAAAAAAAAGCATCATTTAAAAAATGGTAGTTAAAACGTAGTGAAGAAAACAGAAAGGAGCATAAACTCTGTCAAATTAAATGTAAAAATATAACAAAGAAAGCCAAAAAGGCGTTTGAAGAACAACTAGCCAAATACTCAAAAAGCTGTTTTTTTAAGTCCATCAGAAACAGAAAGCCTGCCAAACAACCAGTGGAACCACTGGATGATCAAGATACTAAAAGGAGCATTCAAAGATAAGCAGCCTTGCCTCCAGGTTCTTGCTCTGCCCTTAATAACTCCAGGTCAGCTGTCTTGGCTGCTCTGAAGTAGGCACGGGTTAATTAGGAGAGGGTTTTTCTGTTTTTTAGAGCTGACTCAGTCCCCTTCTAATCTAACCTGATCTTGTCACATAAGTAGCAGGTTAAAAACAAACAAAAGGAAGTTTATCTTCATGCCATGCACAGTCAACCTGTGAAACTCCTTGCCAGAGGATGTTATGAAGACCTGGACTTTAACAGGGTTCAAAAAAGAACTAAATAAATTCATGGAAGTTAGGTCCATCAATAAGGTTACGTCTATACTACAAAGTTTTTGCACAAAAACGGCCATTTTTACGCAAAATCCCAGGGAGTGTTCACACCTCAAGTACATATTTGTGCAATAAAATCTATAGTCAATTGACGGAACAAAGGGATTTTTTTCGTGTAGGTATACCTCCTTCTATGAGGCATAACTCCTTTTTGCGCTACAGCTCTTGTGCAAAAAGGCACGTATGGATGCTCCACAGGGGTTTCTTGTGCAAAAAGAGCCTATCCGAAAAAGCATAGGTGCTCTGATGGCCATTCAATGAATGACCATCAGAACTTTCTTTTGCAAGAGCATCCATGCTTTGAGGTGTGGATGCGCTTTTGCACAAGAAGTTTTTGCACAAGAACTCTTCCGCAAAAGAAGCCTGCAGTGTAGACTTAGCCTAGCTGTTAGCCAGCATGGGTAGGAATGGTGTCCCTAGCCTCTGTTTGTCAGAGGCTGGAAATGGATGACAGGAGCGCGATCATGTGATGATTACCTGTTTTGTCTGCTTCCTCTGGCATCTGGCATTGGACACTGTTGGAAGATAGGATACAAGACAGACCCAATATGGCTGTTCTTGTGTTCTTATTTTCTTGACTGTGAAGAAATAATATGATTTGTTTGCTTTAAAGCTGCTGTCTATAAATGTCATTGGGTAAGCTTCTTGTATTATGTTAGTAAAGGAATAAATAACATCTCTTTATTCTATTTTTCCATGCCATTTATGACTTCCTAGACCGTTAACATATCCCCCTCAGGTGAAAAGCCCCAGCCTTGTTAATCTTTCTGTGTATGGAAGCTGTTTCTTACCTCTAATAATTGTTTTAGCCCTTTCTATACCTTTTCCAAATCCAATATATCTTTTTTTCAGATGGGGTGACCAATTCTGCATGCAGTATTCAAGGTGTGGGCATATCCTGACTTTATGTTGAGGCAATATGATATTTTCTGTCTTATTATCTATTCCTTTCCTAATGATTCACAATATTCTGTTAGCTTTTTAGACTGTCACTGCACATTGTGTGTAGTTCTCTTAAAACATCTGCTCAATGACTCCAAGATCTCTTTCTTGAGTGGTAGTGGCTATTTTACATCCCATTGTTTTTGAATGTGTAGTTGGGATTATATTTGTCCATGTGCATTACTTTGCATTTATCAGCACTGAATTCCTTCTGCCCTTGTGTTGCCAAATCACTCCATTTTGTGAGATCCTTCTTAGCAGTCAGCTTTGGACTTAACTATTTTGAGTAATTTTTTTATCATCTGCAAATTTTGCCATCTCACTCATTTACCCCTTTTCCAAGAACATTAATCAGTTGTTTAACAGCAGTGGTCCAAGTGGTCTTTTTTTCCTATCTTTATGTGGAGTACCCAGCAATGTTTTCATGATGTTCTAAAAATCCTTCAATTACCTGAATAACAAAGCCTTTTGTTATCTTAATCACCTTGTCCCCACTAAAGGTAAAGCTGGGAGCAGCACAAACTCCATTGCAGTTAAGAACTGCCTCTGCAGCTAAGGCATGTGCTTTAAGCCAGCCGGGTGGGAGAAGTGGAGAATGCTTTTGGGTTGGGGGCCACTGCCCTACAGAAAAATCAGTCAGGTGCCCCATAAAAGTGAGAAGCAAATAAATAAATAATAACCACCTCACTGACATGGCCCCTGCCTGTAAAGCAGAAAGACACTCCCCGCATACTCCTCACACAGCAGCGCCTCGCCGGGCTGGAGCTAGTAGATTTTGTGGGGAAAATGCCTCCAGGCAGCGCTTTACTGAGCCAGCAGAAGAGAGGGAGAGCAGCAGCATGTAGAGCTGCTTCCTCCCCCACAAGGCAGAGCCTGTGGATCGGATCTGGCTCTGGCTCTGGCTTGCCTGACTCTGGCCCGCTAGATGTGGGGCTCTTTCCCCCACAGCAGGGAGCCAGCACTGGCACTCCAGAGCTGGGTGTAAGGCTGGAGCGCCAACCTGGGCTCCCCAATGCTGAGGAAGGGAAAGTCTTGGGGGGTAGATCCAGGCACTGGATTTGGTCCCCTGATCTTAAGTTGTCCTCCCCTCTTCCCCTCGTTTTAAGCAGATCTCAAATATGAATAATGAATTCTAGGTCTTCAAATTTTAGGAGGGCGACAGACCCTCCCTTAGAGCAGTGTTTCTTAAACTTTTTAAGACCATGGAACACCAAACAATAATATTTTTGAATGCAGAATACCTATGAAAATGTTCTTAAAAAAGACAAAAACAAAGAAGTAACAAAAACAAAGAAGAGATGGCGGCACACCTGAGAGTTGTTCACGGAACTCTAGTGTTCCGCGGCACATAGTTTAAGAAACACTGCCTTAGAGTGCCATAAATGGCAGCTTTGCCCAAACTCCTCCCCAGAACTGCAGCTTGAGGGATGAGAGGGGATCTGGTTGCTGAAGTAGGGGCCAGGTCTGCGCTCGGTGACAGGGGGAAGCAGAGTGACGCAGCTCTGCTCCGTCGCTGTCAGCCGCACTGCTCCGCTTCCTGCCAGTGAGTGTGGGAGACAGTCCCGCCCCTCTCCTGAATGACACGCTGGAAGCTGGGAAATGGACCCACATTGCTCCACTTTTCCCTGCCACTGCCGGTGCGTGCAAGGAGCCCTGAACCCTGGTGCGGGTGCCAGGCTCCCTGACTATTCCTCTAGGCTGCCCAGAGGCTCTGGGTCCTTGTCTTGCCCACCTGAGATGTTTTGGGGGGCAACAACTCCCCAGATCCACCTCATGCATCACCAGTGTCTGGCCACTGCAGCCCTGCACATCCCAAATCCTCCCACTTCCTCTTCTCAACCCGTTGCCCCTCCAACTACACCCTGTTCCACCAAGGCCATCACCTCACCTTCCATACGAGGCTCCTAGGACCTAATCAGTGGAGCCACACCTGTGAGCCATTAATTGGGCAGGCAGCCTTTCATTTTTTTACGTGTGGTCACTAGGGTTGCCAGTCTGTCTGGTATTGGCCTGGGATTTGTGACTTCTGTCTGGTAAAAAACCCAGAAAATCCTGGACATGTAAAATGCTGCTTGGGACATTCTTCCCCTGCCAGGTCTGGTGGGGACAGAGAGAGTATTGTGGGGATTTAAAGGCCCCGTGACATTTTTCATGCAGTTGGGGTTTTTTTGCTCAACACTTTCCATCCCCTGGGGTTTTTTTGCTCAACCAATTTTTTCCCACCATGTTCAGTATTTTTTGTGAAACTATCTGGCAACCCTAGTGGTCACCCGAGCATGCACCTTAGAGGGAACTATCCACCTGAATGGAGTTTGTGGACCTCCCCCCAATGGTCCACAGACCATAGTTTGAGAACCTCTGTGCTAGGTGCTTCTCAAATCATGCTGGACTTTTCCATGCTCATTCTCTCTTCTGGTCCATGCTCTTTCTTGCGGGGGTGGGAGGGCCTGTACACATTCCACCACAAAGCTCTTCCTAATCTACTCACTCTTGCTAGTATCAATAGACTGTAGACAGACAGTTTGTCAGGTGGCTGCATTCCACTGCAATGCTCACTGTTCTTGCGGAGATGTCTGGCTGCTTAAGACGGGTTTTAACTCAATCCATGCCAGTGCCTGGGTGGAATTCATGCACTAAATATTTAAATGTTAAAAGTTTAAGACAGCGATCAACATCTCCAACCAAACACCTTTCAAAATCCACAGGCCCTACTCAGGAACATGTGGTGTTCCTCATCTGATGCATTGCATGCACAATACTAATTATGTGGGTGAAACCAAACAATCCCTATGGTTTCAAATAAACCCACACAGGAAAACAAGAAAAGACAAAACAGCCTGTGGCTGTGGGTGACACTTTTCCCAAAGCAATCACTCTCTCCCTGACCTATCAGTCCTCATCCTCAAAGGACACCTGCACCATGCTTCCAAAAGATAAGCCTGAGAGCTCACATTCATAACTTTACGAGACCCTAAGCATCAAGGGCTTAATACAGACACTGGATGTATGGCTTAGTGACACAGTATGGAACCGGCAGCTCCTGTTGGCTGTGGATCACCATTCCTGGCCAATGGCAGCTGCAGGAAGTGATGTCCCAGTCTGCACCACTTCTCAAAGCTCCCGTTGACTGGGACTGGCGATCTGTGGCCAACAGGAGCTGCGATTGCTGGTACCTGCGGCTGTGCAGGTAAATATAGTGGTGGTAGCCTGCCAGGGGCTAACCTTGGAGAACTGCTACTGTGTTATTGCCCAACAGATGTGGGTCCAATAAATGATGAGACCTCCCCACCTTGCCTCACAAATAAGCTGCAGATTCAGTTATATAAAACACTCTCCTCTATAGCGATGATACATTTTCTATGATAAATAAAGCACAGTCTTTTACTTAACTTCCCTAAGATTAGTAGCTTAAGAAACCACATACGTTTTATATTAAAAAAAAACCAACAAGATACTCCCTGAGATCCTGATTTCAAATGCCAACAGAGTCCCCCACTACCTTAATTTTTCTGTAGAAAATAATAAAAGCACCATGCAATATGCTGTGTAAATATTTCAGAAAAGGCCTTAAAAATGCATGGTCACCAACTGTTTTACTGATTTATTTATTTAATAATATACAATGAGTCTGCATCTGGATACATCACCACAGCAAAGATCTAATGACAAATCAGGTTTACATTAGTATTCTTAGCCAACATGTCCCTTCTCCAACCCATACTTAGGCAGCATATTGTATACTGGTGGTCCAGTGAGTACCCTTCTCCCCAGAGGTGACTGGTTTTTTCAGTGGGGCTAGATAAAAGATATTTCTGAAGTGCTTTGTGATGAAAAGAGTAGCACTAACATTTTATGGTGTTAACTATCTATCCTCTAAAAAACTTTAAAATCCTTTCTAAAGTTTCTCAAATTGTGTGCTCAAAATATGGAGGCATCCAAAATCATTAGTCATTTGAACATCTTAACCTATTTAAGTACAAAATATTATTTTTTTTAAAAGACTTGACATAAAACAGATAATATTAGAATATGCTGTTTAGGAAACTAGTTTGAGTAAAGACATCTCACTGAAAAACATTGTTAACAGCAGTAATATAACACTTTGTATAACTGAGCTATAAGTAGAAGCACACAAGCACGGTAAAAATATCATAAATTTACAGACTTTCAAAGCAAACCAGGGTCACTTATTTTTATATTTTGTTATTTACATTAAGCAAGTGCACAAAAGACCTGATCATATGGGCTCAGTGAGGTATAAGCAGAAACAAAATACAGGACTATGTAGCACTTTAAAGACTAACAAGATGGTTTATTAGATGATGAGCTTTCGTGGGCCAGACCCACTTCACTTTGCCCCAAAAACCTCACAACCTGAGAACCTGGTCGGTGCATGGTTAAGAGCTCTAAGAGGAAAAGACTCCAGTGTGGTAGATAACAATCTTCATGATTTAGTAAAAACTGTTTGTGATCCTTAAAATATTTCTAAAACCATTTATCTGTAAAATATGTGGAATGTACAAAAAAATGATAGTGGGGCAAGACAGTATAAAGGTTTTAATGGTATAAGCTTGAAAATATGTTTTCTACAGGCAGTCCCCGAGTTACGCGGATCTGACTTATGTCGGATCCGCAGTTACGAACGGGGATTTTTTCGCCCCGGAGGACTGGAGCAGCGGGACGCCTGGTCCCGCCGCCCGCCTCCTCCAGGGCGAGAAAAGCTGCTCCCCGTCTCCCTGGTCTGCTGGGGGAGCCAGCAGACCAGGGAGACGGGGAGCAAAGCGGCGGAGGACCCAGGCCGGACCCGCGGTGCTGATCTGGAAGCGCCGCGGTCCGGCCCGGGTCCTCCGCCGCTTTGCTCCGCGTCTCCCTGGTCTGCTGGGGGGGGGATGCAGCTAGTGCCCCCCCCCCCAGCAGACCAGGGAGACGTGGAGCAAAGCCCGGGGCCTGTGGTGGAGCAGGTGGGGCGCTGCCGGTTGGTCCCGCAGCACCACTCCTTGGCGTTACTGGACCAACCCAGCAGCACCCCAGCTGCTCTGCCCCAGGCGTCCCCAAGTCAGCCGCTGCTGAAACTGACCAGTGGCTGACTACAGGAAGCCCGAGGCAGAGTTGCTCTGCCCTGGGCTTCCTGGAATCAGCTGCTGATCAGTTTCAGCAGCAGCTGACTTGGGGACGCCTGGGGTTCTTAAGTTGAATCTGTATGTAAGTTGGAACTGGTGTCCAGATTCAGCCGCTGTTGAAACTGATCAGTTTCAGCAGCGGCTGAATCTGGATGCCAGTTCCGACTTACATACAGATTCAACTTAAGAACAAACCTACAGTCCCTATCTTGTACGTAACCCGGGGATTGCCTGTATATGGCTACGTCTACACTGAGTTTTCTCCACAAAAAATATGCAAATGAGGGACTGGCACCTCACTCCTCTATTCCCCCACTTACCTTCCCCAGGGCACCATTCAAACCCTTGGTATCTCTTTCCCCACTTCTCCCAGGTCACAATTCCCTCCCAGACCCTGCACTTCTTCCAACACTTCTCCCCTAGACGAGAATCCTCTCCTGCACCCATAACCTCTCCTGGACCCTAGACCCCAAACTCCTGCCCCAGCTCATAACCCCCTCCTTCACCCAAACTCCCTCTCAGACCCCACACTCCCTCTTGCACCCCAGTCCTCTAGCCCAAACTCCTTTCTACACCCCACCCTCCATCCCAGACCCCACACCTCCTCCACAGAACTGCGGCCCTTGACCACTTACCAAAATCTTGGAGTGGCCCCCCATTACAAATTATTGCTCACCCCTGGACTAGAGGTATGGTTGCAGCCTTATTACTACAGGCTGAAGTTATAGACCGTATTCCCGAGTTTGCACAGAATTCCCCAAAGATTAATGAATCAGGTTTTCAGCAGGAGAGGTGGAATTTCAGCCACAGTGTATAAAGTGAAGTTGAAGCCAACAAGTTATGCTTCAAAGGGAATTGTGAAATTTTCATAAAAGGGAATTTCCAGAATTACTAAAGCAACATCTGACTTTATTAAAGCACAGTGGCCTCATTTAGCCTACCACTCATTGTAAGCTTTTCCTAACTACCGCATTAGATAGCAACACAAGAATTGAGATTTTTTTCTCCTAAACTCAAAACATTCAAGGAGTCATTGCTTCTAAAAACTTTTTAAAATTAAATCTTAAAATTAATCCATAACACACAGGAATCAAGTAACCTTCAATACTTCTCCAATTTCATTGAAAGATTGAGGCTACATGTTCAGTATCACCGGCAGGGGCGGCCCTAGATGAGCTGCCAGCAACTGGCGCCCTAGGCCAACCATGCAATCGGCGCACCCACCTCCAAACCCCTCAATGATATTGTGCCACCATTTGGCGCCCCATTTAACTTGGCGCCCTAGGTGACTGCCTCGTTCGCCTATATGGACAGGCCACCCCTGCACCGGTATGCTCTTTTTGCTCAATAAATAGCATTATCACTCCAGGAAAGCATTATTGGTACTATGAGGAATAAATCAATGTAATTTTTAATACTGCAGATTGTTCAAACTTTTGAATCATGAATACAGTGACCATATTTTCTGAACCAAAAATGGGGACACATTAGCCACGCTCCTGACCCCCATTAGCCATGCCCTCCTGCCACATGGAAGTCCCATAGCTGGGGGTAGTACTTCTGGGGTCAAGATGGACACATGACCAGAAGTAAAGGATGTCATGTGACTCATCTCTGAACTCCTCCCACCATCCTCTACCAATAGGTATGGGTTTGGGACCCATAGGACACCCCCATGAAAGTATACTTCAACTGCATTAATCCAGAGTCTCATGACACTGAGCACTAAGGGTCTATAATGGACATGAGGAGTCCTGACCAGCACCGAGTAACTGAGGGGATAAACTCAAGTAGCTAGCTAGAGTGTTGGCCAGGGGGCCAGGAGAACCAATCGAGATAGAGAGCTGGAATTTGAATTGTGTAGGGTGCCTACCTGCTTTCTTTATGGAGAAGAGATAAACTAGGAATTGAGACACACAGAATGATTTAAACCCAGGCAGAACTACTATGTCCCCAAGGAATTCTGGGCATGGGAATAGATTGAACAAAGAGAAAATTAGAAGTGGCAGGAATGGGTTGTAGTGCAGCAGGAGAGAAGGGCCGCCCAGGAACAGCTCGCACGCTGGTAAGAGACAGTGTTCTCCACCTTGACTGCTGTGATACAGCATGTGGCAACCTACCTGGAGAGGGCCAACTCCCAGAACGCCACCCAGAACATGGCTTCCACTCCAGATCTTCTGCCTCCAGGATTCTCCTCACAGGGAACCGGGGCTTCCAGGCCCTCAGGAGACAGTCTCACTCCCATTCCTGAGCCTCCCTACCCCTTCCGAATCCCATTTCTTTCCTTTTCCTGTTGTTTTTCCCCAAATAAATACTCCTGTTACTTGCATAACACACTCTTTATTGGTTGAACTGCAGGGTGGAGTAGATGAAAGGGAAACAGAAGGAATGCAGGGACAACTTGTGGAGAGCCATGGGGAAGAGACTCAAAAGAGGCCTTGCATAAAACTGTCCCTCAAGGTGTCTCTGATGCACATTGCTCCTTGCTGTGCTCTTCTTATGGATCTGGTGTCTGGCTGCTCTAACTATCAGGCCAGCCACTCTGCCATAGCTCCCCAGCCTGCCAGATACATTTCCCCCTTGTTCTTGCAGAGATTGTGGAGCACACGACAGGCTGCCACCACGAAGGGGATGTTGCATTCACTGAGGTCCAGGAGGGTCAGGAAACTCCTGGGCTGTGTCTAGACTGGCCGGTTTTTCCGGAAAATCAGCCGCTTTTCCGGAAAAACTTGCCAGTTGTCTACACTGGCCGCTTGAATTTCCGCAAAAGCACTGACTTCCTACTGTAAGAAATCAGTGCTTTTTGTGGAAATACTATGCTGCTCCCATTCGGGCAAAAGTCACTTTTGCGCAAAACTTTTGAGCAAAAGGGCCAGTGTAGACAGCTCAGATTTGTTTTGTGCAAAAAAGCCCTGATTGCAAAAATAGCGTTCGAAGCTTTTTTGTGCAAAAGCGCATCTAGATTGGCCACGGACGCTTTTCCGCAAAAAGTGCTTTTGCGGAAAAGCATTCGTGCCAATCTAGACGCTCTTTTCCAAAAATGCTTTTAATGGAAAACTTTTCTGTTAAAAGCATTTCCGGAAAATCATGCCAGTCTAGACGTAGCCCTGAACTTTCCCCCCAAAATGTACATTTCACCACCATTCTGCACCTACTCAGCCTATGATTAAACTCCTCTTTGCTGGGGTCCATGCTACACGTGTAGGGCTTCGTGAGTCATGGGAGCAAAGAGTAGGTTGGGCTGCCCATGATCATGATGGTCACGTTCTTCTCAGACTCTTGTGTTCTGCTTGGGGAAAAAGTTCCAGTGTGCATCTTTTGGAAAAGGCAGAAGTTTGCACCTTTCCCAACCATCCCACACTGATGTTGGTGAAGTGTCTCGTGATCCACGAGTGCCTGCAGCACCATGGAGAAGTACCCCTTTTGGTTGCTGTACTCTGAGGCATGGTGTTCAGGGGCCAAGATGGGGATGTGAGTTCTGTCTATGGCCCCACCACAATTAGGAAAGCCCCCACAATATTGTTCATGTTCCCCAGAGTCACGACCAGGATGTTGTTTATGGCCTCAGCTACTTGTATGACAACAGCCCCCACCATCAATTTCCCCACCCTAAACTGGTTCCTGACTGAGTGGTAGCTGGCTGGCATGGCAAGCTTTCAGAGGGCAATTGCCACAAACTTCTCCATGGTCAGAGCGGGTCTCATGTGGGTATCCTGTCACTTTAGGGCAGAGGCGAGCCATTTGCAGAGCTCCAGGAATGTGGCCTTCTACAGTCACTGCTGGTCATCCCAACTCTGCGTGACAATGCAGTCTCACCAGCCTGACCTCATCTCCTCATCTCCCAACACCAGAACTGGTGCTGCACTTGTCCAGGGGATTGACTAGCAGCTGCACTAGCAGGACTGCCAGGGCTTGGCTGAGGGGTGCCACTGTGCCATGCCAAGGTTTATCCTTCTTCTCCTCATCCTTATGAAGAAATATGTAGGCACTCTCAGGCTGTGCCTACACTGGCGCGTTCTTGTGCAAAAAGAGCCACTCATGCGCAAAAACATTCCGCCTGTCTACACTGGCTGCACGTTCTTGCGCAAGTAAACTGATGTTGTACTGTAGAAAATCAGGGCTTCTTGTGCGAGAACTCTGTTGCTCCCTCTCAGGAAGAAGCCCTCTTGCACAAGAACTCTTCCAGAAGAGGCCAGTGTAGACAGGCAACATGAATTTCTTGCGCAAGAAGCCCCTATAGTTAAAATGGCCATCAGAGCTTTCTTGTGCAAGAGAGCGTCTACACTGCCATGGATGCTCTTGCGCAAAAGCACATGCCAGTGTAGATGCTCTCTTGTGGAAGAGTTCTTGCGCAAGAAGCTGCCAGTGTAGACGTAGCCTAAGTAAAGAGCCATGAGGAGCACAAGAGACATGAGCATGCCAATGCTTTCCAGCACCCCAGACTCCGTGTCATCTTCACAAGTAACCAGAACATGAAAGAATGCGAGCACACCGTGCCCTCTTTAGCTCATATGAGGGGGAAGGGACTAAAGGAGTGCCTGGCTTATAGGATGCAGCCAACATGAGCCCCTCTAACTATGCACAGCTGATTTTTTGACTCAGTGGATACCGGAAGCATAGGCCAGACTGCCCAGCTACACACGGTGACTTGCTCTCTGAGTCGACAGCCGGCTCTGTAATGTGGACATGCTACTTCAGGGAACATTTGACCTGCCCTCCGCCTTCTCAGCATCAGGTGCCCAGATATTGATCATGTTAGATTCAACCTTATCTTGTAGTATAGATGTGTCCTAAGAGAGCTGTGATATGTCAGTGCAACAGAAACAGCATATTATGTAAAGCAGTAACATTTTATCTCTGTAATCTGTAATTTTATAGTGACTAGCTATGACCATTTCAGAGACCTGTACCACATTATCAGGTATCTTGAACCCCTAAGTTATGTTGTAGACTTTACCAAAAGACAGATTTGAAGTCTCAGAAAGTTGGTCATAAGCCCAGTAAAATTAAAGGCCAACCACCTCAGAAGAAAGTGGGACCACTGAGCCCACAGACCAACTCATTACTTGAGATTACAAACCCGAGGATAGGCACAGGGCAAGTGTCATGACTCAAACAGAACCTGAGGGTGGCTGGAATGGGGCAATGCCAACTGTTCTGCAAAGGAGCTAGTACAGGCGTCAGCAACCTTTTCAAACCAAAGAACCAAACTACATCAAAACTACACCATATAAGAATGTCCATTTGGCATGACTGAAATCATACATCTTAATATTACTGATAATTGACATAATGATTAATAATAGCATGTATGAAACATTGTATTTACAGACTTTAATGGGACTTCTGCCGCTGCACCTTTTCATTCATTTCTTTCGGGGCTGGTTGACCAGGCTTCGTTTCTAACTAAAGTAAAATATTATGTCCAACACAAAAGGTTTCAACATTGTCTTTATTTATGGCAGGAGTAGAGAACCATTTTGGGGGCGGGGTCACTGACCCACAGAAAAATCAGTCAGGGACCACACAAGAAGCAAAAAAACTCCCATCCTAACCCTCACTGATGCGGCCTCCCAACTGAAACACCTCACTCCCCTGGGGCTCCAGCCCCATAGCAGGGATTTTTTTGGGGAGGGGAGACTGAGGTTAAAGGCCTCAGGCCAGATTTACTCCTCTGAAGTTCCAGGGTTAGTGGAATTTGTGGGCCTCCCTAGGCTCTGGAGTGGAGCCAAAAATGAGAGGTTAAATGTGCCATACAGTGCTGCTAGTTAAGGGGATAGGGATGGGGTGCAGGATCTGGGTGGGGAGCGGGGTGCAAGAGGGATGAGGGTCTTAAGTCCTGGGTGGGAGGTAGGGTGTAGAAGCAGGCTGGGAGTAGGTTGTCTGGCCAGGGAGAGGGGGCCAGAGCAAGGGAGGGTGGAGAAGCAGGCTGGGGGGTGCATAGGGTGTCAGGCCAGAAGGAGGGGACAGAAGCAGAAGGAGCAGCTGTTTCTGCACTCCTTTTCTGGCTAGCTCAGAGCTTCCCCTTCCCCCTAGGAAGCCGGCACTGGCGCTCTGATCTTGCAGGGCGCTGTGAGGCTGGCACGCCAGCGTGGGCTCCCTGCTATGGGGGGAGCTCGTGGGAGGCTGGGCTCTCCTTCGAAAGAGCCCTAGCTTGCTCCCCAGTGAGCCAGAGATTGCGAAGAGGGCGTTAGTGGCTGCGGGGCAGAGGATCCCTGCCCAGAGGCCTGGATGTCGGCCCCAAGGGACGGAGGAAGGCTCCACAGCCACCGAGACCCTGCTGCTGAGGGTCGTGCTCCAGCCTGGCTAATGGCAGGTGTGTGGCCGGGCGGGGCACAGATGGGAAGCAGCTCAGCGAGCCCCGGCCGGGCCGCGAGGAGGGCTGGGTGCCCGCGGGGCGGAAGGGGCCGTTGCCCTGAGGCGAGGCGAGACGAGCTCGCGCCACCTCCCCACCCCCTAGGAGCGCCAGGCGCGGAGCTCGGGCTGCCGGGGCCTTCCGCTGCTGGAACCGGCAGGGCGCAGGCAAGCGGCGGTTGCCAGGGGATACCCATAGGGAGAGGCGCCGGCCCAGGCCCTTGGGGGAGCGTGGCCCCACCACGTGGGCGGCGGCGGCTGGAGCAGGTGCCGGGGGCGGCCCGTAGCCCGGATGCGGAAGCGGGTGCGGAGCTTCCCCGGAAGTGACGGTGCATCGCTCCCTTTCCGTTGCGGGCGGCGTGTTCGGGCGCAGGGAGCGGAGCCTCCGCTGCCATGAGCGTCCCGGCCTTCATCGATGTTACCGAGGAGGATCAGGTCAGGGGCCGCGCGTCTGGCCGCTTCGCGGTGCGGGGCTGTGCGGGGGTAGCCGGGCTCCCGCACTCAGAGCAGCGCCCGTCGGGGGGCGCGTGCCGAGCGCCTGGGCCCGGCTGTTAACGGCCGGGGAGGAACGCGCGCCGGGGGCTGGGCTGTGCCAGAGCAGGGTGGGACTGGAAAACGCCCCCTGGTCTCCGTGTCGCCCTAGTGGCTGTGTCCCCTAGCGAGGGGCCCCCTCGTACCGCGCCGCTTTTCGGTGGGTGAGAGAACCTGCCTCGCCAGCTGCCGCGAGCCCGGAGCGAGTGTTATCTCGCCGCCCTGCCGCTCGCGTCCAAGGGCTGCGCAGCAGATGCCAGGCCGTCTCAGAGTGGGGGTAACCCTAGTAACTAAAAGGGGCCATTGGCCTCGGTGCGCTCCCTGTGGAGTGGAGTGAGTGGATTTCTCCTAGAGTCAGAATTCATAACCTACCAGATTTGTAGAACTGTCGCACTGACCCCAGGGCTCCTTCTTGCATCATTTCATCTGTCTCTCTCTTAAGATAAAGGAAAGCAGTGGATGACCCGTGTTCAGTATGAAACTCTTGAGGGCATGAAGCATACATACATTATATTAAATGCGGCACTCTGGTGCCCGGTGGAGTTCTGTGGGAATAGGAAATTACCAAAGTTCCATCACAATACTTGGCAGTTCTGTGTGGCCTTTGAAAATAAATTTTACTCACAGCATATTATTAGAACACTAAATGAAATGAATTTTGTATGCCTTTGATTAGTTTAAATATTATTTTACCCAATCTTGTCTCTCTCCCTTCTCCCTTCCACTCAAAATCCTATCCCTCTAATATTTTTTGGTTCGCCTTCCTTTCTTCCATCCTCCTATAGGGTCCTATTTTGAAGTAACCTCCCTTCTTCCCCCAAAATTAAGTAATAGTTGCCATTGCTTACTACTTTATTCTTTCAGCCTTCTTGGTATTAAAGTTGCTATCATGGTGTGGGTTAGTTTGTTTATTTGAGCTATTGTGTCAAAATATGGCTCTTGCTCATTTTTGAAGGGCCTTTTTAAAAAAAAGTTAAGTTCTGCAAAATAAATACTGAAAATACTCCCCAACCACAGATACTCGAAATACACATTTTATATATGTCGTGCTGTCTCATAACAACTCTTCAAGTATTCAGTCCAAAGCCTCTTTAAAATTGTGCGGAGTTCTAAAATATACTTTTCAGTTATTTCTTTAAAAAAATACCATGTTTATTTAATTTTTATCCCTGACATAAAGGCTTTTTAAAAATCGTTATCTTTGTATTTTTCTAGCACTTAAATGTCTTGATCAAATCAGGGGCCCATGGTACTAGTGTATATATATGGCTTCAAAGAGCTCATAGTCATTTAGTAAAATCTTGGATTGTAAAGTTAAGGTATAGGCATTATCACCAGGAAAGAGGAGGGTTCTCAGCTCAAATTAACTAATTTGATATGAAGTCCTAAAGAATATAAGGCAGTTTGTTTTCACAAAAGACTAGGAACTCTAGTCTTTAAACTCAGCCAGTTAACTCATGAGAAAAGTATATATTGTCTTGCTTTTTACTAGGATTTTTACCTTGAGTTAAAAACACACCTTTTTTCATTCAAAAGAAGACTGCCAGTAAGGTGTTGCTGAAGGTATGTACATTTGCATTTGTTTCTTTATTTCTTTAAAAGGCTGCAGAACTTCGAGCTTATCTGAAATCTAAAGGAGCTGAGATCTCTGAAGAGAACTCTGAAGGTGGACTTCACATTGACCTGGCTCAGATTATTGAAGTCTGTGATGTATGTCTAAAGGAGGATGATAAAGGTTTGTGTCTTGAAAGCCTTAGTGTGGATATTTTTGTGTAGCACAGTCAAGAACTTGGATTGAGCTTAATTTACATAGATCACTTGCAGGGCAGAGAGACCAAGAGTGAAAGTACTAATAGGAAGCTAGCTCATTGTACATTAAGGGGAAGATTTTCAAAGGTGGTCAGCATTGACCTAATATAGGTCCCATTTCAAGTCAGTGGTAAAAGCCTATTCAATGGGAGCAGAAGTAGTTTCTGAAAATCCTACTCTACATTTCCAAAAGGACCATCCTGTACAACAACACTATTTTTTGTCAGTAATAAAAGTACCCCAGCTGGGAACTTCGAAATTGCTGTGTACTTAGGTTAATCACCTACAGGGAAAGGGATGTGATGCCATACTGACCCTGTCCTTGGCTAGTGTAAATTTCCAGATATGCTTAGAGGCCATGTAAGGCAGTGTTTAGTCTATGCGGCATATGGTGTAGTGGTCTGTGGGAGTCAAGCCATTCTTTCCCTCCTCTCTGTGAATCTGCATGTTGCAGACCCAGAAAAAAAATCATTTATACAGGCACCCTCTGAGATAACTGTAGGCAAGATTTGGAGACCTGTTGCATGGTCTTCACTACATAAAGATCCATATGTGCATAGACTGGTTTCAGTAGAAGTTTCAACTTCTGGCTCTGATTTTTAATCCATGTGTAAATTCTCAATCAAGGTAGTTTATACAAGGTGAAATGTGCCTGTATTCAATTTTATCTCTTGGTGATGTGCAGTTCCTTTTGAACAAGTGAGAATTATAGTTTGGACAGTGTCTAAGATGGGTAATTAATCATGTATAAAATCAGTTTCCATTTAAAAAAAATTAGTGGTGAAATAAAACTTGTTGCTGGTGAAGAGACTGATTCAGCAGGGGGCCTGATTCCAGTAAGTAACAGCATAACTTTAAGAAGAATGAAGAAATTTGATGCAAGTAACTGTTAATGTCAGGGGCAAACTATAAATCAGTTAACTCTGCCCTTGAAATTTTAGGCTATCTTCTGAGATCTTTCAACAGGACACAATAATAATTGCAGTAAATATTACGGCTTTTAAGCTGTGAGCAGCGGCTCCTGCCTGCCCCTCCTGTATCAGAGGCAGCATGGGGAGCAGGAGGCTCCACTGTGCTCACCTGCCTCTGCCTCCTCTACTTGCCCTGCCCCACCCCGCCCATACAAAGACAGCAGCCTGCATGTAATTGTTTAAGTGGATTAACTGATGAACCTGAGCTCCTCAGTTAATCATTTAATTGGGTAGGTTCACATCCCTAATGTGACTGTTTTTTTTGGAAAGGGTGAGGATTTGTTTAGGGGATGGATATTTATGAGTAGTGGTCATTAGGCATCTTGCAGCAAAGTGCATGTAAATTATATGGACAGGCCCCATAATTCTATAGACAGAATGGCCATCCTTTCTTTTAATTGAAGTAGCCTCCTTTGGAGAAGATTGTATTCATAGTAGTTTGCTATGCTTGTCATGATGAAGCTAATAACTTTTTTTGCATATTTGCTTTTCAGGGTGTATATTTATTCCCAGAAGCTAAACAATGAGAGTGCTAATTTCTATTTTGGCGTTCTAGTGAATCAGGTGAATTGGAATAGTATAGTGATCTTTTCACTATAGTGATTTACTAGTCCAGTTTAGATAGTGATGGAAATTTGTGCAAACCCTTGACTGCTCTGTGACCTAGATCATGTTGGCTCTATACTTTAATAAGCAGGTGTTCGTAGCACAAACTGCAATGACTGGTATTAATTTGCACCCTTGGTGGTGGTCTCAATGAAAATTGTATCTTTTGTAGCCTTCTTCACTGTATTATGAGTGCCTTTCAGTCGTGGATTAAGCAATGTAATGAACAAGTATTATATTTAGTTAATTATATTTAGTTAATTTTTTCTTATCTTCTCCCCCGGGGAAGAATTGTTTCTGCAGTGTAGTGTTTTGGTAGGTTTTTAAAATATGTATGGGCATATCACTGTGTTGATTAGAGTAAACAAATCAAAGTGTAGGTTGCATTTGCAGTGGAAAATTAGATTTATTGATGGTCCTCAGTTTCTGTAGGAGTTAGTTCTGCCATCTGGGACTGACTTCTGAGAAAGTTGTACCTTGTGCTAAAGTACCAGAAAGTTGTACCTTGTGCTAAAGTACCATAAAGTCCAGAGTTATTGATTGCAGTCCTCATTTTGGAGTTTTAGGCAATCTTTTAGATGTGCTTGAGTCCGGGCCATTGAGTGGGGATTGAGCCTAAGTTGTTTAGAAGATGGGGATGGAGACTTTGAAATTAACCTGGAAGGAAGGATTGATGTCTTGGGGATGGCATTCTTTTTCCACCTTAGAGGTGTGATCCCTTTCGGAAAGGGTTGTGAGATGCTGGCAGAAGATTGACTATTAGACTGAGCTGCTGTCAACCTCGATATGCTTGTTCAGTTTAATAACTGGATTTTTTTAAAAAGCCTTTGAGCCTGAAGTTATACTTTTCCAGTATGTCTTGCTGAGGAAAAAATAAGCATTAGTGGCAGGAGCATTTCTAATACTGCTGAATTAATTACTGCTTTTAGTGTTAAGTTGATGCATGTCTTGTTTATGTGTAGATGTTGAAAGTGTCATGAACAGCGTAGTATCTCTGCTTCTTATCCTGGAACCTGACAAACAAGAAGCTTTGATTGAAAGCCTGTGTGAGAAGTTGGTCAAATTTCGGGAAGGCGAGCGTCCATCTCTCAGGTTGCAGCTGTAAGTATCCCTCAGGGATCATCTTCCCTTCCTTTCAGGAGGGGTACAGTCTTTTGTGTGTGTTTTGATTTGGGTTTTGTTTTTAAGTACAGGCCCAGGAATTAAAAACTGGGCCCTGATTAAGGATGTGAACAAGTAACTGATTATCTGGTATAGGGATGTGAACCACTAGTTGACTAGTCTCTCCCTCTCCCCCTCTCTTCCCTTGCTGCCACTATCAGAAAGAGGCAGCAAGGGTTGGCGGACAAAAGAGGGGGTGCTTCAAAGTGGCAGTGCCACATGGAGTCTAGGATCAGCTGGGGACTCACCCATTCCTCAGGCCAGAATCCTCTCCTGCACCCATATTCCCTCCCCAACCCTGCATCCCATTTCCCTGTCTCAGGTCACAACCCGTCCCAAGCTGACCCCAGACTCCATGTGGCACTGCTGCTTTGAAATGCCCTGTGAAGCCTGATGCCAGGCTTCACAGGGCATTTCAAAGCAGTAGTGTTGCAGGGAGCCCTTGGTCAGCTGGGATTGTGAGTTCTCAGCAGGCCCCAGGCTCCATGTGACGCTGCCGCTTTGAAACGCCGCAGGGAGCACAGTGCCAGCGGGGAACTGCTCGTGTCCCCTGCTGACTCTGTGCTCTCTGCAGCGCTTTCCTACCTTTGAAGTGTAGCAGCTGCCCTGGGGCTGGCTATACTTCAAAGGTGGAGGTGCCCTTATCCACTAATCGAATAGTCGATGTAAATCGCATTGATCAGCTAATCAATTAATCTAAATTTAACATCCTAATCTGGTAAGCATCATCCTTCATGGTTAACCATTACCTGGTAACAGCCCCCCCGCACATGGCCCGCTCTGGGCAGCAGGCTGCTCCAGTCCTGCGGGGCTGCTGGCTTCTAGCCCATGTGGGCTGGGAGCTGGCAGCCCCCTTTACCCCCTCCTCTTGCTGCCAACTCCCAGCCTGGGGTTAAAAGCAGCTGGATTGGAGCAGCCCCATGCCTGTGGTGTGGGGGCTGCTCCATCTGCATTTAATCAGTTAAACAAAATGTTTAACCGGTTAAATGATTAAATGGGCTTTTACATCCCTAGTCCTTGATGAAATTCTGTGCATCTGTGACCTTTGGCATGTTTTTCACCTTTTTACCTCTTTTCCCTATCTGTACAAATGGGAATCCTCACTTACCCCTCTGGGCAGGGAAATCTCTAGGAAGGTACGGGGCAGCTCTGCCCCACCCCACATTCCCCCAAGCCCTTCTTGTGCCCTCCCCCATTGTACTCTTTGCCCGAAGCTCCTCTCCCAGAGCACTGTGAGCTGGAGGATTACTGGGGGGAACTAGGAACCTGATGCAGAGCAGCAATAGGAGTTGGTCTCTCCCACGTTCACTGTGATAGTGGGAGCTAGAGCAATCAGGCAACCTGCTCTGCTCCACCATCCATCTCCCGGTCCCCTGCTCTCCACTTCACTATAGTGGTGGCAAGTGGAGTGACCTCCCACTGCAGAGTAAAGGATGCTGTAGTGCAGGGGTAATTTGTAATGGGCGGGCCACTCCAAGATTTTGGCAAATGGTCAAAGGCTGCACTTCTATGGAGGGATGGAGAATGGGTGAGGCGGGAACTTGGGATAGAGGACTGGGGTGCACAAGGGAGTGTAGGAGTTTGAGTAAAGGAGGGGTTGTGACCTGAGACAGGGAAATGGGATGCAGGGTTGGGGAGGGAATATGGATGCAGGAGAGGATTCTGGCCTGAGGAATGGGTGCAGGGTCTGGGGGAAGGGAAGCGGGGATACAGAATGTTTGTAGTTGGACCAGGTAGTTGGAGAAGAGAGAGGGAGTGGGGTGCCCAGAGACAGGCTCTGGCTTGAAGGTGCTTATCTAGGCGGCTCCCAGCTGACAGCCTTGCAGGAACCTTAGGCAGGCTGGCTGCACTATGTGGCTCTGTTCTGGGCATGAGGGAGGGAGACTTTGCATGCTACCCCTGCCCCCCACAAAATTTCTGAGTTCCTATTGGCCGGAAACTGGCGAATGAGAGCTGAGAGATTTTGTTGGGAGGCAGGGCAGTGTGCAAAGCGTCCCTCCCCAGCATCCAGAGCAGAGTGCAAGCGGCTCTCTGCCTAAGGGTTCCAGGGAGGTGGCTGTGGGCCAGATCTGGTGGCTTGGCAGGCGGGATCCAGCCCGCTGGCTGCCTTTTGCCTGCCTGTACTATAGTGACAGAGCATAAGACCAGCAGACTCACCAGCAGCTGTTGCTGGTCACACCAGTGTGCACAAGCAATTTGCATATTCCTAGACTGTGTTGAAAGGATTTGTCTGCAAGCCTATTGCTCTCTCTACTTTGCCACCTCCAGTCCCAGCAGAAGTACAGCCCAGGCTGGGTCCTGGCTCAGCATGCGCTGCTGCTGCTGCGGCTCCTGGCCTGATCGCTGGCCATAGTCCTACTATTCTCACTCATTGTTGCAGAGTTCTGAAGCTCCATGGGTATAAAGCTGATATCCTGGATATAAATTTAGTATCCATGAAGGGTTCTCGTGGTTGTTAGGCAGGTTTACATGATATATGCTAGTATATGTGCACAGTCACCTCACTTATTGCCAAACTTGTGAGCGTTCATTAATTTTGTTGTTCCTCATTTAGGCTGAGTAATCTCTTCCATGGAATGGATAAGAATACTCCTGTAAGGTACACAGTCTACTGCAGCCTTATTAAAGTTGCCTCAGCATGTGGTGCCATTCAGTACATTCCAACTGAACTAGATCAGGTAATTGACATGGTGTCACCTCTGATTTTCTGTCTTAACTGTACATGGTCTGTTGTTAAAGGTGGTATTCAGAGGGCACAGTGGCTAATACTATGTAAAAAGTGCCACGCTCTAGTGGAATAAAAAGCAAATTTTGAATTATTGTGGGTTTTTTAACCTTTTATAAGTTTTTGCCCTTACAATTGAAGTCAAACTGCTCTTTGCAACAAATGTGAAAATACACTTCTTTCCCTGTTAAATGCATCAGAAGATCTGCTTGGGTGTAGTTTGAATGTGCTGGGTGTGGAAAAAATGCTGTAAACAGCCATCTTTGGGGCACTAGCTTACTGTCCATCACTTTGGAGGCCAAAAGGTGTAAGCCAGCATTCTTTGTAAGCTGAGCAAAGGAAGGATTTAGATGCAGCCCCAGCTGATTAGCAAAGCGCCCGCAGTTAGGTCTTTTTGTTTCTATGTTTTATTCGCATGTGCTTCAGTGCAAAACAAATGTGTTCCGCACATGGATGGAAAAGATTAGAGGGAACATTGGTGTAGGACTGCTGTCCTCCTTTACAAAGAGGGTGCAATGTTCTGATTTGGGGCCCTACAGTGGTGCATTTTCTTTACTGGGGACTGTGGCATAAATACCCAGAAAGCCAAAACATCCTTTCTGTCACTTTCATCTTCAAGAGAGCTTGGGTCAGGTATAAGTGGGTAGTGTTTGTAGTTCTAATGTTAAGTCAGAACACTCTTCAGAAAGCATTACAGCACTTGAATTGTTTTCTGTGTAGGTTCGAAAGTGGATTTCTGACTGGAATCTCAGCACGGAGAAAAAACATACTCTTCTGCGACTGCTGTATGATGCACTAGTGGACTGCAAGAAAAGGTATGCTCAATTAAATAAGATTTGAGAATTTCAGTAATTCTAAATTAGCGTATAGCATGAGATTTTGAGGGAGGAAGGTTTTTCATCATTTTTTCCTGTATAACTCTCTTTAATTTCAGAAATCTGGGCGAACTTTTTATTACATCTTAGACTAATATTTCAGAACTCTTTAAATTTTAAGTTAAACAGTTTTCTCTTAGAAGCTATTAAAGTTAGTAGTGGGTTGATTGAAAGCCATAAGCTCATGAAAGTAAAACTTTTGCTTTCCTTCTAGAAATAACATGCCAAGTTTATTATTTAATTGAAATTTGACATTTTAAATGTGTGTTGTGCCATCTCTATTCTGTAGTTGGTTGGGGGGTGACTATTAATCAGAGTTATCACAATCAGTCTGCTAGTATAAACAATACCTTTGAGACAAAGCTTTGCACTAGACATGGGCATTAATGTTAATAGAATACCTGCTGAATTATTTTAAAGTATAATTGTGGATCATAATAAGAGTATTTGATCTAATGAGCTAGGCAGATCAAAGTAATTATCTTACTTAATTCTGTACAGTCTACTTGGAAATTTATTTCTGAGTGAGTAAATTAATAGGAGGTCTAGATTGCACTTATTTCAGCATAAGTCTTTACATTTACTGATAAGGATAAGAGACACAAACCTTGCCTTCACAAAAGTGTGCATTTTTCATTCAGATTTAAATAAGGAATTGCTACACAACCGTTTCAGGGCTTTTGGTATGGATTTAATACTCCACATTTCTTTTATGTGGATGGACAGCCATGTTACCTTTGTGGACAAGCAGGCACCGTATTTTACTGTATTGCTTATCACAGCCCCACAGAATATTATGCATACACTTTTGGTCTCCCTTCCCTTAATTAAAAAAGGACTTGAAGTTATTAAATATTTATTATTAAAAGTTTGAGGGTTTGGTCATCTTTCTGAAAGGGCAGTGTGGTTTTGGTGGGTTTTGCTACTTGCACCATTCCAAGAAGAGGGTAAAACGGTGGTTGTCAGTTTGTCTCTATTGCTAGATTTCACATATGGCAACGAGATGAATTACTTATGGGTTCCACTGGTCATGAATGTTGGAGGTAGGATAGAAACTATTAGGTTGGCTTTCACTTGGGTAATTGTGGCCTAAATTGGAGTGAGGCTCCCAAGGGTGACTTACCTGGTATCAGGGATGATTTGTAATAACCATGTATAAAATTTGGCTTCAGTCTAGCTAAGGATCTGAGCCTTAACTTTTAATTCAACTTCTTATGCATTCAGCTATTTATAGCATCATCAGTGCAAAAGGATTCTACTAAAAAGCAGCTCTAAGGTGGCTAAAATAATGCATACACATTCTTTTGAGAGGTTAACCAAAAACCTCTGTATGTAACGGAGAGTGTATGTTTTGTTTGGAAAGTACTCAGTTAATATTGCTACATTTTTACTCTGTAAATCCTCCTTATTCCACAAATTGAATTCTAGAGCCCTATGTTTTCCTAAAACAAAACAATAATCTGACTGCAAACATTACAAATGTTAAAATTAAGCCAAGGTAAAAAGGACCATCCATTTAAGTTGTTTAATTAAACTAAAAGCTATTTGCAGTTGGACTAGCTTGCTTTTTCATTAATGTTTTCAAATTCCACCTGTGAGATCATAGAATTGGAGAGGAAATTGGCTCCAACTGAGACATTTAAACTATTAACCATTTCTAGTTTGACTAATTATAATTTTCTTTGCCTTGTTTTGGTTTTGGTAATGTACCGGGTAATTCACTTCAGAACTAAAATTGTTTTAAAAAAAAATCTGTACTATAGAGTTAAGCATGAAAAAATATCTTTCACAAATTCATGAATGCATGGTGCTATTGTTTGTGTCAGTGCAGAGTTTGTAATCAGTAGGACAACTTTTCAGATCATCTTCTCCTTAGGGCAGTGGTCTCCAACTTCCTTACGCCCAAGATCACTTTTTAAATGTCAGGGCGCAAGCCAAGATCTACCCCAACCCTTCCCTGAGACCCCCACCACTTTCTTGAGGCCCCGCCCTCTCCAAACCTTTCCACGGACTACCCATTACTAATAGAAACTCACCGTTAATTACATAATTATGCCTGACCTATTTTGCTAGTGCTGCAGCTGGAGAGAACGGCTTAATTTAAATTATTAAACAGATTAAGCATTTTAATTTTCTCATGTTTATCAAATTTCATTTTAAATTAAGTAAAATATTATGTTCAACACAAGAGGCTTCAGTGTTTTCTTTATTTATGGCAGGCATGGGGAGCCTTCTTTGGGTCGGGGGGTCACTGACTCACAGAAAATTCAGTTGGGAACCACGCAAGCGTGCAGCAAAAAACTCCTCCCATAACCTCCAACCCTCACTGATGTGGCCCCCAACTGAGACACCTCACTCCTCTGGCACTCCAGCCCCCATGGGGTGAGGAAAAGGGGCAGGGACTTGGGGAAGCAGCACGGAGCAGAGAAGCTGGGGTCCTGCTGGGTTGGTCCTGCAGCGCTGCCCCTCGCCCCCGTGCTCGGCGCCCAGCAGGACCCAGCTGCTCTCCTCCACGCTGCTTCCCCAAGTCCACCGCTGCTGACACCGACGATCAGCGGACTTGGGGAAGCTGCGGAGCAGAGCAACTGGGGAGCTGCCAGGTTGGTCCTGCAGTGCCGCCCCTCATCCCCCTGCTCTGTGATAACACTGCAGTCTAGGGGTGGGGAGCCCACTCCTCTCCTGGAAACTCTCGGCAGCAGTGTGGGGCTTCCCCCAGCTTCCTGCAAAATGGCAGAGGGTTTGCCCCTTGTCGCACCGTTCCCACCCACCCCCGGATGCAGTGCGGGTCCCGGCAGACCCGTCACAGCCCCTCGCTGGAGTACCTCCCGATACTCCGGCATATCCAATAATCCGGTACCACTTAGTTCCCAAAGGTGCTGGATTATCAGAAGTCTACTGTATCTAGTAGCTTCAGGGGGTAACCGAGTTAGTCTGTACAGGATAAACTTAAACAACAACAAATGGTCTGGTGGCACTTTAAAGACTAACGCAACATGTAGATGGTATCATGAGCTTTCGTGGGCACAGCCCACTTCTTCAGATGACCAAAATATCTAGTGTTCAGTGTGTAGTTGATGTGCACTAGTAAAAATGTACTTTTTTAGTAGTGAAAGCAAGACCTAAATTTTCATCACTAAATTATGTAGTTTTCTGAGCTGCATGGGGCCGTTTGTGCTTCTGAACCATTCTTTCAGATTGTCTACTCAGAGTAAACCTAATTTTAAATTGCACTTTGTATCTTCACTAGGGATTTGTGCTGGTGTACTGTGTAGGTGTGCCTTTTCCAGTGCAAAAATCTCTAATGTAAACATTACCTTAGGGCTAGTTTACATGCAGAGCGGTACTATGTTGGCTGTAACAACTTAAACTACTTGTCTTCCAAAATAAGTGTTCTCACATAGACATATATGAAGATGCCAGTATCAGCTTTTAGTTCATACCTTTTGGTTTTGTTGCCAGTTAATGTGTAGACCAGCCCTTATGCAACCCACACTTCATTAATTGAATTTTTTCCAAGGCGAGCTAACTCTATTCACAGCTATAACTCTATTCACAGCTATAAAGGGCTAGAATCTTCATGTTTTTAAAAACAAGGTCTGATCATGGAGTACAATTCTAAGGCAATAGCAATTTTGTGGCAAATTCCACTGCATACATAATACCTCGAGCAAAGAGGGACATAGAGCGTATACCTTCCTTTTTTTTTTAATAGCAGTGCTCTCCAGCCTTTTTAACCACAAGGTCACTTTTTCCATCTAAGTGCAATGTAAGCTCCATCTCAAGCGAAAATAGCATTGCCCCACTTCCTTCCCACCCCTTCTCTGAGGCTTCATTCCTGCTCACTCCATCCCCCTTCCTCCCCCACGCTCACTCACTTTCATTAGGCTGGGATAGGGGGTTGGGGTGCAGGCTCTGGTCTTGGGCTAAGGGGTTTGGAGTATGGGAGGGACTCTGAGCTTAGCCCAGGGTGGGGGATTGGGGTCCAGGAGGGAGGTCAGGTTGCAAGCTCTGGGATGGAGTTTGGGTGAAGGGGGACTCACGCAGAAGGTTGGGTGCAGAAGGAGGTTTAGGGCTGGGACAAGGGTTCAGGATGTAGGATCTGGCTGGGCACAATTTAACTGAGATGGCTTCCAGGTGGTGGAGCAGTGTGGTTAAGGCAGGCTTACTCCTACCCTGGCTCTGAACCACTCCTGAAAGCAGCTGGCATATACAGCAGTGGCTCCATGGTGCCATGTGCTGACCCTCATCTGTAGGCACTGAGCCCACAGCTTCTGCTGGCCACAGTTCCCCGTTACTGATCAATCGGAGCTGCAGGAGCGGTGTCTGCAGACAAAGACAGCATGTGGAGACCCTCTGCTCTGCCTCTGTCAGGGACTGCAGGGACGCGCCAGCCACTTCCAGGAGCAGCAGTTCCCACAGAGATAATGACTCCAGCCATGGCAGGGTAGGCATTTTTAGAACTCACTGCCCAAAGAATTACATTTAAGCGTAAAGAGAAATGAAAAGTATGAAATGCACAGACCAATCAAACTAACCCACTTTGCAAGCAGTAACAGAAATAACAGCAACTCCACACGTGTGTGCTGGGTCGGGAGCTGAGTGTGAAGGTCAGTGTGTGTTTGTGAGAATGACAGACACACACACACAGTATGAGTGTGACAGATTTGCATTGCCAAGCTGCCATCATCCCATTCTCTCTGTGTGGGGATGGGGTACAGAAATTGGGGTAGGAGAGACACAATGCCATCAGCACCCCCTTTTCTCCTTCCCACACCCTGCATAGCAAGCAGGAGGCTCCTGGAGGCAGCTGCAAGGCAAAGGGCAGGAGCAGCATGACTGGGTGGAGGGGCAACTGAAGTGCCAGCACTTGATAGCTTCCTGGTCAAACCAGTCAGGGTCACCTGTCAGAGGCTCCAAGATCCCAATCTGCTGGTTGGTGACCACTCTTCTATAGTCTCTGTATTGAAACAGCTGTTTCTTGTTTCTCCTCGTGCTATAGATTTTGTGTTGTGATTTTTGATGCAAAAAATACTCTGACACTAAAGATTAATCAATTTGAGCTTCTTACTAACATGCGGAATAGAATCCATTGTGAAGGAAGTTCCAATGTTATGTGTAGAGGGAAAGAGGGGAGAAGGAATATTTTTTTCATGAAAGAATTAGACACCTTTTCAGAAAAGTGCATTAGCGTCCTCTTGACTGAGATTTGGTTCCAAATATAGATTATCCTCTTAAAGCAAGTAGTAAAATAGTTCCAAAAGAGCTAGTGATTTCATGGGCAGAGAACACAAAACTGGATAGATTCTGCTATTGAGAATGTTGTCCAGATCTTAGTGACACATTCAGAAGGTTTGACCTTCTGTCCATGTGGAAAACATCAGTCTTTTATTTTTATTCTGTGCTTATAGCTTCTAAAAGTTGATTATAGAAATGATTTATATTGGGCTGTGCTCAAGCTTTTGTGACAACCTCCAGCAGTTGATAGCTTCACTATAGTTACACTAGTGATTTCACCATTGCTATCAACCACTGGTGTGTTTGCCATCTATCGTCTAATTAGTCACTGGTTTACACTAGCATTTCCATTGTTGATAGCACTGCTGGGATCTTGTGTTTAAAAAAATAAAATAAAAAAGTCAATGCAGACAAGACCCCAACTTTGCATATCAATTTTTACTCAGTTTACTTGTAGAGATTTTTTTCTAAAGGTAAGCTTAGCAAACCAAGGTTCTTTCTGACTTCCACATCATGACTAATAATAAAGATTCGGCAATTGAAACTTAATTATGTGAATGTGAGGGGACGATTTGTCTCATACTCAGCGTTATTCACTTTGTTAGGTTTACAGGAGCAAAAAGTAGTAAACAGTTAATTTTGGCACTAAAATCAGCAGATGTCACTCTGAGTGCTCACAGTTCAGGTTTGTTATGTAAAAGCAGCACCTTCTTACTGATGCCACTTCTGTGACCATAAATGCTCTTTCATTAGGCCATCTTGCGTTTTGAAGTAAAATTGTGCAGTACTACTTATTCTGCAGTGATTAGATCCAGATGTGTGCAAGAAGTGTTTTGGTGAATAACATACAGCTAGGAAGGCTTTCCATAATGAGTAGGTAATTTATTAGTTTAAGAAAATTAAATGAAGGGTGAAGATAAACATTTTGTTAAGCCAGAATTTAATGAATACATTTAGCTAATTTGCCCCCTTTCACTGCAATTAAAATGGACCATCTACATCCTTTCAAAGACAATTTAAGGTGAACTGTAACTTCATAATGGCGCTATTTAAGTATTTGAGTAGCTTGTTCTAAGTATTTTTTTAGCATTCCTGGGGTAATAGTTTTTTTTCTCCTCCACAGTGACTCTGCAGCCAAAGTAATGGTGGAGCTATTAGGAAGTTACACAGAGGACAATGCTTCCCAGGCTAGAGTTGATGCTCACAGGTAATATGAAACTCTTGGATTTCCTTGAAGGTGTCTTTGTAATGCAGCAGTTGTCCGGTTATGTGCCGAGTGTTCCAAATGATGAGAACATTGAGCAGTCAGTTGCACAACTGACTTGTAAAAGCCAAAGCTTCCTTAAGCCCCACAAAGCATTTGCAGCTCATTCCTTTGGAAGTCTTCCTACCTTTCAATAATACATTGGTCTCAAACCACACAGGATTGTGTTGACTTGTTGCTAGAAGTCAGGAAGTACTTGTGGGCAGCAAAGGGTACATCATGGTTTTACAAAAGGCACTTTATACGAAATATATTTTAAAAGGATCGAGTTTTTTTTTAAAAAGGCAATTTCTCCTAGCCCTCACTACTCCCAAGAGGCTATGGTCGGAGGTTTCATGAAGTACAAGATATCATTCTATGGCTTTGGATAACACAGAAAGCAGGATATAAAGGTTATTTTCAAAATGCGAAAAATACCGTCTTTGCTATTGAGTCATTCACTGCATAGTCTTACTGTTATGAGATGATTTTAAGTAGTACCTGCTGGTTGTCTTCATTATTCTCTCTCAGTAAGGTACCATATATTGATTCTTATACAATTCATTGAGGAAGTTAATTTTTTGTTGTAAGTGCTGTGACTCTAACAAGTTGTATTGAGCATGTGCAGTGGTGACTTTCAGAGTCTTTCAGCTCTGCCAGGTCTGTATTGGTTTTCACAAGAAATGTAGAAATGCACTTCTCAGCCCATTAGATTCTCCCCTGCCATGTTTCAAGTTCTTACTCTGAAGCATAGAAATATTCGAGCTTTTCAGCAAAACATTTGGATAGGGAAGATTGTCAACACTGTCAAAATTATTTTTCTTAACCTTAGCTGAAATGTTTTTGCTGAAATAGGGTAGAGGAGGGATTCAGTCTGAGACACAGACCTGTTATGGCGATTTGCAGCCAAAATTATTAAAGTTGGGCAAAATTAGAGCAATTTAAATAAGTTTTCATAATGGAAGGTGTTTGGCAATCTACTGTTGTAGTTGGTACCGGATCTGCTTATATTTCTGAAGTAACACTTGCATGCTTACTAGCACCAAATATCTAAATCTCCATACAAAAACCATACTCCAAGGACTTGCAGACAAAATTATCATACCAAATACTTTTCTGCTTTTTCTTACTGATATATTTGCTTTCCAAAACCAACTCCCAGTATAACTTTTCATGAATGATATACCCAAATATTTGGATACTAATATCTAAACTGTATTAAATTTATTCCCCTAAATTTGGCTTATTGATGTTTGTTCTATATGTTACTTTATGACTTTTAAAACAAACTATATTAGCGGATAATCTAAGCACTATACCCAGATATACAGATTAGTCTGTTAGCAGAGTACTTTCATTCTTATCTGTTAGCAGTGTTGAGTGGAAGAAAGTGGACTAGAGGTTAAGGCATTCAGGGGATCTAGGATTGGTCTTGGCTGTGTCTCAGACTGCCTGTGTAACCTTGGGCAGGTCAGTTAATTTTTCATGTCTCACTTTTTTGTCTGTAAAATGGGATAATCCCAATAACCTCTTTGCTTCCATTTTTTTAATTTTGTCTTGGTGGGGTTTTTTTGTCGCCCCCCCCCCCCCCCCCTCCATTTTATGAGCTCTTCCAGGCATGGGCTATCTTTTACAATACATGAAAAAGTGCCTGATGCAGTGGGATCACAATCTGTCTTGGGGTTTTTAAGCCCCATTGTAATGCCAATACTTTCCTAAAACTTGGTTACTTGCCTGTAAATATAATTGCTAAACATACAGTTATATTTAAGCTAGTTGGTGTTTTTTCTGCTTTGGTCATGTCGGAATCTAATCCAATCTTCCCAAAGTGACTTGGTTCTATGAAGGTGATAGTAAAAATAATGTACACATTTTTTGAAATGTCAGTTATGTAAGGGAGTAAAACCCAAGCTCACATCTAAAACAAAGGAGAGGAAGGATTTGAGCTGTTTTCCTTATTATACTCTGACATAGATTTTCTTTATGATATCTGACAAATCACTGTGAAACCTCCCTTCTTTAAAATGGGGATTCAAATATTTCCATATTCTCAACGGTGATGCAATGCTATTGTTTCATATTTCAGAATATTGAGATTCTCTAGAAAGCACTGTGGAAATGCATTATAAATTATATTATTTAATTGGCAGTGCATTTATTTATTGTAACCCATGTGTACTTTCCTTTTCAAAATAGATGTATTGTCCGAGCGTTGAAGGATCCAAATACCTTTCTTTTCGACCATCTTCTTGCCTTAAAACCAGTGAAATTTTTGGAAGGAGAACTTATCCATGATGTAGGTAACTTTGTTTTTCAGACAGGTTGTTGTGGCACCTTTTTTAATTTGTTGATCTAATCTGTTTCAAAGTTGACTGACTTAAACTGCATCTTGTGCAGTCCAATGACCATTGGCAGGGCTCGACAAATAATGTAATCTACTCGCCATGTCTACATGCCCGTGGTGAGTAGATTACACCCCGGAAGAGCTGGCGCAGAGCGATCTGCGCATGCACAGAACCGCGTGGCTGGCGAGCAGGGCTAGCTGCCACTTGGCGAGCCCTGACCATTGGAGTGCAAGAGATACTTGAACAAGGCATTAATTTAAAAAGTATTTGCAGTTTTTTTTAAACTAATTGTAAAAACAATGTGCCAATCTCATTTAAGGTGATGAATATGATCACAGGTAATCACTAAGGCAAGTGCACTTGGGGTAAGGAACAGTGTTCCCTCTATAATTTTTCCATCCTTTGGGCAGGTTAAATTTTCATTTGGGCAGGCTGAAATTTCTTATGTGCACCACCAGCATTAAGGTTGTATGTGGACGTGCAGTGTGTCCCAGTACAAGCACAAAAACCTAGGTATAAATATACATTTTAAACAGTCCATAGGTATGGAAGACAGTATATTAAAAGAAGGGATAATTAACAAGGAACAATGCTTACGATGTTTATTTAATATGAAATCAAATAAAGAAAATTAACATTACCCTTGGAATACATGTATTATCGTCCTTTCTAACAACTCAAGCTAGTAAATACACCAAAATGGGGCGTACTGAAAATGACCATATAAATAAATCAAAGAAATGGCCATTAAGTAAAAGCCTAAAAAATATGCACAGCTTTTAAGATGCTAAACAAATTTGAGTCAACTAGAAACAGTCATGCTTTCTTTGAAAATATTAATACACTGTTTACTGACTGTAACGGAGAGTAAAAAACACTCATTCAGGCTTATACACTTTCTCTGGGGAATATTTAGGGTCCACGCTATGCAAATATAACAGACCTGTAAAAAAAGATAAGTTCACCTTGTGTGTGTCAGTAATTCAAAGAATAGAAGCTCCCAGGGCACTTTTACAGAATCCAACTCCAATTGAAAGTCCAAACAAATTAAACAGGATCCATGGTAAAGTTCTCCCAGTTTTAACAATTTACCATGTATTAACTAGTAACACGGGATTTTTTTAAAAAGTCATTAAAATCAGAGTTTGATGATATCTACAACACTAAAAAAATTCTAGTAAAAGAATCCTTTCCTACGATAAGCCATTAACACCTATGTAAACTTTGTTTAAAATGTAAGCATGCAAATGTCATGAGCTAGGCCTTTTGTTGCAGAAGCTTTTAACTCACCTGAAATTTTGGCACCACTCCATACAACCTGCCTCAGCCCAGGAGAGAGTCCTGTGCCTGCAGCCCAGGTAGGGCTGCTGTGCTGAGACAACTTGCAGTAAGAGCCAGACTACGACACCCCAGACAAACTCTTCTTTGTCCCTACCTCTCTGCACAGATGCCCACTCACACTCTCTGTATTTCCCCCACCTATCCTATGCAGTCTCCTCCCCCTTTCCCAGCCCAGGAAGCTAGAGAACTCTGGTGGGTTTCCTTACAGGAAGCTGCTGTAATCAGATCTCTAATCAAACCTCTCCTCTCCCAGACAGGTATCCTCCAAACTCCCCTCCTTTCTGACCCTCTCCCATCCCAGCCTCATATTACTCCTCCCTCTCTCTCAGCATTCTTGTCATCTAGTACAGGGAGCTTCTGCTGCTGCAGGAGTGCCCCTCCCCAGCCAGGAAGCTCTATCGGGCAGCCTTAAGCTTCTGGGCTAAGCTCATTTAGCAGCTGCACGGCCCCTTACAGGGAACTTAGGTAAGGATACTTTGTCACTAAGATCCAAATTTTGCCATCAGATAAATAGTCTCCAGCTGCCATTGAAGTCCAAGGTAGAGCCTGGAAAAACAAGCTTAAGACAAATTGTTCATTTTGAAGTTAAAATTATCTAGAGGCAGATATTGACTCTAAATGGTAAACTTAATTCTTTTTTTCTGATGTTGTTTGCATTTTGTAAATACGTTCTGAGAGATTCATTAAACCGCACTTGACTTTTTCTTGTGCCTTTCAGTGCAAATGCTCATGAGGTACCTGTTCAATTTGAGTGTAATGAAATTTAGTTAAACTGGTTTTTATATTTGAGGTTTTCCTTCTTTTCTCTAGCTTTTGACCATTTTTGTTAGTGCTAAATTAGCATCCTATGTCAAGTTTTATCAGAACAACAAAGACTTCATTGACTCACTTGGTAAGTTTCCAGTGATTTGCATTTCTAACTTTTGGTCCTTTTTTTGTTAAAACATCGTTTGTCTTTTCCTGTTACGCTCAGTGTCTGCACTTTGTCAATTGTTGTGGAAGTGTAAATTGTGACACACTTCCCTGTCTTGCCTATGCCCTACATTGTAGCTTACTGGTTTAAGTGTCTAGAGCGAATAGTGATATTCACAAAGAAGCAGGTGGTTTCTGGACTTAACGCGTACTAACCTTTAATTATAGATATTTAGAAACTTTCTCGGTGACTCTCTTTGGAGGTACAACTTTCAATTGTGGCTTATTCTGAGCTAGAACAAGTTGGTATTACCCATCTGCTTTCCTCAGTATTTGTATTACAGAAAGGAATGCAAGAGCTCAAATAGTCTTGTCCCAAGACATCCCTGAAATGTGCTTCATTTCAGGAACATGAGAGCCTTCAGAAAATTCACCAACTTCTGCTGAAGAGTATGTTAGAGGCATAATTTTAAAAATGCCATTTTTTTGCATGCCAAGTTAGTGAAAAGTTTCAAATACAGAACCAACATTGTTTAGATACAAATTTGAAATCACTCAGCACATCTTTTGTGTATTCTCAAATAAAAACAAAGCAAAACTTTTTGAAAGACTTGGCCTACTCTGATATTTGGGATCCTTTTATTCCCTGCCTTATAACTATGGATGCCTTACCACTGTGCTGTTACGGCTCAAGGCTTGACACCAGTAGTCAGTCTACAAGCATAAAGGTTTCATTCTGGCTTCTGGAGAGTGCTCTATATGCAGTATTTTAAAAAATGTATTCATTTTTAAATAGATACCAAAGTGGGTTTGGGGTTTTTTTCAGATACACATCTGAAATTGTTTGGATTTTTAAATCATTGAGCAGATCTTTTATGTGATTCAGATATTTAGGCTTTTCTAAAGTTTTGCCTGTATAACTATTTGTGGGGAGGGGAATCTTTTTTTAACCAAAATAGTTACATCAGTGAAAACCCTGCTGTGCATGCAGTTTTACCTGTATAGAAGTACCTTTGATTTCCCTTTAATTATAGCTTTATAAACCAGCATCAAGTACCTTTTATGGTGGTAGAGCTGTATCCACACTAGGAATGTTGCACTGCTTTAATTATGCTCATATAGCAACTTTCTAAAGTAAACCAGCTTTAAGAGCGCAAGTAGGGTTTGAAGTTATAGTGAGTTGGGGGTCAATATTTCACTGAGTGGACCTCTCATCTTGTTTAAATCCAAGATGGCAGCTAATTTAGTAGTCTTATTCCAGAATGAGTATGCCTTTTCTAATTCAGTTTAACCCATTTTGCTAGTGGATTAAGCTTCACAGGAACAAGGCACTCTTATTCCAAAATAAGTGTCACATAAGAAATTATATTCAGAAATAGCCATACAACTTTGAATTCACACACCACCTTATTTCAAATTAACTTTCAAAAGTAAACAATTCCTTAGGCAACCTCTACATCATGAAATAAGGTTGAATTTATTAAGGTCAGTTTCTTACCACCTGATTTGTAAAGTCAAAGGTCCACATCCCCACTATCTGCAAGATTTCAGCGTAGTTCGAAGTAGCATGTCCCCAGTAGGGAGACTGCCATCGACTTGGAGACTCACAATGCACACTGGGACCAAAACGGCAGCTGGTGATTCTGAGTTCATGTAGTCAGTGTAACATAATGTGCTCATCCACTCCCTTCCTCCTTGCATGAGATCAATGGGAAATCGTCTTTTTGTGCCCTTTTTGGCCTCGGTGACACCCACAGATGCCATAGTAGCACAAGAATGGCACTGCTTGTTGATCCCGTTGTGTATCAAAGCATTGTGGTGATGTCTACCTTGGTGTGCCTAGTGGTGGAGTATGTTGAGAGCATACGCACATCACTCCAGGAAGAGAGCAAGGAGGAATCTTGGGGTGTATTGGCACACTATACAGGCAAACCTTTGCATTGAGCGAGTTGGAAATGCAGCCAGCATTCGATCCTGTGGAAACAGAGGAATGCTAGTTCTGGTGCCATGAGACAAGCACCAATTGGTGGGACATAGTGCTGCAGATATGGGATGATCATCAGTGGCTGCAGAACTTCCAACATGTGCAAGGCCACTTTCTTGGACCTTAGTGAATGGCTTTCCCAAATGAGACCTGCTCTGACAGTGAAGAAGCACATGGAAGTGGCCCTGTGGAAACTTGCAACACCAGACAGCTACCTGTCAGTTGAGAATCAATTTGGAGTGGAAAAACCTACCGTGGGAGCTGTTAGATAAGTAGCCAAAGCAATTAATACCATTCTGTTCTGGAGGGTAGTGACTGGCAAATGTGGATTTTGTAGTGGCTGACTTGTCATGGTGGGATTCCCTAACTGTAGTAGGGTGATAGATGGAACGCACATCCCCATCTTGGTTCTCGACCACCTTGCCGAGGAGTATGTAGACCGCAAGGGGTACTTCTCCAGGGTGCTGCAGGCGCTGATAGTGTGAGCTGGGCCTTCAGGTCCTTCCCTTCCATCCCCTTTCCCCATGTCCTAGGGCCTCTTGGGTGGAGGCTACGAAACAGGGTGAAGGAACGTTTTGTGACGTGCAAGGTGTGTCCTCTTCAGGCATACTGCCATGCATTCTGTCATAGCCGCCAGGCGCTTCATTGTGGTTCCCCACATGATGTCCACTCCTGCCGCTCCGCTCACATTCCTCCACTCCATTTGCTCCCTAAAAATGTCTTCCCTTGTCCTCCTTCGCCTGTGGATCTGTGTTGCTGGAGCCAGGGGAGTATACAGCAAGCTCCCTGCTGTAATGAAAAGTTACAAGGATACATGTTGCAGAAGATACATTGTGGAGCCTAAAACCTAATCTGTTGACACAGAACGAAGATCTCTTAAGACAATGGGGATG
The DNA here is from genome assembly GCF_052426305.1 of Pelodiscus sinensis. Taxonomy (NCBI): domain Eukaryota; kingdom Metazoa; phylum Chordata; order Testudines; family Trionychidae; genus Pelodiscus; species Pelodiscus sinensis. The sequence continues at coordinate 98,800,239 of NC_143056.1, forward strand.
TGTTCTGTGTAAGGCCAGAATTATGCTTTAAAGGGGCCACTGTGCTGCAGGCACACAATGCAGTTCTCAAGGGACACCTGGACTCATAGCTTGGAGGAGGCATGGTAAGGGGCTTGCTACTGCAAGATTCTGTGGGCGAGCAGGGGCTGGATAGCAGCTCATATGGTTTCCTTCGTGTGTCCACCACTCTGCATCCTGGGAGAGTGCTGCTTTCCCATCCCGCAGAAGCCTGTGGGCGGAAGGGAGGAAGGGGTCTGGTCATGCCCGTGGGGCAGGGTGGTAGCTCACGCAACTCTCCTCCTGTGTTTCCTCCACACACTACTTCCTGGGAGAGTGCTAGTTTCCCAACTCTCAGGAGCCTGCAGGTATGAGGACAGAAGGGGGGATGCCAGAGGCTAAGGCCATGCTAGCGGCAGAGGCTAATAGATTCCCTTCCTTCCGCCAGGTGAGTTATCCATTTTCTCCGAATCACACAGTGATAGGGAGCAGATGCTGTCTGAATGTGGCCACAAACCTGGGCCTTATGCTACAATGCTTTGTGCTGCAGTGATGCCAGACCGCTTACTGCAGTGGAAAGGTGCCCTACTGTGGAGGAATGGACTAACGCTGGCTTCCCCAGGATCCTTGTGAGAAGGATCAAAGAGTTCCTATATGAGAACTTAATGAAGCCGTGCAGGGAGGATTCCTGCTTCATCTCCAGACACGTTAACAAGTTGTTCCGGGCCTCATGTGCTATGTAGGCACAGAGCACACTGTACATCATGCATAATTGCCTTACTCCTCTGTAAGCTAGGTGGCTTAGTCCTGGGTCCCAGACCTGTGCTCAGCCCTATAAATAAATGCCCAGCTGTCCCTTTAAGCCCTGGGCCCTCAGGGCAGGCCAGGCCAGGCAAACAAAGACAAACAAATAGCAGTTCCCCAGTCAGTAAGGCCGGGGCCCTAGTTCAGGGTGGGGCAGGTCCACAAACAATAGGCTTCTGGCAAGGGGTTGGAGACTGCCACTGGGTATGTGAAGTGGCAGCGGGATGCGGGTCCTCCCTACTCCACCATGTCCCAGCCCAGAGCCCTAGCAGTGGCAGCCCTGGCTGCCACTGGGGTCAACGGGGATTCTGGCCCACAACATGCTCACAGCCTACAGGATGATGTCAGCTTGACAGTTGATGGTTTCCCTTGGGCCACTTCCTGGTTCCGCCTTGACATCTAGTTGGTTCCATAATGGCTGCAGGTTCTTGAGGTCTTTGTAGCCAAAACTCTCCATCAGGGTAAAAAGGATCTCTTCCTCAGTGTGGGGCCTGGCGGTGTAGGCCAGTCCTCAGCCATGTCCTCAGGGCCTCATTCAGGAGCTCAAGGGAGGCCTCTGCTTCCTCCGGCAGCTGGGGCCCTTCTGAGCACTGAGGCTGGGTTTTTATACCCCTTGCCCCGCCCCTTGGCTTCCGGGGCATTAAAGGGGCAGCACTCGGCTTGGCCCACGCAGGCTTACCCCTCAGAGTCAGTGAGCAGCCACCCCTGATCACTACACCCTCTTGTAGCAAGAAAATAAATGTGAACTCACCAGTGTCCTCCCCAGGATCAGTGCCCGACTGTGAGATGTCCTGGCAGGAGGGGATTGTCTTCAAGGTTATAAGAAGTTTTTGGTTCTCACTGCTTACCAGCTGCCTATTGTCCTCCTCCTTCTCCATGCTCCTGCTCTTGTCCTCCATGCTCTTGCTCTGTGTGCCTTGGGAGGGTTCCACTGTCTGGCTTGGGAAGCTGGTTGGGTCTCTTCCCCCCCCCCCCCCCCCCCCCAGATTGCATGCAGCTGATCATAGAAGCGGCCTTTTTGTGACAATGCATCAGACAATCTGTTTGCCTCTTATGGTAGGACTGCCTCAGCTCCTTTGTTTTTAACACAGCATTGCTGGGCAGTCCTGAGGTATCCTTTTTCCACCGTGCATATGTATCAGTGTTTGTTTTGCTGGTTTGGAGCTCAGAGAGAATGGATTCCTCTCCTTGTGCCTCTGAGGTCCAAGATCTCCTCACTCCATGCTGGTGCTCTTCCGTGACCCTGAGAACTGGAGCTCATGGAGCACGTGTGCTGCCTGCTCTGAGGTGTGCTCACAACACTGGTGTAATGGACAGAAGGAGTGCTGACCAGCACCCAGTGATACTCAGGTAGCTAGCAAAGTTTTTGACCAGGGGACTGGGAGGACCAGTCCAGATAGAGGGTTGAAATCTCAATTGGATATAGATTCCTTGCCTGCATTCTTTGTGTGGGAGAGAGAAGCCAGGAGCTGAGAGACACAGAATAATTTAAACCCAGGCAGGACTACCATGTCTCTAGGGAATTCAGGGCATGGAAGTAGACTGAACAAAGAAAAGATTGAAAATAAGTAAAAAGGGAGAAAAATGAATCTAGTTGCATTCAGGGTATTTTTTTCTTCATTTAGAGGTTTGGTGTGAACTGCTATGTGTGATGCTGTGCCTCCCTTCCTGCTTTACCATCTAAGTTTTGTTTCCAGAGACTTTTCTGTGAGTTTTAATTTGTTTTCCTTAGTTGCTCTGTAACATCTAGCAACCAATTATCTTTTGTTTTGTCATAAAAATCACTTCTTTTAAGGTGATGATTTGATTCTTGTGTCCTGGAAGGTCTGTCTGTCAGCAGGCCTCAGACTGGGGAGGTCAGCTACTAGAGACTGCAGCTAGTTTTCCTCTTTCCTTTTTACAAACTCTTTTAAGGGCAAAAGATTTTGGGGCATTCGGGAGGGCCAAGGGTGTCAAGTGTTCAATCCTGGTTTTTAGGAATAAAAATCACTTGATGGTGGCAGCAATTCCCTAAAATCTGTATTGTGATTCTGGGGGGAAGTTTTTGTAACCAGCGTCTGTAGAGGTTCCTCCCCACCCACAAGTTCTAGCCAGAGTGGTCACAGCAGGGCACTGTACAATGCCTCCAGGAGGCTAATACTGTAACGTCGACTTTCACAACCCTGGGTCTACATTATTGTAGTGCTATTGGCCCGTATTCAGCTGACAAAACTTAGGTTTGTTGTTAGTCAGATTTGAGGAGTATTGTTGGAAATCCAGGACACTCTGGATGCAGGTGAAAACAAGCGGAGGTTGCTATGGTGCCCAGGGTCTTTTACTGTCTGCAGTTCTTTTCCTGACTGTGGTGCTCCCAGGCCTTAATCCTAGAATGGAGTTATGCTGTTTAGAGGCCTACTAGCATATTTAGGGCTGCCTCAGTTTACCCTACAAGTATTAAGAAAACTGTGTGAGGAAGCGTTACATTATATCTATCCATACTATACCTGAAAGGTATCCATACTATACCTGAAAGGATCTTAAAGGGGTAGTCGTGTTAGTCTGTAACTTTAAAAACGAGTAGTCCTGTGGCACCTTAGAGACTAACAAAAATATATATAGTACATGAACTTTCATGGGCAAAACCCACTTCAGGTGATCTGGAAGCTGAACTAGAAGGCTCTATCAGCCCTCTACTTTCCTGAGCATTTAATTATTCATAGTTCAGAGATGAGTCCTCTGCCATTATTTTTAAACTTATTAAGTGGTTTAACTTTACCACCTAGCTGTATAACAAGGGTGAAGTACAATAGGATAAAGAAATGCAAATGTTTTTGCTTTGCTGCTGCATTAGGCTCTGGCAAATCACATTCTGTCCCAGTTAATTTGTTTCATCACATCAAGCTATGCAATGGAATGTTAATGTCAGCACCCTCTTTATTTACACTCTGGAAAAAAGGAGTAGTAATTAACACTTTGACACTCCCCCATTGATGTGTAATTGACTGTTTCAAAGGAGCACTGGTTCATAAGGTATTGCATGCAGTAAAATGATGTTTTCTATATTGCAGCTTTTTAAGACGGGTCAGTGACAATGCAGAAATTGCTCAATGATGCAGATTTTTTTATTACTACATTAAGTTTTGACATATTGGTAATGAATGAATGTTTCCATAAAATTATTTTTATAACTTTGATTTTGAAATGACACTTGAATACCAGCTGTCTTCATTTGAGGAAAATGTTATAGTTTTGTAAAAACAAAATACAGTTTAGTGCAGTCATTGGGCATCATTTGGTTTAATGGACTGTAGTATGATTCTAAAAATAATTTTACTGAAAACTTTGTTAGTGGTACTTCATATTATAGTGTAAAAATATGATTAGTAACATCAATACACTTCCATTTTATGGAAAAAAGAAAGCCCGCTGTTTATAATAGCCACACATTGTGATTGTATATGGGATAGATCACAAATACTTTTTTTCTAATATTTCAAATACAAAAGCATGCAAATGACTTATAGAACTATCTTAGTGCAATAGAGGCCATCTGTAATATATTAAATTTATTTTTTACATTTGAGCAACCTCAACAAATAAGTTGCTTGTCTGTTCCTGGAAATAATTGCTGAGAATGCAATTTTGCTGCTTTTTTTTAAATATACAGCAAATTAATTTACGGTAATGGCTTTGCATATATTGGATGGTACGCTCATCCAGCAGTATGATTTGTAATAGTCGTGCTTCCTTCCCTACATACGGGCTTAATCATAAAATACCTTAAATCTACCAACGTAGAGATTTTCAGTATATGTAACGTATGCTAATTCTCCGGGCTCGAAAAACTATATTTCAGATTTCAGCTGCGCGCCCCATTCATTCGGAGCACGCGCATACGCAGTGCAGCTCTTGCGCATGCATAGTATGGGGCTGGCGAGCGGTTTTCGCCACCATTTGTCAAGCCCTGCTAATTCTTGTAAAACTTATACTTTTCTAATTGACTTTTTTTAAACTGTAAAAAATAATTTGTCTCCAAGTTTAATAGCTTTCTCACTTCCTGATGTTTATTTGAACTGTCAGAAAATTATGTAAGGAATCTATATATAAGTAGTTTTGAGTTACAATGCTTACAGCATTTTCTGGTCACATTTAATTTGAAGCTTTTGAAAACCAGCTATGGTCATAGAAAAGAATGAGGGCTATTTTGAGAAAACAGATAGAAATCTTTATGGAACACTTGGCTTTAGTTTTGTAAATAGTTTAATTTTAAACTTATTTCCTGAAAAGTATTTTTTCATTAGCTTATTCCCTCTTGATAGGCATGATACTTTGAAATTATAAATACTAATGTGAGTAACAGTAAAATTCATTGTAAGGAGTAAGTTTTGGCATCTAAAAGAGTACTTGCTTCAGTTTTAATCTTGTTTCGGATTCAGTACTAATTACAAATAAAATTAGTCTCTGAAAGCTATTCTGTAGCGGCTCCTACAGGTGCTATCAATCTGTTAGAATTTGTTGTTTATTGATGCTGACAACTTAGGCCAATAGTAGCATTATCTTGTGTCAATTGGATCGCCCTAACATGTCCACATCTAATCTGGTGTTATCCGCAACCTTTCTTCAAAAAGTTAATCAGCATCCTATTTGCATTTGTTAATTAGGGTTAATGTGCATTAATTGATTTTTTTTAATGGTTGTAGATTTCCATTACACCCAGTTAGCCATACTTGCTGGTGGTCCTCGTTCATTTGAGTTATGATCATCATGTTGTTGAATCTGTGCCAGATTGGGAGCTTGCATCATAATTATTGCTAATTAGCACAACATGATGCCCAGTAATAATATGCTTCCCTGATCTCTTATTAGCATGCAGATGTTATACATTTCAAACTTAAATATTTACTGAACAGTGTGAATATTCATGTTGTTACACTTGATTAAAATGATTGAAGTTAATTTTTATTAAATTTTAGATTCTAGAATATAGCCCCAAGAACTTGAAAGGTTGAATAAGAATATCTAGATATGGTGAGGCCATTTGCTTGAGTTGGTTTAGTTTTTAGGGCTTGGTCTGGATTCGTAGGGTCCTGGTTAAGTTCCTTGCTCTGCCAGACTTTCTATATGAAGGACCTTAGAAAAGTCGTGTAGTCTTTGTGTCTGTGTCCCCATCCAAAAGATGAGCAGAGTAATGTTTTCCTACATCACAGGAAAATGAGGACAGTGAGGGACTGGAGCCTCCTCTGTGTTGTGATGGTCAGGGTTATATAAGTACCTATATAGGTATGTTTCTGTTTCCTTTACTATTTTTGCATTTCTGCACATCAATGAATATATCACCACTAAGTTTACCTATGGTATTATCTAAAGTTTGAAAGGAATCCCCTGTTAAACCTGATGTATTCTCCCAACAGGATGTACTCCCCCTGCCCCACCCCCAAAAACCCTGCTTTTAGTTATAAGTGTGATTAAGAAAAAAGTTGCTTTCAAGGAGACACTGTCCATTTTAATTTTAGCCACAAGGATATGTGCATAATGAATTTAGGATATTGTAGCAGTTGAATACAATGCTGAGCACCATTAGACTCATCTGGGCTTCCCTGTTCCACTTTGCTTCTCTCTGGTAATGTAGTTTGAACTAATTTTGTCTGCCTTCAACTCTGCAACATTCTGCCTCTGTATTGGGAAACACTGTTGTAATTAATTGGCGACGTCTCAGTTCTGTTACACCTCAAGAAGATGTGAACTAATCTTTCTGACCATGGCCAAAGATTTTGTGTGTCTTCTGCTTTTTATGTATTTTCAGTGCTAACAATTGGTTCTAGAAGAACCTAAGAGCAAGAATGTTGATGAAACAAGATAGGGAACATTTATTCAAATATGTAAAGTGAATTTGAAATTATTCTGAGCTGTATATAATAGAAAGAACAGCATGGAAATAGACTTATCTAATTGTAATTCATTCCTATACATTATCAATGCTCTGTTATGCAGGCTTGCTGCATGAGCAGAATATGGCAAAAATGAGACTACTTACTTTTATGGGAATGGCAGTGGAAAACAAAGAAATCTCATTTGACACAATGCAACAGGAACTTCAGATTGGAGCAGATGATGTAGAAGCATTTGTCATAGATGGTAAGAATATTTAGCATGCTTATATTTTATACATTTCACAAGGACTATTTGAATTTCTTCTATTATTAATTCCTTGTTTGGAGGATTTTTAGAACAAATGTGATTTGGGTCTTACGTAAGTAGCAAAGGTTTAACACAAACCGGTTAAATACACCATTCCTATAATTTCTTACATTAGGCTGTCTGTAAGAAAAAAATACATGCAGTTAGCCAAATTAGAATTTAAATAATGTAAAGGGTGGTGCTTGTTTTAATACAGATTGGTTTGTCAAGCCACATATAGTTTAACACTCCCCCCCCCCCCCCATTTGTATTTCTGAGTTTATTTAAAAAGTCATGTATGAAACATATTTAAAGGCTAAGCCAACTTTTGAGAAGTGTTGTCTTTTCAGTGACAGGAATAGTATTTCAAATAATCATTTTATAGAACTAATAAATTGTTTGCAAGTTTAATTTGTCATCTGTTTTTGCTTGCTGTCGTTAAAACAGGATGTGTTTGTAGGGGAGAACAGTTCATAAAAACTGTACAGGATATTGCTTTAATAGATTGGCACGAAACCATAGGAATTCATGGATGATCTTGTTACATCACTTTGCTTTTCTTAGAAAATTGTTAGTTCGCTGTTGAATATAACGTCCAGCAAGTTATTACTTGTGTACCTTTGAATGAATTTGAATTTATAAGATGTTTATGCTATTTCAAATCCTTTATGCTATCTCTTTAAAATATCACTCAAATTATTTTACTATTTTCAGCTGTAAAGACAAAGATGGTGAACTGCAAAATTGATCAGACGCAAAGAAAAGTAATTGTCAGGTAAGACTTAATTCTTTGAAGCATTTTGTAGAAGAATTTACTGTATTCTAATTATTTCATTTAATATATCCATTTACTATTTTAACTAGAAGCAAGGTGGTATTGTTCCTATCAGTTGCCTGTAGTTAAATAGTTGCTATTTATCATAATTTTATTAAAGCTCAGACTGAATGTGATTAGCTTATTTAATAAGAGTCCTATTTTCCAGCACATTTCATTTAATGACCTAACAGTGACAAGAATACTAATGACTTTTGCCGCTTTAAATACTTGGGGAAGGCTATAGCTTATGTATTGTAATATCTTTTAGAGAGAGACTAAAAATAGATATTTGCATATTCAGTTTGGAATTGAAGGATTAGATCTACCTTATTTTTGTTAGAAATGTACAAACGTTAAAAAATGTATTCTAGAAGAGCATTGCATAGCAAAAATGCCTTTTCTTAATCCCTTTTTCAATTTTGTTTTACTTTTATAGTAATAGCACACATCGGACTTTTGGAAAGCAGCAGTGGCAACAATTATACGACACGCTTAACTCTTGGAAACAAAATTTGAATCAAGTGAAAAACAGTCTCCTCAGTCTTTCTGACACCTGAATATTCTGCTTTTGTTTGCCTCAGAACAAATTCCGAAACCATAGTAAAACATTTTAAACTTCATATTGACAACTTTGAAGTTTTTTGTCTCCAAAATGTGTGTAATTGGTTTAAAAAAATTAGACTCTAAACTATGAGCTATAGAAGCAATAAAAGTAAAAATGGGAAAACACCTTGAGTACATTAATATATTTAGTGACCATACTTCCTATGAATTAATTATTTTTGGTTCTCTTAATTATATTCCTTACACTCTTTGAAGTAGGGAGGGAGAAGAAGCTGTAGGATGATGATTCAAGTAATTCTAAAATGAGTAGAAACTTCTACCAAAAATGGAAAAGAGAAGAAATGGCTGTCAGCTGGATCAGAAACATTAAATCTTTATGAAATTGCCACTTTATTGTTTACCAAGAATACAATTTGACTTACCTTTTAAGAGGCAAAATTCTAAAAATCTTATTGTATCAATTTGCACTTAGTACAGTATTAAAAAGTAAATCCTTTAAGATCTAATTCATGTAAACAGCAGACTTTCTAATTCCTGTGCCACTTAGCGAGTCAAAAATTTATCTAACAGTTTAAAGGAATTATTCCATTCTGAGACTTCATTTGTCACTTTTGTTTGATAGTTGTGCTAATGTTCATTCTGGCGGAGAAATAAAGTCCTGCAGCTAAAATTTTTCAACATCTGGAGGAGTTACTATTGTTAAATACATCAAAAATTATACTTAACAGACATATAATAAACACTTATTTTAATGCTTTAACTTCTAGAAAATTTTTGTAACAACTTTCATGGACTTCAGTTGTAGATATGTGGGGAATCTCTTTGCATTTAATACAATTACATCAAAATAGTGGGGAGGGGAGGAGAGGAACACTGGTGAGTGCAGTCTAGAGTTATCCATAAAATAAAATACGCACCTCTTTACTTCAAGTGGAAGATTTCTAGAAATCTTTCTATGATATGCATATTCAGAGACTGAATTCTATTTCTGTTGTGTCTCCTGCTGCAGCTTTTTCTAGATTTTCTTCGTATTTCCTTTTTCTGCACGGATGGGGTCTTTCTAAACTAACAAACTTTACAGTGTCATTCATTTGACTTCTTGTAAAGAAGTTACGAGAATTAGAATTCTGCTCTTCCTTGCTAAGTAAACTTTCACTTGAGATTGGTGTGTCAGTTGTGGAAGCCAGATGGGAAAACTGCTGCTTGTGGTATGATGCAGTAATTCCTGTTTTGACCTATGGGAATAAAATGTAGAACTATAAATGGATCAAACCCAGAGTAACATTCTATGTAGAGATCCATCGAAAATTATTGAATTTTGAAGATTAGCCAGTAAGGAAATCAAAATCATTAACAGTGAGGATATGGCACTGCAAAACTAATGTATTTAGGCTAAAAAGCACAGGTTAGTATTAATTTATACTACTTCATAATATATTGGTAAATGTATATGTGCTATAAAAATAATGAAGTATTAATTTGAGGCTTAAATACAGAATATTCACTGAGAATTATGGATTAAAAATGCAGTTTAACAAAATATTTGCTAAAGTACATTATGCTAGCTGGAGATATTTTTATGTAGTAGTGCCTATCCCAATTTAAAAATTGGACCTCGTTATTAAGAGCTCTTTTGCTCTTCATTTAGTTTTTTGGAAGGTTGTGTTTGCCATAGATGCATAATCACAAAGATTTCATATCTAATCAAATCCAACATGTACAATGTTTTCTGGATTCAGCACTGACAGTAAAATTAGTGGTTAAACTTGTCTTCAGACAACGTAAGGTTCTTTAATAAACTTTTTCACTGTCCTCTCAGATACTTTTTTTAAAAAAAACCTGCCAGTATTTTTTTAAAAGTTATTTTGCTCCCTTGAATTATGCCCCCTATTCTACCTTCTACAAGAACAATACAGTGGTAAACCATATGGTTACATTCTATAGACATAAAGCTGCAGTATTCATTTTTCTTTTTGTTTTTCTCCCAAGTGCTGCCACTACTAAAAGAGTAGGAAAGTGGAATCAGCCATTAAAAACTTGGCACTTCTCCAATATACTACTTGTGTTCAGACTGCTTACTTTCACTGTTTTAAAATGACATAGAATGGAAATAGTGTCCTATTTACTTTGATTGTGGATCAAATCAACTCTTTGCATAGAACATGTGTTGTACACACATACAGTTGGTTGGGTTGTAAGGGCATTTCATTGGTCCACAGCTCACCTTTCAGACATAATATAATGAATTAACAAATATTTCAACTGGGTGTCAGATTATTAATATGCCACACTGAGTGGTAGTTTGAAACTCCATTTCCAAAAGCTGCATTTCTGTTACGTGGGTCCTTAATTCAGTCGGTCTGAAGGAGTTGACTTCATGTTCATGTTGTCCAGCTGTCTGAAGTTGCATCTAGCATTTTTTGTCTATAAGGGTCATTTTTCAGTTACAACCAGGAGTATCTCTAGAAGTTCCAAGGCACTGACTCCACACCACCTAGTATTTTTATTTTTCAAAATTATTTTAATGAAGACCTTCCTTCTTGTAAGACACATTATCTGTCATTCTTGGGTTTGTATTTTTAAAAGAAATATATGTTCCACCTGGACTTAAAATATCAAAGTATGGAATATATAATCTAGTCATTTTATGTTTGAATGCTGCCCCACATTTCTACCCCAGCAAGGTCCAAAACGTAATGAAACTTACAGTTCCACTGTTTTGGGTGCCATGGAGAGAAATTACTGTATATAGGTTGAACTACTTTGGTCCAGCACCCTCAGGGCCTGACTGGTGCTGTTCCAGAGAATTTTTTGAACCATGGGAGGTCAATATTGTCTAGTAGCATTACCAACACTGCCACTGCTTATTGGGCTTTTAGAAGACATTTAGAGGTGAGTTTAAAAAACTGTACAGCCCACTGAAAACCAGGACTGGTGGCTGTAAACAAACGATATGGAACTTCAGAAAACTCAGTCACACCCATAAGTGGACATCCAGCTAACTAAAATCATGCCAGACCATGGATGTTGTTGAATTAGAGAGCTTCAACCTGTATAAGACAATGAACAGTGAACCTGTCTTTTTCTCCACAGGCCTTAAAGACTGTGTGTGTAAGCTATGTCCATATCTAGTGCTTCCATGGAATTCTGGCTTTTTGAACTATATATGTATTTTCATGGTAGACTGGAGGAGGAAAATTGGTTTTGGACTTGGCATTGCTAGTAAGGTTCCTAGATGTAAGGCCATTCATTAGGGTTTTATGCCAAGAGGGACCAGTATTTGAGCCTTAGAGAATAAATTGCACTATGACGCATGCGTAGACTAGAGCCTCATACATTTAATTCAGATGTTACAATGTACCGTAAAATCGCGAATATAATGCGCACTTATGTATAATGCTCACCTACCTTTTCAATGTCCCAATCCTGGGGAAAAAAGTGAACTCATATATAATGTGCACCCTCATTATACTTGCGATTTTATAGTGTGTGTGTATATATAGGAAGGAAGGGGCTGCTGCCACTGGCAGGCTCGCCTGGGAAGTGCACGTGCAGCACTGGGGAGCCGGTGGCGGAGTTTGAAACCTGCTCCCTGCCCAGCTGCCCACGCGCTGCGCTGAGCTTGCGCCTGCTGCGGGGCCCCTTGCTCTCCCCCTCCTCCCCCCCCCCCCCCCCAGCTGTCCGTGCCGAGACCGGGCAGGCAACGAGCCAGGGCACTCCTTGCCTTATCCGGGAGCCTGGCTGAGCTCGTGCCTGCCACTGGGGCCCTCTGCTCAGCTGAGCTCACGTCTGCCACGGGGGCCCCCCTGCCTAGCTGCCTGCACGTTGCGCTAACACCGGGCAGGCAGCGAGCCAGGGCATTGCAGTCTGGCAGCGCCACCGGCTCCTTGCCTTGTCCGGGAGCCTGGCTGGGCGCCACGCTGCAGCTGGAAAGTTTCTGTGCAGAGGGGAGTGTGAGTTGAGTTAAAAACTTTAATAGAAAATCTATATATAATGCGCACCCCAGCTTTGACCCTAAAAAACCGGGGGGGGGAGGGGGGAGTGTGCATTATACTTGAGATTTTTACGGTATTTGCAATATTGGATAACTGTGAATCCCATCCATTGGATTAAATGTTGAGGGAACCAGAAATGCTTTATAACTTCAGGTTTCTTTATCAGGTTGATTTGATTCTACTTGTTTGTCTTACATTGCTGTGTTAGTCTTAGTGACAAATATAACAAATGCTATTAAGCTCAGTAGGAACTTGTAATTGATAGAAGTTGTCATTAAAAGAAAGGTAATGTTACATAGTTAAGTATTCAGGTCAGAAAATGACTTAAGGATGCACATTCAAACTTAATTCTGCATCTGTGCATACATATTTTGATTACAAGCTAGTGTGGATGCTTAATACATGGTCAAATACAATCCCTCAATTTTCCCCCTAAAGTATTAGATGCATTTGTGTTGTATCTTGGACGATTTTTTTTTGTTCTTCTATATTTATCCTGTTTCCCATGTTATGGTGGTTGAGGTCATCCTTAACGTAGACTTTTATATAGTACATTCTTACCTATCTTACCCAAATATGTGGCTTATTTAGTTAGTTGCCATATCTTGTACAATTTTCTTTCAACCACATACATTTTTGCATATAATTAACAGGGATCAGGTAGTTATGAAATATTTATCTGTTAGCTATGCAATATCTAAAGTACCCCTAGAAAATTGTCGTCCTTGTTGCACTGTTCTGCAGTGTTTGTGAAAATGGTACAATAATGCACTTGACTTCTGATAGAAATTACTACTAGAATATTTCTAGCAAATGCATTACTACTAGATACCACACTCTTCTAAGGGCTAGCTACACTAGAAGCACTACAGTACAGCAGTACTGGGGTATGTCTACAGAGCAGTGTTATTTTGGAATAACTAATGTTATTCCTTAATAACATAGTCTGCTTCTACCCCCCATGCAGTTATTTTGACATATCAAAATAACATCCAGCCAGGGGACTTCTTACTCCAACTCCTGTAACACTCATTTTACGAAGATTGAGTAGTTGGAGGAAGAGTGCTCTACTTTGCACTTACTGCTGTGTAGTTAGCACCAAAAGCTGAAATAAGCTATTTTGACTTAAGCCCGTGGTCACCAACCAGTAGATCGTGAGCTACCGGTAGATCTCAGGGGCTCTAAGAGTAGCTCTTGAGCCCTCTCTGAACTGCGCACCTGCGCAGTACATTTACATTAGATTTCCTCATTTGAGGAGCAGCTACTCACAGAGCAACAACACAGGTGAGTAGCTGCGAGGAATGGTGGGAGCTGGGAGGTCGGGAGGGCTGAAACACCCCAGCCAGCTGACTGTGGCTTTCACAGCTGGAGCTAGGCGCAGCCTCCCTGGGCTGAGCGCAGGGCAGCCGGGCTGGAGGGAAGAGGGGCAGCTGCCCGGCCAGCTGGCCATGGTGCTCAGCCAGGGTGCACCACGCTCCACGTGGGCTGGCGCAGAGGAGAAGCTGCCTGGCCTGCTGACTGTGGCCTTCAGCCCAGAGGAGGCTGAACCGCGCTCCAGCTGATTGGGCGGCTTCCCCTCTGTGCCTGCCCACGTGGAGCGTGGTGGCACCCTGGCTGAGCACCACGGCCAGCTGGCCGGGCAGCCGCTTTTTTTCGCTCCAGCCCGGCTGCCCTGCGGTCAGTCCGAAGGGAGCGCTGGTCAGAGGCTTCTTTCCGTGGCTGGTGTAGGGAAATCCCTGCCCCCAACCTTGTTCCCTCTCCTCTGCCCCAAACTTGTCCCCTGCCCTCCTGGCCCCCTGTTCCTTCTCCCTTGCCCCCCCGACCCTCCTGCAGAAACTTGTCCCCCGGCACCTTGCCACCCCTGCGGAAACCAGTTTCTTCTAGCACCCTGTCTCCTACTACAGAAACCTGTCCCCCTGCTCCCCTCTGCAGAAACCTGTCCCCCCCAGCACCCTGACCCCTGCTACAGAAACCTGTCCTGGCACCCTGCCCCCACTAGCACCCTGTTCCCTGCTCCAGAACCCACTAGCACTCCTCCCCAGTACTGTGTCCCCTGCTCCCAAATGACTTTTCTATGGGTCAGTGGCCTCTGACTCAAGGCAGGTTCTCTGCCATTCTTATAAATAAAGACCATGCAGAAACTTTGTGTTTAACATTCTATTTAAAAATGAAGCCTGGCCAACAGACCCCCAGTTGGGGCCAAGCCCCCATCTGGCCACAACCACTCCTGCACTCCCCCTTCCCCAGACCCTAGATCTAAGCCTAACAAACACTGGAATCTCATGCCCTCAGCCCCTCACATACCCCAACCCAAATTCCTGCACCCTCACATCCGCAAGCCTGTGGCTAGCTTAGTATCCCAACACTGCACAGCCTAGAGCCCCCTCCCCGAGCCAGTGTCCCCTTCTCCACCTCCTCCTGCATCCAGATTTCCTCCCAGAGCTTGCACCTCTCACTCCTTCCCACACCCAAATCCCTCATTCCTACCCCAGAGCCTACACATCCTGTCTCAACACAGCAAGGGTCCAGCTAGACTGCAGGAGTTTTTCAGGCTTCTGGAGATATCCCAGAAAAACTCTTCTGCATCCAGGGTTGCATTTGTTCTTCCGCTTTTTTAGTGGAAGAGCAAACAGGCTCTTTTGGTCACGCCTATATTCCTCTTTCCACAAGGAATAAGGTGGCTTTCAAAAGAAGGTTTTTTTTTCTGACATTTGGTCCAGTGTAGACAGGCCAAATGTTGGAAAAACCTCTTCCTACAGAATAATAATAATAAAAATAAGCAGCAGTATAAGGATTGGGGATAGCAAGTGATGGAGAGGACAATAGAGAGGGCGGGGCTTCAAGGAAGGGGCGGGGCTTCAAGGAATTGGTGGGGCGGTAGATCTTGGCTTGGTCTGTCATTTAAAAAGTGATCTTGGGTGTAAAAAGGTTGGAGACCACTGACTTAAGCTATGCAATTGACGTAGCTCAAATTGCTTAGCTTATTTCTTATTTAACCCTGCTGTGTAGACATACCCTTACAGTGCGTCTGAAGAAGACATTCTTTACCAGTGGGAGAGAGCTCTTCTATCAGCACAATAAAATCATCAATATTAGAGGTGGTAGCGGTTTTGACAGGAGGCACAATCCTGTCACAGCGTCTATTCTGGTGCTTAGGTTGGTGTAACTGGGAGGGGTGAATTAACAACTCTGAGCGACATAAGTTACACCAACAAAAGTGGCAGTATGTATAAGACCATAGGCTGTAGAAAATCTGTATGGTATTTGTGACAGTTTGAAGGCGATGGACAGGATCTGGAAAAGTAAAGTGATTAGCTTAGGAACAAAGCTGATCATCTTGAAAACGTATTTAGCAGCATGTTGTACATCTGAGAGACATGAATGATAAAAGATTTGAAGGGAAGGATATTGGTGTTTGAGAGGAGCTGTTATAGAAAGATCCTGAGAATAGGATGGATGCAGAAGGACACCGAGAAATTATATAGGAAGATATAGCCAAAAGAGAACCTGCTGCAAAAGGTTATACAACGGAAGTTATAGCTATTCGGGCATATCTGCAGAATGAACAATGAGTGAAAGTTAAGCCCTTGGTATTCAGCATAATGGATGGTCCGAATAGGAGAGGCAGACCCCCAGAGAATGGGTAGATGATATAGCAGATTGGTGCGGAGCTAGTCTACAGAAACTAAGCCACTTCATACTGGACAGGGAAAAATGGAAGGAAATAGTGAGGGAGGCATCGGACACCAACAGGTATTGAGCCCATGGTTGCTGCTGTTGATGATGAATTAAATGCAAGGGCCAGAAATAAAGTTTTATCTTTTGTAATTGCCTGGTTTATGACTATTTAACTATCAAGCTTTAACAGCATCTATTTTTCTAGGTTTTCTTTTTTAAAAAAATCTGTATTGCAGAAATGACTTCAGAATGTCTGATCTCATGCATGTTGCAAGGTCTTCAGGAGAGAACTGCTCTCCTTGTAGACCTTAGTTGTACAGCTTTTACCTTTCAAAGTGCAGTGAATGAGCCATATCTTAGAACTTATTAATTAGAGCAGGAAGTGTTTTAGCGTTAATGGGCTCAGCTACCAAAAATGTTTCCTTTTCTTCAAACTAACATATTTAGTGTGTGCTAGAATACAATTTATCTAGAGTGCTGTAGCACATAACTAGTACAGTAGACTATATGATAGTGGTAAAAATTGTAGTGATCAAGAACAACTCAACAATTTTTAATCCTCTTCATGTCCACAGAAGATTTATTCTTGAGGAAATAACTTGCTACAACTATAGTTGTACAAACCTTGCTACAACCAAAACAAATGGGAAGAAGCAAAAGCAAAATTCCTGATTGGGGTTTTATAGAGTCAAAACTTTGAAGTCATAAGTCAGCAAGATGCACTGGTTATGTCTCATAAACATGTAATCCACAAAAACAAGTGTTTATCTTGTCCCCCAGTTGAAGCATTTGCTTGGCTTTCATGAATTGCCCTAGGTAGACCACAGTTCAGCAGTCTAGTCTGGAATAAGGATGTGAAAATGTGCATGGTTAACCAACAAGCCTTGGTTCATCTATTACCTATATGGTTACATGCGCACGCACACACCCCTGCCTCCTTGCTGCCTTTGTAGCTGAGGTGGCGGGAACCGGTGGCTTGTGGGGAACCAGCTCCCACAAAGCCGGTACAGGCAGGGAGTCAGCTTTGAGACTGGCTCCCCATACATACCAGCTCTTGTAGAGCTGCCTGTCCCATGTACTGCTGCCTCTGTATCAGGGACTGCAGCCTAGGGCAATGGAGATGGAGCAGGCAGGGGAAAGCTTAAAAAACAGCTTCCTATGAGCACCGGCTCCCACCTACCCCTCTACATGTAAAGATGTAACCACTGAAAATTTCAGAGGTTACATGTTTACAAAAATAAATGTTAACATCATTAGTCAGGAAGGGTGTTTCTAGACTGATCTTTTTTGAAAAAATTTTACCTGCATCTAGACTGCTGTCACGTTCTTTCGAAATTAAAAGAGGTTTTTTTGACATTGGTAAACCTACTTTTACCAGGAAGAACACCTTTTTTCAAAAGAGCTCTTTCGAAAAAAGGTGTTCTTGAAAGCAAACAAGGCTTTTTCGAAAGAGTGTGTCCAGATTGCCTGGGTGCGCTCTCTTGAAAAAGAGATTGCTTTTTCAAAACCCTTGTGGTTGTCTAGACGATCTCTTTCAAAAGAGGCTTTTTTGAAAGCTCTTTCAAAAAAGCCACTTTTGAAAAAGGCTTGTAGTCTAGATGTACCCGAAATGACAAAAGGGTCTGTAAAAGCAGTTGGAGGCATATATTAAAGGAAATGGTGCAAACTCTTGCATAAATGTTGCTAAGGCATGTTGGTCTACAGGGCTACTCAACATGTGGCCCATGGGCCTCTTGCGGCCTATGGCAGGTTAGTTTGTGGCCCCATGGGTGGGAACCAAAACAAAAAAGTAATCAATATAATGGTCGTCTGTTGATATGTGTGTTGTTAGTTAAATTCCGGGACTGTCATTGCTCATTAAAAGTGCTGTCATATGGGTAGAAATTGGGTAAATATTGTATTTTATTAATATCAGCAGAACTGACTTATATGGGGCCTGTGTTATGTAGTCTTGCCTTAATCTTTGTATTCATGCCAGTCAGTGTGAAATGCTATTTGCATATATTTCTGCATGTATATGCAACCACAATTAAGTTGCAACCCTTGGTATGTGCAGTGAGTATCATTGTGGCCCCTGGGGCGACTGAAGTTGAGTAGCCCTGGTCTAATGTTTTAACTAAGAGCATATATAGCATTTTCACTCTTTAAAAGCAATGGATAGAACCCTTGCCCGTTTATTCAAGTGTTTCTCCCTACTAGTCAGCATTAACTTCATCTCCTCTTTATCCTTATTCCTATATCTGACACATGTGGAAAGAGCAAGCACACAAACTGAATTAGGCAAAAGAGAGTTGAGTATCATGAACATATATTGATGGGCATGCAGCGAAAAACAATTCAGTTTTGCAGGTGGCCTCAGGTATGTGGGGAAAAGAATAGTGATAACATGGAAGTGGGGGTTTTGGGAAACTCAAGGGAGTTATTCAGTACAAACCGTGGAGATTTATCTAAAAGGAAGGAGGGAATGCTAGTAGAGAACAGGTAAATGAGTATTGAAACTGTGCTGAAATAACGTTGAAAGTGAGCCACTAAAATCAGTAGACCTATAACCTTGCTTAAGCACATGAAGATGCATAATCAGGCCTGAAACCAGATCAATAGGATCCAGCTGACTGCCCACAATCTTTTCAATAATTATTTCTAAAATGTGAATTAGCCGCCTTGGCCCTTCCAAACTTGTTACATCTCCTTCAGAATAAATACCCCTTGAAGTTATGCTTAATATTGTGCTCTAGAACTTCTCTTTTTGAGAGAGAAACCAGAGTCAGTCCTTTTTTTCAGGTTTTGCACATAATGTTAACACACCACAACCTCCAAAATGCAATGTGAAGCATGGCTTCTGTCATCATATATGGCAAATAAACAAGGGAAAATGAAGTTACTCACCTTGTGCAGTAACAATGGGTCTTTGAGATGTGTGTCCCTGTCGGTGCTCCAATGAGATGTCGGGTTGCCCCAGCATTGCAGATTGGCATTTGCACAGCAGTAGCTGGTTGGGCTGCACGTGGATGCGAGGCACCTCATGCTATTCACACCTTGTGCTTCCCATGTGGTTCCCAACCCCCCCTTCAGTCCCTCGTGTACGCCCGAGTATCTGAAAGTACGAGGAAACGAGGAGAGCCCCTCCAAAGACAGAGGGGAGGAGGGTGAGTAATGGAGCACCGACAGGGACACACTTCTCGAAGAACTGTCATTACTGCGCAAGATAACTTCTTTTTCTTCTTCAAGTGATGTTCCTGTGGGTGCTCCACTGTAGGTGACTTTATAGCAGTTCTCAGTTATAATAAGGATGGCAGGCTTGGGAGTCACATGTTGTTGACAGTGGATAGCACTGCTGTGGCTACTGAGACATGCTAGAAAGATGTTTAAGAATAGCACAGTGTTTCATGAAAGTATGGTCTGATGACCATGTAGCAGCATGGCAAATATCTCGAAAGGACTCACCTCATAGAAATACCATGGAGGTGGAAACTTGCCCCATAGAGAGTAGCATTATATGAGACAGAAGACAATGTTGGATATGCGCTCTGCCATTGACACACAAATAATTGTGAAGTGCAAAAGTTCCTGGTACAATCAATATAGTACATGAGAGCCCTCTGAACATCTAAAGCAGTGGTCTCCAACTTTTTTTACATCCAAGATCACTTTTTAAATGTCAGGGCAAGCCAAGATCTACCCTCTCTCTTCCCCAAGACCCCATCTCTTCTTTGAGGTCCTGTTCTCTCCATTGCTTGCTGTCCGCAGCCCTTACTCCCTCTCACTGGGTTGAGACAGAAAGTGCAGGCTCCAGGGTGGGAATGAGGGATTTGAGGATGGGAAGGGTTGAGCGGTGCAAGCTCTGGGAGGGAATGTGGGTGCAGGAGGAGGTGGAGAAGGGGATGCTGGCTTGGGGAGGGGACTCCAGGCTGGAGAGTGTTGGGGTCAGGTGGAGGATTGGTGTGCTGAGCAAGCCATAGGCTTGTGGGTATGGGGGTACAGGAGTTTGGGTTGGGGTATATGAGGAGCTCAGGCAGGGAGATTGGGTGTATGATGGTCTCAGGACACAGATGTGCAGTGGGTGCAGGAGTGTTGTGGCAGAAGACTGGGGATATGGAGATTGCAGGAGTTTGGGGATGTGAGGGACTCAGGGCATGGTGTATGATGGGCTCAGGGTTGGGTGTATGTGGGGGAGGGGTGCAGGAGTGTTATGATGCTGTGGCCAGATGGAGGCTGGACTCCAATGGGGGGCTTGTTGGCCAGGATTCATTTTTAAATAAAATATGTCCAAGACAAAAGGTTTTAATATTGCCTTTCTTTATGGAAGGGGCAGGGAACCTGTTTTGGGTCAGGGGCCATTGACCCGCAGAAAAATCAATTGGGGACCACACAAGTGAGAGACAAACCCTCCAAAACCCCCTAAGCCTCACTGATGTGGCCCCAACTAAAAGACCTCCCTCCCCTGGAACTCCAGCCCTATGGGGAGAGGGAAGGGAGGGCAGGGAGGACTGAGGTTCAAGGCCTCAGGCCAGTTTAACTCTTCTGGGGTTCCAGGGTTAGTGGCTTTTTGAGCCCTGCTAGGCTCTGGGGTGGGGCCAAAAATGAGAAGTCAGTTTACAGGACAGGGCTGCCAGTGAGTGAGTTAAGGATGGGGTGCAGAATCTGGGTTGGAGGTAGGGTGCAGAAGCAAACTAGGGGCAGATACCTGGCCAGGAAGGAGGAACAGGGTGCTGGTGAGTGTCTGGGCAGGGGGTAGGAGCAGGTGCTGGTGTGTCTCTAGCCAAGAGAGAAAGGGACAGGAGCAGCTTGGCCGGTATGTGGGAGTCTCCAGGGATGGGTAGCCCTCAGGCAGGATCTACGAGCAGCACTAGAAGAAGTTCATATGCTGCTCCTTTGAGCAGCTGGGTTTCTTAAAGTCTAGACACCATGTTAGCCGCCCTCCCTGGAGCGTGGGGGATGGTAGGGTGGAAAAGGAACTGCATGCGTTGCTGTAGGCCATGGAGGAGCAGTGTGCACTTCCTAACAAGCTGGATCTGGGGTGGAGTCTCAGGACTAACTCCTCCTTCCCCAAAGGAAGTGGGTGCTGGCTCCAATCTTGCAAGGGTGGTGGTGGAAGGCTGTAGCGCCAGCGCAGGCTCCTCATTGTTGGGGGAGGGCTATGAGGAGTGAGGGGCTGGGAACACTGGCTGAGTTGAGATCAACTGTCAGTGCCTCCACAATCAACCAGTCAATCACAATCGAGTGGTTGGTGACTACAGGTCTAAAGTATGCAGGAGGGCCTCTCGAGTAGATGAGTGTGGTTTAGATAAAAGATCTGGAGAATAATCGGATCATTAATATGGAAGTCTGAGGACACTTTCAGTAGAAATGATGAGTGAGTCCGTAAAGTAAGTGTCTTTGGTAAAAACCATATAAGGTGGGGCTGCTGTAAGGGCTGCAAGGAAACTGACCCTGCGGGCGGATGTTATTGCTAGAAGAAAGACTACCTTTGCGGTCATGAGTGATTAAAAGGCATGTAGCTAAAGGTTCAAATGGAACTCAGATTAGCATATCCAATACCAATTCTAGTTTCCATAAGGGTGATAGAGATACATGTGGGGGAAAAAGTTCTGAAGACCTTTTAAAAAGCGTCTGGTGATGGGATGGGTGACTGTAGAATGTCCGTCTATGAGTGGATGAATTGCGTTGGTAGCAGCCAAATGAGCCCGAGGTGAACGGAGGGACAAATTGGATTGTTTCAAATCCAGTATGTAATCTAGAATTACGTGAAGTGGAGTTGTGTTTGGGTTGCAATGTCTCTGTTTACACCATTTAGATAATCTTGTATATTTGTGAAGATAGGCGCACTACCACCCACACTTCTTACTATGAAGGACTTGTTTCACCGTGTCAGAACAGACTGTTTTGGCATCCTGAAACCAGTGAGGAGCCAGGCTGTCAAGTTCAGGCTCTGTGGATGGGGGTGTAATAGTCCACTTGCCCTGGATCAGTACATCTGCATGGCAGGGGAGAGACTGGGGGGTTGAAGTGACATTTGAGAGAGAGAGGGAAACCATGTCTGCCTGGGCCAAGCAGGGGCTATCAGAATTACTCAAGCTTGGTCTCTCCTGATCTTCTTGAGGGTTCTGGGAATGAGTGGGATTGCAGGGAAGGCACAGAGGAGATGGGCTTTTCAAGGAATCAGGAAAGCATCACCTAGGGATCCTAGCCCCAGATCTGCTCTGGAACAATAAGCAGGACATTTGACATAGTTGCGGGAGGTGAAAGGGTGGATTTGAGGAAACACCCATTTTTTAAACATGGTCTGATGACTTGCCGATCAATCTTCCACTTGTGATCTATGGTGAAATGTCTGCTCAGAATGTCTGCCGTGGTGTTTTTGATTCCGGGCAGGTACAAAGCAATCAATGTTATGTGGTTGGAAATGCACTAATTCCAGAGATGGACTGCTTCTGCACACAATGAATGGGATCAGGCACTCCCTGGACGGTTCATGTAATACATGGTCATTACATTGTCTGTCAGTCTCCTGACGGTGCTATTGGCAATGTGTGTTCAAAATTGCTTGCAAGTGTTGGAGGCTGCCTGAAGCTCCAGGATGTTTATATGTCATTTTGTTTCTTGATTGGTCCACTGCTCCTAGGCAAAAAAGCCTTCCAAATGTGCTCCCCAGCCTATCATGGATGCATCGATTGTAATCTGTGCTCATGGTTAATTGCGCTGGAAAGGCACTCCTGCTAAGAGATTCGATGGGGTGGTCCGCCACTTGAGAGAGAGGTTAGGACATTGTCGGGAGGAGAGAGACAACCTTGTGGACCTGATGTTTTGAAGGAATGCAAACAAGAGGCCAGCCAATGTTGAAGGCAACAAAGATGTAAACAAACATTTTGCACCACATTAATTGTGGCAGCCATGTGGCCCATCAACTGTAAGCATGTGAGAGTTGTTACTGAAGGACTCCTGGTAAGTATGTTGATCAGATCTTGTATTGCCTGGAACCTCTGGGAGGCACGAGCCACAATAGAATTGATTTGAGCGCCGATAAACTCTAGAGTCTGTGCTGGCTGAAAAGCGGACTTCTGGTTGTTGATAATGAGACCTAGGGGTTGGAATAGGTCTCTTGTTGTAGTTATGATCTGGAGAGTCTCCTGCCGCAATGCACCTTTTATGAGGCAGTCATCAAGGTAGGGAATGATAATGACACCTTGACGATGTAGAAATGCAGCTACTATGGCCAGAGTCTTGGAGAAAACTCTGGGGGCCGAAGAGAAGCCAAATAGTAGAATACAGTACTGGAAATGCTTGGATGCTATAGTAAAAAACAGGAAGCATCTGTGGGATGGGTGGATCGTCAAATGGAAATAGGCCTCTTGTGGGTTGAGGGCTGCACACAAGTCAACCTTATCCAGGAATTATGGGTGCTAAGGTAACCATCTTGAATCACTACTTGCAGGAGTATTTGTTGAGCTTTCATAAATCTAGGATGGGTCTCCACCCTGCTGTTTGTTTCTCCGTAAGGAATTGGCGTAGAACTCTTTGCCCTTGAACTGGTCGGGCACTCTCTCAACAGCTCCAATGGCAAGGAGTCGATGGCAAGGAGTTCATGAGAGGGTTCCCTGAAGAGAGATGGGAGAGGCGGGGAGAGAGATGAACGGGATGGAGTAGCCGGATGCAACTATTTCTAAAACCCATCGGTCTGTTGTGATAGTAGCCCAGCGATGGTGTAAAGGGCGTAGATGATGGTGAAAGACAGCAGAGTGATTCTGAAGATGAGAGGTCGTGCAGGCCCCTGACCAATGTTTCAAACCTGCTGCTTGTTGGACTGGGAAGCGGAAGAGCAATTGTTTTGTTGCTTCCTTTGTATCTGTGGTCTAGAATGGCCCTGGTCAAAGGTTCTCTGTTAATTTCTGGGATACTCAAAATTATGGTGGTGTTTGCAGGGTTGATAGGGTGTGTACTGCCTGTGTCAATATGGTGGGGTGTTCTAAGCGTGGTTGAAGAGTCTTTACTCATATGAAGAACTTAAACTATTCTCTGCAAGAATAGATGATCTTTATCAAATGGAAGGTCCTCAACCTTTCCTCGAAGCTCTTTGGATACACATACAGACAGGAGCCAGGATGCTCTACTGCGCATAACGATAGAAGTTGCAGTAGATCTTGCCGCGGTGTCCATGATATTTAAAGCTGTTTGCAGTGCTATGCGAGCTGTTCTGTATTCCTCCTACACTATCAATTTTAGTATAGGTCTCTTATTGTCTGGGATAGGCTCCATTAATCTGGAGTAATTATCAAAGTCATGATTGGCAAGGAGGGCAGAATAGTTAGCTATATGTAAGTGTAGTGTGGAAGGTGCTGAAAATGTCCATACATTTCGATTCCTTATCCTGCAGTCTGTTTCTGTACTGGGGAAGTTTTGACCATTGAGCTGCATCACCCAGAAGTGAAATAGTTTGGTGTTGGATGAATAAGAAGTCCAAACATTTAGGAGGGACAAAGTATTTCTTGTACGCCCACTTACTGGTAGGGGGCACAGACGCAAGTGTCTGCCACATATCACCCGCAACCTCCATGATAGCTTTGTCTATTGGAAGCGCGATTTTGGCTCTCTGGGTAGGCTGGAGATTTTTTAGAAGTCAATGCTGTTTCTCCTTAACTTCAGAGAGTTACACCTGTTGGGTTGTAGCCACTCTCTTAAACAGTTCCTGGAACTGCTTAAGGTCATCAACAGGGGAGAGGTCCCCAGGTATGACTGCTTCATCTGGGGACAATGAGGACTGATCTGTGGGAGATGTTTCTGGGTTGTGGGGCTCATCCTCCTCTGTTATCTGGCCCTCCTCCATCTCCTGGCGGTCTGCGGCCCATGGGATGTGAGAGTAAGATGAAGGAGCCAGTTGTCTGGAGGCTGGTGTAGGAGGGGCACTAGAGCGGTGTCGAGATAGTTACCAATGTTGGTAATACCGTGGGGGAAACCTCCACCCCATCATCCGCGGGGGATGTTGATCATGTGTACATCTATATCTGTTGCATCAAGATCTGGTCCATGAAGAATGTCTTGAGAAGACATTTATTCGCTCTTGTGAAATGCTTCAGATCGAAGGCACCAGGGATCTTATGGAGCTTCTAGATCAGCGGTTGGCAACCTATGGCATGCATGCCACAAGTGGCACGTGAGCTGATTGGCATACGAGATGGGAGCTCAACCCCACCCCTCCTCCCCTGTGCAGCTGGGAGCCTTCACCAATGTTCCCTTAATGTGTGCGCCTACATGGCAAAACAAAAAAATTCTAATCTAAGCCTGCCCACCTCTGTAGCAGCACTCAGTTTCCTCCTGCTCCTGGAAGGTGAGTGTCGTGGCTCCTCCCAGGGACGGGGACAGACAGCTTGGGGCTGCATTGGGGAGCTGGCTGCTCAGGTGGCCACTCTGATGGCCAAGGCCATTTTGGGGATTGGCTGCCACTGAAGCCGAGGTTGCATTGTGAGGCGGCTGCTGCCAGTGCTTCAGGCCTAGAACACATGGTGGGTGGGCATGTTACTGCTGCAGTGAATGCTGCACAGCCAAGCAGGTTGGAGACTGGGGTGGGGTGTTGAAGTGCTGTGTAGTAGGCATCGGGGAGGCATGTTGTTGTGGGAGGTCATGAATACGTGCTGATCCCTGTATCAGTGCCAGCGAATGTGGCGCAGATTATGGTGATTAAGGTGCCAGTGAAAAGGTTGGTTCCGAGTATATACAAATACAGCTACACTTGGAATAAGCCTTCATTGGCACCAGTTAGTTCATCAGTACCGAAGGCGCTGCTGAGATAGATTTGTCTTCCTCATGGAGCTTGGTTGGTGCTGGGGTTTTAGGTATTGGTGTGTGAACCGCAGTCATTGGTGCTGGTATTATCCCATGCCAAGATTCTGGTTCCGCGGTCTTTGTGGACCTCCTAGGCACGGTGTTGGGTTTATTACTAATGCTGACCCAGATGGATGAAGAAGCTAGCAATGATCTAGTCAGCAAAACTCCTTTTGATGCTGTTTTTGGTGTTGGCAAGTTTGCACATTGTTTCTCAGCTCTGGTGGCTTGAGACGAGTGGCAGAGTCCCCGGCCTCAGAAGGCTGAAGAGCTTTATCGAAAAGGAGCATGCGGAGCCCCATCTTTCTATCTTCATGAGGCAGTTAATTTGCTATAGTGAAGGCATTTTTGAGGAATATACACCTCACCAAGGGACTGAATGCAGGAGGATTGTCCATCTAAGGCCAGCATGGCTTCATGACAGATGTCGCATTTTTTAAAAACCTGGGGAGCCTGGCATGTCAGAAGTTGTGAGAGAACATCTGTGCACAGTATGAAAAAGGTGACTCCTTGAGTTAACCTCTCCCAGGTTTTCTTCCTTTCTCCTCGTGTTTTGAGGAAGAATCCATGGGCATCTTTTTTTAAACTATAATAAACTACAAGAAACTGTCCACTATTAACACTAACAACACCTGAAACGGTGGAATCTAACAACTAACTAACAACGTAAACAGCCTGAAGTAACTCTCTGAGGAGAGAAGGCAAATTCCGTCTGCAGCTGAGAATGGTAATAGAAGAACTGAAGGGGGGATGAACCGCATACGCGAAGCACAAGGCATGAATGGGATGGGGTGCCTCATGTACATGTGCAGCCCAACTGGCTACTACTGTGCAAAACTCCAATCTGCAACACCAGAATGACCCGACACCTACAGTTGAGCACCCATGGGGGCATCACTCGAAGTAGGACAGGTTTCTCCTTAATTTCTCTGCTTGTGCATATATAGATGTAGACCAATGTGAATATTCTGCCTTATCAAAGATGATGATGAACAAATTCAAGAGCAACTGGCAATATATTTTTTGTCATACAATAAACATATTCTGAATTATTTTATTAGAATAAGTAAACCAAAAGAACATATCTACTTGTCTTCATATGTTGTGGGTGATCGTTTTTATTGAGGTACATAATGAACTACCTCACCCTCTCCTCTCAAAACAGACTGGTTAGCATCTGCTTGATTTATATGCTGTGACTTTTTCCTGCTGTTTTCGATCAATCTTAATTGTGAAAAATGGTGCCATGTTGCCCTCTTGATATTATTTTGGTGATCAACTCAGTCTCAAGGCATCCAGATGCATACAGTTCTACACATATCTGTGGAATTAGCTCACCAAAGTTTGCTCTGCAATATTTTTAATTGACTTACATGTTCTGTGGGAAAAGAAGAATCATAAGTCTTCGCTATTGCATTCCATTCTTCACTGGGATTTCTCTTGGGACCTTGATGAATACTTGAGGTATTCAAAGTGTCAGCAACTCTGCTAATACTGGTAGAATCTAATTGACAAAAAAGGAAATGGTAACAACTGCAATTCATTTTCTCAGCCCTAATTTTAGAGTGAATAAACTTCTGGCTTATCTCTGATCTTAAGAAGCACAAGTGTTTGTTTTAAATCACAAGGGTTTTTTTATTTTACCTTATTTATACTTTATTATTTTTCTATAATGTGATCTTATTGCCAGAAATTGTTTCAGTAAAAGAGTGGCAAGAATGATTTTTAATAACGTTTCCATTTTAATAAAAATACATTATATATAAGAAATGATGGTACAGTATTACAAAAGTCCCAGTATTAAAATTTTATTTTTGGTAAATAATTGCAACAAAGAGGAAATTACCTTGTGCAGTTATGGTGTTTCTTCAAGATGTATCTCCTTATAGGTGCTCCACTGTGGGGGCTCTTGCATCTCTGAACTGCTGATAGAATAATTTTGGTAGCAGTGTCCATTCAGACCACACATGTGCTATTCCCTCCTTGTGCTCTGCTAAGAGGCTAATAAGGTGCCCAGGTGAACCCCCTCAGATCCTTCTTTAAGAGTCCTTGACAAGAACCACAAAGTAAGAGGGGAGGACAGGAGTCATGGAACATCCATAGGGACACACATCTGAAGCCTGGGCAACAAACAGGAAGAATTGGAGGCCCTGGCCCAGTCCAAGAAATATGATTTAATTGGGATAACAGAAACTTGGTGGGATGACTCGCATGACTGGAGCGCTGTCATGGAAGGGTATAAACTGTTCAGGAAGAACAGACAGGGGAGAAAAGGAGGAGGAGTTGCTCTGTATGTAAGAGAGCACTATGATTGCTCAGAACTCCAGTATATAGAAGGAGAAAAGCCTGTTGAGAGTTTATGGGTTAAGTTTAGAGGTGCAAACAACAGCAGTGATGTTGTGGTTGGTGTCTACTACAGGCCACCGAATCAGGTGGATGAGGTAGACGAGGCTTTCTTTGGACAACTGAGAGAAGCTTCCAGATCACAGGCTCTGGTTTTCATGGGGGACTTTATGACATCTGTTGGGAGACCGATACGGCAGTATACTGGCAATCCAGGAAGTTTTTAGAGAATGTTGGGGATAACTTCGTGGTACAAGTGCTGAAGGATCCAACTAGGGGCCATGCGCAGCTTGACCTTCTCCTCACAAACAGGGAGGAATTAATGGGGAAGTAGAGGTGAGTGACAAGCTCAGAAGCAGTGATCATGAGATGGTAGATTTCAGGATCCTAACCAAAGGAAGAAAAGAGAGTAGTAAAATACACACCTTGGACTTCAGAAAAGCAGACTTGGACTTTCTCAGAGACCTGATGGGCAGAATCCCCTTGGATGCTAACATGAAAGGGAAAGGAGTCCAGGAGAGCTGGCAGTATTTTAAAGAAGCCTTATTGAAGGCACAGAAAGAAACCATCCCAATGTGTAGCAAGAGAAGCAAACATGGTAGGAGACCGGCTTGGCTTACAGGGGAAATTCTTGGTGAAATTAAACACAAAAAGGGAGCTTACAAAAAGCGGAAACTTGGACAAATGACCAGGGAGGGGTATAAATGTATAGTTCGAGAATTCTGAGGGGTAATCAGGAAGGCGAAAGCGCAATTGGAATTGCGACTGGCAAAGGATGTGAAGGATAACAAGAGAGGTTTCTACTGGCATGTTAGCTCTTGCCTGTTCAGTGGTCTCCAACCTTTTTCCACCCAAGATCACTTTTAAAATCTCAGAACAGGCGAAGATCTACCGTCCCGCCCCTTCCTTGAAATCCCACCCCTTCTTGAAGCCCCGCTCTCTATTCTCCTCCTGTCCATCACTTGCTATCCCCCGCCCTTACTTACACACTCTGATAAACAGTTTATTTTTAAATTATGCGATATATAAAATTCAAATCATGTGTTTATAGTTATGAAATAAATGGTCTGTTTTTTATTCATGCTATTTAAATCTAAAATGAAGCATTTATAATTATACATTTTGTGGGGACAGAGTTCTGCGGCTAGAGGCAGGGGAGAGGGAACAAGGTGCTGGGAGGGCAGAAGACAGGGTTCTGCAGCAGCGGACAGAGTGGCAGTGGGGACAAAGTTCGGGGAGTGGGGTTGGGAATGGGGACAGTGTTCGGGGAGTGGGGACAGAGTTCTGTGGCTGGGGAGCGGGGAGTGGGGGCAGAGGCCGGGGTGCCAGTGGAGGCAGAGCGTCCCCTACATCTGCCTCCTCCCAGGATTCCCCCCCCCCCGAGGGAAGCCAGTGCGTGCCTCCTCTGGGCCTGACTCCCTTCCCCCTCCCCCCACTCCGCGGCACAGGGAAACCCCGTGTGTGCCTGCCCTGGGGCTGATTTTCCCCCCTCTTATCCCAGCGGCGCAGGGAAACTCCATGCGTGCCTGCCCCAGGCCAACTCACCCTTCCAGTGCCGGTGCAGAGAAGTCACCGAGCTCCTCCTCCGGGGCCGACACCCCCTCCCGTAGTGCACCCGGCAGAGCAGCCAATGCACTTCCGCAATCCCCAGAAGTGGCGTTAAACTGCGGGACTTCCGTCCACCCGCGGGAAGCCAGTGCTACCTCCATTTTCACTGGAGGTACGTAGTGGGGCTTCTCGGGGTGGAGGGAAAATGGGGGGGCACAGACGCCTAGCGATTGACTGGTCGAGGCCTCATGATCGACCAGTCGATCACGATCGATCTGTTGGTGACCATGGCTGTAGAAGGTGATAAGAGAGGGTGTGGGGCCCCTACTGAATGAAGGAGGTAACCTAGTGACAGATGATGTGGGAAAAGCTGAAGTACTCAATGCTTTCTTTGCCTCTGTCTTCACGGACAAGGTCAGCTCCCAGACTAATGTGCTAAGTGATGCAAGATGGGATGAAGATGGACAGCCCTTGGTGGGGAAAGAACAGGTTAGGAACTATTTAGAAAAGCTAAACGTACACAAATCCATGGGTCTGGACTTAATGCATCCAAGGGTACTGAGGGAGTTGGCAAATGTCACTGAGGAGCCTTTGGCCATTATCTTTGAAAAGTTGTGGAGATCGGGAGAGATCCTGGATTCTTGGAAAAAGTCAAATGTAGTGCCCATCTTCAAACAAGGGAAGAAGGACGATCCAGGGAACTATAGGCCAGTCAATCTTACCTTGGTTACTGGAAAAATCATGGAAGGGATCCTTAAGGAATCCATTTTGAGGCACTTGGAAGAGGGGAAAGTGATCAAGAATAGTCAGCATGGATTCACAAAGGGCAAGTTGTGCCTGACCAATCTGATTAGCTTCTATGATGAGGTAACTGGCTCTGTAGACATGGGAAAGTCAGTGGATGTGATATACCTTGACTTTAGCAAGGCTTTTGATATGGTCTCCCACAATATTCTTGCCAGCAAGTTAAGGGAATGTGGATTGGATAAATGGATGGTAAGATGGATAGAAAGCTGGCTAGAAGGTCAGGCCCAGCAGGTAGTGATCAAGGGCTCGATGTCAGGATGGTGGTTGGTTTCTAGCAGAGTGCCCCAAGGTTCGGTTCTAAGACCGTTTTTGTTCAATATCTTTATTAATAATCTGTATGAGGGGACGGATTGCACCCTCAGCACGTTTGCAGATGACACTAAGCTAGGGGGAGAGGTAGATACACTCGAGGGCAGAGATAGTCCAGAGTGACTTAGACAAATTGGAGGATTGGGCCACAAGAAATTTGATGAGATTCAACAAGGACAAGTGCAGAGTCCTGCACTTGGGACGGAAGAATCCCAAGCATTGTTGCAGGCTGGGGACTGAATGGCTAAGTAGCAGTTCAACAGAAAAGGACCTGGGGATTGCAGTGGATGAGAAGCTGGATATGAGACAACAGTGTGCCCTTGTAGCCAAGAAGGTTAATGGCATACTAGGTTGCATTAAGAGGAGCATTGCCAGCAGATCCAGAGATGTCATTATTCTCCTTTATTCAGCTCTGGTGAGGCCACCTCTGGAGTACTGTGTCCAGTTCTGGGCCCCCAATTACAGGAAGGATGTGGATGCATTGGCGAGGGTCCAGCGGAGGGCTACCAAAATGATTAGGGGGCTGGAGCATATGACATACGAGGAGAAGCTGAGGAAGTTGGATCTGTTTAGTCTGCAGAAGCAAAGAGTGAGGTTCCAAAGAGGATGGAGAAAGGCTGTTCTCAGTAGTGACGGATGGCAGAACAAGGAACAATGGTCTCAAGTTGCAGTGGGAGAGGTCTAGGTTGGATATTAGGAAAAACTATTTCACTAGGAGAGGGGTGAAGCACTGGAATGGGTTACCTAGGGAAGTAGTGGAGACTCCATCCCTAGAGATTTTTAAGTCTCAGCTTGACAAAGCCCTGGCTGGGTTGATTTAGTTGAGATTGATCCTGCCTAGGGCAGGGGACTGGACTTGATGACCTTCTGAGGTCTCTTCCAGATCTATGGTTCTATGATTCAAAGAACCATTGTTACTGCACAAGGTGAGTAACTTCCTCTTCTTTGAGTAGTGTCCTTAGTGGTGCTCCACTGTACATGACTCCTGAGCTGTATCCCTAATGGGAAGCTGGGACTTAGAAGTTGTCTATTGGATTACAATAGTGTGGAGCTGAAGCAGGAAGTTGGAAACAAACTCCTCGGTAATTATATAATGCTCTGGGAAAGTATGCACAGACTCCAAGGCTCCTGCCATACAGGTTTAGGAAATGGGGACATTCTTGAGGAAGGCAAAGCTGAGGAAACCAATCTCATTGAAAGTGTGGATTCTGGATGGAGATAATATATTGCAAACCCCTGATAGCAGTGTTTGCTATTGTTCAAGACCGATTTGCAGAATGCGATGATATCATTGTACTATTCAACCTTTATATAGTGGAAAGGAAAATCTTAGGAGATTAAAAGGCCTTTGTTCTGTCCAGGTCAAAGGCCAAGGCTCTCCTAATGTCTAAGGTATGCAGTATAGCCTCCCTGTTGCTGCCATGAGGTTTAGGGTAATAAGTTGGGAGGTAAATCAATTCTGTGAAAAGGTGAGGTCACATTGGGGACTTCAGATGCAGTCTGTAATTAACCTTGACCCAAAAGAATACTGTATAAGAAGGGGGGTGCCATTAGTGCTGCTGTCTCCCCTATTCTCCTTGCTGAGGTGATGGCCACCAGGATCGCTGTTTTCATAGGCAGATAAAGAAGTTACTCTGTGCACTAACGATGGTTCTTTGAGATGTGCATTCCCATAGTTGCTCCAGTGTTGGTGTTGGGTTCATCTGTGCCACAGATCAGAGACTTTTACAGCAGTATCCAGTCGGGCTGCACATGTGTGAGAGGCGCATGGTGTTCCTGCCTTTGAAGTTAGTGCGCACAGCCCAACTCTCCTCTGTTTTTTCTTTGATACCCTCCTGGCAATTTGTTAATGCCCGAAGAAGTGGGGAGGAGGGCAGGTAGTGGAGCACCCATAGGGACATACTTCTTGAAGAACCATCATTACTACACAGAGTGAATAACTTCTCGTTCTCCTTCCCTGTGATGTCCCCGTGGGTACTCCACTGTTGGTGACTGTGTAGCAGTGACCAGTTAGATAGTAGGTGGGCTTCCGCTAGTTATTGCAGGCCATGAAGAGGACCGGAGTAGCTAGTATGGTTGTTGAGGATGGTGGAATTTCATAGTGTTTCACGAATGTGTGGGTAGACAACCATGTGGCTGCTCGATGTATCTCATGCAGTGAAAATCCCCTGAGGAAGGCAGTTGACATTGCCATCTATAATGGACAGGAGGAGTGCGGACCAGCACCCAGTGACTAAGGGGTTAAATTCAGGTATCTAGCAAAGGTGTTGGCCAGGGGGCTGGGAGAAGCAATCTAGATAGAGGATTGAAATTTTAATTGAGTATAGATTCCTTGCCTGCTTTCTTTGTTTGAGAGAGATAACCCAGGAGTTGAGACACATCGAATGATTTAAACCTAGGCAGGACTACCATGCCTCCAAGGAATTGGAGATTGGGGGAAAAAGTAAAAGAGGAGATTGGAAAAAAGTAAAAGGGGAAAAAAGTGAATTTAGTTGTGTTCAGGATATTTTCTCTTTATATTGTGATTTGGTTTGAATTGCTCTGTGTGAATCTATGCCTCCCCTCCCACTTTACCATCTAAGCTTTGTTTCCAGAGGCTTTTCTCTGTGTTTTAATTTGCTTTCGTTAGTTACTCTGTGACATCTAGCAACTAAGTATGCTTTATCAAGTTTATCTTTTGTTTTGTAATAAAATCACTTTTTTAAAGATAATGATTTGATTCTTGTGTCCTGGAAGGTCTGTCTGTGTGTGTATCTGCATGCCTCTGACTGAGGGATCAGCTACCAGAAACTGCAGCTTGTTTTTCTTTTTTCAAACTTTTTTGGGGAAAAAGAGCTTGGGGTACCCCTGGGGGTGGGTTCACGTTTTCACCCCTGGTTTTAGGGATAAAAAAACCACATGATGTTTGGTTTTTTGTTTGTTTTTCAGAGCCAGGGAATCTGTGACTCTGGAAAGTTTTGGTAACCAGTGCCTGTAGAGACAAGGTTTTTAAGCTTTCTTGCGGGCCCTCACCTTCTGCACTAGGAGTGCCAGAGTGGGGAACAGCCCTGACGTCATTGCTTTGGGAGTCATCGGTATCACTCTGTTCTGGAGTGAGTAGCAGGTGGGTAATACAGGATGTTATCAATTTTTATATGTGCTAGGAAGAAAGTGGTTTTCTCTTGGATTTTTCAGCTAGAGATACAAGCAGTCTCTTTGATAGTCAAAAAGACTACATACTGTTTAAGTAGAAGACATGGCTTTTCTCATGTCTAGAGTGTGCAATATGGCTTTGTCGCTGGAGCAATGCAGTTTTGGGTAGAAAGTGGGAAGGACTATTGGTTAATAGATATGAAATTCAGAACAAACTTTGGGTAAAAAGAAGGGATGGAGTTGTAGGATAACTTTGTGAAATGTCATGTATGACAGTGAGGCCATGAGATGTGCGAGTTCACTAACATTCCTTGCAGACATGATTGCCAGCAGGAACAGCATTCTCATGATATGAGAGGTAAGTGATGAAGTTGTCATTGGCTTGAAGGGTGGTTTTGTGGAGAGTGAAGGAACAGTTCTAAATCCCATGTGGGAGGTATGGGTGTACGTAGTAGGTGAAGGTTCTGTAGTCCCTTCCAAAACCTCTTAGAGATGGGGTGGGCAAATATGAAGACTCCATCTATCAGGTGATGAAAAGCTGTAATCGCAGCCAGGTGAACTCGGAGTGATGAAAGAGATAAATTTTGTTGTTTCAGGTGCATGATATATTCCAGGATGAAATGGAGAGGAGCCGTAGGTGGTTGGACTCCCTTCTGGGTGCACCACTGTAAATCTTTGCCATTTGTACAGGTAAGTACTACGTGTAGTTTGTCTTCTGCTATGTAGTAGTATAGTTCTTTCTTGTTGCAAGCACTGTTGCTCTGCTTCGGAGAATCAAATAGGTACCAAGACATCAGGTGCAGTGTTTGCAGCTGGGGATGAACTATCACACCGTTGCTCTGGGAGAGGAGATCCGGCCAGGTCAGAAGTAGGCAGGGAGGTCGTAGAGACAGTTGATAAAGACTTGGAAACCATGTCTGCTGAGGCCAAGCTGGGGCTATTAGAATTACATGGGCTCTGTCTGTCTGTCTATCTTCTGGAGAACTGGGGATCAGAGGGATAGGAAGAAAGGCATATAACAGGTGAATATTCCAGGGAAGAGTGCTGCATCTCCCAAAGAGTTGTGCCCTATGCTCGCTCTCAAACAGCATTGGAGGCATTTGTAATTTTGACTGGTTGCAAAGAGGACTGTCATCACCCCCAGCATTGGAATAAATTATGGGTGACCTGACTGTGCAGTTCCCATTCATGCCCTCAGACAGTGACAGCTGAGGGTATCAGCCATGATATTCTTGACTCCAGGTAGGTATGCTGCCGTGATATGCCAATTCCAGAGCTGAATTGCCTGTGCACATAGCGAAGGGGATCTGGCGCCCCCTTGGTGGTTTATGTAGAACATCATAGTCATATTGTCAGTGAGGATATGCACCGAAGAACCCTGAACTGTATGGGAGGAAGTGTTTGCATGCACTGTGAACTGCTTGAAGCTTGAGCAGATTGATATGCAGCCTAGTTTCATTAATGGACCACTTCCCTTTTACATATTATTGCTGGAAGTGGGTACCGCTACCTAGAAGTGAGGCATCCGTAGTGATTTGTTTGGATGGTTGATCTCGGTGGAAGGAAACCCCACTGGAGAGATCTTGTGCTTGTGTCCACCATTGTAAGAAGGTAAGGACTTTCAAAGGAGGCAAAACATGCCGGTGGACATGGTGTTTGGTTGCACTGAGGCAATCTAGTGTTGGAAACATCAAAAGCACACTCTGGCATGTGGGACAACATATGTGGTAACGCCATATGCCCCATGAATCTGAGACAAGTTAGAAAGGAAATGGTTAGGCTGGTGGTCATGTTTGTGATGAGTCCTTTTATAGCATCGAAACATTGATTGGGGAGATAGGCATGTGCTATCGTAGAATCTATGTGAGCCGCTATAAACTCTAGGGATTGTGTAGAGTGGATTTTTGCTCATTGATAATGAACCCTAGAGACTGAAGGAAGGCCTTTGTGAATCTGATCATGTCCCTTGTGGCCTTGTTAGCTGTATGGATATTAGAAATCAAAATGGAGTCTGTGATTGAGAAAGAATTCAAGATGGAACCCAAGTAACTTTGCCGCCAAAACACCACCTTTGCACACAGCACGTGGCTATGCTCACGGCACCATCAAGCTGCACACGGCACTGAATCTGCACAAGGACCCAAAGTTTTGCACTGGTTACGCTTTGCCTTTTGCACTCGGGACCTTCAGTGTTTTCCCGCCTTGGGCTCTATATAATCTGGATTCGTGAGGAGGTCGGGTCAGCAGTTTCCTGTTGCACCCTGGAGGAGAATCGTTCTGTCGTCTGGAGACTGTGGTGAAGGCTGGGACCAGTCCAATGACAGACCAGACCTAACTCCACTGTCACCAACAGGGTGCTCCGGTCCACAGCTGTGGCAATTGCTCAACATTGTGAACCTCAGCTACCTGCTCCCCACACCATCGGGTTGTGCCACCACAGAGCCTTGTTCTCCGTTTGCTTGCTGTGGTGAAGGCCCTCTGCAGCACCGGGAACTGTTCTGCTTGCCGTCCATGAACAGTATAGTGGTCAGTTGCAAAAGTAGGGACTAAGCAAAGAACTGAACTGTTCCTCCATACCATCGCTAACATATCGGAGTTCAGGACGCCTCAGTGTTCTCCCCTGAACCTAACAGCAGCTAAAGGGTAGAAGGTCCTGAGCTTCAAAACCACCAGAGCCTCTGACAGAATGAGTATAGACTGTTTAATTTACTTATTCTATCTTCTACTATGTTAATTTGTTCAGTGTTTGTAATCCATGATTTTAATTTACCTGTTACCTGTTGTACTTTACAATATATTCTTAAATTTGACATTCATGTCTGTGCTTCATTTAGAAGCTGAGAAATCAGCTGGTGATTAGATACAGGAGTTTCCAGTGCGGACCACCTTCTGGGACAAAAGCATCTAACATCATTTAAGATCAGGCCCATTAAATTTAGCTTGCTAGTGCGCCTTTGCTAGTAACAGTCTGTTGGGAGGGACCTCGAATGAGACAATCGTCCAAATAAGGCAAGATTGTGATGCCTTTTTGTCAGAGATATGTCACTACAACTGCCAAGGTCTTGGAGAAGACTCTGGGGTAGAGGAGAGTCCGAATGGAAGGACTCTATATTGAAAATAGTCTGTTGCTACTGTAAGGAGTAGAAAACATCTCTGTATGGGATGTAGCATGATATGAATGTATGCATCTTGGAGGTTGAGGACTGCAAACCAGTCCTCTCTCCCCCTGTCCTATGCAGGAATAATCATGGTGAGTGTAACCATTTTGAAACACTGCTTGCGTAGGTATCTGTTCAGTTGACAGAGGTGTTCTCCCCGTTCTCTTTTCAGTAAGAAACTAGTTTGAGCAAAAACCTCTCTCTTGGTATTGTTTGGGGACCCGTTTTACAGCTTCTGTGTTGAGAAGGTGTTAGACTTCTTAGCAAAGCATAGGTTTTGTGAGAAGGGTCCCTGAAAAGAGAGGGAGAAGGTGGGCAGGTTGGGGGAATCGATATGAAAGGGATAGAGTAGCCATAGCTGATGATTTCTAAAACCCACCGATCTGTGGTGATTGCGGCCCGTTGGTTTTAAAAAGGGCGCAAGTAGTGGTGGAAGATGTTGGACTCACCTGGCATTCGTGTGGAGGGGAGGTTGGGTAACAATGATCAAATTCTCAAATTTGCTGTGTAGAGTCATGGAAAAGTGTGTGTTTGAGGCTCTTCTCCATTGGTTTCATGGTCGGAAGCGGCTTTGGTCAAATGGTTTTTCCGGAAAACTGTTCCGGAGAAGGGCCAGTGTAGACAGCACAGTCGTGTTTGCTGCAAAAAATCCCCGACTGCGAAAATGACGATCGGGGCTTTTTTGTGGAAAAGCGCGTTTAGATTGGCCCCGGACGCTTTTCTGGAAAAAGTGCTTTTCCGGAAAAGCATCCTGCCAATCTAGACACACTTTTCCGAAACTGCTTTTAACAGAAAACTTTTCCGTTAAAAGCATTTCCGGAAAATCATGCCAGTGTAGACATAGCCACGGAGTGGGGAATACTTTGTGGGTTTAAAATGTGTGAATGAGAGGCATCCAGGGTGTTACCCTCAACGTTTTGATGTGCAACTGTTAAACAATGTCTTTTGTCCTTAAGTCTGAGCAGCGGTTGGTAGGGAGTGGCCTCAATTCTTTACAAAAGAATAGGAAAGCAGGGGCCTGGGTCTTTTGGCTAGGCTGCACCTGAAGGAAGGAGCCGAAGACCCCAGAGTGGGGAGACAGTCCTAGTTTGCAGGGGCAGCTGGAAAAGAGGTTTTAGGGTGAGTTTGAAAATGTTTGTGCTGAGGTTTCAGTTTAGAATTAGCCAAGCGTTCTTGTTTCTTATGATTTGTAGCCTACTTTGCTCTGCCTGTTCTCACTTATTACCACTTAAATACTACTGCTTGTGCTTAATAAAATCACTTTTATTTTCTATCAAACCCAGTGTAAATAATTGTTACCTAGAGGGGCAACCAGTGTGTACATTTTATTGCTAAAGGGAGCTTACCCAGGTAATTTATTGGGGGGGTTTGATCCCATTTGAGGAGTGGTATCCCAGGAAGCTGGGCCCAAAACTGCACTCTCCTTGGACCACAAGAGGTTCAGTGTCTGTACTGCTTCTCGGGGCGGGGTAGGGATCTCAGCCCGTGGCCTCAGCTCTGGGAGACCAGTGGAGCTGGCCCAGCAGGACCGGGTGGTGAGAAGCCCCAGAGAGTAAGAAGGTGAGTGGCAGTGGCTGTGTCAGCACTCCGGGAGGCACCCCCAAGCAGTCATTTGAGGTATCAAGAAATTTTATCTCTGCGTCCCATCCTGCGGTGACATGTACCCAGCCCATATGAGGATGCATGAAATCCCCCACTATTTTTTTTTGATAGCCTCTCTAATCTTCCTTAGCATTTCATAGTCACTATCACTGTCCTGATCAGGTGGTTGATAATATATCCCTACTGTTATATTCTTATTATTAAAACATAGAATTATTCTCCATAGAGATTCTATGGAATATTTGATTCATTTAAGATTTTTACTTCATTTGATTCCACATTTTTCCCACATACAGTGCCATTCCCCAACCAGCACAACCTGTCCTGTCTTTCTGATATATTTTGTACCCTGGTATGACTGTGTCCCATTGATTGTCCTCATTCCACCAAGTTTCTATGATGCCTATTACAGGCAGTCCCCGGGTTACGTACAAGATAGGGACTGTAGGTTTGTTCTTAAGTTGAATTTGTATGTAAGTCGGAACTGATACATATTTTAGGGGAAACTCTAGCCAAACATTTCTCCAGAGCTCAGTTTTATTCTCCCACACCTCACTTCCCTCAGTCCTTTATTCTCAAGCTGAGGTATCTGCTGAGAAAAGCCGCTCCGCGTCTCCCTGGTCTGCTGGGGGTGGGGTGCTAGCTTTGCGTCTCCCTGGTCTGCTGGGGGGAAACAGCTAGTGCGGGGTTGCCTCACCCCGTTTGTAAGTAGGGATCCGATGTAAGTCGGATCCATGTAACCCGGGGACTGCCTGTATATCAATCTCCTCCTTTAATACAAGGCACTCTAATTCACTCATCTTATTAGCTAGACTTCTAGCATTTGTATATAAGCACTTTAAAAAATTGTCACTTTTTATCTCTCTTCCATTTCCTGGTGTGTTAGACTCTGTTTCATTTGATTGTTTCTCATCTGATGTTACCCATATTTTAATATCTTCCATCCTCCTCTTCTTAGTAGACTATATCAAATCTCTATTAATAGATCCTCCCCTAAAAGATGTCTCTGTCTAATCCATGTGCTCCTTTTCACCTGTCAGCCCTTAGTTAAAAAACTGCTCTACGACCTTTTACAGTCTGAGAGGAGAAACTCCACACAGAGAAAAACATAACTGAATATGCTCTGTAGATGAGGGAACAGATAGCTCGGGTCACCCTGATTGTACAGGAACATCTGGAAAAGGCATGGGAGACCCCGCAAGTTCATTACAATCACCAGGCAAAAGTTTGGCAGTTTCAGCCAGTGGATTGGGTGACGGTGTTATACCCGCAGCAGAAAGCAAACTTTTGGCCCAATGGCAAGGGCTCTAGAAAGTGGTTGAATCTGTGAAGGAAATAAATTACAAAGTGCAGCAGCCTGGATTTCAAAATGAAGAGCAGATTTACCATGTGCAGTGGTTGAGAGGGAATGCCTCACCATGAAATGGGCTATGAAGATGCTTTGGTACTACCTACAGAACCAAAGATTTACCCTCATGACCAACCAGGCACCCTTTCAGTGGATGCAACAAAGAGGAAAATGCAAGGTTAACTAGATGGTTTCTATCCCTGCAACCCTTCCAATTCACTATACAACACTGGGTCGGAGGCTGCCATGGCAATGCAGATGGTCTGTCATGAGTACATTGTACAATGACCCAACTTGCCCAACCCAATGGTGTTGAACAGGGGAGGAAGGGATATGTGCCCCTTCTCTACCTCTGCTCACTCCAGCTTCCATCCCTCCCCCATCCTCCCTCACTTTCACCAGGCAGGGGTAGTGGGTTGGGGTGCAGGCTCTGGTCTTGGATTAAGAGATTTGGAGTATAAGAGGGGCTCTGAGCTGAGCTTGGGGCAGGCAGTTAGGATACCAGAGAGGGTTCTAGGTGCAGGCTCTGGGAGGGTGTTTGGGTGCAAGGGTGCTCGGGGCTAAGGCAGGGGCCTCAGGTACAGGAGAGGGTTCATCACTGGGGTATGGTTTCAGGATATGGGCTCTGACTAGGCACTGCTCTCTCAGGTGGCTCTTGGGTGGTGGTGCAATGGGGCTAAGGCAGGTTCACCCCTGCTCTGGCCCTTCACCACTCCCAAAAGCATCCAGCAGACTCAATCCCAAGTCCTATTGTGCCCCCTCTCTGCTCTGTGGAGATAGGATACAGGGTGGGAGATGGGGCACCTTGACATAAACACCCCTCCTGTCCTTGCCCTGCCCTGCCCAGCAAGCAGGAGGCTCCTAGGCACAGGGGGAGGCAGCTCCAAGGCAAAGGGCAGGAAATGTGCAGCAGTAGGGGGAGGGGCAGCTAAGGTGCCAGCACTTGATAGCCCCTTGGCCAAACCAGTCAAGATAATGTCAGAGGTTCCAAGATCTACCAGTAGATCCCGACCTACTGGTTGATGACCACTGATCTATAGATTATTGGATGCAGTTCAGTGTGGTCCAAAGCCTGCATGGCTGGTCAAAACTCAAAGGGTAGCTTGTTAGATTAGTAATAATGTGCTTATGTGAAATGGCAAATGAGGTCCAGATATTTTCTGTTCCCTGACCAGATCCAAAGACGTGAAACAATCCTGTATGTTCCACAGTGGTTTTTGTGATTTCAGGCATTGTTGAGGCATGTTACTCATTATCTGCTGGATAAGAAGTTCAGGGTATCCTTTAAGTTCTCGTGCTGTAAGACTTGTCAGAAAGTGGAGGTTAAATGTTGGCTATTAGCAGGGCTTGACAAACGGCGGCGAAAACCGCTCGCCAGCCCCGTACTGTGCATGCGCAAGAGCCACATTGCACATGCGCATGCCGTGAATGAATGGGGCGCGTGGCTGAAATCTACTCGCCACAGGCGAGTAGATTGTATAGTTTGTCGAGCCCTGGCTATTAGAAAGCAAAGGCAGAGGTGTTTAATTTTTGTGATTATAGATTAAAAAAACCTTTGATGGCAGCTGTAACACTTTCATCACAACAATATAAGTTTTCCTTAGGAACTGTCTTCATTTTCTAACTATGAGTTTGTTCAGTTTTATTAGGAAAACATTACAGAACACAGGAGACTAAGGATTGTGAAACCAATGACGGTGGTGGTTTAGAAGGAACTGAGGTAACGGCCGCTGGCATGTGCTCAACTGTCATCTGGGCTGATTGCACAATAGTGTGGCACATGCTGGCAGCTGGGAGACTGCTAATGAAAATGACCGATCTGGTGCACAGCGGTGCTAACACACCTAAGTGGAGCACCCACGGGGACCCTCGAAGA
Organism: Pelodiscus sinensis; assembly: GCF_052426305.1. Classification (NCBI taxonomy): domain Eukaryota; kingdom Metazoa; phylum Chordata; order Testudines; family Trionychidae; genus Pelodiscus; species Pelodiscus sinensis. Next base: position 98,842,189 of record NC_143056.1, read on the forward strand.
AGAAACCAGATTTACTTTTCTGGGATTCCAGAGTTAGTGGATTTTATGGACTCAGGCTCTGGGGTAGGGACAAAAATGAGGGGTTCTGTGTGTGAGGATGGGCTGCCAGTGAGTGGGATAGGGATGAGAGTGCAGGATCCAGGGAGGGAGATGGGGTGCGGAAGAGGAAAGGTTGCAAGGTCTTGGTGGGAGGTAGGGTACAGAAGGAGGCTGGATGCAGAATGTCTGGCCAGGTGGAGGGAGCAGAAGCCGGCTGGGAGTGGGATGTCTGGCCAAGAGGGAGGGTGCAGGAGCAAGAGAAGGTGTCGGAGCAAGCTGAGTGTGCAGGGTCTTGGCAGGGTGAGGGGAGCGAGTGAGAGGGATTAGGGTGCAAGAGTCTGGGCATAAGGGGGGCACTTACCTGGCTTCATGCCCCTTTGCAGCATGGGAAGCTTCTGGGCAGAGCGCTGCCATTCCCCCAGCGAGGTGGGAAGGAGCCTCAGGCCCCCCTCCCCATGTAGCAGGACACCCGCACACCAACTCCAGCTTCCTGCGCGGAGGCACGGAGTGGGAGGAAGAAAACCCTGACCCCACCAAAGCAGATTGCAGAGAGCGAGCGGCTCCATGTGCTGCTATTCCTGCAGTGGGCGACAGAGAGTGGCAGTGCACCTAGCACACCTGCTGAGCCCAAGTGCTCCCCAAGGGGGTCACAGTGCCCCAGCTGGGCTCTGCATGGCCCCTGCCGGGGTGTAGGCAACAGCTCAAAAGCACAGAAGTCTGGCTGCAGCTCCTGGGCGCCTTTTGCCATGGACTTGCCTGGTACCCCCCTCCCTGGCAGCAGCAGTGACGGTGGCCACTGTAACAAAGGAAGAAGTAACATGGCCAGACGGGGGCCCTGTATGACAGAGTCAGTCCCATGGGGGGGAGGAGGGATGGGAGGAGAGGGCTGCATGGTGTATGTTGGTGGTGCAGGGGTTGGTGGGGGCTCGCCAGGTGACGTGCTGGAACGCGGGAAACTCCAGAAGGTACCTCAGTTGCCTGCAGGCAAAGCGCCAAGGCAAGGAGCCACCTTCATGCTCTGTGAGAGGTGTGGGGAGAGGGGAGGAGGAGTGTTGCTGCTGCACCATGCTAGGGGGTGAGTGTTTGCAAACTCTGCCAGCTGTTGGAAGGGAAATAAATGGCAGTACACTGAGCTATTTCTAGCTTGCTGCTTCTCCAAAAGGGCTTTTCAGGACATTTGATGGGGACACCGGGACAAAGCATTTAAATTTAGCACTGTCCTGGATTTTCTGTGATGTAAGGTCGGTATACATATTCTTCTTCTTACTACTTAAACCTTATACTCTGAGTGGAGCATAGGTCATCTACAAGTCTCTTTCACTTCACTCTGTCTTGAGATAAAACTTCTAGTTGACTCCAGGAGTACCGAAGTTGTTGTCCTTCAGTCTCAGTAGATCTTTTCTACGTTGTCTGAGGTTTTCCTCTTTTGCGGGTTCCATGTGAGAGTTTAACGGACTATGCCAGATGATGGTTTTCTGAGAGTGTGGCCTAGCCATTCCCACTGTCTTCTCTTGATTTGAACAGCAAGTGGTTCTTTTCCTGCTCTGTTCCAAAGCTCCTCATTTGTGACAAAGTCTTACCATTTGATGTAAGGATGCATCTCAGGCATCTGTTTATGAATGTCTGTAGCTTGTGATTTTGAAGATTTTCAGTATGTCAAGTCTCACATCCATACAAGAGCACACTCTGCACATTTGTGTTGAAGATTCGCATTTTCGTCTTCGCAGATATTATTTGTGAACTCCATATGGGACAAAGAGTCTTGAATGCAGCTGTTGCTTTTCCTGTCCTAGCACTGATATCCTTATCTGTTCCTCTGACTCTGCCCGTAATACTCCCCAAGTAGATGAACTGCTCCGCATCTTCCAGGTCATCCCCTCCCAGTGTGATGGTGGTGTTGTTGGACTGGTTGATCCTCATTGTCTTGGTCTTTCCCTTGTTAATGCTTAGTCCAGTCATTGAGGCAGTGTTGTCTAGTGTTGAGACCTTTTCTTCCATGCTTTCGTGTTGGTGTGAAAGGAGCGTGACATTGTCAGCAAATCAAAGCCCTCTAGCTGTTTAAAAAATAATTAACAGCATATACATAACTCCTATTTATTAGAAAAGCACCTAGCATAATTTTGAATTCTGTAAAAATAATATTGTTTTCTTAACATACAGAAACAAAAATTACCTCTGTAACTTTCATAAAGATCATTTTGAATTTAAAAACAGCACTTTTCATTAAAATAATCAAATCTAATTGGCAGATTTACTGAAACATAAATTAATCTATGATGTATGCTTTTTTCACATTTTACCTAAGTAAGTTCATAAATGTTTATAACAAAGCTCATATCATAATATAGTTCAGCAAATAATCACCAAATTGTCACAATAGAAGTTAAAAATAAAACCATTAAAGTATGTGCGTCTAATGGGCACATCTGTTTTTCTTTCCAAAAGAATCAAAGGGAAGAATCTTCTCCCTTCTCATTTTTTTGCCATGATCTGTGTATTTAGGGTGTGAATGTGTTCATCCGGGTTAATGATGTATGTTAATATAACCAAACAAACTATTTCTGGTTTCCATTCCAAGAGGCATGGTGCACCCCACTGTGATGGGGTGGTCACAGATGACCCCTTGGGGGTATTCCCAGGGTGCTGACAAGGCCACTGCCACCCTCCATTTTGCTCTCTGGGGCTTCTCACCACCCTATGCTGCTGGGCCAGCTCCCTGGTCTCCCCTACCCAAGGTACAGAGATGAGAATCATAGCTTCCCCACCCCCCTCCAAGAATCAAGGCAGTCATTGAATCTCTTAAAGTCCAAGGAAAATGCAGTTTTGGGCCCAGCTTCCTGGAATATCACTCCCCAAAGAGGATCAAACCCTCAAATGAGTTATTTAGGTAGGCTCCCTTTAACAACAAAAGGGGGAATGTACACACTGATTGCCCCCCCAAGTAATAATTATTTACTCTGGGTTTGATAGAAAATAAGAATGACACATATACCATAATAAGATAAACATATCCAGCAGATTAAGACATGAAGATTGATAGGTTGATAGGTTACATGAAGCAATTTGTCCCAAGCATCTTTGAGTTATGTATATTTTTGTTCATAAGTCCTTTTCATAAAGCATGGCGGGGGAAAGGAGGGAAGGGAGAAGCAAGGGACTGTGACACCCACAACTAAGTCTGATTTCTGAGAGAGCTGAGGACAGTGAATACTTTCCAAGAGATGCTCGATACTTCCTATGATCACACACTTATCTTCCAAGTTGTATTGTGCATAGCCTTTATGATTGGGGCCCCACTTGCATCAGACTCCATTAGCATGGATGCAGCTATCTACTCTAGGGAGCCATGATGCACAACTGAAGTCTAAGTCTTTGAGCAGTGTTCATATTGATTGCTATACAAATGGCTATATGAATTAATTTAGTTATCCCAGCACTGATTTTGTTTTATAAAAGGAGGGAAGGGATAAAGTTTATGTATTCAGCTCATAGAACAAACACAGAACAGGTTACTAAGTTGCATCTATAATGTGTTAGTTGAGATATCTCCCATCTTAGGGGGCCAAATTTGTTTCAGAGATAATAGTTAAAATTATCAAAGGTTTACATTTTTCCTTTCTGATACTACTTTATATTGAATAGAGAGCTTCATATTTATTTTTTCCTTACATACATATTCTCTATTATGTTACTTTTGTAGTTTAAAATGTAAATAATTATTTCTCTTACCTAGTCCTGTTTCTTTCATGACCACATTCATGCTCAGATTTTGACCCTCTTTTTTTGAAAGATTTTTTTTGTTTTCTGGTACACATAGTAGTTTCTCTTTCAAATGGAAAGGCCTTTCGGAAGTTGAAGCCCACATTGTTTGACTTTCAACTTGATTTATTCTCAACCAAGGACTAAGATCCGAAAAACTTAAGTTTACTGGAGCTTTCTCAGTTTTTTTATCTGAAGTTGCGAGATCAAAGGATGACCTTCCACTTCTAGTTACTAAATCTCCAGATGTCCTTATGAGTGAAGAACATGATTCTTCTAGGCGATCATCAGCAATTTTCTCTCCTGGAACTGGACTATTTAATAACTCTCTTTTTTCTCTTAGCAGTGTATTCTCCTTTGGGTTATCATTAATCACAAGGCCATCCTTTATTTTGGGTATCTGAAAAGCATTTACATAAACTTTTCCATGGGGCATTTGTTTATCAGTGGTAATTTTGTTTCTAACTGTTTGTTTTTGAGGAATAGTCTGAGAAATGCATATATTTTCAGTCTTCAGAGGCAAAATAACATCTGTGCATACATACGTATTTATATTGCTTTCTGTCTGTCCAGAAATGTCCTGCTCACTTTGCATGCTATGCATATCATTCAGATGTATCCATTTATCTGTTTTTTCAGTACTTGAACTGATATTCTCTAACTGAGATATACTAGTGTTATTTTCTTTAGTATTGTCAGTATTCACACTTTCATTACTACAGAAAGTAGTAGGCAGAACTGGAGGACCACTATTACAAGTACTGTTCAGTGCACAGTTTCCATTAGTATTTCTTGCAGTGTCACTGTTGTGTTTCTCTTGAATATCTATATGAATCTCCTTAAATAGAAATATACCAGAGAATATGCTGCTGGTGCTTTGATTTAACAGATGGACTTGTTCTGTTTTTCCATGTTTATTATCTAAAGTGTCATTAGACTCCTGTAAGTCACATTTCTGAAACTTTGCATGATTACTCTCTGTAACTTGAGACAGGATGGCAATATTAAATTCAGTCTTGGTTTGGTTGTTGTCTGCAGTTTTTTCAGTTCCAGGACTGTCTTCTATGCAAATAACTTGTCTAGAGTCTTTGCTGGGTGCTTCATTTATAAAGATGCCTTTGCCATCCTCCGTGGCATCTGACTTATCACTTGCATTATAAATGAATTTATCTGAAGCATTGAAAAATGAATGCTTGCTGGAATCTCTCTGTGGACCTGCATCCATACTGCAGACATCAAGTTCTTCAGTATTGTCAAGGAGCATCTTTCTTGTGTTTGCTGGGAGTTTTATCAATGCACAAGATCTGTCCTGTAGCTTTAGTTCTGCACTTGCATAATTTATTTCTGAGATTATTTGACCTGTTTTTCCTATCTTTTTGCACTCAGCAACACACAGTTCTGTAGTCTGTTCGTGAGTAATTAAATCAATATCTGTGCATAATGTTTTGGCTGGAGAAGCCTCCTTTTGCTTTTCTTTACAGGGGCTAGCAACATGAACTTCATCCTTATTGTTTTTAGGAAGCTGTAAATCTATTAAAATGAAAAATAATATAATTCATGACAAAAATATCTGAAACTTAATTATTTTTTGTTGCTAAATGCAATTCACAAATATTTATTATATTTTCATTAATGTTCATTGTCTTCATATGTGAAATAGTTACAATTTTTCTAAATATCAGAATGTTCCCAGAGGCAAATATTGTATTTATGCAATTTACAAAATATTTATAATGTTCAAACAGAAAACAATATATAGGTTGAACCTCTCTAGTTCAACACTCTCTGGTCTAGCAACGTCTGTTGTCCAATATGATTAGTTAGCCAGATGTCCACTTATCATGGGTGTGATCAAGTTTCCCACGATTCCATGAAGTTTATTTACAGCCACCAGTCCTGGCTCTCAGTGTTCTTCACTGTTATTTTACTCTAATTTACCCCAAATGTCTTCCAAGAGCCAGTAAGCAGTAGAAGTGTTGGTAATACTGCTAGATACCCTTCTGGGGCAGCCATTAATGGATTTAAAAGTGGCTATCCTCTTACAAAGTAATTCTAGGAACCAACTGGAGAGAGAGACACTGGAACTAGCCTTCGGATGCAAATTCGACACATTTAGTCAGACGTTTCTTGGATGCGCCGTTATATTCAATGCCCAAATAATATCATAAGCTAAGCATCAGGCACATACAGCCCACTCTATTAGCCTCATTTAGCAAGGACACTTTAATTGACACTTCCCCCCTCCCACCTCCCCTCTTTTTCTGCTATTTATTTGTACATTTGGACCCTTTGCTCCATTCATCTGAAGAAGTGGGTTGTGCCCAGTGTTTCCTCTAAGCTGCGCATCAGCACAGCTTCACAGGTGATTAATCAGCCCCTCCTGGTCAGAAGCTCGGCTGTGAGGCTGTGCTGCCACGCAGCTTAGGATGCATCTACAATGCACCATTTTTCTGGGATAACGGCCATTATTCTGGAAAAAGAATACTAGCATCCACACTGCTACTGCGTTATTTTGAAAGAAAGTTGAAATAACAGATGGCTTTTTCCAACACTCATTCCACGAGGAATAAGGCCTCAAGGAAAAAGTCCTTAAGGAGTTTTGTCGAAAAAAGAGGCCTCCAGGAAATCCCACAGGTGCCCTACTGACTACTCCGTTCACACCCATCAGAATTCTATAGTTCCCATTCCCCTGGAGCTCTTAAAGCTGCAGACACAGGGGACAGGGCTTGTGGTAGAAAGCTGGCCCTCAGAGCCTCCAGCCACAACACAACTCACAGTCCACACATCAGGCATTATGTCTGAGCCATGAACCCCCCAAGAGCCTCCTGCCCATCGCAGGGAGCATGCAGAGGGCTCCCAGGAGCCTGCCAGGGGCCATAAGAGGCATGCGCCGTCCTAGTTTGGGGCAAGGATCCTGGTCCTCCTGGAAGTGTGGGGTGATGAGGAGAACCTCCAGGATGTCCGCTCCAGATGGCACAATGCTGATATATATGGTCGCATGGCCAAGAGCCTGGCCACAAAGGGTCATATCAGGAACCTTGAGCAGGTTCGCAGTAAAGTGAAAGAGCTCCACTAGGCCAACACTACAAACATTATTAGTTAACAAGAAAAGGGAAGATTCAATAAACCACTTGTGATGGGGTGTATCAACCCTGCACTGCAGCTGATGCTGTTACCTTAGCCCAGCTGGCTGAGAAGGTCCCACCCCCACAGACCTGATGGGCATATTCCAACTAGAGACTGACTATAAAGGCTTCTGGAGCAGCTTAGTCTGGGCTGACTGCTGAAGGGGAAGGAAGCCCAAGCAGCAGCATCCTGGCCAAGAGGTGCTACAAGAGAAGCCTCGGGACTGGAGTGAGCGTACAAGGAAGACGTCTGCCAGGATCTGGAAGGAAGTAGCCCAGGGCAGGGAATTACTCCCCAGGCGTTCAGTGTGTTGTGGCAGGATTCCCTGCTGACTGAGCAGTGGACTGCACCACTGCCATCAGGGCCCTGGGCTGGGACCCAGTGGAGAGGGAGGGCCTGGGTCCCCCTCCTTACATATCCCTGAGTGTGGGGAGCTTTACCAGTGCATATTGACTGAGGCCACCAAGCCATTATACCCTGGCTATAGGAGGCAGACGCATTGATTGAGGCCACTGGGCCATAAGACTCTGAATGCAGGGGCAGGTACATTAACTGAGGCCACTGGGCTGTAATAACCTGCGTACAGGGATATTTATATTGACTGAGGCCACTGGGCCATGTGGTAAATAGACTTGGCGGTTGTAAGGTCATTCAATCAAGAGAATAAAGTTGAGGGGCTTCGGGGGACCTGTCGCTCCTCAACACCACCATCTAGTTAAGAAGGTCTTGCTGTTTTGACTTTGCATTGCTGTCATTTTGGAGGCTGGGTTCAGATAAGTACCATTTTGTGGTCAGGTTCAAAAAAGTAAAAATAAATATAAATTGGGGAGCTATGTAGTAGACAAGTGTTTGGACATGGCCTGAATGGACTAGTAATTACACGATTACATTTTGAGTTAGTATGTGCCTATCTCCTGCAAGGGCATACAGATAGGAAGTGTGTCTCGCCTAATACTCCTGTACTTGAAGTGGGGACAAGCATGTTTCTCCTGACCCATCTTCACATTAGCACATAGAATACACTGCACTGAAAGGAATGATGGAGCATGCAAACCCTTCCCTGAGTGAGGTAAGCTATTCCAGGAAAGATTGTGCTTATACTCAGAGCTTTTTGTGTACTTTACACAAACTGGCATCTACTAAAACTAAGAATTCATTAATGCACTGAGAGAATTTGATTTTGGGCACTGAATCGCACTCAACATGTATATGCAATCTACATAATCATATTTGTGATTATTTATACCTTTGGTAACAATGTTGTATGTCTCTTCTATGCATCCAGTTCCATTACTTTGTTCAGTCTGTACTTTATCAGTATCTGAAGAGCAGCCTACAATATTCTTTATTTCAATGTTGTCATCCTCTTCATGACCAGAAATACAATAATTTTTTATTGTAGATTGCATATACTCATTTTCTTTCTGACTAGTCTGTATTTTGTTGCCTTTAAGTTGCTCTTGACCATTCTGGCATAAAATGGGGAAAAAAGCTAACATATTAATTACAGATAATAAAATATATTCAAGTTACTTATCAAAGTTTCGGATTCGATTTAACAGGGAGTCTCTGATGCAATTTTTTTTTACAGCAGGTTAGTAAATCAGGAGTCATTCTTTTAAATTAAATGGAGTGACAATGGTATACATAAGCAAAGAATCAGACCCACAAGCTATACAGAGTAGGAAAGTTGTTTGACTACTAGGTTTTTCAGATGGCAACTCTGCATGCTGTAAATATTAGAAGAATTTTCAAAGGAAATAGAGTAAATAAAATCTACAGGCTTGGTCACTAAAGAGGGCAGAAATTCATCATATGACCCCAAATGATTGGTTCTCATATTTAAAGCCACAATCTGGCCAAACCCTTTACAAATTCGGTGATGGTGGAGTTAGAAAAAAGGGATCAGTTATCTGCCCAGATGAGAGAGGTCAAAATAACTACTAGATGCACCCTTGTAGAGATAATAGCCAAATTCTGTTTGAGTTAGGATATAGTCTGGTATGAGGTCCATGGGTGTTCATTTGGGGGAGACACGTTTCTTTTGAGACCAAATAGAGGCTTCCACTTAGCCAAATATTTCTAGTTGAGTGTTTTCTTCTATTGTAGCCATCTATGCTTCCAGAACATTGTCTGGATCCAAAAGGAGGGACAGAAGTGGCTTAACCAGCAGGGAAAAACCTACCACAGGTTCAGTAAATTTCAGACTGTCCCTTGCTCATTATGTTGGAGAAATGACTAAATATAGCAAAACAGAGGTTTAAATTGCTTAGATTAAGTGGCATTCACAAGATTGCGAACATTGCCAAAGCATCTCTTCTTCACTGAGATATTTACAAGAAATATTAAGTTTTTCAACCATTAAACGCTCCTTATTTTTACCTCAAGATTTTCCTCTTGCTCAGTATGTTGATCTTTCTGAGGAAGGTAGAAGTCTTGGAGATGTGCATAAGTTTCATTAAGTGATACCAGCTCATTTTTAATAGTATCTACTTCTCTTCTTAAGTCTTCCTCCTGTAATCATTGAAGGGTCACAGAATAAGTAAACACACTGGTATTTTTATATGTCTTTTGCATTTTCATAAATTTTTTTCAGCTATATCAATATTTTTTAAAGTTAAGACAAACTAAACATATTTTAAAAACTCACAATAGAAGTAAATGATAATACAGGTGCCTCTCTGAATGCTATAATGAAGATCATCCAATTTTTTTCATCCCTGTTTCTTAGGGTACATCTACACTGGAATAAAAGTTTCACAGCATGGTCATGGCTGGCCCAGGTCAGCTGACTCAGCCTCATGGAGCTAGAAATTGCTTTGAAGACATTTGGGCTCATGTTGGAGCCTGAGCATTAGAACTCTCTCCCATCATAGAATTCTGCCCCATCCCACAGCTCAGGGTCCAGCCCAAGCACAGACTTCTACAGAGCAGTTTCACAGCCCAACAGGCTGAGCACTCCACAAGCATGAGTAAGCTTACCCGAGCCAGCCAAAATATTTAATTGATGTGTAGACATCCACTCAAGACAAATTTAAGACCCATTTCCAACACCTTATACCGTCATCTTGTTATAGGTTGGGCTTTGGTCACCATTTATTCCAGTTTGCAGGACTCAAATGTATAGACTGTAGTAACTGTGTCTGTTATAGTCTTTCTTTTATTCAACCCTATAGTGAATGGAGGTAACTTGTAATCAGTTATTCAGGAAGGGCAATATATATTGACCAGGGGAAAGCCAGGATTAAAATTAAAAACTATTTTAAAAAAATTGACATTTTACCACATTTTCACAATTACTATGAAAATATAAAACGAGTTTTTTTTTTCTTACCCAAACTATTTCCTTTCTTACCCAAAATATTTCCCAAAATATAACTCATATTGTTATAGCTGATTAATGGTTGCAAATTTACTGCTAAATTCCTGTTACTGAGTTTTTAGAAATTACTGAATATTTGTTTCAAAATGTATATAAAGGAGTACCGCTAAAACAAACATTGAGGGTAGGCCACCATTAAAGCCAATTAATCTTGATAAAGTTCCATTTAATTTTCATAACTTCAATTTATAGGGAGGGGTTACACTAGACTTTTATAATTTAATGGACAATCTATACATATTTTACTGTGTGTCTGTTAGTCTGTGAGTCCGGTTGTCTGTGCATCCGTGAGTCTGTTCAAGAACTCTTCCTAAACTGTAAGAGCTAGGACCACCAAATTTGGTATGCAAATTCCTCTTACCCTAACTTGAACCACATTATGCCTAAAAAATGGGAAGTGCCAAGACTGGGACTATTTTCCATAACATGGAAAGGGAAGGGACAGAGAGAGGCACAGATAGGAGGGACGTGATACTGAGAGTAGTCACTGTGGTCAGCTCTAGCAACAAGGGCATGTCTATGCTAGGAATTTCAAAATAACTAAATTCGACATAACTCCCAATTTGACAAAATCAAAATAGTATGTCCCCACTATGGGGAAGCATCAAAATTAGAATTCTTTCGAAATAGCATGTCCACACTGATTGGAGTCTGCCTCGGGCTTAGAGCACACTGGGGAAGACACAGGAGGGCAGAAACTTCCGGTTACTGCTTGGTGAGGCAAACTGCGTTGCGTGCTTTCAGGGGCTCTACTTTATCGCCGCGTCTCAAGTGCCACTCCTCCACTGAATCCCCGCTTGGAAGGATACAGTGTGCTCTGGTTGCCCTTGCAGATGCCACAGCACTCAAAGCATGGGACTAGAACTGTTACAAAGCAGTGCTAGGTTCACAGGCCTCATGCTGCGCCTCATGGTGCAGTTCATCCAGACTGCCCACATGCTGCTCCAGAAGGACAAGAACCAGGACCTGCAGCATAAACCCAAGTGTGGACTACAGGCCTTGATCACCAGGTCTTCGTGCTCCTGCTGCTGCACACACCCTCAATCCCCTCGACACTACAGAATGCTGTTTCTGGCGGCAGGAGACTAGTTAGGACTGGTGGGACCGCATCGTCCTGCGCTACAGGATGACCAGCAGTGGCTGCAAAACTTCCACATGCAAAAGGCCACCTTCCTTGAGCTCTGTGAGTGCCTCACCCTACCCCTCAGGAGACAAGACAGCTGCATACAATCTGTCATCCTCATACAGAAGTGCGTTGCCATCACACCTTTAAAGCTCTCCACCCCGGACATCTACCATTCCATCTGGAACCAGTTTGTTGTGGGGAAATCCAGTCAGGGCCGTGTTCCTGCAGGTAGCCAAGGACATTAACTAGGTGCTGCTTTGGAGGGCTGTCACTCTGGGGAACGTGAACAGCATCATTGCTGGCTTTGCCGCCATGAGCTTCCTCAACAGCAGGGGTGGGGGGCAATAGATGGCACTCTCATCCCCATCCTGAACACTATGCCTCAGACTACATAAACAGGAGGGGGTACTTCTCCATGGTTCTGCAGGCCCTCGTGAATCCCAAGGGATGAATCACTGATGTCAATGTTAGCTGGTTGGGGAAGGTGCACAATACCTGCATCTTTCAGAACTCCTGCCTGTTCCAAAACATGCACGCTGGCACTTTTTTCCTAACTGAATCATCAGAGTTGGTGAGGTGAACATGCCTATAGTGATCCTGGGTGATACAGCTTTCTCCTTGCTCACCTGGCTCATGAAGCCCTACATGGGGCACCTGGACCCCACCGAAGAGCACTTCAATGCCAGGCTGAGCAGGTGCCGCATAGTGTTAGTGTACATTTGGCTATTGAAAGGGGCCATCTGGGCCTCACCCATCTGGACCTCAGCGAGCACAACATCACCTTTACAGTGGCAGCTTGCTGTATGATCCATTTCCTTTGTAAGAAGGGAAAGTTACTCACCTGTGTGGTAAGAAGTTGTTACTCACCTTGTGCAGTAACATCTGTTCTTCGAGATGTGTGTCCCCGTGGGTGCTCCACTACAGGTGTCGGGCTCGTCCCGGCGCCGCAAACCGGAAAGTTTTTGCTAGCAGTAGCCCCCTCCGGAGGACCGCGCATGCACAGAGTGTCCCGCTGCGTTCGCGCCTTTTCTGCGTCGCGCGGTCCGACTCGCCAGTTCCTCCTAGCTGGAACATCTGAAATAGAGAAAGACAGAGCTCCGAAGCAGGGAGGAGGGCGGGTCGTGGAGCACCCACGGGGACGCACATCTCGAAGAACAGATGTTACTGCACAAGGTGAGTAACAATTTCTTCTTCTTTGAGTGATGTCCCCGTGGGTGCTCCACTTCAGGTGAGTATGAAGCAGTCATCCAAACAGCTGGTCGTGCTTCGGAATTATCTGTGCACAGAAGAAAGAACTGCCTGAGCGACTGCTATGTTTGCCGCTTTGAGACGGTCAAGGGCATAATGTTGAGCAAACGTGGATGAGGACGACCATGTTGCTGCACGGCATATGTCACGTAGCAGGACGTTCTTTAGGAATGCTGTGGAGGCAGCCATACTTCTGGTTGAGTGCACTGTTGGTGGACAGGGTAGGGGCCTGCCCCTGAGGGTGTAGCAGAAAGTGATGCAGTTAACGATATGCGACGATATATGTTGTGACGACAGTTGATGACCTTTAGAGCGGGTCGCCAGTGATAATAGTAATCGTGGAGACTTCCGGAAGGAACGCGTTCTGTCTAAATAGAATGCCAACGCCCTTCTGACGTCTAATGTGTGCCAACGGGCTTCCTCAGGTGTAGCATGTGGCTTGGGGTAGAAGGTAGGAAAGACTATAGGCTCATTGATGTGGAATGACGAATTAACCTTTGGCACGAAGGCTGGGTGACATCTCAGTGAGACGCCCTGTTGAGTGAATACTGTATAGGGAGGATCGGCGGAGAGTGCCGCGAGCTCGGAGACTCGTCAGGCTGAAGTGATCGCAAGGAGAAAGGCAACTTTAATAGTGAGAGTCTGTAAATCACAAGTTGCAAGTGGTTCAAATGGTGGACAGGTAAGAGTGTCCAGTATGAGGGTAAGGTCCCATGGTTCTGAGATAGGCCTATGCGGTGGGTAGAGATTGGAAATACCCTTAAAGAACTTCTTTGTAAGTGGATGAGAGAAGACGGAAAAACTCTCTATTGGAGCGTGGAAGGCTGAAATTGCCGCCAAATGTACTCTTAGGGAAGCAACTTCAAAGTAGGAATAAGAGCCTCTGGAAAAGGGCGCTTTTTCTGGAGGATCGGGGCCAGTCTAGACGCTCTTTTCCGGCTTTTTTAAAAGCCGGAAAAAAGCGGCGGACATTTTTATTTAAATGCCGCGGGGGATATTTAAATCCCCCGCGGATTTCCCTACGACGACTCGTGAAATTTACATGCCCCTTCCGGAAAAGGGGCCAGTGTAGACGTAGCCGTTATGTAGCCCCTGTATAAACCTTTTGGGGGATGCGTAAAGACCGAGTGTCCTTGTAGGAGGTCATGGAGAGCGGAAATGGAGGCAAGATGTACCCTTAGGGAGCTCAGGGAAAGGCCTGCATTGGGCAGGTCTAATAGGTATTGAAGAATCTGTGATACTCCCATGTGAGCAGGTTCATAGGTATAGGTCATACACCAGACATGAAGCATTTCTGAGTATATGTCTTTCTCATTGTAGGTCTTCTGGAATTTGTGAGGATAACCTGCACTGATTCTGGGAAGGTCTTTTCCATGGAGTTTAATCAGCCAGCATCCATGCCTGGAGATACAATGTGTGGATAGTGGGATGGGGTATCTGACCATTTTTCTGCATGAGCAGAGATGTGATTGGTGGGAACTGATGGGGTGGCCGATCGCTCATCTGTAAGAGGTGTGGGTATCACGTTTGTCTGGCTGGTTGGGTGCTACTAGGATACTCTGGCCCTGTCCTGTCTGATCTTGAGGCTCACCCATTATATCGAGGGAAACGGTGGAAATGCATATGCTAGGGGTGTCATCCATTGTATGCTGAAGGCATCCCCCAAGGAGTGGAGGGGGCCTATGCCCACTCTGGAACAGTATTGTGGGCAGCGAGCATTTTTGTGTATAGCAAATAGGTCCACTGTTGGGAGCCCCCCACTTCTTGAAGAGGTAAGTCAGCATTGATTGCTTTATCTCCCACTTGTGGTTTTGCTGGAATTGTCTGCTTAGGTTTTCCACTAGTGCATTGTCCTTGCCTGGGAGGTAAGTTGCAACCAGGTGCATGTTCCGTGGAATACATCATTCCCACGGATGGGATTGCCTCTTGGCAGAGTTGGTATGAGCGTGCTCCTCCCTGCCTGTTGATGGAATACACTGCGGTGATGCTGTCCATGAGGATTTGGACTGTTCTGTCCTGGATCAGGGGAAGAAAGCATAGGCATGCATCTCTTACCACCCTTAGTTCTGGCAAGTTCATGTGCTGCTTGGCCTCATTGTGGGTCCGTTGTTCCTGTACCATCTTGTGGTGCAGGTGTGCCTCTTAGTGCAGAATTGAGGCATCTGTCATGATTGTCGCTGATGGTGGGCTGCATTGGAAAGGGATACCTACGCTTAAGTTGTTTTGTAAAGTCCACCACGTAAGAGAGGATTTTATCTTGTTTGGCAAAAAAGTTGTTTGTTTACAGAATGAATGTGTGGCCAGTAGGCTGTGTGTATCCATGCCTGTAATGGTCTCGTGTAGGCAAGCCGTCACCATGTGCCCCAGTATTTGTAGTCATAGGCATGCCATTATGACCGGTCCGTGCTGATGCTATGAGGTCCATGATTGTGGCCCATCTGTGGTTCGGTAAAAATGCTCTGTCCTTTGTGCAATCTGAGTGCACCCGTGTGAGGGGGTGAGGTCACAGAAGACCCCTGCGGGGGTGCCTTCCGGAGTGCTGACATGGCCACTGCCACTCACCTTCCCACTGTCTGGGGCTTCTCACTGACCGGTCCTGCTGAGCCAGCTCCACTGGTCTCCCCACACCAAGGCCCTGTGCTGAGATCCCTTTCTTGCCCCCCCAAGCAGTACAGACAATGAACCTCTTAAGGTCCAAGGAGATGTGACTCCTTGAAGAATAACAAGGGGGAAACTTTTCCACCATGGTGGGGGGCAGAGGCTGAATGGCTGGCGAGGACATTCAAGCAGCTGGACACCAGTGCCATTCGCAGAGCACATGAAGAGGCTGTGCTCATTAGGGAAGCCTTAAGGGAGAGTTTCATGCAAGGCCAGTTGAGACTCTCCCCTGCCTCTCCACAAGGGGCCCCTGCATTCCCTCTGTGTGCCTTTCCTCCGCCACTCCTCCCTTCCACTGTCCTGCCTTCCCACCTTCTCCCTTCTCATGTAGAGCAAATAATAAAGCCATCTTTGTTGAAACAACAGGACTGTTTATTGGGGGGATATACAACAGGAGAGGGACTGCAGAAAGAACCTGAATTGGGGATTAGGGGTGGAGGGCTGCAGCGGCACAGGAGCCAAGCAAACAGAGCTGTAAACAGGGGAGTTTGAGTGGGAGTTCTGTTGGAGGGGCAGTGTGCTGGGAGAGAAGCTGAGCCCTGATTAGGGGGTGGGGCTTCACTGATTAGGCGTCCTATAAAGGTAGCCTTCTAGTCGTGCAGCGGCACAGGAGCCAAGCAAACAGAGCTGTAAACAGGGGAGTTTGAGTGGGAGTTCTGTTGGAGGTGAAGTTTGTATCTGGCTTTGTATTTGTATTGTTTGTAGGGGCAATGTGCTGGGAGAGAAGCTGAGCCCTGATTAGGGGGCGGGGTTTCACTGATTAGGGGTCCTATAAAGGTAGCCTTCTAGTCAGGCAGCGGCACAGATAGCTGCAGCGGCACAAGAGCCAAGCAAACAGAGCTGTAAACAGGAGAGTTTAAGTGGGAGTTTGTAAAGGGAATTTGGATATTGGAATTTGTTTGGAGTTTGTTTTTGCTGTGGAGAGGGTGTTCTGGTTTGTTTTTGTGTTCACTGGACTAATAGGATTTTGGTGAGAAAGTAGATAAAACATAGAGGCATTAGTGGCCATGGCCCAAGTAGTAGAGAACACAAGGAGGATGATTGGATGTGGTAGCTGCGGTATGTACATGATTCTGGAGGGGGTACCTGAAAGGAGTTTTGTTTGCATGAAGTGCCGCCTGATAGAGCTGATGGAAGAAAAGATCCGAGGACTGGAGATGCAGGTGGAAACTCTGGTGGAGTTTAAAAGGGGGTTTGAGCAGATGATGGGGCAAAGGCATGACGTGGCTGAAGGGGAAAGCTTAGATATGCAGATGGAAGCAGGATCAAGGGCCTCAGAGGGGGGACTGCTGGGCGAAGAAAATGGACAGTGGAAGCATGTGACTCAGAGGACCAGGCAGAGGAAAAGATGGGTCAGTGAAGGAAAAATAGAGCTCAAGAACAGGTATGTGGAGCTGGAAAATGAAGAAGGGATACAGCAGGTAGATAATGAAGATGGAAGGATAAGGAAGAAGAGAAGAGTGGCTAGTCCCGTAGATAAAGGGGAAGACTTAATGGAGACAACACCAATAATGAGCATTAGGATTACAAGGGAAAATAGGAATGGTAAGGACTTGCAGCCAGAGGAAACTAGAGATAGACCAGAGAATTTCACTGTCACTAGGAAAAGACAGGTGTATGTGATTGGGGACTCCATATTGAGAAGAATAGATAGGCCTGTAACCAGAGCTGATCCAGAGAATAGAAGGGTGTGCTGTCTGCCAGGTGCTAAGATACGAGATGTGGAACTGAGGTTGAAGAGAATTATTAAGGGAGCAGGAAGGAATCCATTGATCATCCTTCATGTAGGAACAAATGATATGGCTAGATTCTCGCTGGAATGAATTAAGGGAGACTATGCTAGGCTGGGTAGGAATCTCAAGGAAATTGAGGCTCAGGTGATCTTTAGTGGGATTCTGCCTGTTCCTAGAGAAGGGCAACAAAGATGTGACAGGATTATGATGATCAATAGATGGCTTAGGCAGTGGTGCTATAAGGAGGGCTTTGGGATGTATGGTCACTGGGAGGCATTTATGGACAGAGGACTGTTCTCTAGAGATGGACTTCACCTAAGTAGGGAGGGAAATAGACTTCTAGGATGGAGGCTGGCTCAACTTATTAAGAGAGCTTTAAACTAGGAATTTGGGGGAGATGGTTGGGAGATGCCAAGGTAATCTCTACGCCAGATTTTAACACTGAGAGGGAGGAAAACGAAGTAAGAAAGGATATAGCTGGGGGTAGGAGAATGAACATGAGGAAGGGTGGGGTGGATACTAGTCTAATAGGTCATATAGGAGGTATAACGTCCGTGCCAAATTGGGTAAAGAATGTGAATGAGACCAAACAGCAAAAATTAAGATGTTTGTACACCAATGCGAGGAGCCTAGGTAACAAAAAGGAGGAACTAGAGCTATTGGTCCAGGAAGTGAAACCAGATATTATAGGAATAACAGAAACATGGTGGAATACTAGGCATGACTGGAGTACAGGTATTGAGGGGTATGTGCTGTTTAGGAAAGATAGAAATAAGGGTAAAGGTGGTGGAGTCGCATTGTATATCAAAGATGAGGTAGATTGTAAAGAAATAAAAAATGATGGAATGGAGAAGACAGAGTCCGTTTGGGCAAAAATCACATTGGGGAAGAAAACTATCAGATCCTCCCCTGGGATAGTGCTTGGGGTGTGTGATAGACCACCAGGATCCAATTTGGATATGGATAGAGACCTCTTTAATGTTTTTAATGAAGTAAATACTCATGGAAACTGTGTAATCATGGGAGATGTCAACTTTCCAGATATAGACTGGAGAACAAGTGCTAGTAATAGTAATAGGGCTAAGATTTTCCTAGATGTGATAGCTGATGAATTCCTTCATCAAGTAGTTGCTGAACCAACAAGGGGGGATGCTATTTTAGATTTGGTTTTGGTGAGTAGCGAGGACCTCATAGATGAAATGGTTGTAGGAGACAACCTTGGCTCGAGTGATCATGAGCTAATTCAGTTTAAATTAAATGGAAGGATAAACAAAAATAAATCTGAGACTAGGGTTTTTGGTTTCAAAAGGGCTAACTTTAGCAAATTAAGGAAATTTGTTAGGGAAGTTGATTGGACTAAAGAAATTATGGATCTTAAAGTGGAGGAGGCCTGGAATTATTTTAAGTTAAAGTTGCAGAAGCTGTCAGAAGCCTGTATCCCTAGAAAAGGGAAAAAATTTATAGGCAGGTGTGTTAGACCAAGCTGGATGAGCAAGCATCTCAGATTAAGAAAAAGCAGAAAGCATATAAGGAGTGGAAAATGGGAGGGATCAGTAAAGAAAGCTACCTTATTGAGGTTAGAGCATGTAGGGACAAAGTGAGAGAGGCTAAAAGTCAGGTAGAGTTGGACCTTGCAAAGGGAATTAAAACCAATAGTAAAAGGTTTTATAGCCATATAAATAGGAAAAAAACAAAAAAGAAGAAGTAGGACCGCTAATTACTAAGGATGGAGTGGAGGTTAAGGATAATCTAGGAATGGCCCAATATTTGAACAAATACTTTGCTTCAGTCTTTAATGAGGCTAATGAAGATCTTAGGGATAATGGTAAGTTAACAAATGGGATCGAGGATAAGGAGGTAGATATTACCATATCCGAGGTAAAAACCAAACTTGAACAGCTTAATGGGAGTAAATCGGGGGGCCAGATGGTCTTCATCCAAGAATATTAAAGGAACTGGCACATGAACTTGCAAGTCCATTAGCAAAATTTTTTAATAAATCTCTAAACTCACGGGTTGTACCATTTGACTGGAGAATTGCTAATATAGTTCCAATTTTTAAGAAAGGGAGAAAAAGCGACCCGGGTAACTATAGTTAGTTTGACATCTGTAGTATGTAAGATCCTGGAAAAAATTTTGAAGGAGAAAGTAGTTAGAGACATTGAGGCTAATGGCAATTGGGACAAATTACAACATGGTTTTACAAAAGGTAGATCGTGCCAAACCAACCTGATCTCCTTTTTTGAGAAAGTAACATTTTTTAGATAAAGGAAATGCAGTGTATCTAATCTACCTCGACTTTAGTAAGGCATTTGATACAGTACCACATGGGAAATTATTGGTTTAATTGGAAAAGATAGGGATTAATATGAAAGTTGAGAGGTGGATAAGCAACTGGTTAAAGGGGAGACTACAGCGGGTCATACTGAAAGGTGAACTGTCAGGTTGGAGGAAGGTTACTAGTGGAGTTCCTCAGGGATCAGTTTTGAGGCCAATTTTATTTAATCTTTTTATTGCTGATCTTGGCACCAAAACTGGAAGTGTCCTAATAAAATTTGCAGATGACACAAAGTTGGGAGCTATTGCCAATTCAGAAAAGGATCGGGATATCATACAGGAAGATCTGGATGATCTTGTAAATTGGAGTGATAGTAATAGGATGAAATTTAATAGTGAGAAGTGTAAAGTTATGCATTTAGGGATTAATAACAAGAATTTTAGTAATAAGCTGGGGACACATCAGTTGGAAGTAACGGAGGAGGAGAAGGACCTTGGAGTCCTGGTTGATTATAGAATGACTATGAGCCGCCATTGTGACATGGGTGTCAAAAAGGCTAATACGATCTTGGGATGTATTAGGCAAGGTATTTCCAGTAGGGATAAGGAGGTGTTAGTGCCATTATACAAGGCGTTGGTGAGACCCCATTTTGAATACTGTGTGCAGTTCTGGTCTCCCATGTTTAAGAAGGATGAATTAAAACTGGAACAGGTACAAAGAAGGGCCACTAGGATGATCCGAGGAATGGAAAACCTGGCTTATGAAAGGAGACTCAAGGAGCTTGGCTTGTTTACTTTAACCAAAAGAAGGCTGAGGGGGACATGATTGCACTTTTTAAATATATTAGAGGGATAAATACCAGGGAGGGAGAGGAATTATTTAAGTTTAATAGCAATGTGGACACAAGAACAAATGGATATAAGCTGGCTAGTAGGATGTTTAGACTTGAGATTAGACGAAGGTTTCTAACCATTAGAGGAATGAGGTTCTGGAACAGCCTTCCAAGGGAAGTAGTGGGGGCAAAAGATCTATCTGGTTTCAAGATTAAACTAGATGGGTTTATGAAGGGGATGGTTTGATGAGATAACATGATCTTGGTAACTAATTGACCATTCATTATCAGTGGGAAATAGGTCAATGGAGGGATGATAGGAGTTACTATAGAGAACTTTCTGGGTGTCTGGCTGATGAGTCTTGCCCACATGCTCAGGGTTTAGCTGATCGCCATATTTCGGGTCGGGAAGGAATTTTCCTCCAGGGTAGATTGGCAGAGGCCCTGGAGGTTTTTCGCCTTCCTCTGTAGCATGGGGTACAGATCACAGCTAGAGGATTCTCTGCATCTTGGGGTCTTCAAAGTATTTGAAGGCTTCAATATCTGAGATATAGGTGAGAGGATTATTCTAGGAGGAGTGGGTGAGATTTTGTGGCCTGCACTGTGCAGGGGGTCAGACTAGATGATCATAATGGTCCCTTCTGACCTTAAAGTCTATGAGTCTATGAGGGCTCAGGGATGGGGATGGGAGTGCGCCTGCCTCCGGGTGGTCGGGAGGCTTTGACTGCTCAAGAGGTCACATTGCCCCATATTCTGGGGTCCCAGTGGTCCCTGGAGGAGCTAAGAGGGGAAACTGTGGGGAGGTGGCTGGTGGCCCACTCCATGCAGGATGCCATGCACTCCATTACTTAGGTGAGGAAGAAGCACATGGCGTCATGCTGGCTTCCCAGCTGATCCCAGGAAGCCTTCTATTGTTCCCGGTCAGCCTGGTGCTCCTCCCTGTTGGCCTGGTGTTCCTCCCAGTCAGCAGTCTGCTCCTGGTGCTCTTCCTCAAGCCCCTGGATGAGGGACTGCAGGCAGGCCATCTGCTCTCAGATCAGGACTTTATGGGGAGACACAGATGTCCCAGGGGAGCATCACTACATCCATGGCCCAGGGACAAGCAGGCATGGGAAGGTGCTGGCTAGGCCAGGAGCCTGATGGTGGGAGCGGGGGATGGAGCAGGGTGGCTCAATTTCTTACTGTGTCCCACACAAACCAGGTCTAGCACTGGTGGTGTCCCACAGAGAGAGAACTATTTCTGCCTGCTGGAGGATGGGGGAAGCAGAGTGTTGGGGGAGGGGTGTGTGTGTGTGTGGCAGATGCTGGTTGACAGAGAGAGTGCTACTGGGTCCCCCCCCCCCACACACACACACTTCCTCCCACCGGACAGGTTCCCATGCACAAGATCAGTCCCTCTGCATCGCCTCACTTGATCAGGAGTGGATGCTGCCTGAGTGCAGGCATGACCCTATGTGGCACTGCTGTGTGGTTCCATGACCCCAGACTCTTTAGTGGTGGCTTATTGTGGGAAGGTGTCCTGGCACAGAGTCCAAAGTAAGGCAGGCCTCTCCAGGAACCTTGTGAGAAGGACTGGGGGAGTGGGGTTCCAATGTGAATGTATCATGGGGCTGAGTGTTCCAGACTGGCACTCCATGTGCACCCACAAGAAGGCCAAGAGGAGTGCACAGCCCCTTGCAGCCCACTGTTGGTGCCCATGTGTGTATATAGGGAAAGTGATGGAACTCACCTGAAGTGCATCCCCCAAGTTTGTCTGAAGCCAAGGAGACAACCTGGGATGAGAGAGAGGCTCCAAGGTGAGGAGCAGCTCGTGGTTGGCGGGCATGGTTGCCTCCTTTTTTTGCTCCTCCTCCTCCTCCTCCTTGTTGTTATCCACCACCCTGCCCTCCTAGAGGCTCATGTCAGGTGTGTCCTGGCTGGACTCCACGACAATGCGGGGAGGTGACTGTCTTCCCCTCCCAGGATGACATCCAGCTGCTCACAGTAGTGGTAGCTGTATGGTAGGTGTGCCAGAGCTCTTTAATCTTCATCCAGACCTGGTCCAGGGTCCGGGTGTGGCCTTTGTTGGCCAGGCTGGCAGTGATCCAGCCAGTAGATAAACTCGTTCCTCTTTTTGGTGCAGAGATCCTGGAGAGATCCTCCTCCCCTAGGACCTCGATGAGGCCCATGATCTCTGCACCAGTCCAGGATGAAGCTCTCCTGTGTCCCTGAGCAGTAGCAGCTGAGGGCACAGCAAGAGTACTGGCTGCTGTGGGAGGCTCTGAGGGAGCATTGGGTGTCTCATGACTCCCTCTCTAGCTTGCAAAGGTCACCACATGGCGGAAGCCCTTCTGCTATCTAGAATTTTAAGCTCCACAGGGAAAGGGGAACAGTGGAGATGCTACGTGTGGCCAGAGCAGCCAGAGGTGCAGTTGTGAGAGGCCTCTGGAGGCCAATTATTTCAAGTTAGCATCAGAAGAGCATCCACACTAACACTATTTCAAAATTAGCATTATTCTCCGACAATAACCGGTCAGTAATTTCAAAATAACGAGCTTGGTAGTGTGGATGCTCTGCTTATTAACTCAACTTAAGGGGCATTATTTCAAAATTGTTCCCTAGTGTAGACCAGGGCCAAAAGCGTGACCAGCAAGGATGTGTCTCCACCATCTTGCCTGCCAGCACACCAGTAAGGAGTCCCCTCTGCCCTAAAGCCCAACTTCTCTGCCCCAGGGGGCCAGGAGGGGCTGCTGGAGCAAGGTGCAGCCCCCAGAGCTTGTCTCTCCCTGGAGAAGTGGAAGTGGGGAATTGGAGGGGAGCAGCTCCTGGAGCCTTGCCCCTCCTCAGACAGCCTGCAGGCTGCAGGGAAGGGAAGGGGCATTGGAGGGAGGGGCTGCCCCTGAAGCCTGTCCCCCCTGATAGCCTGCAAGTCCTGGGGGGGGGAGGCTGCTGGAGGTTGGGGGCAACCCCTGGAGTCTGCCCTCCCAGAGAGCCTCCCAGTCTGACCCTCCCAGACAGCCTGCAGGCTGTGGGTGCTGCTGAAGGAAGGCAGCCCCCGGATCCTTGGCCCTGCCCCAGACAGCTTGCAGGTCACGGGGGGCCCTGGAGGCCAGTGGCAGACCCCAGAGACTCGGAACCCAGACAGTCTGCACGCTGCTAGGGGGACAACTGGAAGGGGCCAACCCCGCAGCCTGATCTCTCCCTACACAGCACACAGGCTGTAGGTAGGTGGGAAGGACAGAGAGCCTGGTCCCTCCCCAGACAACCTAGTTGCCAGGTTTGGGGGCACTGGAGGCTGGGGGCTGCCCCTAGAGCCTGTCCCCTGACAGACTGCAGGATGGGAGGCAGGATGGGAGGCAGCCCTCCTACTCTCACCCTCACACATACACACAGCTTGCAGGCCACAGTGGGCCACTGAAGGCTCCTCCACCTCAACAACCTGCAGGCTGCAGGGGGACTCTGAAGACCAGGATAAGCCCATGGAGCTAGGCTGAAGAATGGTGGGGGCTGCTGGAGGCTGGAGGATAGCCCACATAGCACTGCAGGGCAGGAGGGCAGCTGGAGGCTGGGGCCAGCCTGCAGAGAGCCACCTCTTCCCCAAAAGGCTACAGGATGGGGTGGGGAGGTGGTACTGCCCTAAGCAAGGTCCCCCTGGAGCAGCTGGGGGCTGCCCCCCCCCAACAGGATGCAGGCCATGGGGGGCAGTTGGAAGCTGGGACTGGCTCACAGAGACCCTACCTGCACCCAACAAGCACAAAGACCCAGATCATCTCCTCCCTGCAGAAGCTGCTCTCCGGGCAGGGCAGCCCCAGCCCCTCAGAGGAGCCACTGGGTGGGGAGCACTGCAAGAGTCCCTGAGAGGAACAACTGGAACAATGCTACCCTCACTATCACAGGTGGCCCCAGTAAGCCACATAACTCCCACTCCTGCCTTGAGTCTTGCACTCCCACCTCCTTTCCTCTGAGTTCTCTCATCCTTCTCCCTGCCCTAAGGCCTCCACCCCTGCCTTAAGCTCCCACCTTCCAACCCTCTCCCCTAAGCCACCCACCCCACCTCTCCTTATCCCCAAACCCTCAGTCCAGCCTTCACTCAGAATGCCAGAGTGGGGAACAGCTCTGTCAAAGGCTAATTGCATATTTGGGTGCATTAGTAGGATTGTTGTCAGCAGATATAGAGAAGTGATTATTCCCCTTTATTTGACACTGGGGTGAGGCCACATATTGCTTCCAATTCTGGGGCCCACATTACAGAAAGGATGTGGACACACTGAAGAAAGTGCAGCAGAGGGCATAAAAAATGTTTAGGGGAGCAGAGCACATTACTTATGAGAAGCAGCTGAGGGATTTGGTCTTATTTAGTCTACAGAAGAGAAGGGGGTTTTGATACCTGAAGGGGGTTCCAAAGAGAACGGAGACAGCTTTTCTCAGTGGAGACAGATAACAGAACAAGGAGCAATGGTCTCAAGTTGCAGTGGTGGGAGGTCTAGGTTACATATTAGGAAAAACTATTTTACTGGGATGGTGGTGAAGCACTGAAATGGGAGGTATTAGAGGAGGGAGGTGGTACTGGAAACTCCATCCCTAGAGATTTTTAAGTCCTGGCTTGACAAAGCTTTGGCTGGGATGATTTAGTTGGGATTGGTCCTGCTTTGGGCAGAGGATTGGACTCTATGACCTCGTGAGGTGTCTTCCAACCCTATGGTTCTATGATTTTTATGTACAGGAATACAATCTAGAAAATGCAAATATAATATTTGTTATAGTTTAAGTACTATGACAAGGTTCTGTAGTAGAAATATAATTGCCAATGTAAATGCAAAATATATTAGCACATTGGTTCTCAACTAAGCATGTGGGGTCCTCTAAAGGGCCATGAGCAAATTTTGGAGAGGAGGAGCAGCAATCAGGACCTGCATTACACTTGCTAGGGCCCAGGGCAGAAAGCCAAAACCTCATCACATGTGGCTCAAACCCGGGGTCTTATGCCCTACAAACCAGGACTGAAGTTGAAGCCTGAACAACTTGGCTTCACAGGATCCGCTGTGGCATGGGACCTGAATAATTGCTTTGCTTGCTATCGCCTAATGCTGGGCCTGGCTTTTATAAATAATGTCGGGGTAGCCTAGGATAGCAAATGTTGAGAACATACTAAGGAAATGATTGGATACTTCAGACATAAGCAGAGGTTGGAAAATGCATAATTCAGAAACTATATCTAAGTGCTAATTCTATGTCTGAAAAACAAATAAAACAAAAGCCTCCCTATGGCTTTTGTGATTGAGGCTCAAAAAAGATGTGTGCATGGCCTTCGAAAATGAATGTCAAATAGAGTTTGGGCAAAATCTACATTTTTCAAGTATTTTTCAACAAAAATTTGGAGCAT
The DNA here is from genome assembly GCF_052426305.1 of Pelodiscus sinensis. Taxonomy (NCBI): domain Eukaryota; kingdom Metazoa; phylum Chordata; order Testudines; family Trionychidae; genus Pelodiscus; species Pelodiscus sinensis. The sequence goes on from NC_143056.1 coordinate 98,867,732, forward strand.
CCAGGGAAGAAAATATTTTACTTTTTCATACATTATTTTTGCAATATTTTCATGGCTTTTAGGAATTATTTTAAATGTTTGACTATTTTAAAAACCTTTTATTACATTAACATTAAATTGAATAAACTTACATCTATTTTCCAAGTTCGTAGTGCTTTTTCATACTCATTCTGAAGATTAAGGAACTTTTCTTCATTTTCTTTTGCCTTCTCCCTTTGCAGCTCATTATCTCTTTCAAGGGTCTGCAATAAAATTAATTATCCAAAAAATAATCAATATCACATTAATGAATTTTGATGTGTTTTATGTTGCTTGGACCTTTGCTTCTAACATGCTGAAAGTGCCATACAGATCAGTGATAATGTGCTCACTCAACAATAATTTTCATAAATTAAGAGAAAGGTGCTTATAGTTTAGCTAACAGGAAACAGGGGGAGGTTATGAAAAAGAAATGGCTATAAAAGGGTATAAAAACACTTGCCATTATTCAGTTTCACTGCATAAGTTTTAATGTGCTGAAAAAGTAATATGAAGTGCAGAGCTGAGAACTATGAAATGTAGCACAATCAAATCCTAGTGTAAGGAAAAAACTACAGTATAACCAAAGAAAATATTTGTCTTCTGTTATCATGGCTTATACTCAAACTTTTTTAATAATGCTTTCTATAATTTGCATTCTTTAATTTAAAATTGTAAAACACATCTGTAGGAATGTCAAATATTTAGTGTATGTCTGATTGCCCTTTATTTTTATTGGTTAACTGAAATGGAATAAAAGTGGTAAAAATAATAGTAATATGCTATTATGTTTTTTATGCTGTCATAATTGTGCTTCTAATGTTTCAGGGCTTACTCAGATATTGTCATATTGATAAATTAAAAGCAAGCTCATATAAATCAACAGTAACAATTCTCATATATCTCTCCAGTACTGCTGGAATTTTTATCCTACCATATTTTTATAACAAAGTGCAGAAGATAAAACTTATGGTATCCATTACCTCTATAAAGATGATACAAACACATTTGAAAATGTAAACACGGTTATAATGCATGTAACTACATGATCAACTGGATTTATAGGATTTTGCTGTGGTTTCTATGAAACCACTTTGAAAATAATGTCATTTAAAAGGAATTCTTATCTACTTCAATTTATAACTACAAACATCAAATTACTTTTTGATTTATTTCACAATAATCTTAACATGCTTAAAATCAATGTCTAGTTAATATATCCATACTATAAAATATTTGGCGAACGAATGTAATATACAGCATTTAAAAACCTACAGTAGATCTTTCCTATATACATGTATGGAGACACTTACTTCATAATCTGAAAGGGAAAATATACTAACCCCTACCTAATTTAAAAAAAGATAAGCAGTACATTGTGCTGAACAATAACGATATACAATCTTAGTGTCATAATCTGAATAGTTAACTTTTATAGGAGTAGAAGAAATGTTGTGTAAGCCTGACAAATGATCTTGAGTTCCAGGAGTTGCCCTTTGAGATGTATTGCAAGTTCTCATTTGACTTCAGGTCTGTGAATACCCAATACATTAGCATCAACATTTTCCTTCGGGGTACTCATATGGATGCCACGTGTCCTCTGTTCCCTTGTGCTGCTGCCCTCTCTGTTTTCTCTTACCAGACAGACTCCAATACACAGAGCGAGGAGAGTAGGTTGTAGATGACACGTGCAACACAAATCAAAGAACAATAATTTCATATTAATATTTTTTCATTTGCAAGTGATTGCACATGTCCATTCTACTCACAAAGGCTATGTCTGCACTATGGTGCTATTTTGGGATACTGAAAGGGATTATTTAGAAATACAATGGGTTTACAGTTCTGAAGTCCCTGTAAACCTTGTTCCACGCTGTGTAGACAGCACCAAATTTTGAAATAAACTATTTCAAAATTAACTCAAAATAAGCTATACAATTTGCATAGTTTATTTCAAGATAAGAGTGCAGTGTAGATGCACCCAACTGGTTCAATCTGCAGGTAGGATCAAAGTTTGTCTGAATAATGATTAAAGGAGTGTATAGTTCAAATCTGGCATAATCTCAATACTGCTGAGAGATGGCATAATGGAAAGCATTAGTATGCAAAATGAAGACCAAAGTTGCTAGGTTACAAATGTTCAAAATAAGTACTTGGGCCAGAAAAGCTGGAGAAGCTGAATTGCTATTGTTGGCATCCTGTTTAGTGCAGTGTTACGGGGTCCACAGGCCCACCCCGCCCTGGGCAGCCACACTACCACAGTTGCCGCCCCGAAAGGTCCCAGTCTCCGTGACGCGGCGCCGGGTCGACCCTCCCATCGGTCGCGCAGAAGATCCCACGAGCGAGGAGGTGAGGGGGGTCCGGGCCCTCCCTCTCTCCAGACCCCAGCCCAGGGCCCTAAGGCGGAGGAGAGGCTCCTCTCTCCCCCGACCTGGCTGATGGGGCACAGAGCCGCAACGCATCAACCCTCGGGCTCCAGTACACCCACCCTGGGCTGCTTCCTCACGCCCTCGCTCGTCCGCTCACCAGCCGGCTTGTCCCGCTGCCTCTTCGTGTCTCTCAGTCCCTTCCTCCAGCGTCCTCCTCCTCGTCCTCCCCTCTGCTTCTGCTTCTACTGGCTTTATACCTGGGGAAGGTGCCGCCCCCGCCCCGCCAGAGCACCCACACCTGTGCTCACCTGCGGCTCCAGCTTCTCCTCCCCAGCTGTTTCCCCTCACCCCCAACGTCCTCCCTGTCTCCCACAGCTGTGGAGCATAGGGCTGGCTGGGGGCATCCGCGGGGCTGCCCGCCCCGAGGTTGGCGGGGGGGTGTTCCTTCCCCGTCGTCCCTGCTGGCCTTATCGTGGGGGGGTCCCTCCCCCGCGGTGTCCCGGACTGCATTCAGGGAGCCGCCAGCCAAGCGGCGTGTACCGGCTACCCTGCTGCCTGCGTCCCCGGCGGCAGCGGGCCAAGCCGCGGCGCTCCTTTCTGCCCCGCTGGGGGGGCACCCTCGGTGTGGGGTTGCCTCACCCCGTCACCACCCTCCCCCATGCTGCTCAGGGTCCCGTCAGCTCGACCGCCTGCCGAGCGGCACGTTCCGGTTACCCCACCGGACGCGTCCTCGGCAGCGGCGAGACAAGCCATGCCGCTTTCTCCAGCCTCGCTGGGGGGGGCCCCTTTAGTGCGGGGTTGCCTCACCCCGTCACATGCAGTTATATTGTCCATGTTATACTACATGAGACGATCCATGATGGAAATCTTTGAAGAGAAATTGGAAGGTTCTTCATCCTTTTTTCAACTTTTACGAACAATTGCAAGGACAAATTAACAATTTATTCCTGCCCAAGTAAAATGTTAAAATACTCTCTTAATATCCAACATGTGGAATCTCACCTAAGCCTGGTGCTTATACTCATGAGTAAAATTGTAAAACATAGTTTCTCATTTCCAAAACAATCAGGCAATGTTTTGGTTAAAAACTTTGGATGAGGGCATAGGCATATCTTGTTCTCATAGAAAACTGCAGAGGGGTAGGTTTAGAAATGAGGTAGGTTTAAAAGTTAAAATAGGAAAAGAACAAGTTAAAAAAATTCTTAGAAAATGTAGATGTCTTCAAATCTCCAGGGCCTGATGAAATGCATCCCAGAATACTCAGGGAGCTGAAAGCTAAAGGCTCAGATATCTCCTCTATCTTCTTTGAAAAATCATGGAAATTGGGAGAGATTCCAGAAGATTGGAAAAGGGCAAATATAGTGCCCATCTATAAAAAAGGAAATAGGAACAATCCAGGAAACTACAGACCAGTCAGTTCAACATCTGTGCCAGGGAAGTTAATGGAGCAAGTAATTAAGGAATTCATCTGCAAACACCTGGAAGATAATAAGGTGATAGGTAACAGCCAGCATGGATTTGTAAAGAAAAAATCTTGTCAAACCAATCTGATAATTTTCTTTGATAGGATAACAAGTCTTGTGGATGAGGGAGAAGTGGTGGATGTGGTATACCTACACTTTAGTAAAGCATTTGATATGGTTTCACATGACCTTCTTATCTGTATGAGAGAGTGTTACTCACCTTGTGCAGTAACATCTGTTCTTCGAGATGTGTGTCCCCATGGGTGCTCCACTCGAGGTGCTGGGCTCATCCCAGCGCCGCAAATGGAGAATCTTCCCTAGCAGTAGCCCTGCTGGCCTGTACATGCGCTCCTGCTGTCTCACGCTGTTTGCACCGTTACAGCTGAGCGCAGGCTGGCTTGTCAGTTTCCTCCCAATCGGAAGCATCTGAAAGATAAAAACAAAAGCTCCGAAGCAGGGAGGAGGGTGGGTTGTGGAGCACCCACGGGGACACACATCTCGAAGAACAGATGTTACTGAACAAGGTGAGTAACTCTCTCTTCTTCGTTGAGTAGTGTCCCCAGGGTGCTCCACTCGAGGTAAGTACACAGCAGTGGTCTAATGCTATCGTTGTGCTTCGGACTTATGGCCTCTGCACTGTGGACAGAACTGCTTGCACCACCGCTGAATCGTTCTTCAATATTTTCGCGAGAGCATAGTATCTGGCGAAGGTAAGAGCAGATGACCAAGTTGCTGCACGGCATATGTCCTACAAGGGTACACCTCTAAGGTAAGCACTAGATGCGGCCGTGCCTCTGGTGGAGTGGGCATGAGGTCATCTTGGTAAAGGCTCATGCCGTAGGGCGTAACAACGTGTGATGCAAGAGACGATTAAGTTGGAAATAGGTTGTGCGGAGAACTGCTGGCCTTTTGAACGCTCAGCAGTGGCTATAAAAAGACGCCGAGACTTCCTGAAAAGACGCGTTCTGTCGAGGTAGAAGACCAGAGCTCGTCTGATGTTGAGCGTATGTAGACGCAATTCTTCTGGTGAAGAATGCAGTTTTCGATAGAATGTTGGCAGACTTATGGGCTCGTTTATATGAAAAGGAGAATTCACCTTCGGGAGGAAGGGAGGATGGACACGGAGCACTACCCCATGCCCAGAGAATAGCATGTATGGTGAGTCGATGGATAGAGCTGCCAATTCACTAACTCGGCGTGCTGAAGTGATTGCCAGCAGGAATGACACCTTCATCGTGAGCATGTGCAAGTCACAAGTTGCTAACGGCTCAAAGGGGGGGGGGCGAGTTAGCGTGTCCCACACTAAAGCCAAGTCCCATGGCTATGGTGGAATCTTGTAAGCCGGATACAGATTCTTGAGCCCCTTTAGAAACCTTTTAGTGAGTGGATGGGCGAACAGCGAATGACCGTCTATGGGAATACGTAAGGCCGAGATTGCTGCCAGATGAACCTTAAGTGAAGCCACTGCCAACCCCGCCGTCCTCAGGTGGAGAATGTAATCGAGGACCTGCTGAATAGGCAATGACAGAGGGTCAAAGTTCCTTGCCGCACACCAAGATTGGAACTAATACCATTTGTAGAGGTAGGTCTTGAGAGTGGTTTGGCACCTGCTGTTTATCAGCACATATCTCACCGCCAGAGAGCAGGTCATTTCTGATGGCTGGAGCCAGCTAGGAACCACGCTGTCAGGACCATGCAATTGTTGTCTGGGTGCACCATCACACCGTACTGTTGAGACAGTAAATTGGACAGCCTCGGTAGTTGTCGCGGCTGAGCCACGGACATTCTCAACAACTGCGTCAGCCAAGTCTGTTGGGGCCAAAAGGGTGCTATGAAGATCACCGTTGCGCCCTCCAACATTATCTTCTTCAGTGCCCTTGGAATGAGAGGAAGAGGAGGAAAATCATAGAGAAGATGATGACAACTCCAGTCGAGTAGGAAGGCATTCCCCAAGGAATTCGTGCCAATGCCTGCTCGTGAGCAATAACGATGACACTTTCTGTTGTGATAGGTGGCAAAAAGGTCTATACTCGGGAATCCCCAAAGATGGAAAATATCGCGAACAACTTTGTTATGTAACTCCCATTCGTGATGGGGAAGGAAGTGTCTGCTGAGGGTATCGGCAATGACATTGTCCTTGCCAAGAAGGTATGATGCAGTAAGGGTTATACTGTTCCGAATTGGCCAGTCCCACAGACTCATAGCCTCTGCGCAAAGGGGGCATGAGCATGCATCACCTTGTCTGCTGATATAATAAATCGTGCATATATTGTCGATGAGAATGTGAACCATGAGACCTCGGATGATGTGGAGGAAGTGCCTACAGGCACTGAACACAGCTCGCAACTTGAGGAAGTTTATGTGCTATAGGGCTTCCTGGGGCATCCAGAGCCCCTGAACCCGATGCTCTTGCAGATGGGCACCCCAACCGATCAAGGAAGTGTCCGTTGTGATCTGCATTGAGGGCTTCTGTCTGCATTGAGGGCTTCTGCCTGCTAAGAAATGTTGGGGGCTGCCCCACCATGTTAGTGAAGCCCTGACGTGTGGGAATAGATACTGTTCTGTTCGTCCTGTGTACACCCAGTGTGTAAACAGTGAAAAGCCAGTGCTGAAGGCTGTGTAGGTGGAGTCTTCCATGTGATACCATATATGTGGTGGTGGCCATATGCTTGAGCAGCTGAGGGCAGGTAAGAATGCGAGATTTGGGAGCAGTTGACACAGTCTGGACCAAATCTCGAATCAGCTCGAATCTCTTTGTGGATAGGTATACCCTTGCGCCCAATGCATTGAGCCTCGCGCCAATAAATTCCAGATTATGACTTGGCATCAGGGACGACTTGTCGAAGTTGATTATGAGCCCCAAAGCCTCGAACACTGCCGTGGTGGTGGCAACTGCCTGTGAAGCCTCGTTTAAAGTAGGGGCCATTAATAGGCAGCCGTTGAGATACGGGAAGATCGAGATATCAAGACGTTGAAGGTAAGCAGCGACTACTACTAGGGTTTTGGAAAACACTCGTGGCGCAGCTGAAAGACCGAAGGGTAGCACCTGGTATTGGTAATGTTCTGTGCCCACTAAAAAACGAAGGAATCCCCTATGGGCTGGATGAATTGTTATATGGAAATAGACGGCCTGCAAGTCTTCATTTCTGTTGGCATTGTCTTGGTCTCTGCTGCTTGTGTGGTTTGGTATGGAATGTGGCGTGAGAGAAAGGTTTCTGCTTATTATAGGGTGCGTATCTCTTGCTCTTATACAGAGGCTTGTACATACCCAGAGTTCCCAACGTCATACGGGAGTCTTTGTCTGAGTGGAACACCTAATCAGTGGACTGAGAGACGAGCAACTGACGATTGAAAGGCAAGTCTTCTACTTTATTCAATAAATCCTTCAGGGCAGCAGCCTGATGTAACCAGGACGCATGACACATTACTACAGCAGTCTCTGTGGCACGAGCCGCTGCATCGGCAGTGTCCAAAGCAATCTGCAATGCTGTTCGGGCTGTTGTATAGCCCTCCTTTATTACCGCCTTTAGAATTTGGTGTTTCAAGTCCAGTAGATGTTCCAAAAGAGGTATTAATTTTGAATAATTATCAAAATCATGGTTTGCCAGGGGAACCACATAATTACACATTCTTAAAGCTGAAGTGGCGGAAGAGTACACTTTCCTGCCTAGGATGTCAAGGCGTTTGGCCTCCTTGTCATTTGTGGTATTTTTAGACTGTGCTGTCTTGGACCTCTATTGTGCTACGTCCGTGACAAGGCAATTGGGCAGAGGGTGAGTAAACAAGAACTCCATACTTTATAAACCAGAAGGGTATTTCTTATCAGATCATTTATTGGTCGGTAAGGAAGTAGCTGGAGTCTGCCAGATGTCGTCGTCAATTTCCAAAATGGCATCATCAAAGGGAGGTGCCAAATTAGATTTCTGGGAAGGTTGCAGGTTCTTAAGTAAGGGATGGTACTTTTGTTGAACATCCATAGTTTGAATGATCTGAGATTGAGCAACCCTCTCAGAAACGAGGAGTAATGGTAGTTTGGAATAGGAAGCCTAGTCCGAACTACCTAGTCTGTGCCGCGTGTAGCCACGCAGCACGGAGTCCGCACTAGCAGACATTTAAAAATGGCGGCGCCCGGCGAGATGCAAATGAAGCCCAGGAAATTCAAATCCCGGGCTTCATTTGCAACTCCGGTTGCCTACTTTACCACCCTAGTTCGAACTAGGGTGGTAGTGTAGACATACCCCATAGGACAAAAGAGGATGTTTACATATGATTGCCCACACATTGAGACATCCCAGCATTGGAAACAACCTTGAGGACTTTCCTTTGCACATTTAAAAACCATAAACCATTCCATGCTCCATGTATCTATCTTTATGCACAAGAATGATACACACACTAAAATAAGATATACAGACCCAGCAGATTAAGACATCGAGATTGATAGGTTACATAAGGCAATGTGTTCCAAGCATCTTCAAGTTATGCATATTCATGTCCATGAGTCCATTTCATAAAACATGGGGGAGGGTCCCATCACACACAACACTCCTGTTAATACATCTGTAAGACATGGGAAGTAATTTTTCCATTCTACTCTGTACTGATTGGGCCTCAGCTGGAGTATTCTGTCCAGTTTTGGGTGCCACATTTCAAGAAAGAAGTGGAAAAATTGGAGAAAGTCCAGAGAAGAGCAACAAAAATTATTAAAAGTTTAGAAAACATGACCTATAAGGGAAGACTGAAAGAATTGGGCTTGTCTAGTTTAGAAAAGAGGAGATTGAGAGGGGACGTGATTTCGGTTTTCTAGTATCTAAAAGAGTGTTTACAAAGAGGAGGGAGAAAAATTATTTTCCTTGGCCTCTGATGATATGACAAGAAGCAACAGAGGGTTAGGTTGGACATCAGGAAAAACTTCCTGTCAGTTTGGTTAAACATTGGAATAAATTACCTAGGGAGGTTGAGGAATCTCTATCACTGGAGATATTTAAGAGCAGGTTGGACAGACATCTATCAGGGATGATCTAGATGGTGCTTGGTCCTGCCATAAGGGCAGGAGACTGGACTGCATGATCTCTTGATGACCTTCCAGTTTTAGTAGTCTATGATTCTATGAAGATATAGTGGATCAGATACCAGAGTTCTCAAATCATCTACTTTTCTTGTTGAGGTAACAGACACCAAAAAGGCTACCTATACTGAAAAATGGATCAATAAACAGGTAAGAGGAGGTTATTCACCTTGACTGTAACTGACATTCTTCAAGATAAGTGTCCCTGGGGGTGCTCCACAGAAAGTGTCAGAGAGTCCCAAAATCACAGAGCAGATCCTTCCTAGCAGAGCACTGGGGGCTGCATGTGTGTGGTACCGATGCTACCACACATGCACAGTCTCCCTCCTGTCAGTTCCTCCTCTATCCAGAACCTGGCCTGGTGGAAATTTTTTTTTTTTTGGCTCGAAGGAGAGGGGAGTAAGGGATAGTAGTGAAGCATCTCAAAGAACATCAGTTACATTAAAGATGAGTAACCTCCTCTTCGAGAGATGTCCCTGGGGGTGCTCCACAGCAGGTGACTGCAAAGCAATTTGTGTGATGAAGGTAGGGACTACGGATCAGGAAGGTAATCTGTCTTTACTATGGCCTTTGATACTATGGTAGAGAGAAGAGGGCCGGTGGTGCTTAGTGAAACTTGTTCTGATGTGCATGTAGCAACAGCAAATACAGGCAGTCCCCGACTTACGCGGATCCGACTTATGTCGGATCCGCACTTACGAACGGGGCTTTTCTCGCCCCGGAGCTCATGGGCGGCGGGTCGCCACCCGTGTCCTCCGGGGCGAGAAAAGCTTCTCCCGGTCTCCCTGGTCTGCGGGGGGAGTCCAGCAAAGCCGCTGGACCCCCCCAGCAGACCAGGGACACCCAAGCAAAGCCACCCAGGAGGCGGGAGTCCCGCTGCCTGGGCGGCTTTGCTCGTTTGCCCCGGAGCAAAGCCGCCCAGGCAGCGGGACTCCCGCCGCCTGGGCGGCTTTGCTCCTGTCCCCCTGGTCTGCTGGGGGGCGGCTTTGCTCTGGTGTCCCTGGTCTACTGGGGGGGTCCAAGCGGCTTTGCTGGACCCCCCCAGCAGACCAGGGGGACAGGAGCAAAGCCGCGGAGCACGCCCGCAGCGGGACAGCCCGGGCGCGCTTGGGCTGTCCCGCTGCGGGCGTGCTCCACGGCTTTGCTCCTGTCCCCCTGGTCTGCTGGGGGGGAGGTGCAGCTAGTGCCCCCCCCCGCAGACCAGACTTTTCTTGCCTACCCCTGGGGTAGAGCAGCTGGGGGCTGCTGGGTTGGTCCCGCAGCGCCGCTCCGGACCAACCCGGCAGCACCCCAGCTGCTCTGCCCCAGGCATCTTGATTCAGCCGCTGCTGGTCAGTTTCAACAGCGGCTGATTCAGGACGCCTGTGGCAGAGCAGCTGGGGTGCTGCTGGGTTGCTCTAGTAGCGCCGAGGAGCTGCGCTACTGGAGCAACCCAGCAGCACCCCAGCTGCTCTGCCCCAGGCGTCCCCAAGTCAGCTGCTGCTGAAACTGACCAGCAGCTGACTACAGGAAGCCCGAGGCAGAGTTGCTCTGCCCCAGGCTTCCTGGAATCAGCCGCTGATCAGTTTCAGCAGCAGCTGACTTGGGGGGGCCTGGGTTTCTTAAGTTGAATCTGTATGTAAGTCAGAACTGGCATCCAGATTCAGCCGCGGTTGAAACTGATCAGTTTCAGCAGCGGCTGACGCCAGTTCCGACTTACATACAGATTCAACTTAAGAACAAACCTACTGTCCCTATTTTGTACGTAACCCGGGGACTGCCTGTATATCATCAATGAGAACCTTTCTCAGGTAAACAACCACTCTCGTGGAGTGTGCATGGACTGAGGTAGGTGGTGATAACTGATTCAAATCATAGCACATTGTGATGCAATCAGAGATCCAGCAGGTTAGTCTGTGAGATGATATCTATGCCTCTTGCTACGCTCCACAATGGAGATGAAGGATCTTGGGGATGACCTGAAGGGTCCCATTCTGTGGCGATAAAAGAAGAGCAGCCTGTGGACAACTAGCTTGTGCATCGAAGAGGTTGGCATGAGGCCTGGAAAAAAATATAGCTAAGTGTATTATTTGATTAAGGTGTAAGGTAGAATGTATTTTGGGTAAAAACTTTGGACATGTCCGTAGAAAGGCTCTCTTTAAATAAGATGGTGAATGGTGGGGTCTGCCATTAGGGCAGTCATCTCTCCCACCCAGTGTGCTGACATTATCGCAACAAGGAATGCCATTTTGAGTGTTAAGTGGAGAAGGGAGCATGTGGCCACAGGTTCAATTGGAGGTTTTGTGAGCGCGGTTAGTACCAAATGTAGGTCCCATAATATCTGTGGGGCAGCAACATCAGGATATAGCCCATGTAGGCCTTTGAGGAAGCGTTTGGTTGTGGCATGTGTGAAGACCATGGTGTCATTGACAGTCATGTGGAATGTTATTATTGCTGCAAGATGTACTCTAACTGAGCTCAAAGAAAGGTGAGATTGCTTGAGGTGAAGTAAGTATTCAAGGATTGCAGGTAGGAGGACATCCTCCAGCATTATGTTACGGGAAGCAGCCCAATGTACAAAACGAGACCATTTGTTACTGTATGCCTTTCTCATTGTAGGGGCCCTGTGGAGAAGCGTCTCACATACCTGGTTTGAACATTATAATTCTATGCTCATGAACCATCTAGGTACCACACCCTGAGGTGAAGCCTGAGAAAATCTGTGTGGGGAGCTTCAATTCCTGTTTGGAGTCGTATACTCGAGTTGCATGGAAGTGTGATTGGATGATGTAGGGTCATTCTGTTCAACACAGGAAACCACAGTTGCCAGGGTCAACAGGGTGCTATTAGGATAACTCTTGTTTTGTCCTTCCATATTTTGATGAGTACCCTGCTGAAGAGGGGAAAGGGAGGGAATGCTTAGAATAGGTGATTGTTCTACTTGAGGACAAGAATGTCTCCGAGTGAGTACTTTCTCATGCCCGCTCTGGAGCAATAGAGTGGGCACTTTTTGTTTGTTCTGGTAACGAATAGGTCTATGTGAGGGTATTCTCACTGTGCAAATATCTCTGTCAGAACTGAATGGTCAATCTGCCACTTGTGATCTTGTAATAGGCCTCTGCTTAGGGCATCAGCTGTGGTGTTTAGGGTGCCGGGGAGATGGCATGCGCTTATGGAGATGCCATGAGTGAGGCACCCGATCCAGAGTGCTATGACTTCTGTGCATAGAGTGTTGGATCGTGCCCTGCCTTGTTTGTTAATATAAAACATACAAGCTATATTGCTGGTATATATCCTGACTTGTGTTCCAGTGATGTGAGGTAGGAAATGTTGGAATGCAAGCCCAATGGCCCTAAGCTCAAGGATATTGATGTGTAGTGTCCTCTCTGCCAGAGTCCATAGGCCCTGGGTTATTAGGTCTCTCGTGTGTGCTCCCTAGCCTGTGAGGGAAGCATTCGTGTTGATGATCACTGTGGGTTCTGGGGTTTGGAAGGGTATGCCCCTGCATAAATTGTACAGCTTTGTCCACCACAATGTTGCTCTTTTTGCCGTGTTGGGAAGTGACACTGTTTTGGTCAGGGAGTGTAGGTTGGGCTTGTTATTTGATCTGAGCCATCCTTGGAGGCACCTCATGGCATTGTGGACCCCAGGGTTATAGGGCACCATATATCCCGTGAGTTGTAAACAGTTGTGGATTGTGATGCATGGCATTATGCGGAGTGATTGTACTAGCTCGCAGATCCTTAGGAATCTATCAGGAGGCAGAGAGGCGGTGGCTGAGTCAGAGTTGTGGTGCACGACAATAAATTGTATCGACTGAATTGGCATAAGGACTTACTTGTTCTCGTTGATTAGGTGTCCCAGCAATTGGAAGCATTGTTGTATCAGATGGGTGCAGCGATAGGATTCATATCAAGTTCTTGTCTTGATAAGGTAATCATTGACATATGGATAAATGGTAACGTCCTGTTTTCTGAGGTGGGCTGTAACCACCACTAACGTCTTGGAGAAAACCCTCAGAGGTGTAGAAAGTCCAAAAGGTAGCAGCGTATATTGGTAGTGCTATGTACCTAGGGTGAAACTGAGAAACCATCTATGAACAGGTCAAATGACACATGAAAATATACGTCTTGTAAATTGAGGGACGAAAACCAATCACCGAACTCCAGAGAGGAGATAATGGTGGATAATGTGACCATTTTGAACTTTTACCTCTTTACAAATTTGTTCAGGGCCCTCAAATCAAGAATTAGGTGCCAGCCTCCATTTTTTTCTGAGTGAGGAAGTTGTGAGAATAAAATCCAGTCCTCTGAAATTCTGGGGGAACAGGTTCTATACTAGCACCTAAATGTAGAAGGCGATCTACTTCTTGTTGTAATATAGTCTCATGAGAGGGGTCCCTGAAGAGGAATGGGGTGGGTAGGTGGAATGGAGGGATGGACATGCATGTGATGGTGTATCCAAATGAAATTGTAGCACCCATTTGTCAGATGTAATATTGCGCCATTTGTCACAGAATGGCAAAAGATGATAGGTGAAAGATTTCCTAGTGTTGGGAGCTCTGGAGAAGTTGAGGTGCTTTTCAGTTTCTCAACCGACACCTCAAACGTGCTTACTGGGCTGAGGCAGATGGTTGGAAGCATTGCCCTGATTGTGTCGACGCTGCTGTCTGCCATGGCCACATTGTTGGTGTGGTGGATGCTCTTGCCTTTGGTATCGGTACATGAACTGCTGATATCTCGGCCTCTGGTATGGTTGGTATCTATATTGCCTTCTCCTTGTTGCAGATGTCTGGATGCCAAGGTATTTTAGTGTGGCCTGGGAGTCTTTCATGGAATGGAGGACATTGTTGGTTTTAGATTAAAAGAGCTTTTCACCCTCAAATGGTAGATCTAACACAGATGACTGGATTTCTCGAGGGAAGTCAGAGGAATTGAACCATGAAGCCCGTCTTATGACAACTGTCAAAACTGTTGCCCTTGTGGCCGTCTCTGCTGCATCTAGGACAACTTGAAGGGCTGTCCTAGATATTGCCTGGCCCTTTGCGATGACTGTTCTAAGCTGTGTCTTTTTCGCCTCTGGTATATTTTAAATAAAAGTATTAAACTTTGTGTAACTGTTAAAATCATATTTACTGAGGAGCACAGCATAATTGGGCACTCTTAGTTGTAATATGGCGCTGAGGTGTACACCTTTTTACCAAGCGTGTCAAGTCTTTTATTATCTCTGTTGGATGGTGTGGAATGGTTTTGCTGTTGTTTATTTCTTTACTGCACCACGTCAAAGATGGTGGATGAATAAATAAAAACTCTGACCCCTTTGGGGGAGACTTAATAGTTCGGTCTGCCTTTTTGTAGGTGGGAGGAATTGAGGCAGGGATTGTCCAAAAGATTTTGGTAGGTTCCATGATAATTGAGTTGATAGGCAAGGCAATTTTTGAGGAAGGTGTAGCCTACAGTATGCTGGTAAGCTCATGTTGTGTGTCCTGCACTTCCTCCATCGCAATGTTTAGGTCAGCTGCGACTCTCTTAAAAAGTTCCTGAAAAGGGATGAAATCTTCAGTAGTTGCCGAGGGCAATGGCATGATAGCCTCGTCTGTCACAGATGGTGAGTTTGTGTCTAATAATGCATTCTGACCTAAGTTGGTTCATCAATTTCATTCTGTTTCCTCTGTGTTAAAGGGGATTGGGACAGGAGTCTGTCTCTTTTTGTGATGTTGAGGTGTAGTGGGGTGGAGTGGTCACCCACTGAGCCAGAGGTGGAGAAACCCCTCTGGGAGCCATTTTGGGCCCAGCCTAGCCCCACCCTCTCACCTGACCAGAAGCTAAGGGGCGGGGCTAGGACTATAAGAAGACTGCCGGGGAGCTCAGTCAGGGGCCAGCCTCTGAAGGAGAAGGAGGCTGTCCAGAGCTCCTGCCTGGGGAGGCTGAGACCTGGCCTAGGCCTCTCTCAGCGGCCACCCCGAAGGCTAGCCAAGGCTTCCCTGCCAGAGCTACAGAGACCTGGCCAAGCCAGCCAGCAGATCTGGCCCGAGCCGGTGGACCAGCTGGAACCCTGATGGTTGCCGGAACCCCGGGCCCAGACGAGCCCGCAGGACGCTGCAGAGCTTCAACCTCTTGACCCCTAGATCGAGCTGCCCGGACCCTGCTGGGACAACACCGCTTTCAACTCCCTGGCGGACCTGCGGGAGGTACAGGTACCGGGGAAGGGGGAGATGAGAAGTGGCCCAGGGGATAGCACGGGCTGAGAGCAGCCCTCGGCCAGCAAATTGTGGGCGGGAGCCCTGCTGAGCCAGTCGCAGCTGCACGGCTGCATCTAGGGCCCCTGGGCTGGGGTGCAATGTAGTGGGTGGGCCTGCGCCCCCCTGCCACCCACTCATCAGGTGGCAGTCTCCCCCTCACCGCTGCTGCGGGTGCACTACCGGCCTCGCTCCAGAACTAGGAGCTTCTACAAACTTGTGTGTGTTTGAACTTATTCCCCAACGGCCCGGGCCTGAAGCAAGGCCGGGCGCGCAAACTATTGCCTTTTAATCCCGACCTGAAGCAAGGCCGGGAATAAACTCGCTGCCCTGGACTATTGTAAGGCACGGTAGCGCAATAGGACAGGCGTCTCACCCCGTGCCGGAGACGGGGGTACCGCCTCCTGAAGGCCTACCGGCCTATCACACTCCCCCGGAAGGGGGGGAAAGCTTAGGCTGTTGTGGACATTGCCGGAGGGCAGTGTCCTGAAAGGATCCCGCCACCTGCCAGCACGTCTAATTCCCCAACCCGACAGCAGGTGGCACTGTGGCGAGCGAGAAGCAGCTACATGAGGTCATGGACTCCAATATTGCCATTGCTGTGGATAAAGCATGGGTGGTGGTATCCATGGGTATGGAGCCCTGGGGGCCATGCCCATCCTGGTAGGGTGAGGCAAAGTTGGCATGGGATGAGTGTCTTGATTTTTCTGTGCATGGTGACAGCTGGGGTGAAAAAACCCCAGCTCCTCATCGTCGTCACTTGATAACAAAGTAGGTGATGTGTATTTGGATGGTGCTGAGTAAGATAGTTTGTTGGTGCTTAATAATGGAAAGTTAAAAGTTGATAAGACCACAAGGTGTCTCTGATGCCAGAAGCTAATAGTGGAAATAAACAGCACCAAGGCTAGTGATGTTGCACTTGGCGCCAGTGCTGGTGGTATTCCAGGCCCAGAGCTCACAGCTTTGTGATCAGCAATGGCTGGACAGTGCTGATAGCCTGCACCATCAGATGTTGTGGTGCTGTGGTAAGCACTCTTGGCACTATGATCTCAAGTGGTGCACTGTTTGGCGCTGTACTCAGTGCCAACATCTCTGAGGCAGGCACTGAATGGCCTGTAGATTCTGTGTAGGCATCGTGTGAGGCGCGTTTGTGGGGAGCTCAGTCAGCACCAAAGGTGCATGGCTTATCGTAAGTGCTGGGGCATGAATCATAAGCTTTTTTCCCCTTCCTGTTGGTCGAATGTCGTTTAGGCGACTGCAGGTCTTATGGCAGAGAGGCAGCACATTTGTTTGGGGATTCCTTGGGTTTGTCCCCCTTATTATTGGCAATCTGCTGAGCACCCAGGTCTGAGGAAGGGTGTTTGCCCTTCTCAATCATGAGCATTTTTAAATGGAGATCTGTCTCTCTGCGTTTGCGCCTTAAGTTTAGCACAGTGTGGGCAGTCCTGTTGAACATGGGAGTTCCCAAGAAACTTGATGCATTTTGCGTGGCCGTCTGAGGCCAGCATTGTCTCATTGTAGTCTGTGGAACGGTGAGCCCATCATCCCAGGTGGGTGATCTTAAGTGGTGAGAGAACCAACTTCGGGACAAATGGCATGGGGTTTGGGTTTTTTTGGTGAAGAATTTGTTAAACAACTAGAGAGAAGAATTTGGAGTTAACTAATCTATTTATCTACACAGAACTACTGAGGAATGATGAGCTGAGGACGGGATGAAGGAACTGAGGGAAAGGTGGCTGTGCATGTGTGACAGTGCCAGATGGTGCCGTGCACCTCACATGCTGTGCATGCATGACCCTCAATGCACTGCTAGGAAGAATCTGCTCTGCAGCGCTGGTACACACAGACACCTGCTGTGGAGCACCCCCAAGGACATCTCTCTCTCGAAGAAACAGTGAAGCCATTAGTTTTGCCAGTGCTAATTTAAATCACCAGGGTAATAGGATTCTCTCCTTGGGATATAACTGATCCAGACCCTTCAGAAATCTGATAATCACTCTTGTTTCTCCATCCATATGTTAATCAAGGGGTAAAAAACCAAGATAGCTGATAGTGGAACCCTGGCAAGACTAAGGGTAAGACCTCGCTGTTTCAGGCATAACAAATAGTCTAGCATGTGTTGTATTGAAAACCCCTAACTGGACCTGACAGAGAGACTTTCATTTCAACAGTTAAAACTACCTAGTCTAAGGCTTCAAGATGATACTTTGTACCTCCTTTGAACAGATCTCCTCCTGAGGTGTTGACCATGGAGTATCCAGGCTCTATGAAGGACCACCTCTATAGCTGTGGCCGTATAATATCAGATATGGGTCTTGTGGTAGTGTCAGTGAAGTTGAGAGGCTCAGTAGTGGAAAAGCAATACACAGCAATACAAAGCAATATCACTCAAACATGGTTCTGCTTGATTTTTAACAACACTGTGTAGGAGCAGAAACAGAGGATATGTTGTACATGAGTTGGTATTTCCAGGGAAACAGGAAAGCACCCATCAGAGACCTTAAGCTGCCAAAGAACAAAATGGATGACACTTCTTGTTGATGCAGGTTGCATACAGGTCTATGTGTCAGAACCCCCTCCTCCCACATCTGGACAATGATTCTGCCTATATCTAGGCAGAGACACCACTCATGGTAACTGATGAAAGACCTGCTCAGCAGATCTGCCAGACTGTTCTAGGCACCTGTAAGGTGGGGGACTTTGAGACTGATTGAGTTGGTTACATATAAGTCCCAAAGCAGTGTTGCTTCTTGGCAAAGAACGGTGTATCTGGCCCCTTTCTGATTGTTCAAACAGAACATGGGTGCTTGTTGTCCATAAATATAGTAAATTAATTCCCTTAAATATGGGGAAGGAACGATTGGCAAGCTAGGCAAATGTGGAGAACAAAATCCTGGCCAGACCTTAGCCTTTGAATCTACAGAGATCCCTGGTGCCTCCCCAACCTAGGGCAGAAGCATCCATAATCAAACTCAAAGTCCAGTTGATGGGGAGTAAATAGATCTCTATGGAAGGGAAAAACCGAGGCAGGGTCATTTGCAGGGCCACTTTAAAGTCGCAAGGGAACACTCAGATGGTAGCCACACAATGACGTTCTGCAACAGATACAGCAGATAAAATGACCAGTGCCTGAATAAGTGCCAGATGGACCCTTCCTAGGCCCTGAGCTACCCTTTTGTGTGGCAGAGTAAGAGGAATTCTGCCTCTTAGAGTTAGGACAAGTTGATGGTAACCTGGATTTATGCCCCTTAGGGGAGCAATGTTCCTTTCTTTCCCCTGACATCAGAAGTTCTACCAGTTGAAGAGGAGAATATTTTAGAGATGTGACCCTTAGACTACATCTAGGGTGTGTCTAGACTACAGGGTTTTGTCGACAAAAGTGGACTTTTGTCGACAAAACTATACCTGCGTCCACACTGCCTTTGAGTTATGTCGACAAAACTCAGCAGTTTTGTCGACGTATGTAAACCTCATTCTACGAGGAATAACGCCTTTTGTTGACAGAGTTCTGTCGATAGAAGGCATTATTGCATCTACACTGTCCTTTGCGTCCACACTGTTATGTCGATAAAGCGGCTTGCTTTGTCGACAGAACTGGCTGCAGTCTAGACGCTCTTTGTTGACAGAAGCTTTGTCGACAGTATCTGTTGACAAAACTTCTGTCGACAAAACCCTGTAGTCTAGACATACCCCTAGACTGCAGGCTTCTTTCGGAAGAAACAGAAGTGGCTGGTTTTCTGAAAAAACTCTGCAGTGTAGACATAGTTACAAGTTGCAGAGCTGACCATATCATTTTTTGAGAAGGATTGCTTAGAGTTTTCATTCCTGCCTACTCCAGGGCATGAAGAGGAATGTATCAGTCTCTCCAGCAAAACCAGTTTCTGTGTTCTGCTTGGGAATGACTTGTAAATTGCATATCTCGCAGGAATGTACCTCTCACCAAGGTATAATGATGGACAGTTATTAAAACTTGGAAACTTTTGTTCTACTCTAAGAGATTGATTTAGTAGCAGGAGATTTCACACGGAAAATAAGATGTTTTTATTAAAGAAAAAAGAATCACCAAAGAAAATTTATGATTTGTGACTAAAGCCATGTCTACACTATCACTTATGGCAGCAAAACTTATGTTGCTGAAAAAAACACACCCCAGAGCAACATAAGTTCTACTCGCATCAGTGATGGTATGTAGAAGGTGAGGGGAAAGTTTAAGCTCCAGTCACTCCTTAGCCTCTTTGATGAGCCTTTCAACTAGGATACCAACAAAATCCAGTTTTGAAAGTTGTGGGGGTTTTGATTTTTTAATAGAAACATATAGGCTACGTCTACACTGGCCCCTTCTTCGGAATAGCCATGCTAATTTAGAACTTTGAAATAGGGAAATGCGCGGGGGATTTAAATATCCCCCGCGGGATTTAAATAAACATGGCCGCCGCTTTTTTTCCAGCTTGGGGAAAAGCTGGAAAAGAGCGTCCAGACTGGCGCGATCCTCCGGAATAAAGCCCTATTCCGGAGGATCTCTTATTCCTACTTCAAGTCAGGAATAAGATATCCTCCGGAATAGGGCTTTATTCCGGAGGATCGCGCCAGTCTGGACGCTCTTTTCCGGCTTTTCCCCAAGCCGGAAAAAAAGCGGCGGCCATGTTTATTTAAATCCCACGGGGGATATTTAAATCCCCCCGTGGATTTCCCTATTCCAAAGTTAGAAATTAGCATGCCTCTTCCAAAGAAGGGGCCAGGCTAGACGTAGCCATATTGTCGGGGAGCTGGATTTGCTTTTACAGTTCATCCAGAAATGTATTATTTCTCCTTCATCTTCAGGTGGAATCCCTATCAATGCTCCAGGGCAGGTAGGCCCTTGGAGATTTTCTGCTACTAAAAGTTAGAAGTTAGGCAATATCTGAGCTTTTTGTTCACTGTGTAATCCCCTTTACATATGTAAGTGGTTCTAAACACCTTTAGAAAGATAGGCTATACAGGCAGTCCCCGGGTTACATGGATCCGACTTACATCGGATCCCTACTTACAAACGGGGTGAGGCAACCCCACACTAGCTGCTTCCCCCCAGCAGACCAGGGAGACACGGAGCGGCTTTTCTCAGCAGACACCTCAACTTGAGAATAAAGGACTGAGGGAAGTGAGGTGTGGGAGAATAAAACTGAGCTCTGGATAAATGTTTGGCTAGAGTTTCCCCTACAATATGTACCAGTTCCGACTTACATACAAATTCAACTTAAGAACAAACCTACAGTCCCTATCTTGTACGTAACCCAGGGACTGCCTGTATCTACACTAGAAAGCTTACAGCAACACAGCTGCAATGATACAGCTGCCCTGCTATAAAACCACTCATGCTCTCTATGTTGACAGGAAAGCTCTTTTGTAGACATAGCTACCGCCACTCATTGGAGGTAGCTTAATTATGTCAAATTCAGCATACTCTGGCTTTCCCCTTCACTTCTCCTATCATGCAGCCTGTGTCATGGAGGATGAGGGAAGGTGGCACTATGCTTGGGATGTCCTTATTAAGCCTATATGCAGGAATTTCTGTGAGGGGAGGTGCCTTTTTTGGAACTGTGGACCATCATTTTTTTAAATATAAAGAGGTTCAAAATAGTCATGCAGTAAGTGTGTATAAGAGAGGTTAATGAAAAATTGGAGTGGAAACAGTGATTTGTAAAATGATTTTGTTATAACATACTAAAAATTTATACAGTGATAGATTCGCCTTCCTCTGAGGCATGGGGTACAGATCACAACTGGAGGATTCTCTGCATCTTGGGATCTTCAAACTGTCTGAAGGCTTCAATATCTGAGATATAGGTGAAAGGATTATTCTAGGAGTGGGTGGGTGAGATTCTGTGGCCTGCATTGTGCAGGGGGTCAGACTAGATTATCATAATGGTCCCTTCTGACCTTAAAGTCTATGGCTGTGTCTACATTGGCACCCCTTTCTGGAAAATGGGTGCCAATGTAGACACAGCCTATGAGTCTATGCGGTTTTATAGACATTACTTTCTGGGATCATGGTCGGCAGTGTGACTGCCATGGCCCCCTGCTCCCTCGGCTGCCTCTGCCTAGTGCTGCTCTACCTGATCAGCGAGGCCAGTGCTAGATGAGTGTGGCCAATGGGGCTGGGCCCGGGCTGCTCCTTGCAGGTGGGGGGCACCGTTTCCCTAGCCCTGCTACGCTGCCATGAGCCCTGCCCGCCCATCCCAACACTGCACTCTCCCAGCTACCTAACATACTGTTTCTCAAACTTTTTAGCCCATGGCCCACCTGATTCAATGCAAACCTTTCTGTGGACCACAAGTTGCTAATGGAAACTGGATGTTAATTACATAATTACACCTGAGCCATTTTGCTAGTGCTTCTAAGGAGAACGGTTTAATTTAAGCAGTGGAAATATTAATTTAAAATATTAAACAGACTAAGTGCTTAAACTTTCTTATATTAGTTTATCAAACTTAATTTTAAATAAAGTAAAACATTTATGTCCAACACAAAAGGTTCCCATGTTTTCTTTATTTATGGCAGGGGTGGGGAACCTTTTTACGGTTGGCGGCCACTGACCCACAGAAAAATCAGGGGACAACTTGTGTGAGAAGCAAAAACTTTCAAAAACCACCCAACCCTCACTGATGTGGCCACCAACTGAGACATTTCACTCCTCTGACACTCCAGTCCCACTGCGGGGAGGGAGAAGAACAGGGAGGACTCAAGTTCAGGGCTTCCCATAAGCCAGAATTACTTTTCTGGGATTCCAGGGTTAGTGGATTTTGTGGACCCCCTAGGCTGTGGGATTGGGACAAAAAATGGGGGGTTCAGTGTGTGGGACAGGGCTGCAAGCAAGAGGAATGGGAGTGCAGAATCTTGACGAGAGGTAGGATGTAGGAGCGAGTGAGGGTGCAAAGTCTGGATGGGAGAAAGGGTGCAGGAGGAAGAGTGGTTGCAGGAGTAGGCAGGGGGTAGGGCATCTGGCCAAGGGGGAGGATGCAGGAACAGGGAAGGGTGCAGGAGTAGGATGGCAGTAGAGTGTCTGGCCAGTGGGGAGGGTGCAGGAACAAGAGTAGATTCAGGAGCAGACTGGGGGGAGGGCAGGGGGTAGGGTGTCTGGCCAGGAGGGAGGCTGCAGGAACTCACTAGGGGGTAGAGTATCTGGCCAGAGGAGAGGTTGCTGGCATGGACTGGGTTAAGGTGTCCAACCAGGATGGAGGGTGCAGGAGTGGGCTAGAAGTAGAGTGTCTGGCTAGGGGGGTGGGTGTAGGAGTGGGCTGAGGATGCGGAGTTTGGCAGGGGGTATGAGTGAGGGGGCTGGTGGTATGGGGGTCTGGGCATGAGAGGGTGAGGGGGCACTTGCCTTCATGTCCTGTGCTAGTCTCAGGCTCTACCTCCTGGTGCTCCCATTGGCCAGATTCTGGCCTATGGGAACAGCAGGGAAAGCCTCCAAGGAACGCATCCATGCGCTGCTGTTCTCCCACCAGGGGAGTGCAAACACTTTTTCACTGCAAGCTAGATAGCTCAGCAAGGCTTGAGGCCTTTTCTCTCCCCCACCATGGGAAGCCAACGATGGCACTCCAACCTCGTGGGAGCGAGAGGCTGGAGGGCCAGCGTGGGCTCCCTGCTTCAGGAGGGAAGGGCTGAGCTTGAGCTATGGACCACCAGGAAAGCAGCTGTGGAGACCCCTCCCCTCACACTGCATATGAGCCTGCTTATGCCAGCCTTTTTGCCCTGCTGAAATTGAGCACAGGATCATGCCCCTTTGATTTTCAGAGCTATAAGTTTCCAAAAAAAAACCCAAAAAACCCCACAAATCATAAAAGAAAAAAATTACGTAATTAAAACAACAATCTTGAGGGTAACTTAAAGTTTGCTTTATCCTCCAGAAACAAACTGAGAAAAAATGGCACCCATTTTTTTCTTTGAAGAGTTTAGGGACCAGGAACTACAAAGTGTGTTTCAAGATTTGTACTGACAGTTAAAGAGCTGAGGGGCCAGCAGACAGGAGGTCAAAAGTTCTGTCTTTAACAGCCCTACACTCTTCAAAAGTATACAGCAGGTAGTAGCAGATTATATAATGAAGAAAAAACTAACCTGATTTTCTTCTTTTAGTGCATTCAATTCGCTTTCCATTCTGACATTCATTTGGGTCAGTCTCTGAAGTAGCTGCTGCATATGTTGTAGAGAACTGACAATCTCCTTTTGAAAATAAGTCATGGTATATTAAATAATCTAGTTTGAGCATGAAAATAATGGAAGTTTTACAAATACTTTATATTTTTGATTAACACGTGTTCTTTATTCAGCCAATAAATTACATACTTTATATTAATATCACTTTCTCTTTTTAAATTATTAGCATCATCAGTTTTTGGGAGGAGATTGGTGGAAGACAAGATCAACTCAACTACTCTGCTTTTTTTCTGTGTAACAGCATAATAGTAATGTTCTTTTCAAGGTATGACACCACCTAGCAAACAGTTCAGTAACCGTCCTTGGCCTATCTGAACAAGACATGTTTAAATGTGCCATATTCAGTCTGCACTTTACAGTTTTGAATGCCCTGAAAACTATTCTCCATCTTCTGAATGTAGACTCTACTGGGCTGGAATTTACACACAGTAATGGTGTATGCTGACATGAATATCAATACTGGAATACAGTTTAGGCTTATCAGACTTTACAACTAGAATTTGAGCTTTTGGGGGTATATCCCCATATGATACTACAATGATAGGCTCATTGGAACGAATATAACACATACTTTTAAATTTTGAGATTAATTTAGGGCTAGATTGTGAATCCTTTCCTGACAGTGGGGAGTAGCTACTCACACAAACATTCCATTGACTTCACAGACATACTCAAAGTTATCTACTCACCATTCTATAGAATTTTAAATGTGGTTCTTAGGTATTTAATATTCATGATGGTGAGGACCTCATAACTCGCACTTAGGTTCTGTGTAGTACTGTGTATTCTAAAAGCGCTTTACGAAGTGCTTTACAAAGGAAAGTCAATACCATCATCTCCATTTTAAAGATGAGAAAAATGAGGCACAGAGAGATGACATGAGTTAGCCAAAATCAACCAGTAGACTGATGGAAGAGTCAGGAAAAGAACCCAAGGCTCCTAAGTCCAGTGCAGTGCTCTATCCATTAAGCAACAGTGCCCTTCCACTTATACGTAGTATAATTTGTCATAATAACCTAGATAATGCGTAAGGGCTCATCCAATGCTGACTGAAGTCAGCTTTATGTATATGAATACGATGAAACAAGATTTCTAACACAAGTTCCTAGAGAAAATGTGAGGTAAAAGTATATATCTCATCCTGTGATCAAGAAAGATTTCTCCTATTTTTGAGATTTGTTCCAAGACAAAAAAAAAATCAAAACCCGCAAAACAACAAAAAACAAAAACAAAAAACATAAACAAAAAAATCCTAAACAAGCAAAATAACAATTCAAAACATATGTGGCAAAAAGCAAAAACTGAAAATATTTTAACATCCCATAACAAGTGGGTACTGTCCAACATAAGTATAGCCAGCCGGGGTCAGACTAATGGTGCCTCTTGGCCCATATGTCTTCCAACACTGGCTGGTGCCACATGCTTCAGAGAGAATGACTAGACCTGGGCAATTTGAGTAATTTACTCTCTGTAATATAGGCCCAGCTTCTAGCAGTCAGACGTTTAGAGACACCAAGCATAGCACTGCATTCTTGACCATCTTGGCTAATAGTTATCAATTAACCTATCCATGAACTAATCACTTTTTTCACTTTCTTGCCTTCAGACAACCTCCTAACCTCAAACAAATTCTTTCTAGTAACCACGCAACACACTTCCATCATCATCATCATCATCCAAGAACCTACCCCTACAATCAGCCCCAGTGCCAGCTCTGCCCACACATCTACACCAATGATTTCATCACTGGACCCAACATCAGCCACCAAATCAGAGGCTCATTTTAACTGCACATCCACTAATGTGATCTATGCCAGCAATGCCCCACTGCAATGTATATTGACCAAACTGGGTAGTCTCTACGGTAGTGGTCCCCAACCTTTCATCGCGGGGCCGGCACTGTGCATGCGTCACGCGCTCACGGAAGGGCTGGCCCCTATCACTCGGTGGGTGCACATAAATGCCCTGCTGGGCACCATGGCGCCCGCGGGCACCGCATTGGGGACCACTGCTCTACGGGAAAGAATTAATGGACACAAATCAGATATCTGAAAAAGCAATACACAAAAACCTGTTGGAGAACACTTTAATCTGCCTGGACACTCATTAATGGATCTCCAAGTCACTGATTTGTTTCATGCCAATTCAACAAGCCAAATTCACAGAGAAGAATTGGATCTTATCTTCATTCACAAGTTTAATTCTTATGCAAACGGTATGAACTGGGATATTGGCTGGCTCACACACTATCTTCCACATCCTAATGACTTAACCAAGCAACCTAGCAATGGAGGTGCTAATTGTTCTTATCAGTCTCTTGTAACTATTTGAACTATCTACTCACTCTCTCTCTTTTTTTACTCACCTCCTTTTTTTTTCTTCTCTTTTTTCTTTCTCCCCCCCTTCCCTTATTTATGCTTGTATCTGAACTTCTAATACTCCTGTCATCTGAAGAAGTGGGTTTCTGTTACAGACTAACTCGGCTACCCCTCTGAAACTTTTTTTTTTTAAATCAGTTATACTTTCATCCTTCACAGCATTCCCTGGTAATGAGTTCTACAAGTTGACTATGTGCTGTGTGAAGCAGTACTGCCTTATATTTATTTTAAACCTGCTGGTATTTATTTTCTCCACACTGTTCATGATTTCCAAACATCTATCATATCCCTCTCAGTTGCTCTTCTTTAAGCTGAACAGTCCCAGTCTTTTTAATCTTTCCTCATATGAACATAAGAATGTCCAAACTGAGTAAGACCAAAGGTCCTTCTAGCCCAGTATCCTGTCTTGATAGTGGCCAATACCAAATGTCCCAGGCTATGTCTACACTTGGGGTGCTATTTTGGGATATCCTGAAATAGCTATAACACGTCTTTCGAGCATGCCTGTTATTTTGAAATATAATGGGCCCACTATTCCAACGTTCCTGTAAAACTAAGTCCACTAACTGTACACTACACTAGATTGAAATAAGTGCTGTGCAGACAGCACCAAATTTCATGTAGCTCAAACTGCGTATCTTATTTCAACCTATGGTGTAGTGTACACGCACCCCCAGAGGGAATGAACAGAAAAGGTAATTATCAAGTGATCCTTCCCTTGTCACCCATTCCCAGCTTCTGACAAAGAGGCTAGGGACACCATTCCTACCCATCCTGGCTAATAGCCACTGATGGACCTAGCCTCCATGAATGTATCTAGTTCTTTCTTGAACCCTGTGAACAACCTGGTCTTCTCAACTTCCTCTGGCAAGGATTTCCAAAAGCTGATTGTGTGTTGCATGAAGAAATACTGCCTTTTATTTGTTTTAAACCTACTATCTATTAATTGTATTTGGTGACTCCTAGTTCCTGTGTTATGTGAACAAGTAAATAACTTTTCCTTATTCACTTTTCCCACACCACTCATGATTTTATAGATCTCTATAGCTTAGTTTCCTCTTTTATCAGCAGAAGAGTCCTCGTCTTTTTAATCTCTCTTCATATGGAAGCTATTTCAAACCCCTAATCATTTTTAGTTACTCTTTTCCAATGACAAGATACCTTTTTTGAGAGGAGGTGACCATATCTACACACAGTATTCAAGATATGGGTATACCATGGATTTATATAGAGGCAATAAGATATTCTCTGTTTTATTCACTATCATTTTTAAAATTATTCCTAACATTCTGTTTGCTTTTTTGACTGCTGCTGTACATTAAGTGGATGTTTTCAGAGAACTATCCACAATGACTCCAAGATCTCTCTCTTGAGTGGTAATAGCTAATTTAGACCCCTCATTTTGTCCATATAGTTTGGATTATGTTTTCCAATATGCATTACTTTAAATTCACTTGCTATTTTGTTGCCCAGTCACCTAATTTTGCTAGATCCGTTTGAAGCTCTTCACAGTCTGCTTTGGACCTCTCTATATTGGGCAGTTTAGTATCGTATGCAAATTTTTCCACCTTACAGTTTACTCCTTTCTCTAGATTATTTATGAATACATTGAATAGGATTGAGCCCAGTACAAAGTCCTATGGGACACCACTAGTTAGTGGCCATCCTGAAAACTGACTGTTTATTCCTACTTTTTGTTTCTTGTCTTTTAACCAGTTATCAATCTGGGAGAGGCCCTTCCCTCTTATCCCATGATAATTTACTTTACTTAAGAGCCTTTGGTGAGGGACCTTCTCCAAGGCTTTCTGGAAATTTAAGTACACTATATCCACTGGATCCTCCTTGTCCGCATGCCTGTTGGTCCCCTCAAAGAATTCTAGTATATTGGTGAGGCATGATTTCCTTTTACAGGAACCATGTTGACTTTTCCCCCAAGAAATTATGCTTATCTTTGTGTCTGACAAAATCTCTCTCACATTCTCTGCAGTGTAGATAGATGCATAGGATTCATTTAACTTTTCTGCAATGGCCCTGTCTTTCTTGCGTGCTCATCTTGATCATCCACTGGCACCACTGATTCTTTAGCAGGCTTCTTGCTTTTCATGTATTTACAAAATTTGCTGTGGTTAGTTTGTGTCTTTTGCTAGTAGCTCTTCAAATTTATTTTTGGCTGACCTAATTATAATTTTGCTCTTGATTTGCCACAGTTTATGCTCCTTTCTATTTTTCAGAGTAGGATTTGACTTCCAATTTTTAAAATGACGTCTTTTGTCTCTGTTTCTTTTATGGGTGCTTTTTTTTGTTTTTGTTTTTGTTTTGTTTTGTTTTTTAAAAAGCCATGGTGGCTTTTTAGGGTGGAGGCAAGAGGCTCTTAAGGTTTTTTATGGGAATACTTGAACATTCATACAAATGATACAAACATACACATACACAGACTGAAAGCATAACTCTGGGGGTGTTTTTAGTACCACTTAAGAGTTGTGAGAGTCATTAAATTAAACTCTTAAGGCTACATCTGTTCTTACCTGCAGATCGATGCTCTGGAGGTCAATCTTCTGGCGTTCCAATTAGCGGGTCTAGTAAAGATCCGCCAAATTGAATGCTGAGAGTGCCCCTGTTGATGCCAGTACTCCTCCTCCTCCTCCTTATGAGAAGAAGGGAAGTTGATGGGAGGACTTGTTGACTTCCTGCTATGGGGATGGCGCCAAAGTTTGAATTAAGTTATGCCGACTCCAGCTACACAAATAACATAGCTGGAGTTGTGTATCTTAATTCAAACTTATCCCCTAGTGTAGACCTGGCCTTAGAAGCATCCATTACCTACTTTTTCTAGTGTTACTGGCAAGCATTCTTCAAAATGCAAAGAATAAACACAGTCTTTTGAGACTGTGATGGTAGTTAGATCACTCTTTAAGGGGTAATATGGTCAGTATTCTCCCTCCCTGAGAACAAGCACATTATTTTTTTGACATGCCTGTTTTAATGACCTATGAAGTGAGTCTTTTATGACCTAAGAAAAGATTACTTTTACATGAACTATCCTGCAAAATAGTGCAGTACACTGCTGTTACAGCCAATGTGTATTTGAGTATTTTATTTGGATGATTAACACATGATCTCAATTTTCACTGGATGGACTACCAGTGCAAGTAATTTGCTGGGTACGAGTGTCCAGAAAGATAAAATAAGTATTCTACAATCCTTACTGCATATCTTTATTGAATACATAATTAGAAGATATTTTATTGACATGCTAAATTTCTCTTTCCTGAAATTTAAATAAATAAATGAAGACTTGGAAATATAATGTCGAAAAAGAAAATTAATGAAAGAATTTTTGTCCTATTAATTGATTTGCTGTAAGCAGTATGATCCTGTTTTTATTATTAAAATCAATACTAAATTGTGAAAAAATTAAATGCTGAATAGTTTATTTTAGTAGTTTATCACATTTCTTTAAAAATCCCAGATACTGTTTATCACAAGAATTATTAATCACCTTTAATCAGAAAAATTGCATCAACCACTCACCTGTTTCTCTTCTTTAATGTGTGCATTTTCTTCACTGAGCTTTTTATTAATCTCTGTTTCCTTAACAAAAAATATAGTGAACACTAAGTAACATAGGAAAATATTATACAACCATCTTTAATATTAAACAATAATACATTTTTTAAAAATTACATTAACATCATTTTTCAACCTTCTCTAAGGCTATTGAATGAAATTTAGTCCTTGAAAGAAATTGGATTGGAAATATAGTATTTATAATTATATAATTGTCAGGGTATATATTCAGTATAGCAATATGTATGCATCTTTGGAAATCATTAGAACCCTGTTTTTAAAATGAGCAATAAGAAACGTTTGCCAACAAATTTTAAGAAGTTCTTGAATACCGTTCTGATTTTTTGTTGTAGTTCTTGTATCTGCTGTTCCTTTGCTGTAAGATTGATGTTTTCTTCTCCCACCTTGTACTGACACATGACCTTGGACCTTATCAAGTCTGTAGTTATTTTCTTCAGTTCCTTAACACAGGAAACATGCATAAATAATTCATCCAGTATTAGAACTGGGACTCAAAACAGACAAATCTTTACACTATTCTGATTCATGGCCTTTGTTTAAAAAAAGTACATAAACAACAAAATAAATGAAATTAAGTCATATACATTAAATTAATAGTAATGACTGTTCCAACTGTCAGATGACTTGATGCTTTTTACACTACTTAGAGGGATTATATAAATAATGGTACTGCCTCTCCCTATTAGAAATGTATTAGAAGTACTAGAGTTACACTATAGTTAATAATAAGTAGGCCTTAAGCACTTTAGGTTATGTCTACATATCAAGGGCTAAAGTTGAATTAAGCTTCGCAACTTGAGCAATGTCAATTGCGTATCTTAAGTTGAAATAGCTTAATATGGCTTTTGGCACTGTCTACACAGCAGGAATTCAAAGGAAGAACACTCTTCCTTCAACTTCCCTTATTCCTGGTGAAATGAAGGTTACCATGAGTCAGAGTACGAAATCATCCAGCTCAATGTTATTTCAAAAGAAAAGCTTGTAGTGTAGACACACAGTGTTATTTCACAAGGTCAGTTATTCTGAAATAACACTGCTGTGTAGATGTACCCTGAGACCAACAAAAAATATATAGTATCATGAGCTTTTGTGGGCAAAACCTGTTTCCTCAGATGAGCTGAGTCACTCTCCTCATCTGAGGAAGTGAATTTTGCCTGAAAGTTTATGATGATATACAGGGCTCACCGAACCGTGGCGAGTCCCGCTTGCCAGCCACACTGTCCGGCGATCTGCGCATGCGCAGATCGTTCTGCGCATGCACAGATTGCCTGAACCCAGCTCTTCCAGATTACAATCTACTCGCCATGGGCAGATTGTATTATTTGTCGAGCCCTGATAATATATGTATTTTTGTTAGTCTCTAAGATGCTACAGCACTACTCATTGGTTTTTAAAGTTACAGACTAACACAACTACCCCTCTGAGATATTATAGCTGATAGTGTTACAGAACTCCTGCGCAGAGCCCTGCAACAGGAGTGAAATATGCATTAGCACGCCGGTGACAACTTCTGTGTACTCCTGGGAAACGGCAGAAAAAAAGAAAGAGCAGTGGATATCTGGCAAAAACAGGAACTGACTTTAAATTTTTGGGATCTTTGCTTTCTCTGTAACATTACTTAATCTCAAGAGAACACTAAATTAATTTAATATTAGAAATCTTTACAACATGATTTTCCATTTAAATATGCCTTTGATTTTACAGCCATTATAATCTTTTAAATATCCTGCACTTAAAAAAATCATTATCTGTTTTCTAACTAGTTTATCCAAAGCTGCTAGTGCAGCAAATAAACAGCAAATGCTTTGATCTCATTAAATTACAACTTATAGTTCCTGGACTCATAAATATTGTGCCCTTTTCTCCCCCACCCCTCTTTTCTGGTGCAAGGTAGTCTGTTTAATATCTCTCTCTCCTTGAGCACTCTGACGTTTACTCAGACAAATAGCAGAGGTTATGAATGCTGTTCACAGATAGTATCAAGAATTCTTCGTGATGCCATAGTTGTGAACTAAGCATTCAGAATGGTAATAGTTTTATCTAGCAACTATGTTTGGTCTGTTTAACTTTTCTCTACAAAATTGGAATTCCATCTTATCACAGAAACAATGGTTAACTGTTCTGGACAAAGTCATATATTATTGCAAAAGAAAAACTAAGATTATCTTATATCTGAAATTCCTGAATATAAAGTTATATGTGAGAAAATGATTATAGCTACTACTTTCATTTAATTCATTTTTGATAAACTATTTTAATACTCTAGTTGTAAGTGAATTTACAAGGCTCTAACATAGACAAAGTATAATTGTTTAATTAATTTGAAGACTGTAAAGAGAATAGTATTACTTTAGAAATGTTATATTTGGTAATCTGAAAATCCAATTAGGAAATTTCTTTTTTTTTTCATACATACACTTATAATACTCAAATACCACAAGCATGTAAGAGGGGGTGAGAGTTTTTCCTAATATCCAACCTGGACCTCTCCCACCACAACTTGAGACCATTGCTCCACGTTCTGCCATCTGTCACTACTGAGAGTAAGAGGGGGTGTTCTCAGTAGTGACAGATGGCAGAACGTGGAGCAATGGTCTCAAGTTGTGGTGGGAGAGGTCCAGGTTGGATATTAGGAAAAACTATTTCACTAGGAGAGTGGTGAAACACTGGAATGGGTTAACTAGGGAAGTAGTGTAGTCTCCATCCCTAGAGGTGTTTAAGTCTCGGCTTGACAAAGCCCTGGCTGGGTTGATCTAGTTGGGATTGGTCCTGTTTAGAGCAGGGGGCTGGACTTGATGACCTCCTGAGGTCTCATTCAGCTCTATAGTTCTATGATTCTATGATTCCATATCTGCTGATGTAAGAAAAGAAGTAATGGGCTTAATCTGCAGCAAGGAAGATTCAGGTTATATATACAGTTAGAAATGTTTTCCTAATAAGTAATTAAGACTTCCAAAGGTGATTGTGGAATTCTCATCATTAGAGATTTTTAAGCATAGGCTAGACAAATACCTGTTTGAGATGGTGTCAATATACTTTGTCCAACTTCAGAACTGCAGGCTACACTCAACATCTCAAGGTCCCTTCCAGCACCACATTTCTATGATGTCTAAATTGACTTATCTGTGCTCCAGAACTACTACTTCCAACTTTCTTAGACGTTTCTACCATAACAAAACACTGGTCAGTTTCAGGATTGCTATTCAGAACCTGGTAACCAAAGTGAACCTGTCATATATAGCTGCACAGGAATGCTAAGAGATGCAGTGGAGGTACTGGACCCTTTGAACTGGCTGGTGGCCCTCTTACTAATCTTTTGTGTTGTCCTCTCTCTGATAGATTTAGTCCTCTAGCCACTAACTTCTCTGGTAAAAATTTCAAATCTTGTTTAGTATAATTTTTAAGGGTTTGTTTCTTTCAGCTATTACCTTTGCAAAGTTTCCATTTAAGCATTTTCTAAATAATTATTACCAAATACTTTAAATGTAACCTGCCAAATGTAATAGCTAAAAGCAAATATCTTAAAATATAAAATATTGAGAATCAAACCTATGCCACTGTCCTGTTGAAACAAACTGACAAGTCTGCAATTGAAAGGAGTCCAGGTGAGGAGGAGGCTATATTCTCCCACAGGCAGTAGAACTATTCATTTTAAGAGATTCAGAACATCCCAAAGCCAGTTCTAGAAATGTTGGTAATCAGACAAACATATGCAGTCTGTCTAAAAACAATTAAAATTCACTTTGCTTAGGGAAGATATACCTGTGCTGATTTAATCCAGGAGTCACTACAGTTGCATATTAGAGAATTACAGTGTAATGTCCTGGATTTGTATGTGCCTTTCCCTTACTCTTGGATCTGTAACTCACTTTTATGGCTACAAGTTAAATTATATTCTCCAACTTCAAACTCTTATCAGTAGCAATGCTATGAATGCAATTACTCTTGATCTGGGGCTAAACTTCCTAATGACTGCGAAAATGGCTGACAGCCCACTAACAGTAAAACACACTGGGCACAACTACACTACAAGATAAGGTCGAATTTACTATAGTCGATTTCTGGGCACCCGATTTTGTGAAGTCGAAGGGCCGTGTCTTCACTATGCGGAAGAACTGAATGTAGTCCGAAGTAGTCTGTGTCCCCATTAGGGAGCCTACTGCCAGCTCAGAGAGTGAGACACTGTGGGCAGCTTTGCAGTCTGGGCTATGTTCCAGTGTTTCTGGGTCTAAAAATGCTGTGCAGTTGATTAGATGGGCCCATGTTGGCTGCATCCCATAAGGCCACTCCTCTAGTCCTCCCCTCCTTGTGTGCTCATATCTTTTTGTGCCTTGGTTGCCCGCACAGATCCCAGAGCACTGCGACCACTGAAATTAACCTTTTTAAAACATCCCCATAGTTTTGTTTTTCAAAACCAGTTTACTTTTGAGGTAGTGGATTTTTGGTGTAATATTATAATTATTTGAATAATATATCTGGAATAAAAAAGCCATTTTTAAAAGTTGCAAAACTGCCTCATGATTTGCACACACTTTCAAGTAATTTCACAGTGTTGTGTTTAATTGTTAAGTTCCTAAGAATGTTTGACACTGATATTTTGGAAGTTGGTGTTTTTGAATACTCACAGTGTGCCTTATAGTCTAGTATGCAACTAAAAAGAAATTGGATTTAATGAGTGATTTATCTTTGTTGTTTTTAAAATTATAAGCACAAAATGAATGTCTGTAATGAGTAACAAACTTGAGACTGAAAGAAACATGAAAAAGGTCTTAATTAATTAAGCTGTCTGTGTCCCAGGATATAATTGATTTCTGAACCAGATCTTTAAAGGCATCATACCCCACTGAATCTTAACAATGAGAAGCTGTGTGTTCTATTAAAAACTGAAAAACAATACTAGGTGCAGGGAGAATTTTAAAGCATTGCGGTACTCATCAAACTCACTATTCAGAAATGCAAGAGTCACAGTGAGTAAAAGTGAAATTTTGATCAGTTTAAGACAAATTTAAATGGTAACTGAATCCACCTCCAAACCAACTAATTTTCTCTATTACAAATAGTAACATTAGGACCCCTGAACAGGTAGTTTCATGTAGCAACAGCAGCAGGGGAAGTGCCACAGAATCACCTGTCTGAAGATATCAGAGCAATAGCAACCCAAAGGCAATGGAGAGTGGAACCATGAACTGGTACTCTTCCAAACTTTCTAGCAGCCTGGTGATGAAGGGGAAAACATTACTGAACCCACCCTCAAATAAATGGAAGTGGGAGAGGAGGAGGCAAGAACAAGGTACCGGCTGTGTCTACATTGGCACCCCTTTCCGGAAAAGGGATGCTAATGAGACCAGTCAGAATTGCAAATGCCGTGGGGGATTTAAAAATCCCCCGCGGCATTTGCATGAACATGGCTGCCGCTTTTTTCCGGCTGGGGTTTTGCCGGAGAAAAGCGCCAGTCTAGACGGGATCTTGCGGAAAATAAGCCCTTTTCCGGAAGATCCCTTATTCCTACTTTCAAGTAACATTAGGACCCCTGAACAGGTAGTTTCATGTAGCAACAGCAGCAGGGGAAGTGCCACAGAATCACCTGTCTGAAGATATCAGAGCAGGTATTAGGCTTATTTTCCGCAAGATCCCGTCTAGACTGGCGCTTTTCTCCAGCAAAACCCCGAGCCGGAAAAAAGCGGCAGCCATGTTCATGCAAATGCCGCGGGGGATTTTTAAATCCCCCACGGCATTTGCAATTCTGACTGGTCTCATTAGCATCCCCTTTCCGGAAAGGGGTGCCAGTGTAGACACAGTGGGTGAGATTATGGACAGAAAATGAAATTATATCAGCACTGAAGGAGCTGCCTTTGCTTTTCTCCTGTTACCCTTTAATTGGCTACTAGAAGGGAAGAGAGAACTGCTCCTCCCCACATGCATACTGACTCTATTAGCCTGCCTCACTCAAGTACTTAGGAGAAAGGAAAACTCCAAAGAGATGTCTGGAAACTACTATAGTTCTGAATGTGTGTGTGACAGGAGGGAGCTTAGTAGCAGGTTAGCCTCACTGTCCACACACCTCCTGCCTCCCTATTTACCTTTGTTACCTTAGTCCCAAAGCTCTCCATTTATTTTAGTGATTTGGTGGCATATGGGGGTTGCCAGGGGGCATGTGCCTTAAATGCCATGGGCAGGAAAGGCAAGGATGCAGCCAGCAGCCAGTGGGGCCAGTCCCTGGGTATCCTAGAGGACTAGTGGGGGTCCTGGCACCAGCAGCAGGCCCCCTCCCCAAAATACTCAACAGTGGCGGCTGGAGCAGCAGAGCATTGAGGGTCTCCTGGCTGTGTTGTTTGGGGGATAAGTGGGACCACCCCTGCACTCACCCGTGGGAAACAGAGCGATACAACCAGGGAAGCAAAGGAAGCTGGGGCCACGTTACTCTGCTTCCCCTGTCATTGCCGGTGAGTATGGGGGTGGAGGGGAGAGGGCCGACCCCTACCGTCAAAGCCAGACTTCCAGACCTGCTAGTTCCCCCAGACCACATTGGTTGGGGGAAGAGGCAGGTGGAGAGGCTGTGGGGCAGAGAGAGGTGGGACCTGGGGTAAGGTGGGGGTTGTCCTGGCACTTCCTTGAGCTGGAGATTCACATGGCTGGTGGCCCTCTGTGTCACCCTTCACCAATAACCCCTGGATTTTGCAATGTTTTTTTCTCCCCAGACCACCAGATTTCTTTTATAACAATAGATGTTTTTTTTCCTATTCCCCATACACTATCTCCATAATTTTCAACCAGGATTGGGGGTCCACAGAGTATGTCTAAGAGGTCAGTAAAAGGTTGTCATCACACCCAAACAAAGGTTTTCAAACGGGGGTCTTCAAACTATGTAAGATTTCCAAAAGGGACCCCTCCTCCCTTTGACCTTTTTAAAGGTCCACAAATGAAACAAGTGCTCTCCTTCTGGCACTCTGGAAAGTGCCACCTATTGCATCTATGGGGTGGGCCAGGGTATAGCAACAAAGTAAAGAGGGAAGCTATACTGCCAGATATTGGGATGATGAAGATCAATGACAGTTCCTATGTGTCAGGAACTCTTCAAAGCTGCCCTGTATTTGATGAGCTTTCCTCCCATACATTTTTTACACAGGTGTTCCCTGTAAGATTCATATGCCACCCAGCTGATTAGTAGAGTGCCCACAGCTAGATTTTTTTATTTCAATTTGTGGTGCACATTTTCACATGCTTTGGGGCACATAAAATGTATTCTGCCCATGTATGGAAAAAAATCTACATAGGGATGGAAATGATTGAGGGAATGAGGGAGGGAAAATTGAAGGGGGGCATAGAATATTAACATAATACCAACCTCTTATATAGTGCTTTTCATCCATAGATCTCAAAGCAGTTTACAAAGATCAGTAGCATTATCCCCATTTTACAGCTGGGGAACTGACACACAGAGAGGGACATCATGTGACTGCCCAAGGTAACCAGCAAAGCAGTGTCAGAGCCAGGAACTGAACCTAGGTATCCTTAGATCCAATTCTAGCCACTGGCCATTATGAAGAACAGTGCTACAATTTGTATGTTGTTATTACTTCTACTACTGTAGCTCCTCAACCAAGCCCAACTAAACATCTGGAAAATACATACTCTACTTACCTCCTTCAAATTATCTATTTCAGATTCTTGTCTTTTATTCACTGATGTCAGCTTCTTATTAAGTTGTTGTGCTTCCAGCACTTCAATGAAAAATAAATAAATACATCATCAAAATATACCTTTAAATTAAAACTTCATATTGTTATATATTCTATAATATATATGTAATAACTTCAATAGCAAACTCTGAAAAAGGAGATACGTTGCACATGTCTCAATTACGTTGTTTTACTATAGTAGTGTCTTAAATACTCAGGTAGGATCTGACTCATTTATACTAGCCTTGGTACAGCTCAAATCTTTAGATTTTTACAAAGGGGTGGAATTTTTGTAAGAAAAAAAAAAATATATATATATATATATATATATATATATATATATATATATATATATATGTATATATAAAGAGAGAGAGAGAGCACCTGCCTGTGCATCTATTTGTCTGTTCAAGAAAAAAAACGGTTACTTACCTGTAACTGTTGTTCTTCGAGATGTGTTGCTCATGTCCATTCGAATTAGGTGTGCGCACCGCGTGTTCCGGAGCGTTTTCCCTAGCGGTACCCGTAGAGCCGGCAGGGCGCCTCCTTGGAGTGGTGCCACCATGGTGGGGCATAAGTACCCCTGCCAGCGCTGCCCCACCTCAGTTCCTTCTTGCCGGATGCTCCAACGAAGGGGAGGCGGGGGGGAGTTGAATGGACATGAGCAACACATCTTGAAGAACAACAGTTACAGGTAAATAACCATTCTTTTCTTCTTCGAGTGATTGCTCATGTCCATTCGAATTAGGTGACTTCCAAGCCAACGCCCCCTCAAGGAGGAGGGGTCGGAGCACTCAAAAAAGAGAAGTTCACAAAAAGCTGAACAATACAACCTGTTTATTCAACCAAGCGAACACAGAAAAAACTGTAAAATGCGATGTAGCACTGATAACAAACATATTTACAGCACAGAGTTGAGGACTACAGAGCCCACCCCTGCATCCTCCCCGGCCTGCTGTGACAGCACATAGTGTGCCGTAAAGGTGTGAAGCGACGACCACGTGGCCGCCCTGCAGATTTCAGTGATTGGAACCTGCGCCTCGAAAGTCACATAGGACACCTGCGCCCTGGTGGGGTGTGCTGTGACTTGGGGTGGCACCTTCCCGGCTAGGGCATAACACTCCCTGATACACCCTGCGACCCAATTGGACAACCTCTGGGTTGAAATGGGGAGCCCTTTCATCCTGTCTGCGACAGCAATAAACAATTGCGGGGATCTGCAAAAAGGTTTGGTCCTATCAATATAAAAGGCTAGTGCACGCCTAGCATCCAGGGAATGGAGCACCTGTTCCTTAGAGGAGGCGTGGGGTTTTGGAAAGAAAACCGGGAGGTAAATTTCTTGGGACAAATGGAACGGACACACCACATTGGGGAGAAAAGCTGGATGAGGGCGGAGCCTCACGTTATTGTCAGAGAACACCGGGTAGGGCGGATTTATAGTTAACGCCCTCAATTCGGAGACCCTGAGAGTCGACGTAATGGCCACAATGAACGCGACCTTCAAAGAGAGGTGCTTCAAAGAACACGTAGCCAGTGGCTCAAAGGGGGGCGACATAAGTCTAAACAACACAAGGTTGAGGTCCCAAGCGGGGAGAGCGGGTCTAACCGACGGATACGACTTATCCAAACCCTTAAGGAACCTTTTGACCACAGGGTCAGAGAACAGAGAAACTCCTGCTGAACCAACATGGAAGGCGGAGAGAGATGCCACATGGACTTTGATAGAGGAGGTAGAGAGGCCACTGGACCTAAGTTCAAAAAGGTAGTCCAGAATGGACGGGACAGATGCACAGGACGGGTGCACTCCCCTTCAGGACGCCCAAGACGAGAAGCGCCGCCACTTGGCAGCGTACAACCGTCTGGTAGATGTTTTTCTACAACTTAGGAGCACCATCTGGGAACATTCCCTTTCCGGTTGAGTCAACCATGAATAAACCAGGCCGTTAGGTGTAGAGACTTGAGTTTCAGGTGAACCGTGGTCCCCCCGTCCCACGGTTGGGTCAAGAGATCCCGGGCTGGCGGGAGCGTTATAGGCTCCTTGGCGAGCATGTCCACCAGTATAGGGAACCAGAATTGCCTGGGCCAGCGGGGGGCTATCAGGACGAGTGTGGACCCGAAGGTCCTGGCCCTGGTCAGGACCCTGGGAATTAGGGGAAACGGAGGGAAAGCATAAAGGATGTCCGCCGGCCATGTCACCGTCATGGCATCCCCCCAGGAGTGTTGCCCGAGCCCCAGCAGGGAGCAATAACTCTGGCACTTGGTATTGCGTGCTGAGGCAAACACGTCTAGTCAGGGATAGCCCCACCTGCAGAAGACCTGACGAAGAATCAAGTCCTTGAGAGACCACTCATGGGCTCCAAAGGACCTGCTCAGAGCATTGGGCAGCAGATTTTTGCACCCTGGCAGGTACTCTGCCTGCAAAGCTATGTTGTGCCGTACACACGGGTCCCAGAGGCGCAGGGCCTCGCAACAGAGGGGAGGCGACCGGGCACCCCTCTGCCTGTTGGCACCCCAGCTGCCGTGTTGTCCAGGCAGACTAGGACGGAGCAGCGAGAGAGCTTCAACAGGAAGGTCTCGCACGCTCTCCTGACTGCCCTGACCTCCCGCACATTTATGTGCAGAGCGCACTCTGCAGGGGACCAAAGACCCTGGGTCCTGTGGCACCCTGGTGTGCTCCCCAACCCAGGTCCGAGGCATCTGTGACCAGAGTGAGCGAGGGGAGAGGTACGGAGAAGGAGATCCCGCTGCACACCACAGACTCCTAAGTCCACCATTGCAACGAAACTATTACCTCCAGGGGCACTGTAAGAACCATGTCCCAGAGGCCCCTGGATTGGTTGAATGCCCTTTCCAACCAAGCCTGCAGAGGTCTGAGTCTCATTTGAGCATGGCGTACCACATACGTGCACACCGCCATGTGCCCCAGCAACCTTGAGCAGACCTGGGCGGTTGTGATAGGGGACTGAGTTAATTCAGAGACCAGCTCCACTATGGCCAGGAACCTGGCCCTGGGGAGAAGTGCCCTTGCCAACCTGGCATCCAGGAGGGCACCCACGAATTCGAGGTGCTGAGAGGGAGTCAATGATGACTTTTCCTCATTCACCATGAGTCCCAGCCTTACGAAGAGGGCCCTTGTGAGGGACACATGGGCCTCTAATTGTTTGTAGGAACGACCACAAATTAGCCAGTCGTCCAGGTACGGGAACACATGTACCACTGATTTGCGGAGGAACGCCTCCACGACTGCCATGCATTTTGTAAAAACCCTGGGTGCTGTAGAAAGGCCAAATGGGAGCACAGTAAATTGGAAGTGGCACCGGGGGACAATGAAACGGAGGAACCTCCCATGGCAGGGTCTTATCGCCACATGGAAGTAAGCATCCCTGAAATCGAGAGTGGCGTACCAGTCTCCTAACTGTAGAACCGGAATGACAGAAGTCAGGGTCACCATTCTGAATTTGGATTTCACGACCGCCTTGTTGAAGTCCCTTAGATCTAAGATGAGACGGACCCCGCCCTTGGGTTTTGGGACAATGAAATATCGGGAGTAAAAACCCTTGCCCTCCAGGTGCGATGGAACCCTCTCTACCACTCCCTTTTGGAGGAGCGCCAGTACCTCCTGGCGGAGGGTGCCTTTGTGAGAGGTGTCTCTGAAAAGGGATGGGGAAGGTGGGTTGGAAGGGGGCAAGCCCAGAAAAGGGATGGTATAGCACTCATGACTATGTTTAGGACCCAGGCATCGTTTGTGATTTTTGCCCAGGCTTGAGCAAACTGGGATAACCTGGCCCCAAACGGGGGGCCAGGGTAGGAGGCTGGTGCGCGGCTCTCTGGGAGCCTGTCAAAACTGATGTTTGTGCTGTTGGGAGGGACCTTGACCTACGCCCCCTTGAGGACGATGGACCCGCAGCCGCCCCCGTACCTCCACCGGAAGCACGAGGATGGCGTCTCCAGTAGTCCCCACGGGGGACTTGGGACTGCGGCCTCCCATGCTGTCTGTAGGGCAGCTGACGACGCTGAGGAGCCGGTGTGTGGATCCCCAAGGACCGAAGGGTAGACCTTGTGTCCTTGAGCGTATGGAGCCTCGAGTCCGTATGCTCCAAGAATAACGCCTTGCCGTCGAAAGGCAGATCTTGGATAGTAGACTGGACATCAGGAGGTATTCCAGACACTTGCAGCCAGGCACCATGGTGCATCACCACACCTGACGCCATGGTGCAGGCTGCAGAGTCGACCGCATCCAGGGAAGCCTGGAGGGCTGTGTGGGTGATGGCCTTATCCTCAGAGGTCATGGCCGCAAATTCCTGATGGGTCTCAGCAGGGAGCTTATCCTTGAACTTATCCATGGCCTGCCAGGTATTAAAAGCATAATGACTTAGCATCGCTTGCTGATTAGCGATGCGGAGTTGCACCCCACCAGTGGCGTATACTTTCCGGCCCATTAAGTCAAGGCGCTTGGCTCCCTAGCTTTCAGGGACGGCCCCGGCTGGGGGAGTTTTTCCTTTTGGGCCACTGCCTGTATAACCAAGGACCCAGGGACAGGCTGGGAGTACAAGTGCTCGTGCCCCGACTGGGGAACATAGTAGCGCCTTTCAACACCCTTTAAGGTAGGGGTCAGGGTCGCCAGTGTTTGCCACAGAGCATTGGTAATTTTTGCCACCGTTTTATTAAGTGGCAAAGCCAAACGGGCGGGCGCGTCATCTGAAAGAATATCAATCATAGGGTCCGTGTCCTCCACGACTGGCTCCACCAGGACACTCAGGTTGGAAGCCAGACGACTGAGCAGCTCCTGATGCGCTTGGGCATCCATAGTAGGCAGCGCCAGTGCAGGACCTGCCAGGGCTTCATCAGGAGATGATGATGACGACGACTCCTGTGTCAATGCTGGATCTAGCGCAGGAGCCGTGTGCAGTACAAGTTGGACATACGGTACCGCCTCCGGACACAGCTCCGGCACCGAGGCCTGTGCCTGTGCCGCAAGGTCCAATGTAGGCGGCCTCTGGGGGGAAGGAGGAGGTCGTGACGATGAAGCCGATGGTTGCGTTTGGCGACCCGAGGTTCCTGACACAACGGAGGGGGGGCACAGGCCCCTGCCACTGGTGGTAAGCCCACGGTGTCCAGAAAGGCCACTGCTGATGAGGTGGCCAAGTCTGCTGCACCTGTGAACGGTTACCTCAGTGCCAGGAACGGGATCTATGGGCCGAAGAGGCTCCCGATGACCCTGACCTGAGGGATGTCGCATCGGAATCCGATGAATAATCATACTCTTGCCAGGGAGGCGCCGACGAGGAGTGACCTGTAGCCGACGGAGGGGCAAATCTGGCCATGGACTCTGGCTTACCTGTGTGAGCACAGTGGGGGCGTGCCGGTGTCGATGCCGGTAAGACTGGTGGCGGTGCCGGTGCTGTTGGAGGTGGCTGTTGCAGCACCGGGAGAACAGAAGGCTGTTGCAGCACCGATGGAGCGGTAGCATGCTGCACCAGGGGACCCAGTCCCGGTGCTGAAAGCGGTGTTGGTGCCGAAAGCGGTGCCGGGAGGCCCAGTCCCAGTGCCGGATGCATCTCCGGCACGGAGCATGATGGTGCCAAGACAAACCCTGAAGAAGTCGACATCACCATCGGCTGGGGCACCGGCAAGGTCCACATGGTCGGTGCCAGTGCTTGAGACGGTGCCAAGATGTGCGTCGGTACTGAAGACCCCGGTGCTGACGATTGAAGGGGCAGTCCTGGAAAAGTACTCCGAGCCAGTGTCGAAGATGACGGTGCCGCAGATGTTGCCACAAGGCTAGGATGGTACGGCACCGGTGCAGCCAAAAGGGGGACCGGGAGAGATCCCAATACCGAGGTAGGCCGAACCCAGTCGAGTGCTGGGTAAGGCTTAGGAGCCGGCGTCGAGAACGGCATCGATGCCGAGGCAAGCGGTACTGGTCTCACCAGGGACGGTCCCGTCACATGAGTGGCCTGAGCCTACCGGTCATGCCGGCGTGGAGGCGAAGCCAGAGTTAACATGGCCTCTGGCGTAGACAACCTTGACCCTTCCGCCTCAACTGACGACGGAGGGGAGGTGGTGAGACAGATGAGCTCCTGTGCCGCCTCAAATGTGTCCGGCATGGACGGGCGGTGTGGGGGCAATTGCCCTGGACTAGAGGGACGTTCCGCTCGCTTACACTGCACCGTAGAGTATGTGCGCACCCGTGAGTCAGTACCACGGTGCAGACCTGACGTGGTTTTCCAAGATGGGGACCTCCCGTGAGACTTTTTCAACCTCTTCGATGCCAGAGAGAGAGACCGGTGCTGGGTCCTCGATGCCGAGGCCTGGGCCCGAGACAGAGTATCCCGCATGGACGCCAGTGCACTGTGCACTGCAGGGTGCCCAGCCAGTGCCGGCTGTAAAGCCGTCTCCATGAGAAGTTTTAAGCGAGAGACTCTCTCCCTTTTAGTGCACGGCTTGAAAGACTTACAGATCTTACAGGCGTCCGTAAGATGGCTCTTACCCAGGGTATGTCTACACTACCACCCTAGTT
Organism: Pelodiscus sinensis; assembly: GCF_052426305.1. NCBI lineage: Eukaryota > Metazoa > Chordata > Testudines > Trionychidae > Pelodiscus > Pelodiscus sinensis. Next base: position 98,911,225 of record NC_143056.1, read on the forward strand.
CGAACTAGGGTGGTAATGTAGGCAACCGGAGTTGCAAATGAAGCCTGGGATTTGAATTTCCCAGGCTTCATTTGCATAAAGCCGGGCGCCGCCATTTTTAAATGTCCGCTAGTGCGGACTCTGTTCGGAGGAGTTCACGAGGAGTTCGGAGGAGTTCATGAGGAGTAACAGTAGTTCGGACTAGGAAGCCTAGTCCAAACTACCTAGTCCGTGCCGCGTGTAGCCGCGCGGCACGGAGTCCGCACTAGCGGACATTTAAAAATGGCGGCGCCCAGCTTTATGCAAATGAAGCCCGGGAAATTCAAATCCCGGGCTTCATTTGCAACTCCGGTTGCCTACATTACCACCCTAGTTCGAACTAGGGTGGTAGTGTAGACATACCCCCAGACACTTCAGACAGCTGTCGTGTGGGTCTCCTTTGGGCATGAACTTTGCGCAGACAGCGCACGCCTTGAAGCCTTGCGGCCCTGGCATTCCTCACCCCCAAAGGGGGAGAAAGAACAAAGAACGAAGAAGACACTAACTACCTAACTAATTGAACTATTTACAAAGCTAAGAGAAATGGGAACCATTAACTAATCTAAGAGAAAGACACACTCCAACGACCGTCACGGGCGGTAAGAAGGAACTGAGGTGGGGCAGTGCCAGCAGGGGTACTTATGCCCCGCCATGGCAGCGCCACTCCAGGGGTCGCCCTCCCGGAGCTTTGGGTACTGCTAGGGAAAACGCTCCGGAAGAAGCGGTGCATGCAGTGCGCACACCTAATTCGAATGGACATGAGCAACCACTCGAAGAAGAACTCCTCCTAAACCATAAAAACTGGGACCACCAAATTTTGTACACAGCTTCCTAACTTAAACCAAGGTCAGGATTTGATTATGCCTGGAAAACAAAAAGTGCCAGGAATGGGACTATTTCCCATATCATGGAAAGGGAGGGGGCAGAGAGAGGAGGAATATGAAAGGGAGGGCACAGACAGGAGGGATGTGATACTGAGAAGTGGCCACTGGGGGCAGCTGCAGCACCAAGAGAGTGGCCAGCAGGGATGGAGCTGCTTAAGAAGGCTCACTACCCCAAACCTGGAGCCTTCCCCACCCCTGTGGAGAGTCTGTAGGCCATGGGAAGGGGACTGCTGAAGGGGAGGACAGCCCCTACAGCCTGGTTCCTCCCCAAACAGCCTGCAGGCCCCAGAAGGCCACTGCAGCAGGGGCAGTTGGAGGAGGGAAGCCCCCAGGGCCTGTCCCCACCCCTTCAGACAGCCTGCAGGCTGTAGCAGGGGAGAGGCAGCTGTAGGTAGAGCAGCCCCCAGAGCCTGGCCCCTAGACAGCCTGCAGGCCGTGTGGGGGGAAGAGGGGTCGCTGCAGGAGGGGAAGCCTCTGGACCCTGCAGGGACTTTCAGCCTCCTGAGAATAGCACTGGGGCAAAGAGAGCTGGGGGGAAGGGGGGCCAGAGTCTCTTCCCTGCCTAGCCCAGCCTATGGGAACCCCAGAAAAAGTAAATCTGGCCTATGGGAAGCCCAGAATCTCAGTCGTCCATGTCCTTTCCCCTCTTCTGGAATGCAAGAAGAACGAGAAGTCTCAGTGAGGGCTGGAGGTTTTGCTTCTCTCTTGTGTGGTCCCCAACTGATTTGTCTGTGGGTCAGTGACCCGTGACCCAAAAAAGGTTCCCCACACCTGCCATAAATAAAGAAAACACTGAAGCCTTTTATGTTGGACATAATATTTTACTGAATTTAAAATGAAGTTTGATAAACTAACATGCGAAAGTTAAAATGTTTAATCTGTTTAATAATTTAAATTAAACCGTTCTCCCCAGCTGCAACCCTAGCAAAATGGCTCAGATGTAATCATGTAATTAATAGTGAGTTTCCATTAGCAACGGGCAGTCTACAGAAAGGTTTGGAGAGAGCAGGGCCTCAAGAAAGGGGTGGGGTGTTTGGGAAAGGATGGGGTAGATCCTGGCTTGTCATGACATGTAAAAAGTGATTTTGGGGATAAAAAGTTTGAAGACCACTCCTTTAAACAATGATGTTTTGAGGTTTACAGGATCTTTCGAAAAAGGCTTTTATTTTCGAAAGAACTGTATCTAGACTGCGGTTTTACTTTCGAAATAGCGCTTTTTTGAAAGAGAGCCATGATGTGATTACGCAAATGAAGCATGGGAAATTCAAATCCTGGCTTAATTTGCAATTTCTAAGTGTCTAATTTACATCTTTCTGTCAAAAGAGGGACATAGTCTAGATGTACCCTTAATGGACAGTAGAAACGTGATAAAGGAGACATAACATTTCCAGTGTAGATAAAAGTTTGATTTTAGTGTGAGATCCTGGCCCAATGAGAGTATTACCATGGACATCAATGGAGACTGGATTTCACTCTAAGGCCTGGTCTACACTAGGACTTTACATCAACTTTAGCCCCATATGGTCAATTTTCTAAGAGATGTGTCCACACTACCAAGTCTGTCGTGTTGACCTAAAGGGCTATGGAAATAGATTCCTGTACTTCTGCTTCTCACAAGGAGGAACACTGTTCCTAACCTTGCACGGTAGAATTTATGCTAGTGTAAATGGAGCATTGCTAGAAAGTCAATGCTGTTGGCCTCCAGGAGGCCTCCTACAGCTTCCCGCTCTGACTGCTCTGGCCACAACTTGCACCACAACTGTTCTGCCACTGAGCTCAAAAGGTCCTGAGACCAGGAGAAGAGCCTGTCTCATGTGGTCATTGTGACAAATCCATTCGTGAGTGAGCAGCACACTGTGGCACACATGCAGATGGCATCAACTACTCCCAACAATAGCACAACTACTTTGAGGATTTCTGCTTTCATGGGATCTAGTTCCCAGAAGCAGAGAAGAGCATCTGCCTGGAGTCCCCAGAAGATCTTCAATCTCATCTAGGTGTGGGGGAAGAAACCATTCTCAATGAGCTACAAACCAGTCCTACCATAGAGTGAAGGAGGAAGACAAGAATGGTCTGGTGCAGAACTTCACACGTGTCGCTTCTACAACTGGCTGGGTGCCATTTTGGGGGATGGCCTGGCCAGTGTCTCCAGCATGGTTGTTAAGTCAGGACAAGATACAACTATCATCAACCTGGAGGACTCTGATGGCAGGGAGGGCACAAAGAGGAGGAGGAAGAGGAGGACAGTAGCCAGCCACTGATCCCCGAGAGCCAGGAGCTGATCATGTCACTGGAGCCAGCCCCACCCCACCTCCCGCCCCCACCTCCCAGAATGTCTCCCAATCCAGCACCCACCCTGGGGAGAACACTTCTGGAGAGTTCACAAACTCTGTCTAATTATAAATGGGTTAAGGCAATGGGATGTGAGGTGCAGCATTCTCTGTGCCTATACAGCACAGGGGGCATGGAACAGCATGTTAATGTGTCTGGAGATGAAGTGGGAATCCTCCCTACATATCTCCATTAAGTTCTTTGTTCCTTCTCACAAGGTTTTTGGGGAGGCCAGCCTTATGCCATCCTCCACTGTAGCACACCTTCCCATGCCAACCCACCACTAAGGGGTCTGGCATCATGGAACCATAAAGTAGTGCAGTATAAGGCCCAAGTTTATGATCACATTTAGTCAGCATATGCTCCTGATCATTTGGTGTGATTCAGGGAAGCCTGATATCTTGCGTGGCAATCTGCATGAAGGAGGAGGGGAACTTATTAGTCTTCTCCCCATGAAGCTGTGCATGCCAGACACACAACCTCCGCCTCCCTGCAGGAAGGAAAGGAACCCACAGATGCTGGGTGGGTTGGCTTGCTGCTGTGTCTCTGGAGGGCTGAATGTGCCAGCCCCGGCATGTGCTGAACACAGCAGAAAGCTGACCCACCCTTGCCCTGCTCTCCTCTGCCTGCAGGCTCATGCCCTGGATGGGAAACTAGCACTGTCCTGGGAAGCCACTTTCTCCTGCCACCCCACTTCTGCCTGCAGGTTCTGGCCCTATCTGGTCCCTAACCCTGACTACCTGCCTCTGGACCAAGTGTGTCCCAATGCTCCCCCAAGAAGTTTGGGCACCTGCTGTAAAGTGATCACTTTAAAGCAAGCATTTGGCCTTACATGGATCGAATCTCCTTAGTCTTTACAGAGACCTCTGGTGTACACTAGCAGATTAGGGGTAAGCTTTACAAAATGTATCTGCTGTAAAGTCTGCCCTTGTAACTTTTCTTTGCAACTGGCACAGCAGCCAGCTTGGTGCATTCTCCCCTCTTCTGCTTGTCTGGCTCACACCCACAGGTGCAAATGCATGAGGGAGGAGATGTCCAGGGAACAAATGGACTGCATGCACACCCTCATGGCGGAGATCAGGCAAAGCAGCAGGATGGGATTGCAGAGCGGCAGTAGAGGAGGGCTGCCAGGGAGTAGTGGACACAGCAGGATGAGACAATGTTCACTTTCCTGACTAGTTATGGAGCGTGTAGCATCCTGCCTTGAAAAGGCCACAGTCCAGAACCCTGACTACCCCCAATGACACCCCTGGTCACTCCTCCACCAGTCCCATGGCTTCCACCCCCAAAATTCTCCAGGGCTATCAGATCCCCAGGACATGGGGTGTGGGGAGAACTCAAGAAGAGCCATTGCCTCCAGGCCCTTGGGAGGCAGAAGGCAGTCCCACTCCCATTCCTGAGCCCCTTCCTCCATTCCGGTTCCTAGTTCTTTCACTTCCCTATTGTTTTTCCCTAATAAACGTTCGTGTTCATTAAACAGTCTCTTTATTGCTTGAATTGCAGGTGTGGGGTGGGGGATTAAATGGAAACACAGTGAATGCAGGAGCAACTTGTGGGGAGTCATGTGGCAATCTCAGAAGAGGCCTTGCATAAAACTGTCCTTCAAGGCCTCTCTGATTTGTATTGCAACTTGCTGTACTCCTTATGATGCTGGTGTCTGGCTGCTCAAACTCTCTGACTTGGTGCTCTGTCTCAGCCCCCTACCCTGCCAGATAAGTTTCCCCCTTGCTCTTGCACAGATTATGGAGCACACAACATACTGACACCACCAAGGAAATGCTGCGTTCACTGAAGTTCAACTGAGTCAAGAGACTCCTGAACCTCCCCCTTAAACATCCAAAGGCACATTCCACCACCATTCCATACCTGGTCAGCCTGATATTGAACTACTCTCTTCTGGGGTCCAGGCTGCCTTTGTAAGGCTTCATGAATCAAAGAAGCAAGGAGTAGGGAGCGTTGCCCAGGATCACTATTGGCATATGCATTTCTCTGACTCTAATGTTCCACTTGGGGTGGAACATCTTGCAGCTTTCAGAAGAGGCAGAAGTTCCAAAAGATGAAGATGTCATGCACCTTTCCTGACCATCCCACACAAATGTCAGTGAAACTGCCCTTGTGGTTCACGAGCGCCTGCAGCACCATGAAGAAGTACCCCTTGTGGTTGATATACTCCATAGCAAGGTGTTTGTAGGCCAAGATGGGGATGTTTGTTCAATTTGTGGTGCCACCGCATTTCGGGAAGCCCATCGCAACAAATTCATCCACTATGGTATCCACGTTTCCCAGTCACAGCCATCCATAGCAGAATGTTATTGATGGTGTTGACTACTTGTTTGACAACAGCCCCAACTGCAGATTTCCCCATCTCAAACTGTTTCCTGTCTGAGCAGTAGCTGTCTGGCATGGCAAGCTTCCATACGACAATTGACATGCACTTCTCCATAGTCAGAATGGGTCTCATTCGGGTCTTCTGGTACAATTCCAGAAATGCAGCCTTTCACATGTGGAAGTTCTGCAGTCACTGCTGATCATCCCATGTCTGCATCACAAATGTGATCCCACCACTCTGAACTCATCTCACTGTGTCCAGAGGATTGACTCATGGGTGTGCTTGTATGAGTGCCAGGCCTTGCCTGAACAGTGCCTCTATGCCACACTGAACTTCATCCTCTTCCCCATCCTGATGGAGCAACATGTGTAGGCTCTCAAAGCACAGTACAGCAAGGTGCACTGTAACACACGAGCATGACAATACTTTCCTGCACATCTCTCATGACCATGAGGGTTAGCCAGCAGCCTGAGGACAAAGCCAGGTAGCAAGCAGCCAATAGAAATGTAGGTAGGAATTTCAAACTGGGACAAAGGAATTTTTGGTTTTTCCCTCCTTTTCTCTCCAGCTACTGAGGAGGGACAGACAAAATGTCTCGCTCCAAGAAAAGACTCTTCACTATCTGTAAGTAGGGTAAAGTTTAGATAAATCCGTTAGGTTTTATGGTTTGGGAATGGGAATCTGATGTCTGTGCATTTAAAAATTGGAGTTTTCTCTCCTTGGTAACTAAGTTTTGCCCCATGGTGGAATTCCCCATGAGTTTATTAATTGGTGACTTGTCCATCTAGTAATTATGCTTGTAACAGGAGTATTGTGGTGATAATAAAAGTTCTTTCTCTTTCCTTTTTATTAACCTGGTATTGGTTAATTTTTGTGTCCTGGTTTTACTTTAGGAGTGAGATTTCCCAAGCAATCTCTCCCCTGGTTTCCTTATCATTATTTGGGTGGTGGCTGCGGATTTCTATCCCCAAAATTTAGGTTTTTTAAAGATTTTGGGGGGAAGTTTTATACCAAAGCCTAGAAAGATAAGGTTTTGCGGTACTTTTGCAGACCTTCACTTCTACATTTATTGTGCCAGAGTGGGGAAGGAGCCTTGACAACACCTAACTCCATGCTCATGCTACAATGGCATCTGCATGGGTAACTAGGGCACAAAAAGGTGTAAGCAGGCTGCCTCCCACTGATGTCAGGCAAGAGGGAAGGAGCAGACAAATGCATTCTGGAACTCTAGTGACATGAGTCCCGGACCACCCGCAGAAGAGTTTTGGACCCAGCTGACACCATAAGCATAGCCCGTAATACAAAGCCGCCCAAGGTGCCTCACTGTCTGAATCAACAGAAGGCTCCCTAATGGGGATGCACTTCTTCGGACTCTATTCAATTCTTCTGCACAGTGAGGACATGGACCTTCAACTTCACACATTTGCGTGGTAGGAAATCTACAGTATTGGAGTCGACCTTATATTTTAGTATTGACATGCCCTACAAGTGTTTAAAATACTACATCTAGAAAATTGTACATTTCCTCCAGTCTTTATATTTCTTCTTCGCCTCTACTCGATTCATGCACCTTGATCTCCTTTACTTTCTCTTCATCCCTTATTCTATGCTCTGCCCATTTACTGTTTCCCCTTCGTGGACTCTCCTTTTGTCTCTCCAAAAATCCTATTCCACAATTGGGTAGCTCCAATTTGTGCCATCCAGCTCCTGCTCCTTTTTATTATTTTTCCAAAATTCTTAAAAATGTTATTCTCAGGCATTAGATACAGTGGGTGAATTACAGGCAGAATGTTTGAAATTTGGGCTTATAATGTGATCAGGTTTATCACAGTAACAGCATTATACGAGAAAAATTCAAAATAAATATATAATACTTCTTAAAATGTCCCAAGACAACATTTCAATACATAAAATATCATAGGTGAAATTTTGTCCAACTGAAGTCTATGAGAAACCTCCCATCGAGTTCAATGGAACCAGGATTTCACCTTCCTGGTTTTAAAGCCTGATAGATTGGCATTATTTATTATTATTATTTGTTTCATAGTTAAAAACACTGGATCCTATTAGAAAGAGGAGCATCTCTACTATACAACTACATGGAAGCACCCAATTTTAGCTTCAACATTTTCAAAATCTACAAATTGTTTTCACAAACATTATTTTTAATCTCAGGGAAACAGGTTAGAAATTAGAGGGGTTTTTAAAATATACGATTTCCTTTTCCATTGTCTGTAGATTCATGTTCAGAATTTATAAGTGATCTAGATGCTTAATATGGCTGTTACATACCACAGTATAAAATGAATTTTCTCTTCAGTAAGAGATATATTGTAGTTACTACAGTGAATAGTTCTTTTCCTATGTAATAGAAGCATTTATATTGCTGTTACATTTAATCTTTTCCAGATGTTTACTTTGCAAATACTGAGAAATACATATAGAAGCATGATAAAATATATTTATATATATTCCAAACAATATAAATCCTGAAAGCTACTGTTATATTTCCATAAAATCACAAATAATATTTTCAGCATAGAAGAAGTTAAAAATAAAGAACTGAAATGTTTTCCTTTGCTTTAAATATTAAGCGCAATTGTATTTCAAAAGACATGATAATGAGCAATAATTCCAGCCATTAAAATGCCAAGAATGTGCACAGTAAGTGCCACCCACATCCTCTTATTTAAATATAAAAATCTAGTTAGTTTAAAGTTTTGAAAAATTAGTTAATTCATTATTAAGCAAGACTTTTTTGACATATAATGCTTGGATAGTTTTCTTTTTTAAAACTAATATTTACATTCGATATGTATATTTACATATACATATATTGACTGAATTTTTAAATAAAACAGATTATTAAAGCATGCAGTTTCCGTGGACTTAGGTACAGGGTTCAGAAATTCTACTTCCTCCTTTCCATCACAGAAACTCATCGGTTCCACCACGGCAGGGCCATGGAGAAGACAAGATTAACCTCTGTATTTTCACATACTCATCAAAGAGGAAAAATACTAAAAAAAAAATAGCTATTGTGAGACACATTTTATGACAGATTTACCATTCTGCTCTAATTTCTCATGAGCCCCTTTTATCATTCCAAATTGACATGTAATAGTAGCATAGCATTTCTCAACTTCATTCAGTTTCTTATGATGCTCCTCCTTTGTCATTATGTGCATTTGTAGCTTTTGATCCTGTTGGAAACAGGAAGAAATATTTAGTTTAATGAGCAATACGAGCAATTATAAAAGTGCTACCCCAACTTACAGGTATTATCAGATAAAACAAAGCATCAAACTCAATCAACAATATTTTGAATCAAAGTTAACCTTCATATGAAAGTTTTTCCAGACCTCTAATATTTTTTGTCTTTTTTCTTAAGCAAAACAAAGTGAGCGAGGTAATATCATTTATTGGACCAACTTCTGTTGTGAATTAGATGAGCTTTTGAGCTATACAGAGCTCTTCTTCACATGTCACAACTAAATACAAGGTAAAAATCACGGTCATAATAAAAACATTGGATATGTGGCTTATTACATTTTGTAACCCACTAGCCCCTCCATTTTTTTAGTCTTATAACTGAGGAGACGTTAACAGCCCATTTCACCTTGAATTGTATCTTATAAGAAGTGTTAACTACTTACACTAAACAATCTTGGATTAGCTATGGAACTGAATTCCTTTGCCAAACCTGAAGAGCTCTAGCTCAAAAGCTTTTGACTTTCACCATCAGAAGTTTGTCCAAAAAAAGATATTACCTCACCCATCTTGCCCTTCTAATATCACGGAACCTATACATATATAATAACACTGAAAATATCTTTTTTTTCCCATGACAGGGTGAACAGAAATGAACAGTATTTCAGGTAACATATCACTCATTTATTTTAATGTAGCTGTAACACTACCTTTTTTACTTTTAGATCTTAATTGCTTTTCTGTTTTGTTCTGGTTTGTTTTATTATGGTTTTGGTTTCTTCTTTTTGTTGTTTTGGGTTTTTTAATACTATTTAATGTGCTCTATTTTACTTTAAATTTCCTTTAAAAATAAAGAGTCAAACTCATCTCTGTGTAACTCCATTAATTTACTGGGACATACAGTGCATTTGTTAAGATACTAGAGAACAACACAGAAATCAAAAAGATTGGGACAAATTCATCCCTGCGTGTAATTTCAGTGGAGTTACACAGGGATGAATTTGGCCCACCTTACTTGACTTCTGCATTGTTCCCTTCTCAGGGTATGTCTACACTTGCACCCTAGTTCGAACTAGGGATGCAAATGCAGGCATTCGAAACAGTCAATGAAGCGGGGATTTAAATATCCCATGCTTCATTAGCATTATCTCGCCTGCGCGCTAGTTCGAATCACAGCTGATTCGAACCAGGAAGTGCACGCCAGGACGCGTTATTTTGAACCAAACCCCTAACACTGTTAACATTAGTTCAAAGCAAGGGGTTTGGTTCGAAATAAGTCCTGGCGCGCACTTCCTGGTTCGAATCAGCTGTGATTCGAACTAGCTTGCCGGCAAGATCGTGCTAATGAAGCGTGGGATATTTAAATCCCCGCTTCATTGACTATTTCGAATGCCTGCATTTTCATCCCTAGTTCGAACTAGAGTGCAAGTGTAGACATACCCCATAGACTAACAAATGCAATACCTGTCCAAGCATCAGAACATCAGAAGATATTAAAATTTGATAATCCAAAAAAAAAAAAAAAAAAAAAAAAAGGCCAACATAAGCCAAGCAAAATGGGATATATATGTAAATATAAAACAAAATTTTCATGGTGTATAAGATGGGAAATTAAATGCAATACAGCAAATTGAAAGTTGTTATGGAAGCACAGACCAAGAGCAACCACTTATAAAATCACTCCCAACTATTTAACCTGTGAATTTTTATACAAAAATCTTTCCCAACCCTACTTATGTTACCATAGAAACATCATCCCAATAACTGCATTTAAGTAATGCTAGAGATGTGAATGAAACTAGCAAAAATAAGAAAAGTAAGTTAATGACAGTCGATATTACCTTTTCTGACAGCAGGTCAGATACGTGTATTCTATTAGGGCATGTCTAAACAGCAGGGCAAAAGTCAGATTAAGTTACGCATCTTGAGCTACATCAATTGCATATCTTAAGTTGAAATAGCTTAATTCGACTTTTGGTGCTGTCTACTCAGGAGGAAGTATTCCTCATAAAATGAAGGTTACGGGAGTCAGGTAAGAAGTCCTCCAGCTCACCACTATTTCAAAATAATGGCTTGCAGTGTAGATATGCTCTTTGTTATTTGAGAATAACGTTAGTTATTCCGAAATAATGCTGCTGCGTAGACATAGCCTTAGAGACTTGCACGTGAGGTGCAAATTTTTCTTCTGCCCAAACCTAAAATGTCTGTCCTCTAAGTTAGTCATTCCTTGCTGATAAAGCTTAATCAAGAGAAATAGCTGAATTAAGTAATATGTTCATACACCAGGATGGTTTAAAAGAAGTATAGCACAGAGTCAAGGCTTTTGTGCTAGAAATACTATATTGAGCCATAACTGGAACATGGCTAATCAGCCTCATGAATGGAACCTCTATGGCTAATCCAGGAATGGCCATGGTGTCTTCCCATGGCATCAGACAGCTCAGAGATTTCAGGAATGGTGGAGTTCAACATACCCATATGGGATTTCCTCTTGAGTTTTAAATTTGGTTCAGTTGATTCAGTTACTTATTAAATAAATCTGTGACATGTATAACCACTAGATCATTTCCTAGACTTTGTTTCTTTATTTGTGGCCTGGCATTGAGTAATTCATACTTATCTTTACTTCTTGCCTCTAGCTCTTGTGGTCTGAAGAAGCCAGGCACGGCATGATAAGCTAAGTGCCATGACCATTTATATTGAATTACTTTTCTGTTATCTGTGTGTGTGTCAAAACCTTAAATAGACCTATATATACATTTATGTATGGGTATGTTCTCCTCCCAATGCAGGTAACTTCCTTTAATCTTAACAGTTTCTTCTTATGGTGTAGGACAAATTGACCCTAAACTGCAGATTTTTAAAAAAATTTTGGTTTATATTACCATTAATGCATTATAATACATGCCTCATATTTAAAGTATTACCAAACCATGTCTGTTTTAAGAGTAACATGCTTTGAAGAATTACAGCAAAAACTGAAGGTTTCTCACAATCTTCTGTTTTGCCCCCCAAAGATCTGCAAACTTCTTCCTGCGGCCACCATTCCAGGGAGTTCAGGATCTGGTTGGCAATCCTTAGCTGCAGTCCGCCCGTGGCATACACCTTTCCGCCCAGCAAGTCCAATTTCTTGGGTTCCTTGCTCTTAAGCATTGGACCCAGCTGACCCTGTCTTTCTATCCTGGACAGCTGAAGTACCTGGGGGCGGGTGTGCATATAGATACTCATGCCCCGATTTGGGGATAAAGTAGCACCAATCCACTCCCTTCTGGGTGGCAGGAGAAATGTTGGGGTCTGCCAGAATCTTAGAGATTTTAGCCACTGTCTTGTTAAGGGGCAGTGCCACTTTGGTCGGGGCCTCTGCAATGAGGATATTGACCATCGGATCCATGTCCTCCATTAGCTTCTCAGCCTGGACACCCAGATTGTTCGCCAGCCTCCTGAGCAATTCCTGGCAGGTCCTCACATCCATGGCAGGCATAGGACCTCATTGGACAACTACTGCTATATTCCCTCCCATTGAGGTGGATTTGATGCTGCCCTTTGCTCTGCTGCTCCCTCACTCTCTGTAGGTGGTCTGCCTGCTTTTATGGGCTATGTTTGTTCTCTGATGCCAGAGCCCTTGGGAGTAGCATGGTCAAGGGAATGTTTATGGAATACATACCAGTGGAAGGCATGGGGCCCTGGGCCTGATAGTTGGCCCACGGTTCCAAAAGGGCCATTGCACCTGTGGTTGCCATTGTGGGGGACACATCTGCTGCACTGGTGGACCTTGGTGCTGGGAGCAGTGCCTGGAACATGATCAGTGCCGAGACTGGGATCAGGTGGGCGAGGCCCTTGACTGCACTGACTCCGACTCCAAATCAGACGAGTAGTCAGAAGCTGACCAGGGCAGTGCCCCGGATGTCAGTGCCGGGGATTGGTGCTGCAGCTAGTACTGTGCCATGGCAGTGGGCTTCCCCCAGTGCCAAATAAGAGCAGGTGGTGGCATCTCGGTGGTCGATGGCCCTGGTGCCAGGAACTGTACTGGCAACAGATGGCATGGTGCAAAGCCAGGTACAGTGCTGGACAGTGCTGCCGACTGACTCATAGTAGCAGTTGGTACCGGAACATTCACTGCCTCCCCAACATCTGTTGTCAGTGCCAAATCTAGCAGTGATGTCAGCTCAATCAGGTTTTGAGCTGCATCAAAGGTTTCCAGCATCAAGGGCTGTTGGACATCCTCCATGGGCATGTAACCCAGGCTAGCCACCTGCGCCAAGCTCAACTGACACCCCAACAGCGCAGGAGCATCAAAGCATGAAGGGGGCAGCAGGGCTTCAGAGTGTCCCTCCTGGTGCCTCACTATGTGCCCCTGGCAAAAGGGGATCTAGCCCTATCCATCCTCTTCTTCTTCAGCATTGGTGACTGCAAACGGTGCCATGAAGAGCATGGGCATTTGGTAGCCTAGGCGGAAGAAGGCTTTGCCTTCCCAAACTACCAGGCATGGCTCCACCCACACTTTGCCCCTAAAACATTTGGGCTGCGTCTAGAGTGGTATGATTTTCCGAAAATGCTTTTAACAGAAAAGTTTTCCATTAAAAGCATTTTCGGAACAGAGCGTCTAGATTGGCACAGACGCGTTTCCGCTAAAGCACTTTTTGCGGAAAAGCGTCCGTGCCAATCTAGACGCGCTTTTCTTCAAAAAAGCCCCGATCGCCATTTTCGTGATCGGGGCTTTTTTGCGGAAAACAAATCTGAGCTGTCTACACTGGCCCTTTCGCGCAAAAGCTTTGTGCAAAAGGGACTTTTGCCTGAACGGGAGCAGAATAGTATTTCCGCAAGAAGCACTGATTTCTTACAGTAGGAAGTAAGTGCTTTTGCAGAAATTCAAGCGGCCAGTGTAGAGAGCTGGCAAGTTTTTCCAGAAAAGCGGCTGATTTTCTGAAAAAACTGGCCAGTCTAGACAGCCCTGCTGTAGGTGTTCTGGGGGGGGCAAAGTTTTGCTGCCCCCAACACTTGTCCTCCCCATGTTCTGGGACAGGGAGGCAGGAGCTGTGCTCTCTCCTCCCTCCCTGGTGCTCTGGGGTAGGGGCCATATGGCATGGCTTCCTCCTCCCCCGCCCTGGTGCTCAGGGGCTGGGGCCATGTGACACACCCTCCTCCCTCCCCCAGTGCTCCAAGGCCACTGGGGCAAGCTTGCACTTGCCCACTCTCCTCCCCTCCCAATGGGAGAGATGGGGAATGTGTGGGCCTCAGCAGAAGGGGTGGGGCTGGAGGTGGGGTTGGGGATTTGCCTCCCCTCAGCCTTACATTCACTAACTGCCCATGGCAAAGCGGTGTCCTTGGTCAGTACCGTTGAGGACCTCGGTGCAACCGTGGCCTTGTGCACCAAGCCCAGTGCGCTCTGGACAACTGGAGCAGGCTCCAGTGCTAGGAGCTGGAGAACCAATTCCAACAAGAGGAGCTTCAGCCTAGAATTTCTCTCCCTCTTAGTTCTGGACTCAAGCCCCTACAAATATTGCAGCTGTCTGCAAGGTGACCTTCTCCCAGACTTCAGATGGGAGACAAAGCAGGAACTCCCTCTGTGACTACAAACTATACAACTACTTACTAACTGCTAAGTATTATAAACACTTAAACAACAGCAGCACTACGAAAGCTATCTACAAATGAGTTGAGAGTAGACTTAGAAACCAAGCTGAGAATGTTCTAATAACCGTCACAGGGGGTAAAAAGGAACTGAGGGCATGAAGGGTTAGCAGGAGTATATATGTGCCGATATAGTGGCACCACACCAGGGGGTCCCTGGCTGGCCCAACTGGTACGGCTGAGGGTAAAATCTTCTGATTATTCATGCACGCAGTGCGCGCAAACATATGTGGAATGGACATAAGAAAGCACTTGAAGAACTGCAGTTACTGCACAAGGTGAGTAACCTTCCCTCCTTTTTCAAGAAGTGTCCCTGTGGGTGCTCCATCTTAGGTGACCACAAAGTAGTCGTTGTGCTTGGTGGAGAGTGCTTTGGTAAGCTTGGCTTGACCGTAGATAATACAATAAATTCAAATTGTGCATAAGAAGTTGAGTAGGTCTCTGTGGTGTATAGGTTGGTGAATGTATGTGCCGATGTCTGCTTTGCAGATGTCATTTGTAGGCACACCCTTGAGGAAGGCTGGGGATGCCACCACTGATCTTGTTGAGTGGGTCCGTAATGCTGTTGGGGGCTCCTGTTGAAAGTTGTTGCATGATAGGCATATACATTTGGAGATCCATTACGAAAGTCTTTGTTTTGAGATAGGTGTTCCCTGAGATCTCTCCGTGGTTTAGATGAATAGTCTTGGCAACTTCTGGAAGGATTTTGTGTGTACAGGTAAAAGGCAATTGCCCTGCGGATGTCTAAGGTATGTAGGATTGCCTCTCTGTTGTCCTTATGAGGGTTGGAACAGAAGACAGATAGGTAAAATTTGGGTGTGGGTGAAAGACTATTTTATCTTTATGGAAAATAGTACAGGGAAGGTTCATCATAAGAGCTCCAAGTTCACCAACCCTGTGTGCTGATGTGATGGCCACAAGAAAGGAAACCTTCACAGAGAAGTGATGCAATGAGCAAGTGGCCAAGGGTTCAAATTGTTTACCCTTTATTGCTCTCAGTACTAAATTTAGGTCCTGTAATGACAGAACATGCAGTCATTACAACTAAAGCCCTGTTCAACAGCCTGGATCTACAAATAAACCTCCAGAAATGCACTCTCATTCCCACTCAGCACTTGGAATTCATAGGAGCACAGCTGATTTGTACAACAATGACAGCATCACTACCAATACAGAAATTCACAGCAATTGTGGACCTTTTAGTAAGCAGTCATCCAGGTATGGGAAGATGGTAATTCCCATTTTGCACAATTTTGCTGCCACCAATGCTAGGACTTTGGAGAAAACCTGGGGGCTATTGAGAATCCAAACGGCAGTACTCCACGCTGGAAATTGTGGTTGTGAATGGCAAATCAGAGGAAATGCCTGAGTGCCAGCTGTATAAAAATGTAAAAGCATACATCCTATAGATTGAGGGTAGACAGCCAGTCTCCCTTCTCCAAAGCAAGGATTATGGTGGCTAGAGTCACCATCCTGAATCATTGTGTGCAAATGAACTGGTTGAGGTTGCAGATATCAAGTATGGATCTCCACCCACATGTTTTCTTGGTTGTAAGAAAATAGTGGGAGTAAAACCCCTTGCCACTGTGTTCTCAGGGTATGTGCTCTATGGCTCCCAATTGCAGTCTAGTTCCTGCATGAGAACAGCTCTGTGAAGGGGTATACAGGTAGGGAGGGTGGGAAGCAGGGGTAACTATAAAAGGGATACAGTAACCAGTTTGCATCCATCTGTCCATGGAGATGTTGTGCCATACTTGACAGAATGAGGCTAGTCTGTTTTCTCTTCATGACGGGAATATATGTACTGAGGGTTTTGAGTGTGGAGCGCAAGTCTTACAGGGAGTGAAGAGAGGCATCTGTGGATTCGACAAAGAGTTTCAACCATACAAAGGACAAATCTTCGACTTCAGACTGAACCTACCTGGGAAAACTGGAAATCTGTAGCCATGACGCTCATCTCATGATCACTGCGGAGTAGATGGATCAAGCTGTTATATCAGCTGAGTCCAGTGTGGCCTGTAGAACTGTGCAGGAGATTAGAACACCTCCATTGATCTTGGCTCTGAACTAATCTCGTTTATTGTCTGGCAAAAACTCAATAAAATATGTCATTTGGTCGAAGATGTTATGTGCATACCTTGCCAGGGGCACTGCATAATTAGAAATGCATAGCTGGAGTTTGCCAGATGGTTCTTGCTGGGTCCATAAGGGCATCATTTATGGAAGGGTTAGTCTAGCATGTGGAGAGGCATGGAGTATGTCTGTTAGCTTATGCTGATTCTCCGGCATGCTTGTGGAAGAATCACCAAGGAGTCTATTACCCTTCTAACCAGCTCCTGAAAGGATTTGAAATTGTCCTCTGCAGTTGGAGGTGAAGGCATTTTAGTGTCATCCAGTGATAAAGATCACAAGTGTGGGGAGAGTCAGATGGTGTTCCTCCCCGGTCACATCAGGATCCTCTTCATCCTCAGTCATAGACTGGTTGGGTGACTGAGTAGTTGGTTCCTAAAACCTGGGTGCTGGGGAAGGCTGTGGTAGCTGTTGAGGTTGCTGTGCATGGTATGTAGCCCAAGGATCCCAGTATGGCCAGTTGGGAGAGACTGGCGATGGTAACCACTAGAGGAGTTGCCACTGAAGAGATTGTTTGCCTGGCCTTGATGAGGAGTGCTTCGGGGTATGTAACTCCAGGAGCTCCTCTTCCTCATCACTGGAGAGTGGTGGAGCAGATCCCACTGGCGTAGAGGAGAGGCTGAAGCGAGAGGTGTTCGGGGTGCCTTTGGTGCACTGTGGTCTGCGCTGACGCTGCAAAGTCAGTAACAATGGGGTCAATGTTTCTCAGGGTGATCAACTTCCGTAGCAGGATGGTGTTTATGGAATCATAGAAACATAGAATCATAGGGTTGCAAGAGCTCTCAGGAGGACACCGAGTCCAAGCCCCTTTCCAAAGCAGGACCAACCCCAACTAAACCATCCCAGGCAGGGCTTTGTCAAACTGGGACTGAAAAACCTCTAGTGACAGAGTTTTCACCTCCCTGCCTAGGGAACCCATTCCAGTGCTTTACCACCCTCCTAGTAAAATAGTTAGTCAAACCTGCGTGAGCATGGCTCCAACAGTCGGCCTCCCCATGCCAAACTGGTTCTTGACAGAGCAATAGCTGTACAGTGCGACAAGTTTCAATAGTTCAATGGCAATGCACTTCTGCAGGAGGATGGCAGGTTTCATGTGGGTGTCCAGTCGCTGGAGGTCAGGCGTGAGCCACTCAAGAGCTCCAGGAAGGAGGACTTCCACAGCAGGAGGTCAAAGAGTCTGGCACTGCTTTGCAGCAGCTCCAGCTTCATGTTGGAAGTTCTGTGGCGTCCACAAGGGCAACCAGAGCAAGCGGCATGAATTTGCTATCCCTCAAGGAGGTAGGCAATGGAGAAGAGGAGTGTGAGACACTGCTGTAGAGAGGAGCCCCTTTAAGCACAAGTCTCAGCTAGCCTCAGGAAGCAGCAGCAGGAAGTGACTGCCGTCCTGATGCCATCCCCAGAGTTCTTCCAGGGGGCTTTAAATGTGATTCAAGCGCCAATCAGTGTGGACACACTATTTCAATATAATTCTGTGTTATTTTGATGACGATCTGTAGTGTGGATGAGCCATTTTAAAATAGTTATTTCAGAAGTTATTTTTTCAAAATAATCATAGGCTGTGTCTACATTGGCACCCTTTTCCAGAAAAGGGATGCTAATGAGACACTTCAGAATTGCAAATACCGCGGGGGATTTAAATATCCCCCGCGGCATTTGCATGAACATGGCTGCCGCTTTTTTCCAGCATAAGGGATCTTCCGGAAAAGGGCTTATTTTCTGCAAGATCCCGTCTAGACTGGCACTTTTCTCCGGCAAAACCCCGAGCCGGAAAAAAGTGGCAGCCATGTTCATGCAAATGCTGCGGGGGATATTTAAATCCCCCGCGGCATTTGCAATTCTGAAGTGTCTCATTAGCATCCCTTTTCCGGAAAGGGGTGCCAATGTAGACACAGCCTCATATTATAGACATAGGTTTAGACTGGGAAGACATGGAATTTTATTTCTCTGTACTACAATTAGATATTTCACGTGGAGGGATAACTACAGTGCTCTCCACATGATATAAAGTTAAGCTGCGATGGGGAATGGAATTGGCTGTTTCCAGGTTGTTTGCTGAAAAGAGTGAGTTCTTGGCATAATTAATCCAGGGAAATAGCTCAGAGTCAGGTAGTTTGGTGGGTAACATACAAGGCAGAGTGCTCACATCTGAGGAATATGTTGGGAATGGTCAGATGCATGCAGTGAGACTGAAGATAGTAACTAGAAGCTCAGAGTACCAAGGAGATGGAGAAGTTATTATTGCAAGAGACCTGGGGCAAAATGATGTGGACATTATGCACAAGAGAGCTATCAAAATCTGTAAATCATCAAAGCAGGAAATTCGGCCTATATAATAGTTCCTGCCAATTTTTTCTCCTAATATCAGTCTTTACAACATTTTTAATGAAGTCCAGAATACATTATAGTATTTTTCAGCCACAAACAGCTGTGTCTGAATTCCTAAAAATGTTAAGAAACTATCAAAATAAAAATCATATTAATATAAATATTCCTTGTGTCCTGAATTTTTAGATTATTAATAATGAAAATGTTTATAAAACATAATTTATTTTTCAAAAATCAGTGTTTGTTTACTATTTTCATAACACTCATCTTAGTAGAATTAGACTCATTACTTTTCATGTAAATCTCTCGATTCTCATACATAGCATCATGTTTCAGATACTATAAGGGAAAGTTTATTGTCTGGCAATAAATAAAGCTACAGGGAGAAGACATGGAATAGGAGACATGTAGACCAAGCCTATATTAGCATTCCCTACCCTGTGCTGATCCTTCCACAGACTAGAATCCACAGGTAAAAATTAGTCATACTGCACTGGGAATCTGGGTCCTTGTTTTCATTGAAACAGATTGGAATAAAAAGGAGGAAATTACATTTTTCTATTAATGTTTGGTTTTCTAAAAATCTTTTAAAAGTACAAAACAAAAATTCTGTCCTGTTCTTCAAAAATCTAATGTAATTTCATGGTATCATATGAATGGCTAACAACACTCAGTAACCTTGATTCCCAAACCAAACTTGATTACACATAATTAAGTATGGTGTGCACCAAATGTGTCAACATTGCAGCTTTAGAGGTTAAGAGAGCCCGCAAGCCTAAGATGGCACATCTAGTCTCCAGCAGAAGGAAATGTAGTTATCCTGGCTGGCAGATTTTCTAAGGTGCGGAATATGAATTAGGCTTTGTAGCTGCTCATTAAATCTGGACATATAAATTAGTATAAAATAACAAATGTCTTGGAATTTCTAAGAGCTTTTTTTATCATTCCCTGTTTAATTTTAAAATGTTTATCTGTTTTCCACATCATAATATCAAAGTCCTTACACTGGTTAGTATCACTCATAATGGGTACAAATCTATCATCTTTATTCTCTAAGAATGAGAGTTACAGAAAGCAGGAACGTGTCCCCAAAAGGGTTTCTAACATATTTCTCCACATATTTCTAGTAAATTATTAGGAGTAACTATTTATTCATCCAGGGTCTTACATTGTATCAGCACTATAGTGTTTAATTTCCACGGCATCCGAAGACAAATATTTAATGATCAGGAGTTGAAAAAGATCCACACATACCATAAAATACAGGGATATATAAATAAGCAATATTTCATTAGAAGGTATATATACGTCTCTAGTTAGTAGATAAAAAGTTATGTAATTTGAATATTATTCTCTTTCATATGGAAGACAGAACATGGGAGCTCAGTAAAAGACTGTACTTGAAGAGGTATAAATATAAATTCAATAATTTTGTGTATATTAACATTTTTCAGCTAATAATTATTTAACAACAAATACAAGTTAAAAGTGAAAATATGCCAAAACAAATCTCATGTTTGCCTTTGATCTTTAACTTGTAGCCTTATCTCCCAGGTCAAAGGACACATTATTCAATTTCACCACATTTTGTGTAAAACTACTGTAGCGTTGAAGATGACTTTCAGTACAAATGTCATGGTACTTAAAGCTAAACTGGACTCTAGTTTTTGAGCTTCTTAATTAAAATCACAGTTTATAATGGTCTGACAATATTATCTTTATTCTTTCCAGTTGAGCAGCAGCAGAATTGTTACAGCATCTATTCAATCAAGCTTAGCAATGTTTCTGCAGCTCGCTCTTTCACTTCCTAAAACACCACAAGATTCAGAGTGACTAAATTTTTCACCCTATATGAATTTATATTCACTATCTGAGGGAGTAAGTTGTTTTTCCCCTAGTTTTTATGTCCTTGGATCAAATCTAAATTCTATTGAGGAACTAATATTTAAAAATAACTCTAGCCTCCCAATGTCATATCCTTTTTGCTAAAATATTAACTTTTAGATACATCATTGTCCCTATCTGTCCCATGTTAGTGCAGAGAACTCCAGGCCATGCCTTATCATTATAAAGATAAAGTAATATTGTTATTCTGTTTATATTCTGCACAAAAACATCTATGCTGATTCTAATAAGCAAAAGTTGAACAAGCTATACCTACTTTACAAATTAAGGAATATTTCAATTTTAGAAAAAATTCCAAGTATTAAAAGTTTTTATTAACAACTCTTCAATTGTCAGAATATACTAAAAAAGAGCAAAAACTAAAGCATTTGGCATAGAAAACAATGTGACCATTTTCTTTTAGTTAGGTCTAAACAAATAATTACTTTTCATAGCTTATTTATAAAATACTGCCAGTAATTTCATTATAATTTTCCCAATATGTCATCATTTTGTCGTCATAAAAATTGTCAGCCTCTTTATTCTCTACTCATCTACAGTGTTTGCAGTTTCTTACCATTTCGTTCAGTTTCTTCTGTAAAGAGTATTTTGAAATCTATAAAAACACAAAAAAGCTATACAATTAATGTTACAGTATAATTTTTCTTTACCAGTCTTTATTAAAGAAGGATTACATATTAAATATTTTATTTGTATTTTCAATATTATTGAAGGATTTTGATAACCCTCTTTTTGGTTCAGTTATTGTAATGGTTTTTTTTATTGTAAGACTAAGATTATAACTTTGTACTTATTGAAATATCTAAAGAATGCAAAATAAATCAGTGAAATACTAATGCAAATTAATATAAAATAATAGAAATATGTAGTGTGACACACATACTATTTTAATGTTTAACATCGTATAAGTCAACACAATATTTTATTAGTAATTTTTTATACGTTTACCTGAATTAAAGACCAAATGTAGTGACCAAATGTGAAAATGTCACCTAATAATGCCTGTGAACCTTTAATGACTTGTACTACTTTAATAAAGTTGTTTTACACCATATATTATTGTAAATAAATTAGATCTCAGTCCAATTTTCAACTAAGACAATAGCAGAATTCCTATTGACTTTAAAAGGAATAGGAGAAAATCTTCATTGTTATATTATAATAAAGGTATCCAAATTTAGGTCCTGTACACAATACTTTATTCATAGTTAAACATATAGTAGGCGTGCTAAAATGTGATATACATTTCTCCCCCATCAGCAGCATATTCCTAGCACAGAATTTGGAGGGAGCTATATTTAGCCCTCAATAGATGAAAGTGAAGGTTACTCATCTCTGCAGTAACTGAGGTTCTTCAAGATGAGTGTCTCCATGGGTGCTTCACTCCAGGCATTAGTGCATCCCTGCACCTTTGCAGCAGAGTACAGGTGTCACACATGTGGACATGGTTTGTCTTGCAGACCCCCCTCTGTTTAGAGAGCCGCACACAGGACCCAGAGCTATGAAGTCCCTTTCTACCATGGAGGCACTGAACTCTGAAGTAATGGGGCAAAGAGCAGGTAGTTGAGTACCCACAGGAACACTCATCTTGAAGAACCTCAATTACTGCACAGGTGAGGTACCTTCACTTCTTCCTCAAGAGGTGTCCCCATGAGTGCTCCACTCTAGACAATTCGTAGCAGTGTCCTTTAGGATGGGAAGGACTTCAGAGCTGGAGGATAGCCATTGAGAGTACTTCAGTGTCCAGGAGTGTATCCATCTGAGACACTTGGGTAATGACATAGTGACAGATAAAGGTATGTTTTGATGTCCATGTGACTGCCTTACATATGTCAGTCAAGGGCACATTGCACTGGAATGCTACTGATATGGCCACCCCTCTGACAGAGTGTGTGCATATAAGCTGTGATGGCTGCATTCCTTGCAGTTGATAGCAGAGCCTTATCCAATCCACTGTACAATTAGAAAGTCTTCATGTGGATATTGGGTCACCATTGAACATTCAGCTATGGTATATGGTTTTGGGAAGAATACTGGGAGATGTATGGGTTGGTTAATGTCAAAAGAAGCATAAATCTTAGGGAGAAATTTATGGTGGGTTCTCAGGTTAACCTTATCCTTGAAAAAATATAGTGTTTGGCGGAAGTGACTGCCATAAGGAATGAGACTTTCATAGATACATGCAGTAATGAGCAGGTGGTTAGTGGCTCAAATGGTTTGGGGGGAGAGCTGTGAAGACCAGATTCAAGTTCCAGGGAGGGACCGAGGGTGAGACGTCCAGGTACAGCATGGTGTAATGCCCTTTTAGAGCTTTTGGTAATAGGGTGAGTAAACACAGTGGCTGTGTCTACACTGGGCCACTTATTCTGGAAAATCAGCCGCTTTTCCGGAATAAGCTGCGAGCTGTCTACACTGGCCCTTGAATTTCCAGAAAAGCAACGATGCTCTACTGTACAAAATCAGCCGCTATTCCGGAAAAACTATTCTGCTCCCACTCGGGCATAAGTCCTTATTCCAGAACACTGTTCCGGAAAAGGGCCAGTTTAGACAGCCCAGTAGTCTTTTCTGGAAAAAAAGCCCCGATCGCGAAAATGGCGATCGGGGCTCTTTTCCGGAAAAGCGCGTCTACATTGGCCACAGACGCTTTTCCGGAAAAAGGGCTTTTCTGGAAAAGCAGCCTGCCAATGTAGACGCTCCTTTTCCGGAAAAACTGAAAACGGAATAGTATTCCGTTTTAAGCATTTCCAGAAATTCATGCCAGTGTAGACACAGCCAGTGTTATTGTCTGTTTTGAATAGAATGTAGTGGTAGCTACTAGATAGAGCTGAGGGAATGGCCAAATTATTTTAATGTAAGGAAATAGTCCAAGTTGAGGAGAAGTGGTGCTGTTCTGGGATCTATTTGTTTTGCAGTGCAACAGGCATTAAACCTGCTCCATTTACACAAAAGCTTCAGAGGGGTAGCTGAGTCAGTCAGGAATATGAAAAAACACCTCCCTGACCAACATGAGTTTCACCAACCAAAATGCCAGTACAGACAGTGCTGTGTCAGCAGGAGATGCTCTCCCACTACCACAGCTACTACAGCTTGTTGGAGGTGGCTTAATTATGCCAAAAGTAAAGCTCTCTCCCATCGGCACAGGGTAGCGACATGAAAAACCTAACAGCAGTGCAGCTGCAACACTAAATCTGTGCCACTATAAGGTCCATAGTGTAGGCATAGCCAAAGTCATAGTAACTAGCCTAAAAAAAATCTGCATACCCAACCTTGAATGTCATAATTCCATAAAGAATAGCATTAGTTGTTGCACTTATGATAAAGTTAAGCCATAATTACAAGAATCTGGGGGCTATTCATAAATAATACGATTTACCCATGCCAGCATTCGTCTGAATGTCTTATGCATATATGGCAGCAGGAATCTATACAAAATTACTGTCCAGAGGGATGCTGGCCATGTTAAAAGCTTGGATGTTGGCATATGAGTGCCATTGCCACTATCTCAAGATCCATTTGAGAATATTAGGTCATGCCAACACCATTGCAATGACTGCCCTTCCCAATATCATCTTAGTTATAAAACAGGTGACCAAATGAAGTTTAGGTCAACTCTTCCATTTAAAAAAAATATATCCACAGTTCAATGTATTATACTCTGATACAGAGGCAGCAGCATGAGGTGGCAGCAACCCCTCTCTGCCATGGTCTGAGCCCCTCATGGGCAGAGGCTGGGAGCTTGGAGCTGTTGACAAAGGCAGCAGCATGGGGTGAGGGGGCAGGTGACACGAGGGAGCTGATGCTGGAGGGAACCAGCTTTTAATCCAGCTCCCTCAAGCACCAGCTCTTGCCTCTCCCTGCCCACTGCCTCTATAGGAGGCAGCAAGGGAAGGGGCAAGTGGGTCAGTGGGAGCTGATACACATGGAGAGCTGGCTTGAAAGCTGGTTCCTCAAGTGTGTTGGCTCCAGCCTGCCCCTCTCACTCTCCATGCTGCTGCCTCTCTATCAGGCAACAGCGCGGAAGTGGGGATGCAAGTAGATTTGATGCTTGTGGGGAGCTCCCATTCCCCCCTTCCCACACTGCCTCTCATACAGAGGCAGCAAGGGGGGGAAATGTGTGTAGTTGACAATATTAACCAATAAGCCATGCTTATCAGTTAATCATGTGTTCATCTACACACTGACATCCCTAGCCTTGTGTAGACAAAATAAAATGCTGTATATAACTCACAGCTTGAAATGTGTAGCTTGACCTGATATCAAATAGTGATTACCTCAATCAGTACAAACAGTGACTTTGTCAGGCAGGGATCAGAATTTGTGTTTGTTAGCTGTGCACTATGTGGAAAGATGGTAAACTTGTGACAAAATCAGGTGCAGAGGCAATAGCAGCAGTGTGGGGCCCATTGTGGCCTCCTGTTTAGGAGTCCCTCCAAGGCCAACACTTCCAGAGAGTTGTAGAAAACTCCACTTCACTTTTCTGGTAGCCAGAGAAGAAGATTTCAGAGAAAGAGGAAGGCTGTGTCCCAGAAAGAGCAAAAGCTGGGAGAATTGTATACTTAGTCTTTCCAGAAGGGAAGAACTAAATTAAAAAACCCTGAGAAATAAAGACAGACCATAGACTGATGAGGGAAACTTAGGTAGCAGGTGAATCTGGTTGCTTGGAAGTAAGGTGTACCTGTACAGGAAAAAAGAAAATAAGAGCTTATAGAAGATGCTTTTAAAAAAAAACAACTAATAAGAGTTATGAGTACTGAATTTAACAATAAAGTTAATTTACCTGTAATGTTTTTAATGTTTTTTTCAGCCCATCAATTTCTTTTTCTTTTGTTTCTACAGCAAGCTGAAATTTGCCCTTTAGATCAGAAGTCATATTTTAGCATTTGGAAATAACCAAAGACATTATGACATAAACTTGTCAACCACAAGTATAAAGAAGATAAAGCACTTCTCTACTGTGACAGATTCTTGACCATGGAGAACAATCGGCATACAAAACAATCATGTAGCACTTAACTAAGTCAATATATGGAGTATTTAGAAATGTGCTAAGAAGAGACTAAAACTGAGAGCACAAAGGTGATTTTTTCCCCCACTTACAAGTAGTCAAGGAACCTGGGATGCTAAGTGGATTATTTCCTGTATGGCAGAGAAATTTGAGGCATAAACACAGGATTAACAAATAATCCCACCTTTGAAACAAGATATTAAACACCAAAACAGCAAAACATAGGTCCATTTACCTATAAATTTGACCAACATCTTCTGAGAAACAGAGAAGAGGAAGTTACTCACTTTTAGCAGTAACTGACATTCTTCAATATGAGCATCTCTGTGGGTGCCCCACAGTAGGTTGGTGTGTCCCACTGTCACAGACTGGAATCTTCAAAGCAGTGCCTGGTGGGGGCTGTGCATACGCAACAGCAGGGCGCATGAGCGCCACATGGTGCAACCATGCATGCACGGCCACCCTCCCCTCACTTCCTTCTCTATCCAGAAACCTGGCCTATGGAAAAAAGGTCTTTGAAGTAGAGGGGAGAAAGGGAGGGTAGTGGAGCACCCACAGGAACGCTCATCTTGAAGAAGGTCAGTTACTGCTAAAGGTGAATAACCTCCTCTTCAAGAGAGAGACGTCCTTGTGGGTGCTCCACAGCAGGTGACTACAAAACTGTATGTTCTAAGGAGGCAGAGACTTTGGTTCTGGCAGATAAACTGACAGCATGGCCTGGGTGACCCTCAGTGAAAAGAGAGGTCCATGAGAAAGCGCATAGTGCTTTGCAAATGTTTGGTCAGAAGCCATGTGGCTGTAGCACACATGTCCTCAAGGGGGACCTTGCAGAGGTAAGCTACAGACATTGCCATGGCTCTGGTGGAGTGGGCTCGGATGGAGGTAGGTGGAACAAGCTGATTGTGATGGTAGCATAAGGCTATGCAGTCAGAAATCCAGTCAGACAGTCTTTGGGAGGATATCTGCTGTCTTTTTTTTCATCCTGAGATGGATATGAAAAGTCTGAGCAAAGCCCTAAAGGGCTTCATTATGTGAATGTAAAATGAGAGAGCCCTATGGACATCTAGTGTATGCATCCTTGCTTCGAAAGTATTAGCATGAAGTTTAGGGGAAAATACAAGTAACTGAACAGTATGGTTTATGTAGAAGTAAGAGTGTACATTGGGGAAGAATTTAGGGTAGGTACATAGCATGATTTTGTCTTTAAAAGAGATGGTGTATGGAGGAGCCGCCATCAGGGCTGCCATTTCTCCCACCTGCCTGGCGGATGTAATTGCAACTAGAAATGTGGTCTTCATAGAAAGGTAAAGGGAGCAGGTGGCCATTGGCTTAAATGGAAGATTGGTCAGTGCACTGAGAACGAGATGAAGGTCCCATGATTCCCTTGGTGGAATTACTTCACTATATAGTGCTTCCTGAAGCATTCTGTCACTGGATGGGCAAAAATTGTACTATCATCTGTTTTTTAATGGAATGTGGTTATAAAAGCTAGGTGCACCCTAATAGAGCTGATGGAAAGGTTGGACTGCTTTAGGCGCAGGAGGTAGTCAAGGATGACAGGTAATGGGGCACTTTCAGGAGAGATGTTACACAGGATGGTCCAATGTGCAAAACATGTCCACTTGTCAGAATATGTTTTCCTAGTCGAGACAGCACGACTGTGTAGAAGTATATTGTGTACTTAGTCAGAACATTGTAACTGTATGCATAAGAGTGATCCAGCCTTTGGATGGGGTCTGAGGAACCACTGGTGTTGGCTCTGTACGCCTGGTTGATATAACAGCCTGGGTTGCGTGGCAGGGAGATCAGCGAAAACAGTACCATTATGCTGAGAAAAGGGAACCAGGGTAGTCTGGGCCAGCATAGAGCTATTAGAATGACTCTGGCGTTGTCCATTTTTATCTTGAGTATCATGCAAAGAAGGAGAGGAATGGAAGGGAAGGTGTAGAAGAGGCAATGGTTCCATTTTTTGCTGAGAGCACTTCCAAGGGAGTCTTTGCTTATGCCTGCCCAGGAGCAGTAAGGGGGCATTTTTGTTGGTGCTTGTTGCAAAAAGATCCATTAAAGGTTGACCCCAATGTGTGAAGATTGCGTCCAATGTCTGTTAGTCTACCTGCCACTTGTGCTGTTGAGGTAATGATCTGATTAGTGCACCTGGTAGATAACAGGCACTGAGAGTGATGACATGGGAAAGGCTCCAATTCCACAGGGTAATAGCCTCTGTACATAGGGCATGGGAATGGGCTCCTCCTTGTCTATTTATATAAAACATGATGGCAACATTGTCAGTATATATCTTGACATGCTTGTGTGCTATTGATGGGAGGAAGTGTTGGCAGGCTAGTCTTACAGTTCTCAGTTCTAGTATATTTATGTGGAAAGCCCTTTCCTTCTGTGTCCAGAGGCCCTGAGTTAGATTTCCCATGTGCGCTCCCCAGCCCGTGTCGGAGGCATATGTTGTAATGACGATGGAGGGTTCTGGTGGTTGGAATGGAATTCCTGCACATAATTTCTGTATCTTTGTCCACCACAGTAGTGCGTTTTTTTACCATGGACGGGATGGAAAGAGGCTTACTAAGGGGATGATAGTTTGGTCTATAGACCATGCTGAGTCAATCCTGTAGGAATCTCATTAACAGATGTGCATTGGGGACCACTGGGTTGCATGCTGACGTGTCCAAGCAACTGAAGGCAATCGTGTGCTGTTACCTGTGGCATCATGCATGGCTTTTTGACCAGGTCCCTGATCTTTTTGAACCTTTCAGTGGGCATGGAAGCTATTGTAACTGTTGAGTCGAATTAAGCCACTATACACTGTATGGACCTCACTGGCATGAGTACGGACTTTGTTTCATTTATCAGTAGGCCCAAGGATTGAAAGCAAGTCATGTCCATGTGAATGTTGTGATGGGACTGTGTCTGTGGCCTGAATTTGATCAGGCAGTTATCGAGATAAGGAAAAATAATGATATTGAGTTTCCTTAGGTAGGCAGTGACTATTACAAGCATTTTAGAGAAAACTCTCAATGCTGTGGAGAGTCCAAATGGTAGGACCTAGGGTAAAGCAAAGAAAATGCCTATGAGTAAGATAAGGTAAAGCGCACGTACCTAGGATAAAGCAAAGAAAGAGCCCATATATAGGTAGTGCATGTACCTAGGGTAAAGCAGAGAAAATGCCTATGAGCAAGATAAATATGGACATGAAAATAGGCATCCTGTAAGTTGAGAGATGAAAACCAGTCACCAAACTCCAGAGCAGAAATTATGGTGTTTTGTTACTCTTCGGAACTTTTGCCTTTTTACAAATTTGTTGAGGGATCTAAGGTCTAAAATGGGGTGCCATCTACCATTCTTCTTTTGAATGAGGAAGTAGTGTGAGTAGAATCCACTCCTCTCATGCCCTTGTGGGACTGGCTCTATAGCACCCAATCTAAGAAGATGGTCAACTTCCTGTTGTAGGATATTGTCATAATAATAGACTCATAGACTTTAAGGTCAGAAGGGACCATTATGATCATCCATCCCTAAAGAGGGATGGAATAGGTGAGTCGGGAGGGGGAATGGAAATAAAGTGGGATAGTATATCCTGAATTAATTGACTGCAGCACTCATTTGTCAGATGTTATGATCTGCTCTGCTGGGTAAAAGGGCAGAAGATGATGGTCAAATGATTTCTCAGAAGTTAGAAGCTCTGGAGCAGGTGAAGATGTTTGCAGTCCCTCGATTAAGGCCTCAAATTTGTTTATTTTGCTGAGGCGGCTGGTTTGCAGTGCTAGTCTGATTGCGTCTGCTCTGCTGCCTACCCTGATCCCGTTGTTGCTGAGGCTGGTGGTCCTCTCTCTGCTGGTGATAAGTATACAAGGTGTACTTGGGTCTTGGATCTGGCTGGTATCTAAATTTTTGCCTTCTATTTGCAAGTGCGTGGATTCCCAGGGAACATAAGGTGGCTCTTGAATCCTTCATGGAATGGAGGACATCATTGGTCTTGGTAGAAAAGAGCTTCTCACCTTTGAAAGGGAGGTCCTCCACTGTAGACTGTATTTCCCTCAGGAAAGCCGAGGAGTTAAACCAGAAGGCTCACCTCATAATGACAACCATGGGTGTTGACCTAGTGGCCGTGTCAGCCGTGTCTAGGGCAGTCTGTAATACTGTGTGTGAATTCGTGTGTCCTTCGGAGATCATTGCATTAAATTGTTGTTTCTTTGCCTCTGGTATATTGTCAATAAAAGTATTAAACTTCAAATAGTTGTTGAAATCATATTTACTAAGCAATGTGACATAGTTGGCAACTCGGAACCAAAGTGTTGAAGATGTATAGACCTTTCTACCAAAGAGGTCTAGTCGCTTGCTGTCCCAGATCATGGCTGGTGTTGCTGATTTCTCTTTTGCGTGGCCTCGACTACTACGGAATTAGGAGGATAAGTAAACAGAAACTCAGTTCCCTTAGGGGGAACATAATATTTTCTATCAGCCTGTTTGCAGGTGTGTAGTATAGTTGCAGAGGTCTGCTAGATCATTTTATCAGGGTCCAAAATCGTGGGGTTAATAGGAAGCGCGATCATGGCAGTAAGAGTGGCCTGTAAAATGTCGGTAAGCTTGTGTTGGGTATTAAAGACCTCCTCCATTGCAATGTTGAGATCCACTGCCACCTTTTTGAAGAGGTCTCGAAAGGTTATGAAGTAATCCACCGCCATTGGAGTTGATGGCATTACTGCTTTGTCTGGCAAAGACAATGAATTAGTATTAGGGGATGTGTCTGGTCCTGATTCACTGTTTTGCTGATCTGGTGCATCTTCCTGCATCCTCTGAGGAGATGGACACTGGCGTGCAGGGGAAGGCACAACCTGTTTGTCTTTTTAGTATGTTTCCTTTTGTACCTGTATGCCCACGGGCTCCAGTACTATCACTAAGCACCATATGGCATGGGTGGTAGCATGCAGGGGTGTGGTCCCCAGGGGGGAATAGTGCCCCCATTGAGAGCCTAAAGGTAGGATGTGAGGACAGTACCAAGACCTTGGTGCCAGGTGAGAGTCAGGGTGAGAAGGATGGCTCCTCTGCATCATCCTCATCACTCCATAAAAGTGTAGGAGAAGAGGCATGTCTCAGTGCTGCTGTGACTGGTGATGTATCAATGCTGAGGAATGGAGAGTTGAGGGTGGAAGAAACAGTGAGTTGCTTATGATGAAGGTACCTTAGTGCTGGTGTAGACAGTGCAATTAGTGACGGTACCAGAGATGGCGCCAATAGCGCGTCATACTTGCCATATGCATCTGGCGTGCCATGACATGCCTGGCACGTCATACGTGCTGAGGTGCGGTGCAGCCTCAACTTTTGGTGCTGACTTCTCAGTAAAGTGCTGCTTTGGCGACTGCAACTTATGAGGTAGAGAGGAGGCGCGCTTCTTTGGGGATTTTTTTCCCTTATCAGATTTCAGTTTTTCAGGCCTTTAGTTGCCCAGGTTAGAGGCAGGGTTCTGTGCCTTTTCAAGCATTAGCACTTTAAGATGGAGTTCTCTATCTCTGTGCATGCATGCCTTAAGCTTAGCACAGTGGTGACAATCCTGCTGCATATAACTCTCGCCTAGACATTTGACACACTTGGAATGTCCGTCAGACAGGCATGGCGTCATTACATATGGTTCAACGCTTAAATCCTGGTGATCCAGGCATTTGTCTGATGAGGGTAAAGATTGGAACAATGAGAAAAAGAACTTGGATAACAGGAGGGTTTTTTTTTTAATTTTCTAGGAAGATGAACTTTGATAGGTAATAAGGTAACAAACAAGGAGAACGGAGGGAAACAAACTACTTATCTATAGAGAACAACGCTGAGTGAAAAGCACTGCTGAGCTCTGTCTTAAGCCGGGGACAGTGAGAAGGAAGTGAGAGGAGGGGGGCTGCACATGAGTGGTTGCACCACGCAGCACTTGTGTGCTCTGCTGCCTTGCATACACAGCCTTCCCAGGCACTGCTTTGAAGATTCTGGTCTGTGGTGCTAGGATGCACCGACACCTTCTGTGGAGCACCACAGGGACATCTCTCAAAGAAGAACTGCAGAGCTCTGTCTCAGGCTGATGGCAGGTGAGAAGGAACTGGAGGGCTTGGGCTACGTGTGTGCAATACCTACTGGCATGCAACATGCTGGTTGGCGCTGTGCATGCGCAGTACACACAGGGACTGCTTGAAAATCTCTGAGCCAGGATGGCACCAAGATCAAACATGGAGCATCCACGGGGACATCTCTTGAAGAAGAATAACTTCTATTTATTATTCATCACCTTGGAATCTCTACCCATGGACTAAAAACTACAAATGCCTGTTCAAATACAAATACTACCTTTTTGTAACATCTGAATCTTATATAAAAGAAAAACATATAGTAAAAACTATAATGAATATTTAATCTTTTAACAATATAAATACAAAAGTACACAAATACCCTAAAGCTGTAATTCAAATTGATGCCAAAACATGTTAGAGCTGATTTACTTTCTTTAAGTTTTAGTGCATTACTAATAATAAAACAGGAAGGGTTAAAATATTAATATTGATTTTGATTTCAAGTTATCTGTTTTTTGTCACAGCCTTAACATTATTTACTATTTTCAAAAATAATTTCTTTATTTTGTATCTTTTCTTTAAAAATGTGGCCGTTATAAAATATTCCACCATGAAACTGCATATATGAGAATACTATAGTTTTACAAGACATATTGTTGGGTATGCATATAAGAAAATTAATACTGTTTCCTGCAAATCTTTGATTAAATATAGGATTTGCAAGACAAGTATAACAAAGCCCTAAAAGTATTATATGCCCAAATTCTAACATTAATATTGTACTAATTTACACCCTAATGGATCCCAAATTTAGGGTTTGAGTGCCGTTTTTACGTGAACAGTGTAAGTTTTGCCCGAGGGAGGACTGTAATATGTGCCTTTCTAACTTTTTGTTACAGTGGGAACAGCAGCCAGCTTGCTGCGCACTTCCCCCAGCTCTACCACCTGTCCGTCTGGCAAAGATCCTCGGGCAAAAATGGTCAAGGGAAGATAATGTTCAATGAGCAAATGGACTGGATGAATATGTTCCTGGAGGAGAGAGGGTCCAAGTGCCAGGACAAGGTTGTGGAACGGCAGGAGAGGAGAGCTTGCAGGGAGTTGCAGGTGAGGCAACAGGACAGTATCTTTGCCTCCCTGATGACAGTAATGGAGAGCCTGGCTGTGTGCCTGGAGCATAACCCCTCTCACTCCGAACCCCAATCACCCTATACAAAGTAACTTTTTCCTCCTCCCCACAGTTCCACAGCCTCCATCTCCACAGGCCCCAAGAAGGGGGACGGTCCTCAAGTGCAGCCTTAACTTCTTTTATTTCCCTGCTGTCTTCCCTAATCAATAACAAACAAACAAAACAAAAACATGATCTCTGGACAACAGTCTCTTTATTGCTTGTACTGCAGGGGCAAACTGGAATGAATGCAGAGGCACCTCACTGAAAACAACAAGCATGAGACTCAAAATTGGCCATTCATAAAACTTTCTTTCAAAGCCTCTCTGATTTGTGCTGCCCCATGCTGTGCTCTCCTTATTGCCCTGGTGTCTGACTGATCAAAATTTTTGGCTAGGTGCTCTGCCTCAGCCCCCCTCCCTGTCCGATAAGATTCCCCCTTGCTCTCACAAAGATTATGATGTATACACTGAGGTCCAACCTAGTCAGAAGACTCCTAACCCTTCCCTTTAAACATTTAACCATCATTCTGCACTTCCTCAGCCTGTAGTTGAACTGCTTCTTACTGGGGTCCAGGAGTTCTTAAAGATGCACCATTCTCAATCATCCACGCTGATGTCAGTGAAATAGCTTTTGTGATCTACCAGTGCCTGCAGCACCATGAAGTACCCCCTGTGATTAATGTACTCTTTGGCAAGGTGATCTGGGGGCAGATATGGAGATATGTGTTCTGCCTATCCCCCACCGCAGTTAAAGAATCCCATCACAGCAAAGCCATCTACTACAGTATCCAAGCTTCCCAGAATCACAGCCCTCCATAGCAGAAAGGTATTGATCACCTTTGCTACTTATATAACGAGAGCTCCCACCGTAGTATTCCCCACTCCAAACTGATTTCCAGCTGACCAGTAGCTGTCTGGCATTGCAAGCTTCCACAGGGCTATTGCCATGCGCTTCTCCATGGTCAGAGTGGGTCTTGTTCTGGTATTCTTGTGATTCAGAGTGTGGGAAAGCCATTTGCAAAGTTCCAAGAAAATGGCCTTGTGCATTTGGAAGTTTTGCAACCACTGCTAATTGTCCAGTAGCTGCATCAGAGTGCAGTCCTGCTAGTCTGTGCTTGTCTCACAGCACCAGAACTGGCATTTGTAGGGGATCCTGGACAGCCCTGTCTTGACAATAAATGTCAGCTTTGACCACAGTGCGGATCTCTGAAAAGCAAAACCCAGGACTGTCTCAAGTCTGCAGGACTGTCTCAAGTCTGGTGCACAAAAGCCCACAGGCAAGGCTGGGGAAGCTTTGAGAGGCAGGAATGTTTTCGATTAAGCGGTACTGAGAGACGTCAAGAATACATGATAAACAACCTTGTACTGGTACTTCTGTTTCA
Source organism: Pelodiscus sinensis (assembly GCF_052426305.1). Taxonomy (NCBI): domain Eukaryota; kingdom Metazoa; phylum Chordata; order Testudines; family Trionychidae; genus Pelodiscus; species Pelodiscus sinensis. Next base: position 98,945,601 of record NC_143056.1, read on the forward strand.
GATAAACAAAAATTACAGATGAAGCCATAAAATTGTTAACTACGCATGTCGTTTTTGCAACATTCTGAGTAGCAGGAAGTACCCAAAATAGGGCCCTAGGTATTTTAGGTATCTTACATAATATGTAATAAATTGGTAAATACTATTAGAATGACCAAGTCTCACTTTGCTATAAAATGGGCTTAGTAAGAAGAATTGATGGAAGGGAGTGAGCAGGATTGACCCACAGGTCCTGCTCGCTGTAACTAGAAGTAAATAGGCCCTTCACATCGGCTACAGCAGTAGATGGCATTCCAAGGGGTGGGAATCAAAGAGACCATGACCTCCTGACTCGTACTGTAGGTAGCATATGGGTGAGGTGTAAGTGAGCTGGCTTTATTATTGTATTATAGTAGATCTTCTATTAATTGCTTTTGCATTGCTTTGCTCTGTATTAATTGCTTTAGAATTTATAGTATTTAAGGTTTAAATTATATAGTAATTGTTTTTAAGGCTTGTAAAACTTAAATAACTATGTTAACTGATTAAATCTTGTAATAAGAAAGCAACTAAGTCTCTCTGGAGTGTCCTAGTTTCCCTTGGATCTAAAATAAATCCAACCACACAAACACATTCCACTGTGTCCCCAGGATTGACTGGTGTTTGCGTTTGCATCAGTGCAAGGGCTTACATGAACAGTGCCATTAGGCACAAAATGGCAGACATCAACATAACAATGGTTTGATGCAAAACAGGATCCATACTGTGCCAAAAAAGTTGTGAAAGGACTGTTTCCCATTGATCTCAAGCAAAGGGGTAGAAAGATGAGTGCATTATGGGATGCTGACGACATGAACCGATAACGTCCCGCTGCAAAGTTCTGGTTCCAGCATGCATTGGGAGCATAACCCAGAATGCAAAGTGGCACAGGCACTATGGGATAGTTACCCACAGTGCATCACTCTCAAAGTCAATGCCAAGCTCCCTAATGTGGACTTCGGAGTATACTGAATTCTTCCCCCCTCAGTGAGGACATGAACCTTTGACTTTGCAAAATTGGTTGACCAGACATCGACCATAATAGATTCAACCTTATCTCAAAATGTAGACATGGTATAAGCAACTGACTTCTAAAAGTGTATAACGTTTATTTTGTGCACAAACAATAGCTGTAGTACTCAGCTATTTAAATGAAGGTGTAAACTACATACCGTATAGGGATAGCATTATTGATCATTAATATGTAGTCACCTCTGCAGGTCAAATTCAGCAACCATTTAAAAGGATGCACATTAACAGTTATTTAAGATCAGAGATGGAAAAATTCCATATCCAGATGAAATGAGAAATTTTAAACAAATTCAATTACTTAAATCAAAATTTAGTCAGCCTTATGAAAACTATCGGTATTTTTCATTCTGTACTTAATTTAATATTCATTTTTGTACCATTAAATTAATATATTATATGCATTATGCAATATTAGTATTTTCTTATTATATGTTTGTACAGCACCTAGCACATTAGGACCTTAATCTCAGAGGCTATGTCTAGACTACGTGGAAGATTCGAAAGAGGATATGCAAATTCTGTGGGAATTTGCGTATCTTCTTCCGATCCCACTTTCGAAAGCAGAGCTTTCAAAAGTGAAAGTAGTCTGGATGCATTTTTTTCGGCAACCCTCCGCCCCTATTTTGAAAATCCATTCTTCCTCAAAAAATGAGGTTTACGCAGCTTTTCAGAAAGGGGGGGTTGCCGAAAAAATGTGTCTAGACTACTTTCACTTTCGAAAGCAGAGCTTTCGAAAGTGAGATCGGAAGAAGATATTTGCATATCCTCTTTCGAATCTTCCACATAGTCTAGACATAGCTAGATTAGTCTCCTCTAGGCACTACTGCTATAAAAATAATTAATAATTTAGTATGATTGCTATATGATCATAATTTTTTTTATAATTTATATTCAAAACACATGTAATGTTTATTTTACATTTTTATAACGTGCCTATCACATATTTGTTACATTGAATGATATATTATAGGAATAATATAATTACATACAGTACCTTTTCTTCTTCCATGGTAAATGTCTTTGCTTGTAACTTCATTGCCAATAGTGGATAAAATTTAAAATAGTATGTCAACACAACATATACTAGAGGATTAATTTTATTTCTATACTTTGACAACAGAACATGACAGGATTAATTTTATTATTAGAGCAGTAGGATTAATCTTGTTCACATAAGCTGAAAACAGAATATAGTGAATAGTACATATAACAATGTAACTGGTTTACTTTTATCATAGTTCTACAATAGCAGCAAATGTCTAAACTAAAACCAACTTTTCCACATAAAACTGGAAAGAAAATTTTCTTCTCCTGTTAATTTTTTTTTCTGAGCTAGCATGTTGATTAATCTAATGCTATTGGATAAAATCCATCAGCACCATGAAAGGTGGCAGTCTCAAGCCCCATGACACTTACTCCAGAAATATTTTCAGTCCTTTTTGCTAAACCACTATATATAATCAACAAAAAATAACACAACTTTGATGAAAAAAAAAATCGAATGTACAAAAATAAAGTTACATACTGTAACTGTGATTGTTTGAGATATGAAGCAGATATGCACACACCTAGTGCACTGGAGCCAGAGAATTTTGCCTAGGAGTATCCGTAGGAAAAACAACACTCATGTCTTGTGGCCATAGCCCCTCTGTTGACTCCATGAGGTAGTACTGCCATAATCCCACTCAGTTCCTTCACTTTATATATCATAAGTAGGTGTAGTCTGGATTCCTGTCATGTCCATCTACTTTGTGCTATGTGGTGGTCAAGGAAGACATACTCTGCAAGGGAGGCCTCTATCACAATGGTGGCTCTTGGTATAGAAGGGCTTAAAGGGGTCCCAGTTATAAACATGGATGGACTGGATCACGAAATGAGAAAGGACAGAATACCCTAGGGTACCATGACCCTGGAATCCCTATGGCACTGGTTGTCTTGTAGGCACAATGAAGCTAGGCCTGTAGACATTACAGGTGAGGTCTCACAAGGGGTGTCACAGAAGTGTAGGTGGCCTTATGCCCCAAAAGAGAGGGGCACTGGTGCACCCTAGGCAGGGCTTGTATCAAATGGAGACAATCAGGGTGCATATTGTGGAGAACCAGTCCACTGTCTCACACCAAGAGCCCATCCAAAGTTACTGTCTACCTATGAGGAGTAATGTTAGTTAGAACCAAGGGGTTTGGTTCGAACTAACGCGTCCCAGCTCACACTTCCTAGTTCGACTCAGCTGTTGAGCGGAGTAACTCGCCGGCGAGATTATGCTAATGAAGTGCAGGATATTTAAATCCCTGCTTCATTAGCAATCTCGGTCGCCTATATTTGCATCCCTAGCTCGAACTAGGGAGCAAGTGTAGACGTACCCCTAGTGAAATAGTATTTTCTAATATCCAACCTAGACCTCCCTCACTGTAACTTGAGATTATTGCTCCTTGTTCTGTTATCTGTCACTACTGAGAAAAGCCTCTCTCCATCTTCTTTGGAACCCCCCTTCAGGATGTTGAAGGCTGCTATCAAATCCCCCTCACTCTTCTCTTCTGAAAACAAAATAGGCCCAAATCTCTCAGCTTCTCCTTGTATGTCACATGGTCCAGGCCCCTAATCATTTTGGTTGCCTTCCACTGGATTCTCTCCAAAGTGTCCACATCTTTACTATACGGGGGGCCCAGAATTGGACACAATACTCCAGAAGTGGTGTCACCAGTGCCGAAGAAAGGGGAATAATAACTTCTCTAGATCTGCTGGAAATGATCCTCCTAATGCACCCTAATTGCCATTAGCCTTCTTGGCAACAAGGGCACACTGTTGATTCATATTCAGCTTCTCATCCACTGTCATCCCCAGGTCCTTTTCTGCTGAACTACTACTTAGCCAGTTGGTTCCCAGCCTGTAACAGAACTTAGGATTCTTCTATCTACATTGTCCTTGATGAACCTCATTAGATTACTTTTCACTCAATCTTTCACTTTTCTATGTCACTCTGGACCCTATCCCTACCCTCCAACATATCTACCTCTTCCCCTAGCTTAGTGTCACCTGCAAACTCGCTGAGGGCACAATCCATCCACTCATCCAGGTCATTAATAAAGATGTTGTACAAAACCAGCCCCAGAACTGACCCTTGGGGCACTCCACTTGGCACCAACCAGACACCTAGAAACCTTTCTTGTTAGCCTTCACATCCCTTGCTAGCTACAATTCCAATTGCACTTTGGCCTTCCTGGTTACACCCCTGTGTGCTCAAACAATATAGTTATACTCTTCCCTAGTCATCTGTCCAAGTTTTCACTTCTTGTAAGCTTTCTTTATCATTAACTCACAGGCATTTACCTTCCTTTCCCCACGCCCTGCATCCCCCCTCTGTTCTGAAATGTGATTTGTCCTTTTCATATGTGTTTATTTTTTTAAATTGTATCCTTTGGTATATATGGTTGTGACTATTTTCTTCCACTATTTGATCTGAGGAAGTGGGTCTGGCCCACGAAAGCTCATCATCTAATAAACCATCTTATTAGTCTTTAAAGTGCTATATTTTCTCTTCTTACTGCACATCAGGATGGTATGTTCCTGTGACTTCAATAAGGCTTCCTTAAAGTCCTGACAGCTCTCCTGTTGGCATCCCAGTATTATTATCAGCATTAAAGAATCTCAGTTTCCTACCTGTTTTTTAAAAGCTGCCATGGCTTCTTTGTGTTGATTGGTTAATGCTTCTGTCTCATGCTGCAGAGTTTCCTGCTCAATGAAAAACAAATAAAAGGTTACTTATCTTCTCCTAACTATTGTTCTTCGAATTGTGTTGTGCATGTCTATTTCAATCAGGTATGTGCACACGCATGCACAGCAGCCAGAAGATTTTTCCCCTGGCAGCATCAGTCAGGTCAACCTGGGAGCTCCCTACAGTTGCACCTCTATGTGTTCTACCAGTGCAGAGATTTCTCAACGGGAGTCCTAAGGCAGCAGCTCTGCAAACTTGGCCTTCATGCTGCAGGTGTTATACAAGTATTTTGATGGCCTGCTTGTTGGATATGTGGAGCTGCAGCTCCCCTGGTCAAATAGACCTTCTTCCCAAATAGGTCTAGTTTTTTAGCCTTATGATTTTTAAGGGAGAGTCCCTGGTAGTCCTGTCACTCATGATGATTGACTGCATCTACCACCAGGGAATTAGAGGGCAAATGGATATATAGGTATTCATACCCCTTTATGGGAACAAAGTGCCACCTTTCATTCCTCTTGGACATTAAAAGAAAAGAGGCCAGGATCTGCCGCAAGGAATTTTGATCTCACTGATGGTCTTTATCAGTGGCAGGGCAATGCAGGTAGGCCTGGAGGGAGCAAGGATATCCACGATGGGGTCAGCATCCTCTACCACCTTCTCTGCCTGGATCCCCAGATTCTGGGCTTCCCACTGCAGCAACTGTTGTAAGACCTTGCTGTCCTCCAAAACCAGGACCATCAATGTCCCTGTCCCAGCTTCATCTGAGGAGGATAATGAGGAGGACAAAAGCACTGGCAATGGGCCTTGTTCATTGCCCTTGGCACCAAGGGGGTCACATGCACTCAAAATTGTTGTGCCCCTGCCTCCACAGTATGTAGTGCTGTTGCCAGTGGTGCCAATGTTGACACCAGTGCTACGGATGAAGAAAGGGGCATTGGTGTTGCTGGTGGTGCCAGTGTCTATGGTGACTGCAGAGGAACAAAGGATGCCAATGTCACTGATGTAGAATTGGCTCTTGACTCCTGTCTCTGTTCCTGGGTCTGATGGTAAACCCAGGGAATCCAGACGGACCACCGAGTCAGGGGTTGCCACTGAGGCAGCCATGGCACTGAATAGGACTGGCAATCATGCTGGGACCTAGACCTTCTGCTCCTGGCTTTATCAGAACAGTAGGATTATTCCTCTAACTCTAAGTCAGTCTTCAGTGCTGGCTAGAAGTGCTGCAGATTGAAGGACCAGTGCGGCTCCCCAACATGGATGGACCATGCTAGGGAGAGGCATGCCAGAGATGGGAATAGGCACACCCCCTTGATGGAATCAGGGACACATAGTCACTGACGACTCTTCCCTCCTCTGTGAGAAGGACAGCGTTGTGAGATGTTTAAGGTCCTGAGCTGCCCTAAACATCTCCAGCATAGAGAAGAGCTGAAGCTTTCTGCCATGTCAGTCCAGATAGCAGTAAGGACCCAAAGGGGGCAGGAGTAAACGACACCTTGACAGAAGGCAGGGCTGCAATGATGTGGCACCTCTTGGGTCTCCCTGTTGTAGGCTCCTTGGACTTGGAAGTGGGAGAACGACCACTTTCTGGTCGTTTCTTCTTCTGAGGCACCAGGGATTCAAACCGATGCCTCACAGGTTGTCTATGGATGCAATACCGCCTCAAGTCTCACTGAAGTCCTTCTACAGTGCCAGCTCATGCATCATCAGTGCCAGCATACTCTACACTGATGAGAAGGTGCTGGGAAAAGACTCCACCAACTCCAGGTTAGATTGTGGCCAGAGTGCTATCTCTATGAGGAGGATCTTCACTCTTTGCTTCCAGTCTTTTAAGGTCCTAGGGCGCAACCCCTTACAGATCCTACAGCTCTCCTACTGGTGTTTCTTCCCAAGACACTTCAAACAGGAAGTGTGCAGGTCACTCCTGGGCATACATTTCCCTCAATAAACCCCAGGAACTGGGGAGTATTGAGAGGGGAGGAACTCCTGAAAAGAAACGTATAAACTAAACATTACTACTACAAAACTAACTATATACACTTAAAGTGGACCCTGACAAAAAAAAAGTGCTCATGAAGGCAAGAGCAATAGGGTGTTCCAGCTAGCCATCACTGGCAGTAAGAAGGAACTGAGAAGGTGCCAGGTCAGGAGGTGCAACTTCAGGGGCTCCTCCAGGAAATGTGAAGAATGCTTCAAGGAGAAAATATCTTCCAGCTGCCATGCATGTTAACACCTTATTGGAATTCACATGACCAAACATTCAAAGAAAAATACTTTAAAATTAGATCAAATTATAATGTACTTTAAACATGACTCTTACTATATCCTTTCAGTAAAAGTGGAATTATATTTTTAAGAAAAATATTGCTATTTTGATTACTTTAAGTAAGTTCTAGAATTACTTATCTAAAATTGAAGATCTTCAATGAGAAATGTCTTATCTGGAAATTTTCTACTAGCAGATTCGCTCCTAATTCATAACAAATGGGAAATGGCTCTCACCTGTGGAAGTAGTTGTTACTGGAGGCACCAGGATTAATCCCTACTCTTTACTACAGGCCACCAGAATTTTTTTTCCAAAATTGTAAAAACAGTTCAGCAACAGATTATCAGTATTAAAACAATTATTTGAACCTGTATGTATTACATATAATGGAATTTTATGTTTAACTCTCCATTTAGAGATTTTTTCCAGTTTGTTACAAATCGTATTCTGGTAATTTACCAGACTAACAGAGTGAATTAAATAAAGAGAGTAGTTATTAGCAGTGAAAACTATTAGATAAGAAATTTCTCATTGTGCTGCACAGGTCTGAAAGTAAAGGGGAAAGAATAGTATTTAATTTTAAATATTGCCTACTACAATAGAAAAATAGGCAGAAATGTAGATTCTTTCATATAAAGTAAAAGCTTTGTAATTTAAATAATTATCTGGGAAATCAACCCAGAATTACCTTCCTACCAAAGGACTACATCAGTGATATAATTTCTGTGTTAAATTCAGTCTGAACACAAAATGGATAAAAAATAAAGTTGTAAACCAAATTGGTTGGGAGAAATACAACTGCCAACATGCTCTACCATCAAAGATAGAATTTCTTGTAGCCTTGAGGGTATGTCTAGACTACATGGCTCTGTCGACGGAGCCATGTAAAATAGTTTACTTGGCATAGTCAATGAAGCGGGGATTTAAATAATTCCAGCTTCATTAAGATAAAAATGGCCGCCGCGCTGTGCCGACAATCAGCTGATCCGGCACAGCGCGGCAGTCTAGATGTGGCGCGGTCAACAAGGGAAGCCTCGAGGCATACCAGAGAGGTCTACAAAGGCTTCCCTTGTTGACTGCACCGCGTCTAGACTGCCACGCTATGCCGGATCAGCTGATCGTCGGCACAGCGCGGCGGCCATTTTTATTTTAAAGAAGCGGGGATTATTTAAATCCCTGCTTCACTAACTATGCCGAGTAAACAATTTTACATGGCTCCGTCGATGGAACCATGTAGTCCAGATGTACCCAAAGTGAAGGTTGAAGCTTAGGCCTGAACTACCCAACATTAACAACTTTAGATCACCTCTGAATTCCACTGGTAAAAGGCATCTCCCATTTGTTTATGAATGAGGGAAAAAAACTATGCAGGAGAAAGGTAGCATCTTTTTGTTTGTCCACATATTTATTCGTTCATAATATGATAATATAATTTATAGATTTTTATCTTTCAAAATTTTGGTGCACAAAATGTACTACATAAACGGATATTAAAAATATACATCCATTCGTAAAACAAAAATCAGGAAAGGGTGACTGAATTTGAACTCAGAACCTATCACCATAAAAAGAATAATTCCTTAGCTGGTGCTCATTTGAGATTTTGTAGTAAACACAGATCCCACTGTAGCTATTTCTGAACCTCATCCTTGGAATCTTTTGAATAGGTGTGTCTAGGGTTGTGTACATGAGCTCTTCACATGATCCCACACAAGAATATAAAGGGAGAAGCAGTTTCAAACATCCCTCAGTTGCACTGTAACTTCAAGCCCCTATAAGCAGAGGCCTCCAAAAGTGGGAATAGAGAGCAGATCTAGATCTCTTGAAAAAATACAGTTATTTTATGGTCTCAGAGGGATGTTAGTCTATATCTGAAAAAATATAGGAATCCTTTGGGCACATGAGGGCTGGTCTACATCAGGGCTACATCTATACTGCGCTGTTTTGCACAAGAAATATGCAAATGAGGTGAAGCATGGAATATCACTGCACCTCATTTGCATAATTAATGAACAGCCGCTTTTTGTACAAGAGGCTTTTGCGCAAAAAGGAGCCATCTACACAATACACAGTTCCTTTTTGCCCCAAAACCCTCTCTTGCGCAAGAGCCGTTCTTCCACATTTTTTTCAGCACTCTGTGTGACTAGTTTGTGACCTGTTTGGGAAAGGTCTCCAGTTGAGGGCTGTAGGTAGCCCTGGTTTTGAGCAATGTGCCCTGAGCGGACGCCCTCAGCGGTGTCCAGATGCAGCCCGGTCCGTCACAGGTGACCAGTCAACTTGTTATGGATACCCGGCTGATACGAGACCTCCAGATGTATGTCATGAGAAAATATACAAAATCCCACAGCTTGATGGCCTCTCAACATGTAGTGAAGAGTGGGCTCTTCCCTGCTTGTTTACATAAAACATTGCCATGGTGTCCATTAGGGCTGAAACAAGATTTCCCTGGATGCGAGGGCAGAACGTGATGCAGGCCAGTAAAATTGCTCAGAGCTTTTCACATTAATATGCAACTGAATTTCAGCCTGAGTCTATAGGCCTGGTGTTTGAAGGTCGCCTAAATGGGAGCCCAACCCATTGTGGACACGTCCATGAGAAGGACCAATATCGGTTATGGTGTGGAAAAGGGGACCCTGGAGCAGACATTCTCTTGGTCCAGTCATAAATGAAGTGAGGTGAGGACTTCAGGAAGCACTGTGACTACCAAGCCCAAGTGATACCGACTCGGTTTGTACCCTTGGGCTATCCATGCTTTCCGAGTCCTGGATGATATAACATATGAACAGCCATACTGAGTCTGACCAAAGGTCCATCTTGCCCAGCATCCTGTCATCTGACAGTGGCCAATGCTAGGTGCCCGCAGAGGGATTAAACAGAACAGATAATCATCAAGTGTTCCCACCTCTGTCACCCATTCCCAATTTCTGACAAACAGAGGCTAGAGACACCATTTTTACCCTTCCAGGGTTCGCTGAGCAGCGGCGAGCCCTGCTTGCCAGCCGTGAAGTTCTGCGCTCTGCGCATGTGCAGATCGTTCTGCGCATGCACAGATCACTCCGCGCTGGCTCTTCCGGGGTGTAATCTACCCGCCATGGGCAAGTAGATTACACTATTTGTTGAGCCCTGCTAATAGCCATTAATGGATCTATACTCCATGAATTTATCTAGCTCTTTTTTGAACCCTGTTAAAGTCCTGGTCTTCACAACATCCTCTGGCAAGGAGTTCCACAGGTTCACTGTGCCTTGCCATGAAGTAGTACTTCCTTTTGTTTCTTTTAAACCTGCAACCTATTAAGTGCAAGAGACATGTGGCCTAGGAGAGTAAGGCAGATCCTGCTCAGCAATATCTGCTGATTGGCAATCGGGAGTTGGAGGCTACTAGGGGTATTTAAAATGTCCACTATCGGGTCAAAGTGCTCTGAAACCTCCTCTGCCTGGACCCCCAGTCTTTGGGTCAGAGTTTCAGATGCTCCTGGTGAGTACAAGAGTCCATAGAGAACATAGAGTGTGATCAACCCGCCAAAGCCTCATCTGGGGATGGGGAAGAGGATTCCTGCAAGGCTTGATCCTCAAGCTTTTGATGGGGTTCAAGGTCCTGAGAGACAGATGTCTGCTCTGGTACCTTATGCAGTTCAACTACTGCATACCCCTCTAGTGGTATTCTGGGTGAATCCTTATTGGGGCTCTGTCCACAGCCTGAACTAGGGGACCATGGGAGTAGACTGCAGATGGCAGTACCCAGGACCCTGAGTAGACAGAACTCAGTCATGAGGTGATAACATACTGGGCCTGATGGTAGACCTACACAGTCCAAAAAGGTCATTGCACTGGGGGTTGCCACTGGGGTGGCCAGGTAGGTTGCAGAGGTTGCATGGAGGTTCTTCAGTGCCGGGAGTGGTGTTGGTAGTAAGATCAGTGCTGAGGGCAATAGCTCTGGAAATGACTGACTGCCTCCAAATCCAAGGAGTATTCCGATGTCACCCATGGAGATGACGATGAGGTCACCACTGGCAATCGGTGCTGTGAGGTGTGGGCTTCCCTTAGTGCCGAACCACAATGCCTGAGTGCCGATACCATGTCCGGAGACACTGCTGTAGATGGAGCCAGTGCCAGCAGAGCCAAGGTCAAGGCAGACAGTGCCGATGTCTGCAGTACCATGGGAGGGGCCGGTACTGCTGATGCTGCCACCCTACAGGCTGTTTTCCCCCTGTTTTCTCAGTGCCAGTGCTTCTGCCTGTACCAAGGCCTGAGAGTTCACACAGTGCTCCAAGGATGATGCTAAAGCTGCAGAGGAGGTCAGTTCAATTAATTCTCTGGCTGCCTTGCATGTGTCCATAATCAATGGCTGGTCCATTTCTGTAGTTATCTCTTCCTCCAGACTGGGCGCCTGTATCGGGCTCTACTGGCACCAAACAGTCACAGGAGCAGATGGTCTTGCTGACGGAGCCAGAGCTTTAAAGAGCCCCAGTTGGGGACACAGTCTTTGCATGTGCTGTGGTGGAGATCTACCCCTCTCAGATCTTTTTTTCTTTTGTAGCACTGGAGACTGGGAGTGGTACTGGGCACTGGTGTGTCTCAGTACTAAGGAGGGTCGAGACGCGCCTGTGGCCTCCTGTACTGATGCCAGTGTGTTATAGCTTGCTGGTCCTGAATCAGAGGTCAGTGCAGGATGGAGTGCAGACTCCATAAAGAGGATTTTCAACTGTGTATCCCTTGATGTTTCAGAGAGGTAGCCATGTTAGACTCTTACTTACAAAAAATTAAAACACAACTTTCCTGGGAACTCACTAATGGATCTAAGGGTATGTCTACACTACAGCGCTAATTCGAACTAACTTAGTTCGAATTAGTTAATTCGAACTAAGCTAATTCGAACTAACGCATCCAGACTAAAAAACTAGTTCGAATTAGCGTTTTGCTAATTCGAACTAGCATGTCCACACAGAGTGGACCCTGAACCGGGGTTAAGGATGGCCGGACGCAGTGCCGGCAGGGCATCAGATGAGGACTTAGAGAGTGGAGCTACTGTCTCAGGCTAGCCGAGGGCTGTGCTTAAAGGGACCCGACTCCCACCCCGGACAGACAGTTCTCAGGGGTGCTCCGCTTGCAAAGCAGTCCTGGCTTGGATTGCCCAGAATACCCACACTGGGCACATCACAGCACTCGGCCATCAGACCGGCTGCACTTGCCGCAGGCTGCCATCTGGGGAGAGGGGACAATTGGGGGGGCTGCAGGACAGCTTCCACCCCCAGAAGCCCGCAGAGCCAGCCCAGTCCTCCCCATTGGGGGCTCATACCCCATTCCTCCCTCACCTCCTTCCACTTACGCCTCCCTAACCCCCCTTCCTGATGTACAAAATAAAGGACAATTGTGTTCAAAAATAGAATCTCTCTTTATTGAACAAAACTGGGGGAGACTGGGAAAAGGAGGTGGGAGAGGGGAAGAGAGAGGGTGGGAGAGGGGAGGGCAACTACAATGATGAGGGGTTTGGAACAGGTCCCATATGAAGAGAGGCTAAAGAGACTGGGACTTTTCAGCTTAGAAAAGAGGAGATGGAGGGGGGATATGATAGAGGTCTATAAAAGCACGAGTGGGGTGGAGAGGGTGCATACAGAAAAGTTCTTAATTAGTTCCCATAATAGAAGGACTAGAGGACACCAAAGGAAAGGAATGGGTAGCAGGCTTCAAACTAATAACAGAAAGTTCTTCTTCACAAAGCAAATAGTCAACCTGTGGAACTCCTTGCTGCAGGAGGCTGTAAAGGATAGAACTAGAACAGAGTTTAAAGGAAAGTGAGATCAATTCATGGAGGTTAGGTCCATGGAGTGCTATTAGCCAGGGGGTAGGAGTGGTGTCCCTGCCCTCTGTTTGTGGAAGGCTGGAGAGGGATGGCACGAGACAAATGGCTTGGTCACTGTCTTTGGTCCATCCCCTCCAGGGTCCCTAGGGTTGGCTGCTGTCGGCAGACAGGCTACTGGGCTAGATGGACCTTTGGTCTGACCCAGTACGGCCATTGTAAGCTCAGGGCTCAGGGTCGGGGATCTCAGTGGACCACCTTGATTTTCATGCACACCTGCTCCTGGGTGGCCAGGCTGGCAGCTCTCCTGCCCTAGACGGCCGCTTTCCTGTGCCTAGTGCGGAGGTCGTGGACGAGGTCCACGATGTCTGCACTGGACCAGGCGGGTGCCCGCCTCTTGCGGTCCTGGGAAAGCTCCCGGGAGCCGCCAGCCTGGTCCTGGGAAGAGGGGGAGGGCTGGGGGGCATCGGGTGGCTGGCTCGAGCCGTGCCAGGTGCAGGGTCTGCTGGCTGGGTGCTGGAAGGCTTGCACCTGGCACGGGCACCGTAGCCAGCCCGTGCCCCTTTAAGTTCGAACTAGCGGAGCGCTAGTGTAGCGCCTATCAAAGTTAATTCGAACTAACGAACATTAGTTCGAATGAACTTTGTAGTGTAGACATACCCTAAGAGAGACTGTATTATTACAAAGCCATTTCAAAAATCAACTTGAGAGAGAAACTGCAGAACTTGGTTTCAGTTACAAGTCTGACACCTGGAATCAAGATCTGAACAAAGACCTGAACTGAATGGGCTGCTGCATTCCACACCCTAATGACATAAAAAGCTAAGCACCAGGTACTTAGAGCCTACTCTATTAGCCTCATTTATCATGGGCACACTAATTGACAATATTTCCCCCCATTTTTTCCTTCTTTTTCCTTCCCCATCCCCTCTCTTTCACTGCTATTTATTCGTTCTCTGGACCTCTTAACTCCATTCACCTGAAGAAGTGGGTTGTGCCCATGAAAGCTCATGATACCATCTACATTTTTGTTAGTCTCTAAGGTGCTACAGGACTATTCATTGATTTTTAACCTTTCTCACTTGGTTCATGGTTAAAACTCCAACAGATCTTGCAGTTGACCAAAAGATGAGCTTCCCCAAGGCAATTGACATGTGTCATGCGGGTCTCCATAGAGCATAGGCTTCAGGTACTTTGTATAGAGCTTAAAGCCCTGAGGCCCAGGCATGCCTCAGCGCAAGGAAAACACGTGGGGTGAGAACCCCACACTAACTAAGGGTATGTCTACACTACCCTCCTAGTTCGAACTAGGAGGGTAATTTAGGCATACCGCACTTGCAAATGAAGCCCGGGATTTGAATTTCCCGGGCTTCATCTGCATAAACGGGGTGCCGCCATTTTTAAAACCCCGCTCGTTCGAACCCCGTGCAGCGCGGCTACACGGGGCACGAACTAGGTAGTTCAAACTAGGCTTCCTAGTTCGAACTACCGTTACTCCTCATGGAGTAGGAAGCCTAGTTCGAACTACCTAGTTCGTGCCCCGTGTAGCCGCGCTGCATGGGGTTCGAACGAGCGGGGTTTTAAAAATGGCGGAGCCCCGCTTATGCAGATGAAGCCCGGGAAATTCAAATCCCGGGCTTCATTTGCAAGTGCGGTATGCCTACATTACCCCGCTAGTTCGAACTAGCGGGGTAGTGTAGACATACCATAACAGACTATACTAAGTAGAGATAACCTGAAAATTACAATTAGAACAACTACTAATTAACTGAAACAAGGAACTGCTTAAAGATGCACTTGCTGAAGCAAGAGAGGAGAGTTCCAACAACCATCACGGGAAACAAGAAGGAACTGAGGGGTGGCTGGCCTGCAGGAATATATATGCATGGGTGTCATTCTAGGGGTCTCCTCTGTGGGCCCAACAGTTATCGCCAAGCGAAAAACCTACAGACAATCATGCAAACAGCACGTGCACACATAAATGGAATGGTCATGAGCAATCACTCAAAGAATGGATTTTCTATTGAAGTATAATTTCATGAATCCTACCGCTAAAAAGAATGTGAGACCCATTTTATTTAAGGCTTCATCTTGGAAGCATTAATGATATCCAATCACTTCTGGACATTTATAAACATGTAACTTACTGTTTAATATACATATATTTGGGTTTTCTCCCGATACTGAATGAATTTATTGTTCCTGTAATATAATAGTATTATCGCTTGTTAAAACTAGGTAGCTGTTGTATTAACTCTCCCACATAGTTCTGTCAAGATACCTCATTTGTGGCATGCAATAATGTTATTTCAGGTTCTACATCTCCACAACAACTTCCAATCATGCCAAATTTTGTGGTAGGTTTAACAATATTTCACATTTGTAGAAACCTGATGATAGCTACCATTATGCCAAAAATAATACGAGTAGTATGGAAGATCGTTGTCAGACCCAGTTCCACTCATGCTTTACTACTGGTAAAACTATAAGGCAAGAAAATTAATATTTTATTGTATCTAATTACAATCAGTAACATCCCATTAAAATGCAATTCTAATAGCTAAATACAAAACTATCAGGTTTATAGAAAAAATGACTAACCTTCTGCCACTCAAGTTCCTGTTTCTCCATAATAATTTTATTAATTTGATCTTCATAATTAATTTCAGCATCCTAGTTTTTAAAAATAAAAAAACAATTATCCATAATTTTGAACACATAACAATTATTAGCAAAGACAAGTTATGTACCAAGTTGATTAGTGCAATCTTGCTCTCCTGTTTTTCAGCTACAGTTCTATTCACCAGAAAGCAAAGAGATCAAAATACCATTAAATTAAAAAAGACCCCCCCCCCCCTCAAGGGGGTCTCACTCCAGGAAATATGCAGAGCAGCAACATGATCTTTCAATCACACTTTCATAAAGCACTACACCATTCCACCATGTTCCACAACAGATACCGCAGTAGCTATGCAGTTCTCTACACAATCTGTAGCAATTAATCAAAGCCCATCCTCCATCTAAATAAGCACTGCTACACAGTTACCAACAGTGGAACACCCAAGGGGACATCACTCAAAGAAGAAAGAGAAGTTATTCACTCTGTGCAGTAATGATTGTTCTTTGAGATGTGCATCCCCTGTGGGTGCTCCACTACCTGCCCTCCTCCCCACTTCTTCGGGCATTAATAGCAGCCCAAGAGGGCATCAAAGAAAAAACAGAGGGGAAAGCGCTCTGTGCATGGTACTTCAAAGGTGGGAACACCACTTGCACATGTGCAGCCTGCCTGATCACTGCTTCACAAGTCTCCGATCTGTGGTGCCAGGACAAGCCCGAAACCAACAGTGGAGCACCCATGGGGACATCACTCTAAGAAGGATATATACATATACATGGTGCAAACAGCAAACATATTCATCCTCTTTGATCAGAAAAATCATAGCACAAATGAAATAAGCAAGAGTTGTTAGGAAAAGATGTAAAATCTGGAACGAGGAAATCAATTAATATAATATCCAGTAATATTTCCCTTTTCATAACTATCCTCTTCAATGGAGACTCAGAGTGAAATAGAGCAAAACAGGCTTGTCTTGAACTCATACTTGAAAAACTTGGTCCTAAGTACCCTCTATGCTGTGTGGCCACACAGCTGCACAGCTGCCTATTAAGCATAGCACAAGTGCTCAGGAGAGTGCCAGGGAGAAGAGCACTTCCCAAATTCCAGCTGCCATGTCCCTTCCCCTCTCCCCCACAATCCCTGACCAAGCTTACTGTAGCCAGGAGAAAGGATATACTATGCCTTTAACAAATCTTTTGATACTGGCTCCCACAGTATTCTTACCAGCAATATAAAGAAATATGGTTTGGATGAATGGACTATAAAGTGAACAGAAAGCTGACTAGACTGTTGGGTTCAATGGGTAATGACCACCAGCTTCATGTTGGCAGCTGGTATCAAGCAGAGTGCCTCAGGGGTTAGTCCTGGGGCCAGTTTTGTTCAACATCTTCATTAATTATCTGGATGATGTGATGGATTACACCCTCAGCAAGTGTGTGGATAACACTAAGGTGGCGGGAAATGCAGATATGCTGGAGAGTAGGCATATGGTCCAGAGTGACCTAGACAAACTGAAGGATTGAGCCAAAAGAAATCTGATGAGGATCAACAAGGACAAGGGTAGAGTCAAGATGGAAGAAGACCATGCATTGCTACAGGCTGGAGACTAACTGGCAAAGCAGTTCTGCAGAATACGACCTGGGAACAAACAGTGGATGAGAAGCTGGATATGAAAAAACAGCGTACCCTTGTTGCCAAGAAAGGAAACAGCACAATGGTCTGCAGTAGCAGGAGCATTGTCAGTATAATGAGGGAAGTGATTATTCCCCTCTATTTGATACTGATAAGGCCAATGCACCTGTCTGAGATAAAGTGTTGAGTCCCACATTAAAGAATGGATGTGGACAAACTGGAGAATCCAGCAGAGGGCAACAAAAATGATTAGTGGGTAGGGCACATAATTTATGAGGCGAGGCTGAGGGATTTGAGTTTATTTAGTTTACAGAAGGGTGAGGGGGGATTTGATAGCAGCCTTCAAGTACCTAAAGGGGGTTGGTTCCAAAGAGGATGGAGCTAAGCTATTAGTCATGGCGGATGATAGAACAAGAAACAAAGGTCTCAAATTGCAGCAGGGGAGGTCTAGATTGGATAATAGGAAAAATTATTGCACTAGGAAGGTGATGAAACATTGGACTGGGTTAGAATGGAATGGGGAGGAAGTGGAATCTCCATTCTTAAGGGGTTTTTAAATCCAGGCTTGACAGACCTGGCTAGAATGATTTAGTTGGGGTTGGTCCTCCTTTGAGCACGCAGTTGGACTAAATGATCTCCTGAGGTGTCTTCCAACCCTAATCTTTTATGATTCCATGACAGGCTTCCCGGCTCTGACTCAATCCAGACCTGCCCGGCTGGGAGACAGATACTCATACCCCAGCCCTGCCTGGACCTCTCATAGCCAGGGAAGTGAACTGGTACCTTAGCCTCAACCAAGACCCAACAGGAGAAGGGGACCCAGACCCAGTCGGACCTGTCAGGGAAGAAGACTGGTGCCCTGGCCCCAAAAGACCCAGCACCTGCTGTAGCCATGGAGTGGTACCCTTCTCCCATCCCAGCCCTGCTAGAGCTGCTGTGGTAGGGAAAAGGCACCTCTCACCTAGCCCCAAGCTACTACATCAAGAGAGAGCTGGGGAGATTCCTCTTTCTCCAACACAACCCTAGAGCACCCTCCTGCACCCCAAGACCCTTATCACTGTAACCACAAAGCTGGAGCCCTCACCCCCCACTCCAAACCTCTGCCCTAGTCTGAGCCTTCCTCCTACACTCCAAACCATGCTGCCCCACCCTCTAATTTGTTATGTCCATGTGTGAAATTAATTTTTTAAGCACACCAATATGAAGGTTATCTGTCAGATAACCTCCACAGTGGTGCACATACAAAATTAATGATGCACATGGACATAAATTAGAAAGAACACCGTTTATGACTAAATATTCTGATGAGACCAAGTAAAAATACTGAGAAGAGAACAAAACCAACAACGTGCAATGAACGTTTGAAGACCGAAAAGGGTATTACAAGTATCTAAAAGGGTGGGAGAAAAACTGTTCTCCTTGACCTCTGATGATAGGACAAGAAGCAATGGGCTTAAACTGCAGCAAGGGAGGTTTAGATTGGACATTAGGAAAACCTTCCTGTCAGGGTGGTTAAATATTGGAATAGATTGCCTAGAGAGGTTGTAGAATCACCATCATAGGAGTTATTTAAGAGCAGGTTGGATAAATATCTGTCAGGGATGATCTAGAATGGTGCTTGGTCCTGCCACGAGGGTAGGGGACTGGACTTGATGACCTCTTGTGGTCCCCTCCAGTTCTAGTATTCTATGATTCTATTATTCTGTTCTATGAAGACTCAACTTAGCAATGGTTAGTTACAGATAACCATGTTTAATTTCTCTGCCCATAAAATGTTAATCTTGAAAGATTTTAAGACATCCAGAATAAAACTGAAGCTTCCTTTCAACAATTGTTTCTGTTATTGTGGCCATACTTGACAAAACTTTCTAAAAGTAACGTAGCTACAAGAAGAAATAAAACAGAATTTTTGTTAGGTTTTGCTCAGCATCCTGTCACTTAGAAAAAAATGGTGGACTATTTATCATCATCTTGTATCAAGAAGCTTTTGTGCCAATCAAGTGAGAACAAAACAGATAATGAGAAGACAATAGGTATTCAAGGTAAATTTAGATATATGGTCAGGAAGATTATCCTAAAGCAAGGCCTGATAGCCATAGACATCTGGACCAAAATGGGACTAACATACGATTTTTGCCTTTTCCTTCTTCATAGTCTGGAAAAAATTCAAAATAGATACGCAGAGGTAGGAATATATATGCCAGTTCCCCAAGTACTACAAAAGCATCTGCCAGGAGATCAAGCAACTACTATGATAGAAAGAGATAACTTTGCTGACAATTTATTACAGTTGCCACCATGTTACAGAAGATCTCCTGAAACATTTAACACTGAAGTGTAATCTTCCTAATAGAAATCAGCTCCCTTTCAGTAAGTTAATATGCACATATATTGTTTTTCCCCTTCAAATACAAAGCTCTGAAAGAAGAAACCACAATTCTTTCTGTTGGAAGAGGATCATGATTTCTAGAAAGAACTGATCCTTTACTGATGAACCTATATGTTGTGGTAGACTATAGCTTACTATCCTGTTAATGCATATGACTAAGACAAGAAGACTTGTAGAGATTATTAAGGAGCTTGTGACGTAGTGACCCGCACTTCAAAACTTCCCTCTCAGGTCCTGTACGGGGCGTGGTGAGCCAGGGCGAGTGCATGCATGGCGTGCTCTCACGCTGCCAACCAACCATGCAGGGCAGCACCAGTGTATGACGGGGCACTACAGCCCCATACCTTAACCCTCCCCCCCATGTCAGCCAGCAATGGGGGGGGGAAGGGTGGCAAGTTGGGGTGAGCACAGGCACGGCATACGACGGGGATGCCAAACAGCTGTTTGGGGGCGGTGTCCGAGGAAGGAGCATAAGAAGGAGGAGAGAGCATGACATGGGGAAGACAGGGCATGGCCTGGGAGAGTACGAAAGAGGGAGGTGCCCACTGGGTAGGGGCAGGATGCCGAGCCAGGACACAGGTAATTGGGAAAGGGAGATGGAGACCGAAAGGGGTGGAGGGATGGAGGCAGTAGGGAAGTTAAGAGAGCCAGGTAAAGGGAGAGAAAGCAGCCCAGGGCAGGGCGTTCGCAGGTAGCCCATGGGCTGGCGTGTTTTGGCGGGAAGCCCCGCCAGCCGGACCGGACCGTTCTAGGTCCGAGTCCTTAGGGCTCTGGGCTGGGGTCCATGAGTGAGGGTGGGCCTGGACCCCCCCTCTCCGACAAAGGGGAGGTGGGTGGTATTCACATGGACATAAGCAACATATCTCGAAGAACAACAGTTACAAGGTAAATAACCATTTTTTCTTTTTCAAGTGCTTGCTTATGTCCATTTCACTTAGGTGATTCCCAAGCCATGCCTATGGAGGTGGGTCAGAATCGAAGCACAAATAAACTGCAGCACTGCTCTGCCAACAGCTGCATCCTGCCTAACCTGCTGCATGATTATGTAATGGTTAGTAAAGGTATGAACCGATGCTCATGTGGCCACTCTACAGATGTTTAGGATCGGCACCTGAGCAAGGAGTGCTGTAGAGGAGGCCTGGGCTCTGGTAAAATGGGCCATAAGAGGTGGGGCCAGCTTTCCCCTTAGATCATAACATGCTTTAATGCAAGCCATGACCCATGAGGACAGGCACTGAGCCAAGACAGGGAGGCCCTTCATTCTTTCAGCTATAGAGACAAAAAGCTGGGTTGACCTATGAAATTGCTTTGTCCTCGCTAAATAAAAGGCTAGGGCCCTTCTGACATCTAACATATAAAGTGCTTGTTCCTTCTCACTTGCGTGTGGTATGGGGCAGAAGACCGTCAGGAAAATCTTTTGGTACATATGGAAGAGACACCACTTTAGGCAGAAAAGCAGGGTGCGGATGTAATGTCACCTTGTCTTTAAAGAACACCGTGTAAGGTGGCTCCGAAGAAAGGGCTTGCAACTCAGACACCTTCCTACCCGAGGTAATAATCACAAGAAAGGCCACCTTCCATGAGAGATGGGAGAAGGAACATGTAGCCATTGGTCAAACGAGAGCTGCATGAGTGCCTGGAACACTAGATTCAATTCCCACTGTGCAATGAGTTATCTAATCTGGGGATAGAGTCTATCCAGACCCTTGGCGCTTGACCATCGCATGGGTAAAGACTGAGCCCTCCCCACCCCGATGAAAGGCTGCAATGGCTGCCAGGTGCACCCTCACCGAAGAGGTGGATATCCCTGCTGCCTGAGGTTTAGGAGGTCTAAAATCATGGGGAGGGGAGCCCGAAGGGCGTCCCCCCCCTTTCTGACTGACCCAAAATGAAAACCTCCTCCATTTGGCCTGATAGGTTGCTCTGGTGGAGGGCTTTCCACGCTCTGGCAGTACCCATCTGACCCGGTCTGAACAGAGGAGCTCTCCCTCCCTCAACCACTGATCTTCCAAGTGGTGAGGTGAAGGGACTGAAGGTTTGGGTAGCACAGATAACCCAGGTCCTGCTCCTATGTCAGGAGGCCTGGCACAAGCGGGAGGGCAATGGGGTCCTCCATCAATAAAGACACTAAGGTAGTGTACCAGTGCTGGCATGGCCCGGCCGGTGCCACCAGAATCACAGTTGCCCTGTACCTTCAGACTCTGAGGAGGACCTCATGAATGAGAGGAAAGGGGAGAAGGCATAAAAGAAGCCCTCTGCCACCGTGTTGTCAAGGCATCCCCCATCGATCCTGGGCCCTGCCCTTGATATGAGCAGAATGGGGCACACTTCTTGTTAGTCTGTGATGCAAAGAGGTCTAGGAGGGGAATCTCCCACCTGCAGAAGAGAAGGTGTACCACCTTCTCCTTGAGAGACCACTTGTGGGCCGAGAAAGCCCTGCTGAGATAGTCCACTAGAGTGTTGTGGGACCCTGGGAGGTAAGTGGCATGCAGGTGAATCCCCTGCTTGACCAAAGGTCCCACGGGGCTATGGCCTTGTCAAGGCTGATTCCTCACTCCTGGCATGATAAATGCAGAAGCAGGGGCCCGCAAAAGTACCCCAAAACCTTATCTCTCCAGGTTTTGGTATAAAACTCCCCCCCTCCCAAAATCCTAAAAACCCAGATTTGGGGGATAAAAAATCCACTGCCACCATCAAGTGCTTTTGAACTCACAAACAGGCGTGGACACTTGAAACCAACCCCAGGGCAGCCCAAGCTCTTTTCTCCAAAGACATTGAAAAAGAAAGAGACAACATAAACTGCAATCTTTGGCTGCTATCCCCTAATCAGAAGCATGTAGATCCCACAGACAGAGTTTCCAGGACACAGAACTGAACCAATACCAGGTTAGTAAAAAAGAAAGAACTTTTATTATCAAAACAATACTCCTGTTACAAGCATAGTTGGATTGGCTAGATGGTAAGAGTCACCAATTAATAAACTCATGGGAATTTTCCCATGGGTGCAAAACTTAGTTACAAAAGGGAGGAAAGCCAATTTCTAACAGCACAGACATCAGATCCAAAGTCCCACAACAGAAAACAATAAAACCTAATGGATTTATCTAAACTTTACCCTACTTACACATTTTAAAGAATCTTTTTCTTTGAGAGTGACATGTCTTCTGTCCCTTTCAGTACCTGGAGAGCAAAAACTGGCCCAGAGACAAAGAAGGGAAAACCCCAAAATTCCACTCTCAGTTTGAAATCCCTACCTGCATTTCTACTCGCTGAATGCTACCTGGCTAGGTAGAGTTAACCCTTTAGTCCCCAGGCTGCTGCCCATCCCTCATGGTCATGACAGGCCTTCTGACAGAGGGGAGAGAGGATCGAACACCACCCTGACGGTTGATATAAAACATCGCTGTTGTGTTGTCTGTTAGGATGGAAACCACGTAGCCCCTCAGTTGAGGCAGGAACGTCTGGCACTCCAAACACACAGCTCTCAGTTCCCTGACATTGATGTATAACAACCTCTCCACCTGGGACCACATACCTTGTGTCTGTAGGTACGCTAGGTGCGCTCCCCACCCGGCATCGGAGGCATCCATCACCAACTGCATGGAGGGAAAAGGCTACATGAAGGGGACCCTGGAGCAAACCTCGATCTCCCTCAGCCACCAGTATGGACAGGATCTCTGGTAGGAGTCACCACAGAGTCAATGCAGTAACAAGCTGGCCCGTAGACCCTTGCCAACCAGGCATGCAAGGATCAAAGGCGTAGTCTGGCATATCACACTACATACATCCATGCTGTCATGTGGCCCAACAGCCTTAGGAAATGCCTTGTTGTTGTCATAGGAGCAGCCTGGAGACTCCGAATAATGTACCTCATGGCAGCAAACCTGGAGCTTGGTAGAGACGTTTGCTCCTCCGTAGCATCCAATTTCTCCCCAACTAACTCTATTATTTGAGTAGGAACAAGGGTTGACTTTGCCTTGTTCAACAAAAGCCCCAAATGAGAGGTTTCCCTGGCTAGAGCTTTGTGAGATAGCACCTGATTTCTGGAGCAGCCTCTGATGAGCCAGTTGCCCAGGTAGGGAAAAACATGAAGTCCTCTCTTCCTGAAAAAGGTGGCTACCACTGCCATACATTTGGTGAATACCCTGGGGGCAGTAGAAAGGCCAAACGGCAGCACCACAAACTGGTAGTGGTCCCCACCCACCAGGAATGCAGGAACTTTCTGTGATGAGGGATGATTGAAATGTGGAAATATGCATCCTTCAAATCGAGGGTGGCATACCAGTCCCCTTAGATTGAGTGAGGGAATGACAGAGGCTAACGTCACCATCCTGAACCTCTACTTCATTATGAAGGTGTTGAGCCTCCGGAGGTCTAGAATGAGACAAAGGCCCCTTTTGGACTTTGGAATGAGGAAGTATCGGGAATAGAACCCCTTCCTTCGAAACGCAAGGGGAACCTCTTCTATCACCCACAATGACAGGAGTGAAGAGACTGCCTGACGAAGAAAGTGCTCATGAGAGAGGTCCCTGAAGAGGGATTGGGAAGTGGGGTAGTGTAGCCATACACAAACCCCATCTTGTTTTTCCACGAACCTCATCTTGTTTCCCCCCCCCCCCCAGAGAGCAAGAGAAAGGCAGTCAGCCTTTGATGCCCTGGGAACGCAGGTGTGGTGTGGTGCCTGCCCCTGACTCTACCATAAACAGAAATCAGACAGTAAATGGGCTAGCTGATGACTCGGAGGCCTCCCGTCGCCGTGGTGGCTAGTATCAGTAATTGACACGCCTGCACTGTCTCAGGAGAGGAATCTTCGCCCATCACATACCAGAGGTGCCCATTGTCTGCATCTTCCCAGGTGTGAATTATGCTTTGCACCCTTCGTGGGAAACTTGGCATTCAAAGCCATTTTTTCTAATTGGCCACTTGAGACCAGGAAGAAGCCCATGTGACCCAAGGGGTATAAAGAGGGTTTAGTTGCCCACCCCATTTAAGCTCCAATCACCTACACCTGCTGGCAGGTATTGATTGTCTCCTGAGGTCCGTGGGACGCCCAACCTCGCCCTACTTCTTCCCGAGGGATTGAGAGAAAGACGCTGGCCACGCCAAGTCTGAAACGCAGGGGTGAGAATTGTACCTGCAATGTGTTTTCTTTATGTGTACACCTTAATTGTCTCTCTGTTATAAGTTTAGTTACTTTATTATAGTTTCTTAAGGCAAACTGCTTCATTTCTATTGTAAACTGCCTTTGGTAAGGTGATTTAACTATAAACTTTGGAAATAAGTGGGATGCCCTCATTCACTTATAAAATATATATATATATTGAACCAAGTTTCTTTTATTTTATTTTCTCTTTCTTTCTCCGATAATAAGCCAGTAAGTGTCAAGCTTCTGACTTAAACCCGTGCTGCTGTACCCGAACCGAACACAAACTAAAGAACTTCAGCCGGTCAAAGGGACAGGTATAGGGAGAGCTTGGGCGTTTTGGATTGTGTCACTCCCCGGTGGCAGATCCATTGGGGCACTTCTCAGTCTTTCCCTAAGGCTGCCCGCTGCAAAGGAAGCTTGGATTCTAGCAGCTAAAATCTGAGGTGTTATAAGCTCTCCCTATAAACTTATTGGGGGGACCGTCAACCTCCTCCAGGTTGCCCACTGCAAGGGACCCTGGTCTCAGCAGTTGAAGTCTCGGGTGTATAGCGCACACACACACCGGGGCATCTGAGAGCCTGTTGGCTACCCTCTGCGACGGGACCCCGGTCCTAACAGTAAAGTCAAAGACGTTAAACTATTTTTCGGGGCGCCCTGCAGCCTCCTAGGCTGTCCACTGCAATGAGACTTTGCATCTCAGCAGTTGAAGACTTGGGTGTAACACACACACACACACACACACACACACTGCCCTGACCATTTCGGCTGACAGGTAGAAAGGAGGGGAGGAGAGAAGGAGAGGAAGGGGATAGTGTATCTCCTTGCCACCATCTCTGACCCACCAAACTTAGGTGATGGAGAGCCAGGAGTGATGGAAGGGGGACAGTCTGTTTGCAAAACATGATCTAGATCCAGGGCTGGTAATCCGTCCTTGGGTGGACCTTCAAAAGCCTGTCCTTGGGCCCTGAGATTTGTTGGCAGGCACTTGAGGTTGCTCAAAGGCCAACCAAAAGTGCCTCCTGGCGTCCCTGCCATTATTTCTCCCATATCTTCAACTACTAAACTGTCTGGGCCCCTGCTAAAATGGCCTCTGTGTGACCTGGGATTCAACAGCAACACTGCAGCCCCGCTGTTGCGTATGCCTTCTGACCCAAGAGGTCGAGCTTTTTGGGCTCCTCGCTCTTAGGAGTGGATCCGTGTTGTCCCTGCGTCTCTATCTGACAAGCAGCCTGGACCACCACCGAGCCTGGGGGCAGGTGGGAAAACAAATTCTCATGGCTTTACTGTGGCACAAAGTACTTCCACTCCATGCCTTTCTGTGTTGGAGGGATGGGTGCTAGAGTCTGCCAAAGGTTTTTTGTAATTTGGGCCACAGTTTTACTAAGGGGGAGGGCAATCTTAGCAGGAGCATCTGCCGTCAAGATGTCAACCATGGGGTCAGATTCCTCTGCCTGCACCCCTAAGCTTTAGGTCAACCTCTTGAGAAGGTCTTGATGGGTGTGCATGTCCATGGAGGGCATGGCCAATGACAGGTCCCCCAGAGCCTCATCAAAGGAAGAAGATGAGGCATCCCTTGGCAACAGTGGCTCCTCTGGAGGCAACTCTGGCTGAGACTGGGTAGGCTGTGGTTTGGTAGGGTTCTCTGTGGCCAGCTGTCGGGCCGGGGGAATGTGATCACCTGGTGATCCGGAGGGGCTGGCCCTGGATGCTTAAGTCGGGGCCCGAGTAAGCGGAGTGGCTGAAAGGGTCACCCTGTGCCCTGAGTGCACCAACACTGAGGCTGACCCCGATCTTGAAAGCTCCTGCACCTGAGCTTGATGATATCCCCAGGAAGTCCAAAAAGGCCACTGGTCTGGCGGTTACCATTGTGGAGGCCACATCTGAGACAATAATGGGCTGGTCTGCCACAAGTGACGCCTCGAGCGAGAATGGTAGCAGGGTTGAGACTGGTGCCAAGATCAGGACCAGTAAAGAGACCTTGAACAACTTGACCTCGATGATCAGTTTGACAAGGCCCTTAAAATTAAGGACTCCATGTCTGACTCGGAGGAATACTCAGACGCGGATCATGGCGGGGCCTCTTGCTCCTGGTGCCAGTTGTGGTGCACTGTGGCCGCCAGCTTGCCCCTATGAGACAGTGGCAGTGCCGGGAGGACATAACTGCACACCCCTGTGCCGGTGCCGGAGGTGCTGGTACCAACATCGGCACCATCAGTGCCGGGATGGTGCTGCTCCACCCGGATCCATGCTCCCATGCCATGGAGGCTGGTGCCGCCACCTCAAGCAAGGTTGACCCCATTCTGAAGCCATGCCATTTGTGGCCTTCACAGGGCTCTGCACTATGTGGCCCCGGTTCCAGAGAGGAGGTCAGCTTGATCGGCTCTTGGGCTGCAGCAAAGGTGCCTAGGGTTAACGGACGAGGGATCTCTTCCATTGAGAGGTCCTGAATGTTAGGACTACTGGCCAGTGTGGGGCTTGACCTGCGCCAATGGTGCACAGGAGCCTCTCCACATCTGGGCAGTGATAAAGTCTCGGGGTATCCTCCATGCGAACGCACCCGCTGGTCCCTCTTGGAGGGCGATCTTCCTTTCCGTGCCCTCTTGCCTGGGCTTGGTACCGGGGTCTGACAGCAGTGCCGTGGTGCCGAGTGATGGTCTGAAACCCCAGAGCATCTAGGTGTGGACTTCATACCCTGTACCAATCCTAGTGCACTCCTCACTGACTGTGCCAGTTCCGGAGCCACAGGCTGCAGCACAGACTCCATCAGCAGCAGTTTAAGTCTGGAATCGTGCTCCCACTTGGTCCTTGGTTTAAACGACTTGCAAATCTTACAGGAGTCTGTCAGATGGCCTTCTCCAAGGCACTTTAAGCACTCCTTGTATGGGTCTCCACAAGGCATAACCTTCAGACACCAAGCCTTCAGACACTGGAGCAGGGGAGAAGATGAAAGTAATTGCTAAGTACTTTTAATCAACCGTCAACTAAGATAAGAATAAACTATAAAGAACTATTTACAAAGATAAGATAGTAAGGGCACATTTGCATAAAGCAAGCGAAGCATTCCAGCAACCATCACATCATGGGCAGTAAGAAGGAACTGAGGAGGTGGCGGGCCAGCAGGGGTATATATGCACCAATATATTGGCGCCACTCCAGGGGGCTCCCTGGCTGGTCCAACAGGTACTGCTAAAAATAAAAAGCTTCCGGAACTCATGCACACGATGAGTGCACACTAGAATAAGAAAGCACAATTGTGAAAATTTAAAATTTGAAAAAAATTGGAAAAAATTCTTCAAAATAAACATCAATATTACCCATCAAAATTATAAAAGAAATATCATCAAGTCTATTACACAGTTTTGTCCAAACAAAAGCTTTTTTAATACGATGTCTTTTTTATGCATTCAATAAAGCCAAAATTCATAGTTTGTGCTGTTATAAAACAAACCCTAGACTAACATCGCTAAAATAATGAAGAAATGAGAAGGAGACTGTTTAAAAGAGAAAACAGGTATTAACTCCCACAGATCCTGGACCCACTGAAATCAGTGGCAAAGCTAATGCTGAGCAAAGTGAGACTCAGATGAACACCTATAAAGCATTTTCATAGTTCTCTATGAATGTGACGGGTTCGGGGTGCGATCACCCCCTCCCAGCGTGAGAGGGGGGATCGGCGGACCCCCTCGCCCTCTTCCTGTCTATCTCGTGCCCTGGGCCCCTGTTCAGGAGCCCGGGCAATCGGGTGCGATCACCCTCTTCCCCGGAAGGAAGGGGGGGGTCAGCAGACCCAGCAGTTATCACCCGTCCCTGCAGGATGGACCCTGAGCCCACGGTCCGGGCTCTCCCCTGCTCGGGGGGCCCTAGTTCTATGCCGCGTCTAGGTTAAAGTTGTTCAGCGCTAAAGGCTCTTTTGGGGGAGGGAGGGGGACCCGGTCCCACCCTCTCTCCGGGTCCCAGCCCGGGGCCCTAAGCGTCGGGGCTTGCTCGCGCTCTGACGCGGTAGACGGGGGTCACTCCGGCCGTAACCCGTCTACCCACGGCCGCCACAAGCGTTACGCCCCGGGCTCCTTCCTCCCTTCCCGGGTTTCCCTGGGGCATTGCCCCAGTCCCCGCCACCTACCCTGGTTCAGTGGTTCGGTTCCTGGGTCGTCCCAGCGATCTCTCTGGGGTTCGCTCCCTCCGCTGGGTCTGTTCCCTGCTCAGCCGCTCCCTCCAGGCCCGGCAGGTCAGGGGCCGGTCGCCATCGGAGCAGGGGCTGACCGACCGCCAGCTGCGGTGCCCGTCCCGGGGATCCCAGGGATCCCAGGGCCGAGGCCAGGCCGACTGCTGGCCTCGGTGTCGCTCGGAGTCCGTCCTCAGTCCGGAGCCTCTCCTCCTTCCCTGCGAGGAGGCTGCCCGTCCTCGCTGGCGGCAAGCCTTTTTAAACCGTCCCACCGCGCCAGCCACTGCCCGGGGCCCCTCCCCTTCCACCAACGCACTGGTGTTCTCCCACGCCGCTCGTTCGCCTCGCTCCGCCCTGCCCCCGCCCTGCGCGTCCTCCGGGGAGGGGCCAATGCTCCCCCGCCGGCACAGACGCGGCGGCTGCGTGCGGCCCCGCCGGCTTCCCCAGCCTGTGCCGAGACCCGAGGGGAGGGCTTGGGACCAGCCGCCGTTTCCCTGTGTGCGGCGGCCACAGCCGTCCCCCGTGCGGGTAAGTGACGGCTCGTCACAATGATGAAAAAAAATATATAAGAAAACCTGCATAACAGTTTAAAAGAAAAACTGTTTGGGTAAAGTATTATAGACAAGTCTATCTAGTTCTCTGTCCATGAAATTTCAGTTTCAGTTAACAGGATTTATGCTTCTAGAGTAGGAGTGAGTAATAAGTGACTCACAAATTGGACATGGTTCACCAGAGTTAGCCCAAGTTGGCTGCTAACATTTTATTTACCTATGTATATGCAGGTACCTCCACTCTCAGTTCCTGTTGTCCACGGTTTGCTGTTCTCAGTCATAGAGAGCTGCAGAAAGCGGCAACCCAGCCTGGGTCACTTCCTGCAGCTCCCAGTGGCTGTGAATGTTGAACTGTGGCCAGCAGGAGCTGCAAGAGGCCAAACGGGCAGATGTGCAGGTGAATAAACCATCTAGTGATCCACCACAACCTAACCCTGGAGAACCACCTCTGGCCCATAAGCCATTTATTGCCCACTCCTATTCTAGAGCTCACTTGTTAACAATTTTCTGAATGTAGTCAATGTTCCTTAGTTTTATTTTATTAAAAAAAAATAGGGGGCTGCGCCCCCTGCTCACTGCGCTTGCCAACCTCCCTGTTGCAGGGGGTAGGCAATCCCAGCTCTCCCCCCCAGCCACAAGGGAGGGCTGGACTGCAGCTACACCAGCCAGGGCCCCTTCTTCCTTTCCGCTCCCCACCTCCACCAGCCAGAGCGTCTTCTCCCTCCCCACCTCTGCCAGACCGGTACTTTCTCTCCGTCCTCACCCCCCAACCGTGCGTGTCCTGCCACTGGCGCAATGGAGCAGCTATGTTTAAAACACTGGCAGCTGCCTCCCACATAGTGACTACTGGAGCTTCAGCCAGCTGCTGTGTGGCAGCTCAGGGGTCTGGGGTGTACCCCAGTCCCAACCCCCCGATTCCCCTCTGGTATGGGTCCTGTCGCTGGCCCTCCCCAAGCACGGATCCTTCCACTGGTGCCCCGATCAGCTGTTTTTAAAACAGAGGCAGCCCTCCACGTGGTGGCTGTTGGAGCTTCAGCCAGCCACTGTGCCGAGGCTCAGAAGGCCAAGGTGTACTCCAGTCCCAGCCTCCTGCCACAGGCGCCCCAATCAGTTGTTTTTAAAATGGCAGCCACTCTCTTCAGCCAGCCGCCGTGCAGCAGATCAGGGGACTGGGATATACCCCAGTCCCAATGCCCCCCACAGGCTTCACCGCCTCCCGCCCACTCGCCACCGGCCCTGCCTCTCCCCCCCATCCTTCCTCCACAAGCCCAGCAGCAGCTTACCTTCAAGGTGAAAGGAAGGTGAGTTCTGCTGCTGAAGAGTCAAAGAGCCATATTTAGATCTCTTGTGAGCCATAGGTTGCAGACTCCATTATGAGATTAGCAGCAGGGAGGAAAGAGAGATGAGGCTGGGTAGCTGAGGGGAGAGGGCCTGAGGGATGCAGAGTGATGTGATGATGTCATTCTGTCATCCCGCAGGAAAAACTTTGTACAGGCAGTCCCCGGGTTACGTACAAGATAGGGACTGTAGGTTTGTTCTTAAGTTGAATTTGTATGTAAGTCGGAACTGGTACATATTGTAGGGGAAACTCTAGCCAAACATTTCTCCAGAGCTCAGTTTTATTCTCCCACACCTCACTTCCCTCAGTCCTTTATTCTCAAGCTGAGGTGTCTGCTGAGAAAAGCCGCTCCGCGTCTCCCTGGTCTGCTGGGGAGGGGGCGCTAGCTTCGCGTCTCCCTGGTCTGCTGGGGGGAAGCAGCTAGTGCGGGGTTGCCTCACCCCGTTTGTAAGTAGGGATCCGATGTAAGTCGGATCCATGTAACCCGGGGACTGCCTCGGATCCATGTAACCCGGGGACTGCCTGTATAAGTATAGTAATATATGTTTTGCAGACCATTCTTAACCAAGTAAACCCTCCATTTGAATTTAATTTAAAAATGTACACATAACAGAGTTTTAAATATGAATGAGGACATGAGCAAACAACCAGGGCTACATTTCTGTATATATTTTTATTTTAAATGTTACGACTCCTCAGAAAAATGTATTTACTAACGCTAATTTAAAACCTTAATATTTAGCTATTATGCTAATATTAAACATTTTAGTAAACAAACGATTAGTAAACAGACCGTTAAACACAGATTTGAAAATTAGATTTAAAAAAGTCTTTGATAAATTAATGGCCTCAAAAAAAAATACTAGCAATGAAAAGAACTGAACCAATAGGGGGTTTTAATTTCCTCCCAAACCAATATACACTTTATCTGGAGTTTTGTTCTAGATATTACAAAAAAATAGAACTTGGAAACTATCAAAATTGTCAGCGTATACAATGATTAATGGCGGAAAGCTATCACCATATTAAATTTCCAGAGAGAGTCACAATTATCTCATAAAGATGGGCATATGTGAAAAACTTTAGCCAACATTAACTCTTTGACTTCCTTTAAATGATCTCTATCATTCACTCATTGTGTACTGAAAGTTTTTAAAAGTTGTCCTCCCATTTTAAAAAGTTCCTGAGGCTGTTTAAAAAGACAACTTTGTAATATTTAGGAAGAAAATCCTGTATGTAACTGTAATAAGGTATCAAACACAAAACCTTAAAAGTGTTTATTTTTTATTAGATGCCTTAGGACTACAAGGATTTAAGTGTTTTTACAAAAATACTATCATAACAATAAAAGAGGAGTAATTTGATGGTTTATTTACTCATAATAACCTTTGGAAAAAGTGTCAAGCTTATTTTAAAGTGTTTGCTTCAGGCTGTAGTTTTACAAGATGGGCTGTGGATTGGTCAGGCCACCTCAGTTCTTGACCCTGAACAGATTTAGGAACAGAGGACAGCTGGCTGATGCCAAAGCAGCCAAAACTGCTGTTAGGTACTTTAACTATGTTTTTCAAACTCATAATCCACCTCCTACAAAATTGCACATCCAATTTCTCATACGGCTCACTTCTCATATAGTTCATACTTTTCTAATTGTTTCCCAGTCTGATCAGGATTCCTTACATAAACTAAATACCCAAGTAAAACTTGACTGCAAACATATTTTTTCAATTAATTTTCTCTGCTTTGTAACATTTATTTGGAGGACTTACTAGAGTTGTAAAGTTTTACATTAATTTTATGGATAATTTACAATATTTCTGATAGGACCTTATTAGACATTTGATTATATTATTTCTTAAACCCCAGTAATAGCAGACATTGGGATTTATTCCCTGTTCACAAGCACACTGCCAACTAAATGTCTATATATACTTGGGATAGGCAACTCATTGACTGAACTACCTTTCCAACCACTTTCCCCTTGAAAGGTCTTTTTTTCACTCCTCTCTCCTCAACATAGTATTTGACTAGATTAGTTCTCTTAAAGCAGAGGTGGGGAACCAATGGCCCATGAGCTGCATCCAGCCTGTGACTTACTTTGATCCAGCCCGCGAGGCTCAGAGCTCCTGCCCCCCAACAAGGGTTGTGAGCCAGCATGTTGGGATTGAAAGTTTTATTCTTTTTATATTTGTATTTTAGGATTAATAATGTAGCAATGTAAGGTAATATATTAATCCATTTAATATTTTATGAAATTAAGCCCTTTAGTAAAATATATATTTTTTGTGTTAAAGTTTAGTAAGCTTAGTAAGTAAAGAGATAAAGTTTTGGTATTGTGTCTATGTTAATGAGATTAGAAATATTGAAGGCCCAGGTCTTCGATGTGAATTGTTTTGATTTTGTTTTTACTTAATATAAACACTGCTCTTTACCTTTAAAGGATTCTGTGAGAAAGACTGTTTGTGTGAATGAGAAATGTAGCATCATAAAGATAAAGGCGTGAAGGACACCGGTAGAGCCAGATTGCCAAGAAAGAGGGGCAATGTGGGTGAAGGCAGACTATGAAAGACAGGCTGCGAAGAGACATAGCCGCGTCAGAGGAAGGGGAAGTTACTCACCTTGTGTAGTAACGATGGTTCTTCGAGATGTGCCCCGTGGGTGCTCCACTCTAGGTGTCGGGTCCGTCCCGGCGCCACTGATCGGAAGATTTCAGAGCCATACCGGGCCGGGCCGCGCATGCTCTCTGCGCTGCTGGTCGTTCGCGCCCTTTC
The DNA here is from genome assembly GCF_052426305.1 of Pelodiscus sinensis. Classification (NCBI taxonomy): domain Eukaryota; kingdom Metazoa; phylum Chordata; order Testudines; family Trionychidae; genus Pelodiscus; species Pelodiscus sinensis. The sequence goes on from NC_143056.1 coordinate 98,979,027, forward strand.
CAACGATCGCGGCTCGGCCCCCCCGCCAGTTCCTCTCACCGCTCGGTCTCTGGAAGATAAAGACAGAAAACAACCCGGAGCGGGGAGGAGGGCGGGACGTGGAGCACCCACGGGGCACATCTCGAAGAACCATCGTTACTACACAAGGTGAGTAACTTCCCCTTCTTCTTCGAGTGGCCCCGTGGGTGCTCCACTCTAGGTGACTATAAAGCAGTAGTCGGAACTAAGAGCGCTCCGGGTTACTTAGGATCTACTGTTGAAAGGACAGCGGAAGCTACTGAATGGTCCGCCCCCCATTTCTGAACTATAGCATAATGCCTCATAAATGTCGAGCTGGAAGCCCAAGTGGCTGCCCTGCAAATATCGGCTAAAGGAACTCCTCTGGCAAAGGCTGTAGATGTCGCCACTGCTCTAGTCGAGTGTGCTCGCGGCTGCGAAGACAAGGGTTTATCCCGAATGGAGTGGCATGTGGTAATGCACAGAGTGATAAGCTTGGCAATGCGCTGAGTGGAAAGTGCAGTACCCTTAGATCGGTTCGCTGTCGATATTAGAAGTCTATCTGTTCGTCTCCACTGACGGGTTCTGTCTATGTAAAATGAAAGAGCCCGCCTAACGTCCAGTGTATGTAGCAGGGCTTCTCTCGTTGAGGAGTGTGGCTTAGGGTAAAAGGAAGGAAGGACGATCGGTTCATTGATATGAAATGATGAAGCTACTTTGGGTATGAACGCTGGGTGTAAACGTAACGTTACCAAGTCCTTCGAGAAAGAAGTAAAGGGAGGGTTTGCCATTATCGCCCCTAACTCACTAACTCTACGAGCTGAAGTCATAGCGAGCAAGAAGACGGTCTTCATGGTTAGCATCTGTAAAGATACAGATGCCAGAGGCTCGAATGGGGGATACATAATTGTATCGAGTACCAGGTCGAGGTTCCACGACGGAGGAGGCGGCCTTCGAGGTGGGCTCATATTGGCTAGACCTTTTAGAAATCGTTTTAACATCGGGTGAGAGAACACCGAATAACCCTGTATCGGGTGATGGAAGGCACTGATGGCTGCTAGGTGAACTCTGAGGGATGCCAGAGAAAGCTTAGCATTTCGGAGATGAAGGATGTACTCGAGGATGTGTTGTGGAGGAGCAGTCAATGGTTGAACGTTATTCTGGAGACACCAGAGAGGAGTATCTACGCCATTTTGCCAGGTAAGTATTTCGCATAGATGTCCTCCTGCTATGAATCAATATGGACCTGACCTGGCTTGAACAGAGGTTTTCATCTAGCGTAAGCCAGTTAGGAGCCACGCTGTCAAGTGCAATGTTTCTAGTTTGGGGTAAAGAAGAGCCCCCCGATCTTGAGAGAGGAGGTCTCGATACAAGGGCAGAGGCCATGGCTGTCGAAGTGACATCCTGTGTAGGAATGGGTACCATGCCTGCCTCGGCCAGGCTGGTGCTATTAAAATTACTGTCGCCCTCTCCGTCCTGATTTTCTCTATCACTCTGGGAATGAGGACTGTTGGTGGAAAAGCGTACAGTAGCGACTTTTTCCAATTGGTCAGGAGCGCATCGCCGAGGGATCCTTTGCCGATCCCCGCCCTGGAGCAGAAGAGGCGGCACTTTTTGTTGACAGACGTCGCAAAAAGGTCTACCAGGGGTGTTCCCCATCTGCAGAAGATTCCCTGGAGTACGTCCAGCCTCAGCTCCCACTCGTGGTCCGTGGGAAAGCATCTGCTGAGGGAATCGGCAATGACATTGGCTATGCCAGGTAAGTATGACGCTGTTATGCTTATGTTGTTCTGTATGCACCAGTTCCAATATCGTACCGCTTCTGCGCATAGGGAACGTGATCTTGCCCCTCCCTGCCTGTTTATATAGTACATCGCCGCTACGTTGTCTGTCAACACCCTGACTGTTTTGCCTCTCAGACTGGGGAGGAAGTGTCTGCATGCCAAAAAGATCGCCCTCAACTCTAGCTGGTTGATATGAAGACGCCTCTCGGTGTGAGACCATTGCCCCTGGATGCGCTCCCCGTTCATGTGAGCACCCCATCCGATGAGTGAAGCGTCCGATGTTAATTGAACCGATGGCTGAGGTTGGTGAAACGGTACTCCCGTGAGGATGTTTAATGGGCTCGTCCACCATCGGAGGGACCTGTGTACGTGGGATGGAGGAGTAACCAACTTGCGTATGTCGTGTCTCATGGGGACATACACCGTTGACAGCCAGTGCTGTAAGTTCCTTAAATGGAGACGTGCATGCGGGACTACAAAGGTGGCCGCCGCCATGTGGCCGAGCAATCGCAGGCAAGTATGTGCTGAGATTGTTGTGGTTTTTTGGAGAAGATTGACCAGGTCTTTTATTGCCTGGAATCTGTCCGTGGGCAGGTATGCTCTCGCCGTGCAGGAGTCGAGAACCGCTCCTATGAACTTTATGTTTTGTGTTGGAATTAGCGTGGACTTTTGTTCGTTTATTATCAACCTGAGTGAGTTGAAAGTCTCTATGACTTTTGAAAGCATTCGAGTTGTCTCTTGTGCCGTCCTTCCCTTTATGAGACAGTCGTCCAGGTAAGGGAATATGATGACTCCGAGACGACGAAGATGGGCGGCGACAACGGCAAGCGTCTTTGAAAAGACTCTTGGAGCTGAAGCCAGCCCGAACGGGAGGACACAGTATTGAAAGTGCTCGTTGTTTATAACAAATCGCAGGAAACGTCTGTGCGCCGGGTGTATGGCCACATGAAAGTAGGCGTCTTGGAGGTCGAGGGCTACGAACCAGTCGTCGGTGTCTACAGAAGGGATTATTGTAGTCAGAGTCACCATCTTGAACCGCTGCTTTCGCAGATAACGGTTTAACTCCCGTAGATCGAGTATGGGTCTCCAACCCCCTGTTTTCTTTTGAGTCAGGAAGTACCTTGAATAAAATCCTTTTCCCCTGAATTGGTCTGGGACCCTTTCTATTGCTCCGATTTCCAACAGGCGATAGGCCTCCTGTTTTAGGAGGGCCTCGTGAGAAGGGTCCCTGAAAAGGGACGGGGTGGGAGGGGTAGGAGGAGGGAGGGATGTAAATGGGATGGTGAGTCCGAATTTTATCACTTCCAACACCCATCTGTCCGATGATATGGCCACCCACTGATGGTAGTAGGGTCGCAACCGATGTTTGAAAATGGGAGTGGTGCCTCTGACTGTTACCGGAACGACCGGCGTGCCCTTGACCTGAAAGTCAAACTTGCTGCTTGGGTGCTCCTGCGTTATTCACCCTGGGTGGCTGAGGGCGTCTGCGCTGTGTCCTTTGCTTGGACCGGTTCTGATCGTATGGACGGTTTTGTTGTCTGCGGAACTGGTAATCGTAACGTCTTTGGAATGGGAAATAGCGTTTACGACGGAAAGGTGGAACATACATCCCGAGGGTACGTAAGGTAGCCCGGGAATCTTTACCCGTGTGGAGCACCTCGTCCGTCTTCTCCGCAAACAGCTTGATTCTGTCGAACGGAAGATCCTCGACCTTAGACTGTAATTCTTTCGGTACGGCAGCGGTCGCAAGCCATGAAGCTCTTCTCATGGAAACTGCTGTTGCGATTGATCGAGCCGCTGTGTCCGCCACATCCATGGCGATTTGCAAGCCTGCTCTGGCACATGCGTAGCCTTCCTGCAGTATAGCTCGGAGAAGTACTTTGTCCGTTTCGGAAATTCGCTGAGCAATTTCCGACAATTTTGCAATGTTGTCAAAACTATGATTGGAGAGCAACGCTGAGTAATTTGCAATCCGGAGGAGAAGAGTTGAAGAGGAGTACACTTTCCTGCCGAATATGTCCAATCTCTTTGCGTCCTTGTCTGCTGCCGAGTTTCTTACTTGCGGGTTCTTAGCTCTTTGAAGAGCTGCATCCACAACCAACGAGTTTGGCTGAGGGTGAGTGAAAAGGAACTCAGCACCCTTCGAAGATATGAAGTATCTCTTTTCTGCTCGCTTGCAGGATGGAGTAGTGGAAGCCGGCGTCTTCCAAATTTCTGTGGCTGGTTCCAGGATAGCCTCGTCCAGCGGTAAAGCCACCTTAGATTGCTGTCTAGGGTGTAAATTCTTCAGTAACTTATATTGCTTCACGTTCACGTCCGCTAACTGAACCTCCTGTGATTGTGCTACCCTTTTAAAGAGGTCCTGAAACTCTCTGGTGTCATCTGGTGGTGAGGAGTCCATAGCAAAAACCGCGTCGTCGGGGAAAGAAGACTGAGCATCCTGCGATGAAGCTTGTGGAGGCCGATCATCTGTGTCCGATATCTGGCCCTCTTCAGGCTCCGACAGGACCGAAATTGAGGTGTCACTAGGAGGTGGTCTGGGTGACTGCGAGCGCCGATGCTCAGAGGCCGGTTGTGAATGGCGTCTGTAAGATGACTGACGGCAACAACACGAACACGAGTGGGACGGTGATCTGTCCTGCCTCCCCGTGTAATAACCCCTGTGGTAACGATAAACAGAATCAGGGGATGGTCTCCTGGATGCATATCTGCTACCATGTCTAGTATGGTGAGACCTTGGAGGAGAGTAACTCGGAGAACGAGATGTGTTTCTGTAATAGTGGGAAGATCTTCGTTGCGGGGAACGTGAGGACCTATGTCTTGGGTAGTAAGGTACTCTCCCCGATCCCGAATACTGAGGTGGGGAAGGGTATGTTGAATGCACAGGAGAGGGAGACAAGGAATGATCCCTAGGGATCGACTTCCCAGATGCCCTTGCATGGACTGATGAATGCCCTTTAGCACTTGCAGAGTGTCGTGCTGTGCTGCGATAAACCTCCTTAACAGATGGGGAGCCTGACTCATGAGAGGAGGGAGAGGCTGTTTGCAGTCTAGCTGATTGCGAGGACTCTCTCGGTGCCGATGCAGATGACTCCTGCGGCACCGGGTGTGTTGCGGGGCCGCTGACAGGTTCCGGTGCCGGCTGCCTTGACGGAACCGGGTCCTCGCTCTGCGGTGCCGGGTTCTCCCGGTGCCGTCTGTCTGGTGCCGAAGGAGCGCGTTCCCGCGGAACGGCAAGCGGCACCGCTTCGTTGACCGCTTGGGCAGCCGACTCCGTTGCTGACCCCTGCATGTCCCGCCGTTCCGGGGACGATGACTTATCCGGCGGCGCTGTTAGCCGAGGCTGCTTACTCCCCGAAGGAGTCGAATCCCGCTCGTGCTCCCTATGGAGAGGGGAGACTGGCGGTGGGGCAGACGCGGTGCGATGCTTGCCCTGTTTTGCAGATCGCGGCTGAGAAATTGACTTAGCCGCGGAGCGGCTGGTGTCCGATCCCCGGTCTCCCTGATTCACCGGGGGGAGAGGGACCGCTGGCAGGGATCGGGCAGGGGAGGCTTTTTTCTTTTTTGCTCCGGCTGCTGCAGGAGATATTGCCCTTCTTTTTGGGGTTTGTGAGGACTCCTGCTGCAGAGGGTTTGATGGCTGAAGAGCCTTGTCGCAGAGCAGAAGTTTGAGGCGGAGATCCCTGTCTCTTCTTGCCCTCGGAGTCAATTTAGAACAGTGGGCACACTTGCTTGGGATATGAGACTCCCCCAAGCAACGAAAACAGAGACTATGCCCATCAGACGCAGGCATTGCCTCCTTACATTGTCCGCACCGCTTAAAGCCGGGTGATCCGGACATGGCGGTGAAACTGACCAGTAAAAAGCGCTTCAGCGCGCAACTGACTAACTATGTTCTGTTTCCTTTCTAAGTAACTAACAAAGACTAATAACTAACTAACTACAGGAAAAGTCAAACTATTTACAGACTAGTGGTTTTTTTTTTTTTTTTTTTTTTTTTTTTTTTTTTAAGGAGAACAAGGCAAGCGACCGCAGAGAGATCGCCTTTTCCGTCAGCAACCGAGGACGGTTGAGAGGAACTGGCGGGGGGGCCGAGCCGCGATCGTTGGAAAGGGCGCGAACGACCAGCAGCGCAGAGAGCATGCGCGGCCCGGCCCGGTATGGCTCTGAAATCTTCCGATCAGTGGCGCCGGGACGGACCCGACACCTAGAGTGGAGCACCCACGGGGCCACTCGAAGAAGAACAATCATTGTGTACTCATGGTCAAGGATTGATCAGATTGGCAGATTGACAACTCTAAAGTGGATCGAGCACTCCCAAATGACAATTGATTACAGGATGAGCTTCTCGGAGATGTTTGGAATGTCAACATCAAAAGATAACAGTAATCGGTCACAGACTGACACAGAGAAATCCATAGAGGAAAGGATTATAAAAGCAGGGTGCTTTGCCATGGAACTTTGGGTTCGTCTTGCCACCAACGCCAGATGAGCATCGGAGCGCGACTGACGAAAGGCCCTGCTCTCCCTCGGTGATCAATCTAACTGGCCACTATATTGATACAGACTCTGGACTGGTAACTATAACATCGTCTGGCAGGACTGTGTGTGTGGTGTTTGTATGTGTGTGATTGAAAAGCATATGCAACTGTTGTATTCTCAATAAATGTGGCGTACTGCCTTTTCCCCTATAAAAGATCTTGTGTGCTTCGTTTAAGCATAACAAGCACTGGTGCTCTATCACACAGGGGGTACTATGGCTAAAGAACCAGTGCCAGCGCCCCACTGTGGGGGGAAACCCCAAGCCTCACAGGCCAGTTCAAAGCAAATCTCAGGCAGCATCCAGCCCTCAGGCTCTGCCTGGCATGGGGAGGGGAAGCAGCTCTGTGTGGCTCCTGTGTGCAGCAGGAAAGTGCTCCAAGCAGGCACCATTCCCTGTTGCTCCAATTGGCCAAACTGCAGCCAATGGGAGCAGCGGGGGGCGGTGTACTGCAGTGCACAAAGCTGTGTGAAACCATGTGTGTCCTACGAGCTGCACCAGGGGGCACCATCCCCTGCCCAGACCCCACACTCACAACCTCTTTCCAGATTCTCCACCCCACGTGGACTCCCACACACCCCCTCCCACCCAGCTCCACCCTGTTCCTGCACCCTCACTCCCAGAGACCCCTCACCCCGTCTGCTCCTGAACTCTACATCCCATTCAGACCATGCATCATCACTCCCAATCCACTCCTGCACCCTATGTCTGCCCAGACCCTGCACCCTCACTCTCTACCCACTTCCATACCTCACCTCTTGCCCAGATCCCCCACCCCAGCCCAATCCTGAACACTACTTCCTGCCCAGACCCTGCACCTCAAGCTCACTTCTGCACCTTACCTTCTACTCAAATTGCCACATCCTCATTCCAGGCTTCTCCCCAGCAATCCCTCCCATTCCCTGAACCCCTCATTTTTGGCCTCATCTCAGAGCATAGGGGTGCCCCCACAAAATCTACTAGCCCCAATCCCCCACACTCTGGGGTGATGCTTTAGGGCAGTGAGGTGAATGTCCTTTTTCCCCTGCTTCTAAGTTAGGGGCCAAATCGGTGAAAGGTTTTTTCCCTCTCCTCATTTAGGGGCAGGTCAGTGAAGGTTTTTTGGTTTTGTTTTTTTACTTCTCTGATGGGGTTTATCAACCCCACACTGTAGCTAAAAGGGTTACCCTGGTTCACATGACCAAGAAGGCCCCGCCCCCACAGCCCTGCTGGGCATGTTACAGCTGGAGGCCAGGTATGAAAGCCCATGAAGTTACTCAGTCAGGGCTGACTACCACTGGGGAAGGAGATGCTGCTGGAGCTTCTAAAGACGAACGGCCAATGGGCCAAGCCACAGAGGCTAGTCAGCAGAGACTGCAAGGAAGGCCCCTAGTACAGAGGGAAGAGAGGGAGAAAACTACCTAGAAGAGACCAGTAGTAAGTAGCCCAGGGCAGGGAATTGTTCCCCAGGAGCTTGGAGTGCTGTGGTAGGATTCCCCATCAAGCTAGTGGTTGTCCACTGACAGGCTCCGGGGCTGGGACCCAATAGAGAGGGTGGGCCCAGATTCTCCTATCACGTCCTCGCCAACCCCACGCGGGGACACACACCCATTGTTACCATTGACGCTGGCTATTAGGCTATGCTGCCCTGAGAGAGAGAGGTGTGATAACAGACTCTGGCTGTTAGACCACACTGCCCTGAGGGAGAGGTGTTTTACATATTCTGGCTATTAGGCTACACTGCCATGAGAGAGAGAGGCCTATTGTAGACTCTGGCTATTAGGCCACACTGCCCCAGGAGAGAGGGGTATTGTCATAGACTCTGACTGCTAGGCCACACTGTCCTCAGTGACAGGAATGTTGATAAGACTCTGGCTGCTAGGCTGAACTGCCCTGAGAGAGAAGGGCATTAGCACTGACAGAGAGGCTGGGTTAGATGCTTGGCTCAACAGCCCTGATGGTCGGGGAAGATTGTGGGTAGAACTGACTCATGCAAAGTTCAACACTACTTGAGGGCTGCAGAGGCAAGATGATATTTGATGGAGGGGCAAAGCACCATGTGACATCTGGTGGAGAATGCAGGCATTAACTCAATTACGGCCCCTCCCCTTGATATAAGAGGATGGATGAATAGGTCAGGTGAAGTGGTCTGTCAAGAACCCAGGAGAAGGGGCTAAAGGGATGGAAAGGATGGATCTTGGCAAGTTTTTTGTGTGGTTGCTGGATAACGAGCAGAAGGAGGCAGCTCAACAGCAGCATCAGCAGACCCAAATGCATCAGCAGTTAATCACCCAGGGTATGTCTACACTACCCCGCTAGTTCGAACTAGCGGGGTAATGTATGCATACCGAACTTGCTAATGAAGCCCGGGATTTGAATTTCCACGAGGCGTACAGATAGTTCGGAATGGCTACGTAGTTTGAACTATCTAGCCCGTGCCGCGTGTAGCCGCGCGGCACGGGGTTCGCACTAGCCGGCTTTTAAAAATGGCGGCGCCGGCTTTATGCTAATGAAGCCCGGGAAATTCAAATCCCGGGCTTCATTAGCAAGTTCGGTATGCATACATTACCCCGCTAGTTCGAACTAGCGGGGTAGTGTAGACATACCCCCAGTAGCAACTGCAAGTGACCCAGCAGCAGGCACAAAAGCAACAGCTAATACAGGAACTGACCATTCAGCAACAGACCCAACAAGAACAGTTGATCCAGCATCTAGTGGCTTTGTGGCAGTCCACTACAGCCCTCATCCCTAGTCTGCCAGATGATGGGGCCAGAGAAAATCTGCCAAGGATGAACATTTGTCTCAGCAAGTTGGGACCCAGTGATGACCTGAGGCTTTTCTGGTGACATAGAAGAGGGTTGCTACTGCTGCCAGAACAGTAGGCCACCACGTTAACTCCCTACTTGACAGGTCCAGCCTAGGTGGCCTACCGCAATCTACAGCCCCAAAATGCCTTGGATTACCATAAATCAAGAAGGCTATCCTTGATCAGATGGGCATTAGCTTGGAGACTTACTGGCAGTAATTTCATCAGAAGCAATGCCCCCTTGGGGCCCGGTCAAAGGCCATAGCCCCAAAACTTCAAGATTATTGCTGGCATTGGCTCAAACCCAAGAAGCTGACAGGGGCACAGGTGGCAAAGGCGATGGTGCTGGAGCAATTTTTAAAGATTTTCTCCATCAGGAAGTAAGGGTGGGTGAAGTGGCACTCCTGACCTCATTTGTGTCCTCATTTGTCCCTGCTGGAGGATTACCTAGTGACAGAGGGCTCTGAGGCATGAGGCAGGAGAAATGAAGATCACCCTGACCTGGGCCCCCAAGTAGGGAGGGTTTCCCATCAGCGGGAACCTAAGGGCTCCAATTACTATGCTAATCCATGGAATATTGAGACGATGCTGATTAGACAGCAGACCTACCACAGGGGAAGAGCACCCAACATGCCAGGAAAGGCAGCAGGAACAAACTGAAGCATACACTAAAAGTATGGACAGGAAGGGCACTTCCATCAGGATTGTCCATACATCGGTTGTAGTTATGGCCAAGCACTATCCATGACTCCTAAAGCAAAGGGGAGAGGCCCTTCCAAGTTATTGGAAACCTTGTGAGTAGAGGATGCCCCAATAACAGACTTAGTGGATTCCAGGCATAGCCAGATTTTGGTCCGAGCCAACCTAGTGGGGTCCCCCAATTTAGCTGGAGAAACTATTCTTTTGGAGTGCACCCATGGAGATGTACAATCATACCCAACTGCATGGGTACAGCTATTGGATAGGCATGAGGAAGGGATGTATCAGGTAGGCTTGGCGCCAAGGTTGGCTTATCACTCGATTTTGGAGGTGAGAATGATGGGAGTTCCACAGGACAGTCCAGGACTGGAGCCAGCAGGAATTGAAGGAAGAGAGGGCATGCCCCCATGAGGAAAGGGCTTATGGCTCATGAGCTGAAATTTGATTTGTCCTTTTCATATGTGTTCATTTTTTGATTGTATCCTTTAGTATATATGGTCATGCCAATTTTCTTCCACTATTTGATCTGAGGAAGTGGGTCTGGCACATGAAAGCTCATCACTTAATAAACAATCTTGTTAGTCTTTAAAGTGCTACATAGCCCTGTTTTTGTTCCTGATACAGGAAGTGATCCAAGACAAAATACTCTGTGCTGACATCGGCAGGCCCTTCATCCTGTCAGCCAGGGCTCGACAAACCGCTGAATCTACTTGCCCATGGTAAGTAGATTTCAGCCGGTCGCTCCGTGTGCCCCATTCACTGGTGCTTCGTGCATGCGCAGCGCTGGTCTGGCGCATGCTCAGTGCGGGGCTGGCAAGTGGCTCTCACCGGGGTTTGTCAAGCCCTGCTGTCAGCTATGGACACCAATAACTGGGGGGACTTACGAAAAGGTTTTGTCCTATCCAAATAAAAGGCTAAAGCTTGCTAAGGTGTGAAAAGCCTGATCTGTCCCAGAAGAAGTTACTCACCTTCGTGCAGTAACAATGGTTCTTCGAGATGTGTGTCCCCGTGGGTGCTCCACTGTAGATGTTGTGCTGGTCCTCGCGCCACAGATCGGAGACTTACAATAGCCATAGTCAGCCAGACCGCGTATGAGCAGTCAGCGCCTCGCGCCATTTGCGCCCTTTGACCGTCACGCACAGTCCAGTTCCCACCAGTTCCTCTCACCGTTCAGCCATCTGAAATGAGAAAGAAACAAGATTCTGGAGTGGGGAGGAGGGCGGGTCATGGAGCACCCATGGGGACACACATCTCGAAGAACCATCATCACTGCACGAAGGTGAGTAACTTCTTCTTCTTCTTCTTCAAGTAGTGTCCCCATGGGTGCTCCAATATAGGTGACTATGTAGCAGTACCCAGATGGTCCGGACGGTGGGCTCCGGAATTAGGTCAGTCAGATCGCTCAAGTACTCCTGAGGCTACAGTGGAGTCCACAGCTAAATGTTGCACAATCGCATAATGTTTCATAAAAGTGGCATTGGATGACTATGTAACTGCCCTGCAGATGTCACAAAAGGGGACTCCTCGTAGGAAGGCCGTAGATGTGGCCATAGCCTAGGTGGAATGAGCCTTCGGTTGAGTTGGGAGAATCTTGTTATGGATAAAGTAGCAGGTCATGATGCACATGACTATGAGTCTCGCAATACATTGTGAAGACAACGCTTCGCCTTTGGAATGATCCACAATTGATATTATCAGACAATCCATTTTGCACCAGTCCTTAGTCCTCTCTATATAGAAAGCAAGTGCTCGACGCACGTCAAGGGTATGTAGGAGCGCTTCCCGTGATGAAGCATGAGGCTTAGGATAAAAGGACTGCAGTATGATAGGTTCATTAACATGAAATTCCAAACAGACCTTAGAAATAAAGGCAGGGTGAAGTCGTAATGTCACTGATTTGTTTTCAAATGTCATATACGGTGGTGACGCCATCAAGGCTGCTAATTCGCTAACCCCGCAAGCAGATGTGATAGCCAACAGAAAAACCAGCTTCTTTGTGAGCATATTGAGAGGTGTTGTGGCCAGTGGCTCGAATGGAGAATACCTTATGGTATCCAACACTAAGTCCAGATTCCAAGCAGGCTGTGGTGGCTTACATGGGGGGTTGAGATTAGCCAAACCTTTCATAAACCTTTTAGTGGTTAGGTGGGCAAACACTGCTTTACCATCAATGGCACGATGGAAGGCATTAATTGCTGCTAGGTGTACCGTTAAAGATGCAAGTGAGAGACCCGTTTGTTGCAAATGGAGTATGTAATCGAGGATCTGGTGCAAGAGGGAAGCCTGAGGTTCAATGCAGTTATCGGAACACCAGGCAACAAATCTCTTCACCAAATAAGTCTTTCGAGTAGATTCTCTTCTACTGTGCATTAAGACTCATTTTACTTTTTCCGAGCAGGTATTTTCTGACAACTTGAATCAGTTAGGAGCCAGGCCATCAAGTGTACGGTCTTGGGGCTTGGGTGAAGGAGAGAGCCGTGGTTCTGGGTCAGAAGGTTGGGAAGTGGGGGAATGGGATAGGGTGGTTGAAACGATGTTTGATGAAGGAATGGGAACCATGGCTGTTGTGCCCAGGCAGGGCTATGAGGATCAGTCGGGCTGAATCTGTGTTGATCTTCTCTAGGACCCTCAGTATGAGGACGGTTGGTGGAAACGCATAGAGTAGATGAGTTCCCCAGTGTGTCAGGAACACATCTCCTAGTGAAGCCAGTCAGATGCCCACTCTGGAGCAATAAAGGGGATTCTTCTCATTGGTGTAGGTTGCAAATGTACCCCCATCGATGGAAGATGTGTCAGAGAATGTCTGTATGGATCTCCCATTCGTGTTTGGGAGGAAAATGCTTGCTCAACGAATCTGCAACAACATTGTTGGTGCCAGGTAAGTAGGATGCTGTTAAGGTTGTGTTATTTTGAATACACCATTTCCATAATCGGACCACTTCTGCACAAAGGGATCGAGATCATGCTCCGCCTTGCTGATATACATAATACATTGTTGCGATGTTGTTGGTAAGTATTCTGGTGGTCATACCGGCTATGTGTTCTCGGAAGTGTTTCCACACGTAAAAGACTGCCCTGAGTTTGAGAAAATTTAAATGGAAAGTTGTCTCTACCGCTGACCATTTTCCCTGCACTGTCATGTCCAACATGTGAGCACCCCAACTGGTGAGGGAAGCATCTGTAGTTATCTGATTTCTTGGTTGGGGTCGGTGGAATGGTACACCTGCCAATACATTGTTCGGTTCGGTCCACCAGTGCAGGGATGTGCGAACTTGAAGAGCGGGAGACGCTGTCCTGTGGATACTGTGTCTTGTTGGGACATAAACTGATGCCAGCCAATGCTGAAGACAACGAAAATGTAACCTTGCATGCTGAACCACAAACATGATGGCATCCATGTGACCCATCAACTGTAGGCATGTCAGTACTGTGACAGTAAGGGCATGTACCAGTACAGTTACTAGATCTTGAATTTCCTGGAAACACTTCAGAGGTAAGTACGCTCGTGCTGCGATGAAGTCGAGCTGAGCCCCTATGAAGACTAAGGATTGTGTGGGTTCCACCGTGGATTGTTGGTTATTGATGAGACCAAGGGAGTGGCAGGTCTGCTTGGTTAAAGTGACCATATCAGCTGTGTCCTTGTGTGACCGTGCTTTTATGAGGCAGTCATATAGATAAGGAAATATCATGACACCCCTGCAGTGCAAATGCGCTGCCACCACCACGAGAGTCTTCGAAAAAACCCTGGGAGTGGACGCAAGGCCTCACGGTAGAAATTGGTATTGAAAATGCTCGTTGCCTACAACAAACCAAAGGTATCACCTGTGTGCTGGGTGAATGGCGATATGGAAATAAGTGTCCTGTAGGTCGAGGGCCTCAAACCAATCTCCGTTGTCTAGTGATGGAATAATAGTGTTGAGTGTACCATTTTGAACCATTGCTTCCGGAGGTGCCAATTCAGCTTCTGAAGGTCGAGAATGGGTCTCCAACCTCCTGTTTTCTTCTGAGTGAAAAAATAATGGAGTAAAATCCTCTTCCCTTGAATTCTCCTGGAACCCTCTCTATAGTTCTGATGGAAAGGAGGCGATAGACCTCTTGTTTTAATAAGTCCTCGTGAGAAGTGTCCCTGAAGAGGGATGGGATGGGTGGGGTAGCTGGAGGTATGGATAGGAATGGGATCGTGAAGCCGGATGCCACTATCTCCAAGACCCAATGGTCTGATGTGATGTTGGTAGAATGGCCTTAGTCGATGGGTGAAAAAGGAGCTGATGTGGCTGATTGACAATGTAAGTGATCTGCGTGCCCTCAACCGAGGAGTCAAATTTGCTGTTTCACAGTTGCCTGACTGGAAGCACGAGGCGCACCTCCGCTGTGGACATGGTCTTGGATGAGACTGGTCAAATGTGCGGTGCTGTTGTCTATGATATGGGAAATTGTATTGTCTCTGGAAGGTATACTGCTGGCATCTATACAGAGGCGTATATATTCCAAGCATCTGGAAAGTAGTGTGCGAATCTTTTCTGGAGTGGAGGACCTCATCTGTTTTGTCCGCAAAGAGCTTTCGCTCCTCAAATGAGAAGTCCTCCACCTTGGCTTGGAGCTTTTTTGGGATGCCGGCCAACGCTAGCCAGGATAATCTTCTCATTGCTACCACCATAGCCGTGGAATGCGCGTCCATGTCAGCCACGTCTAGAATGATCTGTAGTCATTTGCGTGGCAAACAGATCTATAGTAGGGTGACCTCATCGGCGGAAGATATCCGCCAATATGTGCGGGTTCATTTGCCACTTGTGCTCAACCAGCTGGGCTCTGCTGAGTGTATCTGCCATTGTATTCAGGGTGCCTGGAAGATGCACTGCGGTGATAACTGTGTTGTATTTCAGGCACCAGTTCCAATTTGCTATGGCCTCTGTGCAGAGTGCTTGAGATTGGGCTCTTCCCTGATGATTTATGTAAAACGTTGCTGTGACATTGTTTATATACAGTCTGACGTGTCTGTTGGCAATGAATGGGAGGAATTCGGCACATGCATTCCTGACTGCCCACAGTTCTAGGACGTTTATGTTCAGATTCTTGTTGGTGCTGGACCATAGGCCCTGGCAGGTATGATGGTGCAGATGGGCACCCCACCCTGAACGAGATGCATCTGTCGTTATAGAGACAGACGGTTCTGGTGGGTGGAATGAGACTCTGGAACATAGGTTCCTTGGGCTCAGCCACCAGCGTAAGGATTCCTTCACTATCCCTGGAAGAGCAAGTGATTTGAATAGCGGATGGACATAGGGTTTGTACACCTGTCCCAGCCAGCTCTGTAAGCATCTCATGTGCAGGCGGGCGTTGGCAACTGCAAAGTTGCATGCTGCCATGTGCCCCAACAGCCAAAGGCATTTGAGTGCTGTTGTGCAGGAGCTGGATCATAAGGTATTTAATGAGGCCATGATTTTTTAAAGCCATCTGTAGGTAGGGATGCAGTGGCTGTTGGCGAATCGAGGCATGCCCCTATGAACTGTATCTTTTGTGTAGGATAGAGTGTCAATTTGGCTTCATTCACCTGAAAATAAGTATGTCCAAAGACAAATTTCTTTTTCTTATGATCCTCAGTTTTTCTGTGAAAATGAGCCTGAAAGGAGAGACATTCCTATACACACAGGATAACAGATTGCTGCCACTATGACTAATTAATACCAAGGAACAAATGCACTAAGTAACATACTAGAGTAGCTCCCATGCCAGGCGGGCCTGGATGCTGGACAACCCCCATTGCCGGAGCAGCCCTGGCCCCCGCCATGTGGCCCCCAATCCCGGAGCAGCCCTAGCCCGCAGAGCAGCCATGGCCCCCAGAGAAGCATCTCCACCATGCGGCCCTGGCTGCAGGAGCAGCGCCCCCACCACTGCAGCAGCACTCCCTCCATGCAGCACAGCCACTGAAGCAGCCCTAGCTACCAGAGCAGTGCCTCTGCCACGGCCCCACTCTGGGAGCAGCTGGGGTTGGGGTCACGTGGTGTCTTCTGGGGCCAGGAACAAATTACTAAACATAGCACCTCAGCCCCAGCTCCAGTCCTGGCACATGGGGTGTGGCTGTGTGATGGGTGGCTGTCCAATGTGCCGGGACTGGAGCTGGGGCCATGGTGCCATTTTTAGTACCTCAGTGGCAGCCACTACACTGCCCACCCTAGCCACAGCTTCAGCCCTGGGGAATGGTTGAAGCTAGGGCCAGGGCCATATGGGGGCTGCCAGGCTGCTCCTGGGGTGGGGCAGCTTCTCTCCACGTGGCCACACCCTGCAGCAGCTGAGCAGCCACTGCATGGCTCTGCTAAGGAAGTGGCCAGGATTCAAATTCTTGGTGTGCACCCACACAGGTGCACATCTTAGAGGGAACAATGGCTGAGAGCCTCCACCATCACATTACTGACACCCAATATATGAACCGCCGAGAGGTGCATTTTGTGGGCAACGCAAAAAAATCCACAGTTTTACGGCCTTAGTGTACAGGGATTGAGACCTGATTTTCTCTTGCCTATTGACATAAAAACACAGGCAATATTGTCTGTATAGACCCGCACATGTTTGTTGGCAATGGCAGACAAGAAATGTTGGCAGGCAGTATATACAGCACGAAGTTCTAACAAGTCTATGTGTAAAGAAATCTCTTGGGGAGACCATAAACCCTGAATAGTTTGCTTGTGAAGATGAGCTCCCTAGCCTGTGTGAGAGGCATCCGTAGTGATTGTGCATAAGAGGGGCTGAGATAGAAATGGATTATCCATGCACATATTGCACATGTTGGATTGTTTGTGCCACCAAAGAAGGGCTGCCTTGACGTCATGAGTTATGGCGAGGGGGAGCAACATGGGATGACTGGGAGGCTTGAATACTGTGGAGAACCAGATCCGTAGGCAGTGCCTGTGGAGCCGAGCATGAGAAACCACAAAGGAAGTAGTTGCCATATAATCTAGGAGCTGTCGGCAGTCCCTGGCCGTAGTACAGGGGAGGGAGGAATAAAGTGTTGTGGCCAGAGTTTGGATAGCGAGGAACCTGTCATGAGGTAGGTAGGCTCGTACTGTAGCGGAGTGTAGGTGGGCTCCGATAAACTGTATGACCTAGGAGGGACAGATAGTTGGCCAGTTTATCTGGAAACCAAGCATCTGAAAACACTATATGGTTGTTGCTGTCATGTGTATTGCGTTGGTCTGTGATGTGGCCTTGAGAAAGCAGACACCGAGATAAGGGAAAATAATTATCCCCGTTGTGTGAAGGTGAGCTGTGACTACTGCCAGAACTTTGGATAAAACTTGAGGTGCCACGGACAGACCAAAGGACAGGACTCGATATTGGTAGTGGTCCAAGCCCACTGTAGGTATCTCCTGTGCACGGGATGTATTAGGACATGAAAGCAAGTGTTCACAAGGTTGAGGGCTGAAAACTAGTCCCTTTGTTGCAATGCCGGGATAATGGTGAATAGAGTGATCATGCAAAAATGTTGTGTCTTGACAGATTAGTTCAATTTGCACAGATCTAGGATGGGCCTCCAGCCTCCTGATTTCTTTTGAGTTAAAAAGTAACAGAAGCAGAACCCTTTTCCCCATGTTGTGTTGGGACTGGTTCTATTGCTTGTAGATCTAGCAGATGAAGTAACGGCTCATAAGAGGGGTCCCTGGAGAGGGATGGAAAGGGAAGATGGGTAGGTGGTCTGGAGAGAAGGGGAATGGTGTATCCTGAGAGAATACATCGAGCTCCCATCTATCTGCTGTGACAGCTGCCCATTGGTAGTAAA
This sequence comes from Pelodiscus sinensis, assembly GCF_052426305.1. Classification (NCBI taxonomy): domain Eukaryota; kingdom Metazoa; phylum Chordata; order Testudines; family Trionychidae; genus Pelodiscus; species Pelodiscus sinensis. The sequence continues at coordinate 98,996,606 of NC_143056.1, forward strand.
ATGGGCAAAGGCAGTTTTGGAAGGTGTGCATGGTTATGATTGGCACTGAAACTTCTGAGGGTTTTCCAGGCCCTCGATCAAGGCCATAAATCTGCTCATTGGCATGTGGTAGTTGTGCCACTAACCCGAAGGTTGCCTGCATCTTTGAGGGCAGGTTCTGTTTCTGGCCTGAATATTTTCAGGCCGCTGATGCAGATAAGCAGGGTAGCATGGTCATTGGTAGGGCTAGTAGCGATAATGCTAACATCTGTTGGTGGGCATGTGGATGTCCAAGGTGTGAAGGATGGTGTGAGAGTCCTTTATGGTATTGAGCACCTCATTAGTATTGCCAGGAGTTTGCCGCCATCAAAGGGCAGATCCTCTACCTTAGATTAGATCTCCCAAGGGAACGTTGCTGTGGAGAACCAGGAGGCCCTGTGCATAACAATGGTGGTTGCAGTGGTCCTGGTAGCTGTGTGCGCAGCTTCCAGTGCAGCTTGGCAGGCAGCGTGGGATATGATCTTTTGAAACTGTGGCCTCTTCACCTCTGGAATGTCCTTTCGCAAAGTCCATTAATTTGGCATAGTTCTTAAAATTGTACTTTGCCAGCCAACCTGAAGAGAAGGTTACTCACCTTCAGCAGTAACTGGAGTTCTTTGAGATGGTTGTCCCCGTGGGTGCTCCACCTTAGGTGCGCCAGTGCCACTGTGCCCATGGTCGGCATATTCTTAGTAGCAGTTCCCCACCAGTTGGCTGTGCACGCAGAATGCTGGCATGTGACAGTTGGAACTGTCACCCCGCACGCACAGCCATAAAAGTGTCATTGGTAGACCATGTAGCCTCTCTGCAGATGTCCATGAGGGGAGCCCCATGGAGAAAATCTGTCGAAGTCGCCATCGCTCTTATGGAATTCGCTTTAAGTGTCTGAGCTCATGGTTTATTCCTCAAGGTATAGCATTTTGTGATGCACAAGACTATGAGCTTTGAGATGCGTTGTGACAATAGAGAGTGCCCCTTAGTATGCTTAGCTGTAGAAATGAGTAGACGGTCAGATTTGTGGAAAGATCGAGTCCTGTCTATGTAGAACGTAAAGGCTCTGTGTACGTCTAATAAATGAGATATTGCGTCCTTTGTCGTTAAATGTGGTTTAGGATAGGACGACAGTAGTACGATTGGTTCGTTTATATCAAAGTCCAAACATACTTTACGAATAAAGGAAGGGTGAGGACATAGTATTACCTTGTCTCTATTAAAAATGGTATACGGTGGAACTGCCATTAAGGCTGCTAGCTCGCCCACTCTGTGGGCCGAAGTAATTGCTAAGAGAAAGACTACTTTCAGTGTCATCATCGATAGTGAACAAGTGGCTAGAGGCTCAAATGGGGCATAGGTAGGAGTATTCAGCACCATTTTCAAATTCCACGATGGAGGTGGCAACCTGCGTGGTGGGTATAGGTTAAAAAGGCCTTTCATGAACCTTCTTGTGATGGGGTGCACGAAGACTGACCACCTTCTATTGGTAACGAAAGGCAGAGATAGCCGAAAGATGCACCTTTAAAGAGGCTAGGACCAGTCCATCATCTTTGAGGAATAATACATAGTCTAAAATTGTTTGTAAAGGTGCTATATCTGAATCCAAATTCTTGTTAGAACACCAGGAGAGGAATCTATGCCATTTTTGGAGGGAACTCAATCGCGTAGATTGTTTCCTACTATGCAAAAGAACTTCCTTTACTCGGTCAGAACATTCTAGCTCCTGTTAGTGGAACAAAGAAAGAGCCACGCTGCTAGGCACAGGAGATGTGGTTGTGGGTGAAGTAAAGCTCTTGAGTCAGAATGTTGTGATGTACTGGAAGGTGGTAAGGAGGTTGAGGAAACATCAGATAGAGATAAGGAAACCATATCTGACGTGCTCAAAATGGTGCTATGATAATAACTGTTGCTTTGTCTCTGGTGATCTTCTCTAACACTTGAGAATTAGGGGAATAGGAGGAAAAGCATACAAGAGTGAACCTTTCCAACTGAGGAGGAAAGCATTCCCTAGAGACCCAGGTTCGATACCGGCTCTGAAACAGTAATAACGACATTTCTTGTTTTTGTAGGTAGCAAACAGGTCTATTTTTGGGAGACCCCACTGTAGAAAAATTGTTTGGAGGATCCAAGGATGCAGCTCCCATTCGTGGTCCGGGGCAAAATGTCTGCTGAGGGTGTCCGCTATTATGCTCTTTACTCCGTGTAAGTATGAAGCTACGAGGGCGATCTTGTTCAATACACATAAATTCCAAAATCAGACTGCTTCAGCGCATAGAGCATGAGATCAGTCACCTCTCTGGCAATTTATATAGTACATTGTTGATATATTGTTGGTCAATATTCTGATGTTTCTGTCCTGAATGTATGTAACAAGACGTTTGCATGCATTGAAAACAGCTCTGAGTTCTAATAAATTGATATGTAAGGTGGTCTCTTGTGTGGTCCATTGCCCTTGTATTGAAATGGTATCCATGTGGGCTCCCCATCCCATGAGGGAGGCATCTGTAGTTACGTGTACAGAAGGCTGGTCCCAATGGAATGCTACGCCTGCTAGAAGATTGCAGAGATCGGTCCACCAAGCTAGGGATTTTAAGACATGTGGTAGAAGAGAAACCAGTCTGTGCACTTGACACGTGTAGTGGATATAAACCGTCACTGAAGACATTTTTAAGTGCAAGTGGGCATAGTCGACAACATAAGTTGTAGCTGCCATGTGACCCATAAGTTGAAGACAGGTAAGTATGGGGAGAGTGGGACTGGCTGTAAGAGTAGCAACAAGGTCATGGATTGCTTGGAACCTTTGCATCGGAAGGTATGCCCTTGCCAATATACAGTCTAGTTGAGTACCTATGAACTCTAGAGTTTGTGTCGGTTGTAGGGTTGACCTCTGTGTTTTGAGTATGAGGCCCCATAGCTCGAATATTTGGCTGGTTGTTGATACCATTCAATGTGTTTCTACTTCTGATGGGGCTTTTACCAAGCAATCGTCTAGGTAAGAAAAATGATCACGGCCTGTCTGCAAAGGTAATACACAGCCACAGGTAGTGTCTTTGAGAACACTCTGGGTGCAGAAGAAAAGCTGAATGGTAGTACCCGGTATTGGTAATGGTCCGCTCCTACCATGAATCGTAGAAATCGTCTGTGTACAGGGTGTATGGCTATGTGAAAATAGGCATCTTGCAGGTTGAGGGCTGCAAACCAATCTCCCTTCTCTAACACTGGGATTATTGAAGATAGGATAACCATTTTGAATAGTTTTCGAAGATATCGATTCAGTCTGCAGAGGTCTAAGATAAGCCTCCATCCAACCCATCTTCTTTGGGGTGAGAAAGTAATGGGAGTAGAATCCCTAGAAGTCCTAGAACACCATATCTATCCCTCCAAGGTTGAGCAGGCGTTGAATCTCTTCTTTGAGTTGGTCTTCGTGAGAGGGGTCCCTAAAGAGGGACAGGGAAGGTGAGGAAGTGGGAGGCAGTGTGATAAAGGGGATGGTGGACCCTGATGTTATGATTTCAAGGACCCAATGGTTCAATGTGATGGCAGCCCAGCGATGACGGAAAGGCCTGAGACAGTTGTGAAAGGCCAGGCCAGAATGTGGTAGATCTTGCGAGATGGGGAGATTTTGCAGGCCCTCGACCAACAAGTCAAACTTGCTGCTGATTGGTCTGGTTATTGGTATTACAAGTGTTCTGTGGGAGTCTCCTCTGAGGGCGCTGCTTGTTCTTCGAGTAATCAAAACTGCATAGCTGATATCTGGAGTACAAAAACGCTCAGGGTATGTCTACACTAGAAAGTTAGTTCGAACTAACGGACGTTAGTTCGAACTAACTTTCCTATGCGCTACACTAGCGCTCCGCTAGTTCGAATTTGAATCGAACTAGCGGAGCGCTTAGTTCGAACTAGGTAAACCTCATTTTACGAGGACTAACGCCTAGTTCGAACTAGCTAGTTCGAACTAAGGGCTGTGTAGCCCTTTAGTTCGAACTAGTGGGAGGCTAGCCCTCCCCAGGTTTCCCTGGTGGCCACTCTGGCCAACACCAGGGAAACTCTATGCCCCCCTCCCGGCCCCGGACCCCTTAAAGGGGCACGGGCTGGCTACGGTGCCCGTGCCAGGTGCAAGCCTGCCAGCACCCAGCTAGCAGACCCTGCACCTGGCACGGCACAGAGCCACCCACCCGATGCCCCCCAGCCCACCCCCTCTTGCCGGGACCAGGCTGGCGGCTCCCGGGAGCTTGCCCTGGACCGCAAGAGGCGGGCACCTTCCTGGGCTAGTGCGGACATCGTGGACCTCGTCCACGATCTCCGCACTAGGCACAGGAAAGTGGCCGTCTAGGGCAGGAGAGCTGCCAGCCTGGCCACCCAGGACCAGGTGTGAATGAAAATCAAGGGGGTCCACTGAGACCCCCGACACTGAGCCCTGAGCTTACAATGGCCGTCCTGGGTCAGACCAAAGGTCCATCTAGCCCAGTAGCCTGTCTGCCCACAGCGGCCAACCCTAGGGACCCTGGAGGGGATGGACCGAAGACAGTGACCAAGCCATTTGTCTCGTGCCATCCCTCTCCAGCCTTCCACAAACTTTGGGCAGGGACACCACTCCTACCCTCTGGCTAATAGGACTCCATGGACCCAACCTCCATGACTTGATCTCACTTCCCTTTAAACTCTGTTCTAGTTCTAGCCTTCACAGCCTCCTGCAGCAAGGAGTTCCACAGGTTAACTATTTGCTTTGGGAAGAAGAACAACTTTCTCTTACTAGTTTCAAGCCTGCTACCCATTCCTTTCCTTTGGTGTCCTCTAGTCCTTCTTTATGGGAACTCAGGAAGAACTTTTCTGAATGCACCCTCTCCACCCAACCCCTGCTTTTACAGACCTCTATCCTGTCCCCCCTCCGTCTCCTCTTTTCTAAGCTGAACAGTCCCAGTCTCTGTAGCCTCTCTTCATCTGGGACCTGTTCCCAACCCCTGATCATGTTAGTTGCCCTCCCCTCTCCCAGCCTTTCTCTTCCCCTCTCCCACCTCCTTTTCCCAGTCTCCCCCAGTTTTTTTCAATAAAGACAGAGTCAATGTTGGAAGAAACGTTATCTTTATTTTGTACATCAAGAAGAAGGGGGGCTAGGGAAGGGCAAGTGGAAGGAGGTGAGGGAGGAATGGGGTACGAGCCCCCGATGGGGAGGACTGGGCTGGCTCTGCGGGCTTCTGGGGGTGGAAGCTCTCCTGCAGCCCCCCAATTACTCCCTCTCCCCAGATGGCAGCCTGCGGCAAGTGCAGCCGGGCTGATGGCCGAGTGGTGTGATGTGCCCAGTGTGGGCACTCAGGGCACTCCAAGCCAGAACTTCTTTGCAAGCGGGGCACCCCTTAGAACTGTGTGTCCGGGGTGGGGGTCGGGACCCTTTAAGCGCAGCCCTCGGCTAGCCTGAGACAGTATCTCCATGCTCTAAATCCTCCTTTTATGCCCTGCCGGCACTGCTTCCGGCCATCATTAAGCCCTGTTCAGAGTCCACTCAATGTGGACTTACTAGTTCGAACTAGCAAAACGCTAGTTCGAACTAGTTTTTAGTTCTAGATGCGTTAGTTCGAACTAGCTTAGTTCGAATTAACTAATTCGAACTAAGTTAGTTCGAACTAGCGCTGTAGTGTAGACATACCCTCAGTGTTTTTTATATGGGGCATATTGCTTACGGCGGTATGGGGGAGTGTACATCCCAAGTGTGTGTAAAGTTGTTCTGGAGTCCTTGCTAGAATGCAACGCATCATCTGTCTTTTCAGCCAATAATTTTTGTGTATCAAAAGGTAGATCTTCAACTTTCAACTGTAGCTCACAAGGGACTCCTGGGCTGTGTCTAGACTACACCTCTCTGTTGACAGAGAGATGTAGATTAGGCATGTCGAAATTGCTAATGAAGTAGGGATTTAAATATCCTGCACTTCATTAGCATAAACATGACCAGCGCTTTTTTTTTTAAACGGAGCTTTTTCGGAAAAAAATGAGGTTTACAGGATCTTTCGAAAAAGGGTTTATTTTTCAACAGAGCCACATCTAGACTGACATTTTTTTTCAAAAAAGCTCCGTTTAGAAAAAAAGCGGCAGCCATGTTTATGCTAATGAAGCACAGGATATTTAAATCCCTGCTTCATTAGCAATTTCAACGTGCCTAATCTACATCTCTCTGTAGACAAAGAGACGTTGTCAAGACACAGCCCTGCAGATTGTAGCCAGGAGGCTCTCCTCATAACCACTAATGTCACAGTAGCTCAGGCTGCTATATCTACTATATCCAGGACTATTTAAAGGGCTGATCTGGAGGAGGTGTAACCCTTCTGAACAATGGACTTTAATATCGGTCTTTTGGAGTCCGGCAGGTGCTCAATGAGGGTGGTAAGCTCTGTGTTGTCAAAGTTATGGTTGGACAACAGCACTGCACAGTTGGCTATACGTAAAAGTAAGATGGAAGAAGAGTAAAGCTTTCTGCCGAACAAGTACATATATTTGTTATCTTTCTCCACAGTGTTCTTATATTGCGGGAGTTTGGATCTATGTTGGGCAGTGTCAACAATTAATTAATTTGGTTGAGAGTGGGAGAACAAAAAGTCAGCTCTCTTTGGTGAAACAAAGTATCTTTTAACAGCATGCTTATTAGTTGGTGGCACTGAGGCTGGAGTCTGCCAGATTTTATCAGCAACTTCCATAATAGCTTTGTCTATGTGAATTGCAATTCTTCTCTGTTGTAACGGCTTAAGATTCTTGAGAAGCCAGTGTCATTTCTCTCGCAGCTCGGTTAATTGGATGTCTTGGGATGAGGGCATCCTCTTAAAAAGCTCCTGAAACTGTTTGAAGTCATCAGGAGGAGATTGGTCACCAGGATAACAGCTTCATCGGAGATGATGATGACTGATTGGTTGGTGAAACGTCTGGTGGGTGCTCCTCAACTTCCAACAGTTGACCTTCCTCTGGCTCCAAACGATGAGCTATAAAGGGAGTGTTGGAAGGTGTAATTGTTAATTGCTGGCCATGTGAAGCTTGAGGAGAAACCAATGGGGCATGAGAAGTTGAATAACTGTGGCAACTGTAATCAGAATGATGATAATGATGATGGGTTGAGGCATGGCGAGGATGATAGCGGTAGATTGCCGGGCTGTGTCGTCAGTGGTAAGACCGCACTGGAGAGACATATCTGGATGAAAGTCCAGTTCTGTAGTGCCTGTGATGATGTGCCGGGAGGTGTGGAGAATGCAGTGAATGTGGCAAACCTCTTGAAGAAGGGGGAGCTGAATGAGTGATGTATCTTGAATAAGGTGATGGTGACGCATGATATCTAGAGGCATAATGTTTTGCTTGGTCCCGTGGAGTCCAACTCCTGTCGTCCTGTGTTAGGTGAGGGGAATAAGGAAAAGGTGGCGCGGAAGACAGTGCTGGGGAGAAAGCCAACAGTTCCGGACTCATTTGTCTTAGTGCATCAGATTTGTAAGGTGCTTTCTTTGGCATCGAGGGGCTGGATGGTGTATATGGTGCCGATGTTGCCAGTGCAGATATATGTGCCGAGATCAATGGTGCCAAGGTTGACGGTGCCGAGATTGGCGGTACTGAGGTTGTCGGCACGTCTATGGGCAGTGCCAGCCTGGAGGGTGCCAACATCGTGAGTACTGCAATGGCCAGTGCAGTTGCTGGCAGTGCCAATCACTGAGCCATTGAGGCCGTTGCTGATACCAATGCAGTTTTTTGTCATGGGTTTCGTTCTGAGAGCGACTTATACCTGGATGTCACCGAACCAGATGTGCCTGGCTTGTTGCCCACATTCACTCAGGCTGATGGTAAAGAACAGGCTGGTGAAGCTCTTTTTTGAGCTAGAGCTGACTGCCGAGAGACGATTTTTCTTTTCTTGGCCCTGGGAGATCACGGAGTGGAGACTGACTGAGAAAGCTCTGCAGGTTGAAATGCTTTGTCAAATAAGAACATTTTCAGCCACACTTCTCGGTCCTTCCATGCCCTAACAGTGAGTTTGGCACAGTGGACGTATTTTTGAGGCACATGTGCCTCGCTGAGGCATTTAATACAATCAGCATGGCCGTCTGATGCAGGCACCACATCACAGCATGTAGTGCACTTCTTAAAGCCAGGAGAGCCCGGCATAGCTACTTATATAACTAACAAACTATTTTTTGTTTTGTTTTTATTTAAATGGATAACTCACTATAACTAGTGATAGAAATGTAGCCGTGTTAGTCTGTGTTCATTTTTTTTAATTGTATCCTTTGGTATATATGGTTGTGACTATTTTCTTCCACTATTTGATCTGAGGAAGTGGGTCTGGCCCACGAAAGCTCATCATCTAATAAACCATCTTGTTAGTCTTTAAAGTGCTACATTGTCCTGCATTTTACTTTCACTATAACTACTAACTATAAGAATTCAAACTAGAACTAACTATAACACTAAATACCCTTCTGTTCAACTCCTGACAGACTTCTCTGAGGAGAGAAGGCTCACTCCATCTGCGACCTTGGGTGGCGAAGAAGGAACGGGCAGAAACCAGACTGTGCAAGAGATCAAAAGAACACAAATGGCACAAAGCACATGCTGCACATGAGCGGTCCAGTTGCCTACTGCTAATGAAAACTCCAATCTGCAGTGCCTGGTTTAGCATGATACCTAAAGTTACACCTAAAACTATTACAGTTAAGACAATACTTTAGTCCCCATGGAAAAAAATACTCACATTACCCAACACAATGTCTCCAGCTGATTGCAGAACAGAGCTGATAGACTTCATAGGACATCTAGTCCACTTCATTATAATGGATGAATCAGTAAGATGGTTCTGTGACTGAAGAATGATAGACAAAACTGCCAAAAAAAGTAAGTGGACCCACAATTCTCTACGAAAATCCAAAGAATTCCATGGAAGAAAAACAAAACAGTAATATTTACTGATTGCTTTTGCAATTTCTGATTACATCATTAGGCACTGAAACACGTTAGCCACTAAAAACACACATTCTCCCAACATTTTAAGAAATAAGGTAACACTTAATGCATTTTGAAAATTTAGGCAGTTGTCTACTCTTAAGATAAGCATGCACATCTCCCATTGACCCCAATGGGAGTTTTTATACATGAGGGCTGTTTTTATCTCTTATGTAGCTAGAAAGTTGTGGCAGGGGGTTGCTTATAATTATAAACTCCTTTTAATTTGATAGTTTAATAATGCCTACATTTTTATAAAAAAACATTAAATGAACATTTAATTGTTTATTTTAAAATAATACTTATGGTCATTAGCTTTGTTCATTTTTTTTTTATTGCCTTAAGTTTTGCATTAACAATTCAAAAATCCTCTTAGATATTGTTTCAGGATTTAGGACTACATCTTCATCACTGATCAGTTCTGCTCAGATTAGGACTCCAGCTGCAAGAGAGGCATCATTCATTTCTATAATTTAATATTTGTATTACAGTGTAGCTGGGATCTTTCAAACCAACAGGAGTCCTGCTCCACCACGTTAGGTACTGTACAAAAAGCATAAAATGCCCCTGCTCCATACAGATTCTAAATAGACAAGACAGACAAATCATAGAAAGGGAAACAAAAGCATAGTGAGGTGGAATGACTCATCAGAGACATCACAGCAAGTTATAAGCAAAAGTGAGAGTAGAACTGAGGTGGCCTGAAATCTAATTTGATGGCCTATCCACTTGATCACACTAACCCCCCTTGAGCAACCTCCCCAATAGTGCTCCTTGGGAGCAACTTAACAAGGAGGGGACAGAGAACAGTGGGAAATGGAAAGTGTTCTTGGTCATTGGTCCTCAAACTTATTTTACCATGTCCCCTTTCTTTGGGTCTGTAGTGATTGATGTGCCTCTGACAGGCACCTGGCCAGCAGCTGCTGCTCTCTGGCCAATCAGCTCTGAATGTGCACACTAAGGGTTTTTTTCCCCCTAAAGCTTCTCTTCTCTCCCCATCCTAATACATTCTGCACATCCCCCAGTCTGAAAACCTCTGCTGTGGCTCATTCACATTTCTCCTATTTACTGGTCAGTGGGGAGTAAGTTACTCCATGAAAAAGGACATGCTTTCAGAACAAGGAAGGAACTGTGATTCCGAGACATTATTCATTCTCTGGCCATTTCCTGAGGTGATACAACCACATGTTATATTTTGTTCAGGGTAGATTGTAAGTTTACAGTCCAGTCTTACCATTCCTTGTAACAAATGCATAACTAAAATAATGGGAACATTTTGTGCCATTGGTTTTGTAACAATTTATATACAGAGTTCTGCTTAAAACAGTATATTATGGCCTATAATACGTTATAATCCTATTCCAAATAGTTTTTATCCTCAGTAAGTAGGTAATCTTGAATTCATTGGCAAAACAAGTTATACATACATACTCTTACTACTAGCCTTCAAAAGATTTTAACTTTTTCCCTCTCTGCAATTTTTTATTAAAAACAAGATAGACACAACTTCAGCATGAAGAAGGAAATCTGTGTTTTGGACAGTTACGGACAAATTTTATTCACAGGATTTAGCTCTTCCTGCAGGCATTTCACAACTAAAAGTACACACAGAAAAAAAATTACCTTCCAGAGACAATCAAATACAGTAGCTGTAATCTTTGCTTTATTCTTTTTCTCTTGTACACAGTTGTGGGGAGGAAAAGAAAAGAGAATGTATTGTATTCTTCTGAAATTACAGTATTTCCATTTTAGCATTGTATGATGTTAACCAAATGAAATAAAGAGGTTAGAACTCTGATAATGTAAAGGACAGCAGCCTCCCCCAAGACCAAAATATATTACCCCATGGATAAACGTGGTGATTTTCTATTGATCTATTATCTAAGGCAAAATTCTCCAGAGTCCCTTTACTACTGCAAACATGAAAATAATAGGCTAAACTCCTTCTGTCATACTGGGTAGTGGGTTTTTTTAAGTGTGCACCATTTAACTTTTAAAATAGATCAAAACAAAAGTAAACATGCCATCAACACAAACATATTTTCTATAATGCCTACAACACACTTTCGTCAAACATGTCAAAGATATCAAATAACTAAGGTATAGTTAGTTCTGTGAATGGCAGAAAGAAAATTGTTCATCAAATCAAAAAGTATTAGAAAATGTGTACAAGAATCTCTTGCAATATAACTGAAAAACAAAAAAGATATTACTATTGGCCTTTAATTATAAAGAAATAATTGCAATACTTAAAATAAAAATGAATCTCTATTTGTATTTTAAATTAAGAAATACTCCTTAGTATGGCAGTGCTCATGAGGTCTCTAAAACGATCATTTGACTTTGTCCTTTACTGACTATGTTCACACCAATGAGATGGTTGAATAAAATATACTTGTTCACATCAAAGATATTAACCATCATTTTGCTTTTTTTTTAATTTAGAGAAAGCACTGATATACTGACTGAAAAACATGTCAGAGCTATGCCTTTCCTGGTAAATGGTAAATCAATCTGGTAAAGAACAAAGACTGATATAAATCCAGGTAGGGGTGTCTTCCTGCTTTCTACATTTTTAAGGGGTTTTTAATATGGAATGATATAATAAAATAACAATAGAAAATAAAAGTTGATAGACAATTTCTGCCCTATTAATTTGGTAAACAATTGTATTATTTTGATAGATAAATATGTGACAGTTGTATTCATTGTATTCATTGTCCCAATATACGCCTAAGAACTAAGCTGTCCATATGTTTCAAATACACACACTATAAACATCCATGATATTTATTATATAAAATCGTGGCTGGTAAAATACTCTTTTTTATGAAAGTTGATTATTTGCATGTAAAGAGGAACAGGAATTCTTACCGTTAATAACAAACATTTGGAAATAACACAATTAATTGTGAGCTTAAAATGTTAGCACACATACCCTTCTCACACGCAACTCTTCTACTGCTTCTAGTAAACTTGTTTTGAAATCTAACAGATGAATTGAAAGCAATGAATCTGAAGGACTTTGAAAAGTATAAGAAGGTGTCGTTGTCTTAAAGTTGTTATCCATACTTAAATTCTGTATCTGCAATATAAGAATTGATACGATCTATTCAGATTTAACCTTTTGAAGAAGATTTTCACTTCCTGAAAACTTCCAAGTGTTGAAAATAACAGACATCATAATTGAGCTATTTAAACAACATTGTCTGTTGCCACTGCCTTAGGGTCCTTGGGCTAGAACCTAGAGTTGTGGGTGGGCCCAAGATTCCCCCTAAACCTCCCCATGCCATCACAGAGTCTGCCCTTGAGAAGGATGACCAGTACTGCAGACGGACGTTTACCCCAAAAGAGAAAGTTCCTCACCTTGGCGCTGTAACGACGGTTCTTCAAAATGTGTGTCCGTGTGAGTGCTCCACTGTAGGTGTCAGGTCATCCCAGCACCGCAGATTGGAGTTTTCATGAGCAGCTGTCAACCGGACAGTACATGCGTGGCTTGTGCTTTGCGCCGTTTGCAATCTTTTGATCTCTTGCACGGCCCGGTTCCCGCCAATTCCTCAAGCCTGCCCCGGTATGTGGAAGATATTAAGGAAAAAGAATCCAAGATGGGAAAGAGGGCGGGTAGTGGAGCACCCATGGGGATACACATCTTGAAGAACCACCATTACTTCACCAAGGTGAGTAACTTCATCTTCTTCTTCGAGTGGTGTCCCTGTGGGTGCTCCACAGTAGGTGAATGTGTAGCAGTACTCAGTCTAAGTGGTAGGTGGACCTTGGATTTATGGTTTGACAGCAGTCGATAGGACTGTGGAGGCCACAATAGTGTTTTTTGCTTGAGCCTGCAAAATTGTATAGTGCTTCAAAAAAGTGTCATTGGTGGACCATGTAGCCATTCTGCAGATGTCCTTGAGGGGAACCCCATGAAGAAAGACTGTAGACGTCGCCACCGCTCTTGTCAAGTGTGCTTTAGGTGTTTGAGGTAGTAGTTTATTCCTTAGAATATGCAGGAGACTATAAGTTTGGAGATGCATTGTGACGATAGCGGACACCCCTTATTGCAGTCCGCTGTAGAAATGAGCAAATGATCCAACTTGCAGAAAGATCGGGGGAGGGGAGTTAATATAAAATGCAAGAGCTCTGTGTACATCCAGTAAGTGATATATTGCATCCTTTGTAGTTAAGTGTGGCTTAGGGTAGAACTTAGGCAGTACAATGGGTTCATTATGTGAAAGTCAGAGCAAACCTTAGGAATGAAGGAAGCATGTGGGCGTAGTACTATATTTTCTCTATTAAAAATAGTGTATGGTGGAACCACCACCAAGGCTGCCAACTCACCAACTCTGTGAGCAGAAGTGATTGCCAGCAGAAAAATTACCTTTAGCACCATCATAGACAGTGGACAAGTAGCTATAGGTTCAAAGGGTGCCTGGGTAGGAGTATCCAGAACCATTTCTAGATGCCATGATGGTGGCGGTAGCCTGCATGGTGGGCATAGGTTGGAGAAGACCTTTATAAATCTCTTTGTGATAGGATGAGCGAAAACAGACCATCCCTCAATTGGTTGGTGCAAGGCAGTGATCGCTGATAGATTCACCTATAAAGAGGAGAGGGATAATTCAGCGTCCTTGAGAGATAATATGTAGTCTAAAGTGGTATGCAATGGTACTGTGCTAGGGTCTAAATGCTTGTCAGAGTGCCAAGAGAGGAATCTACACCACTTTGGAAGGTAAGTGGCTTGGTGGAGTGCTTTCTGCTTTGTAGAAGTACCTGTTTTACTTAATCAAAGCACTGTAGTTCTTCCTGGTGGAACCAACAATGAGTGATGCTGTTAGGCGGAGCAAATGTGGCTGCTGGTGAACTAAGGATCCCCTCTTCTGAGTTAGAAGATCTTGCCGAATCAGAAGGCGATAGGGAGGCTGAGGAGACATCAGATACAGACAAGGAAACCATATCTGTCATGCCCAAAACAGTGCTAAGAGAATAACTGTTACTCTGTCTCTGGCAATTTTCTCCAAATACCTTGCTAATGAGTGGAATGGGGGAAATGCATATGAGAGAGTACTCCCCCCAACTGAGAAGGAAGGTGTCTTCTAGAGACCCCAGCCTGATGCCTGCTCAGAAGCAGTAATGGTGACACTTTTTGTTTATGTAGGAAGCAAATAAGTCGATTTACGGTGTACCCCATCATTGGAAGATCGATTGGAGGACCCAAGGGTGCAACTCCCATTCATGATCCAGGGCAAAGTGTCTGCTGAGGTTGTCTGATATGATATTGTTTACTCCTGGTAACTATGACACTACAAGGGTAATTTTGTTCCATATGCACCATAATCGGACCACCTCTGTGCATAAAGTATGAGAATGGGCATTTCCCTGGAGATGTATGTAGTACATTGTTGATATGTTGTCGGTAAGTATTCTGACATTTTTGCTTCAAATGTGTGTAACAAAATGCTTGTATAAATTGAACACAGCTCTGAGTTCCAATAAACTGATATGAAAAATAGTCTCTTGCGTGGTCCATCATCCTTGTATTGACATGGCACTCATTTGGGCTTCCCATCCGATAAGGGACATATCGGTAGTTATATGAATAGACTGTTGGTCCTGATGAAATGGTACGCCTACTAGAAGATTGCAGGGATTGGACCACCATGCAAGAGAATTAAGAAGTGAAGTGGAGGGGAGACCAGTTTGTTCATTTATCTGTTGTGATGGGCATATACTGCTGCAAGCCAGTGTTGAAAATATTGAAATGTAAATGGGTGCGATTGACCACATAGGTTGTAGCAGCCATGTGACTCATAAGCTGGAGACAGGTAATTATGGGAATTGTGGGGCTGAGAGTGACAGTAGTAACCAGTTCTTGGATTGCTTGGAATTTCTGCATAGGGAGGTATGCTCTTGCAGATACAGAATCTAACTTGGCACCTATGAATTCTAGAGTTCATGTTGGTTGTAGTGTTGTCTTCTGTGTATTGAGTATGAGACCAAAGAGATCGAACATTTGCCTGGTTAATGCCACCATTTGCTGTGTCTCCATTTCTGATGGGCCTTTTACCAAGCAATCAGCAAGGTAAGAAAAAATAATCATGGCTTGTCTGCAAAGGTAGGCTGCTACAACAGCTAAGGTCTTTGAAAACACTCTCAGTGCCGAAGAAAGGCCAAACGGTAGTACTCAATATTGATAGTGATCTGTACTCACCATGAAATGTAGGAACTGTCTGTGTGCAGGATGAATAGTTATGTGATACTAGGCATCCTGCATGTTGAGGCCTGCAAACCAGTCTCCCTTCTCTAATGCTGGGATTAAAGTGAAACTATGGTAACCATTTTGAATCACTGCTTTCAAAGACACCAATTCAATTTGCAGAGATCCAAAATAGGTCACCATCCTCCTGTCTTTTTTTGGTGTGAGAAAGTAATGGGAGTAGAAACCCCTGCCTCTAAAGTCCTCTGGTACTACTTCCACTGCTCCTAGACTGAGCAGTCGTTGTACCTTCAGTTGCTGTGAAAGGGGTCCCTGAAAAGGGATGGGGAGGTGGGGGAAGCGAGGTAAAGGGGATAGTATACCCTGATCTTATTATCTCAAGGACCCAGCGATCTGATGCGATGGCTGCCCAGCAATGATGAAAAGGCCTCAGAGGGTGGTGATATTTCAGAGCAGTGTGTGTTGTTTCATGCGAGATGGGGAGATTCTGCAGACCCTCGACCAACAGGTCAAACCTGCTGCTTGCTTGCCTGGTGGCCGGTATTACAAGTGCCCTGTGAGTGTTTCCTTTGTGCGTGTTGTTTGCTCCTTGATTGATCAAAAGAGCGTTGTTTGTAACTGGAGGAGGAGAACTCCCGCTGCTTTTGATATGGAGTGTAGCGTTTACAGCGGAATGGGGGAATATACATCCCATGTGTGCACAATGTTGTTCTAGAGTCTTTGCTGGAATGCAGCACATCATCCGTCTTCTCAGCAAATAATTTTTGCTTGTTGAAAAGGAGATCTTCCACCTTTGACTGACACTCATGAGGGACCCCCGCAGATTGTAACCAGGAAGCTCTCCTCATAACTACTGCTGTAGCAGTAGCTCTGGCTGCTGTATCAGCTATGACTAGTTCTGTTTGGAATGATGTTCTGAAGGAGGCATAGCCCTCCTGAACTATGGATTTTAATACAAACCTTTTGGAGTCCAGCAGTTCTAAGAAAGAGGTCAACTTCGTGTAGTTATCAAAGTTGTGATTGGAGAATAGCGCTGCGTAGTTTGCTATATGCAGGAGTAAGGTGGCTGAAGAATAAAGCGCTTTATCTGTCATGTTTTTATATTGTGGTAATTTGGCTCTGTGTCGAGCAGCGTCAATAACTAACGAATTTGGTTGGGGGTGGGAAAATAAGAAATCAGCTCCCTTTGGAGGGACAAAATATCGTTTGTCAGCTCTTTTGATAATTGGCATTGTCGAAGCTGGGGTCTGCCATATCTTATCGGCATTCTCCATGATGGAATCATCTGTGGGGATTGCCACTTTTCCCCGTTGTGATGGCTGGAGGTTTTTAAGGAGCCTGAGTTGTTTCTCAGGTACCTCAATTAATGTGATGTCCTGAGATGCAGCCACCCTTTTGAAAAGCTCCTGAAACTGCCTCAAGTCATCAGGAGGGAACTGGCTGCGAGGTATGACCACTTCATCAGGAGATGATGATGACTGATCAGTTGGTGATACTATCTGGTGGGTACTCTGACCTTGGAGAGTTGACCTTCCTCTGGCTCAGAATGATGAGCTGTAGAGGGAGCATTAGGTGGTGACATTGCCACTGCCTGACTATGTGAGGGTTGCGGGGAAACAGAGAGCACGGGAGCTCGGGTGACTGGGAGCAAGGATATGTCATATCCAGAATGATGACAGCAATGCCAAGAGTCATGCCGAGAGTGATATCTGTAGCATATTGGACTGTGTCGTCTGTGGTAAAATCAGACTGGTGAAACGTGTCAAGATGCAATACCACTTCTGTAGTACACCTGATGATGTGGTGGTAGGCGCAGGGAATGGGTGAGCATGGTGATTCCCTTGAAGAAGGAAGAGGAGAACGAGGTAGGTATCTTGTATAAGGGGATGGCGATAAACAGTACCTAAGTGCATGGTGCCTTGCTTGTTCACGTGGGATGCGAACCCTGTCATCCGTTGTTATTTGAGGAGAATATGGAGTAGGCGGTGTGGAAGACAGTGCCGGTGAAAAAGTCAGTAGTTCTGGGCTTGCTGATTGGACGGAGGCGAATTTGTGAAGTGCTTTCTTCAACTCCTGTCGACTTGGCACAGTGGACACATTTTTGAGGTACATGGGCCTCACCAAGACACTTGATACACTCTGCATGGCCATCCAAAGCTGGCATGGCATCATAGCATGTAGCGCACTTCTTAAAGCCGGGAGAGCCCAACATGGCTAGTTACACGACGGGTTTTGTTCAGTAATAAAGCAAACTATACCAACTAGAACTTTAACAACTATAACTCTAACTAACTACAAGACTAAACAATGAAGTATTCTATTCCTGACAGGATTCTCTGAGGAGAGAAGGCTCGCTCCGTCTGCAACCACAGGTGGCAAAGAAGGAACTAGCGGGACCTGGACTGCGCAAGAGATCAAAAGAGTGAGAATGGCACGAAGTGCGTGTCGCACATGCATGGGCCAGCTGACCACTTCTCAAGAAAACTCCAATCTGCACCGCTGAAACAACCTGACACCTACAGTGGAGCACCTCCGGGGACACCACTCGAAGGAGAACTGTGAACTACTCTGTGATGAGTATGGCTCAGTAGGCTGTGGATCCTGACTTTAGAAAAGAGATAGAGGCTGTATAGAGGGTCAGAGTGAGCCTCTGAAGCAAATACTATCCACCAGTAGCACAAGACTTACGGGGCATGGCTGGAGCTTTGCCACAATATATACACACATACAAACAAACACATAGCCTTTTTTCCACAATTATGAAGGCAATAAACTTACTTTTTTACCACAAAAACTGAGATTTTTCTCATGGTCATTTTACTACAGGACCTAGGGCTTTAAGTAAAATATTAAATATCATATAAAATTCTCACTCTAAAATTGCAAGAGTTGGTAACAGTTCCATGCAGCTGATATATAGCATTGCTCCTTCTACTGATCTGGCAGTGGATTCATCTACTCAGCTATTTCCCTTCCCTACACATAAAGAATTGTGTGTAGTGCAGGTATCACACCACAATGCAGATGCATATTACTGCCATTATTTCTTTCTTTTTGAATTTTTTTTTAATATCAGCAGTCCAAAATAAATTTTTTTTAATATCAGCAGTCAGAATTCAGGGAGCTCTAGCAACATCTCCTCCTTAGTATACCAGTTAATCCCAGGACCACACTTAGCTCCTCCCTGTGCTGGGGCTTCACAGGTGATGAGGGAAAGGGGAAGAGTACAGAACCAGGGAATTCTCCTGGGGAAATTCCCAATTTGTGTCATAAGCCAAAATAGGATCAGGAATCAGTGTCTGAAGCCTTGTTAACTAATGGCTAAAACCACAGTACTAACAATACCTGAGTTGCTTGGGGAAGGGATTGTAGGTGTGATTCTTTTCTGTTACTCCACTGCAAATCAGAAGTAATTCTAATAAACTCAATAAAATTACACTACTGCAAAAACAACAAACAAACAATCAGGCCGAGTATCATCTTCTGTCTCATACAGCACTAAGAATAATGTCAGCATTTAATAAATTATCAACAATAAAATGAAAAGTACTAAAGTTGCCACACAATTAACATGTATGTAGAAATTTCAAGAGTAGAATTTGCCTGCAAAATCGGTGTGTAAAAATGTACCAACATTAAGCAACAGCAAGTGGTTGTCTGAATGTGCAAACAAATACTGTACAATTAACCAAACTGTGTACTTGCATTTGCACAGTTACACATTCATTTTTGCCGATAGAATACATGCTTAATTATTTTTAAAAAAACTGGCACTAGAATTCAGAACATACAGACCAATCCTTATTTAGCCCAAACTCCTATTGAATCCAAAACTGTCCAATCATACCATCCCCACCATAACATGCAAATAATTTCTTTCTTCATTATTTGAAATGACTCCAGATTTCAGAGAGACACCACAAATACATAAAACAATACAAGAAATACAACTTTCTAGACTATATTAATGTTGGGGAAGTCATCAACAGTTACATAACTAATAAAGACCCTATTCCCATTTCATATTACTGTATGTAGAAAACTATTGAGTACATCTTTAATCATGCTATGTCCTGATTTAAAAGATAAGATTTTGTGAGTATAAACTAAAATGAGGAGAACTGGTATATGTTCCAATTCTAATAAGACAGTCACATAGGGCTAACTCCATGGGCTAGATTTACAAAGGTACATAGGAAACTTTTATCTACTAACTTTCTCAAAATCACTGCTTAGCTGCCACCTGACCCTATAAGTGCCTAAATATTCCCCACAAGCATATGCAGAGCTACCTAAATCCTGGCACCACAACCTGGTTCACAAGTTGCTTAGAAGTTGGAGTCCAACTTCACATTTAAGTCCCTGCTGGAGTTTTAAACTAGGCATTCCACTCATTGCCTGAGGAATGCTTGATTCACTAGGCATTCTCAAAGCACGCCTACTAGACCAAGTCTCCTAAGTGTACATGTGCATGTCCATATCTCCAAATGCTGAACAGCTAACAGCTTAGAGCACTTATATGAAATGGGAAGTTCCAGATTCACACTCAGACTTTGCCTGATTTGACACAAGGATTTGAATCCAGGTTTCCTCAAATCATAGGAGAATGCCCTAACATCTTGGAAGGGGAAGAATTGGGTTCAATACTATTGGATATTCTAGGGTGCATCTCTCTATCTCTCCTGTCAAGATTGTTCCACTGTGTATAAATAATTAAATATGCATCGGACCAGATGGACAGACATACTCTACAGCATGCTGGTTCAGACATTTCCTATTCTAACAAAGATTTAATCATTTATGCAAAGTGGAACAACTCCACCAAAAGAGACTGAGAGAAATTAATTACATAATACCCCATAGCCTCATGGGTAGGGCATTCTCCTGAGTGCTTGGAGACTGAGATTCCAATCACTCCTCTGCTGGATTTTGAACAGCTACTGGAACACAGATCTCCCACCTCCCAACAAAGTTCCTTAATTATTGGGTATAATGGTTGGGATGGAGGGGAAGGGTAGATTTTTTTCTGGTTTTCATCGAAAAATAGTTGAGGGAGAGGTTTCAAAGTTAAGACTTCCTAGGAGAGAGAGGCACACGGAAGCCCAAATCAATGGAATCAATGGATACTGCATGTTGTTTGGTATGATAAAGAATATAGATATTTTTTCTGGTACAACAAAAGATGTCCCTAAAGAAATGTGTGCTTCTTCTATTCTTAGACACAAACATGTTTGTCACAGAGTTAGTGCAAAAACCTTTGGTTAAGAACTTTACACTGTGCATCTTTAACACATTCTAAATGTTAAAAAATATAAAATATGTAATATATATAAAATATTAAGCATTCATTACACTTTCTTTTCTATTATGTTTCATGTTTAACAAATATAACATGATAAAATTACTTTTTAAAAACACATGATTAAATCTGTTTATTAATACACTTTAAGTATTATAAAGGTTTTTATATCTTTGAATAACATTTATTAAAAATTACATCTTAAATACTCTATACTAGAAAGTAAGTTAGCCTATGGCCTGATAGGGGTCAGGGTAATAACACTGAATGGACAAATTACACTGTCATTCCACTTAAATTATTTAAGTTATTTAATTTGACCTGTAGATAGTCTCTTGTCTTCTCATCATGCCTGACTTTTAAGTGGGAGGTCTTCATTCATGATGATCCTTTAATGGAAGCAAAGCTTTCTCCATTTAACCCATAGTGTTATCAATCATGTACAGGGATAAATGAGCCTGTAAGATTTTGCCAGTATCACAAATGACACTGTGACCGGAGGCCAACATCTTTATTTGCTTCTCCAGTGATTCACTTCAGTAGATATTAACCAATTTTATAATCCATGAAAGGCAAAATTAAAGGACACCATCCATAAAACAGAATAATTCCTATCAGCAACAAAGTGATGTCTGTATTATCTTATAAATTATATGGCCATACAGTGTGGTAATGTAATGAAGTAAAGATGGTAATAATCAAATGCCTAGGGCAACGCTAATATGCATTTAATCACACAGCATGAAGCCATTTGTCACTACAGTTGAATGCATGGGTACATAAAACACATGAGTCACGTCCTTATTGTTATAGTATAACAGCATTAATTTCACACTATCATTTTACCACAACAACAACCGGTAGCTTTTGATATTAGATTAAACTTCTGAGTACTACAACTGATCAAAGTACCTTTTAAAAGAAATAATGATTTAAAAGAACATATTTACTTTTTTTAAACTTGACAGATTATCTGAAAAAGTGTGACATTTTTGTACAAGAAACTCAAATACCTTTACTTCTGCCCTGAATGACACTTATGTGCAAGATGAACCAATTATTAAATTTATAGAACCTCTTCATATATAATTATGCATATTTTTTTTACAAGTATATGGTCACTGACCAAAAATATATAAGACAATTGGCCTAAGGGAACTGGATCTTTTTTTATGAAAAATGCCTATCCCATAAATGTTATATCCCAGTGAAATGCATTCAGGTTTAGCGCCAGTTGTGCTCTAATTCAATCAAGAAGTAAAGATATTAAGGGGAAAATTGTTTTCAGATTTACCTGTTCCAAACTAATAGCTTCCAATCCCAGGGTTGCCTGTAGGAACATGACTAGCTCATTCCTGAGCTACAGCTGCAACTGCGGGAAATATTGAGTACACCACAAAAAAATTCATAGAGCACCTTACTATTTTTAATTTAAGAAAGGCTTCTGTGATTTTTGTATACAACAGTGCACAGACTGGATGACTTGTGTTAGTCAAATAAATGAAGATACAAATACAGCCACTCAAAGTCCTGATATAAATGGGTGTGAGATGCGGGGATGTATTTTCATACCTTGGGCTGTGTCTAGATTACATCCCTCTTTCAACAAAGGGATGTAAATTAGGCACTTCAAAATTGCAAATGAAGCCGGGATTTGAATTTCCCGTGCTTCATTTGCATAATCACGTAATGGCGCTCTTTCAAAAAAGCACTATTTCAAAAGTAAAACCACGGTCTAGACATGGTTCTTTCAAAAAGGGAAGGCTTTTTCGAAAGATCCTTCGAAGTGCCTAATTTACATCCCTCTGTCAAAAGAGGGATGTAATCTAGACAGCGTACAGTGAGAACAGCCTACAGAGACAGTGAGAACTCTGCAGATTAGGCTACAGTTTAAGAGCGAATGTCTCATAAATTTTGTTTTATTATATGAATTAAATTGAAGGCCATATCATTTTGTCAATTTTTAATAAAAAAATGTGTGAAATCAACTGATCTACTTAAAAAGATATGAGCACAATAAAGTCCTGAATTTTAAACATGTTTTTGTCAGAGATAAATTTAAGGCTAATGTAGGTTCAGAGACACTAATTTATCGCTCCAGAAGCAAGAAAAGCTAGATCTCATAGATGAATTTTATTTTTATTATCTCCTGCAAATATAACTTAAAACACCAAGGCAACGTATATATTTTGACAGTGATCAATTAGGTACATTAACTGGAGGAAAATCAAGAGAGAATCAGCTTGAATCCTTTTCTGCTTTCATTCAGGGTGAACTGAAATCTGTCCTTAGATTCCATTTTGATTGTAATTTGTCTCCAACCTGCCATTCACAAGAGCCCTGATTCTCTACTGTGTCCTACAGAAATTGCATACAGCAGAGAGGAGAGGCCATCATGGATCCCTAATTCTCTTGACTATGCTGGTTACAGACTCCTTGGTGCTGCTCTAAAATTCATCATCTAGTAATGGTACTGCAAAGCACAGTAGGCTCTGATTATGCCTGCTTCATATGCTCTACATTAGGGGTTGTTAGGAGAGGCCTTGCAGCTTTGTATGCCAGCTGAGAGACTTTCAGGGAAGTCCACAGTGAATACAAAGAGAACAAAAAAGTGGCATATCTCAGGGTATGTCTACACTACCCTCCTAGTTCGAACTAGGAGGGTAATGTAGGCATACCGCACTTGCAAATGAAGCCCGGGATTTGAATTTCCCGGGCTTCATTTGCATAAGCGGGGAGCCGCCATTTTTAAAACCCCGCTGGTTCGAACCCCGTGCAGCGCGGCTACACGGGGCATGAACTAGGTAGTTCAAACTAGGCTTCCTAGTTCGAACTACCTAGTTCGTGCCCCGTGTAGCCGCGCTGCACGGGGTTCGAACCAGCGGGGTTTTTAAAATGGCGGCTCCCCGCTTATGCAAATGAAGCCCGGGAAATTCAAATCCCGGGCTTCATTTGCAAGTGCGGTATGCCTACTTTACCCCGCTAGTTAAAACTAGCAGGGTAGTGTAGACATACCCTCATATATGCAGACTTGGGATGTTAAAAGTAGGGATGTTAGCAGCTGCTCAGGTAACGGGTTAATCCACAAGTGACTGCTTAATGCTTACCAGTCCCGGTTAACCGCAGCAAACTCCCCGCCCCCTTCCCATGTGCTCTGCATTTAAAACTCAGACTAGCAGGCTGGCTCAGTCCCCAGCCTGTCAATCTGAGTTTTAAATGAAGAGCATGCATGGGGAGCTGCCTGCTACCGTGCACTGCTTGCTGCCTCTGATACAGGTTTTTAAACCAGCTCCCACCTGCCGCCCCTTGTGCTGCTGCCTCTGATATAGGGAACACCTAGTAACTGTGTAATAAGTAAAAATTTTAGTGGTTACATGGTAATTAAAATAACCAATTTAATTCTCTAGTTAAAAGTGGTTTAATAAGATAACTGTGTAACCACTAAAAATCTCAGTAGTTACACACATTATAGGTTCTGCAATATAAAGCTTAAATACTGCCGCAGCAAAGCCGCTTCCCCAGGAGCCGGGCCACAGGGGCTACCGGCTCCGCTCGAGGGAGGGGCTTCACTGCCATAGTGAAGCCACATCTCTTGAGAGTCAGGCTGGGAGGGGCTTCCAGTTCCACTCCCTGGGAAGAGGCTCCGCTGCTGCAGCGAAGTCAACTTCCTTGGAGCAGGGCAGAGTTTAACCAATGACATTAACCAGTTAATCAGTTTAACTCTAACATCCCTAATGTTAGACCGAGACGCACCACGGTCCCACCGCCCGGGGCCTTCCGCATCTCCCTGGTCTGCTGGTCTCCAGCAGACCAGGGAGACGCAGAGCACGCGGGCAGCGGGACAGCCCAGACGCGCCGCAGCTGTCCCGCTGCCAGCGTCCCCCGAGGCTTTGCTCCCCGTCTCCCTGGTCTGCTGGGGGGGGGGGGGGCGCAGCTAGTGCATTCCCCCCCCCCTCCCCCCGCAGCAGACCAGGCTTTTCTCCGGATGCTCTGGGCGCTACTGGACTAACCCAGCAGCACCCCAGCTGCTCTGCCCCAGGCGTCCCCAAGTCAGCCGCTGCTGAAACTGACCAGCGCTGACTACAGGAAGCCCGAGGCAGACTTGCTCTGCCCCGGGCTTCCTGGAATCAGCCGCTGATCAGTTTCAGCAGCAGCTGACTTGGGGACACCTGGAGTTCTTAATTTGAATCTGTATGTAAGAACTGGCGTCCAGATTCAGCCTGTTGAAACTGATCAGCGGCTGATTCCAGGAAGCCCGGGGCAGAGCAACTCTGCCTCAGGCTTCCTGTAGTCAGCCGCTGGTCAGTTTCAGCAGCGGCTGAATCTGGACGCCAGTTCCGACTTACATACAGATTCAACTTAAGAACAAACCTACAGTCCCTATCTTGTACGTAACCCAGGGACTGCCTGTATTTACACTGGGCTTGACAGTAAGTACAAGTGATTTTATTAGGTACAAGCAGTAAGATTTAAGTGGTTATAAGTGAGAACAGGCAGAGCAAAGTAGATTACAAACTCAAAATAAAAGAAAATGCCGAGCTAACTAACACTGAAACCTCAGTACACAAGCTCATTACAAACTCACCCTAAAACTGTCTCTTTTCTAGCAAAGCCTTTCAAACCAGGGCTGTCCCTCACTCTGGGGTCTCTGGTTCCTTTCCTCGGGAGTGCCAGTCAAAGGCAAAAGACTCCTACTTTCCTATTGTTTTTAAAGATTCCCTTATTGCATGGGGAGTCACCTGGTCGGTCCCCACTCTGCTGCATCTGTGGGCCAGTTCTGGTGGCTTAGCGGGCCGGATTAGGCCTGCATAGGGTCACATAGGGGAGGCAGCAGTAGTTTTCTATTCAACTATCAGACTGCATGTACAAATAATAGTGACTGTGCTCGCCGCTTTCATGATTTTTTGCCCCTTAACCTATGGTTTCCAAAACATGCCTGTAGTTTGGGTGGCAGGGGTTAGTATTAACCTTAGGATCTGCAATCCTCTGGCAACTGCTAGCAACAATAGCACCAGAGGGAGGTGGGAGGAAGGAGGGAAGAGAAATTTTGTAGTGCCCATTCACCACTGCAAACACTTTCGCGCACTCGTCAGTACAGTTGATGGCCCGGCACCCATGAAAGCAGGGTCATACTCACCATGGCGGGGACAGAAAACTGGTTTAATGAATACCTTGTGTAAATCAAAATGTTCTGCTTTAAACTTCTATGAAATAAGGGGAGTTATTTTTATACAGCAACTCTACACTAGACCATAAGTCTGAACCGATAATTGCTGCTTTGTGCTTTCCATGGCTTACAGCTGAAAGTGTCCCCTTCAGCTCTTTCTCCACACCAGTGGAGGAGCTCTAACAAATAAGACAATGGAGAAAGAGCATGTGTGATGACAGGCTTAAGTAATTTATGAACACCACTGAAACAGCAGATACTGAGCAAAGAGCATGGAGCATGGACATTGGGAGCAGGAGAGCAAGCCAGCAAAAGAGCATGGCATACAGCAGAGATGCTACAAATTCTGAAGGAACAGACAGGCATGTTGACGCATCTGATTGACCTTCAGGAGAAACACCTTGAAGTTATATTCATGGGTGACAAGTATTGTAAGCATGGGAGAGCACTGCACCACTCATGCCGTATGTCCGCCAGGTGACATGGGCGGGTGCTGAACAAGTGGGGCCTGAAGTGAAAGAGGCAGGGGTTGGTGCACTAGCCATATCAGACAATAATATGTGATAGACAAGGTCACTATGTTTCTAAAGACAAAATGAATATTCACTCCCTTCCACAATTTTATTCCACCAGTCATCCAGGTTTCATTTTTTCATAATCTTTAAGTTTCAATATAAAAGCCCACATCTAGAGAATGAAACCATCTTTATTAATTTAAAATGCAGGGAAGGGAAGGAACATGGAAACTGAAGCAGTGTAGGGAATGTGCTGTAGACAAAATCTTAGCAGTCACAGAAAAGTTCACACTATGGAAAGGCACCATACAGAGAAGCAGCGCACATTACTGTGGGTCATTACTGAAAACAAGTTTTTAAAGCCTCCCCGAGACACAAAGCTCTACACTGAGGTCTTCTGACTGCGTTAGTATCTGATTGCTCGAAATTAAGATACAGCTTATCCACCTCCATGCTCCTCCCCTTCCCTGGACCAGCATGAATGAATTCAGACAAAGGGTTACCCGGAACATTGCTGAAGGGTGTTTATTGATGTAAATTCTTAAGGGTACGGTAACATGCATTACACTCATACTACCAGTATGGAGGCAGGCTACAGATGCGGCGTAGATTTCTTCCGATTTCACAGGCAGCTGGAGCTAGCCAGGCAACAGCTTCCCAGAGATCGACCACAAGGCCACAGCATTCCTAGAAATCCCTTCGGATCTACGGGAAGGCTTCCTTCTCTGGGACGGTCCCAGATTTCTGCTGTGATGTTACAATTTGTCTGGAGAGAGAGAGAGACAGAAAGCAAGAGCCATACCTGGCCACTCGTAACATTAACTTATATACCTGCAGAGTCCTTCTTTGCCTTAAAAGGTCACAGAGAGCTGGACTGCCTTGTGATCGGACGTTTTTCACTCACATTCCGTAGGTTACATACATATTTATAAAGTGTTTACACAATATAGCCATGGAACAAGCATTTTGATCTTTATCATTAAACCACATACATTTGCTTAGCTTTGCAAATAACAAAGGTTATCTAGGCTATGTCAACTGAATGGCTTCAAAGAATAAAGCACCTCTCTTCAAAAGGAAACTCACATACCACAGTTGCTGATACAAGTCAAGTCCCAGCTGAGAGAGCCAGACACACAAAACAAGGCGTTTTGTGTCCAGCCAGCCATTGCTTCAATGTGGGGGGGACATGTGTCCATCTAGCTACAGTGGGTAGCCAGTTTTTAAACCAGCTCCCACAGAACCACTTGCCCCCTACAACTGCTGCCTCTATGAGGAAGCAGTGTGGGGATGGAGGGAAGTGGCTCCAAGGGAAGCTGAACGTGTGGGGAGCCAACTTAAATGTTCCACCTCCTCCCCCACACACTCCTCACATGTAAACATGTAATTGAAACTGAACTGTAACTGAAATTTTAAATGCCGGCTTCCTGCAAACACCGGCTCCCATCTGCCCCCGCCCATGCTGCTGCCTCTGTATCAGGGGCAGCAGTGAGGGGAGGCTGTATTTAACTATGAAGGTTAACTAATGAGCCGAAGCTCATCAGTTAACTTTGTACACGTTTACACTTTCACATCCCTAATCCAGACTAGGGTAAAGCAACTTTAAGAAGAGAAATTAACATATGCTAGATTTCTTTTTCCTTACATTTTTCTGTGCCAGTACAGGATCAGGCATAATAGAGCTCTGCTCTAACACACCCTACCTCCATCTTTCACTAAGTCCCTTCCTTTTCCCTATACCAAGGATGAGAATGGCTGAATTTAAGAATTTAAGTGAGAACCAAGACTTGGGCACAGATGACTTACAACATCCCCTCAAGATTGTGCTCAGTCAGTTACCAAAGACATGAATACCTCAGTCTGAATCTGATTTTCTTTGTAAAACAACAATACATAAGAGGAGTTACTCATGTCTGCTTCTAGTATAAAACAAATTTAATAGGATATTAAATATATTGAATAAATCTACTGATTCAGATTTTGCAGATGCTATGATGGAGGCAAGACACAATTTCTTACCTTCTACAGAGACACATATGAAATCTTTGTTGCAGGGTATCATCTTCAGTTCGAGATTTCTGCCATGCGCATAGCAGCTGTCTTGCACATGACTTCCTCTCTCACAGATAATTATTTAACCATGTATGAACTCTGAAGCTGAAATCATGAAAGAGGAGGGTAGGGCTACACTACCAATGGAGGTAGTGCAGGAAGTGGCAGAGCTGCTTTTTCCTGCTTTCTGTCTGGCAGAAATTCACCAGCACCAATGGATTCACCAATGGCCCTCTCTTACAAATTAAGGTCAATTTGTGCTGCTTATGCTGTGTAACATGGTTTTAGCTGACCAGAGAATTTTATCTTGTTTCATCTTGAACACTTCCAGTGACAGTGTCTCAAAAGTCAAATTACTATTCTCTCATATTCATATTCAATTATACTCCACTGATAAAGGATGCATTTCATGGGCATAGTCATTGTGTTATACAAGGATATTGAATCATTGATGAAAACACTTTCCAGCAACTAGTCCAATTTAACTAGTATTGAAATATTTAGAAATGCTTATGTAAATCAGAGAAAACTATTTGCAGTATAATTCCAGAAAACATTGATCAAAACTTTCTATATATACAATAGTTTAATGCAGAAGTTACCAAAAAAAGATTACTTGGGTAACAGAGTTAGTTGGATGACATGACTGAATACCTACCTGCTTTCTATTAATAGTGTGATGTCAGTTCATATCGATGACCACATTTTGTATCTGATGATTGGTTAGAGATTAAGGAGCTGGATATTGTATGTGTATCAGAGGGCTTGTCAAGCGGCGCGAGCCCCGCTCACCAACCGTGCGGTCTGGCACGCTGCACATGCGCAGACCATGTTGCCCATGCGCTGATCACGCTGTGGTGCCGTGCCACTCTAAAATCTACTCGCCCTGGGCGAGTAGATTGCCGTAATTGTCAAGCCTTGTGTACCAGGGACCAAAGGTCACAAACAATCCTACATAAATAGGATTGTAAAAATGTAATTAAATTATTTTAATCCACTGCAGAACAAAACATAGAAATATAAGACTTTTATCACAATTTTAAAATTGTATATGGACACATAACATACTGAGGTGCAATAAATTAATTTTTCTCCCCACCTATCAACCCCAATATGATTTATTTACTTCAGTCGTTTGAGCTATTGAACTAAGTAGAGCAGTCAATACAAGACAACTAAAGTACCTAACTTCTACTCAAATAGGTAGAACTAGAAATATCTACTGAGATCTTTTTACAGAAATCTGATCAAATTACATCTACAGTAAAACTCCAATAGTCCGGCATCCAATAGTTCAGCACTCCTGATAGTCCGGCATCAAAATGGCAAGAGCCTAGTGAGTGAGCTTTGGCAAAAAATGAGTCACAAGGTAACAGCGGCAGCAGCTGAACTGAGCAAAAAGGGTAAAAAAGGCTTAAAAAAACTAAAACATTACAGTATACTGTATACAGTATGTACAATAAAAAGTGTTAAGAACACTTTATATACAGTATATAATGTATACAGTATATATATATATAACCATCTTATAGTACACCTCCTGATAGTCCGGCGTATTTGATAATCCAGCAACACCTAGGTCCCATAGGTTCCGGATTATCAGAAGTCTACTGTATTTGGTTTTGAACCACAGGATGATATCAAAGCATTTATATCAAAGGTTTTTGATCTGAGGAAGTGGGTCTGGCCCACGAAAGCTCATCGTTAATAAACCATCTTGTTAGTCTTTAAAGTGCTACATAGCCCTGTATTTTGTTAAAGCATTTATTGTTTGTTTTATGCACTATACTGCCACCTAGTTGACACAATAATAAACAATGCTGCCTTGCTATTTCTAATTAGGAATTCTGAGCCATATTAAAATCTATCTGGAAATACTTTTTGACAGACAACTACGGAGTCAGGAGCAATGTGAGGGTGACTTCACAGACTCTCTAACTTGTTTTCCTATCAGGAGATTTAGTCACACAAAAGGAACACACAATGCACATTTAAGGCTGGTTTGGGGTAAAAATGTGAACATGTACAGTTTACTGATAAGCCTTGGTTCATCAGTTAATCCACACAGTTACACACACCTCCTCCCTGCTGCCTCAATCACAATAAAATTAAGTTTAATATGCTCAAGAAAAGAGATCATACCACAGTTTAGTACTGACATTAATCTTTGAAAAGAAAACACAAGGTCATAAAAGGGGTGTAAGTACAACATAAGAACATAAGAACGGCCGTACTGGGTCAGACCAAAGGTCCATCTAGCCCAGTAGCCTGTCTGCCGACAGTGGCCAGCACCAGGTGCCCCAGAAAGAGTGGACCAAAGACAATGATCAGCGATTTGTCTCCTGCCATTCTTCTCCAGCCTCTGACAAACAGAGGCCAGGGACACCACTTCTATCCCCTGGCTAATAGCCTTTTATGGACCTAACCTCCATGAAATTATCTAGCTTCTCTTTAAACTCTTTTATAGTCCTAGCCTTCACAGCCGCCTCTGGCAAGGAGTTCCACAGGTTGACTACACGCTGTGTGAAGAACTTTCGCTTATTAGTTCTAAACCTGCTATCCATTAATTTCATTTGGTGTCCTCTAGTTCTTCTATTATGGGAACTAATAAATAACTTTTCTTTATCTGCCCTCTCCACACCACCCATGATTTTATATACCTCTATCATATCCTCCCTCAGTCTCCTCTTTTCTAAACTGAAAAGCCCCAGTCACTTTAACCTCCCTTCATATGGGACCCGTTCCAAACCCCTGATCATTTTAGTTGCCCTTTTCTGAACCCTTTCCAAGGCCAAAATATCTTTTTTGAGGTGAAGAGACCACATCTGTACATAGTATTCAAGATGTGGGTGTACCATGGTTTTATAATCTCCCTCAGCATTTCAATGTCAGTATCGTTGTCCTGGTCAGGTGGTCGGTAATATATCCTTACTGCTAATTTCTTGTTATTGGAGCATGGAATTACTTATTATCCATAGCGATTCTATTGAACATGTTGATTCATTTAATATTTTTATTTCATTTGATTCTACATTATCCTTCACATACAGTGCCACTCCGCCACCCACCCGGCCTGCTCTATCCTTTCGATATATTTTATATCCCGGTTTGATTGTGTCACACAGATTTTTCTCATTCCACCAGGTTTTAGTGATGCCTATTATGTCAATCTCCTCCTTTAATACGAAGTACTCTAGTTCACCCATCTTATTAGTCAGACTCCTAGCATTTGTGTAGAAGCACTTTACAAATTTGCCACTGCTTATTTGTCTGCCCTTCCCTGATGCATTGGATTCCTTTATATGCGGTTGTTTGTCTGCTCTGGCCCATGGTTTATCCTCTCCCCTCCTCTCTTTCTGACTACAGCTTAGAGAATCTCTATCAATGGATTCTCCTCTAAGAGAAATCTCCATCCGATTAACGTGCATCTCCGCACCAATCAGCTTTCCCCCATCTCTTAGTTTAAAAACTGCTCTATGGCCTTTTTAATGTTTAGTGCCAGCAGTCTGGTTCCACCCTGGTTTAGGTGGAGCCCATCCTTCCTGTATAGGCTCCCCCTCTCCCAAAACTGCCCCACTTCCTAATAAATCTAAACCTCTCCTCCCTACACCATCGTCTCATCCACACATTAAGACTCTGAAGCTCTGCCTGCACACCAGGCCCTGCACGTGGAACTGGAAGCATTTCCGAGAATGCCACCATAGAGGTCCTGGATTTCAGTCTCTTTCCTAGTAACCTAAATTTGGCCTCCAGGACATCTCTCCTACCCTTCCCTATGTTATTGGTACCTACATGTACCACGATCACTAGCTCCTCCCCAGCACTACACATAAGTCTATCTAGATGCCTCGAGAGATCCGCAACCTTCGCACCAGGCAGGCAAGTGACCATACGGTTCTCCCGGTCATCACAAACCCAACTATCTATGTTTCTAATGATCGAATCACTCACTACTAACACCTGCCTCTTCCTAACAACTGGCGTTCCCTCCACCTCAGAGGTATCCTCAGTACGAGAGGATACCGCAACATCCTCTGGAAGGAAGGTCCCAACTACGGGACGGATTCCCTCTGTTCCCATTGAATGCTCTGTTCCCTTGAGACTTTCATCCTCTTTAAGAGCACTGGGTCTCTCATACTGGAGGTGGGACAGTACTACAGTGTCCCGGAAAATCTCATCAACATATCTCTCTACCTCCCTTAGCTCCTCCAGTTCAGCCACCCTGGCCTCCAAAGCCCGAACTCGTTCTCTGAGGGTCAGGAGCTCCTTGCAACGGGTGCACACATACGCCACCCGCCCACAGGGCAGGTAATCATACATGTTACACTCGACGCAATAAACAGGATAGCCCCCACTCTGCTGCTGGGCTTCTGTCTCCATTTTACTTATGAACAAGTTTAAATATAAACTGGGCTTCTTATTAAATGTCTGTAATATAGATTATTATAAAAATTATGTTTAAAGGTCAGAAGTCACTAGTGCCCTCTAACCTCCCCCTCTAAACTCCCTCTCCAAACTCCCTGTTAGCTGTTCCTGTTTCGCAAGCTCCCTGGTCGCTGACTCACAGGCTTATAAAGCCCTGGTAGCTCCTCCCCCTGACTGAGGCTCAGCCAATTAACAGAGGCTTCTAGATTTCAAACCTTTTAGAAGCTCCTTCAAACAAACAAACCAAACAGCCAAACACAAGCTCAAAAAACAGCAAATAACCCCCCCCCCCTCCACACACACACACACAAACACACTACAGACAGCCACTTACCACAAGGATCCCATATTTACTCCTCTTTTACCTGGAGAACTCCCTCTCCAAACTCCCTGTTAGCTGCTCCTGTTCACAAGGAGCTCCTGAGGTCTCTTGCAACTCTAATCTTCTATGATGAATGTAAAAATTAGATAATTAAAATCCTTAGATTCAGCATGAATGTGACATAAATATCAGAGTATATCTTAGGAAAATAAATGAAGCAGAAAGACAAGGGCAGAAAACAGTATGACAAATTCAAGAGTTTTTTCTAGCCACAACAGGTATTATTAAAAATGCAGATCTGGCCCAATTTAGGCCAAGAAAAAGGAATATAAACATGACAAATAATTAGTAAATTGAAATTAGGAAGAGTTTTTTTGAATTTTGAAAACAGTTATCTCAAAACACAGAAACAAACAACACACTCAAGGTTTTCAGAAATTGATTCCTAATATTGGGCTTCTATATGCATATTTAGGCATCTGAATAAATAGCTAATTTTCAAAAGTCCTGATCACCTCACGGCTTCCATTGACTTGAGATCAATTCACACCTAATCACTAAAGAAGGGTGAGAGATGAACTCCAATGAACATGCTAACAGTTCTCAGATACTAAGGGAGGATCTTTGCCACCAAAGAAGAAGAGGTTACTCACCTTGTGTAGTAACGATGGTTCTTCGAGATGTGTCCCTGTGGGTGCTCCACTCAAGGTGTTGGGTCCCGACCCGGTGCCGCTAGTCGGAGATTTCCAGAGCCATAGCCGGGCCGGACTGCACATGCCTGAGAGCAGCGCGCGGCGTTCGCGCCTTTGCAACGTCTCACGGTCCGGCCCTCCCTCATCAGTTCCTCTCACCGCTCGGTCTCTGAAAGATAAAGCAGAAAGACCCGGAGCGGAAAGGAGGGTGGGACGTGGAGCACCCACGGGGACACATCTCGAAGAACCATCGTCACTACACATGGTGAGTAACCTCTTCTTCTTCTTCGAGTGGTCCCCGTGGGTGCTCCAGTCAAGGTGACTACAAAGCAGTAACCCAGAATGCGCTCCGGGTCAGTTATTTTCTACCGTGGATAGAACCGCAGAGGCCACCGGTCTCCGATGATGGCGGAATGGTGGTACATACATTCCCAGCGTACAGAGTGTTGTTCTTGAATCTTTGCCAGTATGAAGGACCTCATCTGTCTTCTCTGCAAATAATTTTACCCTGTCAAAAGGAAGGTCCTCAACCTTGGAGTGTAGCTCCTTGGGTACTGCCGCTGTGTCAAGCCAGGACGAGCGTCTCATAGACACTGCTGTTGCTACTCCTCGAGCCGCTGTGTCCGCCATATCCATAGCTATCTGGAGATTAGCTTTTGAACAAGCATAGCCTTCCTTGAGGATCGTCTGTAACAGCTCTTTATCGGCGTCCGATGAGCTTTGGGCCAGCTCTGTAAGCTTCGCGATATTATCGAAACTATGGTTCGCCAATAGGGCTGCATAATTCACTATGCGAAGGAGCAATGTGGCCAATGAGTATACTTTGCAGCCAAATATATCCATTTTTTTTGCCTCCTTATCTGCCCCTACATTTTTCAGCTGTGGGTTCTTAGCGCTTTGGAGAGCTGCATCAATGACCAAGGAGTTTGGCTGAGGGTGGCTAAAGAGGAATTCTGAGTCTTTAGATGACACAAAATAACGTTTCTCTGCCGGTTTCAAGGTTGGAGCTGTCGAAGCCGGGGTATGCCAAATTTCTGTTGCTGACTGGAGGATTGCTTCATCAATAGGGAGAGCGACCTTAAATTGTTGTTTTGGATGTAAATTTCTCCAGAGTTTGAATTGTTTCGTCTGGACATCTGATAGCTGGACGTCCTGAGACTGGGCCACTCTCCTAAAAAGATCTTGAAATTCCTTTGTGTCATCAGGAGGAGAAGAATCTCCCACAAACACAGCATCGTCTGGGGAGGATGACGAAATATCTTCTGGAGATACAGTCTGCGGGCGATCGTCCGTATCCGAAATTTGTCCTTCCTCAGGCTTGAACTACTAACTAACTAACTATAGGTACTAGAATTCAAACTGTCTATAATAAATTTCTCTCTCTTTTTTTTTTTTTTTTTTTTTAAGAACAGCTTTTCTCTGAGGAGATAAACGGCACTCCGCCAGCAACCACAGGCGGTTGAGAGGAACTGACGAGGGGGGGCCGGACCACGAGACGTTGCAAAGGCGCAAATGCCGCGCGCTGCTCTCAGGCATGCGCAGTCCGGCCTGGCTACGGCTCTGGAAATCTCCGACTAGCAGCGCCGGGTCGGGACCCGACACCCTGAGTGGAGCACCCATGGGGACCACTCGAAGAAGAATCATAGGGTTGGAAGAGACCTTAGGAGGTCATCAAGTCCAAGCCCCTGCTCATAAATTCTGACTCAAATTAGCATTGTGAAAGAGCTATTCTACTGGTACATCTACACCAATTTTTTTTTTCCAAAATAGCTTATTTCAAAATAGCACATCTAATACACAAAAAGCACATTGAAATAGCTCTTGACTATTTCAAAATAGAGTATCCACACTGATTCGACGCTAACTCATATTTAAGGCCACCCAGAACCACTTCAGGCAGGGCATGCAGTTAGCCTCAGGCAGCAGCTCCCAGAAGTATCTGAGACTCATGCTTAAACAGCCGTTTCTCAGGTTCTTCTCCTGCTTGCCTACCTCTCTGAGGGAAAGCAAAGCCTTTTCTCTGACTGCTGTGGTTCTCCTTGAAGACACCTCAGCTTGCCAGCCATAGAGCCAGAGCTCCCTCTGGGAATGCAATGGCCCCATCTGTCATGCTGCAGTTTCTGTAGACTGGCCTTCTAGCCCTGCAGGAATGAAACCCTCAGCTGAATCAGGAGACCCACACCATGTCTGAGAGCTCAGCTTTTCCAGTTGCACTCCACCATACACTGCCACTTCTAGCAGCTGGACACCAGTTTCAACTGGTGGGACCAGATCATTATGAAGTGGTGGGATGACCAGAATTTCCACATGAGGAAGGAAACCTTTCTGGAGCTGTGTGCCTGGCTTGCCCCTGCCCTCACACCACCAGTAGAAGGAGATAGACGGACAAACAAACAGAGAATCGCTGAGTTGCCAGATCCCTTGGGGGTCCCCAAGCCCACCCTGTTCACACCCAGAGCCACCCCCTATGTAGCCTACCCCCTGGCAGGGCTGTGTGAGGGGAGGACTGAAAAATCTGCTGGGGAAGGGAGCTTCCCCTCTAACACCACCCCCAATGCTCCATTTCCTATGGTTCCACATTCCAGCACTTCACGCCCCCTCTTCCCTCCGGACGGTAGCCCAAGAGCGCCATACCTTCATGACGAGGGCCGTATGGGCAACTTCCCCATGCTAAACTGATTGCCAATAGATTAGTAGCTGCCCGGCCTGGTTAGCTTCCACATAGCGATGGTGACCCACTTCTCCAGGGGCATGGCATGGCGCATGTGTGTGCCTTGTCGTGTGAGGGCACAGGCGCTGCCTAAAGCATACAGGCATGCTGGTGTGTGTGTGTGCGCGTGCGTGCATGTGTCCCCAGCCTCCTTCTAGTGGTGGTCCCACCCGGGTGTCAAAAGTGTGGCTGGCCTCCCCAAATCCTATGAGCAAGAGTCCCAGGGTGCTGTGGTGCAGCCTCCTGGGGCTGCACGGCCCAGACTGGTACTGCAAGTGCATCCA
This sequence comes from Pelodiscus sinensis, assembly GCF_052426305.1. Lineage (NCBI taxonomy): Eukaryota > Metazoa > Chordata > Testudines > Trionychidae > Pelodiscus > Pelodiscus sinensis. Next base: position 99,033,256 of record NC_143056.1, read on the forward strand.
CATAAACAGACTGCGGCGCAATTCCCAGGACAAGAAAGCTGAACAAGGAACACGCCCCAGCCCTTCACTGCCCGCCACATCCACCCTATCTGTGTCATCTGCCTAAGATCACTCACCTGATGATCCTTCCCCGGCCTCAGAGGATACCTGGGACACATGCAGGCCATGGGGTACCAGCTCAAGTGTCATTGAGGTGATGGTGCTGGCCACGTCGGGATCCTTCTCCTCCCCATGACCAGCTCTGCCCCCCAGACAGGTGACGAAGGGCTATTGGCCATGCGGCTGTAGATATGGGCATTGCGCCATTTGGTGCAGAGATCCTGGAGGTTTTCCTCTTCGCTTCAAATCTCTATGAGAAACAGGATCTCCACCCCAGCCCAGGATGGTGCACACCTCTTGTGGCACCTGGCAGGCTCCTGGGAGCCCTCAGACTGCTCCCTCGGAGTAGAGGAGGGCTCTTGGGGGGCACAAGGGTCACTCATGATGGCGTTTGGAATGGTAGTGGCAGCGGCAGCATGGCTGAAGGGCATGACGGCCAGCTTCCTGCCACAAGTTTTTTCCCCTGTTGCTGCAGCTTTAATGGCTACAGGGAAACAGGGTCTAGAGAGTCCTGATGAGTGTGGCCAGAATGGCCAGCAGGGTACCTGTGGGATTTCCTAGAAGCCCCTATTTCGAAATAACTCCAGCTGATGTGTCCACACACACCCTATTTCAAAATGGCTATTTTGAAATAAGTGTTATTCCTCACAGTGGAATGAGGTTTACAGATTTTGGAATGAGCCATCTATTATTTCAAAATTATTTTGAAACAATGTAGATTATTTCAAAACTGTGTAGATGCTCGCATTGTTATTACAAAATAACGGCTGTTATTTCAAAATAACTGTGCTGTGTATACACACCCTGAGTGACAGGAAGAGGAAGGAATGCAAACTAGATTTTGGTTGAAACAAAAGACAGGACTATGTAGCACTTTGAAGACTAACAAGATGGTTTATTAGGTGATGAGCTTTTGTGGGCCAGACCCACTTCCTCAGATCAAATTGCGGAAGAAAATTGGCATGACCATATATACCAAAGAGGTACAATCAAAAAAAGTGAATACATATAAAAAGAACAAATCAAATTTCAGAACAGAGGGAGGATGAGGGGGGGAAGGTTAATGTCTGTGAGCTAATGGTATTAGAGGTGATAATTGGGGACGCTATCTTTGTAATGGGTGAGGTAATTAGCATCTTTGTTAAGACCCAGTCGTAAAGTGTCAAATTTTAACTATGAATGATAGTTCAGAGGTTTCTCTTTGAAGTCTTGTGTTAAAATGCCTTTGAAGCAGGATGCAGGTAGTCAAGTTGTTGAGACAATGCCCTCTCTGGTTGAAATGGCAAGAAACTGTTTTTTCTTTGTGACACTGTCTGATATCTGTTTTGTGTGCATTGATTCTTTGGCGAAGTGTCTGAGAAGTTTGTCCAATGTACATAGCAGACAGACACTGATGGCATAAATTATATTTCTGGATGAGCAGGAATATGTGTTCTCGTTTTATAACTGAATTGGTTAGGTCCAATAATGGTATCAGCAGAGTAAATATGTGAACAAAGCTGGCAACGGGGTTTGTTGCAAGGGAAAGTTCCAGGGTTGGTATTAGTGTGGTATGTCCTGTGGTTGTTGGTAAGAATCATCCTGAGGTTAGATGGTTGTCTATGGGGGTATGTCTACACTGCATCCCTAGTTCGAACTAGGGATGCAAATGGAGACAATCGAAGTAGTTAATGAAGAGGGGATTTAAATATCCCGCGCTCCATTAACATGATCTCGCCGGCGCGCTAGTTCGAATCACAGCTGATTCGAACCAGGAAGTGCACGCCGGGACGCGTTAGTTCGGACTAACGCCCTTAGTCCGAACTAATGTTACTCCTCAGCTGTGATTCGAACTAGCGCGCCGGCGAGATCATGTTAATGGAGCGCAGGATATTTAAATCCCCGCTTCATTAACTACTTCGATTGTCTCCATTTGCATCCCTAGTTCGAACTAGGGATGCAGTGTAGACATACCCTAGGAGACTATGGGTCTGTCTCCCAGAGCCTCTCCCAGTGTAGTATTCTGTTCCAGTATAGGTTGTAGTTTATTGATAATGTATTGGACAGGTTTAAGTTGGGGGCTATAGGTGGTGACAAGTGGTGTTCTATTGTTGGTTCTCTTAGGTCTGTCTTGAAATAGATGGTTTCTGGGTATTCGTCTGGCTCTTTCAATTTGTTTTTTTTTTCTCCAAGTGGATAATTTTGGTTGATATTCTTAAACCCTAAAGCAGGACTACTCAACTTTGGAAGCCCCTGGGGCCACAATGATACTCTCAGCACATGCCGAGGGCCGCAACTTACATGTGATTACATATACATGCAAACATATATGCAAATAGCTTCTTTCACACTGAGGACATGAATACAAAGCACTTCCTACAGTGCCCTGGCGCTTCTGGCACCTCCTCCCTGTGGGCTAGAAACACCAACACCCTGTACCTGTCTGTTCCAGCCACCAGGCTTCTTGCATCTTTCCATGTTCACCTCGCCTGGAAGACACCTCCTGGAGTGTGTTCAAAGGATCCCACTCACCAGGTGCACATTGAGCCTCGCATAAACCCAAACTGCATTAAGGGCTGGTCGGCAGGCTGCGTGTGGAGTAGCCCTGCCCTCTAGTAATAGAATGTTAACACAATGTAATTGTGCCCACTAGTAAGAAATGTTCAAAGTAGTGAACAGGTAGTTACAAACCGCTGAAGGTGTTAAAAACTTGATTTGTGTATAGAATTTTAGATACATCTTTTAACATGTATCCTTAGTCTTATTAATCAGATGACACATCATTCATTATTGAAGCATTATTGTATTTTATCCTCTAATACAAATTATGATATGGTGCAGAACGAACTACGTATATGCCAATATCACTATGGAAAGAAAGCCTAAATTTGCCCCTACTATTAGTTACTACAGACTCTGCAGCTGCGATCTCCCAGGGCTTTATAGTACTGGTAATTTGAAATTTTCTAAAAAATATCATCCTACCAGTATAATATTATGCAACATCCATTAATTAAGGATTAAGAAAAAGCACAAAAGAGGTGTAAGAAAGTCAATAAACCGTGAAACCTTAAACCAATTCTCAATATGAATATATTTAAACACTTTTTAAATTAGAATATTTTTACATTTTAGCTCTCAACACAAAGAGACCATATAAAAAGGACAAAAACCAAGATGTTTCACTTTATAAGAAATTGTGATCCTCTTAGTAAACATGTCATATGTGTGCTTGTATTATTTGTGTGTCAACAATAGCTTTATTTTGTTGGAATCCATTGTCATGTTTACGGATGTAAGCGACTAGTAGACTATCCGATAAGCAGAAGCAGAAGCTAACAATAGTCACTCCCTCTCCCCCCCAAGCCTGTTTCCCCCAGCACCATCTGTGGGCACAGGAGAGATAGAAGCACAGCAGGAAACGGCATAAGCAGGGGCTGAAGCAGTCTCAGCTCACGCCTGTTCTGCTGGGCGTCTGCTTTCAAAAGCGCAGGAGCTGCAGGGAGGACGGGGTTTCTGCTTTTGAACTGTAGCAGGGGCCTGGCAGTTCAAACGCGGAGGCGCTCTTATCTACTAATTGAATAGTTTATGGAAATTCCATCGACTATTCGATTAGTTAATCTAAATTTAACATCCTTAGTCATGTTACAAGGCAACATTGTACAGCATCTACTGATTGATGCAGTAGGGTAGATTTCCTATCCCACATTACCATAAACTATAGTACTCCATGGATATTATCCCAGCTGAGTTAATTATTAATGTGGTCTTTTTCATATCACTGTGGAAATTAAAAGCCAAAGCAAAAAAAGGTGCTCAATCTCTCTGCCACTGTACTAGAATCAGAAATGCTAATAGCAACATGTTTCCTCTAGGCTGGACAGTATAAGCTAATATCTGGCAAAGAAATTATTATAGTAGTAGTCAAAAGCTTAAGTGAAGGAAGAGGTAAAAGAATGAGGAACAGGAAAAGAAGGGAAGAAGAGAAAGTCTTTCATTTTGACAGGATCTAGGAGACCTATCTTTACATAAATCACAAGAACAGGAAACAAAGGCATGAACAGACTGTCACATATTTTTAGCTGGTTTTGGCTCAATTGTTTTAGGTCTATGCTAAGAGGCTATTACCACGTGTTAGCAATTTCAATATTCCAAACTTTCTGTGCATACATCCACTCACAAATGGCACAGAGACCCGGAAATGTTGGCTTTAAGTTGTTCTCTGAAGCTCCTTAAGAATAGTAACCCTGGCAAACTCAAATCCCTATTGCGTTACCTGAGTGGGAATACTGGAGAGGCAGGACTAGATCTAACCTGTCAGACGCAGGCTCACAATCCTTGGCGGTGGAGGGTTTTATAAATGTCTCGAGATTTGACCAGAGCTGAAGCCCCCAGTTGACGTGCTAGGAGCCGTTTCGTGGCGCTGGTGCAAGGGGGAGGGTTGCACAAGACTCACGGAGAGGTGGGGGATCTGTACTGCTCGCGCTCGCCAGTGAGCAGCTAGAGAGCTCGGTCAATAAAGCATCGGGCTCCTTCACTGCGCAGACTCGCTGCCCGCAAACAGGACTCCAAAGCCTGCCTGGTTGGGCGGCACCGCCGTTGGAGAGCCCAGCCCGTTGATCCTACCCGCAACGCCACTCTGGGAGAGCTGGGGCCGGGCTCGGTCGTACAGACAGACAGCCCGTCACGCAGGGAACGAGCTCGCAGGAAGCTCGGCAACACGAACTCACCGAGCGGAATCCCGCCCTCGCCCGCAGGCTCCGCGTTTGGCGCCCCCCTCAGCCAGACTGTAATAAGCAGGGCGCTGGCCCTGCGACCTGAAGAGAAATGCCCCGCCCCAGCACGAGGGAGCCAGAGAAGAGGAGGGCGATCGGGCAGAAAGGGAGGCGAAGGGCCGGGGCGGCGTCACTTGTTTACCCGCACGCGCCGCTGAGCAGCCACGGCGCCGCCTCTTTCCCGCCAATTCCAACCGTCTGGTGCTCGCGGCCTCGCCTTAGCGAGCTGCGCACGAGTCTGGGCTGAGGCCTACGCAGCCGTAACCCGGCCTGCCCCTAAGGCCAGTGTCCGGGGCTGTGGTCGCTTGTACATCTCCCCCCCCCCCTTGGGTTTCAGGGCTCTGTGTGTAAAATCGTTAGGCAGAAATGGAAAAAATAAAATGTGCCCTAAGGAAAGCACCATTTCTGAGCGGGAGCTGTTTGTGTGGCCACAACAAAAATATCACTTAGTTGTCTTGAACACTTTGTAAACTAGCCAAATCCTGGTGCACACTGGTTTTATTCCCCTTGTATTTGAAAAAATATTCAGTGCTGTTCCTTTTCATTTTGTTAAAGGAAAAATTCAAGATAATCCAGAAAGAAAAATTAGATATTTAGAAATGGCAGCCCTAAAAGCAGGACCAACCCCAACTAAATCATCTCAGCCAGGATGGGTTTTAATTGAAATAGTTACCACGTATCACAACATATGCAGGAAACAGACAGTGAATGGGTGAACATAGGTAGCTGAGCTTCAGAAAAAGTATGCTTTGCCTGCTATTATTTGGAAGAATTATGGAATGAAATGCTATCTGTATGGAAGTGAGCCCAAACATCCCTTGATTTCATTGGGACCAGGATTTCACACTTACACTTAAACATTTTATTCTTATCATTTGCTTAAAACCCATGTATTCAGTTACGTTGTTTTTGGTGGGTGCATAACTGGCTAGCTAACAGTTCTCAGCAGTTATTAATGGTGCACAGTTATGGTGGAAAGGCATAACAAGTGGGAATCACCAAGGGTTTGGGGACCGATTCTGTTCAATACCTTCATCAGCAATTTAGATAATGGCATAAAGAATATACTTATGAAGTTTGCAGATGATACCAAGCTGGGAAAGGTTTCAAGTACTTTGGAAGATAAGTTCAAAATGATCTGGACAAACTTGAGGAGTGGCCAGAGGTAAATGGAATGAAGTTTAATAAGGACAAATGCCAAGTACTCCCTTCAGGAAGGAAAAATCAATTTCACACATACAGAATGTGTCTAGGCAGGAGTACTTCAGAAAGAGATCTATGTGTCATAGTGGACTCATTTGTAGCTTGTGGTCAACAGTGTGACATAGCAAAAAAAAGAAACATGATTCTGGGATGCATTAACAGGAGTGTTGTGGAAAAGATACAAGAAGTAATTCTGCTCTACTCTGCACTGAGCAGGCCTCAGCTGGAGTGCTGTGTCCAGTTCTGGACACATTTCAAGAAAGATGTGGAGAAAGTACAGATGGTCCAGAGAAGAGTAACAAAAATTAAAGGTATAGAAAACATGACCTACTAGGGAAGACTGAGAGAAGTGGGTTTGTTTAGTTTGGAAACAAAGAAGATTGAGAGGGGCAACTAGGAATGTAAGCAACTAGTTGACTACCCAATAAGCAAATGCTTGTTGGATAGTCAAGTAGGAACACAACTAGTTGCTTCACCCTCCCCCACTGTCTCTATCAGAGAGAGGAAGCAAGGGGGGGTGGGGAGCATGAGCTGGTGCTTGGGGAAGCTGACTTAAAAGCCAGTCCCCCCAGCACTGTCTCCGGGGCGTCAGAGGAGGCAGAATGCAGTAGGGAAACAGTGTGAGTGGGGATTGAAACAGTCCCACTCACACCAGTCCAACTGCTGCTCCTTTCCCTTTGAAATGTACAAGAGCCACGTGTGGCTCTTCTACATTTAAAAGGAAGATGCACAGATATGATCACATGCTAGCAGGGACTGCTTTGGTCCCCTCTGGCACAGGTTCCTCCTGCCTCTCTCCCTTTGAAATGCATATATTAAATATTTCAAAGGGAGAGAGGAAGCATTCCCACTCACTATCCCGCTGTGTCTCTCTCTTTGAAATATATAAGAGCTGTCTGTGGCTCTTGTAGGTTTCAAAGGGAGTAGCGCAGCAGGACAGCAAATGCCCTCCTTATCAACTAATCGAGTAGTCGATGGTCATTTCATTGACTACTAAATTAACTTATTAATAAAAATTTAACATCCCTAGACATTATAGCAATTTCCAAATACCTAAAAGGATGTTACAAGGAAGAGGGAATTCATCGTTGACCTCTGATGATAGGACAAGAAGCAATGGGCTTAAATTGCAGTAAGTGAAGTTTAGGTTGGACATTAGGAAAAACTGTCAGGGTAGTTAAACACTGGAATAAATTGCTGAGGGAGGGTGTGGAAGCTCCATCATTGGAGATATTTAAGAGCAGGTTAGATCAGGGGTTGGGGAAATACCAGCCTGTGGGCCAGATCCAGTCCATTAGAGCTAGCTGCTGGTGGGTCCCCAGGTACGAGTGATCACAGCTCCAGCTGGCCTCAGACCACTGTTCCTGGCCAATGGGTGCTGTGGGAAGCGGTGTCATGGTACGAACCACTTTCTGCTAATCCCATTAGCCAGGAACTGCAATCCGTAGCCAATGGGAGCAGTGATTGCCCGTATCTGTGGAGGTGCAGGTAAATATAGAAGTGGCAGCCCACCAGGGGCTAACCCTGGGAAACCATTGCTCACCCCTGGGCTAGACAGACATCTATTAGGGATGATATAAAAGGTGAAGGGGATTGGACTTGATGACCTCTCAAGGTCCCTTCCACTTCTAGTGTTTGACAATTCTGTGAACTTTATAAGAAATTCCTAATATTCGGGAGTTAATTATGAAAAGACAACTTGCTGATTCTGTATCTTTATTAACCATGGTTCTGTTTGGACTCAGATATTTTCATAAATATTATGCCAACATTGTCCTACACTCCTGCTCCCTTTCTTTTGTGAAAAATTTGGATTCTTTTAACCTTAAATAAAATTTCCAATCAAAAGTTGGAGATATCAGTAATTTATAGTAAATTATGAGACTGTCAAATGAAGCTTTATTAACCCAGGAAATTCAGAATTATATTTAAAATGAAAATTAATCCAAACCTATTAAAAATATATAATTTTACTTTTTCAAAAATTCTCTCCTGTTCTCAGTGACAAAGTTGTACTTAGCAAAGATGGCTGCTGTCCCCATTCTCCTCCTCACAGAGCTCCTCTCAGTGGCAGATTAGCCACTGAACCAATGTAGAGGAAGGCCCAGGCCTCGACCCATTTCACTCACCAAGTGCTCCTGGCAAGTAGTGGGGTTAGGGTGTGGGGACTTGACCTGTGCACCCCCAGTGCTCCTGCCAAGGAGTAGTGGAAGCCTGCACATCCCAACCCCACTCCCAAGTAGGAGTCCTGGTCAGGACATGCCCCCACGTCCCAACTGCATTTTCCCAGCAGTAGCACCAGAGTGGAGGCCTCCCCTTGCTCTGGACCAGAGCTTCATAAACCCCTAATTTCTCTCTAGCTCCTCTCCACTTCTTGATAGTAGAGTGGCTGCTGTCATTTTCCTAAAGTTTAATGTCACACATTTTGGGAACAATGGTACCTGGTGACCATTTTGGAAGAGGGCATATTTTGGTGAGTTTCTCTTAATTTTTGGGTAGAATTTTCTGTAGGAGAAAATTATTCTTTCATCTGTTATGAAAGAGAAAATTTCCATTATGAAGAATAACTGGGAAACAATTTCCAGTGAAAGGTAAACCCTTAAAAATCATGTGTAGTTTATATACAATATTTCACTGAGTTTTAATAAGGGAATAATTGCATTATTCTGTTATTAATTTCATTAGAGTTAAATACAGATCATACAAGGAGTTTTAAAGAATTTAAAGGATTCATTTTAGCTAATTTAGTTAATTTAACATAAGTGGATTAACAAAAAATCAATAATATTTTTGGGAGAATAAATTGTATTTTTCATTGATAAATAAATTTAACATCTGTGTTGACGATAGAATTAAAAACTTAATGGAGTCTCAACCATTGCCTCAATTTAGCTTTATACACTTATATGTCCCTGCTCATCTTGAAATCAATAGGAAATATGCCATTAACTTCAGTGAAAGCATGATGAGGCTCTACATTCACAAGATTGGGGACTTGAACATCTGCACTAAATGTACCATGAAAAATGAAAATCTGTGATGACAGACCTTTATGAACATGTATGGTTCAAGCTACATGTTTTCAATCAGGGCCTGCGATCTAGAAGCTTCTCTCAGTTGTCTGAAGAAAGCCTTGTCTATCTCATCCACCTGATCCAGTGGTCTATAGCAGACACCAACCACAACATCACCCCTGTTGCTTCACCTCTAAACTTAACCCATAGACTCTCAACAGGCTTTTCTTCCTCTATATACTGGAGCTCTGAGCAAACATACTACTCTCTTACATGTAGTGTAATTTCTCCTCCTTTTCTCCCCCACCTGTTCTTCCTGAACAGTTTATACCCTTCCATGACAATGCTCCAGTCATGCGAGTCATCCCACCAAGTCTCCATTATTCCAATCAAATCATAGTTCTTTGACTGGGCCAGGGCTTCTAATTCTTCCTGTTTTTTCCCCCGGGCATCTTGCATTTGTGTACAAAAATCTTAGATAAACAGTTGATCACCCTACCTTCTCCATTCAAATTAGGGGTCCTCCTTTGTTGCTTGTTCCTCCTTGTGTTTCTTCCCAGTATCCGACTTCCCCACTTACCTCAGGGCTTTGGTCACTGTCCCCCAATGAACCTAGTTTAAAGCTCCTCACTAGGTTTGCAAGCCTGCCTGTGAAGATGCTCTTTCCTCTCTTGGTTAGGTGGATCCCATCTCTTCCTAACCATCCTTGTGCCTGGAACAGAGTCCCATGGTCGAAGAAACCAAAGCCCACTCTCCAACACCACCTGCGCAACCACCCATTTACTTCCTCAATTTGATAATCCCTACCTGGACCTTTTCCTTCAATAGAGAGGATGGACGAGAACACCCCTTGTACTTCAAATTCCTTGATCCTTCTTCCCAGAGCTACATAATCTATTGTGACCCACTCAAGTTTAAGCCCATTGCTTCTTATTCTATCCTCAGAGACCAGGAAGAACAATTTTTTTCCCTCCTCCTTGAGACACCCTTTTAGATATCTGAAAACTGCTATCATGGTCCCCTCTCAATCTTCTCTTTTCCAAACTAAACAAGCCCAATTCTTTTTAAAAAAACAACAACAACAACAAATGGTCTGGTAGCACTTTTTAGATTTACAAAACATGTAGATGGTATCAGCTTTCCTGGCACCTTGGATCCTCCCTTTAGGCTGGGGGTAGGTCCTTTAGATGTGGGCAGGCTAACGCGCACCCACCTCCTGGACCCCAGTAGGAGCACTCTTCTGTAACTGTAATAAGTGTGTGATGTAGTAGACATAAGAACTACACATAGGTATCACCAAAATCTGTACAGGCATGATCATATGTCTGTAAATCGGGGCTTTTTCATAACTGACCTAGATACATCTTTCTTGATTACAAATAGTGATTAAAGGAGGTGGAGCCACAATGATGTTATAGTTTGAAAAGGTCCCGTTACAGTCCATTTACCCTTATTTAAGGAGCTAGAAAAACTTTGACTGAACATAATTAGGTTGTGAAGCAGAGCAGGAATTTACGCAAGCAGGAAAGGATAAAATTATAGATGAAGGATTGTGATTGGGAGGATTTGCACACAATTTAATTGAGGTGGTATGCTGCTTGACATGTAAAACTCTAGACCTTTTAAGAGGAACTTGAATTACAATGTAAAGTGCATCAATCTTTAAATTTATACATTTTAATGCATTCCAATTGCCTAAATTTAAAGTGCATGACAAAAGCAAGGTTTGGATCCTTTATCCAGCTGCATCCAGCAGAGGAATCCTTTTTCCAAATTTCAGTTAATAGTTTAATTCTGTGGAACTGATTTGCCTTTACTATATATTTGGAGTGAAAGATCTTGGGCTGACTACTATGTAGAATGAACAGCATCTGTGGTCCATTTCCTTGCTCTTCACTAATAAGTAAGGCTATGTCTACACAACAGCGTTCTTTCAACATAATGTCGAAATCATGTCGAGCTGGAGGACTTCTTACTCTGACTCCTGTAACCCTCATTTTATGAAGAGTAAGTGAAGTTGGAGGAAGAGTGCACTACCTTGGACTTCCTGCTGTGTAGACAGTGCCAAAAGCCAAAATAAGCTATTTTGATTTAAGCTATACAATTGACATAGCTCAAGTTGCATAGCTTATTTCAGCTTTATCCCTATTTTATAGACACATGCCCTAACTAACAATAGTTCATACTAGCACAGGGGCATAAAAGAGGGCTAACAGCCTTCTGGTTATGATTGTGAAAGATTACTGAAAGATTGAAAGATTACTGCAACTGCCTCTGCTGCTTGTGCCAAATAGTGGGAGACAGTTCCTTGTGTACCTCGGTCAGGTTAGAGGGTTACAGAAGACACCAAATGATTCCAGGGGACAAAGAAAAAGAAAACAGGGAGGGGTGTGAGGGTCAAAGGGTTAAAACGAGAGAACTGTATGGGGACACTGAGCAAAAAACCCTGGACAATGCCCACTGCCCCTCTAAGGTCTCAAGAGAGCCTCACAGCGGAACTCTGCCTAGATACGTGAACGGATGCAGGAACGGAAATAGGCCCCATAGTTGCAGGCACCTCCCTCAGCCAGCCTCTACTCCCTGGACTTATAAATAGCCATCGTGGAGATAGCCAGGAGAAGGTTGATGAGGAGGTCCCATGAATTTGTAGGGCCACAGATGGGGTGTGCGTAAATTAATAGGCGAGGGGAGAAGTGCAGGCACAACCTCAACAAAAGGTTCTAAAGGAGCCGAAAGAGGGGCTGTAACCTGGTGCACTCAAGGTAGACATACACCATGGTCTCCCTCACCACAGAAGGGGCAAGTGTTGGGGACAGGGGTGAACTGTGCTAAGTACACGCCCATGTTCACAGCACTGTGGAGGATTCCCCAGTAGGCCACGGAACCAAGGTGGAATAGGGGCTGGCCCACTGGAGCTCCCCACCCTCTATTGGTGGTAGGAGGCCCCGCCACTTGGCTGAGTGGGACATGAGGGTGGAAAAGTGGAGAGTGTGGCGCACGAGCGTGTACAGATGACTCCTTGGTACGGTTTGAAAGGGGGACTGGATGCATTGCGGGCAGCCACCTTGGGTGATGAAGGGGAGGAGGTTGGGAAGGTACATGAGGCTGGGAACCATTGGAGAGATCAGGAGGGCTGGAGGTGAGGGGTGGGCGGGGTGCACCCTCTCATAGGACTCCGTCGCGATAAACCCGAGCAGAGCAGTGGGAGGCAAAGCATCCTTCACCTCCTGAAGTATGCACTGGGAAGTATGTAGGTGGAGAGACCCAAGTGCTGTATGAGTGCTGGAGGATCCACCCAGTCTCCCTGGGCATAGTCCAGGATGTCTCTGATCCTGGTGACTTCTGCCAGGACCAACCTCTGGCGCACCGAGGGGGATTCCGCCACCTGCAAACGTAGATGGGGATTGTGTAGCAGGGGCTTCGCGAGGAGGTCCGCCCCCATGGTGGTTCCCAAGGACCTGGTCGCCGCAAGCAGCTTTCAGGTCCTGAGGAGGTCCTGGTAGCAGGCCAGCAGTTCAGAGAGGTCTCGCGGAAGACCTCTCAAATAAAGGAGCTGCCAGTCATATCGGAGTCCTCGGAAGGGACAAAGGAAAGCATGTGCCAGCGTGCTCCACACCTGACTGCCTGCATCATATAGAAACCTCTGCAGGGCCTGGAGGCGGAGGACATGGATCCACGTGCACAAACACGTCAGGCCTTGCCCTCCCTCCTCCAGAGGAAAATAGAGAACCCTTGCAGAGACCCAATGTAGTCTAGGCCAGAAGAACCACAGTATCAGCTGCTGGATGTGGTCCAGGAAACCTGGGATTGGAACTGGGGTGTTGAGACGGTGCCAGAGCATGGACAGGACCAGTTGGTTAAGCACCACTGCCCTCCCACACAGGGAGAGGCACTGAAGCAATCCCATCCACCTCTGCAACCACTCAGCCACCCTGGATTCTAAACCTTGCCAGTTCTCCAGCGGGGAGGGCACTATGAACAGGATTGGGCCCCAAATCAGTACATATTAGAATCTAAAAACATTAAGGGACTGAAGTTATGATACCTTTTATAGACTTTCAGATTTGTTTTTCATAATTTTATGTGAAAGAAGGACCTGATCTTAGGGTTGGGAGGGGGGGGAGAACAGACTCTGTTTAGCTGACTGGATCTGTTACATTAATTTTTTAATATGCGAAGGAGTAGATAACCCCCAAAGAGCAATGGGAAATTAAGATTGTGGGAGGGAAATTAATTTTCTACTCTGGTTTTTCCAATTAATAGAATATATCTTTAATAAAGTGATGTAGTATGTATATATATTACACATACACACACACATACCCTATTATAGATTGAAAGCATTCTCTAAATTTACCCTAATTAGCCTTTTTTAAAAGTCATGGTTTGATATCTTATATTTATTTTTTGCTTTTCATTTAGTATGAAATAGATTGTATTTTTCTCTTCTTTTTTTTTCTGATCCAGCCCAATTCAGCTCTCTATAGAAGAAAATGCATCCAAAAGAACTGTTCTCCAAACTTATATTGGTATATTTTGGTTAATGGTACATTGGTAATCTATGTGGTCCACAAATATTCAGAATCTGACACTGTATGATAATTATATCCATAGCTATATTCTTTCAGTTTGCATTTGTGTACAACACTGAAAATCAAGATAGCAAAGTCAAACACTCAGAAGATTCCTGTAGATTTCAGTCTCTCCAGACACCCAGTTCTGAAGGCAGGATGGAAAGCAGAAGTTCCTAGATGGGCACCCTACTCTGAAGGCAGTACTGCAACCAGCAACAAAGCAGAGCAAAGAAGGAGCATATATAGTTTGCCACCATTACTTCTGTATAGGGTAAAAGTACATGAGACCAGATTTTATGCTCCAGGATGCATTTTTCACAGCCACAAATTTGGTATGGCCCTTTTATAAACCACATTGCTATGTGTATATATATATTACATTCATTCTGAAAGAGAAACATGCTTATCTAGGAGCCAGTTATGATACTACCTGGAAGAGCTGCAACTCACAAGCTAGCCTTCAGTTACTTCAGTTACTCAGCATTTTGTGGTTCTGCATTTGATTTTTTTTCCTTTCTGAGTATAATACTTTGCTTTTATCTTTAATTAATTTCATCTTGTAGGTTTCAGACTAATCCTCTAATTTAATGTGGTAATTTTGAAGGTTGATGTTGGGGTGGAAGTTGTTCAAATCCCTGTGCAATTCTTCAAGGGTCTCCTTCTCATGGGTCCATATGATGAAGATGTCGTCAATGTAGTGTAAGTAGAGTAAGGGGTTAGTAGGGGCTGAGAGCTGAGGAAACATTATTTAAGGTCAGCCATAAAGATGTTGGCATATTGGGGGGCTATGCAGGTGCCCACAGCTGTGCCGCTGACTTGAAGATATAAAATGCCCCCATTGGAAATAGTTGTGGGTGAGGACAAAGTCACACAGTTCGGTCAACAGGTGTGCAGTGGCGTCATCTTCTTACAAAGCAATTTCAGGAACTGACGAGAGAGAGAGAGAGAGAGAGACTGTGGAACTGGCCTTCATATGCAAAGTGGACATTTAGCCAAGGATTGAACAAAAACATTTTTTGGATGGGCTAGAATATTCAATACCCAAATGACATCAAAAGCTAAGTATCAGGCAATTATAGCCCACTTTATTAGTCTCATTTAGCACAGACACTTAAATTGACTAGGTTCCACTATTTATTTGTACCTCTGGACCCCTTGCTCTATTCATCTGAAGAAGTGGGTTTTGCCCACAAAAGCCCATGATACCATCTATTTTTTGTTGTTGTTAGGATCGTAGAGACTACAGGACCATTCATTGTTTTTTAAGTTTTTTATTATATTAGTACAGTATATTCTTCCAGTTTGAGCAAGCCTTTGATAACTACTCTGAGTACGACCCCTCACTCTCACTAGCCTTCAAGGACAGACTAATCCTTGCCTACAGACAACCCCCTAACCCCAGTATATTCTTCCAGTTTGAGCAAGCCTTTGATAACTACACTGAGTACGACCCCTCACTCTCACTAGCCTTCAGGGACAGACTAATTCTCCTACAGATAACCCCCTAACCTCAAACAAATTATTTCCAATAACCACACAGCAGACTTCCATCATATTCATTCAGGAACACACCCATGCAATCAACCTTGATACCAACTCTGTCCATACATCTATACAAGTGATATCATCATAGGATCTATCCACGTAAGTCACCACATCAGAAGCTCATACAACTTCACATCCACTAATGTAATCTATGCCATCAAGTGTCAGCAATCCCCCTCTGCCAAACTGGACAATCTCTATGAGAAGGAATTAATGGACACAAATCAGATAACCGAAAAGGCAACACACAGAAACCTGTTGGGGAACATTTTAACTTGCCTGGGTACTCATTAATGGATCTCAAATTTATTGTATTATTTCAAACCAATTTCAAATGCCAGCTCGACAGGGAAACTACAGAACTAAATTTCATTTACAAGTTTGATTCCTACAATATAAGTCTAAACAAAGACATTGGCTAGATGGCCCACTACATTCCACATCCTAACAACATAAAAAACCAAACAAAGGGTATTTGGAGTGGGTACTAAGTATTCTTATCAGCTTCATATAGCATGGACACTTAATTTCTTTCCCCTTTTTTTCTTCTCCCCCCTCACTCCTTCTCTGTGCTATTTATTTCAAAACTGTACCGACCCCTTAAACTCCATTTATCTGAAGAATGGGTTGTGCCCACGAAAGCTCATGATACCATCTGCATTTTTTGTTAGTCTCTAAAGTGCTGCAAGACTATTTGTTGTTTTTTAAGTTTTACTCTGAGTGTGGTTTTTCAGCTAATTGTGCCCCCGATACAGAGTAATTTAATCTAAGCCACATTTCCCTCATTTGCTAATGAAAATGCCTATATGGGACTGTGTTAAAAGCTTTACTAAAACCAAGATATATCACATCTGCTCCTTAATGTCTATGCATTAGATTAGTGATCCTATCAAAGAAGGAAATTAAATTAGTAGTATGATTTTTTTGACAAATCCATGATAACTAATACTCTCTTGCATATACAGATTCATATTTTGACAGATTCCAAGGCCAGAAGGGGCCATTGTGATTATCTAGTATGACCGTTTGTATAACACAAGCCATACAACTTCCCCAAAACAATTAGAAAAACATCCACCGTGGATTTAAAATTAGTTAGTGATGGGCAATCCAACACGACTCTTGGTAAATTATTCCAAGGATCAATTACTTTTACTGTTTAAAATTTTTACCTTATTTCCAGTCTGAAATTTGTCTAGCTTAAGCTACTAGTCATTGGATTTTGTTATGCTTTCCTCTGCTAGACTGAAGCTCATTATTACATTTGTTTCCCATACATGTCCTTATAGAATGTCATCATGTCACCCCTTATCTTTCTTTTTGTTAAGTTAATTAGATTCAGCTCCTTGAGTTTCACTATAAAGTACATCTTTTAATCAATCATTCTCATTACTCTCTTCAGTTTATCAACATCCTTCTTGAATTGTGGACATGAGAACTGGACAGAGTATTCTAGCGGTGGTCATACCAGTTCCAGATACAGAGGGAAAAAACTCATCTCTGCGCTTACCCAAGATTTCCCTGTGAATGCATCCCAGGATTACATTATCTCTTCTGACCATAGCATCACACAGGAAGCTCATGTTCAGCTGATTATCCATAATAGCTTCCAAATCTTTTTCAGATGACTGCTTCCGAGGACTGAGCCCCTCCCCCATCCTGTAAGTATAGCTAGAAACAGACATTTCCATTAAGCACACACTGTTTACTTGTGCCCATTTACCAAGAGATCCAGATTGCTCTGAATCAGTGACCTGTCCTCTTCATTATTTACTATTCCCCCAATTTTTGTGTCATCTACAAACTTTATCAGTGATGATTTTATATTCTCTTCCAGATCACTGATAAAAGTATTAAATATAATAGGGTCAAGAACTGATCTCTTCAGGACATCATTGTAAAAACACCCACACAGTAACAATTCCAAATTCGCAATTATATTTTGAGAGCTATCTGTGAGCCAGTTTTAAATCCATGTAATGTGCACTATATCATTTTAGTATTTTGGTCAAAATATCACATGGTTCCAAGTCAAATGCCTTATAGAAGTCAAAGTATATTACATGAATACTTACCTTTATTAACCAAACTTGTAATCTCATTTAAAAAAAAGATATAGTTCGTTTGACAGGGTCTGCTTCCCCTAAACTCATGTTCATTTTCATTATTTACATTGCTTTCCTTTAATTTTTTATTAAGTCCCATATCAACGGCTCAATTATCTTATAAATAGAAGGTAAATAAATAGATAAATAGAAGGGTGTGAATAAACATGAGAGGGCTCTGTTAAGGCAGTGGATCCACGGCTCAAGCTCAGACCCTCTCCTTCCTCTTTGTCGCAACTTGGTTCGGTCATGTGCTGGAAGCCCCCAGGGGTTAAAGCCGACTACCCAGTGAAAACTACTGGATGATGGTGAAACAAATGATTTTTTATCAAACAGAATGGTTCTTTTATTAAAAATCAAGTGACTTTCATATGAATTTTAAAACAAGAAATTGCCTAATGCTTTTACAGGAGGGGAAAACTGAACCAAACTGCACTTAACTGATTACAAACTTTGTGATTACAATTTGATTATATTAAATCACTATGGCTGTGTCTACATTGGCACCCCTTTCCGGAAAAGGGATGCTAATGTAGTACTTTGGAATAGGCAAATCCGTGGGGGATTTAAATATCCCCCGCGGCATTTGTATTAACATGGCTGCCGCTTTTTTCCGGCTTAGAGATAAGCTGGAGAAAAGCGCCAGTCTAGACGTGATTCTCCGGAAAATAAAGCCTTTTCTGGAGGATCTCTTATTCTTACTTGAATATTCCTTATTCAAGGAATCTGTTAGGGTATGTCTACACTACCCCGCTAGTTCGAACTAGCGGGGGTAATGTAGTCATCCGCAGTTGCAAATGAAGCCCGGGATTTGAATTTCCCGGGCTTCATTTGCATGAAGCCGGCCGGCGCCATTTTTAAATGCCGGCTAGTTCGAACCCCGTGCCGCGCGGCTACACGCGGCACGGAGTAGCTAGTTCAGATTAGGGACCCCCACATCCCCAACCTACTCACACACCCCC
The DNA here is from genome assembly GCF_052426305.1 of Pelodiscus sinensis. Taxonomy (NCBI): domain Eukaryota; kingdom Metazoa; phylum Chordata; order Testudines; family Trionychidae; genus Pelodiscus; species Pelodiscus sinensis. Next base: position 99,051,512 of record NC_143056.1, read on the forward strand.
GCTGAGACCCTACACCCCCAACTGCTCCTGAACCTTCCCCCCCTCAGCCAGACACCCTACCCCCAGCCCACTCCTGCATCCTCCCTCCTGGCCACACACTGCTCCTTCCCTTTCTCTTGCCCCCTTCCTCTGACCAGACACCCTACTCCCAGCCTGCCCCTGCACCCTACTTTCCATTCAGACCCCTTAACCCCTCCTACACTCCACAACCCACCCAGACCTCACACCCTTACCCCCTCCTGGACCCCACCTCTTTCCCAAATCCTGTACCCCCATTCCTCTCGCTGGCAGCCCTGTCCTACATGCTGAACCCCCATTTTTGTCCAAACTCCAGATCCTAGGATGAGTCCACAAAATCCACTAACCCTGGAACTCCAGAAGAGTAAATCTGGCTATGGGAAGCCCTGAACCTCAGTCCTCCCGGTTACTCCCCCTTTCTGGGTGGGGCTGGAGCGCCAAAGGAGTGAGGTGTCTCAGTTGGGAGACATATCAGTGAGGGGTGGGTTTTTTTTTGGAGAGTTTTTTCTTTTTTTGCTTCTCACTTGTGTGGTCCTATAATGGACTCAGGCTGGGGACAACCAGTCTCAGAGCCCCATCGCAGGGTCAGAGCAGGGCAAACAAACAGTAACAGTTTATAAGCCTGGGCCCTGGTTCAGGGCAGGGATGCAGGCAAGCGGTTTATGAGCCAGGCGGTGGGATCAGGGCAGGGCGAGCAAACAAACAGTAAGTAATCCCAAAGGGTCCAAGGGTGCAGACTTGTCTATAGGCTCAGCCAGGGGTCGGGTCTCCTTACTGGTGAAGAGCTGACAGGCGCAGGTGGTTCCCCCTATGAGGGGAGGAATCTGCTACCCAAGGGAAAGGCTGGCAGGGGAGGGAGGAACACAGGCCTACCTGCTCCACTGTGTCCCAGCCCAGGGCCCTAACAGTGGCAGCACTGGTTGCCACAGAGTTGGCGGGAATCTTGGCTGCAGCATGCCGCTCTGGTCAGTGATCTAGCAGGGATCCGGACTGAAACATGCAGCCCAGCTGACCTCCATGTCCTTGGCTGGCACAGGGCCAGCTCCCCCTGGGCTACTTTCCAGTCCCCCCGGGGTCCTACCTTGCTCCAGCTCTGGTCAGCAAGCTCTGCGGGGGTCAAAGGAGCTGGCAGAGTATCCATAGGTTCCTCCTGAGTTAGCTGAAGCAGAGGTTCAGGGGGCCTAGCCCATTCCTCTGGCCCAGTGCTTAACAGGGGTCTCTGCAGCCTCCCATGGTCACCAGGCTCTAGCAGTGGTCACGGCAGCCTGGAGCAGTCCTCAGGGTACGGCAATGGTCCCAGCAGCCCATCCCAGTCATCCCACTGGGGGTGGTTGGGGCAAGGTTCTCCTTTGCCTCTTGAACTACAACCAAACCTCCTCTCTGTTCAGCTGCTGGGCTCCAACTGAGCTGGGAGCTCCCTCTCTTATACTTCTGGTCCCGCCCTTCTGCTTCCTGTGGGTGGGGCTAGGGTGCTCTGGCACTGCCCACCAAGGGGCCTTTAGGGGAAGTTCTCCTTCTGGGTCATCAGGAGGCCATACTGCCTCACTACAGGTCCCCAATTGATTTTTTTGTGGTACAGTGGCCCCCAGCCCAAAAAAGGTTCCCCATCCCTGCCATAAATAAAGAAAACATAGTAACCTTTTGTGTTGGACTTTCTTTCTTTCTTTAAAATGAAGTTTGATAGCATGCAAAAGTTAAAGTGCTTAATATATTTATTAATTTAAATTTATATTTCCTTTTTTACTGGTTAAATTAAACCAAATTTGCAGCACTAGCAAAATGGCTGGGATGTAATTATGTAGTTAACAGTAAGTGGTGGGCCACAGAAAGGTTTACATTGAGCCAGGTGGGCCACGGGCCAAAATATTTCAGAACCACTGTGTTGGGGGATGGGAGAATGCTGTGTTGTGGGGGGATGGGCAGGAGGGGCTGGTGGTAGTACTGCAGGGCTGGGGGAACAGTGCTCCCCACCCATGAGGAGCAGCCAAGGCCCAGCCCTGCTGGCTAGAAGTCCTGCCTGCACTCACCTGGCACTGCCTCACCGAGCAAGTAGAGCAGCAGCAGGCAGAGGCAGCCAAGGGAGTGGGGGGGTCAGGGCTGCCACGCTGCCCACCATGATCTCAGAAGGTAATTTCTATAAAACCTTTATGACTGAATATATTTGTAGTATGTTATAGTAAAATCATTTTACCAATCACTGTTTCCACTCCAATTTTTCATTAACCTCTCTCATGCACTCATTGCATGACTATTTTTAACTCCTTTATTGTTAAAAGAATTGCGGTTCACATTTACAAAAAAATAGCACCCCTGCACAGAAATGCGTGCGTATGGGCCTGCCTGGACCCATGGGTATTCTTCTGTCTCCTCCGAGTACACTGCGAAGGGCATTGGCTGCAGCTCCACAGTGCCACCTTTCTACGGAGGTTCTGATTGATCCTTGGGGCAACAGTGGCTCTTCCTGCAGCTTGCCTCCAATGATGTGGCAGCAGTGTCTCTTGCCTCTGACCACTTCTCTCCAAGGGTATATCTAGACTGCATCCCTATGTCAGCAGAAGGATGCAGATTAGGCAGGTTGACATTGCAAATGAAGCGGGATTTAAATATCCCGTGCTTAATTTGCATAAAAATGGCCACGGTTTTTGCCAACTCAGCACTTTGTCAGCAAAAAGCAGCAGTCTAGAGGGGGATCTGTTGAGAAAGAAAGCCTTTTTTGACAGATCCTTTATGCCTCCTGTAAGTGACGTTTTATTGGAAAAACTAACATTTTTCCAAAAAAAACTCTGTGGTGTTGACATAGCCTAAGATAAGATGTCACTGCTACATTGAATAGGAAGCAAAACATTTTAAAAGTATATTATTTTTGCTTGTAACATATTGTAGAACGTGCAAAGCCTATTGGCAAATTTGGCTGAGATTTCCTCCTTTTTCAGAGATTTGGATCAAAAGCTAGAAAATAATTAATGAAAGACTCTATGAAGTGGATAACTGAGGTGGTTACTTTTTTTATATTACCAAAAGGTATGTCTGCACTACAGTGTTATTTCGAAATAATACATCTACACACAAAATGCATTTTGAAATAGTGTATTGCTATTTTGAAATAGCACGTCCACACTGAGTGGACTCCGAATCACATTTAAGGCTGGCCGGAACCAATTCCAGCAGAGCACCAGGTCAAGACTTACTGTGTGGGGCTGCTGCCTGAGGCTATCTGAGGCCTATGCTTAAAGGGACCCCCCTGGACAGCCAGTTCTCAGGTTTCCCTGCTTGCTTGTCTACCTCGATGAGGGACAGCAAAGCATTTTGTCTCTGCGTGCGCTGGTTGCCCTCGCTCGGGACACCACAGTACTCTGCAACATGGAGCTAGAGGCACCCTGGGCACTCTGGTGCTTCTCTTGGACACGTTGCTGCGAGCCTGGCTGCAGTTTCTGCAGGCTGCCATCCAGGAGGTCCATTGGGGGGCTGTCAGTATCCAGGAGGTCCTGCGGGAGAGCTTCCACCCTGAGGAGCACTAAGAGCCTCCCTGGTCTGTCCCACTGCAGGCTTGTACCTTATTCCTCCTTCACGTCCTTCCACTTACTCCTCCCTAACTCCCCTTCCTGAGGTCAAATAAAATACACAATTTTTCATTAACACAAACTCTCTTTATTTAACAAAACTGGGGGGGAGGGAATGAAACTCTGGTGAGACTGGGGAAAGGAGGAGGGAGAGGGGAGAAGAGAGAGTGGGAGAGGGGAGGGGGAAACCTTGAAGGAGAGAGCTGGAAGGGGGAAGCAAGGGGAAAAGGAGGAGGGGAAGCTGAGGGCTCAGGGTTGGGAGTCTTGCCGGACCAACTTGATTGCTCCTGTGTTTGCATGTGGCCTTTGGTGGCCAGACTGATAGCTATCCTGCCATAGACAGCCACGTTCCTCCATCTACTGTGGAGATCATGGACGTTGGCAGCATCCCCCCCAAACCTGAATAAGGTCTATGATCTCCACCCTGGACCAGGAAGGTGCCCGCTTTTTCCAGGCCCTGGGAGGCTCCTGGGAGCTGGCAGACTGCTCCTGGGGAGCGGTGGAGGGCTGGCTGCCAGTGGCTTGCTGGCTCATGTTTTGGGGCCACTGGGTCAGGGGCAGTGACTGCTGGCTCTGGACTGGAAGGTTTGGAGCTGGCACAGGCACTGTGGCCAGAGTCTACCCCTTTAAGGGCTCCAGGGAGCAGGAGAGGGAGGAGAAGTGTTCTTGGTTGAGGCTGGAGTGGTCATCAGGGCACCCTGGGAAGGCTGGAGGCTCCCTATTTCTAAATAAGTATCTACACAGCACTTGTGAAATAGCTATTTCGAATTTGGCGTTATTCCTCGTAGAATGAGGTTTACCAAATTCAAAATAAGCGCTCTGCTTATTAATTTTGAAATAGCAGTTTGGCTGTGTAGACTCTAGGAAAGCTATTTCTAAATAAGGGCTGTTATTTCTAAATAACTTTGCCGTGTAGACATACCCTAACTGACACAGAACAACAGCATGAAGTTGGATGGATGTAAAGAACTACAGGAGATGAAAGATTTAAAAATGCAGAGGAAATTTATTTTTTTTTTTTTTAAATCAGAGTTAAAGTATCTGCTTTCTAGTATGGATAAATTGAGGATAGGATTTACAGAAGCATATTCTAGACCCAATAATATATTAGTGTGTCTCAAAAATTTAGTCTCAGAGGGATAGTATTATTAGTCTGCACCAAAGCTCATGATTATATATATATATATATATATATATATATATATATATATATATATATATATATATATATATATATAGTTTCTTAGAGCATGTCTATATCAGGGAGTTATTTCAAAATAACTCTCCTTATTTCGAAATAACAAGGTGAGCATCCACACTACCAACTCTGTTATTTCTGCTTGTGAAGAGGAATAAGCTTATTTTGAAATAGCTATTTTGGGAGTTATTATTTTGAAATAACCTGGTAGTGTAGACATAGCCTAAAGTGCTACAGGACTACTAGTTGTTTCAGAAACTTATACTTACATTATGGTTCAATATGCCTGGTAAATTCTGCCATTCATTTATTTGAATGGCTGTTCTCTTTGGGTATGTCTACACTACAGCGTTATTTCAAAATATCTCATTTCAAAATAGTTATTTCGAAATATCTTATTTCAAAATAATGTAGCTACATACAAAATGCATTTCAAAATAGCATTTTGCTATTTCAAAATAGTGCGTCCACACTATTGATTGGATGCAGAATTGCATTTAAGGCCAGCCAGAACTGGTTCCAGCAGGGCATCAGGTCAGGAGTTACCTTGTGTGACTGCTGCCTGAGGCTATCTGAGGCTTGTGCTTAAAGGGACCCCTCTGGATAGCCAGTTCTTAGGTTTCCCTGATTGCTTGCCTACCTCGCTGAGGGACAGCACTTCATTTTTTTCTTTGTATGCTTTGGTTGCCCTCACTCGGGACACCACAGCACTCTGTACCATGGAGCCGGAGCTGCCCCTTGGCACTCTGGTGCTTCTTTTGGATGTGTTGCTGCAAGCCTGGCTACGCTTTCTGCAGGCTACCTCGCAGCATCTGCTGCAGCCCAACCCCCATACCATCATCCAGACCCTCCTGGGGTACATGGAGGAGCAGCTGCACCTCCTGGATAGCAACGTGCCCCGCCACATCTGGCATCTGGACACCAGCACCGACTGGTGGGACAACATCATCCTGGAGTGTTGGGGAGACCAACAGAAGACCCAGAACTTAAGGATGAAGGAGGACACCTCCTTGGAGCTCTGCAAGTGGCTCGCCCCTGCTCTGCAGCGACAGGACACATACATGAGGCCTGCCATTCCTCTCCAGAAGTGGGTGGCCATCGTTCTATGGAAACTCTCCACACCGGATAGCTACCGATCCGTGGGGAACCAGTTCAGCATGGGGAGATCCACCATCAGAGCGGTGCTCATGCAGGTATGGCAATCTCCAGCCACTGTACCAGGAAGGGGGGTGCAAGGATGGAATGGGCTGCCCTAGGGAAAAGGAGGGGAGGAGGTGAAAGTCCCCTCCCCGGGGAGTGGGGTTTCTGTCCCGCCCGCACTAAGGACTGCCTGCGGTGGCCAGGATTGCAGGGGATGTTGCTCCTGAGGAGTAGTGGCACAGGGCAGTGGTGGGGAGGAAGCGTACTCAGGTGCTGCTGCTGGTAGTCCTCTTGGGCACGGGTCAGCCTGCAGAGTGCCCACGTGCAGGAGGATGTCCTGGGTGCAGGGGCGGCCCTAGACTAGCTGCCAGCAACTGGCGTCCGAGGCAAACCATGCAATCGGTGCCCCCACCTACAAACCCCTCAATGATATTGCACCACCATTTGGCATCCCATTTAGCTTGGCACCCTAGGCGACCGCCTATTTCACCTATATGGATGGGCCACCCCTGCCTGGGTGGGATGGTGTGCCCTGCACTCGCAACTGCTGCAGCTGTGGACAAACAAGAGAAGTGGTCAGTTATCCCTGGGGACACAGTGGGTGAAGCCCAGTCCCCTCTGCAAAGCAAGGACGGTAGGTCTCTGCACCATCACAGCCCCAGTGCTAGCACAGAGGCCATGTTTGTCATGTATGCTTAGCAGCTCTTTAAAATTAAGCCATAGCAAAAGCACAGACAACTATGTTTAAGAGGAAGTAGCCTAATGGCAGACTACATGTATTGCTTTTTTTTTTTTTTTTTTTTTTTTTTTTGCTGGTAAGAAGGAGTGTATTAGGAAATGTGTTATGAAACATATAATTTAGGATAAGCAGTAAAATTTGTAAGAGTAAAAATCCTCATCTAATTCTCTAGCTCTTGAGTAACATACCAAGTTTGGTCTAAGAGAAAAAAATTTTTTGCATCTAATTACAAGAGCCTCATCTAATTTGCCAGCTCTTAAGCAACACACTAAATTTGGTGTAAGAGAAAAAATTATTTTGCATCTCAAATTAACCACAGAACTGAATAGACAACGAGAGATCAGGCCCTAAATACCCTGCAGTAATGACTGCGGGTACCTCATTATCTACAACTCATTCTGGAAACTGAACTCAGTGCTGCTCTCTGACGACAAGAGGCAGGAGGTCCATACTGAAGCAGGCATTGTAACAGCATTCGTCGTCCTCTACCTGGCCAGTAGAGAGATGCTGCTACACCTGATCGGGTGAGTCAAAAAACTTAACAAAAGACTCTGAAAAACTTAACAAAATGAGTCAAAAAGTCTAACAAAAAGAGTCTAAAAACCTAACAAAAAGATTCTAAAAAATCAAGAAAAACAAAATAATCTTGATAAGCTATAAGATCAAGGATCCTCATAGTTGCAGTTCTTTTAAAAATTAATCTAGAAGAAATTAAAAAGCTAGATAACGAGTTAGCTGACGTCACTAAATAACCTTGTAATCATGCTAGCAGAACCAATTTTCTTTTATTCATTTTCTTTTAATTTTTAGCTGTTATCTTTTAACTTTGTTATTCATTAAGTGGCAACATCAATAAAGTTATGCTCATTGATTAAGACACAAATTGGTATTTGGTCTAAATTTATTGACGACTTCCCAGGTAAGCAAGGGGGCAGACCAGAGTTCTGCACAGTCCCAGCGAACGCAAGGGAAGGGGGCGGTTTGCTTAATTGCAATGTTCAGGATGTCCTGCTATCTCCAGGAGTGGGAGCTAGCCCAGGAGTGCACCCATGCCCCTGTGCTGTATGTGGTGTGGGTCTGTGGTGGGGGGAAGGGTGGGAGATGTCCCCTGCCTCTGTGTAGTGGGGGCTTGTGGAGGGAGGGAGTCCTGCTGTGTCCTACCCCAGGGTCAGGAGCATGTCATGTGCCTTCATACATACACGCGTGTGGGTAACAGGCCAAGGCTCCTGTGTGGCAGCCAGCTGGGGCCACATGCCCAGGGGTGGCACGGCACATGCACAGGTTGCTGAGTGATCTGTGGTCAGCAAGGCCCATGCGCACAGTCCCTGGTCTCCCTCCTCTCCTGCCCCCGCATAAGGGGACAGTGATGGCACTCACATGTTTTATAGCCTCCCCAGCCTCGGACAACACCGGTGACAGGCTCTCTGGGATGGCTCAGGGGTCCTAGCTGCACAGCACGCTCCCTCCGGGCTCCTGTGGCTTCTGGCCCTCTTCCTCCTCCTCCTTCTCCTCCTCCATGCTTTGATCAGAGCCTATGCCCCAGGGTCGATGACCACCTGGGGGGCACAGACCACCCTGCCCCTGAGTATGCGGTCCAGGGCATCAAAATAGGGGCAGGTATCTGGGTCTGCCCCTGTTTGGGAGCTGCCCTTGTGGCCCTGCATACTCCTGCTGCAGCTCCTTAATTTTCATCCAAACCTGCTCCTGGGTTCAGATGTGGCCTTTCATGGCCAGGCTGGCAGCCATCTGGCTATAGACGGCAGCATTTCTTCTTCTAGTGCAGAGATCAAAGACATTGAGGCATCACCCCAAACCTCACTGAGATCCCTGATCTCTGCACTGGACCAGGAAGGCGCCTGCCTTTTCTGGCCCCTGGCAGGCTCCTGGGAGCTGGCAGACTGGCCCTGGGGAGTGGTGGAGGGCTGGCGGGCAGTGGCTTGCTGGCTCATGTTGGGGCCACTGGGTCAGGGGCAGCGAGTACTGGCTCTGGGCTGGCAAGCCTGGAGCTGGCACAGGCACTGTGGCCAGACTCTACCCCTTCAAGGGCTCTGGGGAGCAAGGGGAGGAGAGGAGTTTTCCTGGTTGGGGCCAGAGTGGCCTTCAGGGCACCCTGGCAAGGGCTGGAGGCCCCCTAGTTCGAAATAGCCCCTTTTCCGCATCTACACAGCGCTTATTTCGAAATAGCAATTTCAAAATAGGCACTATTCCTCATGGTTTACCAAGTTCAAAATAAGCCCTCCGCTATTTTGATTTAATTTTGAAATAGCGATTGGCTTGTGTAGACGCTAGTAAAGTTATTTCAAAATAACTTTGCTGTGTAGACATACCCTTTGAAAATTGCTGCCAAGGAATTTGCTAAGTGAAACAGTATAAAGTATAAAGGAGTAGAAAAAAGTTATTTTACTCATTTAGAAGATTTGTTGCTTGCTTAATAATTGTTTAATAATTTAAATGTGTCCACAAGGGCTATGAAGTTAATACCACATTAAATGTCATCTGCAAAGAAAAAAGATGTTTCCTTCTTTATCCTTACTGATGTATAAAGTGTGAAAGTCTATTTGTTTATTTTCAATGTGGATTTTTCAACTTTAACATTAGAAATATCAGGTTCTTTCTATCCCATTTTTTCTGGAGCGTATATGGACATTGAAGAACTAGTGAGATTATGACATCATAAGAAATAATGGACTGGAGACTGTAAAGAAGTGTTTTATTCAGACTTTAAAGTACTGTCAACCTAAAACATTTTGGGGACAGGGTGTTTGTTTTTTTTAATAAATTTAGTCCAGTGATACTCAGAGGCTACATCTAGACTGGCATGATTTTCCTCAAATGCTTTTAACTGAAAAGTTTTTCCGTTAAAAGCATTTGTAGAAAAGAGCGTCTAGATTGGCACGGACGCTTTTCCGCAAAAGCACTTTTTGCAGAAAAGCGTCCGTGCCAATCTAGACGCGGTTTTGCGCAAGAAAGCCCCGATCGCCATTTTTGCCATCGGGGCTTTTTTGCACAAAACAATACCGCGTTGTCTACACTGGCCTTCTTGCACAAAAGCATTTGCACAAGAGGGCTTTTGCCCAAATGGGAGCAGCATAATATTTCCACAAGAACACTGACAATCTTACATGAGATCGTCAGTGTTCTTGCGGAAATTCAAGTGGCCAGTGTAGACAGCTGGCAAGTTTTTCCAAAAAACTTGCCAGTCTAGATGCAGCCAGATTGAAACTCAGGAGCCATAAGTGGCTATTTAATGCGTCTCCTCTGGCTTTTTGCAGCACATGATATTAGAACACTGTGATTTGTCTCCCTAGACACCGAAGACTAAATATCACTGATTTAGTTAAACTGATACAAATCCTGCATGAACATACTTAAATCCATTTTTCAGCTGACTTACATCAAACCATTTTTTATTAAACTAAAACAATACAGTTGCATCTACACAGCACCCTTACCTCAAAATTTCATAGCTTATTTTGAGGTTATTTCAAAATAGCTTATTTCGAAATTTAGCGCTGTGTACATAGTGTCATATTTCAAAATAAAGCACTATTCCAACAAGTCCCTTAACCCACATGGAACAAGGGTTACAAGGGACGACGGAATAGCGTACCCATTATTTCTAAACATATTTTGAAATAACGAGCACATTTAAAGACTCAGAATTGCTATTTCAGGATACTTCCAGTATCCCAAAATAGCCCCACTGTCTAGACATAGCGTACAAGTCCATTGTAAACTGATTTAACCATGTCTATGCAGAAGTCTCCATCAATTTAACTAACTTGATTTAAAAACTGATTTTAGTAAAACTTGTGTAAGATTTGTGAGGATTATAGCACAATATACATCACAGCAATTGGAAACTTTATTTGCAGTCTTAACAAAGAGAACAAAGATTGAATAAGTGTGGCGAATGAATGAATGAACCTATGACATCTCAAAGTAATCTTGATAAGATTAGACTTTTCACACAGTTGCAGTACAAATGTATCACTTCTGCTTTGGCTGTACTCATTCCGTAGATAAATAAAAAACATTCTGTATGAGGACTAACAATCCATGAGACACAAGCACATTTAAAAATTATTTGAGCATGTGTGAAATGTAATTTGTTCAAAAAACTAAAATTTCCAAGTACGGTCTTTAAACTATATAAAATGCTTTCTGTGATGATAATATGAATATGTAAAAAGAACAATAAGCAAATAATACATCTCTATAAACATAGAGCAATGTACATGAGCAATGAGAAGAAAGGAAAGTAAAATACTCCCTCTAGTGTAAAAAAGAAAAGCAAGCAGTTTAAACAAAAGAATAAATTGTTCAAAGAAACTATGTAGTCCTTAGACCTTAGTCCATTCCAGTTGACATGAAAAAGTAATATAACCAAAGTACAAGGAGAAAGAAGTAGCTAACTCCAAAGCACAGTGAGAGAAAGTTATGAGACAAAATTAGTGTCTTATTTTCAAAAAAGATAAACATGTTAGAAAAAATCCCTAGTACAGGAGAAGAAAACACAGGTCTCAATTTTCAGTTCTAGTCAAAATGAAATTAATAAAGAGCAAATGTAGGCTTACAATTTCCCACAGAACTATTGGATTATGAAAATCTCCAAAGAAGACTATTTAAACTGCAAAAGGGGTAGAAAATATGCTTTAGGGAACATTGTTGTATCTACATGGAGATGGACAAGAACAAGGAGGGGAGAGCAATAAAACAGAGGTAGTCCCTGGTGGGCCACTGCTGCAATCTTTACCTGCACTTCCACTGGTAGAGACCATCTCAGCTCCCACTGGATGGGAACAGTGATCCATGGCCAACGGGAGCTGTGACCCCCCATACCTGCAGAAGAGCACATAAATACAGTGGCTAATCCTGACAGACCAGATCCGGCCTGTGGTCCAGTATTTGGCCACCCCGCACAAGAATCAAAATGACCTATATAGTTTTTTATATTTCCTGTTTTTTGAGTCTGTGTCTCCACTAAATAAGCTTTGACAAAACCAACTAATTAGTGTTTGTTCACTCTTCTACACAGCTAGGATCCTCCCAGGGTTGCATGTCTGAGGGCCATTGATATTTTTAGAGATATTTCATGCAAACAAGTTATTTTGAGAAAATCCAGAAACTGACTTTCGTCACAGTAGTAGAAGAATTCTGAGAACATTATAATTTCTGTATGTGTATTGTGCATTGTTCTAAACAATTATTCTGGCTATTTCAATTTAATTATTTTAAATATTCCTATCAAGAAGTTTATATAATATTCTAGTTTCATATTAGCCTTTCCAATAACCATACAAAACAGGAAGGTATAACTTAAGTAAATTATGTCTGAATATAATCTAACCAAATGGTAGAAAGATGTAACGGAGGGGGGTACCCCTCCCCACTCTCCGTCTCCGTCGCAGTCTCTCCCTCGGTCCACTAATTGTCCTCAATTTCCTCCCTGACGGGGGGCGGTGATAAGGGGGTCCGGGCCCGCCCTCTCTCCCAGACCCCAGCCCAGGGCCCTAAAAACAGAATCAGACGGTCCTGTCCTGCTGGTGGGAGATCTGCCCTAAACTCACCAGCACGCCGGACGCCCTGTCCTGCCCTGGGCTACTTCCTACCCCCTCGTCCTTGTCCTTTCCACTCCTGTGCTCCTCTCCTTTTGCTCCTCTGCTCCCACGGCTCTGCCTCTCTCCCTCTCCCACTGCTCCAGCCCCAGCGGGTTTTAAAATGCCCGCCCCAGCGTCCTGGCATCGTGACGTCAGACGCCACGCACACGGACGCCGCCCTCCGGCTCCCCGCCAAACGTGAACCTGTTGCGCCGCCGCTCAGCTGAGCGGCGGCGGCAGAGCATACGCCGCATCTCGCCCCTCTGCCTCGGGCCGTCCCAAGGAGTGTTAGGGCGACCGCGGGCTCAGTGCGGGGTGGGTCCGCGTCCACGGGGCGGAGGTGGCCCACCCCGTCACAAAAGAGCAGAGATCCAGTCCTGTTAGGTTCTGTGTATCCCTGAGAGGAGCTGAGGGATCTGTTTTTGGTGAAATTGGAGATGACGGTTTACTTTTCCATGAAGCAATGAAAATGTTAAATAGTACTTCTTCAAGGAGTGTCCTGTGGGCACTCCACTATAGGTGTCTTGATGCCCCAGGGTGTGGACCCAGAACTTTTCAGCAGCAATACCCTCTGGGTGGCGGCACACACACATAGCACCGTCCACACCATAGCAAATGTGCTGATACACACATACTATCAACCGCCTGTCAGTTCCTTTCCCGGTTTGGTCGGAACACAGCAGTGCTCCATGCCTTACTCAAAGAGGGTATGTCTACACTACAGCGCTAATTCGAACTAACTTAATTCAAATTAGTTAATTCGAACTAAGCTAATTCGAGCTAGTGAATCTAGACTAAAAAATTAGTTCGAATTAGCGTTTTGCTAATTCGAACTAGCATGTCCACACTGAGGGGACCCTGAACTGAGGTTAAGGATGGCCGGAAGCAGTGCCGGCAGGACATCAGATTAGGACTTAGAGTGAGGAGCTGCTGCCTCAGGCTAGCCGAGGGCTGTGCTTAAAGGGACCCGACCCCCACCCCGGACAGACAGTTCTCAGGGGTTCCCCGCTTGCAAAGCAGTCCTGGCTTGGAGTGCCCAGAGTGCCCACAATCGGCACATCACAGCACTCAGCCATCCGCCCGGCTGTACTTGCCGCAGGCTGCCATCCGGGGGGGAGTCAATCAAGGGGCTTCAGGAGAGCTTCCACCCCGAGAAGCCCGCAGAGCCAGCCCAGTCCTCCCCATCGGGGGCTTGTACCCCATTCCTCCCTCACCTCCTTCCACTTACCCCTCCCTAGCCCCCCTTCCTGATGTACAAAATAAAGGACACGTGTGGTCAAAAATAGAAACTCTCTTTATTGAACAAAACTCGGGGAGACTGGGAAAAGGAGGTGGGAGAGGGGAAGAGAGAGTGTGGGAGAGGGGAGGGCAACTACAATATCAAGGGTTTGGAACAGGTCCCATATGAAGAGAGGCTAAAGAGACTGGGACTTTTCAGCTTAGAAAAGAGGAGACTGAGGGGGGATATGATAGAGGTCTATAAAAGCATGAGTGGTGTGGAGAGGGTGCATAAAGAAAAGTTCTTCATTAGTTGCCATAATAGAAGAACTAGAGGACACCAAATGAAATGAATGGGAAGCAGGCTTCAACCTAATAACAGAAAGTTCTTCTTCACAAAGCAAATAGTCAACCTGTGGAACTCCTTGCTGCAGAAGGCTGTGAAGGCTAGAACTATAACAGAGTTTAAAGAGAAGTTAGATAAAGTCATGGAGGTTGGGTCAATGGAGTGCTATTAGCCAGGGAGTAGAAATGGTGTCCCTGGCCTCTGTTTATGGAAGGCTGGAGATGGATGGCACGAGACAAAAGGCTTGGTCATTGTCTTCGGTCCATCCCTTCCAGGGTCCCTAGTGTTGGCCGCTGTTGACAGACAGGCTACTGGGCTAGATGGACCTTTGGTCTGACCCAGTACGGCCATTGTAAGCTCAGGGCTCAGGGTCGGGGGTCTCAGTGGACCACCTTGATTTTCATGCACACCTGCTCCTGGGTGGCCAGGCTGGCAGCTATCCTGCCCTAGACAGCCACTTTCCTGTGCCTAGTGCGGAGGTCGTGGATGAGGTCCACGATCTCCGCACTAGACCAGGTGGGCGCCCACCTCTTCCGGACCCGGGCAGGCTCCCGGGAGCTGCCAGCCTGGTCCCGGGAAGAGGCGGAGGGCTGGGTGGCAGCGGGTGGCTGGCTCGAGCCGTGCTAGGTGCAGGGTCTGCTGGCTGGGTGCTGGCAGGCTTGCACCTGACACAGGCACCGTAGCCAGCCCGTGCCCCTTTAAGGGCTCCGGGGCCGGGAGGGGGGCAGACGAGTTTCCCTGGTGGTGCCCAGAGTGGCCACCAGGGAAAGCTGGGGAGGGCTAGCCTCCCACTAGTTTGAATTAAGTGGCTACACAGCCCTTAATTCGAACTAGCTAATTCGAACTAGGCGTTAGTCCTCGTAAAATGAGGTTTACCTAGTTCGAATTAAGCGCTCCGCTAGTTCGAATTAAGTTCGAACTAGCAGAGCGCTAGTGTAGCACCTATCAAAGTTAATTCGAACTAACGTCTGTTAGTTCAAATTAACTTTGTAGTGTAGACATACCCAGAGTTAGTACTGTAGTTATTATTAGATAGTTATTGTTAGATAGTTCTCAACACAGTTTTCCTCTCCCAAGTAGTTAGTTTGTTAGTTCATTAGTTTAAAAAAAATTGTTGTTGTTGTTGAGTAATATATACTTCATAGTTATAGTTAGGTCTTTCAAACATACCAGCTTCACTGGGATTTGAGTAGTGCCTGACATGCCGCATGTCCATACCCGTTTTGTACGGGCATGCCTAATGCATTCGATGCTTGGGCCAAGAGCATTCGCCGAAGAGCTGCCACCACTGTAAAAAGCTCTCAGCCAGAATTCTGAAGGTGAGAGAGCTTCAGGTGAAACACTTCACCATAGAAAAATGGAGAGACCAGCTTCCAAACGGGCACCTCAAGCCTCCCCAGTGTGCACCTCACCAACGGCGGCTTCTGACCAAGGTCCCTCAGTTCCAAGAGACATCCCAGCCAAAAAGACTGCCAAAAGGAAGCACTCTTCACCCTCGGCACAGAGAGCACAAGAAACCTCCTTCACCTAAGGGGAAGAAGGCTCTGGGGGACACGATGCACCATGGAAGTCTGGTACAGACTAACCCCAAGGGGCGATATCTGCAAAAGATTCAAGTCCTGCGGTACTGGCATCCATGCTGAAGAAAACCACCACTGCACCATTGGCACTGGTACCAGCGGTACTGATGAAGTCAGCTCTGAAGATGTCACACAACGCCGAGCACAAGAAGTGCTCTGAACCATTGGTATGCACACCGATGAAACTGGTACCAATGAATGCCACAGAGATCTCCCTGGTACCGACTACATCCAGGGTATGGGCAGATTCCGTAGGGCAGTTACAACTCATGGCACCAGTGGTCCTGACTTTCACTCCACCAAAGCCGCTGACCATACAACAGGAGCTGACAGTAGCATTAGTACTGGGCATATTGTTATTCGGTACCAATACCTCTCCTATACTGGATGGAACAAGCAGGCTGCCCACTCCAACTAGTCCAGCACCTTGATTCTCTAGCAACAAGAATGACAAGAAGATTACTTTCTCCCTAGGCACCATTGCCCCAGCCAGCCACACCTGCCTCAAACAGGGTACGTCTACACTACAGCGCTAATTCGAACTAACTTAGTTCGAATTAGTTAATTCGAACTAAGCTAATTCGAACTAACGCGTCTAGAACTAAAAACTAGTTCGAATTAGCGTTTTGCTAATTCAAACTAGCGCGTCCACACTGATTGGACGCAGGGGCGCATTTAAGGGCAGCTGAAACCGGTTCTGGCAGGGCATCAGGTCAGTAGTTGCTTTGTGTGGCTGCTGTCTGAGGCTATCTGAGGCTCGAGCTTAAAGGGACCCCCCTGGACAGCCGGTTCTCAGCTTTACCTGCTTGCTTGCCAACCTCGCCGAGGGACAGCAAAGCGTTGGTCTCTGTGCCCGTCTGTGTCGGTGCTTCCCTTTGGGGCCGCCGCCACAGGTGGCAACATGGAGCCAGAGCTCGCCCTGCACCTTCTGGTGCATTTTCTGGACTTGCTGCTGCAAGCCTGCCACCAATGGCTCGAGGCTGCCTGGTACCTCCTGGTGCACATCAGCCCCCTGCCTCTCCGCCTGGCCGCCCTGGGGGCCGTGGAGGAGCCGCGGCGGCGCCCCGGCACAGGTGTGCCCCGCCGCGTCTGGCGTCTGGACACCAGCAGCGACTGGTGGGACCGCATCGTCCTGGAGCGCTGGGAGGACCGACAGTGGACCCAGAACTTCAGGATGAGGAGGGACACCTTCCTGGAGCTCTGCGAGTGGCTCGCCCCTGCCCTGCGCAGAAGGGACACTCGCATGAGGCCCGCCATCCCCCTCCAGAAGCGGGTGGCCATCACCCTCTGGAAGCTCTCCACGCCGGACAGCTACCGATCCGTCGGGAACCAGTTCGGCGTGGGGAGATCCACCGTCGGAGCGGTGCTCATGCAGGTATGGCACTCGTCGGCCACCGCGCTGCGGGGGGAGGGGGGCTGCCCCAGGGACAAAGGGGGGGCGGGAGGAGGCGAACGCGCCCTGCACCGGAGGGGTCGGTCTGTCCCGGCCGTACTACACGCCGCCGGGGGGTTGCTTCTGGGAGTGGGGCACGGGGCACTGCCAGGGCACGAACGCTCCCAGCCACCCGGGCGCCCCACTGATTGGCGCTTTGCTGTGTCTCTCTCCGCAGGTGGTCAAGGCCATCAACCGGGTGCTGCTCTGCAGGGTGGTCTGCCTCGCCGACCCGGACGCCGTCATCCGGGGATTCGGCGCCCTCGGCTTCCGCAACTGCGGGGGGGCCATCGACGGGACGCACATCCCCATCCGTGCCCCGGAACATCAGGCGTCCCGTTATGTGAACCACAAGGGGTGCTTCTCCGTGATCCTGCAGGCCGTGTGTGACCACCGGGGACAGTTCACGGACATTAATGTGGGCTGGTCTGGCAAAGCACACGACGCCCGGGTGTACCGCAACTCCTCCGTGTGCCAGCGGCTGCAGGCTGGGACCTTCTTCCCCGACCACCACATCAGGGTCGGGGACGTGGACGTGCCTGGTGGGGGATGCCGCCTACCCACTGCAGCCGTGGCTGATGAAGCCATACACGGGGCACCTCAATCCCCCCCGCCAGGCCTTCAATGCCAGGCTGACCAGGGCCCGCATCATGGTGGAGGGGGCCTTCGGGCGACTGAAAGCCCGCTTTCGATGCCTCCTCACCCGTCTGGACCTGGCCGAGCACAACATCCCTCCCGTGGTGGCAGCATGTTGTGTGCTCCACAATTTGTGTGAGCGAAAGGGGGAGGCTTTCCTGCCAGCCTGGATGGCTGAGGCTGACCGCATGGCTGGACACTACGGTCAGCCCCGCACCGCCGCCGTCCGGGAAGCCCAGCGGGGGGCCGTCCAGATCCGGGAAGCCCTGCGGGAGAGCTTCCTGGTGGAGGAGGAGGACTGACCTCTCCCTTGCATGCCCCACTGGGGCCTTCTTCCACCCTACCCCCCTTCCCCTTTCCCCTCCCTACCTACTGTAAAATAAAGACACCTGTTTTTCAACCAAAAATGTCTGTTTATTTCACATAACTGGGGTGGGGGGAGGGAGGAATGAGGGTGGGAGAGGGGAGGGGGAAACCTGGGACGAGGGAGCTGGAAGGGGAGGGAAGGGAGGAAGGGAAAGGAAAGCTCAGGGGTGGGAGTCCGGCTGCCCCTCCCGTCTCGCCACACTGCGGGTCCAGGGGCGTCGGTGGGGAATGGTTGTGGAGGGTGGGGCAGGAGGGACGGGGGGTGTGGAGGAAGCAGGAGCGGGAGCAGGAGGGGGAGCTGGGGGAGCAGGGGGTGCTGGGGGAGCAGGGGGAGCAGCAGGGGGAGCAGGGAGAGCAGGAGCAGGAGGAATTGGGAAGCAGTCGAGCAGGCTCTGGAGGTGGCCTCGCAGGGCACGGCCCTGCTCCTCCAGGGCCTCCAAACTCCTCCGGCGCAGCCTCAGGTCCTCCTGGACCCAGTGGTCCTGGAGACGGAGCTGTTGCTCCAGGAACTGGAGGTGCCGCCTCTGGTAGTCCTCCTGGTTCCTGGTTCTCCTGCTTGCCCGGGCACGGGCAGCTGCTGCAGGCGGGGTGGTGCGCCCTGCAGGCCCAGGTGCTGCGGCTTTGGTGCAACAAGACCAGCGGTCAATTACCCCAGGGGCCCAGGTGTGTGAAACCCAGCTCCCCTCTGCAAGGCCAGGGCCCCTGCAGGATCCCCAGCTGCTGCTCCGTGGTGGGCAAGGCCCAGGCGCACGGTCCCGGGGCTCCCTCTCGCCCCAGCCCCCCGTACACATAAGGGGAGCACGATGGTACTCACAGGTGGACGCCTCCCCGGCCTCGGACGACACTGGCGAGCGGCTCTGTGGGGGTGCCTCGGGGGTCCCAGGTCCTGGGCAGGCTGCCGACAGGCTCCTGGCTCTCGGAGCCCTCCTCCTCCTCCTCCGTCTCCTGGAGCGGTCCCTCTGCCCCGGGGTCTATCACGTCCCGGGGGGCAGGGACGGCATGAGCCCCCAGGAGGCGGTCCAGGGTGTGGAAGTGGGGGCACGCCTCCGGTTTGGCCCCTGGCAGGCAGGCCCGGGAGTAGGACTGCCGCAGGTCTTTGATCTTGCAGCGCACCTGCTCCCGGCTGCGCTGGTGGCCCCTGGCGGCCAGGCTGGCAGCCATGCGGCCGTAGACTGCCACGTTCCTGTGGCTAGTGCGGAGATCGTGGACATTGGAGGCTTCCCTCCAAACCTCGATGAGGTCCATGATCTCCGCACTTGACCAAGCGGGTGCCCGCCTCTTGCATCCCCGGGCAGGCTCCTGGGAGCCGCCAGGCTGGTCCTGGGGAGCAGTGGAGGGCTGGGTGGCATCGGGTGGCTGGCTCATGTTGTGGCAGGTGCAGGGTCTGCTGGCTGGGTGCTGTCAGCCTTGCAACTGGCACAAACTGTGTAGCCAGCCCGTGGCCCTTTAAGGGCTCCGGGGCCGGGAGGGGGGCAATAGAGTTTCCCTGGTGTTGGCCAGAGTGGCCACCAGGGCAAGCTGGGAAGGGCTAGCCTCCCACTAGTTCGAATTAAGGGTCTACACAGCCCTTAATTCGAACTAGCTACTTCGAACTAGGCTTAATCCTCGTAAAATGAGGTTTACCTAGTTCAAACTAAGCGCTCCGTTAGTTCGAATTAAGTTCGAACTAACGGAGCGCTAGTGTAGCGCCTATGAAAGTTAGTTCGAACTAACGTCTGTTAGTTCGAACTAACTTTGTAGTGTAGACATACCCACACAGATGTGGAAACCATTCCCGTGGCTCCCTCCAATCCCAATCCACGAACCTTTTGCCATGCTGAAGGCTCAGGTTCAGCCCCCCCAACCTGATGCCCCCACCAAGACCTCCCATACAGCTGCCCAGACCCTCCTCCCCAACAAGGTCAGAGGTTACACAGGAGGACATTGAAGAGTTCAATGACTCACAAGGAGAAGATACGATACCTCCATCCCACATTTTGTCCTCCTCCCCAGATGAGACAATAATGCCCCCTCCACCAATAGCAGAGGATGATTTTTAAGTTCTTTCGGGACCTATATAACAGAGTGGCAAACACCTTAGACATTTTCTTGGTTGAGGTGCCTGAGACACGGTACAAGCTCACCAAGGTCATACAAGCCTCGCTGTCCTCCAAAATTGCGCTACCATTCAATGAAGCCATTTTAGATCCTGTGAAAATACTATGGCAAACACCAGCTTCTATTTCTCCAACATCAAAAAGATAGGATAGCAAGTACTACATCCCGGCAAAGGGCACCAAATTTATATTCCCACATCCGGCAACAAATTCATTAGTGGTCGATGCAGCCAATAATAGAGGCAAACACTTGCAATATAAATCCACTCCCTACTATAAGGAGTGGAAGAGATTCAATATCCTACGGAGGAAGTCATACTCATCGGCCTCCCTCCTAATAAGAATAGCCAACTATGCGGCACTGTTGGTGAAATACACATACCACCACTTTGACAATATAAAAAATTGTATTGAACGGCTTCCTAACAATAGTAAGGCTTCTTTCCAGTCCAACATTGATGAAGGACTCCTCATAGCCAAAACGGCACTACAGGCATCCCTCGCCATAGCAGACACTGCAGCACAGTTGTTAGCCATCTCAGTAGTCATGCAGCGTGTATCCTAGCTCCATTTTCATCTTTCTCTTTTGAGGGCCAAAAACTTTTTTCCACAACAGATGCCTCCCTTCCCTCCCTCAGGGATTCTCAAGCAACCTTAAAGACCTTGGGCATGTATGTTCCCCAGCCTAGGAAGAGGCTAAACAGGCAATATATACCACAGAGCAGAGAGCATCATCTTTTGTGCCCCAGAGAAGCTATGATATCAGGAGGAGGCAAAGGCAACAAAATCGCAGGCAAACTCAAGATCAGCCAACTACATCTCAGGTGACCAACAGCTGACAAGCCTTTTGAAAATCTGATCGAGGGTTCAACATCATTTCCCAGTGTAACTTATCAATACAGTCTGCACCCCTTTTACCAATCATGGGCCAAGATTACTACAGACAAGTGGACTTCAGAGGTCATACAGAAACACAAACCCCTTCCCTGTCCCTCAAGCTCCTGCTACACAAACACACACAACTTCTGCCTCTGTATCAGAGGCAGCAGAGAGAGGGAAGGGAAGCTGATGTGTGTGGGGAGCTGACTTTTAAGCCAGCTCCCCGCAAACACTGGCTCCTGCCTCCCCCTACCTGCGTGTAAATGTGTAACTGCTAAAAATTCAGCAGTTATACGTTTACACACATAACCACATTTTAACATCCCTACTACAGTCATGATAGGACTCTTTTGCACATTACAGTAGTAGCATTGTCAAGAAAAGTCATTTGCCTGTTCTGTCTTAGTCAGATCACCAAATTCTATACCCTGCTAACGTGTTGATGCACATACTGACTCTTAGACACACAGTCGAACTCTTGGCTAACATTGCAATATAATCAGTTACTAATACAACATAGCACCAGCTGGAGGGAATATTATTTATTGTGAATTACATTTATTTCTGTCCTGGAATGCTCCTGATCACAACTAGATAAATTGTATTAACCTGTGTTTTAATGTAGGAAATAGCCTGAAACCAACATAGTACTTTCCCTTGTGACTAAATAAATGCTAATTCAGGGGGAAGAAATAAAAAAATGAATGCTCATTAACAGATAGTATCCCCCCTGTTAAGAAAGGTACTTTTATTTTTCAGGCAAATAAATAATGGAATTATCATTCAGATCTTCAATATGATAACATAGTTCTTAGATACCACTTTAATTAATGAGGTATCAAATATAGATACATAAGTTTAATGAATAAAATGAACAATAAGTTGAAAATTTAAATTTTAGGAAATATGAATCTATCTTTCTATGTATATAGATAGAGCGAGAAAGAGATTTTGTGTGTCTGTCTATCCATGAGTCTGTCTGTTTATGATTCTGTTTGTTCAAGAACTCCTCCTAAACAGTATGCACCAGGACCACCACATTCGGTAGGCAGCTTCCTCTTACCCTAACTTAAACCAAGGTCAAGGTTTGGTTGTGCCAGGACAATGGAAAGTTCCTAGAATGGAATTGTTTTCTATAACATGGAAAGGGAGAAAACTCAGAGGAGGGAGTTATATTGCAGAGTGACCACTGGGGACAGAGTGACCACAGGTGAGTGGCTGCATGAGGAAGAAAGTGGCCATCTGGGTGTAGGGCTCTCCATGTTGCTGGCCACCAACCCAGGTAAGTGGCTCCTGCTATCCCAAATCCCTCCTGACATGTTACTGGGTTGTAGTAGGAAAAGGCAGTTAGTTGTTGCACCCACTGTTGTGTGTTTTCCCCAAATTAGGTGCAAAGTGGGCCATGTGAGGCGTCAAATGAAAGCTCGTGCTACACTGACTCTGTCTATGCTACTCGTATACTTGTATGATTTGTATATGTAAAGTTATGAATATGGACTCTGTACTTGTATTTTAAATGTTTTCTGTCTGGGAGATAGAATTAGGCATTAACCACCTGTTGCAGGGATGGGCAAAATAGGGTCTAGGGGCCAGACTTAGCCCACCAAGCCACTGGATCTAACCTGATGATCACCCTGCCGGGACGCTCAGTTATACAGCTGCTGTGGTTTAAAGCACGGGCAGTGAGGTTCTTTGCTCCAGAAGGAGGGGATCTCCCCTCTCCTCTCCCACCTCCTCCCCCCCCCCCCCCCCCCGCTCCACCCAATCCTCAGCTCCTCTTGGCCGGAAACAGCCAGCCAATAGGAGCTGAGAGATTGGCCTGGGAGATGGGGCAGCACAAACCTCTTTCCCCTCTGAGAGCTGAGAGCCATGTGGAGGGAGCAGCCTGCAGTTTAAAGTGATCTGGGGCTGCAGCAGGCAGGGAGCCCAGCCTGCCTGTGGGGTGTTGCAGGGCTGCTGGCTTAGTAAGTGCCTCCCAGCCAGAGCCTGCCTCTGGCAACCCTGCCCCTCCCGCACCATAACTCCCTCCCCCAGGTCACCATCCAAACCCTCTGCACCCCCTGCCCCAGGTCACAACTTCCTCCCAGACCCTGTACCCGCTCTTACACTCCTCCCTCAGACCAGAATACTCTCCTGCACCCACACCCCTCCCAAAGCCTGCACCCCACTGCTCTTCCCCATGTCATCACCTAAACCCTCTGAAGTCTGTACCCTCTTTTCCCATTCTCCCAGGTCCCAATTCCCTCCCAGACTTTGCACCCTCTCCTAGGGCCCCTCCTCCCAGTCAGAATGTTCTCCTGCAACCATACCCCTCCCTGACCCTACACCCCCATCCCCTGATCCAGGTCACAACCCCTCCTTCACCCAACCTCCATCCCAGACCCCGCAACCCCTCTACAAAAAGTGTGGCCCTTCACCACTTTCCAAATTCTTGGAGTGGCCCCCACACCAAAAATTCTTGCCCATCCCAACCAGGGTTCCCTCTAAGGCGTGTGCCCATGCAGCTGAGCACAAGAAATTCTCAACCCACCCACCTCCTTCCCAGAGCTGCACAGCAGCACTCAGTTTTTTGCAGGACTGGAAGGTGAGTGGTATGGCTGCTTGGGTGGGCAGCCGGGGACACGTGGGGAGCAGTTGCTCTGCTCCAGCAGCTGGGGCAGAGGCTAGGACCACTCGGCAGCTCTAGCTGCTCAGGCAGACGGGGCCGCAAAGAGAGCGGCTGCTCAGGTGGATGGGGCAAAGAAGTGGCATGCTGGGAGGTAGGCAGCTGCTCCAGCTGGCTGGAGCAGGAGGAACCACATGGCGGGAGGCAGGCAGATGCTCCAGTCAGCCTACCGGGACTGTGGCTATGAGACAGGCTGGTGGGCGGCTGCTCCAACCGGGCTGGGGCTGAGTGGTGGGCAGCTGCTTCAATTGGGACCATGGCTGCGAGGTGGGTGGGCACTGTGACTACATGTCTAGATGCGTCCCCAGGGATTACTAAACTTTAAGCCTCGTGGATATTTTTCTCCCACAAACGAGGCGTACAGCTAGTTCAGATTAGAAGCCTAATCCGAACTAGCTAGTCCGTGCCGCGGGTAGCCGCGCGGCACAGAGTCCGAACTAGCCGGCATTTAAAAATAGCACCGGCCGGCTTCATGCAAATGAAACCCGGGAAATTCAAATCCCGGGCTTCATTTGCAAGTGCGGATGACTACATTACCCCCGCTAGTTTGAACTAGCGGGGTAGTGTAGACATACCCTCATTAACATATTTTCTTCTGATGCTTTTTGAGGAAGAGGTTTTTACACAAAAAAGCAGTGTAGAAAGGTCCATTTTGCACAAAAAAACCCTTTTGCACAAGTACCCTTATTCCTCAAAAAATTAGGTTTACAGGTTCTTGTGCAAAAGGATTTTTTGGCGCAAAACGGACCTGTCTACACTGCTTTTTTTGGTGCAAAAACCTCTTCCGCAAAAAGCATCGGAAGAGAATATGCAAATGAAGCATGAGAAGTTGCTAATGAGCGCTTCATTTTCATTGCTTCCGCAAAAAAGAGGCAGGTAGACATAGCACCCATTCTTATGTTATGGGAACAAGTAAATAATGAGTAAATTCAAGATGTGGGCATATCATGCTTTTATACAGAGGCAATAAGATGTTCTCTGTTTTATTCTCTATCCCATCCTAGGTCCCGCAATTTTTGTGCTACCGCTCTGGGCTGGGCCCCTGGGGGAAATTGCTCTGTACGGAACCATTGGCGGTATGTTTCTGGATTGATCCCTGTCTGGTCCAGGATAGCCTCCTTAACTTTGTAGTAATTAAGGGCCTCCCTATCTGGGAGACTTCTATATGCGGCTTGAGCTGGCCCAGTTAAATATGGGGCCACCAAGGTGGCCCAATGCTCCCCAGGCCAGCAGGCGGCTGTGGCCACCTGCTCAAAGGTGATTAGAAAAGCTTCTGGGTCATCCCCAAGCCCCATTTTTGCTAGGCGTACGGGTAACTGAGCTAGATCCCCCTCCTCGCCTGACACGCCGGAGGCAGCGGCAATTCCTGTGAGGTCTTTTGAGGCCCATCCCTGGAACCACCGGTCCTGTTGGGCCTGGTGTTGGTCTGCCAGTTCCCTGACCAATTGCCTCTGCTGCTCTTGTTGTTGAGCCGCCAACTGCTGCATCAATTGGGTTTGCTGTTGGTGGTTCTGGTGCTGGTGCTCAGTCAGCCAATCTAACAGCTATGCCGCATCCATTTTTTTTTTTACCCCAAATCTTATTACACTCCCTGACCTGAAATCCTCTTAGTGCAGAGGTGTGGGTCCAGTGCCCACATTCTCCACCATCTGTCACAGATCTCTCCGCCCCCAACCCCCCCTGAGCTCGTGTGGGAGTGAGTCCTCACGTTGACTGCACAGAGGCCCCAGTCCCTTTCTTTGTTCTGGGCTTGTAAAGCAAAGGGGGTTAGGTATCGGCCCACGCAGGTGAGCTTATGAAAGGCCAACCTACCACCCGGCACGCCGTATATCTCCCCGAGGTTGGGGAATAGCCACCAGTCACTTGGAGTGGGGACGTCTTGACGCCCATCGCGGCGTTGCTCACGGCCCCGCCTGGCTTTGTTGTGAATGCTGCTCCGGGTGTCGTCCTCGGCAGTCCCAGCCGCGGGTTCTGCGCGCGCCCTAGGGTCCGGGCCCCCCTGGTCCTTCCCTCCAGCCACTGCCCTCTTCCTCCGGTGCCTCGGCCCTCTGCTGCCTCCCCATCTCTCCTCTCCAGTCTTCCTCTTTCACCGGCCTCCCCAGTCGCCCCTGCCGACCCGGCGTCTCCGGCCCTTCGGCCCCGGTGTCCCAGGCCGCTTCTGCCCCTCCCAGCTGATCCGCCTGGCCTTTAAATGCCAGGCGCTCGCCAGCAACACCCTTTCCCCCACGGCTGTGGGGCCCTACACGGCCTGGTGCACACGCCAGCAGCAACAGCCGGGCCAGACTGGACTGGGCCACGCTTGGGCCGTACACCTTAGGGGCAGGCACAGGCTGCGCACCAGCGGCTGTAGCTGGGCCGTGCATGCACCATGCGCCCCGGGGGCAGGGGCAGGCCCGGGCTGCGCACCAGCAGCTGTAGACAGGCCGTGCATGCACCCCGGGGGCAGACCTGCACACCCTAGGAGGGCGGGCCTGCTCCCCCCGGGTGGGCCCGCGCATGCATCTTGCACCCGGGGGCAGTGCCACGTGCCCGTGCCCAGGGCACCAGAATACCTTGGGCTGGCCCTGATCAGCCCCATCCAGTCAGTCAGCTCCATGCTGCATAGCTTGAAGGAAACACAGCTGCCTGCTCCACCCCTCCACAGGCAGCAGCCATGTGCTCTAGAGACCGTTGTGCTTCGTGGCTGCCTCTTATTGAAACAGGCAGCTTCCACTGGCTGGTTTCTGGCCAGAAGCCGGCCAATGGGATTGTGCTGAGGGTGGAAGCAGCTCCTAAAGCTTTCCTGTTCCCCTCTGGACTCTCAGTTTTTAAAGAAAAACTGCCCCACAGCCATGTTCCTGAGTTTGGGTGGGGCAAGGCAAGCAGGGAGCCTGCTTGAGACTCTCCACAGCAGTGGTCCCCAACATGGTGCCCGTGGGAGCCATGGCGCCCACGGGGGCATTCGTGTGCGCCCGCCAAGTGCTCGGGGCTGGCCTGGCCCTGAGCACGTGGCGCATGCACAGTGCCGGAACCAGCCCCGGGCGCATGGTGCACGGTGAGCGCCGGCCCCGGGAGCACTGCAAATTGGCTGCCCGCGCTCTGGGCGTGCGGTGCTTGGAGGAGGCGCCAGCCCCGGGCGCACGGCGCTTGGAGGATGGGGTGCCGGCCCCGGGCACACGGCGCTTGGAGGATGGGGTGCCGGCCCCAGGTGCGTGGCGCTTGGAGGATGGGGTGCCGGCCCCAGGTGCGTGGCGCTTGGAGGGGGGGCGCCGGCCCCGGGCGCGGGGCCCTTGGAGGTGGCCCCGCCCCCGGGCGCGCGGCTATGGGGGGCCCCGCCCCCTGGCTCCCGGCGGGTGAACGGCCATGCCCCCTGGCACCCAGCAACCTCCAAAGGTTGGGAACCACTGCTCCACAGTGTCTGTGGGCCGGTTTTGATCCATGGGCCAGATTTTGTCCAGGCCTGATTTAGACAGAACAAGTTACTTTCACCAGATCATAACCTTTTCCCTGTTACCTTACATGGCATACTTTATAAGCAAGATAATACTTAATTATAAATGAGGGTTCTGGGGGATTATAGGACGCTCTCACATTGTCACAGAGGTCTCCCTGTACACTCTCCTTTGTAAAATTTGAACAGACAGTATGCTTGCCCTGAGGGAAACGGAGTGGAGGGTGAGGTACTGTGCACAGACTTCTTCAAGCATGATCACTGTACCACAGTGGGGAAAGATAGGCAATCCTATTGCAAGTACAATAAGTGGAGATGGGGGTCAGGGAGAAGTGGGTTCATTTGAAAGCTGATTGATTAAAAACCGAGTTGAATTTATTTTATTCTGTGCCCATTTTCCTAAGAAGAATCTCACATTTAAAAAGAAAATAAATTAAAATGTGTATAAAAGTGAACAAATTGTTGTTAAATAGTTGCTAGGGTGGTGGTCCCAAGGAGAGAAGTTCTCTGTTTAGTCATAGGATGGGTAGAGCAGGAGCAGTGGCACAGCAACTTTTCCCTACACAGATGGTCCTTTGTCAGGACCTGAAGGAACCAACTCTGGGATAAAAAGGTGTAGGGCTGTAGCAAGAAATCACGCTTCTAACAAATTATATCTATCAGTGTAACATTATGTATGTAACTCATGAATTGCAGCCCAGTTTTTATGTCTATGATTTGGATTAATTGTTAGTAACCTGTTAAGAATTGCCTTTGCAAAATCCTTTATTGTAACTTTTTTTACCGTTTTATATGTTGTAATTGAAACCCCATTTTAGACTTACTGTAACTGAAACCCCATTTTCAATTTTGTATTGCCTTAACTCTGTTTAAAGTTGGTGTCCGTGTGTGTGTCCATGTGTGTGTGTGTGTGCACAAACGCAGCCTGTCTGAATACCAGCTGCCAACACCACCTTGATGGCTGACAAACAATGTGAGCGAACTCTGCAAAAAAATCCACCCAAGAAATAGAGAGACAAAAGCCCCATCATGAAAAGAAGATCAAAGTCCCATCTGCCATTAAC
Organism: Pelodiscus sinensis; assembly: GCF_052426305.1. Classification (NCBI taxonomy): domain Eukaryota; kingdom Metazoa; phylum Chordata; order Testudines; family Trionychidae; genus Pelodiscus; species Pelodiscus sinensis. The sequence continues at coordinate 99,079,479 of NC_143056.1, forward strand.
TGATGACTCACAGTCATACAGGGCACATCTACCTAGCAGCATTATTTTGAAACAACTCACATTATTTCAAAATAACTAGGTGAGCATCTACACAACAAACCCATTATTCTGAAATAATTTCAAAATAAAGAATATCTTATTCTAGATTTTATAACCCTCATTTTATGAAGAATAATGCCTATTTCAAAATAGTTATTTCAAAATAGGGCATGTATAGATGGGGCAGTTGGGATTATTTCAGAATAAGGGGCCTCCAGGGCTTCCCACAGGTGCCATGCTGGCCACTCTGTCCACACTCATCAGGACTCTATAGTTCCCCTTCCCCTTTAAAACTGCAGCCACAGGAAACAGTGTGTGGCACAGAGCAGGCCCAGCTCACACTGTGCCACACAGCATGCACCCAGCTCTGCCTTCCCCACTGTCATGGCAGACCACAGCACCAACTCTGAGCCCCCAACAACTGCAAGCACAGCTGCAGGCAGCTCCTAAGCCCTTGCCTGGAGGTGGAGGAGGCTGGGCTCCATCCTGGACTGATGTGGAGAGCCTGTCTCCCATAGCTATCTGGGGAGGTGAGGTGAACCTCCAGGATCTCTGCACCAGGCACAAAAACAATGTCTATTGCCAGATGTCTGGACCAGAGGGGACAGAGCCGCACCCAGGAGTAGATGCGAATGAAGGTGTAGGAGCTCAGGCAGGCCTATACCAAGGCCTGGGAGTGCAGCTCCCACTCAGGGGCAGCACTGCAGACCTGCTAGTACTACTACCAACTTCAATGCATCCTGGAAGGGGGGGTCATTCTCTTCTCCCCCTTGTTGTGGACTCTTTGTGGGAGATGCCCTTTGTCACCCTCACAGAGGGGATGCCTGCAGTGAAGGAGGAGGCAGAGGAGCAGGAACAGGCCCTGGATTCCACAATGCCCACCAGCTCCTGTCTTTGGAGCTGGTACCACCCTCCCAGGATGTTGCCCAGGGATCAGATGACCCAGGAGAAGTCCCATCAGGTGAGCTCCATGACTGTCTCTAGACACATGCAGGGGGAGGTGGTGAGCAGATGCCTTCTTGGCCAGGGCATCGCACAACAGCCTGTACACATAGGCACCAGTCCAGAGCAGACAGCCCCAATGAGGCTGTCTCAGAAGACCCTTGTGCTCCTGCTCACAGGGTTTCTGGACAGGCCTGCCTTACTCCCAACTCCATGGAGTGACACTCTCCCACCACAAGCCACCACTAAGGAGGATGAAGTCAGGGACACACACATAGCAGTGCCACACATAGCACATGGTCCGGCCCACACTCATGGGGCAGTATCCACACCCAGACAAGCACGGCGAGGCGGAGGACACCGAGCCCCTGGTAGGGGAGTCTGCTGGGATATGAACTGGAGGGGACCTCAGCAGCACTCTTCCCAGCAAGTGATGTCTGCTGCTTACACACACCTCCCCCGATAGGCTTCCCCCCTCCTCCAGTGGGCAGAGATAGAAGTCCTCTCCCTGCGGGCCACCACCACTGCCAGACCCAGCGTGTGTGTGGCACAGAGGGAAGCCCAGCCGCTCTGTCACCTCCTTCTCACCCACAGGCTCTCAGCCTGGCCGGCACCTTCCCATGCCTGCTTGTCCCCTGAACATGGGGGTAGTGAGGCTCCCCGCAGGGACATCTGTGCCCCTGCAGGAAGGGGCACGCTGTCCAGGCCACAGATGGTCTTGCTTGAAGCACATTACCTTCATCAGACATGAGACCTCTCAGTGTTGGCTCAGAGATGAGGGCTGGCTTCAGGCACACTGTCTCCTGGGATGACTGCCCTTCTCTCTGTTCTTCACAGCTGGACCAGCTGCAAGAGAGGTGCTTGCAACACCTCCCATGACAGCTCCCAGCCCCATGGGAGCTGCTGCCACAGATGAGCCCATGAGGACTTGGAGCAGGAACACATCGCTTGCAGGGTTCCCTGTCAGGGGCATGCCTGCGCAGGCACGCACCAAGAATTTAATTCCTATCCACCACCTCAGCAGAGCCATACAGATGCAGCTCCAGCTGCTCCCGGGGGTGGGGCCACACTTAAACTTATTCTTGTTTTCACTGTCAAAATATAAATCATAAAAACAAATTAAAATGAGAATGAGTAAGAATAGTGGAAACAAATGGTTATAGATAAATCAAATTCATAACATTTTCTAGAGACTAAACTAACAAGTTAACCTCCTGTCTAAAGAACTTAGGATGAGATAAATTTATCTTCAGCATTTTCAACAAGCCTGGTTGAGACCTCTTTTTCATTAAGCCAAATCACTCTCCTTTTACATCTTCAGTAAAGCATGCCTGGGCACCCTTTTCTCCCTGCAATTACACTCAAATAAACCTTTGATTGGCACCACCTCAGATGGTTCTCTCTTTCCCCTTTTTCTCCTCCTGTTACTTTCTTCCTGAAGTCCCCACAACCTTTCATTTGTGTTTGGTTCAGACTAGTGATGGGAGACCTATTGTGAATGAGACAATACTCAAGTTACAGGTAAACAGATGGAAGAGTAAACAGAAACCTGTTTTTCACGCTTAGTGTTGGCCAACTTCACAGACCAACTTCACAGACTTTAAGAACCTATGTTTGTTATGTGTACACACAGCTCCTTACACAACTCCTGTCCATGAATTTTGCAATGGTCCTGATGGACAGTGTGACACCAGCTTTTATGTGAGACTAGGCCTGCCAATGGGAGGACAAAGGAGACAGTTGCCCTGGGGCCCAGTGATTCTAAGGGATTGGGGCTCCAACCACCACTGCTGCCGCAGCAACCCCAGGCCTCTTTGATTCAGAGCTGGCAGGAGCCAGTGGTACAGTCTAGGTGGCGTTGAGGGCTGGTGGCTCTGACCCCACCCCTTCTATCTGTGGCCCCGCCCATTCTGAGGGTGCAAAGCCACCCCTCACACTTAGCCCCAGAGTCTTCAGTGTCTGTCAGCCCTGCTGTGTGAGACCTTGCATGACATTCTTTGAGGAACTAAAATGTACACACCAGACTTATTCGATTTCTGTAACCCTACTGCACTTCCTTGACAGTTGGCATTGAGAAGTTCTTGGGTCACAATCAAGACAGCACCACTTCAGATATAAGGCTCTTGGGCCACTCCACACCCCTCCACAAATGACAGTATCTTGTGTCCACTATGATTTTACAGAAAGGTAGCTAATATGTGTTAGTTATCTTACTGTAAAAATGAGGGATCTGCAAGGTTAGCCAGTTAACCCATAAGCATCATCCTTAACACCCGTAACCCTTAATTTTTAATCATTTCAGTTAAGCCACAAGCAGGGGGCTGCTCCAACCCTCTTGGACAGAGCAGCCCCTGTCCAAAGTAGGCCCTGGTGCATCGCAAGCAGGCAGGGGCTGCTCTGGGCAGAGGTTGCCCTGTACCGATTAGAGCAGCCCTGCCTGCCGTGGGGGGCTGCTCAAGTCCGACTAGGTGGGAGCACCTCCCCCTTAATTGGTTAACTGGTTAAACTTCACATTTAACTGGTTAAGCTATTAAACAGGATTTTACATCCCTAGTAAAAACACACCTGTAGCAACAGTGAAGAGTATGTCAAGTTATGTATTAATCTGTTAACCAGCCCATGTTACAGTCCTGCTGAAGACAATGTTGTGGCAGTTAAAGGCTAGATTGTTCTGTTGAGTTTTTCTTGACCAGCTAATATGGGTTAAAAATATAACTACCCTGTCTTTACGAGGCTTGTAAGATAGATTAGTTTAAATATACACTTTTTCCCTAGGCCTGAGAATAGGGCACATTGCATTTGGGGGTGGAGGAGGCTAGGGTTTGGGGTTGCTTGCCATCCACTAAAACACAGCTGTTTCTGAAATACTCAGAAAGTCTGTAACAAAGTAAGCAGGGATCTCTTACTGGCTTCTCTGGAATTAGCTATGCTTGTGTTCCTTTTGTCTTTTCTTTTCTTATTTCATAGAATCATAGCATCCTAGGGTTGGGAGACACCTTAGGAGGTCATTGAATCCAACTCTCTGCCCAATGCAGGACCAACCCCATCTAAATCATCCCAGCCAGGGCTTTGTCAAGCTGGGACTTAAAAACCTCTAGGTATGGAGATTCCACCACCTCCCTAGGTAACCCATCCCAGTGCTTCACCACCCTCCGAGGGAAATAGTTTTTCCTAATATCCAACATAGACCTCTCTCCCTGCAACTTGAGACCTGTTCTGTCATCATTCTGTCATCTGTCACCTGTCACCACTCTCCATCCTCTTTGGAATCTCCCTTCCCCCCCTCCCTTTCAGGAAATTGAAGTCTGCTATTACATTCCCCTTAGTTCTTCTCTTCTGTAGACTAAATAACCCCAAATCCCTCAGCCTCACCTCATAACTCACATACTCCAGCCCCCTATTCATTTTTGTTAGACTCTCTGCAATGTGTCCACATCCTTTCTGTAGTGGGGGCCCAGAACTGGATGCAATACTCCAGATGTGGTCTCACCAGAGCCAAATAAAGGGGAATAATCACTTCTCTGGATCTGCTGGCAATGCTCCTCCTAATGCTCACCCAATATGCCATTAACTTTCTTGACTACAAGGGCACACCGACAACTCATATCCAGCTTCTCATCCACTATAATCCCCAGGTCCTTTTCTGCAGAACAGCTGCTTAACCACTTGGCGTCCAGCCTGTAACAATGCTTGGGATTCCTCCATCCCAAATGCAGGACTCTGCACTTGTCCTTGCTGAACCTCATCAGATTATTTTTGGCCCAATCCTCCAATTTAGGGTCACCATATTTGAACTTTCAAAAAAGAGAACACCCCTGAGAGGGAATGTATCTGTATCAGTATCTACCAACTCACGTTGTGTTAACATGTTATATAGCATTAACACGTGAGTTGGTAGATACTGATACAGATACATTCCCTCTCAGGGGTGTTCTCTTTTTTGAAAGTTCACATATGGTAACCCTATTGGTCACTTTGGACCCTATCCCTACCTTCCAGCTCATCTACCTTTCCCCTACCTTAGTGTCATTTGTGAACTTGCTGAGGGTGCAATCCATCCCCTCATCCAGGTCAATAATAAAGACACCAAACAAAACTGGTCCCAGAACCAATCCTTGGGGCACTCTGCTTGATACTGACCACCAACCAGACATCAAGCCATTGATCACCACCCTTTGAGCCCAATGATCTAGCCAGCTCTCTGTCTCCTTTCTATTTACCCAATCCATACGTATTTAACTTGCTGGCAAGAATACTGTGGGAGAGCATATCAAAAGCTTTGCTAAAGTCCAGATATATCAGGTCCACCATCTTCCCTATATCCACAGAGACAGTTACCTTGTCATAGAAGGCAATCAGGTTGGTAAGGCATAACTTGCTCTTGGTGAATCCAGGTTGACTATTTCAGAATGTATTTCTCTGTACTTTCTATCAGTGGTTTATTTGGGGTTCCCATACATTCCATATAGGGAGCATATTTTTCCTTTTTTCCCTATTCGCCTCTTTTTCAGGTGTTTCTATTATCAGTTGCTAGATGGATTAAGATCCTGTGCTGTTTGTTGAGACAAGCAAGCCTTGGTGTGGCTCCTTCCAATTTCACAAGGAAACCACTGCTCTCCTGCTTCATGTTTCCAACCACTGCACCATCCCCGCCCCCAAGCAAAGGAATGTCACATTATTGGGATTTAATGTGAGCAGGTAGATCATTGTTGTATCCACTAGTGTGTGTTTGCTCCCAATTTGGTGCAAAGTGGGCCATATGAGGTGTTAAGCAAAAGATTATGCTATGCTGGTTCTGTCTAGCCTATTTATGTACATGTACAATCTGCACGTGTAAAGTTATGAATATGGGCTTTGTATTTTACATGTTTTCTCCTGGGAGAGGCGGTTGCTCAATGCTTCATGAACAATAGCTCTAAAGGGCTGCCAATTGACACCTGAGGAGCACACAATGGCCCTTTGCCTAAGAAGGGCACACCCGGGGACTATATGGCTCCTTGCCTAAAAAAGACAGAAACTGGTTTGGAGGTCATGTGATCAGCCCATTTTGGGAGGCACCAGCACCCAGAAGAGGAATGGGTTTTTCCTCTGCATGGGCAAGGTTATAAAAGTGTCATGAGGGGGCCTCCAGCTGGTTTTCACTCCTGCCCTCCGCTCCAGAAGCAGGACTGGTAAGGACGGAGGGCTAGGAAGGATTTGTTGACCCATCCTGCCATAGGATGTGCTCCAGAGACTTTTGAGCCAGCAGTTTGTAACATCTCTGCTAAGAGCCTGCATCAAGCATTTGGTGATTGATGTATGGCATGTGTTCTCTTTAACAATCTGGCTCTTGGCCTTTTCTTTCTTTTATTAATAACCCTTTAGGTTTTATATTCTAAAGGATTGGCCCAGCGTGCTCTTTGGGTGAGATCTAAAGTTTTAGTAAATTGGCTCTGGACTGTGGCTGGTTCTTTGGGACCGGGAGGATCTGTTTGGAATTGGTGAGGTTCGGTTTATAACCTGTAAGATGGGGTGCTAGTTGTGGCACAGGGAACACTGGGGTATCTAAAGGGATTTGCTGGTGAGACATCTTGCTGGCCAGAGTGGCAGCTGCAGTGCTGTGTGACTGTCTTAGTGCTTTATAGGAAAGGACCCCAGTTTGGGCCACTGCCCTGTTCTGCACAATTCTCCAAGGTGCCCCAGACCCTGGTATATTACAAGAGGGAAAAGGCTAAAACACCAATCTGAAGTCATGACGCTAGCTGCTGTGGGAAGAGGCAACGAGGAGACGGGAGAGACAGCGACGATAGCTGCTGGGGAGAGAGCGGGGGTCAAAATGGGACTGGCTCACACACGGAGGCTCAGCTGCTCCGCGGGCTATGGGGGGCTCAGCCCGTAGGGAGGAGCAGGAGCCCAACGACTGGCGGGAGGAGGGGGGCTGGCTGCTGCGGACAGCCCCTCTGTGGTCAGGCCAGGTGTCAGCTGGGAGGCTCCGCGTGGAACAGCGGCGGGGCCATGTGATCCCGGCCGCTCCCTGGTCGGGAGGCGCTGCGGGGAGGAGGCAGGCGGAGCCGGGCCGGCGCTGCGGCGGTGGAGCGCGTTGGCCGCTGTCTGGGCGCTGCACAGGTCAGTCCCCGGGCTGGCGGGGGCTCGGGGGGGCTGGCGGGGCAGACCCCCCGGCCGAGGGATTCCTTGCAGCTCGACCCCGCCGCCGGGCGGCTCGCACAACGAGACTTGTTCAACCCGCGCCCCCTCCTGTCGGGCCGCGAAACTCATTCCCGGAGTCAAACCTGGGGTCGGCCCGGTCGCAGCAGCCCCCCAGCCCCCCAGGGGTCCGCTCCCGTGTCCCTCGAACGCGCCTGCGGGTGGGATTAGGTGAGGCGGCGCTAACCGCCCGGCCGGGCCCGGGGATCACGGCCAAGAGCCCGGGTGGGTTAGTTCCACTCGCCCCAGCCAGTCATGTGAGCCCAAGAAACAAGCTGTGTAATGAAGACGAGCCCTTGGCGGGGAAGGGAGCTCCGGGCACGATCCCCGCGCCAGCAGCGCAGTCAGTCCGAGAACAACCAGGGTGCTGCCAGTTTCAGTTGTCTGGGAGGGGTGAGGGGTTGGTGCTCAAATTCCTCAGACCTGCCTCATATGGGGCTCAGCCGGCTGTCACCAGTCTAGGATGGCAAGAGACAGAGACTCCCTCAGTGGTCCAGCTTTTTTTTTTAAAAAAAGGGAAAACAGAGCTTTCCAGCAAGCTCCACTGGAAGGGAAATTACTTTTTAATTTGACTATTTATCTTAGAGTCACACTGGCACCCCTTTTTCATGTAAAGTCTCAGGGGGGTTGCTGTTTTACTCTGTAACTTGAAAACGATGCGTAGTCTTGTCACAAATATAGCTATCATGAGCTTTCCTGGGCAAAACCCACTCCATAGAAAAGTGTTTTGTAGGTGCAGTTTGAAAAGGTTTAAATAATCAAAGCTGGTTTATATTCTAGAATAAGTTAAACGGTACCTTCCATTGGATAGGGCAGGTATTACAAATTCTGCTGTTAACAGCCAAGTAGCTTGCCCTCTCCCCAAATGGTGGCTGTATTTCATCAGTGGTCAAAATGATTGTTTTATCTGCAATCAGTCACACTTGCACTGTGGTTTGTTTGGCTGCCTGCAGGATCACCATTATTAAAATCTTCCAAGTGTGATTGCCACAAACACAAAATGTGTGGTATCTTTAGTAATAGCCTATACTACTTCTGCCAGCTAATCAAGTTATTCCTCTAGCTCATGTGGTAAAATACTGAGCTTTGTTACATCAAATTGTGATGACTATCAATAAGGAGGTCATTATGCAATTGTTATTAAATACATGTGGGACTGGTTTGGGTAGGTGTACTGCCTATAGGGGAAAAAAATCCAAGTTGCTTGTAGGGACTTGTCTGACAAATGCATATAGAGGATTCATTAAGAAACACAAATAACATCCGGGCATTTTTAACTAATATTTTATTTTGACAGATATTAGACTATGTCTGTGGTTTTGGTACTGCTGTGTCAGCTGCCAGTAATGTTTGCATTTCCCCATTGCATAAGAAGATTAAAGCATACAAGGAAGCAAGGTAACATTCTTCTAAAATGAAGCTGTGCTTTCTGAAGCAACACTGCATCTTATGCTATTGAGGAAACAATCTTTTGCTTAAAATTGTGTAACACTTGTCATAGTTAACTAACATTAGTAGCAATGGCATTTAGACTGGTTTAAAAATTATATTCCTGCTTCTCCCATAATTTTAAAATAGTTAAACAGGATGGTACAAAATTCTCTTGGCATTCAGAAAATATCCATTTTTTTTAAAATGAAAGCTTTGATCCAAAACTGTTTTGAATCACCAGATTAACTTCTGACATAACAGAAAGTTTGTTTGATTAAAGAAATGTTTTCATTCAGAAGCCTGTGGAACTTACTGCCACAGGATGACATTGAAACCAAGAATTCAGCAAGACTCAGAGGGGTTGGACATTTTTATGTGGACAGCAAGGAATATGTAGAGTTATGATAGTTGATAGTTGCATAATTTAGGAGCAGTGTAAACCCCAAGCTTCAAGGATTGAGACAATCTTTAACTGTAAAGATTTGAATGAGACCTTCATAAGGGCTGATTATCCTACATTTACCTACTGAGAGGCGGCTTGCACCCTCACATAAAACATATGCTGGTAACTGTGGAAGACAGTGATGGATCAGTGGTTGGTGCAGTTTGGCAGTCCTATACAGCCTCTTCCTGACTTACAACCAATTGCTTGGTTTGTAGCCGCTTTGTAACTCGGTGTGTTCGTAAGTCGGACCCCATAGAGTTACACGTGACCGTGCTGTTCGTAAGCGCGGATCGCATTCATAACTCAGGGTCCGCCATTTACAACTGCTTCAGTCGTAACTGCAAACGGTCATAAGTCGACTGTTCACAACTCAGGGACCAGCTGTATTTCTAACAGCCAGCATTGAATCCAAACACGTGGGAGCATTAATCTGGTCTCTCATTTGGTTTATTTCTCCAAATTATTTGTGTCTAGTCCATTATTACGTGAAGAATCCACTATTGCAAATAACATGAGTGTATGTGGGTGTGCAGACCAAGGTGCCCCACCACTCCTGATCAGTAGATCTCCAATCCTGCCAGTCAGGATTATATTTAAAGGCAAAATGAGTAAGTACCAAAACAGTAGTTCCAAGTCTGATGGGGTTTTTAAGGTGTGCCCAATTGCCCACTAACAACTGGATTAAAGTCTCATGATTATTTCACATAGGCTACTGAATAACCTAAATGCAGGAGATGGGTTTGGAGTCAGACTAGTGAGCGAGAAAGTCTCCATATATAGATCTTGATTCTGCAAGTCCTCTGCCTGCATAACTGATAATTTTAAACTAAAATGAGAAATTGTTAGTATAATGTTCTGGTACAGGGGTGAGACATAGAAAAGTCAGGAAATTCCCACAAAGCAGCCATAACTCTAATACATACACATTTAAGGCACTACAGTTAATGTAAATATGTGCAAGTTTCTTAGATTTAACAATATGGAACCTGATTTTGACATTTCCCCCTCCCCCGCCCTCGCCCCCCATTCTATTGGATTGGCATTTAGCTGTTGAAAAACCTATAAGTTGAAGGATCAGGTTTTGATTTCAGTTAAACACATGTATTCTGCTGTACAATTTTTTTCTCTGTTTTATCTGTTAAGTGAATGAAAAGTTTGAGGGATAGCCATGTTACTTTGTAAGTGGAAAAATTTAAACAACAGATAGTCTTGCAGCACCTTAGCAACTAACAAAAAATGTAGATGGTATCATGAACTTTTGTGGGCACAGCCCACTTCTTCAGATGACTGGAGTTTTAAGGTGTCCGTCCAGTTTTCAAATAAACAGCATAGAGAAGGGATGAGGGGAGGGAAGAGGAGGAAAAAGAAGGGGGGGAAAGGGAAAGAAATTGTCTATTATCCATGCTAAATGAAGCTGATAAAATACTTAGTACTCACTTAACATACCCTTTGTCTGTTTTTTATGTCATCAGGATGTGGAATGTAGTGGGCCATCTAGCCAATGTCTTTGTTTAGACTTCTATTGTAGGAATCAAACTTGTAAAAGGAAATTAAATTCTGTAGTTTCCCTGTGAACTGGCTTTTGAAATTGATTTGAAATAATAAGGTGACCATGATATCTGAAAAGACAACACACAAAACCTGGTGGACCATTTTAACTTGCCTGGGCACTCATTAATGATTCTCAGTGTCACCATATTATTGCCTCAACAAAGACATTGGCTGGATGGTCTGCTACATGCCACATCCTAATGACATAAAAAAACAAACAAAAGGTACTTTATGTGGGTACTAAGTGTTCTTATCAGCTTCTTTATCAGACACACACACAGACTTGAATTCACAGTACCAGCATGAGTGAAAAAGGATGTATGCTGGGGATCCTTATGGGAACATATCAAAAGAGATATACACATCTTGAAAAAGCCTAAGGGTTATGGATTTAGCTCAGTCTGAGTCTGCTTAGAAGTCCATCTTAAAGAAATTGAATATTGCAAGGAAGCTTAGGATTCCCTGGGACTCAAATGTTCCAGCAGGGCTAATACCACAGCTGCATTTCAAACAATGTCCATGAGGGCCAAATTCTAAAAAGTTGTTCTGATAAAATCTGAAACTGTTTACAAGGTACAGAAAATGCTCCGATTTGAATGTGGTAGAGGCAGAAAGAGAACGATAGTCTTGGCAGCAAAGAAAATGGTTCAGGAAGAGGCATTGAAGTCTCTGATAGCAGGGGTGAAACTGAGGGGGGAGGGGAACAGATGTTTTACTTTGGGAATTTTAAAGAGCTCCACAGTTTTTCTATGAATACCAGAACCTATGCTCCTAATTTAACTATTTTAAATTAATTTATTTTGTTAGTGTTTATGTCAGAAAAAGGAGCCAATTTGTTCATTGGACGACATCTTCTGTATAACAGATTTGATTTTGAAGCATTTACTCCTGGTAATCTAGAAAGAGAATGCTATGAAGAGACATGCAATTATGAAGAAGCAAGAGAAATTTTTGAAGACCCTGCTAAAACGGTAATTGCTTTGATTTAGCTTAAATACTGTATGTCCATCAGCATATGGTTGTTATACTGCATTCCTTCAGAAGAAGCCACTTAAAATAGGAGTTCTGCCACTATTATTTATAGAATCATAGAATACCAGAACTGGAGGGGACCTCGAGAGGTCATGAAGTTCAGTTCCCTGCTCTCATAGTAGGACCAGTCACTGTCTACATCATCCCTGATGTCTAGCCAACCTGCTCCTAAATACCTCCAGTGAGGGAGATCCCACAACCTCCCTAGGCAATTTATTCCAGTGTTTAACCACCGTGACAGTTAGGAAGTTTTTCTTAATGTCCAACCTAAACCTTCCTTGCTGCAGTTTAAGCCCATTGCTTCTTGTCCTATCCTTATCCTATCCTTAGAGGCCAAGGAGAACAATTATTCTCTCTCCACCTTGTAACACCCTTTTAGATACTTGAACTGCTACAATGTCCCCTCTCAGTCTTCTTTTTTCCAAACTAAACACGTCCAATTCTTTCAGACTTCCTTAATAGGTCATGTTTTCTAGACCTTTAATCATTCTTGTTGCTCTTCTCTGGACCTTCTCCAATTTCTCCACGTCTTTCTTGCAATATGGCACCTAGAACTGGATACAATACTCCAATTGAGGCCTAATGAGTGCAGAGTAGAGCAGAAGAATAACTTCTCGTGTCTTGCTCACAACACTCCTGTTAATGCATCCCAGAATCATGTTTGCTTTTTTTGCAAGTGTCACACTGTTGACTTATATTTAGCTTGTGGTCCACTGTGACCCCTAGATCCCTTTCTGCAGTGCTCCTTCCTAGACAGTCGCTTCCCATTCTTCATTTGTCCTAATTAAACTTCATCCTATTTACCTCAGACCATTTCTCCAGTTTCTCCAGATCGCTTTGAATTATGACCCTATCCTCCAAAGCACTTGCAACCCCTCCCAGTATCCTCTGCAAACTTAATAATCGTACTCTCTATGCCGATATCTAAATCATTAATGAAAATATAGAACAGAACCAGTCCCAAAACAGACCCCTGCGGGACCCCACTTGTTATGCCTTCCAGCATGACTGTGAACCATTAATAACTTCTCTCCGAGAATGGTTATCCAGACAGTTATGCACCAACCTCACAGTAGCCCCATCTATGTTGTATTTCCTAGTTTATTGATAAGATTATGCGAGACCCTATCAAATGCCTTACCAAAGTCTAGGTAGACCATGTCCCACCACTATCCACAAGACTTGTTATCCTGTCAAAGAAAGCTATCAGATTGGTTTGAGATGATTTGTTCTTTACAAATCTATGCTGGCTGTTACCTATCACCTTATTATCTTCCAGATGTTTGCAGATGAATTCCTTAATTACTTGCTCCATTATCTTTTCTGGCACAGAATTTAAACTGACTGGTCTGTAGTTTCCTGGATTGTTCTTCTTTCCCTTTTTATAGATGGACACTATATTTGCTCTTTTCCAGTCTTCTGGAATCTCTTCTGACTCCATGAGTTTTCAAAGATAATAGCTAAAGGCTCAGAAACCTCCTCTATCACTCCCCTCCCCGCCAATGCTTTATGAAATGGACTTATGGACATAAATGTACATAACTCAAAGGTGCTTTGAGCAAATTACTTCATGTAACCTATCAATCTTCATGTCTTAATTCACTGGATCTGTTTATCTTATTTTGGTGTATGTAGCAAAATGTGTAAAATTAGACATATGGAGTAGGGAATACTTTATGGGTTTTAAATGTGTGAATGAAAGTCATCAACGGAGATCTTAGTGTCTGGGCAATCATATGCAAATAGCCTTTGTCCTTAGTTCTTAGCAGTGGTTGGTAAGTATGGGCCAGGTCACTCCCCGTGCAATAAGGCAGGGGTTGACATCCTATGGCACGCCAGCAAAATATGGCGTTCTAGGGAGCCAGATATGGTTCTTCTGCAGCCCCAGCTCAGCCCCCTCTTTCTCACCTCCACAGCAGGGAGCCCATGCTGGCGCTACAACTTTATTGCTCCCCACAAGACTGAAGTGTCAGTGCTGACTTCCTGGGAGGGCACGGGAGGGGGGGCTGGAGAGGAGACAGCCCTGAGTCTCCTTACAGGATCTGGTGTGTATACACTGACCATCTGTCCTGGAAAATCCGGGATAGTCCCAATTTTTAATCTCCTGTCCCTGTGAAGCATTGAAGTGTCCCGGAAAGCCCTGAGACTCCAAATGCAACTGTGCATTGTGGTTTCCCCTCCGCCTCCCTTGGCTGGGAAAATAGGAGTCAGGACACTTCCTGCTCAATAGGAGGTGTCTATTGGGAGTGCCAGAAAGCAAGTGATTTGTGGGGCAAAGGCACAAAGAAACATTGTGGGGCTCAGCTGGGCTGTGGGGGAGAGTGGAGGCACCGGAACTTGGGTGCAGGGCTCAGCTGGGTTCTGAGGGGAGGCGGTGTGCGGGGATCAGCTGGGCTGTGAGGGGAGTTGCCAGGAACCTGGGTGTGGGGCTCAGCTGGGTTGTGAGGGTGGAGGAGGTGCCAGAATTTGGGCACAGGGCTCAGCTGGGCTAGGGGGGAATGGGGGAAGCACAGGGAATAGATAGTGGCTTAGCTGGGCTGCGAGGGGGAGGCACAAGGAACTGGTGTAGGGCTCAGCTGGGCTGTACCAGGAAGCCTCCCGGGGGAGGAGCAGCTGGGGGCCTGAAATGACCTCGCCTGATCAGGAAAAATCCCTCATCTGGGAGCAGTAAGGTCCCAAGGGTGCCCCAAAGTCCCCTCCTGAATCCTCCCACCTGGCCAGACACCCTAACCCCAGTCCGCTCCTGCACCCTCTCCTTTGGCCAGACACCCTACCCTTGTCCTGCTTCCGCATCCACTGTTGCTCCTGCACCCTCCCTCCTTGCCACACATTGCACCCTCCCTTGCTCCTGCTCCTTCCTCCTGGCCAGACACCCTATTCCTAGCCTGCTTGTGCACCCTACCTCCCACACAGACCTCACAACCTCTCACCCTTCTGCACCCACCTCCCTCTCACATCCTGCACCCCATCCATATCCCATGTATTGGCTGCCTTGTCCCACACACTGAATCCTTCATTTTTGTCTCCCCCTCAGAACCTAAGGGGGGGTCCATAACATTCACCAGAAAAGCAAATCTGGGCTATGGGGAAGCCTTAAACCTCAGTCCTCCCTGTCTCTTCTCCTCGTACTATGGAATGCCAGAGGAGTGAGGTGTCTCAGTTGGGGTCACCTCCAGTGAGGGGTGGGGGTTGGGAGGAGTTTTTTTGCTTCTCACTTGTGTGGTCCCCAACTGACTTTTTTTCTGTGGATCAGTGGCCCTCAACACAAAAAAGTTTCCCCACCCCTGCCATAAACAAAGAAAATACTGAAACTTTTTGTGGTGGACATAAATTACTATTTTACTTTATTTAAAATGAAGTTTGACAAACTAACATTAGAAAATTAAAATGCTTCATCTGTTTAATAATGTAAATTAAACCATTCTCCCCAGCTGCAACACTAGCAAAATGGCTCGAGTGTAATTAACAGTGAGTTTCCATTAGCAACTGGTGGTCTGCGGAAAGGTTTACATAGAGCCAGGTGGTTCATGGGCCAAAAAGTTTGAGAACCACTGAAATAGTCACCCCTGATCTCTGCCCCAAGCTCCCTGCTGCTCCACAAGAGCCCAGAGAGAGTTCAGGTCTGGTGAAATCACTGTGTCACTCTGGTGTGGATGATGGACAGACTCTCTCTGAGCCTTCCTCATCCAGGCAGTTGATGATTTAAACGAGTGGTCCCCAACACAGTGCCTGTGGGCACCATGGAGCCCGTTGGGGCATTTGTGTGCGCCCGCCAAGTGCTCGGAGCCAGCCCCGCCCTGGGCGCGTGGTGCATGCGTGGTGCTGTTCCAGGCACACTGCGCATGCGTGGCGCCGGCCCTGAGTGCACACCACATGGGGAGCGCCGGCCCTCAGTGTGCAGCTCTGGGGGCCGCCCCGGCCCCGGGCACACGGCAAATGGGCCGCCCTGGCCCCAGCTGCACGGCGCATAGGGTTCCTGGCCCCAGGCATGTGGCTCATGGGAGACCCTGCCCCCGGGCATGTGGCACATGCGCGACCCACTCCTGGGCGCATGAGTGGCCCCGCCCCCTGGCACTCGGCGGGTGAGTAGCCCTCCCCTGGGTGCCCGGCAGCGCCAAATGGTTGGGGACCACTGATAAACAGCATGTTAAAATGCCACATGAAAACACTTGGCGCGTCCACAAAGCAGCAGTCTCTCTCCAGAGAGGGTTGTTGTGACTTGTGTGTCTGGGTGAACAAGCCCTTTGTGAGCTCTGGGAAGAGCTGAGATGTTTTGACTTCCAGTTTCAAGGGACTTGTTTTTCTGTCTTTGGGCCACATGTTGCCTAGACCTGAATGGAGTTAGCTGTAACAACGCATTTCTGAGCTATTCTGACATACAAAGTAAAATTTGTGCTAAAGACTCTGTTTCCTGTGAGAGAAAGCACTGCTGTCAGTAGTAAATTCAAAATCTCTCCAATTTTCTTCAAAGGTCGTCTCTACCAGGCAGTGGGGCTTTGACTGATTTGTCCCTTATATTTTTGAAGGGTGACTAAATGTTAATTGGATCTTCTTGGGGAATGTCAACACATTGCTTTGGGCCCAATCCTAGCTTAAAATGTAAATTGCATCAGGCCCTTTGTAAGCAAGTTGGGAAGTGGTCTCATTTGGCAATTAGTATTAGGTGTTATTTACATAATAAAGGCATTGCTATCATGGGACTGACTTGTACATTTCTCAGTAGCTTTACATCTAAAATAACCCAGTCCCATTGATCTCCATGGGCAGTGGTGGGGAGGGTTAGTGACATGGTCTTCTCCACCCTGTAGTTGTAGTGGTTAGTTCAGTATTGTCATTCTGGCTTGTGGAAACCAAGGGCATTGTATAGTTTTTGCAGTAACTTGAAAAATGCAGTTGCAGTCCATCTCATTAGGGATGTAAATTCCCATTCATCAGTTAACCAGTTAATGTTGGGTTACACTGGGGCTGCCGCCAGCTCCCAGCCTCCACTGGAGCAGCCCCTGTCTACAGCAGGATGGACCCTCCATGGAGAGAGTCTGCTCTGGACATTGGTGCAGTCCCTGCCTGTGGGGCCCCTGGGTTCCCCACAGACAGGGGCTGCTCTGGACAAGAGTAACCCATGTTTACAGTTGGCCCTCTTTGGGGCTGGAGCAGCCCCCTACCTGCAGCAGGTGGGGAGCTGCTCCAGGCCCCTCCGTTTGCCAGTTAATTGGAGCTGGTAAGCATCATCTGTTAAGAGAAGTAAGGAAGTTGTCCCATGAAATTGTGGGCTGGTTCTGGATGACTCCCAGGCCCTGAGTCAAATGGGGCTGGATCTCCTCTTGAATCGACGTTGGAACCCTAGTGCTGCAGTGTCAGGGGACCCTAGGTCTGGGGCCTGGGTTAATGCAATTGCAGGATAGTTGCATGAGGGGCTCCTATAATGCCCAAACCCATCCCTATTGGTAGAGAACGGTGGGAGGAGTTCTTAGAGGGGTCACGTGACACCCTTTACTTCGGGTCATGTGTCCATCTTGACTCCAGAAGTACTACCCCCAGGGGCAGGACTTCCTGTTGCTAGCAAGTCAGACCTAAGGGGCTCGTTTACATTGGCCCCTTTTCCGAAAGGGGCATGTTAATTTCAGAGATCGTAACAGGGAAATCCGCGGAGGATTTAAATATCCCCCGCGGCATTTAAATAAAAATGTCCGCCGCTTTTTTCTGGCTTTTAGAAAAGCCGAAAAAGAGCGTCTACACTGGCCCCGATCCTCCGGAAAAAGCGCCCTTTTCCGGAGGATCTTATTCCTACTTCAAAGATAAGAATAAGATCCTCCGGAAAAGGGCTCTTTTTCCGGAGGATCGGGGCCAGTGTAGACGCTCTTTTCCTAAAAGCCGGAAAAAAGGGCGGACATTTTTATTTAAATCCCCCGCGGATTTTTCTGTAACGATCTCTGAAATTAACATGCCCCTTTCGGAAAAGGGGCCAATGTAGACGTAGCCAAGGAGTCAGGTTTTGGGCTACCTGTGTAAAGGGCCGCAGCTAATGTAGCCCTGTTTTTGGTTCTGAAAATATGGTCATCATAGGTGTGTAGGGAACAAGTGGAACAAAAATATGTCTTGGTGTGCTGCTCTTTTTCTTCCTTCTGCATGCAGGAAACAAGTAGTCAAAATGGCTCCATGAGCGTTGCCCTTTTTCATCCTTCTGGGAAACACTTCCCTGGAGGCTTCCGGGGAATGGGAACAGCAGGCATATTACTACTCAGAGAGTAGTTATTAATGGTGCACAATCCTGCTGGAAAGGCATAACAAGTGGGGTTCCGCAGGGGTCTGTTTTGGGACCGGCTCTGTTCAATATCTTCATCAACTATTTAGATATTGGTATACAAAGTACGCTTATTAAGTTTGCAGATGATACCAAGCTGGGAGGGGTTGCGACTAATCTGGAGGATAGGGTCATAATTCAAAATGACCTGGACAAATTGGAGAAATAGTCTGAGATAAATAGGATGAAGTTTAATAAAGACAAATGCAAAGTGCTCCATTTAGGAAGGAACAATCAGTTTCACACATACAGCATGGGAAGCGATGGTCTGGAAAGGAGTACGGCAGAAAGGGATCTAGGGGTTATAGTGGACCACAAGTTAAATATGAGTCGGCAGTATGATGCTGTTGCAAAGAAAGCAAACATGATTCTGGGATGTATTAACAGGTGTGTTGTGAGCAAGACACGAGAAGTCATTCTTCCACTCTACTCTGCGCTGGTTAGGCCTCAATTGGAGTATTGTGTCCAGTTCTGGGCACCGCATTTCAAGAAAGATGTGGAAAAATTGGAGAGGGTCCAGAGAAGAGCAACAAGATTAAAGAATGATTAAAGGTCTAGAGAACATGACCTATGAGGGAAGGCTGAAGGAATTGGGTTTGTTTAGTTTAGAAAAGAGAAGATTGAGAGGGGACATGATAGCGGTTTTCAGATATCTAAAAGGGTGTCATAAGGAGGAGGGAGAAAACTTGTTCATCTTGGCCTCTGAGGATAGAACAAGAAGCAATGGGCTTAAACTGCAGCAAGGGCAGTTTAGGTTGGACATTAGGAAAAAGTTCCTAACTGTCAGGGTGGTCAAACACTGGAATAAATTGCCCAGGGAGGCTGTGGAATCTCTGTCTGTGGAGATATTTAAGAGTAGGTTAGATAAATGTCTATCAGGGATTGTCTAGACAGTATTTGGTACTGCCATGAGGGCAGGGGGCTGGACTCAATGACTTCTCGAGGTCCCTTCCAGTCCTAGTATTCTATGATTCTATGATGCCTTCCATGCAGGGCACAAACAAGTAAGTGCTCTCCCTCCTGCCCAGACCCCCATCCCCTCACTCACTCCGCCCTCCCCGGCCAGACAGCCCAAGCCCCCTAGCCAAAATCCTTCCTACCCCCAGCTCTCTGCCCAGAATTTTCTTTCAGCCAGAATCCCCCCATTCCCCTGGCCAGAATCCTCCCTACCCCCAGCACCCTGGCCAAACACCCCCACCTTCTGGCCAGAATCCCCCCTGATCCCAGGCCAGAATGCCCCACTGTCCTCCCTCTCAGCCCCCTTGGCCAGAATCCCCCCCCCCCCCAACCAGGCAGCCAGATTCCTGCCCCCTTGTCAGGCAGCCTGCTCCCAGCCCACTCCTGCCCTGTGGCCAGGCAGCCTGCCCTCTGGCCAGACCTCACACCCTCACCCCATCCTATGCCCCATTTCTTCCTATCCAGATCCTGCACGCCCATCCCTATCCCATTCACTGCTAGCCCTGTCCTGCACACTGAGACCCTCATTTTTGGCCTCACCGCAAAGCCTAGGGAGACCCACAAAATCCACTAACCCTGGAACCCCAGAAGAGTAAATATGGTCCGAGGCCTTGAACCTCAGTCCTCCCTGTCCTCCCTCTTCCCACTATTGGACTGGAGCATCAGGGGAGTGAGGTGATTCAGATGGGGGTCACATCATTGAGGGTTGGGGTTTTTTTTTTTTTTTTGCTTTTCACTTGTGTTGTCCCCGACTGTGGTTTTGTTTTTTGTTTTTTTCTTCTGTGGGTCAGTGGCCCTCAGCCCAAAACAGGTTGCCCACTTCTGCCATAAATCAAGACAACGTTGAAACCTTTTGTGTTGGACATAATATTTTACTTTATATAATAATGAAGCCTGGCCAATTGGGGCCCAGTCCCCATCTAGCTGCAGCATCATAACACTCCTGCACCCCTCCACACACCAACCCTGAGCCCATTATACACCTGAACCCTCTGCCCTGAGCCCTTTCTATCCCCACATCCCTAGACTCCTGCAACCCCCACATCTTCAGCCCCTTCCATAGTACTCCTGCATCTCCACACAACCCAACCTTGTAGCCTGAGTCCATCATACACCCAAACCGCCTACCCTGAGCCCCTCATACACCCCAACCCAGATTCCTGCACCCCCACATTACAGGTCCCCTCCCATAAGATTGACCAAAGACAACCTCATTGCATGAATGAAGTTGAATTTGACCAGTTATGATGTAAACTTCAAATAAATGTGTGAAAAGATGCAGTAGCAGAAGTCCCATTAAATAAAGTCTGAGTACGTTTCATTTGTGCTATTATTAATCATCACGTTAATTATCAATAATATTAACTTGTATATTTTCAGTCATGCAAATGGACATTCTTATACAGCTCTTTGTTGACCACTTGTTCTGAATTTTGAGGTAGTTTGACTCTTTGGTTTGAAAAGGTTGCCGACCCCTGCAATAAGGAAATCTTTTAAAAACAATAGGAAAGTAGGAGTCTCTTGTTTTTGACTGGCTGGATACACCCAAGGAGGGTGAACCAGAGACCTCAGAGAAAGGGAGGTGACCCTGGTTTGGAAGGCAGCTGAAAGAAAGCTTTTTTATGAGTTTATAAGTTTTTGCTGAGGATTTTTGTTACTTTTGATTTGTAATCTGCTCTGCTCTGCCTGTTCTCACCTATTACCACTTAAATCCTACTGCTTGTACTTAATAAAATCACTTTTACTTACTATCAAGCCCAGTGTAAACAATTGTTACCTGGGGGAGCCGTCAGTGTGCACATTTCCCCTTTGATTGTTAAAGGGGGTTTACCTAACTAATTCCTTGGGGTTTGATCCCCTTTGAGGAGTGGTATCTCAGGAAGCTGGGCCCTAAGCTGCACTCTCCGTAGTTCTGAAGAGATTCAGAGTCTGCACTGCTTCTCAGTGGGGGCTGTGATTCTCAGCTCTGTGCCTTGGCTGAGGAGGAGACCAGGGAGCTGGCCAACCAAGACAGGGTGGCAATAAGCCTCAGAGAACAAGGAGGGTGGCAGTGGCCTTGTCAGCACCCCGGGAATCACTCCTAAGGGATCATCTGTGACCTCACCCTGTCACATTTCATCAGGCCCTGGTGACTTGAAGACATCTAACCTTGCTAATTTATTGTTCACCTGTTCTTTTCCTATTTTAACTTCTAAGCCTACCCCATTTCCACTAGCATTCACTATGTTAGGTATCGCCTCACCATCCATTTCCTTGTTGAAAACTGAAACAGAAATCATTAAGCATCTCTGCCATTTCCAAATGTCCTATTATTATTTCTCCCTCTTCACCAAGCAGTGAGCCTACCCTGTCCTTGGTCTTCCTCTTGATTCTAATATATTTGTTACCCTTTATGTCTCTAATTTGAGCTCATTTTGTGCCTTTGCCTTTCTAATCTTGCTCTTGCATACCTGTATTGTTTGCTTATATTCATCCTTTGTCATTTGTCCTAGTTTCCACTTTTTATACGACTCCTTTTTTAGATCATGTAAGATCTCCTGATTAAGCCAAGGTGGTCTCTTGCCATACTTTCTATCTTTCCTACACAGCGGAATAGCTTGCTTTTGGACCCTTAATAATGTCCCTTTGAAAAACAGCCAGCTGTCTTCTGTTGTTTTTCCTCTGAGTCTTGCTTCCCATGGGACCTTACCTACCAGCTCTCTGAGTTTACTAAAATCTGCCTTCCTGAAATCCATTGTCTCTAGTTTTCTGTTCTTTTACCATTCCTTAGAATCATGAATTCTATGATTTTGTGATCACTTTCACCCAAGCTGCCTTCCACTTTCAAATTTTCAACCAGTTCCTCCCTGTTTGTTAAAATCAAATCTAGAACAGCTTCCTCCCTGGAAGCTTTCTCAACCTTCTGAAATAAAAATGGTCTCCAGTGCAGTCCAAGAACTTATTGGGTAGTCTGTGTCCTACTGTTAGTTTCCCATCATATGTCTGGATAGTTGAAGTCTTCCATCACCATCAAATCCTGCACTTTGGATGATTTTGTTAGTTGTTTAAAAAAATTCTCATCCACTTCTTCCACCTAGGTAGGTGGCCTGTAGTAGACATGACATCACCCTTGTTTTTTACCCCTTTTAGCCAAACCCAGAGACTCTCAACATGCACGTCTCCTATGTCCATCTCCACCTCAGTCCAAGTGTGTACATTTTTAATAGATAAGGTAACACCTTCTCCTCTTTTTCCCCCGCCTGTCCTTCCTGATTAAGCTGTACCCTTCTATGCCAATATTCCAATCATATGTATTATTCTAGTGATACTGACTATGTCACAGTTGTGTTTATTTATTAGCACTTCAAGTTCTTCTTGCTTATTTCCCATATGTCTTGCATTTGTATATAGGCATCTAAGATACTGATTTGATTTTTGCCTCCCAGTTCTGCCTTGTCCCTCCTTTATCTGCTATTATAGCCCATGCTCCCTCCCATTTCTGACCCATCTCTCCATGTTTTTCACTTGCCGGAGGGCATTGATCACCTGCCCGTCAAACCTAGTTTAAAGCCCGCCTCACGAGGTTAGCCAGTCTGCATCCAAATATAGTCTTCCCCTTGCTCAAAAGGTGAGCATCCCTGCTTAGCAGTCGTTCTCGGAATAGCATCCCGTAGTCGAAGAAGCCAAAGCCCTCCTGGCAAACACCATCTTCACAGCGAGGCATTCACCTCCAGGATGCACCTGTCTCTGCCTGGGCCCCTACCTTTGACAGGAAGTTCAGAAGAGAACACCACCTGAGCTCCAAACTCCTTCACCCATACTCCCAGAGCCCTGTAGTCACACTTGATCTGTTCAGTGTCACACCTTGCAGTATGGATGAGTGCCCACATGGACGATTAGCATGGGGGAGTAGTCAGAGGGCTGGATAATCCTCGATAATGCCTGCATAACGTCTTGGATATGTGCCCCGGCAGGCAGCATACCTCCTGAGATGTTATGTCAGGGTGACAGATGGGTGCTTCTATCCCCCTCAGAAGAGTTTCCAACTACCTAGGGCTGCCAGATATATTTCCCAAATTTTTTTTCCCATAGCAGGGAAAAAAACGGTTGAGCAAAAAAAAACGGGGGGGGGGGCAAAGTTGTTGAGCAAAAAAATTTAAAAAACTTCTCCAAAAAAAGGGTCACAGCGCCTTTAAATTCCAGCACTCCTCACTCCCTCCCACCCCCGCCAGACAGGGCAGGGGAGGAATGTTCAAAGCAGCCTTCTGTCAGAGACACAGAAAATACTGCACACGTACGGTATCTTTTTTTAAACCGGACAAAGGCCACAGATACCGGACTGTCCAGGCCAATACCAGACATCTGGCAACCCTACAACCACCACCACCCTACGCTTCCTCCTCGCAGTGGTGTCTTCTCCTCTTCTGCTTTAGGGGGTGATTCCTTATCTCTTGTATCCAGAACAGCATATATTGCAGTAAAACCAAAAAACCAATTAGAGGGGGCCCATTGTGTTTGGAAAGCAGTGAAAACACACAAATACACAGTATGTTCCCCAAAGAGCTTAAGGGTAAAGGCTGTGATTCTGTGAATAATTACAAACATAAATGAGACTTCAGTAGGGCTAGTCACAAAAGTAAAGCTAGGCACATGCATAAGTGTCTTTAGAACTGGAAACTTTTTTGGGGGGAGGGGGAATGTGACCTGGGAAGGGGATAATATCACACACAATTTGGTTACTTTATACTTTTAAAAGTTTTACATAAAGTACCAAGTATTTCCATTTGTCCTTACTCATTAATTGGCTAATTTCATATACAAGATACAGCAAAAAGGAACCTCAAGAAGAGGGTGAGTATTATTGAGGGAAGTAGCTTTGTGAAATCAGACACTGGCATGAATAGCACTGGAATGTATTCTATTTAGAGTGAATAAGCACGATCAATCTCCGTTGTCAGAGTGTAAGCTAGCTACTAGGTGATACCAAGAAGAAATTTCTCTGCTACTTTGTTGCAATTTAGATGTGTTCCTATTTGTTGGGTTTTTTTCCCCCTTTTAAACAGCTGGCATTTCTTTATATTGGTTTACGCAGACCACTGGTTTGTTGTAATATGGCAGTTCTTATGATGTTTTCCCTGAATATGCTAGTGGATTTTCAGCTTGGCGTAAACAGGTGCCTCTTTTGACTTCAGTGAGAGTTGTGCCCATTGCTGCCATGTCTGAATTCTGTCCACAATCTTATTTACCATTTATCTACATGTATGCTTGATCTTTAAACAATTATTTTCATAGATGAATTTTTGGAAAGAATATTCCATTAAGGGACCCGGCACAAAAACTGGTAAGTCCAGATCAGAGCTTCTCATTTCTTTCCCTGTTATGTTGCAAATGTTGCTCCCTTCACACATACTCTAGGGCCCCCCTCCTTCTAAGCTTGTTGCAATTTATGTTGTAATTTGGTCATAACTAAGTCCCAGCTTGACAAAGCCCTGGCTGGGATGATTTATTTGGGGCTGGTCCTGCTTTAGGCAGGGGGCTGGACTTGATGACCTCCTGAGGTCTCTGCCCGCCTTAGGATTCTAAGTATACAGCTGGCAGAATTATAACCCTTGCTTTACAGTCTTTTTATCTTTGTGCATTTTCTTATAATATTTTATACACTGAAATGTATATTGTCGTACCTAATATATTTGTGAAGTTCAGGGAATTGGAGGACTTTAGCCATTTACTATTGCATATTGAAATATGCATTCAGCTATCTATTTCCTTGTTTGTTATTAGTTACAAGTTTCCATATTGTCTATCTTTCTGCAACTGCCTATTGTTTTATTTTGTATTGCAATGATTTTATAGAGACCCCAGTTAGGCTCAGGACCCTCAGTGTGGCAGGTGCTGTACAGATAGAGTAAAAGTCCTTCTCTGTTCTGAAGGATTTAATCTGATGAAAGCTGCAATAAGTAAGGATGTTTGATAGTGGGTAATAGAAGAGTGAACTAACCATATGAATTCTTAGCAGTTAGTTGACTGTTCTATAGTCCCCGGGGGCAGGGCCAACAGCCAGTGTAGTCTGGTCCCACTCCCAGGAAGCCCCCTGCCACTCTGCACAGCAACATGGGGTGCCAGGCAGGAGTCGGTCCGTGTAGGGATACAATAGTGAGGTCAATTAACCGATAAGCAAAAGCTTATAGATTAATGCCATAGACTATACACATTTCCACCCCCACCCCGCCTGTAAATTTTTTAGCAGGCTGGTCAGCAGCCTGGCTCAGTGCTGGCTCATGATGGGTCTGGGAGCTCAGGACACCCCCACCACCACCCCTCCCACACACACACACACCCAGACAGGGGCTGCTGCCACCCCATGTTGCTGCCTCTGTGTCAGAAGCAGCAGCACAGGATGACAGGCAGCTGGTCTGTGAGAGGAGCTGATTTTTAAACTGGCTCACTTTGAGGACCAGCTCCCACCTGGCACCCAATGCTGCTGCCTCTGATACAGCCCCTGTCCGTGAAGTAGGATGCCATGAAGAGGCTGATGGAGGCAGTAGCATGAGGCCATAAAGAGGCAGTGGGGGAAGGGGGTAATGCAAGAAGTTGGCTAGATTAACCAATAAGCCTAGGCTTATCAGTTAATTGTCTAGTCTACTACTCATTGACATATCTAGCAATAAGTGTGTGAAATAACAATTCGCAGGGATGGAGTGGTGGAGAATCTCAATAATATGCATAAATAAATGATCTAGGAGAGGAATATTTGTTAACCTTTGCTTTCGGTTGTGGGTGGGCATTGAAGTCTTTGGCTAGTGCTGGAGTGATGTGAGGGTTTGCCACATAAGAAGACTAAGAGAAAGGAACTATTACTGTTAAAGTTACTGTACAATTTCAAGTCTTCAAAAAGAGAGAAGGCCACCACTGAAGAAGCATTGTTAATAATGCCATAGTGCTAATCAACTAAAAATAATTACTGATTTCTGTTCAGATGGTGAAACTCTACAGAAAATTGATGTTACAGGACTTCTGACTGGCCTAGTTGCAGTTGGTGTGGTGTTGGTTATAACTGGATTACTTATTTATTATTTCTGCAAAAACAGATGCAAACCAAGACAACAATCAGGGTAAGCAATAGAGACTAATAACTCTCTTTACTTTCATACAGAATATGTATGAGGTGGAATTTTCAAAATCACTCTGCTCTCGTTGGAGTGGAAATTTTCAATAGGCCATAGCGTTTGATTATTTTTTGAAGGGTTATGCACATCATCAAACTGTAATCTGTGATACAACCCACACTACGACTCCCCTTATGATGAAAAGCTATACCACTATTATCTGAAGCACTCAAACTCTACAGAATATGGAGTATTTAAGAAACATAAATGTTATTTTATTACTAAAATATGTATTATGCTTCTGGAATATGATTAAAAACTAAATTGTATACCAGTACTTGAAACACTAAAATTAAGATCAACTAATATAAGTAATAGATGCTTAATGATGTTAAAGAAGAGCTCTTATTGGTTCCTGTAAATAGCACATATATTTTTACATGCACATTGTGGCATACAGAAAAATAGATCAGTAATCTAAAGTGCAAAAAATGCACTGAATTTTGATTATATATAAAATAAAGGGAAGAGTGTACATAAAATGTAGGACAGTAAAATGGAGTTACATTATTTGCAAGAGTAAATATCTGTATAAGTTAAATACCTGCTGATATTTAAAGCAAATCCTATCTGACTTCCATAAGCGTAGAAGGTTCTTTTCTAAGAAGGCACAATTCTGCAACTCCAAGGAGAGGTGGAGCTATGCATAGGTCTGCTGAGATAGGAAGCTGAAGAAAGCTGGAGGATCCAGTACTACATGGATAATTTAGTCCTCCTCCTCCTCCCTGTGGTCCCCTCAGCCTGATGAGTATGAATGGGGCAATAGAGTTACAGAAGATACTCCTGCCATTGCTATAAAGAAATAGACATTGAGGGCCCTGAAGGAGGATTCTGCACCATTCTTGTCCCAGTGAATTTCTGCAGCACCTGTGTTCTTCAGCCTGGGTTCTGGGGAATTTGCTGTTAAGATGATTAAAAATATACTTGTTTTGGCAAAAGGCTATGTAATCCTTCATACATAACAACGAAGCTGTCATTCATAAGACTCTTAACTTTGTTTAGGTACTCTGACAGTGTAAGAAGTAGAAGAAGTTCATCTATCTTCAGAAGACATGACGAAGTTTCTTTAAATCCACTCCCTCTAAGAACAAATGAGTCAGGACTTCCAACTTATGAAGAAGCAGTGACATTAGGTGGAAAATATGATGCCCCACCACCACCATATCCAGGGCCTGCAAAAGAACATAAGGTGCTTAAAAAGTCGGTGTCACTTCCTGCCCCTTAATCCCAAACTTGACTCTGGTGGAGTAGGGAATGAATCTTCATTGAAAGATGTACATTTGAAAAGATGCAGTACCTTACAAGACAATTTTCACAAATGTGAAAGGCCTACAGATCTTCAGCGCAGCTAGAAGCAAGTGAATTCTTTCATACTAGAAAGGAAGAAATTGTTTTACAAAGGTTTGATGTATTTTTCTTGCATGAAGCTTGTTCATACAGGTTTTTGGTGCAAGAACTGAACCATGCATAAAGGTACAAATTTCTATGAGCTTCCATGCATTTTGAGCCAATATCAAATTATTGATATTCCATTACTAGTTTTACTGGCTATTTGTTCAGAAGGTCACACTTGCTTATGGCCTTTGGCAAGTCACTTAACTCCTCACCCCGTGTGTTATACATTTTGTAGATTGAAAAGTATAATACTTAGCTTAGGATGATGTTTTTGTTTAATTCATTGCCATTCATACTTCAGGAGTGTTTGAGAGTCATTTGGAAGAGTGCCATAGATAATTTTCAATTGCTGAAGCTTCAAAGATGCATCTCAATTTGTGTAGTAGATCAGCTGATACATGAAGTGCTGAGCTAGGTCTCATGGCTTAACCACGAGTAGGAATGTGAAAGGTTGGCTGGTGCAGCTCCCCACCTGAAGTGGGAAGGGGGCTGCTCCAGTCCCGCAGGGGACCCACCATGGACAAGGCTGCTCTGGAAATCCAGAGCAGCCCCTGTCTGGGGTGGGCCGGGCGCCCTGTAGGCAGGGGCTCTGGCCAGGCTGGAGAAGTCTCTGCATGTGGTGAGGGAGAGGGGTGCTCCAGCCTGGCCTTGTGGTGGGGGGGAGCCTGCTCCAGCTTGTGCCCCTTTTCATTGGTTAACCAGTTAAACATAATGTTTAACCAGTTAACAGTTAAACTGCATTTAAATACCTAATCACAAGGAGGGTGTAAACCAGACAGGGTCAACCTTAGGGAAAATGGTGCCCTGGGCAAACTTACATTTTGGCGCCCCCGTACTCCCTACTCTGGGCATGGTGCCTCCTCCTCCCTCCCACCCCCATTTCCCTTGGATGCTGCTCAGTCCTTTGCTCCCCTGAGTGCAGGGCTATTCTCTCTCCCCCTTGCAAAGGGAGTTGTCGCAGTCCTTGGCCAAGCCCTTCCTGTAGAGCTACATGGGGAATGGATTATTTTAGATTACATATTTTTCCCCAAGATACACGTAAAAGGTGGCTGCTGGTTTTGAATGACATCAGGTTGTGAAATGAAATAGCAGGTGAAAAACCTGAGTGGGCCACTTGCCTTTCAGTGGTTTCTTCCTTCACAGTCTGAGCTGCTCTGCAGAAGCCCTGGCAGCTCCCTTGCTGCGCAGCCCTTGGCCTGCAGTTCCTGGCGAGCTCCATGCTGTCAGATGGGCACTGCATCTTGCCCATGGCCCTCCTGCAGCCTTCTGGTCACTCCTGACTCACCGGGGAGGGCCAGTTCAGATTGTGGTGGGGCTGGGTTTAACTGATTCCAGAGGATACTTAGGCACCTGAAATCTCCAGGGTTTTTTGGGTTTTGTTTTGTTTTGTTTTTAAAAAAACCAACCCTTAGCTGATTTCACAGTACACAGAAATCTTGAAATATTTCCATCAGTAATAATTAAATTAGTTACAGGTAGGGAGAGCAAGAAAAATGCTGCTTGAGAACTTGTTAGTTAAAATTTAGCGATATAAACTTCTGAACTGAGCTTGTTACAAATGGACAAATGAATGAATAGTTAAATCAACAAATCATGTCTGGTGTTAGGATATTTATTTTGTAGATATTGGCATGTGATATGGTGGTTTTGGCTGTTTTGTTGTAGTCATGTTGGTGCCCAGGTGGTACTTCACAAGGGGAGTGAAGTAATATCTTTAATTGGACCAAATATGGTTGGTGACAGAGACACCCTTTGGAACTCCTCAGAGCTCTTCTCCAGGTCTGCAAAGTTCAAAAAGGCTAATCTCTCACCAACCAAAACTGTTTAAAAAAAAAAAAAAAAAACTCACCCACCCTGTCTCTGTCTGTGTTTTAACAACTTTGAACTCTTTGTATCTCAACTTCTTCTGTCATTAAAAAATTATCAAACCTTCCTCCATAATTTCCCACAACTGTGAAAATTATAAAAAGACAAAAAACTTAAAACATATAGTACACAAAGTTACACAAAATAAAAAGTGCATTCTATCAAGCCTTTTTATAAGCCAGAGCAGCAGCGTTGAAGCACTGCAGAGGGGTGGGGAAGATGGGGCAGAGTCTATATTCCCACTGAGTTCCCTTTGAGTTTAAGAGCCTGACTGTTGTAACTTGCAGTTTCAATCACACACTTCAGATTCTCACACTCGGAACTCAGGTGCCTTCCAGAGCATGAAGAAGGTTTGCAGATTAAGATGGGAGCAAAGAAAATTTCCTTATTCTTAATCTTGATCCAGAAACAACACTGTGCCCAACAACAGCTTTGACAAGGCCCCCTGCCCTGACACAATTTAAAGGTTCCCCCCAACAACTCCAGTGTCATACCCCTCCCCCCCAGTTCCTCTGTGAGGTTCTTAGGGGTAAAGGAGAATAGGGATGTGAAAGGAACCGTGTACCTGGTTAAGCAATGAGCCTGGGCTCATTGTGAACCTTCATGGTTACATGCAGGCTCCTGGCATATGTGGGGAGCCAGCTTTTGCGAACGCCAGCTCCCTGGGAGCAGCCTTCCACCTGTGTGTCCCCTGAATTGATCAGTGGCTACACGGTTACTTAAACACATTTTAACATCCCTAAAGGGGAAGAAAAGGGGAGGGGACCTAGACCTACTCCACACTAACACTCCCCCTCCCCCCAGATAGCAGGGCTGCTCTGAACCCCAGCCAGCCAGAACATAGAGAGAAGCTGCATGCACACACACAATCCCCACCAAACTCAGGCACCTACCCCAAGCCTCTTCCAGCACAGCCTCTCCCCACAGGGCTTCTACAGGGCCCTCTGTCCAGGGAGAATGAGGAGCTCCCACCCTTTTCCCCCTCCCCCCAGGCACCCTGCTGCTGCTCCCACAAGAACAGAGGAGTTACCTGAGACAAGTGAATGCCTCTTTCCTCCCTTACTATGGCTGAGCTGGCTGCTGGGTTCCCCCTCTTGCTTAGCTGACTGGCCCCAGGTAAGGTGAGGTGACCCTATTCATATGCGCCCTATCAGCACATCCAGGATGGTTGCCCAGGTCTAGGGCCTGCCGTGAAACCAGACATTGTTAGCGAGAAGGGCTTGGCCACTGAATTGTCTCCTCAACTGTATGCTGCAGGTCCCGAGTCTGTTAACCTGCTCACTTTGCATGGCTCATTTGCTCTCCCAGGCTTTTTTTGCAGGGGGCAGTGAAAAGAGCTTTGTAACTGAAGGGGAGAGACTTGAAGAAGGGTCTAGAGGAGTATGGGACAGTTTGAGGTTTTGAGACATTGATCTGAATTGTATCTTGTACATGTGCCAAAAACATTGCATCATTTTAAAAAATATAAATAAAACTGTATGTGAAATAAGGTCAGCATATTCACTTGACTGTACAATCTAACTCTTAATTTGTAAAAGAAGGAAGTAATTCCAACTAGGTGCCTACCGCCAATGAAGAAAACCTGTTGACATAGCAAACAAACTACACTTTGAAATGTTGAGAGTATTTGTCTAGCCAGACACTTTCCTTGTACCTTTTTTGCCAACTAATGGATGCCCACCAGTTTTCTGCCAGAGTCAATGCACCTGGCTTCAGTCAGGACTGTCCCTAGGAAAGTGTGGGGACTAGGACAACCCTGGCTTCTTCCCACCCTCCCCTACACTTCTGCCCCTGCTCCACCTCCTGCCCCCAAGCTGTGTGACCTGGGCAATTACCGGGATGCCTGGCACTGGTAGTACAGGCTGGGCCTCCTACACTCACCACGGTGGCAGGAAGTGGAATGACCAGATCCCAGCCCACTCCATTCTCCCAGCCACTTCGGGACCCAGATGGGAGATGATAGAGTGGAGCAGGCTGGGGTTGGGTTTTTCCACTTCCTGTAACTCCCATCACCGCTGATTAGTGCTGGGATGGGCTCGACCCAGGCTGCCTAGTAATCTATTAGGCTGCCCTGGGCCTTGTGGGTCCCCCTTTCCCCCAGAGTGTGGGACCCAGGGAAGCTGCCCAAACCATCCTATGAATGGGACAGTTTTGGCTTCAGTATCTGTGCCTTATGTAAATCCATGCTTTTCCACATATTAAACTAAAGCTGGGTGGCATAAGAAACATTGATTTGGAAAAGGAAAGTTAATAAAGGAAGATTATTCTTGATATGATAAACGTGTCCTGAATTGAAAGCACCCCAATTAGTGCAACAGAAATGGAAGAGTTGTAAAGTACCACCCTGCATTCAAGGTGAACCACTCTTTTGTCAAGCTTCATACAATGGGATTATTAATGATGTCACTTCAAAAATAGGGAGTGAGAAGTTGAACTAATTCTGGAAAACAGGCCTAAACCACCACTCCCTTTCCAGTCTACAGGTTGAACCTCTCTAGTCTGGAACTCTCTGGTCCAGCAACATCTGTGATCTGGCATGATTTTAGTTTCCTGGATGTCCACTTATCATGGATAGCCAAGTGTCCCACAGTCCCATTAAGTTTGTTTACAGCCACCAGTCCTGGCTCTGCTGTGATTTAACTCTGATTTACTGCTAAATGTCTTCTAAGAGCCCAGTAAGCAGTGGCAGTGTTGGTGATGCTGCTAGACAATATTGACCTCTTGTGGTTTGGCAAATTCTCTGGTTCAGACCAGTCAGGTACCTAGGGTGCCCAAACTGGGAGGTTCAACCTGTAGTTAAAAGTAAGATCTGCACCGCCTGGCTGTACACAGTGGCTACTTCAAGTCAGGAATAAGAGATCCTCCGGAATAGGGCTTTATTCCGGAGGATCGCGCCAGTCTGGACGCTCTTTTCCGGCTTTTCCCCAAGCCGGAAAAAAAGCGGCGGCCATATTTATTTAAATACCGCGGGGGATATTTAAATCCCCCGCACATTTCCCGATTCCAAAGTTCTAAATTAGCATGCCTATTCCAAAGAAGGGGCCAGTGTAGACACAGCCAGCTTGTATAAACTCTGCAAAGCCAAGCTTCTTTAAAGTTGATCATTTACAAAGTGAATAGGTTATTGCTTTACAATAAAATACAAGTTAGACCTCCTTGGTCAGGCACCCCCAGGACCTGACCAGTCCGGAAGGAGGGATTTTGCCAATCCAGACGATGCTCCCTGATGCCCCTCCTTGCTGACGATCCCCGGCCCTGCTACGGCTGGTGCAGCCAGGAATCCCCATCCCTGAGGCTCCCATTCCCAGCCACCACTGACCCCAGTAGGCTCCCTCGCCCTGTGGATCACCGGCCCCTCTGCTGCCTGTGCTGCTGGGATCCCTAGACTGGGGCTCCCCAACAGCCTTTGGCCAAGGCTCTTTGGTCCAGCAACAGCTGTGGTCCCAGGCCAGAGTGTCCCAGATTTGAGCAGTTAAACCTGCACTTAGGCTAATATTACGTTGTTTAAAATATTTTACAGGTCATTTTGAACGAAGTAGCAACTTGTTTAATTTTACCATTTGTTTAAAGGATCTACACTTATTTAGACTATGAAATATGAAGACACTAGCTCCTAATGCTAATGTTTAGTCACTAGATACTTCAATTGATAGCTGTTGATCTTTCATTTATAATCTGTTATATTACAAAACTAATTAAAATATTATTTAAATGTTTGCATAGTTGCAGACAGTGTAATCAAATTTATTTCAAGATTAAACTTTTAAAGTAAGAAGTGAGAATTCCTCTAAAAAGGAAGAATTTTTCAAAGTTTGTCTTTCATACCCCAACCCTTCCTTACCTTCATTCCTGTGACCCTCTGATCTTTTGTTTAGGGATATTTATGTAAATATATACACTATTGGTTGCGTCTAGATTGGCATGAGTTTCTGGAAATGCTTTTAACGGAAAAGTTTTCCGTTAAAAGCATTTTTGGAGCAGCGTCTAGATTGGCACGGACACTTTTCCACAAAAGCACTTTTTGCGGAAAAGCGTCCATGCCAATCTAGACGCTCTTTTCCGCAAAAAAGCCCCGATCGCCATTTTCGTGATCGGGGCTTTTATGCGGAAAACAAATCTGAGCTGTTTACACTGGCCCTTTTGTGCAAAAGCTTTGCACAAAAGGGACTTTTGCCTGAACGGGAGCAGAATAGTATTTCCGCAAGAAGCACTGATTTCTTACAGTAGGAAGTCAGTGCTTTTGCGGAAATTCAAGTGGCCAGTGTAGACAGCTGGCAAGTTTTTCCGGAAAAGCGGCTGATTTTCGGGAAAAACTGGCCAGTCTTGACACAGCCTATGGGGAAAAATGTAAGTGATACATGTTCATGTATTCAGAATGGTCATCACATTTGCAATTTTATCCACTCTTTAGAATTACAATTATTATTATTAAAGGTTGATTATAAACAAAATTTGCATCAGAGGGCACCTTTGAAATGTTTTGGATTGTTGTTTTTTTCAAGTAGGGCAAATTTAAAATTTAGTATCAATGCATTTAGTAGCAATGATTTTTCTCTTTCGTAAAAGGCATGTATTGAATAGGAGTGATTTTTAAAACAGAACAGAATGAGGCCTTGTTAACAGCTATAAACTCAAGTCCTTCTTTCCTACGTTAAATTGTATTTGTTGATACGGTGTTTTTACTTCAGTTTTCACAGAACAGGTTTAAATGCAAATGATACGTCACTTCTGTACCTAATTGCTTTTAATTTCTCTGTTTCCTTTCAATTGTAAGGCTTTAAATTGACCCAACTTCAAAATCCTTCACACATCCCTGGAGTGTGATTTATAAAATTGTATAAATACTGGTTGGAGCAAGTTCTCTCAGTTCAGGGCAAGTACACCTGTATTCCCTTTCTGTGGTCCCTCGGTGATACCTGCTCTAAGCTCCTCAGCCATTGCCTGTCTTGTGAGAGAAACTCAACTCTACTCTTCTCACTGATTTCCCCCCCCCCCCCCAAGCTGGTTACACTCTAATATTCCCAGAAAGCCAGGCTGCCTAACAGGTCCCTGTCTGAGTTTTATTTTCTCTTTGAAGGCTAGGAATAGCTGTAATTGTCAGCTGCACAAGTTACCACACAGTTCTTTATATATGCGTGCACACCCTACTTTTAAGATGAAAGAATTACTGAGAAAACATTATCAGAGGTCACCCATAATTATATCGGGGCCTTAGTAAATCATATTCTTCCAATCCTTCCTGAAGGACTGGGGTGCTCATACTGTCGATACAAGGTTCTGTATGTTTGCTGGATCAGAAAGGAGGCCTTGAATCAGTTTAACCTCAGGCTATCCAGAAATCTGTTGGTTTCTAAAGAAACTGGTTTGATTTAATATGTGAGCTTCTACAGGAGGTGATTCCTCTGTGAGATGGTTACACACTGGTTGATCTGCCACTGTTTCTAGTCCTGGATAAGCT
The DNA here is from genome assembly GCF_052426305.1 of Pelodiscus sinensis. Lineage (NCBI taxonomy): Eukaryota > Metazoa > Chordata > Testudines > Trionychidae > Pelodiscus > Pelodiscus sinensis. The sequence goes on from NC_143056.1 coordinate 99,114,224, forward strand.
TTGGTAGCCTTCTGACTTGGAATAATACAATCATACATAAACCATTCAAAGATACTGTGTGATATTACAATTTTTATTCCGCTGTCCCCATAAAGAAGTTGCATGCCATCCCAACCCACAATAATGCATACACTTAATACTATAAGGTCTTCAAAAAATATTGCAGGACATTGCCATATCTGTCGCCATGGGCGGCTGGTATAATAGGTGGGGGAAGGCTCTCCCCTGACCCTGCCCACACTCTATCCCCAGAGTGCCGGCTGTAGGCGTTCTGGGGGTGAAGTGTTGTTGTCCCCAGTGCCCGCCCTCCTGCCTGGAGCCTCCTCCATTCTCCCTGTGCTCTGGGGCCGAGGAGATTGGAGCTGCACATTCTCCACCCTCCCCATGCTCCGGGGCCAGCAAAGCTGGGGATATGCGCCACCCTCCTCCTTCCCTGTGCTCCAGGCGGAGGAGGCTGGGGTATGTGTGTCCCTGTCCTCCTTCCCCAGCATTGGGTTGGGGGGGGCATGCGCACTGCCCCGCCTCCCCATGGTTGGGGGAGGGGATGGGGGGCTTCCCTCTCCTAGCCCTACCTTCACCAACCGCCCATGTCTGTGACACAAATGAATAGATACCAGCATTTCTATGTTCTGCTTCCTGTTCTGCCAAATGAATAAGCTTGGACAAATCCCTTGACTGTTCTTTAATAGGGTAAAGTAAAGATATCTAACTTTTTATAATAGATCTTGAGATCAAATGAAAGACACTATACATGTGAAATTATTAAATTCACTTTTTTATGGACATAGTGAAACAGCAAAACCTTAAGTACTATGTGAAAAGTGAGTCAGGGAACTATCTCCTGGCTCATGAAGGGCTGGAGAGGTTAGATCCTGCTCCCACTGAAGTCAATAGCAAGTTTCTGACTTCAAGGAGAATGTGTTTGGATGCAAAATGAAATGATTTATCAAAATTTACTGGATACTTTGTATATGCCTACAACTATGTTGCTGTCAAACTTGCTTATGGAAGATACTTATTAACAAACAAACAGTTAAATTTTACAAGCACAATCCTTTGTTTTAATGGGTTTGTTCCAGCTGTTTGTCATTTTACTTTTTGGTTAGATTTGTACCACCAGTCTTGGGGGATGGAGGGAGAACAGCTGTAAACAGATAATGAAACTACTTGATTATTGTGATCAATAGTTTATTAAAGCCATGATTATCAACCTTTTCTTATGTGTTACAACAGAGAAGTTTTGAGCCATAAAAAGGTGGAGGTGAGCTCTGCCTCCATTTGAAATTATTTCTGTATTTATATCTCTAAGGATATGTCTATCCTAGCCCCCTAGGGAGGCTAATGAGGGTGACCGAAATTGCAAATGAAGCGTGGGATTTAAATATCGTGCACTTCATTAGCATGTTCCCGGGCAGTCGCCATTTTGGAAATTGACTAGCCTGGAAGAACTGCCCGCGTCTACACACAGCAGAGAAGGGCGATTCCGGAATAAACCCCTCACTTTGAATTACCAATTAAACATTCCATGAGGTTTAAATCCCACACTTCATTTGCAATTTCGGTCGCCCTCATTAGCCTCCCTAGTTCGAACTAGGGGGCTAGTGTAGACATACCCTAATATATTTATCAGCTATACAATTTTCAAAGCAATAAACTCCATTTGTTAACCACTTCAGAACCTGTACATGTTCCCAAAATGTACCAGCTGTTCTGTAATTTTAACAGTAACACCTGACTGCTTTGTAATATTTATATAATACATCTCTTTCCAAAACTGTGGTAACTTTAGATGTTTGCCTAATCTTACCAGAGTGTTTCACTCTGCCCTCAAGCCAAGGCTGTCCTTGCCCACACCAAGAATACACAGCTGTGTGGGGCACCTGAAAATGTGGGGCATCACTGGGTGTTAATGTCACATTTTCCTGTCCCTGTTCTGTGACTCTGCTTCTTCCAAAGAGGATCCAGTTAAGTTAAAAGTGAAAAAGCTTCCAGACCTATTAGCAGAACATCGAGTCTAGGAAAGAGCCATTCAAGTGGTAATGAAGCCATTTAACAAGCATGTGTTAACTCCAGGTATATACTATCAGTTTCTGAATTTACCATATTAATCTATAGGACAGTAGTTTAAAATTTGCCGTAAAAAGTTCATCAGTGTGTTGCTGAAGATTATAAAATCAAAGCTCTAAAAAATTGTTATCCTCTCCTCCCCCAAGGCTGCTGTCAGGCATGGGGCACCAGTTTAATAGTACTGCGTAGGGCCCCATAAATCCTAAGTACATCTCGGCCGTAAGCCCTCTGCCATAATAGGAAACGGTATAGCATATTTGACATCATGTGCTGGTTCTATTTCCCTCCTCATAAAATGCTGAAAATGTGCCAATCTCCATATTAATGTGAAAAGTACTATCTCCAAGTAAATGCTTTCAAAACCCAACCACAGCAGAAGGAACATGCATTCACCCTGCAACAGGAAGTTAAAACTACTACACAAAAGGGACAAAAATTGTTATTAATTATAAAGGGTTCCAGTGTGCTGACGACTTAATCTCTTCATGCAAGGGATTATCCCGCGACTGCCAAATACAAGCAGTCCTCACTTGAGCGTAAACTGCAGAAAGGTGGTAGGTCACAGGTTGCATTTTGTTTCTTTATGTCAAAAAGGTTACATTGTTGTTCTTGGTTTTTTTATCACAGAAGAGCCTTGCTCATTCCTTAAGGAGTCAATTGTTGTGCCAACGAAGGGAACAGCACGGCAGAGGCTGCTAGCCAACAGCAGGAGCTATCAGAAATGGGAGCCAGAAGTAGCAGCAAAATGTTTATAGATAAGAATTAGGTAACACGTCAGAGCAGTTGAGGTAATAGGCAGAAGAAAAAGGAAAGGATGTCCAAGAGCAAAAGGGGAGTAGAAGATAAGCCAGGACATGGGCATTTGGGGAAGAGAGTGGGTAGGCAGGCTGAAAAAAAGAGCGGCTACATCTACACTGGCATGATCTTGCACAAGAACTCTTTTGCGGAAAAGTTCTTGTACAAAAACTCTTCCAGAAGAGAGCGTCTACACTCGCATATGCATTTGCAAAAGAGATGTGCTTTTGCGCAAGAGCATCCATGCCAGTGTAGATGCTCTCTTGTGCAAGAAAGCTCTGATGGCCATTTTAACCATAGGGCTTTCTTGGGCAAGAAATTTATGTTGCCTGTCTACACTAGCCTCTTGCACAAGAACAGTTGCACAAGAGGGCTTATTCCTGAGCGGGCGCATCAGAGTTTTTGTGCAAGGAGCACTGATTTAATACATTAGAACGTCAGTGTACTTTCGCAAGAACTTGCGGCCAGTGCAGACAGGCAGCAAGTTTTGCACAAAAGCAGTTGCTTTTGTGCAAGATCGCACCAATGTAGATACAGCCAGTGGATTAGGAGGAAATTTAATAAAGATAGATGAGAAAATGTATTTCCTTCCTGTTGAGAAAAGTTTCAATACATGGAAATATTTTGTTTATATTCATTGCCACGCAGTCATTCGGTATATTTGTGACTTCACTAGTGTAGTTATGAATTGGATGGGAAAGTCCATGCTATGAAAAGTTCAACACCACTGTGATTAAGGCCTGGTCTTAGCAATTATTTTTCACCACTTGTCAAGAAACTAAATTTAAAAAACCCAAACTTGTCTACATCAATTCCTGGCAATGTGTTTAATTCAACTTTGCTTCAGCGATTCAAAGCCCTGCTATCTAATCTGAGGGGTTACCATTAGACCCATACAAATTCACTTTGCATGTAACTTGTCAATTCTGTGCACTTTAATATTCATAGTGTTCAAGTTCAAACAAATTTTTTAAAAGGTGAAACCTTGCAGAAGCTGACACATTTTGCTTGACTTTGGGTTACAATCATAAGAAACCTTAGTATTCTTCATGGTTTTCAACAAAATTGTAAATTCCTTTCTAGAATAAACCCATTCCCCACTCTTGTCTTCTGAAGGATTGTGAATATGTGGACAGCATTTTGGTTTTATAACTAGAAAAGTTTAATCTGCTTTATTCCAAAGGTTTTGCCCAGCTGTTGTTGTTTTTAAAGTCCTAGATCTGTTGGAGGCATTTCACAGTAATATACTGACCTGTTCTGTGCACAGAATGATGAACAAAGGAATTAAAACAATGATACACTAGGTGTATGATACTTCAAGGTGCACCTGTTTATGCCAGTAGCAAACTTATTTATTTAAAATGAACTTATCCATACATGTAAAGATTCTACAAACAAATTCTGATCTCAGAGCTAGAAAACCTAGTGTAGAATTTGTGGAAATAGAGATTGTATTCATGTAGCAAATGGCAGAATTTGGCTTGCAGAAATAAACCAGTTTAATTTTGAAATCCCAGGTATAGTGTTCAGGGCTGCTAGTGTTGGGAAAAAATAGTAATAGTAAAGGAAGTGGATATGATCTAGAATCAGAGATAATAGAATACAGAACCCTCCATGCCCTATTTGTACTCTATTTGACACAAAGTAAGGTAAGTACCAAAGCCTTCATCATTGTCTACGTTTAACAATAAAATCTTACCCTAAATTGGACAATATTATCATTTAGAACATCTCCCATCTGCATGCAGTAAAACTAGAAGCCTAAAAACTTGCATGGAAATGTGTTAATGTATTTCATAACTTCTGTGCTAGTTCCTTACAAATCCTACATATTTTAATTCAAATTGTAAATCGTTTTATAGCCTTCACTAAATAGAACTAGCCTGAACAATTTGACAAAAACTGAAAATTCACCATGAGATTAACTTCCATTTTAGGAGTGTCAGTTCTTATAATGGATTAACAATGGACCCAATCCTGTTCTCATTTAAGTGAGCTGGAGTTTGACTAGACTATTAAACTCAGTTAAAGGAGCCTAAGTAATTTAGATCAAAACATAGCATAAGCATTCTAAAATATTTTCACTGTGTTGACATGGATTCAGAGAAGATGTCTTTATGCACCACTACCTTCTCTTTTGCAATCACGGTAACTACAGCAATTGATTACAGGGAAAAGCAAGAGAAGAAAATTAATGTATGTTAATAATCTTTTGAAGAATTAATTACAGTTTATTTTGGCTCTTCATTTGATCTTTTCTTCCCATGTATCTTGTTTTCCTTGCCTTGTGATTCTGCACATCCTTTGTTACCATGCTCCCTTTCCTTTCTCTCTCCTTCCTCGCTGCTTGGTCACCTATTGCACATGTAGACCTCTTTCTTAATTCCATTCTTTCCTAACCATGCAGTCCAGCCACCAGGTCTCATCCTGCCCCATTGGGCACATCTTTTCTGCTGGGGGCTCCAGTCCCACTGCTGACTTCAGCTCTCTCATAAATCAAGCTGCTTTCAGGGGCCTTATTTTCAGCTACTTTTATGAGCTTCCAGGTAAGATCTTCTTTCTGTGGTGCTTTGATTATTGGAGAAGCAGCCAAAATCAAGATTCAGCACCATGTGACGAACCAGCTGTTTACAGTCCACAACTTGGAAATCTCTAGATCAGTGGTCACCAATCAGTAGATTGGGATCTACCAGTAGATCTTGGAGCCTCTGACAGGTGACCCTGACTGGTTTGGTCAGGAAGCTATCAAGTGCTGGCACTTCAGTTGCCCCTCCAGCCACTGTCATGCTGCTCCTGCCCTCTGCCTTGAAGCTGCCTCCCTGGGAGTCTCCTGTTTGTTGTTTAGGGTGTGGGAGGGAGAAGAGGGGAGTGCTGATGTCAGGGTGTCCCTCCTCCCTCCACTGCTGTACCCCATCTCCACACAGATAGAAGGGGTGGAGGGAGCTTGGCAATGCAAATCTGTCAGTTTTCACACTGGGGCTGTGTCTACACTGGCATGAATTTCCGGAAATGCTTAAAACGGAATACTATTCCGTTTTCAGTTTTTCCGGAAAAGGAGCATCTACATTGGCAGGCTGCTTTTCCAGAAAAGCCCTTTTTCTGGAAAAGCGTCTGTGGCCAACGTAGACGCGCTTTTCCGGAAAAGAGCCCCGATCGCCATTTTCGTGATCGGGGCTTTTTTCCGGAAAAGACTACTGGGCTGTCTACACTGGCCCTTTTCTGGAACAGTGTTCCGGAATAAGGACTTATGCCCGAGCGGGAGCAGAATAGTTTTTCCGGAATAACGGCTGATTTTGTACAGTAGAGCATCGTTGCTTTTCCGGAAATTCAAGGGCCAGTGTAGACAGCTCGCAGCTTATTCCGGAAAAGAGGCTGATTTTCCGGAATAAGTGGCCCAGTGTAGACACAGCCTGGGTGTGTCTAGACTGGCAAGATTTTGTGCAAAAGCACTTGCTTTTGCGCAAAAACTTGCCAGCTGTCTACATTGGCCGCTTGAATTTGCGCAAGAGCACTAGCTTTGTAATGTACAAAATCAGTGCTTCTTGCACAAATACTTTCACTCTCTCACTTGGGGAAAAAGTCCTCTTGCACAAGAATACTTGCTCAAGAGGGCCAGTGTAGACAGGGAAGAACTGTTTTGCGCAAAAAAGCCCCGATTGCTAAAATGGCGACCAGGGCTTTCTTGCACAAAATCGTGTCTAGACTGGCCACGGATGCTTTTGCGCAAAAGCACTTTTTGTGCAAAAGCATCCGTGCCAATCTAGATGCGCTTTTGCGGAAATACTTTTAATGGAAAAACTTTTCCGTTAAAAGTATTTCCGCAAAATCATGCCAGTCTAGACATAGCCACTGTATGTGTGTCTGTCATTCTCACAAACACACACTGTCCTTCCCACTCATCTCACAACCCAGCACATACATCGGGGGGTTGTTACTCCTTTTATTGCTTGCAAAGTGGGTTAGTTTTGATTTTTGACTGGTCAGTGCATTTCATCATTTTCATTTCTCTCTTATGCTTAAATGTAATTCTTTAAGCAGTAAGTACTAAAATGCCTACCCTGCTGTGGCTGGAGTCATCATCTCTGTGGGAACTGTGCTCCTGTACGTGGCTCGCATGTCCCTGTAGCACCTGAGAGAGGCAAAGCAGTGGGTCTCCACACGCTGTCCTTGCCTGCAGACGCCGCTCCTGCAGCTCCCATTGATCAGTAATGGGGAACCATGGCCAGTAGAAGCTGTGGGCTCAGTGCCTGGAGCCATTGCTGTACATGCCAACTACTTTCAGGAGCGGGGAAGGGCCAGGGCAGGAGTAAGCCTGCCTTAACTCCACTGCTCCACCACACGGACATCATTTCAATTAAAAGGTGCCCAGCCAGAGCCTGCTTCCTGAACCCGTCCCAGCCCTGAACCCCCTCCTGCACCCAACTTCCTGCCCCAGACGTGAGTCCCTCTGAACCTAAATTCATTCCAAGAGCTTGCACCCTGAACCCCCTCCTAGACCCCAATCCCTTGCTCTGCCCAGGACCCCAGCCTGGTGAAAGTGAGTAAGGATGAGGGAGGAAGGGGGATAAAGTGAGCAGGGTGAGGCCTTGGAGAAGGGGTGGAACAGGGGCAGGGCCTTAAAGAAGGGGCAGGAAGGAAGTGAGAGAAGGTTATTAGGATTTTAAGTAGGTCTTACATTGCACTTAAATTGAAAAAGTGGCCTTGTGGTTAAAAAGGTTGGAGACCACTGAATTAGACCCTGAGCAAGACCCATCAGCCAGACACCTGGGAAAGAAGTGTCTACAGCAGGGGTTAGCAACCTATGCGTCGTGAGCCAAATATGCCCACACCCCGTCACTCACTCTCCTCTCCCCCCGCCCCCGACTCTCCCAGGCCAGGCAGCTTGTCCCCAGCCCTCTGGCCAAAATCCTCCCATCCCCCTGGCCAGATCTCTCTCTCCCCCCCCCCGCCACACACACATCCTCTACCCAGACACCCACCCCTGCCCTCTGGCCAGACAAACATCCCTCACCCCACCCTTGGCCAGATTCCCCTCTGCCCCCCAGACGGACAGCCTGCCCTCTGGCCAGACCTTGCACCACACCACCTCCTGCCCAGACCTTGCACTCCTGGACCCCAGCTGGAGCTAGATCTGGAGCCCATGGTCATGTTGCCAGCACCATTGTCTCCGGTGAACCCTGCATAACAATCATGGAGCCAGGTAGGCCCCCAGGGAGGACCGCAAGCAGCCTAGGCATAGCCAACCTAGGGTCAGCTGAGATGGAGGTTAACTGGCAGTGTGTTGCAGTCAGGATCCCCACTGATCCACTGGGCATGTTGCAGCCAGGATCCCTGTTGACCCAGTGGCAGCCTGTGCTGCCACTGTTAGGGCCCTGGGCTGGGATGCAGAGGAGCTGGAGCCCAACTGCTAAACCTCTCTCCACCATCTCCTGGACAGTGGCCTTGGACACCAGGAAGAAAACCACCTTCCCAAACATCTTAGAGGCTGCCACCATGGCCACAGACCTCACCATGCTTGCCAGCACCTTCATGTAGGTCTCCACATAGGATGAGGCTGACAACAGGAAGCAATGGACCCCATGCCTCCTGGTCAGGGGCAGCCACTGAGGATGAAATTCCAAGAGGCAGCCTGAGTGGAGTAGGAGGTGGTGAGCGGGCAGGGAGGTCTACCTGGGCGTATGCCCGGAGGGCCAGGACACCGGCGCTCCTAGAGCTGGTGGAGGGGAAGCCGTGGCTGACACTGGGGCTGGGAGAGATGCTGCCATGGGAGGTTTTTGCCTTCTGGGCAGGCTCTTGCCCTTCTTAGTCCCCTGACCCTTCCTGCCTTTCAGGGGGGCCTTCTTAATGGTGGCAATGATCCTGGAGTCCCCATCCATGCTCACCCCCACCATTGTATTGGTGGGCAACCTGGCAGCCTGAGAGGGGCTAGCATTTGCAGAGGTGAACATGAGGGCAGGAAAGTGGGCTTTCCACATAGGAGAAAGACTGGAATTTATTCTTCCCTTATATCATAAACTGACCAATGATTAAAAGAACTCGACAAATAGCAAACTAATGCTCTAGGTGTGGTGTCTAAAATTGACAGCTATTGTGAGCCTCTGAGGCAAGCAAATCTGCTTGAAAATGCAGGACCCCCAGAGTTTAAGTAGGAGCTTTGTCATAATACATTTAAATAAATCTAAGTACTGAACATCAAATAGCAATTAGGACAATCAAAGAATCATTTGGGAAATCACTGAAAGATCTTTTGGTAAAGTCCTATGAGATAAAATATGAAGAACGGATTCTTTCTAAGTCCAATCTTTCTGAGCCCATTTGCATTAAAAGAATGAAAAAATATCCTTCAAGTCAAACAATAATCAAGCACGAAAATATAAAACACGGAGAGCTCAATGGATTTCCCAGTATAGAAAGGAGGCAAACAACCAATTTCAGTATACCAAAAAGCTGCAAAGATCTCAGTGCTTGACATTAGAGCAAATGGATTTCTGTGTACATAAAGTACAAACCAACAGATAAATTGACTATATTTTGCACATGTGGACATTAGCAATGCAAGTTATGCCCTGTTCATTCATCAGTCTTAGCTGCCACCACTGCAAAGACATGAACAAAATCAGATGTGTCTCAACTTTTCTTCAATACTCCTGACCTTACTCAGCAATATTATGGGAAATATGTTTGTACTGTAGCAGCCTGCTATTTAATGTAGAAAACTAGTATGTGTGTTGTACTGTTTTTCTTACCCATAAAGTCACGTGGTCTTATTTACCATGACTTTACATAGACAGTACACACATTCTCCCTTGCCTGTTTTCTAATAGTATAATCAAAATATGTAATACAGTAGAATACTATAGTTGCCAAAATTTACTGATAGTGCTGCCATTTATTAGGATGTTGCTGATTTACACTTGTGGCAACAAAGCTTGTATGGGAGCCCTGCATTAGCATAGTCTCTTGACACCAAACACTGCAGGTTGGCAAGGTATTGTGTGTGGTATGGGTGTCTGTAATTCCTTCCCCATCACTCTCTCATACTTGTGAAGGAAACAATGTATTATAATTGTAATATTGTTATGTAGATTACTTGGGATCCTGCAGGAAAATCAAGACAATATGTAAATCCTTTCCTGCTAGAAATGCTACTTTCAATAGCCTTAACTATATTTACTTGAGCATTATCATAAAAAAGAGGTCCCTTTTGTCATCATGTTTAATTCAGATGTAAATAGCAACCTGTATATTCTCCACCACCTCACCCACTCTCTTTCAGGGCAGCTACAGCAGTAAAGAGAAGGAAAACTCTCTTTGGTCCCTGCACTTTTGCTCTCTAGCCTTGCCCCATATGACTTTATGAACTCTCACGGTTTCTTACTGCCCCTATACTGATAACTCTCACATCTACCTCTACACTTATATCCAAACCTTCATTTCTTCCTGTCTCATGGATAACGTGCTGCTTCCTTAGATATGACAAAAACTGAACTCCTAGCCTATGTCCCTAACTCTCTAGTCTTCTCTTTTTTCATTTATAGGGACCACTCTGTTTGTTTTGTAATCAGTCACTCACAGACTTGGTTAATCTTTCACTCTCCCCCCCCCCACCTTTTTCTTGTCTGCTCATATACAGACTTTTGCCCAATCTTGTTGCTTCTGTCTTTAAAACATTCCTAAAATCTGCATATTTGTTTCTCTCCACTGCCAAAACTGGTTCAAGCCATAATTTTATTTTGCCTAGACTACTGTCAACAAATCCTTGACTGTTCCTTCACCACTATCTAACATTAAAACTTCTATTTAATGTTAGGCAGTGTAGTTTAAATTCTTCATCTTCACTATTAAGGCTCCTTACCACCAACTTCTCAGGTCTCTACTCCTCATTGCATGGCCTGCACTCTTCTTTTCTTGCTTTTAATTCTCTCCTTCTTCTCTTGCCTTTTACATAGTATTTCCTAAATCTGAAACACTCTCTCAGTTCACCAACCATATTCAAACTGCACCCTCAAATCTCCCCTGACAATCCTTCCACTTTGCTTTATTATACAGTTGAATCCCTCATTTCTCCTTTCCTTATCTTCCTCTTAATATTCCTGTCTTGGATTTGTCTAGGCCTCAATCCTGCAAAGACATCCATGAGTGGGTCTCTGCAGCTGTACAGACCTCCCCGTGAGGCTCTTCAGAAATGTGAGAATCAAGAATAACTATTATATTGTACTTTAATTAAATGTATTTTGATTAGTCTACATATTAAAAGCCAAACATATGAACATCCTACTATAAATAATGTGGAACAAAATAGGTTAAGATATTTGATTTTGTTTCAATGGCACCTTTGTTTCTCTGAATAGTTAACATCTATGCTGTTTATTGTTATGGGAGGGACTTTATTATTATTAATTATTATTATTATTCCTTCAATATAAACTTCCAGATTGTCTGCAAGAGAACTGTTTTCAAACAGGGATAGCAGGGACTAAGACATTTCATAAAGCCCGAGTTAGACTGTAAATATATCAGCAAAAACCCCCAACAAACCTTTTCCTTACCAACTAGAGGAAACTTTGTACAACTGCCTTCAAACTAATCCCCAAGAGGTAATCTCTTTAGGGACTGCTGCGGTAGTGGTGATAGCTGGGAGTATGGGGGGAGGGGGAAGCACTGAAGTTCAGAAACTACCCGCACATCCTTGACGCTTGGCACCTGCTTTTGAATATAAAGCGTCGGAGTGGGACATGTACGGTAGGGCTGTAAGAAAATAAGATAGAAGTCACCATATTCCCCAGTAGGGAAAATTTGTCCAATGGGGGGGGGGAGGGCGGTCCACCTATAATGCAAGGAAGGAGGTGGGGGAATCGTCCCTCCTGCTCCAGGGCAGCGATTGCTGCCCGTTTACGGCGGACGACGACAGCGGGGAAGGTGGCTGTAAACTAGACAAGCAGCGCGCAAAGGACCCGCGGGGAGTGGAAAAGGTGCGGGCGGCCGCTCTGGGGCCGGGGAAGGAGACGATGCCTTCTTGCGTGCGAGGCGCGCGGCCGGAGCAAGCTTACGGGAGTGCCCGGTGGGCGTGGCAAAGAGCGGGCACTTCACCTGCCGCAGCTCCGCCGGCCCGAGAGGGAAAATGACACTCCGGCCTTTCACCCAGCGCCGCTTTCCCCCGAGTGGGCCGCCAGCCAGGGACACCCCCGCCCCCTCCTCCCGGTGCTTCCACGTTCCTCTCCCGCACAAAGAGACTCCGGATTCCAGCCCGCAACGCCGATTAAATCCCCAGCCCTAGCACTTGGAGGCGGGGTAGAGTCGCTCCTCGATCCGGATTATAACCCCCCCCCCCGGAGTTTCGACTCACCCTTATGGCCAGGCTGCGGCTCCCTTTCAAGCGGGATTAAGGCCGCCGCCTTCCTCCAAGGCGAGAGTGCAGCACCCCAGCCTCGGCCCATCCCCCGCTGCCCTGAAGGGTTTGCCCCCCGCCGCCACACGACAGGCCTCCCTTGCCCCCGGCCGCGGGAGCCGAAGCCCATCGGCCCCAGTGAGCTGGGAGGGGGAGGTGCATCCTGGGAAGGAGCAGCCCGACATGGGTCTCCGCCTGGGCGGCTCGCAGCCCCTGCCGCCGCCTCCGTGTGCAGCTCCCCTGAGCCGCCCGCCCGCCGCCGCCCGGAGCTGAGCGGAGTGTGTGTGGGGGGGCGCTCAGCGGCCTGGCCCGGAGCGGCGGGGGGAGGAAGCGCGGCGCTGCCCGCCCCGCATGAGGGAAGGGGGGGCCGCTCCCAGCCGCCCCGCTCGGTCCCGGTTGCTGACGCCCCGCACGCAGGGCCCTGCTGGCCGCCCCCATGATGGACAGGAACTACCCGCCGACTGCCAGCTTCGCCGACCCGCTGGCCCCGACCGCCGCCGCGCAGCCACCCGCCGCCGCCGCCTGGGCCTACGAGCGAGGCGCCAGCAGCCTCAAGCCCAGGTAAGGAGGGTCCGCCGGGGGGGCTGCGCTAGGAAAGGCCGAGGACTGAGACTGGGCCTTGGGTCCCCTGCCGCCTATGGGGTCCTCTCCCCGCGCGGTGCGGGCGGAGAGGGGCCCCTAGCGAAGGGGGGGCTGAGGGGCGCCCCATGGGGCTGGGCCCACCAGGGCGCCCGGGCTGCAGGAGGGAGCCGCGCTCTGGGGCGCAGCCGGAGCCCGGCGCTAAGGAGCGAGGCCCGGGGCGGTCATTGGGCCAGGGCGCGTTGCTGGCGGGGGCGGGGGAAGGGCAGGAATCCGGGCAGGCGGCCCGGCTCACGCACGTTCGCAATGGCCAGGGCAGCGCCTCTTTCTCTCCCCCTGCCCCGGAAGATGGGTGCAGGCTGGCAGCGGACGCCTTCCCTGTGCGGTCCTCCAGCTCGATTTCGTAGCAGGCTATGAGGAGTCGGGGTACGGGGGGGGGGGGCTAACTGGGGCAGGGAGAGTTGCTGGCTTCCCCTTCTCCAAAGGGCTGTGTTGAATCCGTAGCTAGGGTTCAAGAGTTCACGTTTTCCTCCTGCGAGTCCGGGGGCAGCCCCATACAGCAAACGTGCCTCGCGAGCTGTACAAAGGAGCAGCGTTCTCCCGGTGCCTTACACTGCGAAACAGCAACGTTACAAGCGGCCCAGTGGAAGGCGTGGTCCCGGTTTATTAACGGCATGGACTAATGAGGAATGCAGCGTCAAGAACAATACCGTGTCTTGTAGGTTCAGTCCCTGCGCTGCGAGAGTAGGCTACACATTCTGGGGTATTGGGAGTTTTTGGAGACCTCATCCTAAACCACCAGAGGAAGCTGCTGTGTTTGAGCTCACCTAACCTCTTTGCTACATTCGCAGCTTTTGTTTCATCCTATTTTTGATTGTAGCATCATATTACTTTCGTTCACGGTTACCTTTTCCAATAAATCAGTTTTGAAAGGTGCAGTGCGCTTTCTGTGCAGAAACGTGTCCAAGAGGGTTCAGACACTTTTTGAAAAAGCTGGGAGAAAAAATATTTACGAAAGATTTTATAGGATCAGGTTTGCTGTTACATTGTATAATTCAGGTTAACTTTGTGAACTTGATTTTTTTTTAGGATTTGGAATATTTTTTCTTTTAATCTTATTATTATTAGTTTATTATTTGATTAATTATATTATTTATCTATATATAGATGTAGCTCCAAATTACTGTTTTATAGAAAGGCAAAATACAGTGTTAGGATAGCATAATGGATTTTTCTGTTGCTATGCTAATATTTGGGCAATTAAACTTGAATCCTACTTTTCCTTTCCTCTTCCTGTAATGGGATGGGGCTTCCTTGGGTTCTGAAAGCAGTCTGAGGGGGCCCAGATCTTCCCAGGTATTTAGGCTCCGAACTTCCCAGACTTTTGTTCCCAAAAGATTCACTTATGGATTTGTCGAGAATAGGATAAAAGGTGGATTGAAAAACATCTTTTCTAAAACATTTTTACTAATGTTTTAAAACTCTAATCTAGGCAGAGCAAGTTAACACATTCCTGGTAGGGGTTTTCCTGTTTTGAAGAGTTTAGGGTTCTCCTTACCTTTATTAAGTGATTTAAAACACAGCTTGCTTTGTCTATATTACTTCTCCCCTCAAGGGTCTCATATTTAACGCAGTCTGTGTTTATATAACAACTGTCGAATAATTGAGATTATATAAAGTAACAATGAATATTAAAACCCACCAAAATGGAGGCTTAGAACTTTGCTGTTGGCATATGCAGTAGATATAAATTATTTGTTTTCAGAAGAATTTTAATTCTACACATTTTTTTCGTAGAAAAACTGACACGATATTGTAACAACTCCAAGTATCTGTAAGCCAGTCTAGACTTATCAGTTTGCATATTACAATGAATGTTTGTATTACAGATAAAAACTCTAGATAACTAAAACATGTTAAAATTGGCATAGAGAAATATTTTGATATTTATGCCTATTTTAACAAGTTTATACCTTTCATACTAATTAAACAAATCGGGTATCTGTCAGTTACTAAAATTATTTTTGTTTTACTTGTTGTCTATAGAGTACTAATATTTTAGAAGCCTGAAACTAAAGCCTTTTTCTTATTATAAACACAATTAAAAGAAAAACACACACAAATTATTGAATAAACTTTGTAAACCCATAAGAAAAAATATATCATATTGGCCAAACTTATTAACAGACCTTAAAACTAAAATCTAGCACTTATTTATGTTGCAAGTTCAACATAGGCAGAGGCAGTACAAGAATCCCTACAGTGCCCTGCTGGTGTGTGTCACCCATTTTTGAAGATCTGGAGTGAGCAAGAAGGTAAAATATTGAAAAAACAAGGAGAACGAACTGCTCTCTCAGTACATATCCCTCAAGTATCCACAGATACCAATGTCTGATGGGTAGGGATGCTGGTGTATAGTCATTTAAATGATTAATTGGTAAGCCTGGGCTCCGTGGTTAATCCTAATGACTACATGCACACTCCCCACCCTTGCTGCCTCTGTACTAAAGGTAGCAAGGGAGGGAGGGGAGAAGATGACTTCTAAGCTGGTTCCCTGCGCACACTGGTTCACGCAGAAACACCTACCCTTACCCCCTCCTACTGCCTCCCAAAGAGACAGCAGCATGGGGAGCAGGCAGGAGCCAGTGCTGCTCCTGCTGCCCCCCACGTGATACTGCCTCTTTATTAGAGGCAGCAGCGCTGGGGGTGGGGCAGGCAGGAGGCGATATGCGTGGGGAGCTGGCTTTTAAAATTTAAACTGGCTCCTCTCACGAATTAGTCCGCCTGTCATCCCGTGCTGCTGCCTCTGATACAGGTGGCAGGGGAGCTCCCTGGGAGTGGGGCTGGGAGCGCACTGGCTTCCAGCTCTGCCCGGGGGGTGGGGGTGGGGCAAATTCCTGCTGCCAGAGCCTTTTGTTACTGTGAGGAAAGGCTCTGGTGGAGGGAGACAGTGGAGAAAGTTTGATCCCCACTGCAGGAATCTTTCCCTGTAAGGGAGCTGTCAGAATGTCCCCTGCTTCCAGTCCTGTAGGGGGAAGGGATCCAACAGCTACGAGCCAATTGTCTTTTTCTGTAATGCTGAAAGGCTGCAGGATACTACATGGTTAAAAACAGCAGAGTAGATGGGAAGGTGTGGTTTGGGCAAGCAAATAGCATTGTAGGATACATACTAAGGATGTGACCAGGTAACTGGTTAAACAGTTACCTTACTGGGTACTGGTTAACCGGTGCCTGGGAACAGCCCCCTGTCCGTAGCCTGCCATGGGCAGAGGGCTGCCCCAGTGACTCTGAGAACCAGTAGCAGCCTCAGGACTGGGACTAGGAGAGTGGCAGCATCCCAAGCCCCAGCACCAGGAGCCTCTTGCCGATGGCAGCAACAGCAGCACCGGGGCCAGGGATGGGAGCCTGCTGCTGCTGCCTGGGGGCCAGAATCCCACTTAGCCAGTTAGATTGACCTAACATTTAACCAGTTAACTGATTAATTTGGATTTTTCATCCCTAATACGTACTCACAACCTTCAGGAGTGACCATATTCTGCTTAGCTAAGCTGTTCTACACTGCTGCTTGGACCCATGCTAGTGAAGCTAATTAATATCTATTGTATGCCCTACTGAAAGAAGACTGCAGTGTAGATGTAGGCTGAGAGGAGTGATAGAGCTCATTGTGCCCTACCAAGTCCTAAATTGCAGGGAGAACTTCTAAGTGTGAGAAACTAATTCAGACTACGTTTGCACTGCACACCTTAGAGCAGGGCTAGTAAACATGTGGCCCACGGCCCATTTGTTCACGGTCCGCAGTGCAGTTTGGGTTTAAGTGGGGCTCAACATGCGGCTCGTGGGTGGGAGCCAGAATTAACAAGTAGTAAATATAATGGTTTTCTGTTGATACACGTTTTAGCAGTTAAATTCCTGGACTGTCATTGCTCATTAAAAGTGCTGTCATATGGGTGGAAATTGGGTAACTTGCATTTTATTAATATCAACAGAACTGACTTAAAGGGGCTCTGCGTGTTGTGTAGTCTTGCCTTAATCTTTGTGTTCATGCCCATCAGTGTGAAAAACTATTTGCATATATATTTTCATGTATTTGCAACCACACTTATGGTGCAGTCCTCAGCATATGCAATGAGTTTTGTTGTGGCCCCCGGTGCTTCCAAAGTTGAGTAGCCATGCGTTAGCTCAGAAAGCTGTGTTGCTCTATCCCCTGCCAACAAATAAAACCAACCCAGTAAGTATAACTGGACCACTTGGACATAGTGATCATAATATAATAAAATTTTAGCATCCCTGTGGTAGGAAAAACATCACACCAGCCCAACTCTGGCATTTAATTTCAGAAAGGGGAAATTACACAAAAATGAAGTGGCTAGTTAAAACAGAAATTAAAAGGTACAATGCCAAAAGTAAAATCCCTGCATGGAGACTTTTCAAAGACACCATTATAGAAGCCCAACTTAAATGTATACCCCAAATTGAAAAACATAGTAAGAGAACCAAAGAAGTGCCACCAAGGCTTAACAACCATGTAAAAGAAGCAGTGAGAGAGAAAAAAGCATTGTTTACAAAGTGGAATTTATGCTCCTTTCTATTTTCCTTACTAGGATTTAAACTCTGTCAAATTAAGTGTGAAACTGTAATAAGGAAAGCCAAAAAGGAGTTTGAAGAACAGCTAGCCAGAAACTCAAAAAGTAATAGCAAAATGTTTAAGTACGTCAGAAGCAGGAAGCTAAACACCCAGTGGGCCCCCTGGACAATCAAGATGCTAAAGGAGCACTCAAAGACACTCCTTGCAGAGAAACTAAATGAATTCTTTGCTTCGGTCTTCATGGCAGAGGATATAAGGGAGATTCCCAAACCTGAATCATTTTTTATGGGTGACAAATCTGAGGAATTGTCCTAGATTGAGGTGTCTCATTAGAGGAGGTTTTGGAACACATTGATAAACTTACCAGTAACAAGTCACTGACACCAGTTGGCATTCACCCAAGAGTTCTGAAAGAACTCAAATATGAACTTGCAGAACTATCAACCGTGGTTTGTAACTTATCTTTTAAATCAGCTTCTGTGCCGAATGACTGGAAGATAGCTAATGTGATGCCAATATTTAAAAAGGGCTCTAGAGGTGATCCTGGCAATTATAGACCAGTAAGTCTAATGCCAGAGTTTGGCAAATTAGTTGAAACTACAGTTAAGAATAGAATTGAATAGAATAGAATTGTCATAGATGAACATAATTTGTTGGGGGAAAGTCAACATGGTTTCTGTAAGGTCAGCATGGTTTCTGTAAAGGGAAATCATGCCTTACTAATCTACTAGAGTTCTTTGAGAGGGTCAACAAGCATGTGGATAAGGGGGTTCTAGTGTACTTAAATTTCCAGAAAGCCTTTGACAAGGTCCCTCACCAAAGGCTCTTAAGTAAAGTAAGTTGTCATGGGATAAGAGGGAAGGTCCTCCCATGGATTGATAACTGGTTAAAAGACAGGAAACAAAGGGTAGGAATAAATGGTAAATTTTCAGAATGGAGAAAGGTAATTAGTGGTGTCCCCCAAGGGTCCAAACTAGGACCAATCCTATTTAACCTATTTATAAATGATCTGGTGAAAGGCGTAAAGAGTGAGGTGTCAAAATCTGCAGATATACTAAACTGCTCAACTACTTAAGAATAAAGAAGAATGTAAAGAGTTTCCAAAGGATCTCACAAAACTGGATGATTGGGTAACAAAATAGCAAATTAATTTTTATGTTGATAAATGCATAGTAATGCACATAGAAAAAAATAATCCCAGCTATACACACAAAATAATGGGGACTAATTTAGTTGTAGCCACTCAAAAGAGATCTTGGAATCATTGTGGATAGTTCTCTGAAAACATCCACTCAGTGTGCAGTGGTAGTCTAAAAAGCAAACAATGTTAGGAATCTTAAAAAAGGGATAGAGAATAAGACAGAGGACATCTTATTACTTCTGTATACATCCATGGTATGCCCACATCTTGAATACTACATACAGATGTGGTCTTCTCATCTCAAAAGAGATATACTGGCATTGGAAAAGGTTCCGAAAAGGGCAACAAAAATGATTAGGGGTTTGTCATGGGTCCCATATGAAGAGAAATTAAAAAGACTTGGACTTTTCATCTTAGAAAAGAGGAGACTAAGGAGGAATATGATAGAGGTCTATAAAATTATGAGAAAGTGAATAGGGAAAGTTTTTTAATTGTTCCCATAACATAAGAACTAGGGGTCACCAAATGAAATTAATAGGTAGCAGGTTTAAAACAAACAAAAGGAAGTTTTTCTTCATGCAGCACACAGTCAACCTGTGGAACTCCTTGCTAGAGAATGTTGTGAAGATCAGGACTTTAAGAAGGTTCAAATAAGAACTAGATAAATTCATAGAGGTTAGGTCCATCAGTACTTATTAGCCAGAATGAGTAGGAATGGTGTCCCTAGCCTGTGTTTGTCAGGAGCTGGAAATAGATGACAAGAGAGGGATCACTTGATGATTACCTGTTTCTTTTCACTCTCTCTGGGACATCTGGCTTTGGCCGCTATCGGAAGACAGAATATTGGGCTAGATCAGCGGTTCCCAACCTTTTCCAGATGGGGACCCATTTTGACAATTCAGGAAGACTTGGTGACCAAGGGCAATTCAAAAAATGTGTGAATGGCTCCTTCAGAGCCACGGGGAGAGACTCCTGGCGACCCTTTTGAAATGTAATGCTGACCCATATTTGGGTCCTGACCCATAGGTTGGGAAACCCTGGGCTAGATGGACCTTTGCTCTGAACCAGTATAGCCATTCTTATGTTCTTATCTCCAATGAATTTTGGCGGCAGAAGAGCATCTCCCACTAACAAAGCAGTCCACACTGACGCTTTTTGTGGCTACAATTTTTAATAGTCAGGGGAATGTTTTTTTTCCACACCCTTGACTGATGAAAGTGCACCATGCTCATTTTGTCCTTGACTGCTCTTTAGAGTAGCTACAAAGATGCCAGGATTGATTGGTTTTTATTTCTGATGTGGGTCTTTGTCCATAAGAACATGAACACTTCAGATGGGCCACTGAGCAGGTTCCTGAAACAAATGCTTCTCTTAGAGACTAGGCTACCTATTCCTTTACCAGTGCAAAAAGACATTGAGTTCCTAAATGTTTTTGCATCTTTTTTGTTCTTCCTTCCTGCTTCTTTGAAAAATTAATTTCTTTCTATATTACAAGCCAGTGCAGCAAGCCTTTCACTTTCTTTGTTTGTTTGTTCTGCATTTTATTGCCTAGTCTTTGTTTGTTTTGGAGCATTCTGATGAAACTGGCAGGACGGGCTATTAGGAAGAGGGTGGATTTAGAAATATCACTGCTCTCGTTAGGTAAAAACACCTACAGCCATTATTATGGCAGTTTGTACAAATAACATGTATTTTCTCCTCTACATGGCTTGCAGTTTTTATTGTTTTTTGCTTATATGCTAACTTGTGAAATTTAGTCATTTGTAATGGATCTACTGATATCAATGTATATTTTTAATCAAATGTTCTGAGTGCATATACCATAACTTTAAAAAAAAGTAAACTTAGAAAAAGGATTGCACATAAATATATCCACTTCAACCCACAGCTTCTCTCAACAGCCTTAACAAAGGGGTGAGAGGATGGGTGCCCAGAAAGTTAACAAATCCTTCACTAAAATACTGTTTTTACTTTACTTCAGGGAAAAACACTTTAATATAAAAGTAAAAGATAGGTCAGATCACAATTCAAACTCTTCATGCCCTCAGAGGAAGGACTACATCTGCCATTTACATCCACAGTGCTGTTTTTTGGTGGTGGTGGGTTGTCTGTGTGGGGAGCTATTCAGAAATAACTCCAGATGTAGGCACTCTTGTTCCACAGTGTTCTTCTGCAGCTTACCTGGATAAGCTAAATGGGAACAAGGCACCCTTATTTTCGAATAAGAATGTCCACCAATGGAGTAATTCCTGAATAGCTGTTTTTCAATAACCCCATGTGTAGACAAGCCCTAATACTTTACTCTTTATCCTGGTGGTTTTTTCTCCTGTTTGTGGAGTTCCTGTTGTTGTCACTATGCTATTTTAGACTTCTCTTCTCCACATCATCCATGGAATCTTTTGACTCCACATTTATTTGCTGTTTTAGTAGTCAATGAGTGAAAAAGAATATCATTTATTGCATAATTTGTTACAGAGATCGTGCTGAGAAATGCCAAAAAGCTGTCGGGTTTCCTTATCTGTCCTGAAATTGAGGTTCTCCTTCCAGTGGTGTCCCTATGCGTGCTCCATTCTAAGGGTCAGTGCATCCCTCGTGCCAGCGATTGAAGGTTTTTGCTAGCAGTGCTATGTATGTGCAGTAGTCGCTTCATGCTGTTGTGTCCATTGATTGCATGCACGACATGGCACCCTCAGTTCCTTCTCTACCATCCTCGGCAGCAGACAAAGTGGTGTGACTCTTCTCCCTCCGACAATTAGAATAGTTTGCTTTACCATGTCCCCCCCCCCCCAAACCAGTACTTATGCAACTTTTGTTGAATTATCAATTTTTTTTCCTTTTTTCTTCACCTCAAGCTTAGGCCTGTTTAATCATGCCGAAGGCCAAGCGGCCAGATATACCTCCTCCTCTCACAGCAGCACACGACTCCGCATCAGGATGTGCTTCGGCACTGATAGCGAAATACCATTAGGCACCAGCTACAGGGGACACAATGGGGCAGAAATACAGGGAGCCTCAACAAAGAATGTCAAGAATGCACCTCCTCACCACCTCTGACATCCAAATCAAGTCAGTATCTCAGTCTCTGCGCTTCAGTAATGACAATTCACCTCAGCACTGCTCAGACCATCACAGTGTCACCTACACCCTCCTCACCACATAGCGAGTTAGGCACGGGACTAGAGAGCAGATTTTTATCCCAGCGCTCTTCTCCATCGTATGGAGTGCCTCCTTGGCAGACAGGAAAGTCTAAAGTCGCTCACCAGGCACCTCTGCATCCATGGTTCAACCACCCATGGCTGACTTCCACCATGGGATCTAGGGCCTTAATACTGTATAGACAGCAGTACACTGCACCGTTCATACCAGCCCATCCAGGTCTCCGTCAACCAAGAGTCCTGACACAGTTTTAGTGGCAGTGATTGATGAATCAGTGGAGGAGGAGAATGTCATTCAGACACTGAGGATCCCTTTTGGGCCATCAATTCTTCCTCACTGGATGAAGCTGTCATACCATCTACCTCAGCACTTGTTGAGGACCTTAAACAATTTCAAGATCTTTTTAAGACAATTGCCACCACACAGGACATCACCTTTAAGAGGTCCAGCGAAAGCAGCACAAGCTGCTTCAAATACTACAACCTTCTGCAGTTATAAAAATTGCCCTTCCAATTGATGAGGCCATCAGACACTATAAGGCAAAACCCAAAAGAGGTCAGACAGAAAATATTTTGTGCCCGCCAAGGGCATGGACTTTCTCTTTTCTCACCCCCAGCCTAACTCATTAGTGGTTGATGCAGACCACCACTGTTTAAAACAGTCTCTATTCAGATCCATGCCCCAGGACAAGGATCATAAACAAAACCTTATTTGGCCACTACCCTACAATTCTGGGTAGCCAATTATACAGCTCTATTGGCCATTTACAACCATTTTAACTATTCCAAATTACAGGAACTGCTCAACGATCTACCAGAACAAAAGCGTCTATAACTATAGGCTATTATCCAAGGAGGACAGACAATAGCTTGTACAGCTCTTCAGGCAGTTATGGATATGGCTGCTAGAATGACTGACGGCCACAGCAGTTGTGATGTGTTATGCTTTCTAGCTCCAGGCATCAGGAAGACGCAAAGAATTACAGATCAGAATAGATGATCTCCTCTTTTGTTAGGTCAAAGCTCTTTGAGACAAAGACCAACAAAGTACTCCATCACTGACGGATTCCCGTACTACACTCTGCATTCGGGAGATGTGTACCTGCCTCAATAAGAGGACGCTATACTCCTTACCAGAGGTCTTGCAACATGCCCTGCAAATGCCACCAGCAGTGCTTATTTGACCAAAGGGCCATACAATGCCCCAACAGGAGATGCACTCTGCATACACAGTCTACTACGAATCAACCGTCCACTTCTATGACACATTTTGGGCCATTGAATACGCTCTTTTTACCACCAGTGGCTCCTAGGGATGTTAAGATGCAGTTCATTGGCTAGTCGACTAGTTGACAGAATTATCGACTGCTTGATTAGTTGATAAGGGAAGGCAGCCCAGCTCAGTCCCGGCTTGCGGAACCTGCCCCTGCTGCGGAACTGCATTTTAGATGTAGTAAGAACTAGTGCCAAGCTCTTTAAATGTATTAAGAGCCGGGCACAGGTTCTTACTACATTTAAAATGTAAAGCCACAACGGGGATAGTTCCCGGACCCGGCGTGAGCTGGGACTGAGCTGGGTTGCCTGCCCAGCCTGAGCAGTCTCTATTCATGGCCAGCCTGGGCCGCTGTGGGCAGAGACTGCTTTGCGACAGCAGCCCCAGTCTGCGGGGGTCCCAGTGGGAGGCGGGGATCCCAGCAGACAGGGGTGCTGCCAGAGCAGCCTCTTCCCATAGTGGGCACAGGCTTGCCACAAAGAGGGCCTGCTTTGCGGCGGCAGCCTCCCCTGTCTGCTCTGCCCACCGTGCTGCTGCCTCTCATAGAGGCAACAGTGCTGGGGGGTGGTGGCAGGTGGCACTGCAGAGACAGTGCTGGAGGGAACCTGCTTGTAAGCTGGCTTCTGCTTCTCCCCCCTCCTTGCTGCCTTTGATGCAAAGGCAGTGGGGGTGGGGAGAAAGTGAGTAGTTGACTAGCTTAACCGATAAGCCAAGGCTTATCAGTCAACTACTCGTTTACATCCCTAATGGATCCATCATACATCAGGCTAGTGTGTACCAGAGATAATTCGATCTGGATACATAATTTCTTTCCTCTCTACACCTCCTACCTTCCCTGCTTCCCAGTCCCTCTTCAGGAACCATTCCCATGAGCACCTCCTACAATTAGTTCTAACACCTTCTCTAGCTAGGTGTGATAGAATCAGTTCCTTAATTATATCACAGGAAAGTGTTCTATTTGAAGTATTTCCTCACACAAAGGAAAATGGGAGGATGGAGGCCAACCGTAGACCTCAAAAGGATCAACAAATTTATCCGAAACCACAGGTTCAGGATGGTCACACTAGGAACTATTGTACTGGCACTGGACAAGGGAGATTAGTTTTCAGCCCTGGGCCTTTAAAATGTTTATTTTCACATCATAATTCATCCATCGCATAGACGCTACAATAGGTTCCCAACATCAATACTGGGTACCCTTCGGCCTCTCCACTGCAACTTGTGTCTTTTCCAAGACGCTTGCAATAGTCAATGCTTACCACAGACAATGGGCCATGATAATATTTCCAAACTTAGACTATTGTCTAGTCAAGGACACTTCCTTACCACAAACAGGGGACTTGCTCAATGTAACTTAAGACATTTTCACACGACTCGGCCTTTTGATAAACCTGAGAAAATCCATGCTAGAATCTATGCAGTCAATACAGTTTATAGGGGCCCTAATAGACTCCATCTGATCCAAGGCAATACTACCTCATCATCATTTCATCATTCTCCCTGATTTTGTAAACAGGCTGTGAATTAGGGATGTTCAGTATTGGTTAATTGAATGGTCGATTAACCTCATAAATTCTTATAAATTACTTGACTGTTCCATAATCCCTGGGGGTGGGGCTGCCAGCCAGTGCTCTCTGGCCCCACCCCCAAGGAGCCCTTTGCCACTCTGCTGCTGCCTCTCATACAGAGGCAGCAGCGCACAGGGTGCCAGATGGGAACTGGTCCATGAGGGGAGCCAGCTTAAAAACCTGGACTGGCTGCCTGTTGCCCCAGACTGCTGACTGACCCAGAGGCAGCTGTGTGGGGTGGCAGCAGCCCCTCTCTGGGGGGCGCTGAGCTCCTGGATCTGGTGCAAGTCAGAACTGAGCCTGCCTGCCTGCCTGGCTCTAATACACTTTAAATGCAGGGCCACAGCAGGGGTAGGTCCCGGACCTGGCACAAGCCAGGACTGAGCCGGGCTGCTGGCCAGTCTGCTAAAAAATTTACTGGCAGCGCAGAGGAAGAGGGGGAATGCATATGGTCTATAGCACTAAACTATAAGCTTTTGCTTATCCATTAATTGGTTAATCAACTACACTATTGCATCCTTACTGTAAATCACTGAATTGATAACAGTACAGACATGCCTCCAGATCCTAGGCCACATGGCAGCCAACATTTATGTTGTGAGGTTTGTGAGACTATACATGCACTGCCTGCAAAGCTGGCTTGCAACAGTTTATTTACCTACCTGCCACAGCTTGACCAAAATAGTGACATCTCTTTCCCCATCCTGCCCTCTCTTCACTGACGGATCCAACCCCTGGGTCTACTACAAGGGGTTCCCTTCTAACAAGAGGATCCATCTCAAGTGATTACCACCAACACATCCCTCGCAAGTTGAGATGCCCGTCTGCATCAACACACGATTCAGGGCATATGGTCTGCACGAGAAGCTCATCTACATATCAACATCTTCCAACTCTGTGCAGTATGCAGTGCACGCCATCACTTCCTTCCCATAATCCAGAACAAAATGAATTGCATCCTAATGGACAATGTTGCATGCATGTTTTATATCAACTAGGGATGTGATAGTGTATGCAGTTAAATGGTTACCCAGTGAGCATTGGCTCATCAGTTAACCTTCACAGTTACACACAACTCACGTGCTTCTGCCACAGCTGCTTTTTAACATTCTTAATGTCACCGGGGGGGGGGGGTGGAGGTAGAGGGGGCTGATCACACTCCCTCTGCGTGGAGGCCACCTGGTCATGGAAGTGGTGCATTTCACATCATGTAACTCCCACAGTGGCATACTTGCCAGGCAGCCAGAATGTCATGGCGGGCATCCTGAACCATCAGTTCTCCAAACAACATGAATGGGAGCTCAACTCCATAGTTTGCCACAGGATATTCTTCACATGGCGTTATCCCCACAAATCTATTTGGAACAATGAATAATTGCAAGTGCCCTTACTTTTGTTGAAGAGCAGGATCGAAACAGTGGTCACTGGGAGATGCATTCCTCTTCATATGGAAAGCACCACTTCTATATGCATTCCCTTGATTGCCAGGATAATACGTAGGATACGAGCAGACCAGGTCTGATTAATTCTAATTGTCCCAACTTGGCCCAGACAACCCTGGTTTCCTTACCTCTGTTGTCTCTCCATATGCGAACCCCAGGTGATATCCAGCACTCCCCAACCTCCTTTCCAGCATCGAGGCCACTCGTTTTATCCCAGGCCGCAGGCTCTGCAGCTCAAGGCATGATTCCTTTGTTGTTCCAACATGGTAAGCACACCCGCTCTGACAGAGTTAAACCAGTGCTATTAAACAGCCATCATCCTCAACATACTATACATACCAAAGTAAGTGAAGACAATTTCAGGCCTGGTGCCCTCAGAGGGTATGTCTATACTACCACCCTAGTTCAAACTAGGGTGGTTTAAAGTAGGCAACCGGAGTTGCAAATGAAGCCCGGGATTTGAATTTCCCGGGCTTCATTTGCATATTGCCGGGCACCGCCAATTTTAAATGTCCGCTAGTTCGGACTCTGTGCCCGCGGCTACGTGCGGCACGAACTAGGTAGTTCGGATTAGGCTTCCTATTCCGAACTGCCGTTACTCCTCGTGGAAAGAGGTATACCGGTAGTTCGGAATAGGAAGCCTAATCCGAACTACCTAGTTTGTGCCGCGCGTAGCCGCGGGCACGGAGTCCGAACTAGCGGACATTTAAAAATGGCGGTGCCTGGCAATATGCAAATGAAGCCCGGGAAATTCAAATCCCGGGCTTCATTTGCAACTCCGGTTGCCTACATTAACCACCCTAGTTCGAACTAGGGTGGTAGTGTAGACATACCCAGAGACAGCTCCTGTCGTTTATCATTCTGGATTATATACTGAACATTAAAGAATATGGTCTCACCTGCTGCTCCTTATGGTTTATCCATCAGCCACTGCTGTTTCTCATGACCTGGTTGATGGTGTATTGATCTTTGCTCACCCCATCATCAATCACCTCCTCACGGGAATTCACAGTTTATACCAAGGGCAGGCAAGATCTGGCCCATCAGACCTTTGGCTTCAGTCCACGCCTGCCCCTGCAGCACGGAGCAGCGCCTATCAAAGTGGCTAGCTGCTCTGTGTTGCTCTCTCTGCTGTGGGGAGAAGGGAGGGAAGGAGTAGCAAAATTGCTCAGTTCCTATTGGCTGGAAACCAGCCAGTGGGAGCTTAGAGATTTTGCTGAGGGCAGGGGCTGTGCAGCATAATTTCTCAGCTCCATTTCTGGCTAATAGAAGCTGAGAGACTTTGCAGGGGGGGAGGTGGCAGCAGCACATGAAGCCTCTCCCTCCTCCATCCCCTCCAGCTCAGAGAGCCACATGCACCGTCAGTAGTCTGGTGCTGCGGGGAGAGTGGGGGAGGAAGCTTGCCTGAGTGTGTTGCTGGCTGGGAGCTGCTTATGTAAGCACCTCCTGGCCAGAGCCTGCCTCTGGGACCCCACCTCCTCCCTCTCCCCAACTCCCTCCCAGATCCTGCACTCCTCTTAAATCCTCCCCCAGCCTAGAATCCTTTTCCCGTATCCATACCCCCTCCTGGACCCTGCACCCTAATGCCCTGTTCAAGGTCACAACCAAATCTTCTGTACTCCTCTTCCACTCTGCTCCAGGTCACAACTATCCCTTTCCACAGACCTTCTACTCCCTCCTACATTCCTCCCTTTAGCCAGAATCCTGCACCCATTCCCCTTACCAGACCCTGCACCCCAATCCCTTGCCCCAGATTACAACCCCCTCTTTCACCCAAACTCCCTCTCAGATCCTGCACCTCCTTCTGCACACCAGTCCCTTACCCCGAGCTCCCTTCTGCACCTAATCTCCATCCCAGACCTCACAGCCAGTGTTCCCTCTTAAGATTTTCCATCCGTGAGCGGAGTGAGCTTTGTCTTGTGCATTAATATTGACCTCGTGCGCTTGTTTGGATGTGTGGCACTGTGGCACCCACCAGTTACTTACCAAAATTATATATATATAAATAAACAGACTGCTGGCTAAGCCAGAGCTCTGCCGCCACAACCTGGCTGAAAAGGCCAATTACAACCAGCTGAGCAAGCCCAGGCCTGAGGGGCTAATGGAAGCAGCTGTGGGCCTCATTAGCCCGAGGGCTAGATAAGGCAGCCAGAGGGGAAGTGAAGGGGAAGAGCCAGGTGCCAGGGTGTGGCTGAGTGCGCTCCCCAGACAAAAGGAAAGGCTGGCAGAGTTTGCTGTGAACAACAGCTTTGTAAATAGAAGGGTATGGAAAATTGGCACTGACAATAAAAGGCTTGGGTGACTGCACCAAAAAGGGGGTCTGGTTGATTTGTGACACGAGAAGGGGTCCCAAGCCAAAGGGCCTGGCAAGACCTTGCTGGAATATATAATTTTTAAAGTGTTGTGTTGTTTAAGGAAAAAATACTAAAAAATAGATAAGCATGACCCTGCACTCACCCACTCTGAAAACCACCCAGCTTGTTGGTCTTTCTTTATAATATGGAGATATACCTATCTTGTAGAACTGGAAGGAACCTTGAAGGGTCATTGTGTCCAGTCCCCTGATCTCACAGCAGGATCAAGTACCATCCCTGACAGATTTGCCCCAGATCCCTAAACAGCCCCTTCAAGGATTGAACTCACAACCCTGGGTTTAGCAGGCCATTGCTCAAACCACTGAGCTATCCCCCTGCCAAATGTATGCCCCACTGCCTGTGCCCCCTTCAGGACCACACACAGCCAGCTGGTACTTGTATAGGCCTGGCTAACTGCCTACCCCCCACACTAGGGATGTAAAATTTCAATTAATTGGCTAATCAAATAGTTGATAAGGGTGCCCTGCCTTTGAAGTGTAGCAACAGCCCCAGGGCTGTTGCTACACTTCAAAGACGAAAGCACTGTGGGGAGCACAGGGCTGGTGGGGAACTCAAGCAGTCCCTCGCTAGCTACGTGTTCCTCATGGCATTTCAAAGCAGCAGCACCACATGGAGCCCATGGTCAGCTGGGGACTCAGAATCCCCAGCTGACCCCAGGCTCCATGCTGCGCTGCTGCTTTGAAAAGCCATGTGGAGCCCCAGCTGGCTTTGGGCTGCACGCAGCATTTCAAAGCAGCAGACCCTGGGGTCCACACAGCACTGCCGCTTTGACACACTGCAGTTCAGGCCAGTTGGGGACCCAAGGCTGCATGCAGCATTTCAAAGCGGCTGATCTTGAGCTCCAGGCAGCACTGTCACTTTGAAATGCTGCATGCAGCCTGAGCCAACTGGGGCTGCCACTTTGAAGCAACTCCTCCTCTTCTCGCCCCCCCCCTTTTTTGCCTCTTTCTGGTAGTCAGCAGGGGGGGAAGCGACTAGTTGACTAGTCGTTCACATCCCTACCCTCCACACCCTTGTAGTTGTGTCCAGCCTTGTATTCTGTGCCCCCCCACCCCCAATATGCCACTAGTACATATGTCAGGGCCATACTATCTGCTCCCCAAATACAAACAGCCAGTACCTGGACCTAGGGCCCATAGTCCAAGCACCATTGCCCAGAGACCTGTGCCCAGCCCCACATCTCGCCTTCCCCTCCCCCCATTCACTCAGAGACCTGTATCCAACACCACACCTTGCTCCCCTCCCCCCGAATTTACCTGTGCCTCGTACCTACCACCACCACAGATGGCCGGTGCCTTTGCCCCAACGCAGCTGGCTTCTGTGCCGGACCCCCGTTGTCCTTGGCACCACCTGTACCAACCCCAGTACCTGCCCCACCTCTCTCCAGCCCAGGGCTCCCATGCAGTGGCTCCGGCTCCAGCTGCCGGAGCAGCTGCCCACCACGCAGCTTGTGGTTCCTCCGGACCCAGCTGGCGGAGCAACCACTTGCCACACGGCTGCGCAGCTCTGCATAGAAGATGGGCAGGGTGGAAAATATTTTTGTGTGCCTGCGCAAGCATGCAGCTTAGAGGGAACCCTGCTCACAGCCCCTCCATAGAAACGTGTTGCCCTTGACCACTTAAAATCTTGGTATGGTCACTCATCCAAAATTATTGCCCACCTCTGACTTATACCCTTATATCTGAAAACCCATGCCACTATGGAATCTATTCTCAAGAGATCTTCATTTGAGCCCTTAGCCACCTGCTCCCTTTTCCATATGTTGTTGAAGGTCACATTTTTGGTAGCCATCACATCTGCTAGACGTGTTGAAGATATTTCAGCTCTGACGACCAATCTTCGTTATACTCTCTTGTCCAAAGAAAAAATTACATTGTGTAATTAAAATTACATTAAATTACACCCCACGTTCCTACCTAAAGCCATCTCTAGTTTTCACATTAATGAGCCCATACACCTTCCAACATTTTCCCCCAAACAGCATAACAATGCTAGGGAACCCTTGCTTCACATGGAGGATGTAAGATGTGCGATCGCCTTTTACCTGGGAAGAACTAATCCAATTCTATGAGACTGTCTCTCTAGCCGACCGATCTCAGGACTCAGCTATTTCCTCATAGCATATTTCCAAATGGATATCATCATGCATCCAGGTGTGTTATATGCTGCATATCAAATGGCCCCTACAAGGGTACATAGCATACTCCACTTGGGCAGTGGTAGCTTCAACTGCCTCTCTCAACGTGCCTCTCATAGACATTTGCAGGATGGCACCTTTGTCCTCTGAGCACACTTTCACCCAGCACTATGCCTTGAAGCATGGTCCTATCTCTGCTACAACTGTGGGACTTGTTGCTCTTCCCACTTCATAGACTCGACTCCAAAACCCACCACTGCCTGAAGCGGACACTGCTTTATAGTCCCCTAGAGGGGGACACCACTTGAAGGAGAAGTTACTCACCTTGTGTTGCAATGATACTTTTTTAACATGTGTGTCCCTGTGGCTGCTCCACAACCCACCCTCCTCCCCTCTACTTTGAATTCCTTTTATATGCGATTCCATGGTAGAGAAGGAACAGAGGGTGCTAGGCCGCACAGACGGTCAATGGACACAATGGTATAACGTGACTCATGCATGTGTGGTGAGGCAAACCTCTGATCGCTGGCACAAGGACACACCAACCCCTAGAGTGGAGTGTCCACAGGGACAGAGTTTGAAGACACTGGCACCATGGCAGCTTCACAATCACATTCGCCTTCTCCAAACACATGCTTATAAAGCATATCAGTTTAGATTAAAATAATACAAACCCAATAATTTAAGCCACACAAGCAAATTGGTCTGGGGTTCTGGCAAACCAAGTGTCAGCTTAGGTCAATGGTACAATCTCAATTGCTGAAACTTACTTTATTTTTAATAAAATTCTAATGGGACTAATCCACTTCATGAGCTAATGGTATGCTTTTATGATATAATTTTAAATACATTTTACTATAAAATTATATTAATGAAATATATGCAAACATGTATGCCAGCCATAGTAGAATAGGCCTCAATTAATAGAGCCCAATATGAAATATTGCAAAGTATGTGTTTAACAATGACCATATTAGTACATATTATTAATAAGGCTAAGGGAAACTGGTCTCCCACCTTCCCTCCCCCTCCCCCCACCATCTTGTATAGCACTCGAAGATATACAAGTGAAAAGTTCTGCAAGAGGGTTGAGTTTTGTTACTTTATTAATGGCAATAATTCATAGTAGTTATCCTTGCAGGAGGCAGGGAAGAAAAATTGATGGAGAAAGGGCAGAAAATAATAAAATGACATGGTAATAAAATAAACCAGTTGATACCTCATGAGGAAAGCACATCAGAAAAATCAAAACTATACACAAAAAGTGGGAATTGGTTATGTGGTCAAAACCATACAAAAAGGATTTATCAGTGGCTTTCCCAAAAATTTTAGGAAGGGCAGCAGGCCACTCATCAAGGGAACTGAGAGAGCCCTAAAACATGAAATTTGAAAATGAAATCGCTTAAATTGTTGGGATTGTATTATTTTAATCTAAATTGATGATGTTTATATGAGCATGTGTTTGGAGGAGGCATATGTGATTCTGAAGCTGCCATGGTGCCAGTGTCTTCAAACTCTTTGTGGAAGTTATAAGAAAAGTGCCACCACACGAGATAGAAACTACAGCATATTGTGAACTAGCATATGTGCCCGGTGTTGCTCAGCTCTTTAATTGAAGTTGTTGTTGGTTTTTTTTGTTTTGTTTTAAATAAATGAAAAATGTACAGGCTTTATTTAAATTATTGTATTTTTTTAAACAAAGGCTGAAGTGAGGGTTTTCAGGTAAGGTGAAGCAGAGGGTGGGTGGCTTAGGGTAGAGGATAAAGTTCCTATGCATGAATTAAAGTAATGTCACTCAAAGCCCATCTCATAACTGGATTCTCAAAATATTTTAAAAAGCAAACAAGATGTTAAGGTGTTTTTTATTTAATCGTAGCACATTAATATCAGGATTCAGACCCTGCTGTGTTAGGTGCTACACAAACATATAAATAGAAATAGTCCCTGCCACAAGCTTACAGTTTGAGACTTGCAAATCTGCAGATATCTGCGGGTACCTGCTTCTGCAGAGGTCTGTGTGAATATCTGCAACTCACTTTTGTGGATGCAGATACAAATTCTGTATCCGCACAGGGCTCTTCTTACAGTTACATAACGTGGTAAACTATGCACTTGTTAACCATCTTCCTCTGGTGTTCACTGATATTGGGTACAAGCAGCTGATTTGTTTTTTTGCATATTATTAACAGAACAAATAGTGCGGAATCAAGTGCTAGTATTCTTGATTATTATTAATTGTTTAGTTGGTTAGTCAGATTCAAATTGTAGCTTCTGCTGGTGCTTGAGCTTTTTTTCTTCCTGGGTCAGTTTGCATAGTTCTTTCGTAAATTGGGGTGAACAAACTTTGGGTGGCAGGTGCTTATCTGTAGATAGGAGGATAAGAAATCATTATAAATTCCCACCAGAAATAAGTGAATGTTCTGTCACATGGACAGTGTTCTCTCAAACTTCTCTAGAAATGCTCTGTGGCACCATCAATTTTAGAGGGCCTCGTCACATGACTAAAACAGGACCCTCCTTTAACAGGAGAGATGTGCCACAACTTCAACTTGCATGAATGAATGGTCTGATGACAACATGAGGAAAAACTTTAAACTATTAAACCTCCAATCCTATCCCAAACAGATCCCAGGCATGGCTAGCTGTGAGACCTCAGCCAACATATCGAGCTCTGGTCTCCAATTTCATAAGAAAATCTCCCCCAAAAATATAGGTGCTGCAGGAAGTGATGTCTGATGTATTGTGCCATTTTTCTCCTTTGAGAATTGATGCCACAGTATGGATCAGATGCAAAACTAGGACTTGAATTTTTTTTCCTTTGAGTTGAATATGCAACTTTCAAACTAATTAGCAGTAAACGGGATCTCATCAATTTCACAGCTACCCAATGGTGTTTTGAACAGTGGCAACGAAACTGGATAGTCTTGTTTCGCTGTGCTACAGTACTGGAAGAAGGAAGAGAGCAGTCCTTTTCCCCTCACAGCAATGGTCCATGGGGCTCTAGAGGTTCCAGATGGCAGCAGATGATTGGTCATTTTAACACCTAACATTCAGAATGGCTTTTTGGTAGCTGTGAAGCTATTCGGATCTTGTCCTCAGTAGCCATCTAGGAAAATGGGGAAGGTGAAAGGAAGTTAGTTTGATGCTTTCTGTTCTTTCAAGGCAGGGAAGGGAAAGAGACTGGAAGTTCTCTCCTTGCAGTGGTTGGTGATGGCGTGGAAGAGGGAGATAAAAAAAATGGTTAAGCTATAGTGTTAACAACGGTGAACTTTAAAATAAAAGGAAATTAGCTTGGTGCCCTTGTTTGTTCATCGATATCTGTAATATTATACAAGGAGGTGTCTCCATCACAGAGAGCATTTGAGAATACACTGGAAGGCTTGAAGTCTGGGTCTCAGGTGGGTCCTCCAGTGGCCTAATGGATAAGTTGTCAGCTAGAGCTGGCACCAGTTGAGTGTAGGGAGGTGGGTTACCAGCTTCCCCAGGGCTGGAGCTGGCAGAGGTAAGCAGTTGGCCCTGGAGCTGTGGAGCCGCTTGCTCTGGCTGCAGCCAGTGGAGCAGCAGCTGGCCCGGGCGGGGGGGGGGGCTGCACGTGCGGGGGGAGCCACTCCGGCATGTGCAGAGCAGCCCCGGGCCCACCCCGCAGGGAGCAGGGCTGCAGCTGGGGGTAGCTGGAGCCGGGGGCAAGGCCCGTGGGGCAGTGCCGGCACACAGGGGCTCCTAGTCCCGTGCAGGGGAGGGTTGGTGGAGTGGAGTCATGGCACTCCCTGCTTTCAGACCCTTGCTTGTGGGACAGTGCCTGGCTCCAAGCCCTTGCCCCCCCGTCCAGGACAGCTTCACTCCCCTCCCCCCCCCCGCAACTTCCCACCCTCCCCAGCCAGGGCAGCTCCCAGGCTTCCAGCAACCTCCTCCTCTCCTTCCCCCGACCCCCCAGCAGGACAAGCCTCAAGCCCCTCCCCCTCCAATGTAGGGCAGCTCCCAGACACCCAGCCACCCCTTCCCCTGCAGCTGGGGACAATGGTGGCTCATGTTGGACCAGTCCCCTGGCCAGGCCACAAGTGACAGGTACCCCTGAACTCCAGCTCCAGTGTCTGTAACAGGCTTTATTTATTGTAACAGTCACTCCCATGTGGCACCCAGATGCTGCTCCAAACAAATAAGCGGCCCATGGACTGAGTGTGGAATGCAGGCTGCACCTTGCCAGGAGTGCAGGAAGTCCAGCCGGAAAGTGTGGGCAGGATGACAGACTCCATCTGCCCCACAGCACTCTCTGGCGGGCGTGAGTGCACAGTGTGTGCAGACAGTACGAGGTGGGGGCGGAGCAGCAGGGACAAAGCCATGGCAGCAGCAGCATGATGATGGACAGGTCTGCTTTTGCCCTCTACACCAGGCCAACCTGAGTGTACGTCTGCCCCCACAACCGGATGGGTAATGCTAGTAATGTATAGAAAGAGCCTGACAATCACCTCCTTCCCAACATCCCAGCCAGATGAAAGTACGTTTATTTTTAGCATGAAAATATTAGGAAAGTGAAGTCTTTTGCCTGTTCTTGTTTGTACACTTTGGCAATTTATAGCTTTGGAAGTTTACTCAGCCCTAAACTGAAGGGGTCTGGGTGTTAAATAGGATTGAATGAACCCAGAATTTTAATCCTGAATAAAAATGACTTCTCTTTCAATTAATAAATTGTCATTTGCAGTATTTCCCTAATGTTATAATCCCATCACTTTTCCAGTTGTTTCCAGGGCAGATAGTCCTAAATTTTAGAAATAACTGAAAAAATATAACTACCAGCATTGTAGAAAATGTGTCCATTTTTTAATTGAAAATTTGGAAAATTTTAACTAGCTTCATTGAATTTTGACTGTGTTTAAAAAAATCTCCCTCAAAAAACCCCATCCAGACTGTCTTTATACACAATAAAGAAGACAATAAGGACACAATTGAGACTCCTAATATAAAAGTTTAAAATTAGTCTTATAGCTATAAATCATTTTCAAATATATAGTTCAAAATGTATTTGTACTAATTTCATGAAAATGGCACTGCAGTTGTCTTTGCTATTAAGAACTCTATTTGTGGGTGTTTTATCTTAACCAGACACGCCAGCACTTGCATTCAAGTATTAAACTACTTAATAGCTGTAGGAATACCTTGGCCTTTGGTTAGCATGCACTTTTCAAAGATTCAGGTGAAAGATTTCAGACATAAGAAACATAAAATAAAAGGAAGATTGTTTGTTTCCTTTTAGCTTTTAATGTGGTGGTGTTGCTTTTTAAAATACAAAGTATATTTAGTATAAAAAAAGCCAACTTTCATATAAATAAAGAAAGAAATAATTTTCCTGCCAGATGACAGAATGATGTAGGCAGAGTTGAGAAGGGTATGCAGCATGGCCCCTCCCCACTCTGCCCTCAGCGCCTACCTTTCCTGTGCTTCGGGAGCTGAGGAGGAAGGAGCCACACAGCCTCTCCCTCCCCTTTCCCACGTACCCCCTCGCTCCCATCTCTGAGAGCAAGTGAGATAGCAGGGTTGGGGGTCCAGGATCTGTGTAGGAGGGGGTGAGAGTGCAAGGTATGGATGGGAGGTGGGGTGCAGTCTGTCCAGGAGGGAGGGTGCAGGAGCAGTCTCGGGGGAACGGTGTCTGGCCAGAGGGGAAGAGGTCAGGAGCAGGGGAGCGTACAGGAGCAGGATGGAGTGTGGGGGCTGGGTGGGGGAGGTGGTGTGTGAGGTGGCTGGGGGTGCAAGGGCTGGGCATGAAGGGCTGGGGCGGGGAGGTATTTGTTTTCACACTGCTCCCAGGCATCCTATGGGAGCAGTGGGGAAAACTTCCAGGAAGTGCACCTGTGCACTGCTGTTCCCCCAGCTGTGGGAGGGGGAAGGGTGGATCTGGTGGGGAGGCTTGGGGCTTTCCTTCCATCTCCCCTCACAGGAAGCTGGCACTAGCCCTTCAGTCTTGCAGGGGGGAGGAGCAAGGATGGGTCCCTCCCACTGAGCTTTAGCCTTTCAACTGTATTAAGAGCCAGCAGGCTCTTAATACCTTTAAACAGCTGGTGTGCAGCGAGGGGGACCCAGTGTGAGCCAGGAATCAGCTGTGCTGGCTCATAACAGGTCCTCCACTGTGCTTCTGATTTTTAAATATATTAAGAGCTGGTAGGCTTAAAAAGCAGATACACAGCGTCTGGCACTGGGCACAAGCCGGCAATCAGCTTATTCCCGGCTCACACCTGGTCCCCATTACTCCCTTGGCTTTTAAGCTGATAGAGGCAGCAAGGGGGGGATGTGACTAGTTGAGGTACTAGTAGACTATCCAATAAGCTTTTGCTTATCGGATAGTACCTACACAGATGATTTAGAGTGCATCTGTTTCTGTGTTGGTCTGCAAATGTGTTTGTTCAAGAACTCTTCCATCACCCTATACTGGAAACCTACCGACTGCTACACTTATCTTCATGCCTCCTTCCATCCCAGATACATTTCTCAATCTATCGTATACAGCCAAGCCCTAAGATAAAACCAGATTTGCTCCAATTCCACAGACAGAGACAAAAACCTATAGGATCTATAGAGAGCATTCTTAAAATTGAAATACCTACCTGGATAAGTGAAGAAACAGATTGACAGAGCCAAAAAAGTACCCAGACATGAACTACTTCAAGACAGGCTCAAAAGAGAAAACAGAATTCTACTTGTCATCACCTACAGTCCATAACTTAGAATCATAGAACTGGAAGAGACCTCAGGATGTCATCAAGTCCAACCCCCTGCCCACCGCAGGACCAATCCCAATTTAAACCCCTCCAATGCATTATCAAAAAAAATCCATTAGTTAGCACTTGGAAAGGAAGATTACCAACACCAGATTCTACACAGACATCAAGAACCATTAGCACTTTTATTGTTTGGTTGATAAAGTGTGAGTCATCTGATATCACGATTCAAACCATTAGTATAAGAATTAAACTTGTGAATGAAGTTAAGCTCCAAACCTTCTCTGTGTATTTGGCTTGTGGAATTGGTCTGAAACAAAACAGCGACTTGGAGATCCATTAATGAGTGTCCAGGCAGATTAAAATGTTCTCCAACACGTTTTGTGTGCTGCCTTTTACGGATATCTGATTTGTGTCCATTAATTCTTTCCTGTAGAGAATGTCCAGTTTGGCTGATATACATTGCAGATGGGCATTGCTGGCATTTCATGGCACAGATCACATTAGTGGATGTGCAGTTAAATGAGCCTCTGATTTGGTGGCTGATGTGGTTGGGTCCAGTGATGAAAACGCTTGTATAGATGTGTGGGCAGAGTTGGCACCGGGGCTGATTAAAGGGGTGGGTTCCTGGATGCTTATGATATAGTTGTGCTGTGTGGTTCCGGGAAAGAATTTGTTTCAGATTAGGGGGGTTGTCTGTAAGTGAGAATTGGCCTTTCCCCCAGTGCCTCAGAATGAGGAGTCAATTTCCAGGATAGGTTGTAGTTCTTATCAGCCTCTTTTAACTGTTTAGTCTTTGAGAAGCTACTAGACCAATTGTTGTTTAAGCTTTTCCTGTTACAGACTCACTCCACTATCTCTCTGAAGCTTATCTGCTGTCTTTTTTTCTTCCTCCCCTCCATTTTTTCCCCTCTCCTCGTTCTTCACTTATTTATTCTTGGATCTGGATTTCCAACACTCCGGTTATCTGAAGAAGTGGATTGTACTCACTAAAACTCATGATACCATCTACATGTTTTGTTAGTCTTTAAAGTGCTGCTAGACTATTTGTTGTTTTTAAGTTTTTCTTCATAAACAGTAAGAGCTGGGGCCACCATTTGATATGCAGCTTCCTCTTATCCTAACTTAAAGCAAGGTCAGGATTTGATTTTGCCAGGACAACTGGAAGCCCTAGGAAGAGGATAGTTTTCCATAACATGAAAAGGGAGGCACTGCTGTTCGAAGGGACACAGTATGAGAGTGTTAGCTGGGGACAGTGATCCCGCAGGGGAGAGCTGGTGGGACCAAAGTGGGAAGAGAACAGGCCCTTGGTAGCTGGGGAATCCAGAGGGTAAGAGAGTACCCACTGGGGGTGGCTGTACCACCAAGGGAGTGGTCATCAGGGCTGGGGCTCTGCCATCTTGTCTACCTGCATGCCAGTAATTGGTCCCCTGCCCTAAAACCTGTCTTCCCCCTAGCTCTTGACGGCAGCACCAGGGAGAAGAGAGAAAAGACCACTGATAATCTGTGGGGGGGGGGGGGGAGAATAGGCTGCTGAGGGCGTGTGGGTAGTGAGAGAATAGGCCCCTGGCAGTTGTGGGGGAAGGAGGGAGGCTCACAGGGGAAGCAAATAGGCCCCTGGCAGGCTTGACAGGTCCAAGAGGGTGAGACAACAGGTCCCTGATGAGCTGGGGGGACATGACGGGGGAAACAACAGATCCCTGGCAAGTGAGCCTGAGGAGGGAGAGAACAAACTTGTGTTGCACCCCCCTACACCTGAAGGATCTGGGCAATGCCGGGTAAGTCTGCTAGTGTCTGTATGTAGTGTGATTGTGTGCGTGTGCGCACACGTACGTATGCACACACACACACACTGAGATTTACCCGGCATTGATAGAGTCCTTAACTCAATTAAGTTTTTTTAAATAAAAGGAAAATATGCATGCTTTATTTAAATGATTGTATTTTTGAAAAATACAATTAATTTAATTTTTATTTTGGATTTCTTAAAAGAATTAACATTTTTCAACTTTGTTTTTTAGCATGTTTTTAAAATGGGAATTCCATCAAGTGTATTTGTCTTCATTCCAATAAACTTTTACCCCTTGCTATGTATTAACAAAAAGGGGCTATAGTCAATGTGGTTTCCAATAATATTTTCTTCTAGTTTTCAAACTTTAAGCACGGATTTACCTGTTCCAAAACAGAGCTCTACCCCACCTGTTTATTGAAAGGCAATCCTATTTCAGTTTCATCCTATTTTTCTGGTTGATCTTGGTTAAGTCTTTCAACATTCGCTCAGTTATGTCAATTAAGAACTGTACTTGCTATGGTGATTCTGTTTTGTTTCTGTTTGGTTTAATGAGAAGCAATCCCATGCCAGGCATATCCTGTTTTCAATCCTTTACGTTGCTTTACAGTTATGATCAGAGGAAGCTGCATACCTAATTTGGTGGTCCTACCTCTTACCTTTTAGGAGCAGTTCTTAATCAAATAGATAACTCTCTAAAATATATAGCAGATATAGAATTGTCATAGCAAAATGATTGACCAAGTATCACTGAGCCTAAATGAATTATTTGCGTTGGTTGTTGCTGCTGAGGATGAGAGAGTGTTGGGATTCCTTACACCCAAATCATTCTTCTCAGGTGACAAATCTGAGTAATTGTCCCAGATTGAGGGGTCAATAGATTAGGTTTGGCACACTGATAAGTCAGACAGTAATAAGTCACCAGGACCAGATGCTGTTCACCTAAGTTTTCTGAAGGAACTCAGATATGAAATTTCAGAACTGCCAATGGCGGTATGTAATAATGTCTATTTTTAAAATACTCCAGAGCAGGGGTGGGGAATAATTTTTACAGGGGCCATACCGAGATTTGACAGTGGTCAAGGACCACACTTTTCCGTGCTCTTAATGGAGGAGATGTGGGTGTGGCCAGACAGCCTGCCTCCATATCATCCATCTTATTTGCCTCTCTGAAGCACAGGGCAGAGAAGGAGCAATAATATCAGCATAGTCTATGCTGGCTCATCTGATCCTGAGAAGCTGAAACACAGATATGTGGATAGAGAGCAGCTAAGTCAATAAGCTGGCCTCGAGGCTGCGGCTGGCACCTATGTTGATTCGAACACACACAGTCCCAGGAAGAGGAATTTCCCACTGAGAAAACAATGTCCTGTACTTCAAAATTTAATCACCTCAAATCTCTCTTACAAGTGTAAATTAAGTTCACAACTCCCTTGTAAGAACTGGTCTCACAGCAGACAGACCAGCATCAATTGGCATTACAGATAAGAAAGAGAAATACGTGACCTCATGATTATAAAAGATGGGCCCAGCACACACTCACTTTGAGTGTCATTCTACCCTCTACCTGCTGGTCGGGTTAGGTGTTTGACCTCCCGAGGTTCTATGGGGACGCCCACCTCGTATTTTCGTCTTTCCTAGGAATTGAGGGACCGGCCCTGGCCTGACATGCTGGAGTCGAGAGGCACAGAAGGGGGTAAAAATGGTACCTGGATGTGGTCCTCTGTCTTAAGTGTACACATAGAAAGAGTAAGCTGTTACTTGGTACCATTATTTCTATTTTTCTATCTTTATCTTCTTTGTAACCATTTTTAAGATCTATATTTTGCTAATAGTTAAGAAATAGAACAATAGCCATTGCAACCATATGATTTATAAGCTTCCTCAAATAAACCTGTAACTGTTTAAGCTT
This sequence comes from Pelodiscus sinensis, assembly GCF_052426305.1. Taxonomy (NCBI): domain Eukaryota; kingdom Metazoa; phylum Chordata; order Testudines; family Trionychidae; genus Pelodiscus; species Pelodiscus sinensis. The sequence continues at coordinate 99,155,140 of NC_143056.1, forward strand.
TAACCTGACTCCTTCAGTTGCTGTAACAGAACCAAGCACAATTTAAAAGAACTTCAGCCGGTCTAAAGGGACAGTTATAGGAAGAGCTTGGGCGTTTGGATCTGTGTCACTCCCAGGTGACAGGACCCACTGGGGCATCTTTCAGTCTTTCCTCAAGGCTGCCCGCTGCGAAGGAATTATGAAATTCTAGCAGCTGAAATCTAAGATGTTATAAGCTCTTCCTATATAACGGGGCGTCTGTTGGCCTGCTGGCCACCCTCTGCGATGGGACCCCGGTCCTAGCAGTAAAGGCACGGACGTTAAACCTTTTCTCGGAAACATACACACACACACTGCCCTGATATCTTCTTTGTAACCATTTTTAAGATCTATATTTTGCTAATAGTTAAGAAATAGAACAATAGCCATTGCAACCATATGATTTATAAGCTTCCTCAAATAAACCTGTAACTGTTTAAGCTTTAACCTGACTCCTTCAGTTGCTGTAACAGAACCAAGCACAGTTTAAAAAAACTTCAGCCGGTCATAAAGGGACAGATATAGGGAGAGCTTGGGCGTTTGGATTTGTGTCACACCCAGGTGGCAAAATTCAGTTGGGGCGCTTCTCAGTCTCCCCGAGGCTGCCCGCTGCGAAGGAATTATGAAATTCTAGCAGCTAAAATCTGAAGCGTAATAAGCTCTTCCTATAAACTCGGGGCGTCTGTTGGCCTGCTGGCCACCCTCTGCGATGGGACCCCGGTCCTAGCAGTAAAGACACGGACGTTAAACCTTTTCTCGGAAACATACACACACACACTGCCCTGACCGTCGGCTGACAGTGGGGTCTGGGATGGAGGTTGGGTGCAGAAGGGAGCCTGGAGTCTGGGAAGGAATTTGGGTGAAGCAGGTGGTTGTGACCTAGGGCAGCGGACTGGAGTGCAGGGGTTTGGGATGTGACCTAGGATGGGAAGGGACTGTGATCTGGGGCAGGAGATTGGGGTGCCAGATCTGGGAGGGAGTATAGGTGTAAGAGGGGGACAGATGGTTTGGGTATTTTGAGTGGGGAGGGGGGAGAGCACAGAGCTGGGACAGAAAAGGGCTGAGGTGCCAGAAGCAGGCCGTGTCCAAGAGATTTACTTGCCAGCTGCCAAACTTGCCTGCCTGCCAAGCTTAAAATGTTTCCAAGCCAGCCAGCCTGCTTGCCTGTCCATGAGCTTCATGAATAACTGAGCAGAAGAAGGGGGGGTGGTTCTTCTTGGCTGCCTATTACTCCAACAAACAGCTCCCATTGGCTGGTTTCAGCCAGAAACTGGCCAATGGGAACATGCTGGAGGTGGGGCAACTCCTAAAACTTCCCCCCTCCCCTCCAGTTTTAAAACAGAAACAGAGCCCTGCCGCCACATTTCCGCACAGCCTGGGGGGCAAGTAGGGGAACCGGCCTGGGGGTTGGCGGGCCAGATCTGGCCTGTGGGCCATACTTTGCCCAGGCCTGCTCCAGAGGCAATCCTAGCAGTTAAAATCTGGTAAACATGAACAAGGGTGAGCCATTGGAAATAATGTACTTGGACTTTCAGTAAGACTTTGACAGGGTCCCTCGCCCAACACTCTTGGCTGCGTCTAGACTGGCATGATTTTGCGGAAATACCTTTAACGGAAAAGTTTTTCCGTTAAAAGTATTTCCGCAAAAGAGTGTCTAGATTGGCAAGGATGCTTTTGTGCAAAAAGTGCTTTTGCGCAAAAGCATCCGTGCCCAGTTTAGACGCACTTTTGCGCAAGAAAGCTCCGATGGCCATTTTAGCCATTGGGCTTTCTTGCGCAAAAAATTAAGGTGCTTGTCTACACTGGCCCTCTTGAGCAAGTATTCTTGCGCAAGAGGGCTTATCCCTGAGCGGGAGCGTGAAAGTATTTGCGCAAGAAGCACTGATTTTGTACATTACAAAGTCAGTGCTCCTGTGCAAATTCAAGCGGCCAGTGTAGACGGCAAGTTTTTGCGCAAAAGCAGCCACTTTTGTGCAAAATCTTGCCAGTCTAGACGCACCCTCTTAAGTAAAGTGAGGAGTCATGGGGAAGGAGCAGAGTCTTTTCATGGATCAGTTGTTGGTTAAAATAGGAAACGAAGCCTAGAAATAAATTATCAAATTTCTCTGTGGAGAGAGGTAATTAGTAGTTTCCCCCAAGGATCTGTACCAGGACCAGTCCTAATCAACATTCATAAATTATCTGAAACAAATTTGCAGATTCAAAACTACGCAAGTTAGTTCAAATCTACTGAAAAGAGTTACAAAGGGAGCTCACTAAAAAAATTGACTATAAAAAGCTCACTAAAAAAACCTGACTGGCTGCTGTTACACTTCAAAGGCAGAGGCGCCCTTATCGACTAATCTAATAGTTGATGCAAATCACATCGACTGTTTGATTAGCTAATTAATCAACATTTTACATCCCTCGATTGCACCCTCAGCATATTAGCAGAGGACACTAAGCTAGGGGAGAGGTAGATACGTTGACGGGTAGGGGTAGGGTCGGGTCCAGAGTGACCTAGACAAATTGGAGGATTGGGCCAAAAGAAATGATGAGATTCAAGAAGGACACATGTAGAGTCCTTCACTTGGGACAGAAGAATCTCAAGCACTGTTACAAACTAAGGACCGACTGGCTAAGCAGCACATCTGTAGAAAAGGACCTGGGGATTATAGTGGATGAAAAGCTGGATATGAGTCAACAGTGTGCCCTTGTAGCCAAGAAGGTATATTAGGGTGCATTAGTAGGAGCATTGCCAGCAGATCTAGAGAAGCAATTATTTCCCTTCGTTCAGCATTGGTAAGGCCACTTCTGGAATGCTGTGTCCGGTTCTGGGCCGCTGTTACAGAAAGGCTGTGGATGCATTGGAGAGAGTTCAGCAGAGGGGAACAAACATTAATAAGGGGCTGAAAGACCTGCAAGGAGAGACAGCGGGATTTGAGCTTATTTAGGTTACAGAGAGCAGATTGAGGGGCAGCAGGCAGAGGGGGGGAGGGAGAAGTGGGGTTGAAAGCAGCCTTCAACTACCTGAAGGGGGTTCTAAAAACTATGGAGATAAACTGTTTAGAGGTGAAAGATGACAGAACAAGGAGCAATGGTCTCAATTTGCAGTGGGAGAGGTTTAGGTTGAATATTAGGAAAAACTTTTTTTAGGATGGCAGTGAAGCACTGGAATGAGTTCCCTAGGGAGGTGGTGGAATGTCCATCCCTGGAGGCTTTTAAGTCTTGACAAAGCCCTGGCTGAAGTAATTTAGTGGGACTGGACTCAATGATCTCCTAAGGTCTCTTACTACTCTATGATGTTCTATGTTGAATTGCAGTTAAGTTCATACTCTGGTTAAAAAGGTCACATGATCATCCTTCTGTCCTGAACTTCATCTGTATTATGGTTGAGTATGTCCTGGGACAGGGTAATCCCTCTCCTGGGTCCCAGACCCTTGCTCAGTCCTTTAGCTGGCAGTCTCAGTACTGCAACACTGGTCCTGCTTGCACTTGCCAAGGTTTGAGCTTTTGTCCTAGGCTACAACGGGTGTTGGGACAGGTGTCCTTGGTCAACCTGGGCTAGATTCTCAGGCTGCTGGGGAAAAGGAGCCCAAAACCCCTTGTTGGAACTCTCCTCTCCCTCTTGCAGTCTCTGGCAATACTGCCCTTTCCTTTCTGGTTAGGTGGGGTCCAGTCCAAACTTCCTCTCCTCCCTGCAGAGAAGGCTTCTTTTTAATCTGCTCTATGGCAGCCTCAAGTGAGATCAGCTGGCCCTGCTTGATTTACAGCAGCCCTGTCTCCCCTGCTCCTGATTAGCCAGGGCTGTTGCTGCTATTTATAACTGGCCCTCTCTTTCAGGGCTGACCCTGTCACAGTCCTCAAATCATATGCTCTTTGACTAAGAACAGATATCATTATTGATACGTTTTCATTCTGGGCGTTAAACATCAATAGCTAAGACAAACTTGAGCTGAATTCATATGCATAAAAGATTAATCTAAAGGCAGATATATTGGCTAAAGGAAAATGAATTGTAAAGTATACCTCAGTTTACAAATAACTTTGCTATAATTTAGAGAGAACAATACTTCTAATAGGATTAGTCTGAATCTGGGCTCTAGTTGCCCTTCCCCCTTTCTTCTTCCCCCCCCCCCCCAGCCTATCCATCAGCCAGGGGGGGCCCTCTGGGGGCTGGGCCCAGCTTCCAGCTCGCCGCCCCTCCCCCGCAGCTGATTGCAGGCTGGGTTTCTCCTTGCAGGGGGGCATTGATCGGGGGGGGGGGGCAGACTGTGCCGCCCAGCTCCGGGGATGGTTGTAGCAGATTGAGGGGGCTCCTGTCTATCACTGTTTAGGGATGGGGGGCCATGTGGAGCCCCATCCCCAGCTGGCCACTTTCCTGCTGGTGCAGCTGCCCCCAATTGTCACTCTACTATATCACTGTACTCTGATCCTCTCATGTGGAAAACAGTCCCGTTCCAGGCACTTCCTGTTTTCCTGGCACAACCGAACCCTGATCTTTAAGTTAGGAGAAGAGGAAGCTACATACCAAACTTGGTGGTCCTAGCTCTTACGTTTAGGAGGAATTCTTGAATAAGCAGACTCACAGATAGATGGATGAACTTACAGACAGACACACTCTAAAAGTTTATATATATATATAAAATGCATACTAGGTATGTTAAATTTTGAGTAATTGACTAATCAAATAGTCGATGCAATTTGCATTGACTATTCGATTAGTTGAGAGAGTGCCTCCGCTTTTGAAGTGTAGCAAGTGCCCTACGGCTGTTGCTACATTTCAAAGGCAAAAGCGCTGCCCTTCCTTCCCACTAGGCACCCATGGTCTGGAATACGCTTGGCACACTCCCCCACCCCCAGGCCAATCAGGGCCTATGGGGTGCAGGAGCGCGTGAAGTCTCCTCCGCTCTGCCCCCATCCTGTGAGCAGTGCATGCGTCACGTGCTCCTGGCAGGGCGGCAGGAGGCTTCACTCTCTCCCTCACCCCCAGGCCAATTAAGGCCTGGGGGTGGGGGAGCAGCAGGGCCTCCGCAGGCTGGATCTGGTCCATAGAGGCCCTTTTGCCCACCCCTGCCTCAGAGCCATGTGCAGATTGGAGCAGCATTCCAGTGGCGATTTAAAGGGCCCACGGCTCTGGCCACTGCCACAGTAGTAAGGGCAGCCAGGAGCTTCGGACCCCTTTAATTGCTGGGGCCCAGGGCAACTGCCCCTTTTGTCCCTCCCTGTCGGCAAGCCTGCATCCTACTGAAATCCATATGAAGAAGTAATAACGATAATTTTTGCTTCCCTGCCCTACATGTACCGCTTCTGGTTAAGAACAAATACCATTAAGAGTACTTCCTTTGCCTGTCTAGCTGCTGTTAGGACTATATGTTTATCTCTATTTCAGTGACTTTATATGAATGGCTTTTGTGTGCATTTCTTCAGGTCTTTTCTATAAATTCCTGCTTTCAGTAAGTCAGGAATCAGTTGCAAGTCTAACCATTTTTAACTTTCATTCTTCTGGAGTTCTTTTTGTAGACATGCATGGAGCCTGAGAAAAAAATAAAATCCATTTTCAGCATGTGTGTCTGTTTAGAGGCATCAGCGTTGGAAGTTTTAGTCTTAGTGGGGTCTAGGAGAGTTTCCAGTGTTGATATCTAGTCTGATAGGATATAGCTTTCAATCTTGAGCTACTTTTGTAGTATGAGGACTTCAGAAAATTTCTATTGGTTTAAATAATCTAATTTTTCTATCAACAGAAGCAGTTGCTGCTTTAGAGCAATGTGGCAGGCTCATGGGACCCACAAAAGACTCTTTTGCTAAAAGTTCTGATGTTTAATCTGTAGTTTAGTTACTTAAAACAATTTTTGATGAGGTTTGTCTGAGAACTATTAAATGCCATGGATTTTGAAAGTACAATAGGTAACTAATCAAAACTATCCTCTCTCCTTCTACTGGCAGTCTTTTTAAAACCCTTTAAAGGTAATCTCTAAAAACTTGTCAAAAATAAAATATTAAACTACTTTTTGCTTGTGAATTCTTTGCTGTATGAATTGTAAGGAAGTAGCATTGCTTTGTAAAAGTGTGATTGTCTGAAAAGCAGTACTGAAAAAGCGTTATATCTAGACAATGTTTATTGCAGCAAAATGTTGTTGTCTTATAAGTACACAGTTCTTTGCACTTGGCCCCAAAATTAGTAGACATACAAAATCTGCCACAATCACAAAGATTGTGGGAAGCTCCGGAGGGTTGGCTAATGTGATTTCATTTGTTAGCTTTTAGTTCTGGAGAGTTTATTTAAGACGTAGAGATAATAGATTGAGTGAAATGAATACTTCATAAGTTTTTTAATCAATCAAACCCTCTAGTATTTAAATTGCATATTTTTTTTCTTATAAATTAGTCTAATCCTTTCAGTTTTGGATAGTTAGCATTCTTGAGGCAAAAAGAGGCTCCACACACAACAGCATGGAGTTAAACACCAGGACTGAGGTATTTCAGTAAAGGTGAAAGTAAATATATGAATTTCACTTTCATTAGTGCTCAAGAGGGTTTCTTTGTTGCCATTGTTATGACAATAAAAGTTAATAGTACTCCATATGAAGTCTCTAGGAATAGCTTCTTTTCTCTCTAGATTCTCTATACTTTTTTTAAAACTATCAGACTTGTACACAGAGGCATCACTATCCTTTTTTCTTAATTTTTTTTTTCAGTCCTCCATCAGCCCCTTTGAACATGGTAACTACTTCACTGTGCAATATTAAATTCCTTACAACAGAAATGAGGAAATTAGCATGGCTTATTTAAATTGAGTGTTAAATATTTTTGAAACATTAAATAGCAATTGAGACTAACAAGTACAAGTCATGAGATACTGCTAGAGGTGTTCATAACCACTAATATCAAGTACAATTAGCTAATATAGAAGTTGGCATATGAAGGATTGTTCAACAAAAATGATAACTTTTGTGAAATTAGCTGTTACATGATCTGCAAGGATATGTGTGGTTTTCTGAGATAATCTACACTGTTAACACTTTATTGCACAATAACTGCTAGCTAATTGGTTTTATTCTTATTGAATAAGATTTTTATGTTGCAAGACAAATTCATTTTCGAGATTGAGATTGTATTAATTCCTAACACGAGTGATTGAGAGGGCATAACAGAAATGTTGGACTCTTTCTTTTCCCCAGCCAGTCTTTTCCCCAAGTAGAAATGCAGAAATGAGTGTTGGGGGGAACCTGAGCCCACTCCCTACTCCAGGTTCCAACCCAGGACTCTGTAATAGCAGTTGCCTATAAAAGTCTCCTACACCAGTGACGTGATAGCTCAGGGATTTTGTAGCTACTTCCCCAGCATCTTCCTTATTTCAGGCTCTTCCTACTAGGGATGTTAGTATGTGTGGGAGGTTCGGGGGTGCAATCACCCCCTCTCCGGGGGGGGGGGGTCTGCGAACCCTCTGCCCCTTCTTTGATCCCTTGTTGGGTCCCGGGCCCTTGTTAGGGAGCCTTGGGTCTGAGTGCGATCACCCCCTCCCAGGCGGAAGGGGGGGGTCAGCGAACACTCTAGTCGTTACCCATCCAAGCGGGCTTGGGCACCGGCCCCGTTCCTGGGTTTCCTTTCCCGCAGGGGTTCGCCTCCTAGTTCCTTCTCTTGGGTCGTCGGGAGCGGGTTGCTCCTATAGGAGAGGGAGGGGGACTCGGTCCCGCCCTCTCTCCAGGTCCCAGCCCGGGGCCCTGGGTGCCGGGGCTGGCTAGCGCCCCGGCGCAGTGGACGGGGGGGGGGGAGGATTCACTCCCCCCTAAGCTTGTCCACCCACGGTCGCCAAAAGCGCCCTGCTCCGGGCTCCTTCCTCCCTCCCGGCGTCTCCTGCGGACCGCCCCCGACGCCCCTGAACCTACCCTGGCTTGGCGGTCCGCAGCGTCCGGTGTTTGGGTGGGGTCTCGGGCGGGTTTTCCGGTCCCGGTGCACCCCTGGCTGTCCCGTTCCCTCCTGGTCTGGCGCGGCGGGGTCCGTCCACCATCTGAAGAGGGGCTGACCGCTCGCCAGGGGCAGTGGCTGTCCCGGAGGCCCCAGGACCAACGCCGGGCCGATAGCCGGGCTGAGCGGCGTTCACGCTCCGTCCTGCGGCGGGGGCCGCTCCTCCGCCGCTGCGAGGAGCCTGCCCCCTGCCCCGTTGGCGGCGGGCCCTTTTGAAACAGGCGCCTGTTGGCGGCGGGCGCCTTTCCGGGCGCGTCCCGGCGTGCGGCCCTGTCAGGCAGCCACGTCCCTCTGCCCTGCCCCCACCGTGCGGGGCCTCGGGGGACGGGCCGTATTCGCGCTGCCAGCGCAGGCGCGGGGGTAGCACCCCAGCCCGCCGCCTCCTCTGGCTCGCGTTGTGGGAGTATTGGGGGGTCCGGGCCTGGATGTCAGCCCCCTGCCCGCGGGGGCTCCGGTCACCCCGCCCCCGGGTCAGTGACAGCCCGTCACAGCATGTAATTGAATAGTCATGAGACTGGATCAGATTTTAGTGGTTACAGACTATTTGATAGTTTATGAAAGGCAGCAGCACGGAGTGGCAGGCAGATCCGCAAGAGGAGCCGGTTTAAAAATTGGTTTGTCACACAGACCAGCTCCACCTGCTGCACCTATTAGAGGCAGCAGCCCCTGTCCTCAGAGGGTCCAAGCTCCCCATGTACAGAGGCTCTTCCACAGCAGTAGCCCCTGTCCTTAGGGAGCTCAGACCCCCCTCAGATAGAGGCTGCTGCCATGAACAGGGGCTGCTTCATGGCAGCCTCTCCCCACCTCTCCTTCTCCCTGCTCTGCTAACCCTCTGATAGAGGCAGCAGCATGGTGGGCAACACCGTAAAGCCAGTGCTGGAGGGAGCCGGCATAGAAGGTGGCTTCTCATGTATATCAGCTCCTACCTGCTCCCCTCACCCCCGCTGCTTCTATAGGAGGCATCAAGGGGAGCAGGCAGGTTCGCAGAGCCAGCCTGTGCAGAGTCTCAGCCTAAAAGCCGGTTCTCCATGTGTATTGGCCCACCGGCTCCCACCTCTACCCCCTTCCCCTGCTTCTGATATACAGGCAGCAAGGTGGGGCAGAATGCATGTAGTCAACAGGATTATCCAATAGGACCAGGTTTATTGGTTAATCCTGTAGTCATCTACACATTGATATCCCTACTTCCTACTAGACTCCACTGGTGCTTGTTTCTCCTCAACTCTCTGTAGTGCCCCCCTCTGACTCCTCAACTCCTCTTGCACCCTAACAAACAGCAGAGAAGCTTTTTATAAGCAGTCTCAGCTGGTTCTTTAATTGGCCCCAGGTGTTCCAACTCGCCTTGGCTCACCTGAATCTGCAAGCCCACTTAATTAGCTCCAGATGCTTCATTGCCTTGATTGATTCTGGCAAGTTCTCACTGGTTCTGGACTAGCCCCTGCAGCTTACCCTGGGAACAGATATGTACTCAATCTGAGGCTAATATTCCTCCCTTACGTCACACTCTTGTACCCGTTTGCCTGACCCTGTCACTCTGCCTTTGGGGAAAAGCAGCCAATAATAGATGCAGCAAGGAGGAGGCAGAGCTCTCCTTCCTCTCTGCTCGTCAGTGTGACACTATTCTCTCAAGAGGCCAGGGAAGAAGAGGGAGCAGAAAGAGCACAGCAATTCAAGGCAATTCCTCTCCCTCCTTCCCTTTCCCATTCTGTGAGCAACAGATCAGTCTTCTCTCTGGTTCTTCTCCTTTTCTTCTTCCTGGTCTGGGACAAGGAAAAGAGGGTCCTTACTGCAGCCTCCCTCAAGCCTGCGGGAGCCAGGGTGAAGTTGGAGGTGGGGAGAAGAGTTGAGGGGGTTAAATAGGGAAGAACAGTGGTTTGGACTGAATTTGAGAACCTGGAGGGATCAGGATTGATTTGGGGATGGATTTAATTCCTGACAGGGAGATGGGCAAAGGTCGAGGCTTGATCTTAGAAGTCCCACCTCCTCCCTTTTTTTCAGACCACATTAAACATTATACCTGAGACCTCACTTGGAAGGATGTTTGCCAGTGAGGATCCTTTTGCCCCAGAGAGTCTCTGCAAACCAGCATACTCCTGCTTCCTATCAATGAATATTGATGGAAAAACAAGATTCTGCCTTAGCAGTAATTTATTTAGTGAGAATTTATAGTTTGACTTTCAAAACCAAGGAAAGTAATCAATTATATGTTCTTATGGATGTTACTGAAAATTGTATTTGAAGTTGAAAATTCCTTCTGTAGATGAGAAGATCTCACAGGGCTAGGATTTGTATCACTGAATATAATGCTTGCTAATACTGTTCCTATAACTTAATTTGGTGATCTATTTAGATTGTAATTGCCAGTATAATCCAGTAGGGATGTCAACGAATAGTTGTCTAGGCCAGTGTTTCTTAAACTGTGTTCTGTGGCACACCAGTGTGCCGCAGAGATATGGTGACCATACGTCCCTTTTTTTCCGGGACAGTCCCGGATTTAAAGACACCCAGCACTAGCGCGGCGCAGCATCAACTCCTCACCTCCACCTAGCATGTAAGTGGCTCCTTTGGTGTTTTGCGTGGGCAGCTAGGGCCGCTGCCAGTCTGGTCTGTCTGGCAAGCCCCTCCTCTCACTGCGTGGCTCTTCCCTCCCTCTGCGGAACTGCCTCCGCTGTGCACCGCAAGCCTGGCCTCCTCCATCCGCAGGCAGCCACCACTGGTACTGGTTGGAGTCGGTGAGCTGCTCCTGGGAGCTGCCGCCGGTGTCCCGGCAGAGACTGTGCAGAGCCTGGCTGGAGCACTGTAGAACGGGGTACGTTTGGGCTTTGCTGGTGTGCTCTGTGCACGGCCAGCCCTTTCTCACCCCCCCACCCCTTCCCATCCTACTGGGGGAGCGGCAGTGCACGGACCCGCTCGCTCTGCTGTGCTCCACAAGCCAGATCTGGGATGGTGGGGGCTTTCTCTCTCTCTCCCCGTGCTCCTCCTAATGGGAGCCAAAGCTGCTGCGAGGACTGGAATGCAGCACTAACTTTAGCACCACGGGCGGCCCAGCTCCAGGCCCGGCAAGTGGTCCTGCCCCAGAAGCAGCTGGGGTTGGGGCTGTGGGGACTTCTGGGTCCCGACCACAGACTCCAGCCCTGCAAACAGGAAGGCAAAAGATGAGGATGGGGCATGGAGAGAACTAGGGGGAAGGAGGGTGGGAGAGGAAGGGGCTTGTGCTGAGGGGAGGGACACAAGGCAGGAGAAGAAAGGGGAAGGCACCAAGGGGCAGGATGGAGGAGAGAAATGCCAGGGGGTCAAGTGGAGACAATGAGGAAAAGAGCAGAAGGAGGGAGGAGAGGTGTCATTGGGGGTGGGACGGTAGAGGGGACAGGGTGATGCTGGGAGAGGAGAGGGGAAGGGCATTTGGGGCAAGAGGAAGCAAGGGGAGGGGGAGGTGCTGAGAGAAGGGTTGAAAGGAAGGGTTGGATGGAGCAAGTCATGTGTGAGGGCACAGAGGCATGAGAGGGCATGAGAGGAACTCGGGCAGAGGGTTGTGAGGGGATGGGCATCAGGGAGAAATAGGGCAAGGGGGCGGGGCAATGAGGGAAGGAGGAAGCACAAGGAAGATGCAGGGGTAAGGGAAGGTGCAGATGCCAGGGGATTCTGGGAGTGAAGCAGAAGGGCAGACACCTGAAGAAGAGAGACCAGCACCAGAGGAGAGAGGTTCGGTGGGGGCCAAACTCATCCCCTGTGGGTGGGAGGATGGTGGGAAAAGTTCTTAGGGGGGTTACTTTTTTTTTAGTCAAGGGCATAGTAAACAGAGGTCAGGGTGTGTAAGTAGAATCAAAGAGCTAGAAGAGACCTCAGGAGGCCATCAAGTCCAGCCCCCTGCCCAAGGCAGGACCAATCCCAACTAAATCAACCCAGCCAGGGCTTTGTCAAGCCGAGACTTAAACACCTCTAGAGATGGAGATTCCACCACCTCCCTAGGTAACCCATTTTAGTGCTTCACCACCCTCCGAGTGAAATAGTTTTTCCTAATATCCAACCTAGACCTCTCCCTCTGTAACATGAGACCATTGCTCCTTGTTCAGTCATCTGTCACTACTGAGAACAGCCTTTCTCCATCCTCTTTGGAACCTCCCTTCAGGAAGTTGAAGGCTGCTATCAAATCCCCCCTCACTCTTCTCTTCTGCAGACTAAACAAACCCAAATCCCTCAATCTCTCCTCATAGGTCATATGCTTCAGCCCCCTAATCATTTTGGTCGCCCTCTGCTGGACCCTTTCCAATCCGTTCACATCCTTTCTATAGTGGGGGGGCCCAGAACTGGACACAATATTCCAGATGTGGCCTCACCAGAGCCGAATAAAGGGGAATAATCACTTCTCTTGACCTGCTGGCAATGCTCCTCCTAATGCACCCTAATATGCCATTAGCTTTCTTGGCTATAATGGCACACTGTTGACTCATGTCCAGCTTCTACTCCACTGTAATCCCCAGGTCCTTTTCTGCTTAACTGCTACTTAGTCCCTAGCCTGTAACAATGCTTGGGATTCTTCCATCCCAAGTGAACGACTCTGTACTTGTCCTTTTTGAACCTCATCAGATTTCATTTGGCCCAATCTGTCCAGGTCACTCTGGACCCTATCCCTGCCCTCCAGCCTATCTACCTCTCCTAGCTTACTGTCATCTGCAAACTTGCTGAGGGTGCAACTCATCCCCTTATCCAGGTAATTAATAAAGATGTTGAACAAAACCAGTCCAAGAACTGATCCTTGGGGCACTCTGCTAGAAACCGACCGCCAACCTGACATCGAGCTGTTGATCACTACCCATTGGGCTCGACAGTCTAGCCAGCTTTCTATCCATTTTACAGTCCATTTATCCAATCCATACTTCCTTAACTTGCTGACAAGAATGTTGTGGGAGACCATATCAAAAGCTTTGCTAAAGTCAAGGTATATCCCATCCACTGACTTTCCCATATCCACAGAGCCAGTTATCTCATCAAAAAAGCTAATCAGATTGGTCAGGCACGACTTGCCCTTCGTGAATTCATGTTGACTATTCCTAATCACTTTCCCCTTTTCCAAGTGCTTCAAAATGGATTCCTTGAGGATCCTCTCCATGATTTTTCTGGGGACTGAGGTAAGGCAGACTGGTCTGCAGTTCCCTGGATTGTCCTTTTTCCCTTTTTTTTAAAGATGGGCACTACATTTTCCTTTTTCCAATCATCCGGGATCTCTCCCGATCTCCACGAGTTTTTAAAGATAATGGCCAAAGGCTCTGAAATGACATTTGCCAACTCCCTCAGTACCCTCGGATGCATTAAATCTGGGCCCATGGATTTGTGTATATTTAGCTTTTCTAAATAGTTCCTAACTTGTTCTTTTCCCATCAAGGGCTGTCCATCTCCTTCCCATACTGCATTGCCTAGTGCATTTGTCTGGGAGCTGACCTGGTCCGTGAAGACAGAGGCAAAGAAAGCATTGAGTACTTCAGCTTTTCCCACATCATCTGTCACTAGGTTACCTCCCTCATCCAGTAAGGGCCCCACACCCTCTCTGATCACCCTCTTATTGTTAGCATGCCTGTAGACACCTTTTTTGTTACCCTTCACATCCCTTGCCAGCTGCAATTCCAGTTGCGCTTTCGCCTTCCTTATAACTCTCCTGCATTCTCGAGCAATATATTTATACTCCTCCCTAGTCATCTGTCCAGGTTTCTACTTCTTGTAAGCTTCCTTTTTTTGTTTAAGCTCACCATGGATGTCCCCGGTAAGCCAATCTGGTCACCTACCATATTTATTTTTCTTGCTGCACATCAGGATGGTTTCTTACTGTGCCTTTAATGAGGATTCTTTAAAATACTGCCAGCTCTCCTGGACTCCTTTCCCCTTCATGTAAGCATCCCATGGAATCCTGCACATCAGTTCTCTGAAGGAGTCAAAATCTGCCCTTATGAAGTCCAGGGTGTGTATTTTTCTACTCTTCTTTTTTCCTTTGGTCAGGATCCTGAAATCTACCATCTCATGATCACAGCTTCCCAGGTTGTCACCCACCTCTACTTCCCCTACTAGTTTCTCCCTGTTTGTGAGCAGCAAGTCAAGCTGCACATGGCCCCTGGTCAGTTCTTTCAGCACTTGTACTAAGAAGTTATCCCCTATATTCTCCAAAAACTTCCTGGATTGTCTGTGTACTGCTGTATTGGTCTCCCAACAGATGTCAGGGTGATTAAAGTCGCCCATGAGAACCAGGGCCTGCAATCTGGAAAGTTCTCTCAGTTGCCCAAAGAAAGCTTCGTCTACCTCATCTACCTGATCCGGCGGTCTATAGCAGACACCAACCACAACATCACCTCTGTTGCTTCCACCTCTAAATTTAACCCATAAACTCTCAACAGTCTTTTCTCCCTCCAAGTACTGGAGCTCCAAGCAATCATACTGCTCTCTTACATACAACGCAACTCCTCCTTCTTTTCTCCCCTGCCTGTTCTTCCTGAACAGTTTATACCCTTCCATGATAGTGCTCCAGTCATGAGAGTCATCCCACCAAGTCTCCGTTATTCCAATCAAATCATAGTTCTGTAACTGGGCCAGGGCTTCTAATTCTTCCTATTTGTTTCCCAGTCTTCTCGCATTGGTTGATCACCCTGCCTTCTCCATCCAAATCAGGGGTCCTCCTTGGTTGCTCGTTCCTCCTTGTGATTCTTCCCGGTGTCCGACTTCCTCACTTACCTCAGGGCTTTGGTCATCATCCCCCAGTGAACCTATTTTAAAGCCCTCCTCGCTAGGTATGCAAGCCTGCCCTTGAAAATGCTCTTTCCTCTCTTGATTAGGTGGATCCCAGCTCTTCCTAACAAACCTTGTGCCCGGAAGTGTCCCATGGTCGAAGAAACCAAGTAATGTGTCCCTAATTTGGTTCAGAAAATATGGTCCCCCTTCCCCCCCTTTTTTTTTTCTCAACAAAAATCCTTGGTGTTCCTTGGTCTTAAAAAGCTTAAGAAACACTGTTCTAGACGATTAACCGATAAGCTTAGGCTTATCGGTTAATCTTATCGACTACTCACATTCCTCCCCCACCCTGTATTAGAGGCAGCAAGCGGGGAGGGGGGACCAGTTCCCCCCGCCACCTGCTCGTAATGCCACCTGCCTTCCTACCCTGCTGCTGCCTCTGAAGCAGCATTGGAGCAGGCAGGGGAAGGAGGTACTGCCATGAAGCAGCCTCTGTCCGTGGGGGTCTGAGCTTCCTGTAGATGGAGTAGCCTCTGTCCTTGGGGAGCTTGGCGTCCCCCGACAGGCTGCTTTGTGGTAGCAGACTCTGTCTGCAGGGGGTCTGAGATCTCCACAGACAGTGGCTGCTTCACATGTCCCCAAGAAGCTCTTTTCTCAGGGAGCCTGGGCCTGCTGATGGGCAGAGGGTGCTTCGTGGTAGTAGCCCCTGTCTGTGGGGAGCACAGATCCCCCGTAGACAGAGTTTCTCTGGGGGAAGTAGAGTAGCCTCTGTCCACGGGGAGCTGGTTTGAAACTGGCTCCCCTCATGGCACCCCGCGCTGCTGCCTGTGATAGAGGCAGCAGCGTGGAGTGGCAGAGGGCTCCCTGGGAGTGAGGCCGGGCGCACTGACTGCCGGCCCTGCCCCTGGGACTATGGAATAGTCAAGTAACCAATGGTAATTCATGCGGGTACTCGACTATGCTATTAATCAATATCTAACATCCCTACAATCCAGTCTTGATTTATAAATTTAAAAATTAAAATATACTTACACCGACTTCGTGTGTATTATAAAATTCTCTGGTGAGTTGAAAATATAACAGTTTTTAAGAATGAGAGAAAAGAACAGAACTACACCCACAATGAAATAGATATGTCTGCCAATTATTCTTAACAAAAATACAAATCAGTAACAATTTCTTGTCTCAGAGCACAAGAGCCAAACCGAAGTGGTTAGTTGGTATTATCCATTCTTAACATGAAGCTATAAAAAGGTAGTCTCAGATAGTTTTTTTTTTTTTCAGCTTTAATTTTTTTCCTTCAAAATTTAAAATAGGCTGGAATCCTATATATAGCTGAAAGAAATATTGCCAGAATATTGCAATCACAGAGCACTTGATGGATGCGTAAACTTGAGCAATATGAAGAAATGTTCACTGTGCTCAACAGTGTGAAGAAATATCTGTGCCCATGCCGAATTGAGTGTTGTTGATTAGGGGGAAAATATTATCACCTGCACATAGATGGTGATATGCTATATCAGTGGTCTCCAACCTTTTGAAGCATGAGATCACTTTTTTTAATCCAAGATCTACCTCAAATATAAATAACCTTACCCCGCCTCCTTCTCTCCCCTTCTCCAAGGCCCCACCCCTGCTCACTCCATCCTCCTTCTCTTGCCCATCCACACTCACTTTCATCAGGCTGGGGCAGAGGGTTGGGGTACACGAGGGGATTCATGACTGAGATAGGGTTTCGAGATGTGGGCTCCAGCTGGGCACTGCTTACCTCCTGGTTGGTGGTGCAGTGGGGCTAAGGGAGGTTCACCCCTGCCCTGGCCCAAGCCCAAGCCCAGGCCCACTCCCTAAACCAGCCAGCAAACTCCATTCCAAGTCCTTTTGTGTCCCCACTCTGCTTCGGGGAAATAGGATACAAAGTGATGAGAGGAAGCAGCTTGACATCAGCACCCGTTCTCTCCCTTCCCTGCCCTGCACAGCAAGCAGGAGCTCCCAGGGGGGAGGGGCAGTTCCAAGGCAAAGGGCAGGAGATGAGCAGCAGTGAGAGGAGCGGCAGCTGAAGTGCCAGCACTTGACAGGCACTTGACTGGCCAAACCAGTCAGGATCCCCCGTCAGAGGCTCCAAGATCTGTCGGTAGATCCTGATCTACTGATTGGTGACCACTGTGCTATATAGTGAGACAAAGCAATATGCACAGTTGCCATTTTTAGAATTTTCAGTTATGCTTTTTGTATGCAGTATTCTTGCAGCTATATCGTTCCCAGGATATTAGGAAACATTTCGGCAAAGTAATGACTTTTATTAGACCAGCTTCTGGTGTTGAGAGACACAAACTTTTGAGCGTACACAACACAGAGCTTTTCTGAAATGTATTCAGAGTGTCACAGCTAAATAAAATATGAAACAAATTATTCAGCATAAGTAAGTACAGGCAGTCCCCGAGTTACGTGGATCCGACTTACATCGGATCCCTACATACGAACGAGGCTTTTCTCGCCCCGGAGGACGCGGGCGACAGGACCGCCCAGACGCACTGCGGTCCCGCCGCCCGCGTCCTCCGCAGCGAGAAAAGCCGCTCCGCGTCTCCCTGGTCTGCGGGGGGGCAGCAGACCAGGGAGATGCGGAGCAAAGCTGCGGAGGACGCGGGCAGCGGGACCGCAGCGCGTCTCGGTGGTCCCACTGCCCACGTGTCCCTGGTCTACTGGGGGGGGGGGGCGCAGCTAGTGCGCCCTCCCTCCCCCGCGACTGACAACAGGAAGCCCGAGGCGCTTCCTGTAGTCAGCCGCTGGTCAGTTTCAACAGCGGCTGAATCTGGACGCCAGTTCCGACTTACATACAAATTCAAGTTAAGAACAAACCTACAGTCCCTATCTTGTACGTAACCCGGGGACTACCTGTAACGCATATTTCACCCGGAAGGGTTCCTTGAAATATGTGCTGAAGTCCAGTGTTCCCGTTTTTCCTACATAACTGAGACCTAGAAGCTTGAAAATAATATTTCCCCCACCAATTATCTGCTTTTCATATTGGCAAACATTAGTATTTTTGTCTTGTGTTTCTAATGGAGCTTGAAATTAAAATTGCTTTTCTCAGTTTCCTTTATGCATTGGCATTACAGGTTGGACCTCCCTGGTCCGGCACCCTCAGGACCTGATTGGTTCCAAACAAAGGATTTTGCTGGACCGAGGGAGATAATTTCTGGCCCCCCTGCCACTGCCTGCTAGCCCGGCTCTGCTTTTGGCCCAGCCACCAGTCTCACAGCAGCTCCCCTCTGCCACCAGCCTGGCTGGGATCATGGCCCCAGCATGAAAGGCTGCTTGCCTTTCATCAGAACACTCTGATACAGTAACATCCATGTCCTGTTGGACCAGAGAGTCGCAATTTAGAAAGGTTCAACCCATATTGATATTGTCAAAGATCTAGACACAGTGTATTTTAACTGTTTGTATCACTTACACATTTTTGCTGGCAGTAGACATAATAAAACTGATAATTCAAACTTTATCATAAAACGTAAACATAATCTACCGTTTAAATCAGCAGAGGCCAATCATTTTTGCAGGGGGACTGCTCAGTGAATTTTTCTATGTGGTCATGTGCTGGCTCCACTCCCCAGAGGAGGCAGAGCCTGGGGAGGAAAGGGCAGAGCTAGCCTCCTCCCAGAGTTGTCTGGAGCTGAAGGATTTGAATTAAAAGCAGCAAAGGACTTGAGGCATCTGGCTCTGCTGCTACTACATTGCCTGCCAGTTGTCCGGGATTGCTGAGGCTATTTAAAGGCTCTTAGCTCCAGCCCTGCCAGATTAGCGCTGCAACAGTGAGCCATGAGCCATTTAAATAGGATCCTGCTGCCTGAGCCATCTCTTGGAAATTTGGTGGTATGGGCAGCAGGATAGAAATAGAAAGCAGCCAGATGCAGTCCATGGGTCAGATTCAGCCCACGGGCCACATCTTACCCTGCCCTGATTTAGATATTAGGGTGTAATGCAGATGGTGGGCAATAATTTTTGAAAGGTAGGGACACTTCACAAATTTCTTAAGAGTCCCTGAGCTGCCCTGGATGGGGCGGGGCCAGGACACTTCCCATGCTTCTGCACCCATAGACCCTGATTGGCCTGAAGTTGGGGGAGTGTGTCGTGAAGTCTCTCCCCCAGCGCCTACAGGGAACCACCAGCTGTTTTAAACAGCTGGCAGTTCCCTCTAGGCATCACACACCCCTGGCAGCAGGAGGAGACTTCTCTTGCTCCCCTTGCCTCCAGGCCAATCAGGACCTGGGGGCATGGGAGTGCGCAAAGTCTCTCACCCCCTGCGTGGTGCCTACAGTGAACCACCAACTGTTCTAAACAGCTGGCAGTTCCTTCTAGTGCCACACACCCTGGCGGGGCAGGTGACTTCATGTGCTTCCCCTGCCTCCAGACCATTTGAGATGTGGGGAAGGGGAACGACAGGGCAGCTGTGGGCCAGATCAACCTGCTTGGCAGACCAGATCAGGCCCACAGAGGCTCTCTTGCCCACCCCTGGTGTAATGGCTCATGAATATGTAGTTGCCCACAAATGCAGTTAATGAAGCAGTAAATTGCAAAAACTGCACACACTCTCCTTCCCATCACTGAACTAAGCAAATAGCATTTCTTTCCTCAGTTAATGCAACACAGAATTTTTTTGTTTGAAATCCCTTTTTTTTCTGGCCAGCTGGTTCATTTAGTACCAATTTTTACTTACTTTACACTTTTTGTAAAGTCCTTTTTTAACCACAAACGACAAACCTTGATGGTGTTTTTTTCTTTCTACAACTTTTTGGCTTCTTGTCAGAGTTTCATCTATTTGTTTCTTTGGTTGTGTGCTTTGTTTCCCACATTTAATTTCTTCCTTTAGCTTAAGCTATGGAGGAGGACATGCATCACACTCAGAAACCGATCTTCTTCACAGACAAACATATGCAGCTTCTCATCAGCTTCCAGGATATGCTACCACCCACCATCCTACTGGTAACTGTCTATTGTCTGGAAACTCTATTTAAATAATTGCTGTGTTAAATATTGCATCTTTAAGCTGATTAATTATATGGTCCTAAGGAGCAAAAGAGCAAATCAGGGTGTAGCAAAAGCTATTTCAAGAGTGAATTTATTATTTCAGCAATTTTCTGATAGCTTTATACCATGGGTTTGTTATGAGTGCACAATGAGGAAGGTAACTAGCAAGTGCAGTGCTTCATAATCTGGTTAACCAGTTCTATGAGGTTTTTAAAATATCCTGAGGATTTTCTTTGATACTGAGCATCAAATTTTTAATGACTGTATGTCCAATAAGTATCTAACTATAAACTCTTCTGCACATAAGAATAAAATATTCAGTTAGTCTCCAAAGCGTGCTGCTGAAATTGCGCCAGATACTCAGAAATCTAATTCATGGAAGTTTGAATGCACAGTTGCTCTTACTAATGCGTTGTATTAAAAGCTTGCTAAAAATATAGCTTTAAAATGTGATAATAGTGAATGGCTTATAAATAAATGATGTAACCTAATGGTTCATCACTTCATAAAAATGTGACCCTGTGTTCTGCCATCTAGATATCAACTTGTGTTGCATATGAAAGAAGACCTTCTCAAAAATAACTGTAGAATAAAACCTGGAGGACAGGGGAAATGCATACCAAACTTAAAACTGATAACTTTGATTCCTGCTAACACCGATTAAGTTATAGCATGGAATTTTAATATATGACTAACAAATTTGAATTCACAAATGCAACCCCTTAGTACATTAAAATTTTGAGCAAATATATTTATAATTTTTAAACAGCAAGTGTTAACATTTCAAACACAAATGTTTTCTGAAAGTGTGAAAGGCTTTGTATTCTTTGAGTAGCATGATAACTCTGACTGTGGTTTGCTCTTAAATTTGTAATAGGAATTCATTGTGATTTGTATATTTGTTTTTTTTTTCCCCCGAGGTCTTTCTGGAATATTTGATACCAGTATACATAGTACTGGAAGTAACACTAAAGAAACGTCAGTTATGAACTTTCTCTCTGCAATTGAATCTCGCACTGCTCAAGCTGCTTCAGGAGCTACCCTTTTACCACAGTTCAGGGCTCCATCGTGGCAGACAGGTGATACTTTCAATTTTTAACACACTTGTACATTTTTATAGGTGTGTGTGTATACAATAAATAACACTTAGAAGGGAATTCTTTCTTAAACTCCTCTCTTCATTACTGGTAACTTTGTGAAAAAAATTTCCTCTTGAAACACATTTTTATTGGTGTTATCCCAGTAGTGAATATTTCTTGAGAGTTTAAAAAAAAAAAAAAAAAAAGCTTCACAGAAATGTTTGAATTTCGCAGTTATGAATAAAATGCACATTTTCCACATCCATTTTATTTTATGCGATAACCCAAGTTTCAAGCTTTTCATTTGAATTTTCAAAATTGGCATAAATATGAACAGAACAATGGCCCATCTAATCCACTATTCTGTCTTCTGACCATGGCCAGCTCTAGAATGACCAGAACAGGGCAATTTTGAGTATTGTCTGTTCCCAGATTCTGACAGATGGAGATTGAGGGATACCCCAAACATGGTGTTACATCCATGATCATTTTGGCTAATAGCCATTAATGGCCCTATTGTCTGTGAATTTATCTAATTCTTTTTTAAACTCAGTTTATACTTTTGGCCTTCACAATGTGCCCTCGCAACAAGTTCCATGAGTATGAAGAATTTCCTTTTGTTTGTTTGACACTCGCAGCCTATTAATTTCAGTGAGTGATTCAGTAATTCTTGTGTTCTGTGATTATCATCTCTTTTCTAGATGGAACACTCCAGTCTTTTGAATTTCTTCTTGTATGAAATACCCCTAATAATTTTTGTTGCTCTTATTAGTACCTTTTCTACTTCTAATAATGTCTCTCTTGAGATGGGGCACTCCAAAACTTCATGCAGCATTAAAGGCATTGGTATGCCATGAATTTATATAGTGACATGAAGATATTTTCTGCCTTTCCTTTCCTAATGGTTCCTGGTATTCTGTTAGCACGTTTGACTGCCACTGCATACTGAATCAATTTTCAAAGAATTCTGTGATGACACCAAGGTGTGTGTCTCTTTTGAGTTGTAACTAATTTAGATCCCATCATTTTGTATGTATAGTAGGATTTATGTTTTCCCAGGGCATTACTTTGCACTTTTTGATCATAAATTTCATCTGCCATTTTGTTGCCAGTCACTGCCTTTAAAGAGTTTCCTATCTTCTGTGATTTTGTGTCCTTTGCAAACTTTACCTCCTCACTGTTTACGACTTTTCCTAGATCATTTATGAATATATTGAATAGCAGTAATCCTAGTACAGATCTTTGGTGGACCCACTATTTACATCTCTCTACTGTGAAAACTATTTATTCCTGGTCTTTGTTTCTAATCTTTTAACCAGCTACTGATCCAGGAGAGGACCTTCCTTTCTATCCCATGACTATTTATTTTGCCAAAGAGTCTTTGGTGAGGGACCTTCTCCAAGTATACTGTTTCCATTGAATATATCTATGTCTATATGGGGGTTGACTCCTTCAAAGAATTATAAAAGGTTGGTCAGACATGATTTCCATTTACAAAAGCCATATGGGTGCTTCCTCAACATATTGTGTCCATCTATGTGTCTGCTAATTCTCTTCTCTTCTAAGCTACATCTGCACTGCACAGCTATTTCAGGATACCGTAATAGCTTTAAAGCAGCCCATTATTTCTAAATGGATTTTGAAATAACGGGCATGCTATTTCGGCGTCCCTGTAAGCCTTGTTCCATGAGGGCTAAGGGACATTTCAGACAATTAGACAGCGCCAAATTTCAAAATAAGCCATTTCAAAATTACCTCAAAATAAGCTGTGCAATTGCATAGTGCAAATCGCGTAGCTTGTTTCAAGGTAAGGGTGCAGTGTAGATGCACCTCTATAGTTTTAACCAGTTTTCCTGTTTGACAGACTTCGACTCCCCATTGTGACACCTCCTAATGGCTGTCCTGGGAATTACCTCTGTCTGCCAATGTGCCCTCTTCTGGTGATGTCTTGCCACTATCAGTTCTTCTCCAGAGACTTGCTTCACTCAAAGGACCATGGAGTCTTCATGACACAACCCTCTGGCTGTGCCATACTCAGTGTTCCCCCTTTCCAGGGGACAGTATCACAGTTCCTCAGACCAGCCACTTCCTCAGTGGTGATTGGGGTGGGGGTAGGGGACTTAGGTCCATCCATACTCCAGGTCCTGGTCCAAACCCTGTAGATGGCTGCCACTTGCTGCATCCCCTTTGTAGACCTCACTGGGCCACTTCCTGGCGGCCTCAGCATCCTCTTTGCCCTTGCCTTAGGGCTTCAGCCTGCAGATCCCTGCAGCCTGCTAGGAGCTGCCTTTACCTCCCTGGGTATCTGCCTGCAACAGTGCTCTGTCCAGGGTGCTTGCTGCCCTCTCTGTGCAAGCAGACAGTCCTTCTCCCTCTTCAAGCTCCAGGGTATGACTAAATCTGCTCTGTTCTGCCATCCTTCTTATATGGGCCAGCTGGGCCCTGATTGGCTACTCCTCACAGCCCCTCTTTGACTACCTACTGTGCTGTCTCTGAAGGGATCTATTAATCCCTTTGAACCCATAATACTCTGGTACTTAACAAAGGCTTATTGGCTTGTAATTGCTAGGATTGCCTCTGAAACCTTTTTAAAAATTGGCATTATCTTAGCTACTCTCCAGTGATCTGGTACAGAGATTGATTTAAGCAATAGGTTACATACCTAATTAAGTTGCAGTTAATACTTCTGCAATATAATATTTGACTTCCTTCAGATATCTTGGTGAATCCCATCTGACCCTGGTGACTTGCTATTGTCTAATTTATCTATTTGTGCCAAAACCTTCTCTAGTGCCACCTCAATCTGAGGCAGGTCCTCCGATTTGTCACCTAGAGTATAGTTTGATTGTTTCTCACTAGCTCCTTCCTATACTTTACCAACTTCTTTTCTATCCTCTGGACTATTGTATAGAGTTCCCTCTTTAATAGGTGATCCTTAACCTGAGTAGAAAAGAGTCAACTAGAATCTGTTTGTGGGCCAAATCGAGATGTTTTCTAGCCTGGACACAGTTGTGCCAACATCCCCCCGAAACTGTGAGCGTTCCAGTTGTTCTAGACCAGCGATCCTCAAACTTTTTGTCTGATGGTCCACCTCGCTCAATGCAAACCTTTCTGCAGACCACAAGTTGTTAATGGAAACTCGTTATTAATTACATAATTACCCGGAACCATTTTCCTAGTGCTGCATCTAGGGATAATGGTTTCATTTAACCAGTAAGGGTATGTCTACACTACCCTCCTATTTCGAAGTAGGTGGGTAATGTAGGCATACCGCACTTGCAAATGAAGCCCGGGATTTGAATTTCCCGGGCTTCATTTGCATAAGCCGGGCGCCGCCATTTTTAAATCCCGGCTAGTTCATTCCTCGTGGAATGAGGAGTACAGCTAGTTCGGATTAGGAAGCCTAATCCGAACTAGCTACTCCGTGCCGCGTGTAGCCACGCGGCACGGGGTTCGAACTAGCCGGGATTTAAAAATGGCGGCGCCCGGCTTATGCAAATGAAGCCCAGGAAATTCAAATCCCGGGCTTCATTTGCAAGTGCGGTATGCCTACATTACCCTCCTACTTTGAAATAGGAGGGTAGTGTAGACATACCCTAAGAAAGGAAATATTAATTTAAATTATTAAACAGATTAAGCACTTTAACTTTCTCATGTTAGTTTATCCAACTTCATTTTAAATAAAGTAACATTAATTTATGTCCAACACAAAAGGTTCCGACCCACAGAAAATTCAGTTGGGGACTACACAAGTGAGAAGCAAAAAACCCCTCCAAAAAACCCCAACTCTCACTGATGTGCCCCCCAACTGAGACACCTCACTCCTCTGGCACTCTAGCCTCACTGGGGGAAGGGAAGGGAAGGTATAGGGAGGACTGAGGTTCAGGGCTTCCTATAGGACAGATTTACCCTTCTGAGCTTCCACGGATTTTGTGGACCCCCCCCCCCCCTCCAGGCTCTGAGGCGGTATCAAAAATGAGGGGTTCAGTATGCAAAACAGGGCTGCCAGCGAGTGGGATAGGTATGGGGGTGAAGGATCTGGGTGGGACATGGGGTGCAGGAGGGGATGAGGGTGTGAGGTCTGGATGGGAAGTAAGCTGCAGGACAGGCTGGGAGGGTATCTGGCCAGAGGGAGGGGGCAGTGTGTGGCAAGGAAGGAGGGTGCAGGAGTAAGGGTGGGTGCAGGAGCACGATGGGAGTAGGGTGTCTGGCCAGGGGGGAGTATGCAGGAGCAGAGTGAGGGTAGGGTTTCTGGCCAGACTGTGCAAAATCTGGGCATGAGGTGAAGGGGGGGGCACTTTCCTTCACACCCCACGCCTCTCCAAGGCATCAGTGTCTCAGGCATGACCTCTTGCTGCTATGGGCTGTATTCCAGCTCATAGGAGCAGTGGGGAAAGCCTCCAGGCAGCATGTCCGTGCATTGCTGTTCCCCCACATGGGGGAAAGGGAAGAGGAGTGGCACTGCGTGGAGCAGCTTCTGGCTTCGCTTCTTCCTGCGAGCCAGATCATGCAGCAAGGCTTGGGGCTTTCTTCTGTCCCCTTATCCCCCCCTTCTTACCTGGTGGAAGGCTGGTCAGTCTGTATTCATCCAGCTAGAGTAGGACTCTTAAAAGGCCTGATTAGGGCCTTCCCTCCAGGGCTCAATGGGATGTGTACTATTTATTTATACTTATTCAGCCAGGAAGAACTCAAATTTACTACCCTGTCTGACATGAAAAAATCTTGGCATATTAAAATAATTCAGCCTTCCTACAGTATTCTTTCTGCCTCTGTAGCAGTAAGCATTTCAGTGCATAGGAGAATCTGATTGGTGTTTGACTCTTACTTAATTTCTTTCTCCTGTATCCATATAGAAATATTTACAAATAACATATTGCCTATTTATTCATGTAGTTTGCAAATATGAAATGAGCTAAAATATGTCTCTTTTGATGTTAAGGGTTTACCTTTTTGTTGAACCAAAAGGCCATCCAAATGCCCGCCTGAGCTGCCTCAGCTAATGCTATCTAAGCAGTTTTGAGATGAAGCTGTAATTGTGCCCTACTGTAACTAAAAAACTTGAAACAACTGAAATATTTTAAATTATTTAAAATGGAGTTTATTTGCTGAGGTAATTATTGTGTCAACATGGAAATCCTGCTTAGTGAGAATTTTACTTATTCTCAAATAGCAGTTCAAAGCTAAATAGTTGGGTTTTTTCCCTTAGCTGCTGAATTGTAAATTGGACTGTATGAATCACTTCCCTATACCCCATCTGGTTCCCATGAAAGTCAGTAGGAGCATTGCATTTAACTTCCAGTAGGAGCAGGGTAGGACTCCATTGATTAATTGACTATATTTTTAAATGTAAGACATCTATTTGAGGGCTTTCATTTGTAATAGAAGACAGATTCTCTAGCTTTGCCATACATTCCTGTAAGACTTTGGGAAAATCATTTAACTAATCAAGTGCTTCCATTCACCATCTCTAAAATAGGGATCATAATATCTTACTCCAGGACATTGTGAATTTGAATATCCACTCCTGGCAAACCTCTTTGAGCTCCTGAGATGGGAAGTGCTATAGAAGTGGAAGTAGATATGATTGTATCTCGAGATAAATCTAATGAGAGAATATATATATTATTGTATTATAATTCAAGTAATACAGAATTTATATTCTATTAAATGTTTTATCAGCTAAGGATGGTACAGCAAAGCAAGGCTGCAGGTAGGGAATACTAGATCTTTTGATCTGATATTCCTGTCATGGATGTTTTTATTCCATCTTCTATCTACAGCTGTAGTATACGTGCATTTCTTCTCTACCCCTCAGATCAAAGCCTCCTTTTAAAAATACATATGTTGTAAATAAATAAGTTGTAAAAAATGCTGGAAAGACTCCCACTCAATGAATGTTTCGATATAGGTTTATAAAATGGCATCTCTTAGCCATGCAATGTAAATTTTATTCATACTAACAGATAATAGTGTTCCTTGTGGCCCAGGCGTTCATGAGTGTTGATCACTACAGCTTAAAAGATTTGTACATTACTGAAAGAAGTGTTATGTAGCTTTCTTAAGCAGCTGTGTTCTGTTGTCTGATGATTATATGAGGTGTGTTAGGATGGAGAGTGAAGGAGTAAAACAAGTGCTACTGCTTTGAATGATTTATGTTTGTAACTCCCATGGTGTATTTAAATGCATATCAAGTGTTGTGGCTCTATGGAATTCCATATAGATTAAAATCAAAACAGCTGAATAGATATAAATAAAAAAGTGCCTGAGGTGTCAAACAGTGCTCTCTTTTTGTGGCACATTTTGCACCAACAGTATGCAACTCGAGTTTGTTCTTTTTCTTTGCAATTAAGTGCAGTGAAGAATTCATTATGCCTACAAAAATGGAGCCCTAGAAAATGAGTTCTTGTATACAGGCAGTCCCCGAGTTACGCGGATCCGACTTATGTCGGATCCGCAGTTACGAACGGGGTTTGCTCTGCGTCTCCCTGGTCTGCTGGAGACTAGCAGACCAGGGAGACGGGGAGCAAAGCCTCTGAGGATGCCGGCAGCGGGACAGCCGCAGCGTGTCTGGGCTGTCTTGCTGCTCACGTGCTCTGTGGCTTTGGTCCGCGTCTCCCTGGTCTGCTGCCACTTGGAGACCAGCAGACCAGGGAGACGCGGAGCAAAGCCGCGGAGGACCCGGGCGGCGTCTCCCTGGTCTGCTGGGGAGGGGCTCAGCTAGTACGCCCCCTCCCAGCAGACCAGGCTTTTCTCCAGACGCCTGTGGTAGAGCAGCGGGGGCACTGCCGGTTGGTCCCGCAGCGCCGCTCTGGGCGCTACTGGACCAACCCGGCAGCACCCCAGCTGCTCTCCCCAAGCGGCTGAATCAGGACGCCTGGGGCAGAGCAGCTGGGGTGCTGCTGGGTTGGTCCAGTAGCGCCAAGGAGCGGCGCTACTGGAGCAACCCAGCAGCACCCCAGCTGCTCTGCCCCAGGCGTCCCCAAGTCAGCCGCTGCTGAAACTGACCAGCGCTGACTACAGGAAGCCCGAGGCAGAGTTGCTCTGCCCCGGGCTTCCTGGAATCAGCCGCTGATCAGTTTCAGCAGCAGCTGACTTGGGGACGACTTGGGATTCAGCCTGTTGAAACTGATCAGCGGCTGATTCCAGGAAGCCCGGGGCAGAGCAACTGTGCCTCTGGCTTCCTGTAGTCAGCCGCTGGTCAGTTTCAGCAGCTGCTGAATCTGGACGCCAGTTCTGACTTACATACAGATTCAACTTAAGAACAAACCTACAGTCCCTATCTTGTACGTAACCCGGGGACTGCCTGTATTCATAGGTGTGTAAATAAACATTTTGTGATGTATTTTTGCTTGAATCTAAGAATAACACTACTTCTTTCCTTCACAGTAGTGTTAAGCTGAAATTACATTTGTAAAGGGCTTTGAGATTGTACAATACCATGAGCTATAGGAGTATAAAGTGTTATTACTTACAGTGCTTCTTTACACTTTTTTTTTTTTTTTGCAGGTATGCATTCCTCAGCAGCAACAGAGCTATTTGTTACTGGAGCATTGCCAACCTCTGGAACATTTCCACCAACATCTGCTTTATCAGCTTATCAGCATCCCAACTCTTTCAGCAGTAGAAACTTTGCTACTACTCCATCTCTTACACTTCAAGATTCAACATTCAGTGCTACATCAAATGGTCTTTTAACAGCTCATGACCCTTTATTGCAAATCAAGACATCACAAGGCACAGTTCCAACCGCTTTGACATTTGAACGGCTAGGCAGCTCTGTTTTAAGTGCCAGCATACCACCTCAGTCATCAACGTACCGTTCTGCTCAAGAGTCTGCACCCCATCTCCTGCAACCTCAGTTTAGTTTGTTGCCTTCAACACTTGGAGGAGCTCAGCAGACTTCTCAGGCATATAGCACATCTGTCTTTTCTGGTTCCACTGCCTCCATTGATAGAGTACTTCAGAGAGAATGTAGTGTTATTAAACACCATCAGCGGCCTTCAAATACACAATCTGTTCAGGTACAACGGACTGGTTCCCAGCATTCCTTACACAGTTATTTATCAAGTACAAGTGTAGTTAATTTTCAGGATACATCCAGGCAGTCAGCATTATCTTGCAGTCCAGTTGGAGATGCTACTCAGGTGAGCAATGGAGGATCACAGCAGAAGACCTCTCAAGTCTCAGTAGAACTTGCTCAGTCTTATACATCTGCAATTCCATCACCTGGTTTTCCATCTGCTTCTACAGAAAAAACAAAAAACTGTTCTACAAAGCAGCCATCAAGGTCAACAAAGACCCCTAAACCTCAAAATGTAGCCTCTCCTGTGCAGACACAAAGCTATTCCAAAACTGCACAAAACCAGAGTTCTGTAATAGCAGGCCAAGCACAAATCTATTCTACAGCACAGCTTCCAAGTCTGTTGTCAGTCAGCCAATCCCAAAACTATGTTTCCACACAGTCACAGAATATGCCATCTGTCAATCATTCACAAGTTTTCTCATCCAGCAAGGTAGAGAAGCTGCCCTCATATAAAACACTGACTTTTTCTGGGCAATCACAAGCTATAACTTCTGATACTCAGACAACACTAAGTTATACTGCAGATCAACAGGTATTAACTTCAGTTCCAAATGAGAACTACTCTGGACAAACAAGGGATCTTTCTTCAGTTAGTCAATCTCAGAGTTATTCTTCTAATCACTCTCAGGGTTTATCTCCCGTTAGCCAATCACAGGTTAGTTATTCATCTCAATCACAGGTTTTGTCAGCTGTTAGTCCTTCAGAAAGTTATACTTCAGGGCAATCCTTAACATTAACTTCACCTTCTCTTCCATTTTCTTCCTCCCCTCGTGTTCAAAATTTGTCAGTCTCAAGCTCAAACCAGAACTATATTTCTCTACATTCTTCTCAGAATTCTCAGACACAAGAATCATCTTCCCCACAGTCTCAAAAGTTTTTAACTGGTCCTACGTTTGCATCCCCAGCTCATTCGCGAACACTGCAGAACAATAGACCTTCCTCAGAAACAAAAACATACGTGAAAAGGAAATCTGACTCTAACTTGTATGCTTCATCAAAACAGGAAGATGAATTGTCAATGCAAGACTTGCAGGCATTGCAACAGCAAACTTCTCTTGACTCCTCTACTCAAAGGCTAACTGATAATGAAATTAATGCTCAAGATGCTACCTTTAGGGTGTCAAAGGCAGATGACAGATATTCTCAAAGTGTAATCAGAAGTAATTCTCATCTCGAAGATCATGTTGTTGGGCTTACTCTTCAAGGGTCAAAAAAAGATGAGAGGATGGTTGGTTCTATGGCACAGCTTACTCAACAGATTGGCCATATCACTAATGTAGTAAGCCATGATATTAAAAAAGCAGCTAATATAATGCAGACAACACAAGTAAGTGTAAATGCTAAAGAACTAAACCAGCAGCATTCTCTTATGCATAAGGTACATGAAAGTAAGGGCCAGGAACAGCAGGGCCAAGTGATTAGCACACCATCACAGATTCAAGCTCATACTCTGAGGCACGGCAGTCAGCTGTGTTTGCCTAATGCACAGGTACTTCTGGAATCTGCCTGTGACTTACAAATTCTTCAGCAGTCAATACTACAGTCAGGTTTAGGACAAGCAAAGGCATCTCCACATGTGCAACGAATACAGAGCCCTCACCAGGTAGCACATCAGTTCCTTCAAATGGACAGTCACATTATTCAGAGTAATGGGGGTCATTCTCAGCAACAGCTTCATCCTCAAAATGTAGAAGTTATTAAAATGGATATTTCTGAGTCTTCAAAACCACTACAGCAACATATGACATCAAAAGACCATTTTACTCAACCTAATCAACACGAATCAAGGAATCAGTTTGTTTCTCTTGGTTCAATATGTTTTCCAGAGTCTATGCTTCTCAATGATGACAGGAATATATTGTCTAATGTGGATGACATCTTAGCAGCAACAGCAGCAGCGTGTGGGGTCACACCATCGGAATTTGCCAAATCAACATCTAATGAGGAAATCCAATCTGTTGAAAATGGTGATGATTCCAAATCTCAGTTCCAGTCAATAGATGTTCAACATATATCTCCTAGTTTCAGTTCCTCACCCACTATAGTTGGAAAGCCACATAGCATAAATAACATTTCTCTAAATGGAAACCAAATTACTATAAATCTTACAACAGTGTCTACAATACAATCAAAACACATGATCCTTGATCAGCATATGGAGACTTCTGATCAAAATGTGTCAGCTAGAATTACTTCTTCAGCCCTTGGGCCTAGTCAGGAGGAGCAAGAACAAGGGTCTGGCAAAGTTAAGAAACAGTCTAGCATTAGTCATGAATCTGAAGAAGACAATGATGTTCCTCTTGATGGTACCCTAAATGCTAGAGATTCAGAGTTTGTTTCAAGTGGCCGAAGTCTAAGTGAAGAAAGTGTTACATCAGATAATGATTTTAATATGGGTTGTGATGATGGCATTGTAGTAGGTAACAAGATTAAAGGTCTGATATCTGTGCTACAACCAGGAGATGAAAGTGGTAGCAAAACTGAAGAAGAAAACCCAGATTTAACTCAAGAGAACCTTCAAAAGAAAAAAAGTAAAGGAAAAAGCCAAATAAAAAATGCTACAGAAGATGACAGTGCAAGTCAGAAGCAATTGAAACGAAGTGGACAATGCAAACGTCAGAATACGCGAGGACCTGACATATGTTTACCATATACTTCTCCTGTTTCTGAAAGTTGTTGTGATACTTATCAACATCAAGAAAGAATGAGGCAAAAAATTAAAGAAGTGGAAGAAAAGCAGCCAGAAGTCAAAACAGGATTCCTTGCATCTTTTTTAGACTTTCTAAAATCTGGACCCAGACAACAGTTTTCGGCGCCTGCTATACGAATGCCTAACAGAACTAGGCGACCAGTTACACAGATAGTCCGTGCCCTGGGCCCCCAGCCACCTTCAAAGTCACAGCAAGCAGCAGCTTCTTTGTCTGTTGAAGTTGAGTGTGAAAGTCCAACAAAAAAAGTTGATGATGAACTTAAGAAAAATTTGGAAACATTGCCTTCATTTTCTTCTGATGAAGATGATTCTGTAGGGGGTAATCACGATCTCCAGAAGAGCATTTCTACAGCTTTGTCAGCTTTGGATGATGCTTCTGACAAAAAAAACAAATCAGGTAAAATAATTGTATGCTTTCAAAGACATAATTCTGTAGGTTTTGCATATACTTTATATTTTAATTTTAGATATCTTTAGTTTTAGATAAATCATATCTTTCAAAAGGCCTTTATTAAGTTGCACTAAAGTTTAGGAGTAATATTCAAATTATTGAACTGAGATTAAACTAAATTAGTGTTTTCCACAATAGTGGAAGTTATGTGACTAAATCCTTGCATGCTGTTTTGAAAATGTATGCTTGCATTTTCTCTTTCAGTATAAAAGATGATTTTGGCATGGAATGGAGAAACTTGTATTTTAATAGACTGATGTCAATTCTCTAACTCAAAATGGTAAAGAAGGTTTTGCTAGTAAAACTCAACAGTCGAGTACCAAAACATTCCATCAAATGGACAGTAAAGATTGTGAACATGTAACCGTGTATTTAAAGAAATTTCATCATGATGGACACAAAGGAGTTGCTTTCAGAAAAGGCTATTTTTGCCTTGGTGGAATTGTCTGGTTTTTTAGGGATGCTTAGTGACATAATTCTTTTATAAATAATTCTGCTTCTCTTTTAACACTGACAAGCTGAAGATGTTTTATCTGATCATTTCTAAACAGAGGGAGTCCAGACTTTAGAGTCATGTACTTTGACCGTAATAGTACAGAGAAATGGAATTTGAAAGGTAAATGTTCCGGTGCAAGTTGGGTTGTAGTCAGTGTTCCCTCTAAGCCAGGGGTCTCCAACACTTTTATGCCTGAGATCACTTTTGGAATTTAAGTGCAATCCAAGATCTACCTGAAACCAAAATACTCTTGTCCCCTCTCCTTTGTGCCTTTTTTCCCGATGTCTCATCCCTGCTCACTCCAACTTCCCTCTCTCTAGGCTGGGGCAGAGGGTCTGGCCTTGGATTAAGGGATTTGGAGTGTGAGAAGAGAGCTGAGCTGCAGGCAGGGGGTTCTAGGTGCAGGTTCTGGGAGGGCATTTGGATGCACTGGTGCTTGGGGCTAGGGATGTTGGAGGGGGTTTATGACTGGCATGGATTTTCAGGCTCTAGCTGGGCGTTGTTTACCTAAGGGAGCTCCTGGTTGATGGTGCAGTGGGGCTAAGGGCAGGCTCACCCCTACCCTGGCCCTTACACACTCCCAAAAGCAACCAGAAAACTCCCTCCGAAGTCCTGTTGTGCCCCCTCTCTGCTCTGTGGAGACAGGATACAAAGTGGGAGAGGGGGCACCTTGACATCAACATCCCTCCTCTCCCTCCCCTGCCCAGCAAGCAGGAAGCTCCTGATGGGACAGCTCCAAGGCAAAGGGCAGGAGATGTGCAGCAGTGGGAGGAGGGGCAGCTGAAGTGCCGGAACTTGATAGTCTCTTGGCCAAACCCATCAGGATCACCTGTCAGAGACTCCAAGATCTACCAGTAGATCCCAATCTACTGGCTGGTGGCCACTGCTCTAAACTGTGTGGCAGCCCAGCTTCACAGGTGATTAATCATCCCCACCCAGGCAGAGGCTCAGGGCTCTGTGCAGGGAGCTGAGTGACTGGATGGGGCTCATTAATCACCTGTGAAGCTCTGCTGCCACAGCTTAGAGGGAACAGTGGTAGGAGTGATGACACTATATTTTATATATAGTTCCTTTACTAAATATTATTGTGTTTGGTCAATACATAGAATTCTTGTCAACAATCATAAATTTTATTTACTGGTGCCTCCTCTGGAAGTATTTTCAACAAACTCTTTTTCACCCTTAGCTACATTATAAAATAGAGGTTTTTTACATAGTTGATAAATAGGAGGTAAAAACCATGGTAACCAGGATTTGACAAGTGCTGAACCTGCCTGCAGGGGCCTAATTTGTTCAATGGCAAGACAATGCACATCTTAGACTTCGTGGTCACTTTCAGTTCTCAGGGTCTCCATGAAGCATCTGGAGAGAAACACACTTTTACTTTGAATGCCAGTCCTGGAGTTTCCAGGCAATGTTTGACCAGAAGTTCACAATGAAGAAGCAAAAAGGGCAGATTCTATTAACTTAGGTCTGAATAGGCCTCACCAGGCATGGCTTCATCAATATTTTCCCAAATGCTTTCAAGGGTTAACAACATAAAGAATACCCAGTGTGTATCCTAAACCTAAAGTTGCAGGGGGTGCGGTCGCACCTCCTGGCTAGAACTAGTTTCCATTATATACAAGGTTTACAGTTTGGTTCAGTGGTTCACAGCAGCCCCACTATACAAATTATTCCAGCATCCCTGGTACCTAGTTAACTTTACTGGTTCTGGCTCCCTTGATTTTCGGTAAGAAATCTTTTCAAATGCTTGTTCAGTTTGTGTTTCTTTTGCCATGAAATATTATATGCATATTAAATGAGATTGAATGCTGCCTCACACTTCACATCAATTATAATCGTGGCTCTCCAGAAACAACTTTATAGAACTCTTAGGCCAGTTCATTAGTTTGGTGGCAATTCACTATAGCTGGCTCACAGATCATTGAGGAAAAGGAGTGCCTCAAGTAATCTTATAGCAGCTTCTGTAGCCAAGTCAAGAACGGTAGTGTTTATTATTTACAGAGGAAGCTTATCCAGACTGCCTTTACCAAAAGAATATCCATGCCGTAATTTTTTTTGGGACTGGGGAAATGGCAGATTCACAAAGTTTATAAATTACTAGATACTGCTTAAGATACCTAATTATCACTAAAAATGTATGCAGCTCAAAACAATTTTGACACACAGAGTTCAGTGCCACTTTGTCTTTCATAACAAATTATATACATAGAACATGCCTAGAGCAAGTTTGATCACTGGTTTGTATAGACCCATGGTTCTCAAACTTTTTGGCTTGTGGCCCACCTGGTTTAATGCAAACCTTTCCACAGACCACCAGTTGCTAATGAAAACTCGCCATTAGTTACATATTTATGCCCAAGCAATTTTGTTAGTGCTGAAGCTATGGAGAACGGTTTAATTTAACCAGTAAGAAGGGAAATATTAATTTAAATTATTAAACGGATTAAGCATTTCAAATTTATGTTAGTTTATCAAACTTCATTTTAAATAAAGTAAAAAATTTAATTTATGTCCAAAATGAAAGGTTCCCATGTTTTCTTTATTTATGGCGGGGTGGAGAACCTTTTTTGGGGGTCTGAGGCCACAGATCCAAAGAAAAATTAGCTGGGCACCACACAAGTGAGAAGAAAGGAAAAAAAATCCCAACTCTCATTGATGTGGGCCCCAACTGAGACACTTCACTCCTCTGGCTATCTAGCCCCACTGGGGAAGGGGGAGGGACAGAGACAGGGAGGACTGAGATTCAGGGCCTCCCATAGGCCAGATCTACTCTTCTGGGATTCCAGGGTTAGTGGATTTTGTGGATCCCCTAAGTTCTGGGATTGGGACAAAACTGAGGGGTTCAGTATGTGGGTCAAGGCTATCAGCCAGATGGATGGGGGTGCAGGATCTGGGCAGGAGGTGGGGTGCAAGGGGGATTGAGGGTGCTAGGTCTGGATGGGAGGTAGGGTGCAAGAGCAGGATGGGAGTAGGGTGTCTAGCCAGAGGGAGGGGGCAAGAGCAAAGGAAGGTGCAGTGTGTGGCCAGGAGGGAAGGTGTGGGTGCAAGAGCAGGATGGGGGTGTGGGATCTCAGCGGGGAAGGTGTCAAAGGGGGAGGGCATGGGAGTCTAGGCATGAGGAGGCACTTACTGGCCTTTGCGCCCTGTGCTGGTCCCAGGCACCACCTCCCACTGCTCCCATTGTCCCAGTTCTAGCCAATGGGAGTAGCAGGGAAAGCCTCCAGGCAACACTCCCATGCACTGTAGTTCCCCCAGCCAGGGGAGAGGAAGTGATTTCCCCATGAGCTGGATCGCACAGCAAGACTCTTTCCCCACCCTCCAAATGGGAAGCCAGCGTTGGCACTCCAAACGCATGGAGGAGGGGCAATGATGGTGGAGCGCCAAGGCAGGCTTCCTGCTGTGGGGGAGGCAGGGGCTGCACTCGAGCCGCAGACCACCTGGAAGGTGGCTGTGGATCACAGTTTGAGAACCACTGGTATAGAAAGATTGACACTTGAAGTGCACAGAATTAGTCAGTGCTGCTATACTCAAGCACCATGCTAAACATGTATCCATAAAGATCGCTGGGTTAAAATAATATGAGCCAGAGTTTATATATACACATACATATGTACGTATGTAGCTTTATATATATTAAACTTCCTTCATATATCTAAAGTGTATTTGGAATGTATCTCTGCCTGAATTTGGCACCTCTGAGGAATTTCATGTAGGTAGTCTTGGGATTCATAGAATGATAGGTTGGAAGGGATCACAAGGGCCATTTAATCTAACTCCCTGCCAGGATGCAGAATTTGAGTCTAAATCGTCCGAGACAGATAGCTATTCAGCGTCCTACTGGAAACCTTCTGCAGCCTCCATAGGCAATCTGTTTCATTGTCCTACTGTTCTCACAGTTAGCACCTTTTTCCTGAGTTTAAATCTGCTATGGTGCTGTAGATTGAATCTATTGCCTCTTTTCCTGTCCTCTGTGGCAAAAGAGAACAATTTTTATCCATCCTTTTTTATTTCATCCTTTCAAGTAATTTGAAGACCACTATCATGTCCCCCCTTAATCTTCTCTTTTCCAAACTAAACACACTCCGCTCCTTCAGCCTTTTCTTTTGTGGCTTCCATTTCATCCTTTTGGACCTCTTTATTGCTTGCTTCTGGATCCTTTCCAATTTCTCTGCATCCTTTCTATACATTGGTGACCAAAATTGGACACACTACTCCAGCCGAGGCCTTCTCAGCATCAAGTAGAATGATACTTTCACCTGCTGTGACTTATGTGCTATGCCTCTGTTAATGCAAACTAAAATTGCATTTGCTTTTTTGTAATAGCATTGCATTACTGAGGCATGTTGAGATTGTCACCCACACAACTCCCAGATTCTTCTGAAGCTGATTATCCCCCATTCTCTATGTAGTTGGTTTTTCTTCCCTTAGTGTAGCATCTTTGCTGAATTTCATTTTGTTGCCTGTAGCCCAGTTCTCCGATAAAGTGCCTGTGAATGTAAATATAAGTATTTAATATAAATCTTGCATGGACAGCAAAGGACAAGATAGGCTGTGAGTGCAAAGGTAACCCCACCCATTCAGCTTTGTCAATCAAGCATGGTAGGGAGGAGGGCTTTAAAAGGAGAAAACCCACAGTGGCTGTCCCTCACCACTGGCCCTTGTGGATCCCCTGGGCATATCACCAGTCCCGGGGCGTGCCTAGATCCTCCAGATCAGTGGTTTCTGCCAGCTACCAATCTCGGTCTCCCCAGGACAGACAGCAGTCGAGGGCACCCTCTGCCACAGTGTCACAACCCTCCATTGGTGACAGCCCAAGAACAGAGGCCCCAGACCAGCCTTTGGGTCAAGAGATGTGGGCGTAAAAAGGGGAGAGGCGCGGGATCCCATCACCCAGAGCTTTCAGTGGACCTGCTGCCACCCCAGGCTTCTTTGTTGTCCTCCCCAGACAAAGCAGTGGCAGGAATTTCTATAGCAGGGCCTCTTCTGGTTGGCCACAGGGCCTACCAAGGGTTTTTGCTCTCGGTGGCTCAAAACATGAACCCCCTTATGGAGGAGATACAGGAACTGGAGACCCAGTGGTAGACATCTTGTCACACGAGGGTCCATTAAGGGTGGCCTTCCCAATCATAAAGATCATCCAATCCAGTTTACAACACCTTGCAGCAGACCCCCAGCTCAATACTGCCCATAGCAAAAGGGATGGAGAGGAGGTACTTCATCCCTTCTAAAGAGTACAAGTTCTTTTTCTCAGACTTCCACCCCTCCTCTCTTGTGGTGTAAGCCGTCAACAAGAGAGAGAGGCAAGGCCAGCAAGTGCCAACGCCCAAAGCCAGGGAGGCAAAGAAACTCAACCACTTTGGCAGAAAGATCTATTCGGCAGGGGCCCTGCAGTTAAGGATTGCAAACCAACAAGCAATCCTCCATCGGAACGCATTTAAATCCTGGGGGGTACTCTCCAAGTACAAAAAGCCCCTTCCCTCAGATGCCTGGCAGGTGTTTAGAGCCTTAACAGAGGAGGGACATACCATAGCTGGAACCTCCCTGCAGGCAGCCCTGGACTTTGGACTCAGCGGTGAGAACACTCTATGGGGATGGCCATGCATAGGTCTGCATGGTTGGAAGCTTCAGGCCTGCCTCCAGAAGTCCAACAGACTCTGCAGGACCTCCCATTTGAGGGCAGGATTGTTTTCGGAGCAATGGGCCCCAAGCTCCATTTGCTCAAGAATTCAAGGGCAACTGTGGAATTCTTGGGCATGCATACCCCTGCTACCCAAAGCCCAAGAATTCCATAGACCCCAGCCTCCTCCACAGAGATTCACTCCTAGATAGCGTCAGGAGCAGCCATGTAGGCGCAATAGGAGGAGAACCCCAAGTCAACAATCTAGTCGGGAGTAACTCCTAAGAGGCCCCTCCAGGGCCCAAACAGGGCTTTTGAGGTTCACCTGAGGACAGGGTCCCAGTTTCCCTGGATCCTTTCCCTTTATTCTTGGGTAGTCTCCCGTTTCTACTATGCATGGGTACTTCAGACTGCTGGGTCCTCTGAAATCAGTGCTAAACCCAGTACAAAGAATAGAGTTCATTGGAGCGAGTCTAAACTCAATTTGGGGATGGTCCAGCCTTCCAGAAGCGTGCTCTCAGGTGATAAAGGACATGGTGTCCTCCCTCACCCAGTGTCCCACCACAACAGTGGGGACATGCCTTAGTCTATTGGGTCATATGGTGTCGTGCTGCCATGTGGTCAGATATTCTCGGCTACACCTCAGACCCTTCCAGGGGTTTCTTGCCTCAGTCTACACACCAATGCTAGACAGTCTGTCCATTCCATCAGGCATGATATTGACCCTGAGATGGTGGTCACACCCACTCAGTCTGGGTGAGAGAGTGGCATTTGTCCTCCTGATGCCCACGCTAACATTCATCACAGAAGCTTCGGATCTTGGGAACGCAGGGTTTGCTATTGTACATGTCCATCCCCCCCACTTCCCGGTTCCCCTGCTCCACCAGGTCCTGCTCAAGGCACACTGGGACAAACCGTGCCTAATCCTACTGGTACCAGCGTGGCCATGTCAGCATTGGTTCTCCATCCTTCTCACCCTGTTGCTGAAGGCCCCAAAAGCCCTTCTCCTGTACCAGAACCCCTTCACACTGCACCAGGGGCATCTTAGGCACTCAGACTTGCACTCACTCCACCTTATGGTGTGGAAGCTAGATGGCTTAATCTGTTAGAGCTCTATTACTCAGCTCAAGTACAAGAGGTTCTCCTGGGAAGCAAGAAGCCTCCACCAGAACAGTGTACTTAGCCAAGTGAAGGAGGTTTTCCTCCTGGTGCGCATAACAGAATCTTTCCCCTAGGTGGGCACCCATTTCAGTGGTACTGGACTACCTGTTACACCTACGGACATAGGGCTTAGAACCTTCCTCTGTTAAGGCCCACTTGGGGGCTGTTTTTTGCATTACACCCAGCGTGATCCCACCAATTCCTGTTTGTTGACCCAGTGGTAACCCATTTTAGCAAGGGATTGGATAATTTGTATCCATATTCTTGCCCACCTGTACCCTAATGGGACATTAATTTGGTGCTCAATAAATGTATGGGACCCCCTCCCCCTTGATCAATGGCTGAGTGTTCATTGCTTCACCTGTCCATTGAAGTGGCTTTCTTGATGGCCATCATGTCAGTGAGGAGGATGTCTGAACTAGGAGCACTTTCCTTGGAACCCCCATATACAGTGTTCCACAAGGACAAGGTGCAAGTTTGGTCACACCTGGCCTTCTTACCCAAGGTGGTCTCCTAATTCCACTTTGGTCAATACATCTTCCTCACGGTATTTTACCCAAAACACACACTACCACTAGCCAGAGGGTGTTTCACATGTTAGATTTGAGAAGGGCCCTAGCTTTCTACTTAGACCATGCAAGACCATTTAGGAAATCCACTCACTTGTTCATGGCAATAGTGGAGCAGATAAAAAGGGATCTGGTCTCTGCACAGTGTATATCCTCATAGATAGCATGGTGAATACGTACCTGCTATGATCTGGCAGGGGTCACACACACTCCCCCGCCCCCCCCCCCCCCCCCCAGTGACAGGACACTCAAGTAGGGCACTGTGTTCGTACACAAGTCCCCCTCCAAGAGATATCCTGGGCAGCCATGTAGTCCTCAATAAACACATTCACTGCACACTACGCCATTGATAGGTTCTCTAGAGGGGATGCAGCCGTCGGTAGGGCAATGCTACAATTTGTGATTCTTAACTCTGACCCCACCTCCATAGTGGAGCGGCTTGGGAGTCACCTGATTGGAGTCGACATGGACAAGCGATTGAAGAAGAAAAGACAGTTACCTGTTCTTATAACTGGGGTTCTTCAAGATGTGGTGTTCACGTCCATTCCAATACCCACTCTTATTCCCCACTGAGGAAGGGGTATGGTTGGCAGTGGTATATATGCACTGATTCAGCAGCACCACTGTAGGGTCTCCACAGCCAACCTTATGAGGAGGGGGAAAGTTTCCGATGCTCCCACGTGTACACCTGTTTGGAATGGACATGAACAACACATCTCGAAGAACATCAGTTATGAAAACAGGTAACTGTCTTTTTCCTTTTGTGGGTGTATTTCATTAAACTGGTTCATTTATAACTTCTGTTTTTGAGCCAAGGAAAGGAATGTGTCTTAAAACTTCATCCATTTCTTTCATTTCAAAATTCTGAATTTTTAACATGTTAAAATAGTCAATATTTTTTTTCTGACTGTTAAAGCAGCATGAACAGTCTCCCAGTTGCTACTTCTAGCCAAAGACAACATACATCTTTTAAAATCAAATAATTACATTTAAGAACTTGTTACAGAACATATGTCTAAAAGGAGTTTCCCTTTTACAGGCAGTCCCCGACTTACGCGGATCCGACATATGTCGGATCCGCACTTACGAACGGGGCTTTCTCGCCCCGGAAGTCGGGGCAAGAAAGCCCCGTTGGTAAGCTGCTCCGGTGCCCCTGGTCTGCTGGAGACCGTCTCCAGCAGACCAGGGGCACCGGGCGGGTTCCCGCGCTTCTGAGGCTTTGCCAGAGCAAAGCCTCAGAGGCGCGGGCAACCGCCGCTGCTGCCGCTTCAATCTGGGTGCCTGTGGTCTGCTGGGGACCGTCCCCAGCAGACCACAGGCTCCCGGACTGAAGCCGCAGCCGCGGCGGGGTCCCTCGCCTCTGAGGCTTTGCCAGAGCAAAGCCTCAGAGGCTCTGCTCCCCGTGTCCCTGGTCTGCTGGGGGGGGGGGGGCGCTAGTGTGCTCCCCCCCCCCCAGCAGACCAGGCTTTTGTTTTGGACTCTGGGGCAGAGCAGCTGGGGCGCTGCCGATTGGTCCTGCAGCGCCCGCTCTGGGCACTACTGGACCAACCCGGCAGCACCCCAGCTGCTCTGCCCCAGGTCCTGATTCAGCCGCTGCTGGTCAGTTTCAGCAGCGGCTGAATCAGGACGCCTGGGGCAGAGCAGATGGGGTGCTGCTAGGTTGGTCCAGTAGCACCCAGGAGCGGCGCTACTGGAGCAACCCAGCAGCACCCCAGCTGCTCTGCCCCAGGCGTCCCCAAGTCAGCTTCTGCTGAAACTGACCAGCGCTGACTACAGGAAGCCCCAGGCAGAGTTGCTCTAGACATCCATGAGGAGTAACGGTAGTTCGAACTAGGAAGCCTAGTTCGAACTACCTAGTTCGTGCCGCATGTAGCCGCGTGGCACAGAGTTCGAACGAGCGAGGATTTAAAAATGGCGGCGCCCCGCTTATGCAAATGAAGCCCGGGAAATTCAAATCCCGGGCTTCATTTGCAATTGTGGTATGCCTACATTACCCCGCTAGTTCCAACTAGCAGGGTAGTGTAGACATACCCAAATAGATAAATGAATGGATGTGTATATCACTAAATTTCTCTTGTGTTGTAGGGAGGACTATTTGTACCTTAGGCAGGATAACAGTAAATGACATTATGCAACATGCTGATCATGCAGTGTCAGTAATGATTCCCATATACATGTGCAATTGTACATCTGTTTATTTTTTAGACTCAGCAATATAAAATATAAAAATATTCATTCAAAATTAAAATATAATCCTTTCTACCTTAGTAACACTACTGTATCCGATACAAATGCAACTGCTGCTCTTGGGAAACTTTTCTGCAAGTATACAGACTGAATTCTGATTATTTTAATGTTTAGATATAGGTTAACTTTGGGCTAGTTAACTTTGTTATTTTAACTTATATAATGGGTGCTTTTTGTATGTTTTGTTCAGGATAGTAAATAAAATACAATTTCTGTCTTATATTACTGACTCCTGATAATTTATATAACCAATGTCTTTTTGTTTTTTGCTTCAGAAACTGAAAAAATGGCAGTTGCTTCTACTGCCAACACCACTGCTGTTATAAAGCAGGAATCTCCAAACACTATTGTTCCTGTGGTAAATGTTCAGGAGAAAAAAAGTTCTGCAGAACCCCTAAAGATAGCTGACCAAGATGGTGTGACATCAGACCAGTTAGCAAAAATACAGGCAGCTGTTGCAATAGAAGGATGTACTGATGAGGAGAATACGGACAGTGGAGGAGAGGGCATGTACAGAGAACGTGATGAATTTGTAGTGAAGATTGAAGATATAGACTTGCTAAAGGTAATCCAAATGTCTGTTCTGAGTAATTACCAACACACACCAGGAAGCAGGCATCAAAAATTGTTCAGGACTGTGAATAAATCACCTCCCCAGAAACATACTTTACTATGACATAAACACGTGGGTTCACAGCGCTGTGTTGTTGGGAGAGCTTCTGTCACTGACATAACTTCTGCTGCTTACAGAAGTGGTTTTATTGTGCCAACAGGAGAGCTTTCTCCCTTTGGGACAGAGCATCTCCAACAGATGTGCAGCTTCAGTGTAGTTGCATTGATATAGCTGGATCACTACAGCACTGTTCATATAGATGTGCCCTTAGCTTTTTGTTTCTGGATTTTATTTATTTATTTTGGTGGAAGTTTGCAGAGTTCAAGAAAACCATATTTGTTTTCTCCATTTCTGATTCTTCTGTTTTGTCTGGTTCTTGTCCATTCCTCTACTGCTGCTCTAGCTCACAGATTTGATGATTACTTTTGCATGTCACTTTAAAAATCATTCCTAGATATCTTTATTCTTTGCCTTCCTACAGACCCTTTTGAATTCAAATTTTAAAATAAAAGGTCTTTTAATAATATGCTTGATTTGTTAGGTAAGTTATAGAATATCTAGTTTTAAAATGTCCTCAGCTTACGATGTTCGGTCTTTAATTATGTAAGGTTTTTCTCTCTTTATATGCATTTGAAAATACACCTAAGTTTTT
The DNA here is from genome assembly GCF_052426305.1 of Pelodiscus sinensis. Taxonomy (NCBI): domain Eukaryota; kingdom Metazoa; phylum Chordata; order Testudines; family Trionychidae; genus Pelodiscus; species Pelodiscus sinensis. The sequence continues at coordinate 99,198,531 of NC_143056.1, forward strand.
TCTACACTTCCCTTACAAATATGAGACCCTATAGATCAATATTTTGAAGGATTTCTTGATCAGTGTTAATTACTGCAGATATGTTTAAAATATTTAAAATATGAATATTTTAAGAGGGTAACCTATTTGGCATAATTGAACTAAAAGCTGAGGGTACATCTACACTAGCCCCCTAGTTCGAACTAGGGAGGCTAATGAGGACGACTGAAATCACAAATAAAGCGCGGGATTTAAATATCCCGCACTTCATTAGCATGTTCCCGGGCAGTCGCCATTTTGGAAACTGACTAGCCCAGAATAACTGCCCGCGTCTACACACGGCAGTGAAACGGGAGTTCAGAGTAAACCCCTTAACTCGAATTAGCTGTTAAACCTCATTCCATGAGGAGTAACAGCTAATTCGAATTAGGGGGTTTACTTCGAACTCCCGTTTCACTGCCATGTGTAGACGCGGGCAGTTATTACTGGCTAGTCAGTTTCCAAAATGGCGACCGCCCCAGAACATGCTAATGAAGCCCGGGATATTTAAATCCCGCGCTTCATTTGCAAGTTCGGTCTAGGGGGCTAGTGTAGACGTATCCTGAATTGCAAATGTACTCTTCATCCAGTTTACAAGTTACTACTGAATTTTCTGTTTTCAACTTGTTTGTAACTGCAAGTATCATGCTGGAATGTCAGGTACTCTGGCAGCTCTGCTGCCACAGGGAGCTCGTCCTAGGAACTAAGCAGAGTTATTTTCTGCTATTTGTTTGAATTCTTCAGTAGTATGAAAACAGTTTTTAAAAACAAAACTGAAGGCGTAGCAGTAAACGAAACTTGGGGGAAAATGACATATTACTGAAATAAAATGTCAGGTTTTGATGGCTTGATTGCATGGTTTAGTAGCAGTGCCATCACAGCACAGGTGGAGCTGGCCATTTCAACTTCAAGGTTCCTGAAGAAGAAATACATTTTGAGGTGGTTCTGTGCTGAATATAATTAATATCCTGATGCAGTCAGCACATAATAGTGGTGTAGTTGGAATCTGGAGCATTTGTATCCCATTTCTCTCTAAAGAAAAAAAATGAATAAACTTTGGAAGAAAAATAAGCACCATTTTTAGCTAATAAATTTTTGGTTCTTATAGCTTGCTTTACAAACAGGAAAAGAACCTCCAGCTATTTGGAAAGTACAGAAGGCATTGTTACAAAAGTTTGTTCCTGAAGTTCGAGATGGACAGAGAGAGTTTGCTGCTACTAATAGTGTAAGTATGAAGATTCCTTGTCAAACCACAGTGACTACTGGTTGTGTTCCTACTCTCATAAAAGAAAATGTCTGAGCCTGGAGTGTTAAAGGAACATAACACTGCTGTTTATTTTCATCACTAGCATGTCTGTAAAGCTCTTCCTACCGCTAGGGCTAGACATTAATGATTAGTGGGCCCCTCTTTCAACAGAACTACATTAAAAATTGATGTCATTGTCTGTTTAGGGCCAGTTCCCATTTTCATTCTGGTTTGTTTGCCAATCACATCATGCAAAGGAACCAGATTCTAGTCTCAACTGCCGAGTTTGACATTCCTCCAGTGAGGAAGAGTTCTCAGCTGGGATACAGTTGGATATATATTGTCTTATTTTTCTCATTTATATGTAAAGGATATTTAAAATCCAGAGGCAAGTCCCTCCTAAATTGCAGTAGTTTTAGTGTTAGATCACTTTCATAACCAAATTGATGGTCTTTAAGGTGATATGCTGCAATGCTATTTTTTTAAATATTTACAAGTGTAAATGTTTAAACTGAATAACTCCACTTAGCAAATAAATTTAATAGGAAAATCTGTGTGTTTATACTGTTTTTGTTTTGCTTTCACAGTATCTTGGATATTTTGGGGACGCAAAAATGAAATACAAACGGGTGTATGTGAAGTTCATTGAAAATGCAAACAAAAAGGAGTATGTCAGAGTGTGTTCAAAAAAACCACGAAGTAAACCTTTACAGTCTGCAAGGTATTTATTTTCAGATCACTTTTTATTTATTGTATTGTTTTAACATGAGCCCACACATGTTTTAATATTTCAGTATAATTTAAAAATGGCATTAATGTAGCATTAAGTGGAAACTTGCATTACTTGCTTTGAGCAATTACTTAAAATTTCTGCAGCAACTATTAACTCTTCCCCTTTGCTTCTGTGGATTACAATAGTTCCCATTACAGCTATAAAGGATTTGGAAGGCTACATGACTCAAATGTCTATCTTCCCTTCTTACTCAACATAGATGGAGGCCCCTAGGTGAGAGAATTTCTAAACACTTGGTAATATATATGTATGCTGCTGGAACACAATAATATGTCTCTTTCCTTGTGGATTGTGCAAGTTAAGTCTGTGCTTCCAGATTGCTTGGATGACAATGCTGTCTGACTGCCTCAAGTAGCATACTTTATTCTCAACTCTGAGAAGACAAAAGTTTTGGTCTTGGGTTGTAGAGATGGTTGTCAGAAAAATGCTTCTCCTTTTTTGTGCCACTGGTCATAGAAGGGGCATGTTCTGCAGTAGAAAACAAACTAAAGAATTTTGTCAGCCCTTTAAATCATGTTCTAGAAAGCCATGTATCAGACTTAGTCTGAAAGTATGTCATCTGTACATTTTCACAGACTTCTCCCTTATGTATGCCAACCTTGCAGCAGCAATACATCTCCTAATGCCAAGAGGTTCAATCACTCTCTTAGTAGGGCTACACGGTATATCTCAATGACTGGTAACTTGTTATAAATACGGCACTATGTTTGCAGACTGATTTGAATAATCATGAGTATTTTATGCCTCCCCTTTACGTTATTCTTTACAATGGTTGTTTATAAGGCGACCACCCTATTGGAGGGTAAAGCCTTTTATTATGTAGGCTCTGGCTATGTTTAAGACACAACATTAATCCTGAAAAATATTGAGAAGCCATTATGGCTCCCATCAGGAGTGCTTTAATGATTGAAAATCAAAAAAGAATTCTATAAAAAATGGAAAGAATGACAGATGGCTATATGTGAATACAAAAGAATAGCACAAGTATATAGGGACAAAATCAGAAAAATTGCAGAACAAAGTGAGTTACACATAGCACACAGTATAAAGGGAAAGAAGAGGTTCCATAAATATATTAAGAGAAAGATGAAGGAAGATTTAGGTCCTCTCCTTAGCAGGGAAGTAGAGCGGATAATAGCTGACAACTAATTGCTTCAGTATTCTCTAAAAAGTATAATTATAGCTAGATACTGAATGTACTTAATGTTAACAAGAAAGAGGATGGAACACAAACCAAAATAAGGAAAGAACAGGTGAAAGACTATTTAGGTAAGTTAGTTGTATTTAAGTCAACAGGGTCTGGCAGAATTCCAATTGGGGGACATAAGTAAATAGCAGAGGTGATCCCAGAATCACAGCTGAGGTAACAGAGGACTGGAAAAATGGCAAATGTAGTACTTTTTTAATGAAATGAACAAAGAAATCCTGGGGAATATTATGCCAATCAGCCTTATTGATACCTAGAAAGCTACTGGAACAAATTATTAATCAGTTTGTAAGCACCTAAGTGATAATAGGGTTGTAAGTAATAGAGCATATGGATGTGCTAAGAACAAATCATGCCAAAGCAATCTAAGTTCCTTCTCTGATAGAGTTACTAGCCTACTGGATAGGTAAGAAGTGGTGGACGTGACATATCTTGATTTTTAGCAAGGTTTTTGGCATTCCCACTTGATATTCTGATAAGAAAACTAGAGAAATGTGGTCTAGGTGAAATTATTATAAGGTAAATGCAAAACTGGTTGAAAGACTGTACTCAGGGTTATCACAGGTTTGCTGTCTAACTGGGAGGTTTATCCAATGGAGTCCTACAGGAGTCTGTCCTGGGTCTGATACTATTCAATATTTTCAGTAATAACTTTGGTACTGTCCATAAATTTTATGTGCATAATCTCCATTCCATTACCTATTGAAAGATTGCACATGCTTTGGAAGACAGGATTTTATTTCAAAAAGACCTTGATAAATTCGAGAATTAATCTGAAGTCAATAACATGAAATTCAGTAAAGGCAAATGCAAAGTATTACACTTAGGATGGAAAAATCAAATGTATAAATTATACAGTGGAGAATAACTGACTCAGCAGTAGTACCGCTGTAAAGGAACTGCAGGTTATAGCATATCACAAATTGAATAGAAATCCACAATGTGATGAAGTTATGAAAAAGCAAATATAATTCTAAAGTGTATCCAAAAGGGTGTCTGTGTAAGACATCGGCGGTAATTGCCCCTCTCTGCTCAGCACTGGTGAGGCCTCAGCTGGAGTATTGTATCCAAGTCTCTGTATCATACTTTAAGGCAGATGTTCTCAAACTTTGTGATACCACGACCCCCTAACATGCTAACTGAATTTGTGTGACCCCTCACCTTCACTGCCCTAGGTTGCTTCCCTCCCCCCTTCTCACCAGACTCCTTGCCCTCCTGGGGCTACTTCAAAGCGTTTGCAGTCCTCAATGTCCTTCTCCCCCCCTGCAGGCTCCTTCCCCCAGTCTTTCTCCTCTGTGCTTCTTTTCTGCTCTGCATTCCTTTAGTTCCTCTCCTCTCCTGTGTCTCCTCTGCCTCCTCCTCTGACCCCCACGTGCCCTTATTTACCTCCGGGTCCTCTGCCCTGACCCAAACCCCCAGCCTGCTGCCTGAGGGACCCCGCTCTCTCCCACCTGCGGAAGCATTTGGCACCTGGCAACCATGCCCTGGCTGGCCCTTCACGCATCCGCTCCTGCGCTGGCCTCACTCTCCCACTGCCTTGCCTCCTCCGGCAGCTGAGCTGCGCTCCTGGAGTCCTGCGGCCCTAGCCATGCTGTGTGGCTTGCTGGCAGCTGCCTTCCGCTGCCCTGTCGCTCTTTGCGGCCTGGGGGAGAGGGGTCGCAAGTGAAAAACCGAATCCAGCTGCCACCCCCCCGCCCCAAGTTGACAGTTTGAGAAACGCTGCTGTAAGGTGTGGGCAGATTGGAGAGAATCCAGAGGAGAGCAACACAAATGATAAAAGATTTAGGAAACCAGACCTATGAGGAAAAATTTAAACTGGACTTGTTTAGTCTTCAGAAGGGAATACTGAGGTGGGGGCAGGCTGATAGCTGCCTTCAAATATGTTAATGGTTGGTACAAATAGGACAATGATAAATTGTTGTCCACATGAACTAAAAGTAAGAAAAGAAGTATAATGGGCTTTATCTGGAGCAAGAGAAATTTAGGTTAGATATTAGGAAACCCTTTCTAACAATAAGGTTAGTTAAGTTCTGAAATAAGCTTCCAAAGGAGGTTGTGGAATAATCATTACAGGCGACCCCGCACTTATGACCTAATTGGTTCCTGGAGAACCATCGTAAGTCAAGCCGTCATAAGTCGAACCCTTATTTCCCGTAGGTGCAATGTTATAAATGGCGGTTCTGTTCCTGGAAACCCATTTCATACCCTAAAAATACCAAAATTGACTACAAAAATGGAGGAAAACTAAACTAAATAGTTCAAATAATGCACAAAAATAACGAAAAGGTGAAGACCAATGTGGTGGAGAAACACACAGTTCAAGCAGCAACTGCAGACTGGCGAGTCTGACGGACCTTGTGCATTTTCTGTTTTGGGATGACGCGTGGAGTCTGCCTCGTATGTCATCATAAATGTGAGCTGCAGATGTAAATTGGTTTTTTTTAGGAGCTATCTCACATGAAAAAAATGGTTGTAAATGTGGTGGGTCGTAAATTGGGCAGTTGTAAGTTGGGGGTCGCCTGTATAGTTTTTTAAGTACAAGTTGGACAGACACTTGTTAGGGTTGGTCTAGCTATAATTGGTTCTGGCTTACTGCAGGGGCCTGGATTATATGACCTACTATAGTCCCTTTCACCTCTAAATTTACATGATTCTGTATCTGACATCTCCTCTTTGAACTTCCTTCTTTTACTGTGATTCATCTGTCCCTGAGGTATTACACCATGTCATCAGGTAATTGTGTTTTTGTGGAGGGTTCTAGATCTGAAAATTTCCCTCTCCAGCATTGGAGTGTGATGAATGAATTTATTTATTTTCTTTCTTTATATTCAGTTTAATTCCTCTTATTATTGTTTTATAGTTTTCAGAAATGTTTTGTTTTATTTTATATTTATGTGTAAATATTGCAGGGTATTGTTCTACAGTGAGGCAAGAAAATTAATGGGGTAGTAGTGAGAGGGTAAAAAATAAAATTCTCATTCATTACATTAAACTTCACATAGGCTACGTCTATACTGGCCCCTTCTTCGGAATAGCCATGCTAATTTAGAACTTTGGAATAGGGAAATCCGTGGGGGATTTAAATAAACCTGGCCGCCGCTTTTTTTCCGGCTTGGGGAAAAGCCGGAAAAGAGCGTCCAGACTGGCGCGATCCTCCGGAATAAAGCCCTATTCCGGAGGATCTCTTATTCCTACTTGAAAGTAGGAATAAGAGATCCTCCGGAATAGGGCTTTATTCCGGAGGATCGCGCCAGTCTGGACGCTCTTTTCCGGCTTTTCCCCAAGCCGGAAAAAAAGCGGCGACCATGTTTATTTAAATCCTGCGGGGGATATATAAATCCCCCACGTATTTCCCTATTCCAAAGTTCTAAATTAGCATGGCTATTCCGAAGAAGGGGCCAGTGTAGACACAGACATAGTGTTTATGCAGGAATATAAAATGTTGCATATTCATATGTGGTTGCAAAAAGTAGAGTTCATCTCTATTGTATTCCTACCACAAACTATTGATTCATATTTTGTCAAAGGGATTATAGAATTTCCATCAGATATTAAAGATTAGTAAGACTATCAATATCTTTGTTACATAGTGATTGGAATACACCTGTAACTGTCCAATACTTGCATGACTTGCCATATAACCTTGGACAAAAGAGTTTACCATGTGCAAAAAAAAAAAATAGTGCCAGCTGTTGAGGATTAATTACTGAATAACAGCACTTCAAAGATATAAAACTTTGTGCTAAGTGTTAATTAAAATGATCATAATAGAGTGCAATTGAATATATTTACATGACACTCAAAAAGTATCGCAATTCTTTTTATGAAATTAAGATATGTGAGTTTATTTAGATGACTTACAAAACTGCCTATGATAATATTGCAGAGCCATTCATTATAAACCAAGCAATTGCACCAGCAAAGCTCCTGACCCTGCAGCACCAAAATCTACAACAACAAAAGTCTCTTCTGTGAAACCCAAAGCTAAACAGCCAAAAATAAAGGCCGAACCACCACCAAAGAAACGGAAGAAATGGAAAGAAGAGTTTTCATCTTCCCAGTCAGATTCTTCTCCTGAAGCACAGAGTGATGAAGATGGTGAGTGGTGCTCTGTTATCAGTCTTAATATTTGTTTTTAACTGAATTTAAACAGGAATCATAAATATATATAATATGTAGTCTATCATAAATGTTGTGTGATCTTGCAATAATCCCTTAGAAGGCAGCTGTGCAAAACTATCATGAAAGTTTAACAGCTCCATAAAAAGTTTATTCTCCCAGCCGTTATCAGTGATTTAACATTATTAAAAATCTGATATTTTACCCTCCCTTTGGGATTGGACAGATTGTGCAAGATTGCTTCAGAATGCAGTTCCATGTTAAACAATAACATAACTGTAGCAGAACATTTCCTTATGTGTACTCAGAGTCATATTTGCTTAGCCGAATGAGAGAAATACATTTTTAATACTTGGTTTAAGGTACGCAACTCCCGCTATGTAGAATAAGTAGCTGGAGTCAGCTTACCTTAAGCCGAGCTTGGTGCCATCCCATCAGCTTCCCTTACTCCTCGCGACTGCCAGGAGTACAAATGCCAGCCAGAGCTGCTCTCAGCATTCGAATTTATGGGTCTATACTAGACTCGCTAAATCGAATGCCAGAATGTCGATCTCTGGTGTAGTGAGTGAAGACCTGCCCTTAGCACCTTTCAGTCCTGCAAAGCAAGGGGGCGTCTATTGCAGAAGTTGATTTTGGATCATGCTTCCTTAACAGAATTGCTTAGAAATTTCCAATTAGAGTGACTTATTGTGTTCCCAGCCACATCAGTGACTGCGCTGTCAGGTTATTGGAGTAAAGACTACTTGGGTGATAATAATCACCCATGGCAACTTGGAAACCTGACACAATGGTGCAGTATCACTATAATTTGCCGCAAACTAGGTAACATTGCCTGCTGGAGCCAGGAAAGTCCCTTAAGAAACTGAGCAAACGCTAAATTTAGAATGTTAATGACTTCTGTGTAGTTAATGACTTCTGTGTAGAAAACTTTAGAAACATCTTGGAAAGTGACTGTGGCTATACATATCTGTGTTTGCTAATGTAATTGGTTATACATAGTTTCATGAGCTCATGAAAACATGACACTGACTTTCTGTGGTAACTTATGAAGCTTAGTGACTTTGCTGGTTTTGGACATTTTACCCCTTGAGTCATCTGAATTAGTTGGTCTCAAGGAATGTCTAAGTTCCCACTGGAAATTAGTGTTTAGTCTTGTTCACCTGTTGGGAATATTTCATCATCCCTTTTCTCCAGATCATTGTCTGGCTTAGTTTTAGAAGGCTCCTATAACCAGAGTATCTAAATTCTGATAATGCAAATAATTGTTCATTTTATGGGTATGTCTACATAGCAAAGTTATTTCAAAATAACTGCCCTTATTTCAAAATAACTTTCCTACCGTCTACACAGCCAAACCGTTATTTCGAAATAAATTCAAAATAGCGGAGCATTTATTTTGAATTTGGTAAACTTCATTCTACGAGGAATAACGCCAAATTCAAAATAGCTATTTCGAAATAAGTGCTGTGTAGACACTTATTTTGAAATAGGGGACCTCCAGCCTAAACCAAGAACACTTCTCTCCCTCCCCCACTCCCTGGAGTCCTTCAAGGGGTAAACTCTGGCCACAGTGCCTGTGCCAGCTCCAACCCTGCCAACCCAGAGCCAGCAGTCACTGCCCCGACCCAGTGGCCCCAAAACGTGAGCCAGCAAGCCACTGGCAGCCAGGCCTCCACCGATCCCCAGGAGCAGTCTGCCAGCTCCCAGGAGCCTGCTAGGGCCTAGAGAAGGCAGGCACCTTCGTGGTCCAGGGTGGAGATCGTGCACCTTATTCAGATTTGGGTGGGGGGATGCCCCCAACGTCCAAGATCCCTGCACTAGACAGAGGAACGCGGCCATCTATGGCAGGATAGCTACCAGCCTGGCCATCAAAGGCCACATGCGAACCCAGGAGCTGATTTGCATGAAAATCAAGTTGGTCTGGTGAGACCTCCCCCCCCCCCCCAACCGTGAGCCTTGAGCTCCCCCTCCTCCTTCTTCTCCTTGCTTCCGTCTTCCAGCTCCCTCCTCCCAGGTTTCCCCCTCCCCTCTCTCACCCTCTTTTCTCCCCTCTCCTGCCTCCTTTCCCCAGTCTCACCAGAGTTTCATTCCCTCCCCCCCCAGTTTTGTTAAATGAAAAGAGTTTGTGTTAATGAAAATACATGTATTTTATTTTACATCAGGAAGGGGGGTTAGGGATGGGTAAGTGGAAGGATGTGAGGGAGGAATGAGGCACAAGCCCCCAGTGGGGCAGACCAGGGAGACTCTTAGTGCTCCTCAGGGTAGAAGCTCTCCCGCAGGGCCTCCTAGATACTGACAGCCTCCAGATGGACCTCCTGGATGGCAGCCTGTAGAAAGTGCAGCCAGGCTCGCAGCAACGTGTCCAAGAGAAGCACCAGAGTGCCCAGGGTGCCTCTAGCTCCATGTTGCTGAGTGCTGTGGTGTCCCGAGCGAGGGAAACCAGAGCATGCAGAGACAAAAAGCTTTGCTGTCCCTCATCAAGGTAGACAAGCAAGCAGGGAAACCTGGGAGCTGGCTGTCCAGGGGGGTCACTTTAAGCACAGATCTCAGATACTGTGTGGGGCTGCTGCCTGAGGCTAAGTCCTGACCTGATGCCCTGCTGATCCTGGTTCCGGCTGGCCTTAAATGCGATTCATTGTCCACTCAGTGTGGATGCACTATTTTAAAATAGCAAAATGCTATTTCGAAATGCATTTTGTGTGTAGACGCGATATTTCGAAATAAGGTATTTTGAAATAACACTGTAGTGTAGACATACCCTCTGAGAACTATTTCTCTGCTTTTCTGAAACACCATATATCTCCTTAGTTTGATGCATGCAAAATGTGACACTGTTTCTGTTAAGACATAACGTGTTATAACAGGGATCAGCAACCTCTGGCTCTCAAGCCAAATATGGCTCAGTACAGAACCAAATATGAGAAATTAATTCAAAATGTTCAAAAACACATAATTACTCATGTCAAGATGGTCTTTTTTGGTCTATTTCACCTTTAACCAGAGGTGAAAGGAAGACGGTGCGCCCAAGTAAGAACTGGCTGTGCTCCAGCAAGAGATGGCTGGGGCACTCTGCCTGTTTAAAGGGCTGGCTGACAGTGTGCTGTAGGGGACACATGCACATTCCCAGTTAGGATGGTGAGAGGGGCTGGCAGCAGCAGATGCCTCCATCTGGCTGCAGCGGCCTGGCTCCAGCCTCCATCTGACTGTTTTGGTCTGTCCCCAGTGGCTGTGCCTCCTGGGGCAGACCCTGCATCCCAGCCCCGACGGCACTGTGACTGCTGCAACGGCTCAGCCACGGCAACTCGGCTTGGGCTCCAGCTGTGCAGCCTGGCCAGTGAGGCCCCAGTCAGAGCCCAGCCTCCATCTGGCAGCAGCATCCCGTCTCCAGCCCCAATCCTGGGGCGGGTCCTGCAGTCCAGCCCCCATTTGGCCACAGAAAGGGATGGTGGCAGCCCCCCTCCTGCTACGGCATAGGTAAGAGGGGATGCCATAATACGGCTGCGGAAATCCTGGCCCAGCCCCTTGTCCAGCCACTTTTGCCCAGGTGCAGCCGCCCAGCCCTGGCCAGGCAAGGTAATCTGGCCCCAGGCTTCCTCTCACCACGTACTCTACTTGCCACCCCCAGCACCTCCCAGACACCCCAACACTCTGCCACGAATCCTCATACGCCCAACCCCTGACTCCTGCATCCCCACATCCACAAACTGCAGCCCCAGCAGAAGTCCCATTAAATAAAGTCTGTGAATACGGTGTTTCATTTATGCTATTATTAATCATCATGTCAATTATCAATAATATTAATTTGTATATTTTCTGCCATGCATATGGGCATTCTTATACTGGCTCTTTGTTGACACTTGTTCTGAATATTGGTTTAGTTTGGCTGTGGTTTGAAAAGGTTGCCAAGCCCTGTGTTATAGAGTCTTGGGATACCACTAGAGGTCGCTTGTATTTAACAACAAAAGCCTTTTATTTCAAAATAGGAACATATGCTAATATACGAGATTTGCAGGCTATGGAAGGAAGAAAACATTAATTGTATTTCAATTACTTTTCAGAACTTGTACCTCCATCTCCTTATTTCACTCGCTTTTTGAACACAAGAGCTATGAAGGAGACCTTTAAGAGTTACATGGAGTTGCTTGTTAGCATTGCCTTAGATCCAGATACAATGCAAGCCTTGGAAAAGAGCAATGGTACAGTGTGTTTATTTTAAGGTGCACGTGCATTCTTTTATGAATGAAGCAAATGCAAAAACTCTTCTTGTTTTGCAATAGTTCTTTAGCCTACACTTTTTGATGCAAGTAATGTATTCTGTGTAATTTATATTGGTTTCAGGTTGCCCCAAATTCCTGTTTTCCCAGATTCAGCATTCTTTGATACTACATCGGGCAACGTTTTGAGTTTGTACTTGCACTGCAACTAAAAGTTCTAAACAAGGAATTGGCCAGTTTAGAAATACTGCTGCAATAGCATCTTTGACCTCTTTGCTCCAGATTCCAGTTTCATCTCACCATGGCTTTCGTGAGAAATAGATGCCAATATAATTGAGTGGATGAAATACTAATGTATCTGAATTAATTTACCATGATTGTCTTGTTAAAATCCAGATTAGCATTTACTGGAGGAATTTTTTGTTCCATTTGCTTTAAACTAATCCAGAGGAACTTGCCATCTTGTTACATTGGGCTGCTCTCATGTTAGCATCACTAATGAACCTCCTTTTTTTAATCAAGATCGCCATCACCAAACCATTTCAGATGTGCGCCTACTTTTTCATTCAGCGACGTATTTATTACTTTATGAAATTCTGATTTCTGAGCTATGCAGTAATTGGAGTTTGGATTTAGGCTTACGATTGATGTTTGAACACAGATATGTCCAGGTGGTCCTCGAGAACTGCAGTTTGATGGATGTGTTATTTAAATGTCAACATGTTAGAACTATGCACTGTAGTGGGCTATAGCATACAAATTTCACATTGGTTCTGTCTTTTGGAAATTTACCACAGAGAAAGCATTAGACTTGAGGCACTGATAGAAAGCATGGGTTTCACATAGTATGCAGCTGCTGCAACAGGGGGCTCTGTGTTGCTAATTTCAGTTTATCTAGATTTTGAAAGCTGTTACCTCTTTAAGACTCTTCCCTCTCTCTGTGTACATCAAGGGCACAGTCCTGCAACTATTATGTTAGTAGTCCCAATGAAGGCAATGGGACTGCTGATGTGAGTCAAAGCTGTGGGACTGAGCCACAAATTAGCAGCTAATGAACAGTCTTCTCAAGCACTGGTGGCCACTCACCCTGCTCCCTAGGTTCTAACACCTCTTGTGCAATTGTACAACTCTATACAGAATGATAAGCTCTTCTTTGAGGAGTGTCCCTGAGGGCGCTCCGCTGTAGGTTTCTTGGCACCCCTGCACTTACAATCAGAACTTTTTAGCGGTAGTATTCTCCGTGGGTGCCAGTGCGCCTGCGTGGCACTGCCCGCAACATAGAGAATATGTCGACGTGCACACCATCAACCGTCCTTTCAGTTCCTTCTCAACTGCTCCCAGCTTAGTCAGAATACAGAAGCACTCCATATTAGAAGTTAGTTAGTGTAGTAATTAGCGTGTTTGTTAGTCGAATTCACGTGTCCCCCCCCTTCCCACCACCACCATTAGTGTTACTTTAAAAAAAATTCTTTGTAGTTGTTTATAAGATTAGGAATAGGCATGCCAGGCTCACCAGGATTTAAACAGTGCCTGACATGCAGAATGTCTATACCCATTTCCAGTGGGCTCACTCATTGCATTAGGTCAGGGCCAGGATCATTCTCCAAAAAGCTGCCACTACTGAAAAAGCTTTCTTCTAGATCACTCAAAGTGAGGGCACTTCAGTTAAAGTTCCTCATTATGGAGAAAGTGGAGAGACCAGACTCAGAGCCGGCATCGAGCATATCTCCACACCCTATCTCACCAACAGCAGTCTCAGACTAGGGACCACCCGCACCAAGAGACGAATCGACTAAGAAGACAGTGAAGAAAACACTCCTCTCCGTTGGGTGAGAGGCCATCAAAAAAGCTATCCCCTCAGCACAAGCCCTCTTCACCCCAGGTAAGGGCTACTGGGGAGGTGCAGGCACTGGGGAATATGGTATGGACAAACCCCGAGGAGCAGTGTCGTCCAAGGACATGCGCCCTGCAGTCTTAGTACAAAAGACTAAAAGACCGCTCCCATGCTGTCAGTACCAAAAGCATCAGTACCAAAGAAATAGGTACCCAAACCACCACCTCAGGCACTGGCAAAGGGGCAGCCAGAACCAGTGGAACAGACACAAACAAAGTTGGTACCGACGGCATGCACCGAAGGTTCCCTGGTATCCATGACATCGAAGGCATGCGCCGAAGCAGTGCCACAGTGGGTAAAATCTTCCGCACCAACGTTACTGGCCTTCTTTCCTCCAAGATAGCTCACCACACATCAGGAGTTAGTGGATGCATTGGTACCGGGCACTTTGTTATTTAGCACCGATGCCACTCCAACATCAGAGGGCCCAAGCAGACTTGCGATACCCGCAAGTTTGGCACCTCAGTTTTTGAGTGACAATGAGGGTGAGCAAGAGATCCCCTTCTCACCACACCACTCATCACCAAAACTGACCTCTCAGTTGCAACAACAGCAGCTGGTCCAGACTCAGATGTGGCAAGCCTTTCTGTGGCAGAGATGGGATCCCTGGAGCACCATGAAGGCTCAGGTACTACCATCAGTGGTAGTGAGATCACAGCCAGCTGGCACCCAATCCACCTGCATCCACAAGGTCAGAAGTGACACAGGATGACATGAAAGACCTGGATAAAACACAGGAGGAGGATACACTACCTCCATATCATCATCGTCATCCCCAGATGAGTCCATAATGCCCCCATCTCCTGCCATGGGTGATGGTTGCAGGTCTTTCCAAGATCTGTATAAGAGAGTGGCTGATTCCCTCGACATATCACTAGTCAAGGTACCCGACATCCAGCACAAACTGACCAACATATTGCAAGCCTTGCCCTCAGTGAAAATAGCCCTACTGGTCAATGAGGCCATACTCGACCCAGCAAAACTTTTGTGGCAGACACCAGCCTCCATCTCACCCATATCAAGAAGGGCAGACAGACATCCTGGCTAAATGGTCTGAGTTCTTGTTTACACACCCTGTCCCAAATTTGCTGGTAGTCGATGCAGCCAATAATGGGTAAGCAGACCCAGTTTAAATCCACCCCATATGAGAAGAACTGGAAGAGACTCGATCTCCTAGCAAGAAAATCTTACTCTTCAGCATCCTTGCTCATCAGGATAGCAAATTACTCAGCATTACTGGCCAAATACACTTACAACCACTTTAAAAGAATGAGACCCTTTATTGTAAAACTTAAGAGGACTACAAGACCACATTTAAGTCAATCATTGATGAGGGTATCCCCATAGCAAAGACAGTGCTGCAGGCATCCCTTGATATGGCTGACACCGCTTCCAGATCTCTTGCCACATAGGTAGTGAGGTGTCACGTCTCCTGGCTGCACATCTCTGGGTTTCCTAGGGGCGTACAGAAAACAGTTGGGGACCTCCCCTTTGAAGATCAGAAGTTGTTTTCTACCACCACAGATGCCTCACTATGTTCCCTTAACGACCCAAGAGCCACATTAAAAACACTGGGGATGTATGTTCCCCAGCCAAAGAAGAAAATGAACTGTCTGTACACATGGCAGGGCATCATCATAATCATGCTACCCATCTCAGAGGGGCTATGACCTGAGACAACACCAGAGGCAGTAAAATGCTGACAGCCTGAAGAGCAACAGGCCATGGCCCAATCCTCTAACAGCAGACAGATATTTTGAACCATCGGTCCAGGGTTCAACATCGTTTCCACCAGCCTACCAATACAAATTTCAATCTTCAATCATTCTATCATGCATGGTCCACCATGATAACTTGAAAAAAAGGCTCTAGAGGCCAAAGCCAAAGGCCTCACAATACCATTCTTCACGTTTCCCCCAAACCAACCCCCTTCCCCTCCCTCTTCAGGGACAACACTCAAAAGTCAAACCTCACACCATCTCAGTTGGAGTTCATAGGTGCCACTCAACTGCATACAAGCATAGGCACAACTATCTCTGCAAAGATTCTATGCACTAGCCACACTAGAAAAAATCATTATAAACAGCCCCACAGTATATGTCAACACCCCACTCCAGGTTGCACATGCGAACTCTGCAGGCTTGGCTAAACATGTTCTTTTGGCCTCACAGGCACCCATTGCACAAGAGGCTCAGCCCTGCAAGCAAGGTCAGGGAATTCCTCATGTGGTGGCTACATGACAACAAGCTCTGCTTGGTCGTCCTGTTCCAACAGCCAACCCTGTCTATTAACATAACAATGGACACTTCCCTGGAGGGCTGGGGAGCACACACTTGCAAACACAGTACACAGGGAACATAGTTTCCCAAGGAGACAAACCTACGCATCAATGTACTCGAGTTACGAGCAGTAAGAAAAGCATGTGAGCACTTTCTTCCCTTAATTCAGGGTGAAGCAGTGTGAATATACACAAATACCACTTCAACTGAGTCACATATGTTTGTGTTTCACCAGAAACACAAGTGGGAGATTCACCCTCAAGCCCTACATACCGCCTTCCTCAGGTGGGGATTTGTGGAAATAGACTTATTCACCACATCACTCAACACCAAGTGCCCCAGGTATTGTTCCATGGGAGATGCCATGCTGAACAACTGGTCTCTCAACCTTCTATACATTTTTCTGCCTCTTTCCCTCCTTAGCAAGGTCATACACAAGATAAAACTCAACAGAGCCATGATGATCATAACACCTGTATGGCCCAAACAGACCTGGTTCCCTTACCTGTCACAAATGTCAGTTGCTCCTCTGATTCCTCTTCCATGATGGCTGGACGTAATATAGCAGGACCAGGTGTGAGTTCTTCATCCAGAAGCACTCAAGCTCCATCTTATGGCGTGGCTCCTTCAGGCATGATATCTCAGCATATCATCTGTTCAGAGGGAAGATAAAGGATAATTCTGAGCTGTCCTAAACAAAGCACAAGAAAGACTTAACTTTACAAATGGCGATGTTTCTCCAGGTGGGCCAACCACAGAGCACTCCAGCCTTGAACGGTGCAACCGGTGATGGTCTTAGCCTCATTGCATAGAAAAGACAAAATCTCTCTAACGCATCAATTAAAGTACACTTAGCGGTCATATCAAGTGAGCATGATATTGTGGATGGCCAAACTATATTTTCACACCCAACGCTAAAAAATTCCTGATAGGTCTCAAAAATACCTTTCTGCCAATAAAACCGGAGTTCCCATTTTGGGAGCTCGATCTAGTCCTAAATGCATTGACCATTTAAACCCATGGCAACATGCTCCTTGGCACACCTCTTAATGAAAGTGGCATTCTTAATAGCAATCACAACAGCCAGAAGGGTCAGTGAGCTGGCCACCCTTGGGCTGACCCACCCTTCACGATCTTCCACAAAGACGAAGTCATACTAAAACCATATCCGAAATTCCGACCAAAGATAGTTTCATGCTTTCACCTCAATGAACCTCTATACTTGCCAATTTTTCACCAGAAGCCTCAGCCGGATGTCAGTACGGCAAGACTCCACTCCTTGGATATTAGGTGTGTTATTGCTTTTTACCTAGACCGAAGAAATCAATTTAGGCCATCTCATAGGCTGTTTATTTCAATAGCAGACTTTTGAAATGGATAATGAGCTGCATTAGGGAGTGCTATGACATCAACAGAGTAGCACTCCTTACCCACGGGCACACTCCACTAGAGCGATGGCCACATCTACAGCCTTTCTACATGGCGTGCCTATCAGGGACATTTTCAGGGCAGCAACATGGGCCTGCACACACATCTTCACAAAACATTATGCAATAGACACTTACCCTTCACAGCGTACCACATTTGAATCATCAGTCTTCTTGGCGCTCCGCCAAGGAAGTCCAAAGCTTCTCCTTCCAAGGGCTCTGGGAAGTGCCCATGGGGACACTCCTCAAAGAAGAAAAGAGCGGTTACTCACCTTGTGCAGTTACTGATATTCTTTGAGATAAGTGTCCCTGTGGGCACTCCACGACCCTCCCTCCTCCCCTCTGCTTTGGAGCTTTAACATATCTCCGTGGTAGAGATTGAACTAAAAGGATCATTGACGGCATACGTGTGTTGGCACATTCACTGGCACTGGTACCCTGGGTGAATACTGCTGCTAAAACGTTCCAATTATAAGCACAGGGACATCAAGACACCTATAGTGGTGCGCCCACAGGGACACCCATCTCAAAGAAAACCAGTAACTGCACAAGGTGAGTAACCTCTCTTTTTTTGGCAGCCTCACTAATAGGCAAGTCACTAATAAATCCAAGCTGGACCAGGTAACATGACAGTCAGTTTCAGCTAAGAGGAACCTGTCTCTGGATTGTAAATTGTCTTGCATGACAGGAAGAGATTTAGAGAACAATTTGAAGTTGTGTGTAAGATTTATTCGGTACACTGTCATCTCTGTTTCCTTTTTGAACTTTTCATCACAAAGAAAAGAACAGAATAACAGTTACATTTAGCTGTTGGACTGGATAATATGGTATACTGGGCTTTGCATATTTGCTCTGTTGTAGAATCAAGTATTGAGTTTTGCATCTTAGCCTGTAAATCTTAATAAGTAATTTTCCTTTCTTATTTAAAGGTAGGATACATGAACAAAATGTACTAGTTTGGACTTTGATTATTTTATGCTAATAAATAGCGTAAGGGAGTAAACTAGCTGTAAGGGATTAATCTGTACTTAATTATTATGTATTTTTTCATGTCTTTTAGATGAGCTCCTTTTGCCTCATATGAAAAAAATTGATGGCATGCTGAATGACAACAGGAAAAGACTGCTTTCCAAATTACATTTGGAGCATACATTCAAGGTATTTTCTTTTAAAATTTCAGATTTAAAATAAACAAGTCACTAATTATATACAAGTGTCCAATGAAAAGGTGAAATGTGTAACAGGAATGGAATGTGGGGTTTGAAAGAGATTTTGAATTGAGTGTTAATATATTCCACTTAGCGAACATTTTGTGGTAGAAATGTTTCTTGGGGAGTGCTTAAAGTCCAGTTTTACTTCCCAAACTTAGTATTTATTTTAAAGCATTTTCTCTTCTAAGCTTCTGAAATTCTTCATCGAAAAATCAAACTGCTGCCACTTTGGAGCTCAAACAATACCTGTATTTCTGTCCATGATTCATCCCAGCTCTTCAGATGGGGTGAGGTGGAGAGAGCAGCAGCAGGGCTCCCTAGAGCCAGAGATGAGGAATCAGGCTGAAGAAACAGGAAAGCACTCTTTCACAGCCACAGCCCCAAGTTAAGAGATGTGAGCAAAATGGATCAGACAACCGCAGTATGTGTCACCCTTCAGAACAGGGAAGTGAATGGTTTACCAGGTAATAGTTAAACGCTACCCAGGAGTAGCCCACTTTCTACCCCCAGCCTGGCTTCCACTTCCAGCCCCGTGCGAGGCTGCTGACTCCCAGCTTGTTCAGGCTGGGAGCCTGCAGTCCAGTGCAGGGCTGAAAGCATCCTCTACCTGCAATGCGGGGCCCCCAGCTTGTCCCCATTTAATCAGTTGACCAGTTAAACATTAAGTTAAACTAATTAAACAGGAAGTTATATCCCTAAATAAGACAGTCCCACTTCCTTTGTTGTACACTCGGTGATTCAGCAGAGCATCACTGGGTGAAATCTGGTGACCTGTATTACAGATTGTGCAAGACTAGACAATCATAACAATCTCTTTTGGCCTCAAAATCTATGACTAAAGAAGCACTGTAGCAGCCCTCAGTAAGGGAGATGAAATCCTGGGCAGGCAGTTTCCAGCATCAGTGAAATTGGCTGCAGCTGTCCTTCCCTACTTGTTTAAATATGCTCCTGCCCACAGGACTGAGGCATTTTTTTGGAGAGTTGTTTGTTTCATCTCTACCATCTGCCTGCCTCTGGGGGCAAGTGCATGTGCATCTGCATGAGGAAGAGGGCAAGGATAAACATGAATGTCATTTCTACCCCCTTATGCAGAAAATGATAGGGAGATGTTTATTCCCTAGCAGATTCCCCTGCCCATCAGGGCTTCTGTTCCGGGGGGAAAGCACTGCTGGCCAAGGTGGATTGATGTAAATCTCTCTCTCTCTCTCTTTTTCCTGTGGGCCAACAGAGTAACACCATCACATCATCAGTGTCCACATGCCACTGCCAGCCTCTGTCCTCAGCCGCTTTCTGTGGCCAGTCTAGGCACCATCCCCTCTGGGCATGGACTGCTCCAGCTCCTGCTTCACACCCCGAGGGTCTGTGCAGCCAGGGAGGAGCTGCTGGTGCTGGGTCTCTTTCACCATCCAAGACTGAATCCTCTTCCTGGGCCGCACCAGATCCCCATCAGCATCCGAGCTCTACCCCACCCCGCCCCAGGCAATGCTGGGTCCCCTCAGCCATCAAAGCCCCCAATGTGTGCCTGCTTATTCATTGGTATGTGTAGCGTTGGCATGCCCCAGGGGGCTGTCTGCTGGCAGCACGATGCAGTCCCAGTCTTTTTAGTCACTCTTCACACACAACCTTTCTTGGTCTCTAATTTTTTTCACTGCCTGCCTTGCAAATCTCATGTCTGCTACATCTTTTTGGAGGTGGGGTGACCAAAAGTGAACACCGCCAGCACTGCAGATGAGAGCAAACTCTTAACTTACAGGCACAAAATGAGCTCAAACTAGCTACGGGAATAAAGGGAAACAAGAAGACTTTTTATAAATACATTAGAAGCAAGAGGAAGACCAAGGACAGGGTAGGCTCACTGGTCAGTGAGGAGGGAGAAACGGTAACAGGAAACTTGGAAATGGCAGAGATGCTTTATGCCTTCTTGGTTTCGGTCTTCACCGAGAAGTCTGAAGGAATGCCTAACATAGCGAAGGATAGTGGGAAGGGGATAGGTTTAGAAGATAAAATAAAGAACAAGTTAAAAATCACCTAGAAAAGTTGGATGCCTGCAAGTCACCAGGGCCTGATGAAATGATTCCTAGAATACTCAAGGAGCTGAGAGAGGAGGTATCTGAGCCTCTAGCTATCATTTTTGGAAAATCATGGGAGACAGGAGAGATTCCAGAAGACTGGAAAAGGGCAAATATAGTGCCCATTTATAAAAAGGGAAATAAGAACAACCCAGTTAGTTTAACTTCTGTGCCAGGGAAGATAATGGAGCAAGTAATTAAGGAAATCATCTGTAAACACTTGGAAGGTGGCAAGATGATAGGGAGCAGCCAGCATGGATTTGTAAAGAACAAATCATGTCAAACCAATCTGATAGCTTTCTTTGATAGGATGAGAGTCTTGTGGATAAGGGAGAAGTGGTGGATGTGGTATACCTAGACTTTAGTAAGGTGTTTGATATAGTCTCGCATGATATTCTTATCAATAAACTAGGCAAATACAAATTAGATGGGGCTACTATAAGGTGGGTGCATAACTGGCTGGATAACTGTACTCAGAGAGTAGTTATTAATGGTTCACAATCCTGCTGGAAAGGCATAATAAGTGGGGTTCCGCAGGGGTCTGTTTTGGGACTGGCTCTGTTCAATATCTTCAACAACAATTTAGATATTGGCATAGAAAGTACGCTTATTAAGTTTGCAGATGATACCAAGCTGGGAGGGGTTGCGACTAATCTGGAGGATAGGGTCGTAATTCAAAATTATCTGGACAAATTGGAGAAATGATCTGAGGTAAACAGGATGAAGTTTAATAAAGACAAATGCAAAGTTCTCCACTTACGAAGGATCAATCAGTTTCACACATACGGAATGGGAAGCGACTGTCTAGGAAGGAGTACGGCAGAAAGGGATCTAGGGGTTATAGTGGACCACAAGCTGAATATGAGTCAGCAGTGTAATGCTGTTGCAAAAAAAGCAGACGTGATTCTGGGATGCATTAACAGGTGAGTTGTGAGCAAGACACGAGAAGTCATTCTTCTGCTCTACTCTGCACTTAGTTAAGCCTAAGTTGGAGTATTGTGTCCAGTTCTGGGCACAGCATTTCAAAAAAAAAAATGGAGAAATTGGGAGAGGGTCCAGAGAAGAGCAACAAGAATGATTAAAGGTCTAGAGAACATGCCCTGTGAAGGAAGGCTGAAAGAATTGGGTTTGTTTAGTTTAGAAAAGAGAAGACTAAGGGGGGACATGATAGCTGTTTTCAGGTATCTAAAAGGGTGTCATAAGGAGGAGGGAGAAAACTTGTTCATTTTGGCCTCTGAGGATAGAACAAGAAGCAATGGGTTTAAACTGCAACAAGGGAGGTTTAGGTTGGACATTAGGAAAAAGTTCCTAACTGTCAGGGTAGTCGAACACTGGAATAAATTTTCCCAGGAGGCTGTGGAATCTCCATCTCTGGAGATGTTTAAGAGTAGGTTAGATAAATGTCTATCAGGGATGGTCTAGACAGTATTTGGTCCTGCCATGAGGGCAGTGGACTGGACTCGATGACCACTCGAGGTTCCTTCCAGTCCTAGTATTCTGTGATTCTACAGAAGCTTCAGGGGGTAGCCAAGTTAGTCTGTACAGGATAAACTTAAAAAACAGCAAATGTGATAGCACTTTAAAGACTAACAAAACGTGTTGATGGTATTATGAGCTTTCGTAGGCACCGTGCACTTCTGCTGGTCATCCAAAGACTATCTGTTGTCTTTTTAATTTCATCTCAACTTACAGAATGGCATGAAAATTAAGGTTCTCAATTAATCATAGTTAATTCAAGCAATTAATGCGGAACAAATTGGCTAGATTTTAAAAAGCAGCAGTAGGCTGTTCCTGAGCTATAGTGCTAGGAGCTGCGCAAAAGTACATTAGTGACCCCCACCCGCACAAGCCAAGACCCTGCAGCCCCAGTCCCCTCACTCGTTGCCCTGCCAAGACCCCACACCTCAACGCTGCTCACTTACACCATCTGTTGAGATCTCACACACCACCCTGTTGACACTCTACACCACCACCACACTCACTCAACCCCTCCGCCAAGACCTCCTCACCCCACTAACCCTTAGCTGATATCCCACACTCCAGCCCACTCACTTGTACCCTCAAGCTGACGCCACGCACCCCCAGACCCCTCACCCTTTCTGCCCAGACCCCATGCTCCCAGCCCATTTCTGCCCCTCCCCTCTGACCAGATACCTACCCCCAGAGAGAGGGGGATTGGCAAGCATAGCAAGCAGGGGGCACAGCCCCCTAGTAACCATTTTAATCTTCTTTTGTATTTGCACTTTCCAATCAGTTTCCTAAAGAAAGGTTGATTTGCATTGGTAGGTAACCATTAAAACATGTTGATTTACATCTGTGTATTTCTTCTTTTTTGCTAACCAGGAGATTCACTGTAGCTATACACCTTTATTTAAGACATTATATGGCTTTATTTAGATTCTTAGTTTTCACTTTTGTATTGTGTTAGAATGGTGCATTAGATGATGGAGATTTTTTTAAACTCTTGATTTTGTCATGCTTTGGAGAAATTCGGGGGGGGGGGGTTCAAATGCAAAAACTCACCATTTGAAATTGTTTTTGTTAGCTAAATAAGAATTAATTACCATATAATATGTTTTTGTCAAACTATACCTATAACAAGTAAAAAATTAAAACTGATTTATACAAATAATATTATCTGCAATTAGTGAATTGAACTAATTGTTTCTGGTCACTATGTCCATCAATACTTTAGAACAAAGAGATATATTATCCTTTCTCAACCAGTTTTATGCATCAGTTTGAAGATGAAAATTAGCTTTTCAGCTATTTTATCTCCGAATCTGTTTCTTAACTTTGAAAAAACAGTTCTTGCACTGAACTGATTAAATAAACCAAAAATAAGTAACATGCATGTGCAGAAGTGGCTACTGCTAACAAATACTAGCTTGACATTTCATCAGACTTTGGTTCCAGATGCTTAGCCAGTGATTTTGCTTTTCAATACTTGGACTCACTTTAAAATTTTTGCAGCAAATATATGCTGCTAAACTCTTTTTTTAGTTTAATATAAATTAATCTAATAGATTTTGGTAAATTTAAGCCTTAACACAGACTGTCATAATTTCAGATTTCATTTAAATAAGTTTATATTTTAAAAGATAAATATATTTAATTTAATTTAATTTTTGTTTAAAGTAGATAACTTTTTAATTGATTTTTATCCACTTTGTTTTAGGCACCAGTCCTTTTAGTCTTTTTTCATTAATGTAAGACTTTGGGATAGGGGGTTAAATTTTCCCCCTGTCTCATCACTGCTGAAAAGCTGTTCTCTGCAGAAGCAATAGTTCTGGTTTCCAGATTTTCAGTAACTGTCTTTGGCTCCCTTGTGGCAACAGCAAATCTCCTTGGAAGGTGTCTAAATATTTCATAATACATATAAACTGTTTAGCTGACTTTGAGCCTGCATTTTTATTGTTTTTTATGGTGAGAGTTAGGGACATAAAGTCAATTGATTCCTGCTGTGCTAATACTTCTGTAGCTGATCATTACATTCCATGAGAAGAAAAGCATTCTTAGCATATAGAAGAATATCATCACTGTATATAATTATATTCATTTACTTACTATAGCATGTTACAAATTCCAACTGTCTGAAGAAGCTTATGCTTCCTGCTCACCCAATAAAAGAAAATAAATTATGTCTCTTAAATCAGATAACATAAGCCCAGTCCAACTGTCTGATCTGCATGGAAGTAAATGGGGCTCCAGGTAAGAGCAGAGATCAGTTCACATGGATCAGCTTGCAGGATCAGGACATATATTTGTAAAATGGTTGTCTAGTACAGAATATAAATCCACATCATTTTGTGTTAGTAACTCTGTAGGAATGAAAGGCTAATTTCCTATCATCAACATCTGTACTGGTTTCATACCAAATAGCTTACGTACTTTTTAAATCCAGTTTAATCCGTTATTTAGAACAAGAAAGCTTGTTTCTATAATAATGTTGATAAAAATTAGATTAATATGTGTTAAAAAATTCAAATTAAGCATCCAGCTAGTAAAAGATTAAAATACTTGAAATACTCATTAGCACAATTCATTTCCTAAATATTTTAATACTTTGTACTAATAACTGTACAGTAATGATATAGCGTATTACTTAAAACTGAAATGGACAATATGGGATATTTCAATATAGAATTGCAAATCGAATCATACAGTAAAATCACCAATCAGTGATCCAGTCAGCCACTTTGTCTGTAGACTTTTCTGCGTAGTTCTAACAGATATAAAACCCCACACTGTCTGGTTATTATTTCAGTAAATAAAATTAAACTATTCTTTCTGTTTCAGGTGAGCATCCATGTTAGTTTTTTTCAGCATGAACAATGAGGAGTTGTATGGCACTTTAAAGACTAACAAATGTATCTGGGCATAAGCTTTCATGGCTGGAGCCAGTCTTTAGTTCTGAAGCAAATCCACCAACTACATATCCCACAACTAACTCAGGAACTCTGCAACAAACCCCATTGCCAACTCTGTCTGCATATCTACTATAGTCATATCATCATAGGACTAACCACTTCAGACACACCATCAGGGGCTTGTTCACCTGCCCATCTGCTAACGTGATATATGCTACCTTGGGCCAGGAATGCTCCTCTGCCATGCACATTGGCCAAACTGACTGTGTCTGTGCAAAAGAATAAATTAACACAAATCAAACATTGAGAATGGTAGCCTTCAAAAACCAGATGCCATACTTGAACAAAAAAAACCTTCAAAAACAGACTACAGCATGACCCTGCAGAGCTGGAATTCAGATACAAACATGACACTATCAAACTGGATGTGAATAGACACTAGGAGTAGCTAGCTCACTGCAAAAAGTAATTGTTCCCTTGTTTGGTATTCGCACCTTCTCATCAATGGTTGGGCTTGGACCACACCAACTCTGACTGAATTATCCTCATTGGTTGTCTTTAAGGTGCCACAGGACTCCTTGTTGTTCTTTCTGAGTTAATTTCTTCTCTGTAAATTAACTCTGTCTTTTGAATGCAGCTGACCAGTGTATGTGTACTTAAATAAATTAGACTTCCTACAAATGTTGTTCAGAATAGCACTGTTAGTTAACATCAGTTGTGCTTCATTTCTTGGAATTTTCATCTTCTATAAAATACTCACCATTCAAAGCTGTTTGGCTCTCTCCATTGAGTAAGTCTGATTTACAGCTTATCCTTTTGACCCACTGGAACATGGAAATGACTAGTATTTTCCTCCTCCTCCTCCCAATTCAAAACTAGTCCTCTTTTGGGTGAGTGCTCTTCTTTGAAGTCTGTTCTATTCCATAGGAATAGACAGTAATATTGAGCCAGTGATGGATGAGGCAGAACTTCCTGGCAAAAGACAGAAATTCACAGAATGCAGTGAAACTCTACAGTGAATCCAATAACAGGTAGAAAATTAAACTCACGGAGGAAAAAAACAATCTGCTGGAGTTATTTTTCATAACTTGAAGACTGCTGCTATAACTAGTCTACATTTTGGCCCCTTCAGCTTATTAGTATCAAATTTCATCTGGTTGATGATGTTGGTTTTTTTTCTTTTTGGCAAATGGATTTTTAGTCCCCCCCTGAGATTGTTACTAAGGGGAAAATAACTGATCTGTGTAAAACAGCCTGTAAACTGTAGGAGTCTGGAAAGGAGAGTCTTTGAATCTTTGAATTCTGTAACTATTTATTCAAAAGTGTGTCTTATCTGTAGACTAAAGAGGGCCATTAGTTTTATTCTAACATTTTAACCCCTTAATTTCTTCATCAGTAAGTCCAAATATAAGATTAAATCTTTCCTGTAATTTTTATAGTCACTTTTTCCTGAACAATGTAGTAATTTATGCAAGTAGAGGAATACAGTCAGCTAAACAAATACATTCTCTCTGGATGAAAGATATTACATAACACAATGGAACTTGTAAAAACAATTATTAAAATTATTCTGCACTTTTGCATTTAGTAAAAGTAAAATTACACACTGTTTAGCGTGTGTGTGTGAGAGAGCAATGATCTCATGTTTTGCTGGAGATGTGTAGCTGTGTCTGTAGCAAAAATGATGACAGCTAACGCCATTGTTTCATAGAATCATAGAACTGGAAGAGACCTCAGAAGGTCATAAAGTCCAGCCCCCTGCTCTAGGCAGGACCAATTCCAACTAAATCAACCCGGCCAGGGCTTTGTCAAGCCGAGACTTAAACACCTCTAGGGATGGAGACTCCACTACTTCCCTAGGTAACCCATTCCAGTGCTTCACCACCCTCCTAGTGAAATAGTTTTTCCTAATATCCAACCTGGACCTCTCCCACCACAACTTGAGACCATTGCTCCTTGTTCTGCCATCTGTCATTACTGAGAACAGCCTCTCTCCATCCTCTTTGGACCCTCCCTTCAGGAAGTTGAAGGCTGCTATCAAATCCCCCCTCACTCTTCGCTTCTGCAGACTAAACAGACCCAAGTCCCTCAGCCTCTCCTCATAAGTCATATGCTCCAGCCCCCTAATCATTTTGGTTGCCCTCCGCTGGACCCTCTCCAATGCGTCCACATCCTTTTTGTAGTGGGGGGCCCAGAACTGGACACAATACTCCAGATGCGGCCTCACCAAAGCCGAATAAAGGGGAATGATGACATCTCTAGATCTGCTGGCAATGCTCCTCTTAATGCAACCTAATATGTCATTAGCCTTCTTGGCTACAAGGGCACACTGTTGACTCATATCTAGCTTCTCATCCACTGTAACCCCCAGGTCCTTTTCTGCAGAACTACTACTTAACCGGTTAAGTCAAATGTAGTGGCAAGTTCATGTGTAATTCTATACATTCAAACATTTTTCAGAAGATGAACTGTAGATTCTCTTTCCCCATGTAATTCACCAACTTTGCCAGCATAACTATGTCAGCTAGGCGTGTAGATGCACCTATGCCAGCAGAAAAAGTCTTATTTTGGCATAGCTAATGTCATTCAAGGGTAGATGTGTGCCAGCTGAACACCTTTTGGTGGTTTATACAGTGTTGGGGCTCCTGTTGAAATATTGCTATGCCAGCAAGGGATCTCAAAGAATGAGTACTAGTTTGGGAGCTGGGCTTGCTAACTTCTTATCCTGTCTGCGTCACTTATAATATGTCCTTGGCCAAGTTACTTCACCTCTCTGAACTTAGCTTTCCATCTGCAAAATGTGACTATTAATTCATCTACTTTTCAGCCTTAAGGTTCTCTTAAATCAAGATAAGTGCCTGCATTAAGGGATGCACCGATTTAATTGTAAATAAGTTTACAAACTGTTTTAAAATTAGTATAATTTTCTGGTATAGAAGGCCTTAAGTGTTAATTTAACATTGCAGTGATTCGATCTTTTAGATAAAATTTCTGCGTTAGGTTAGTTATTTCAGGAATCCAAAGCCTGCTGTATGCATTCCTGTCACATGCTCCAACTAAAGGAGCAGCAACATTTGTGGAAAGGAGCTTGCATTTTTCAAGCCAGACAGTGTTGCCAGCAGTCATGATTTCATCTTAACTCTTGCTGTATTAGATATTTTTCTTAAAGCGCCAGATTCCGGATTCATGTGATTATGTAAAAAATCTCAGCTTTCATTTTAAAAAACTATTTCTAGTCCTTGTGTTTGCAGAGAGAAGTCTTTGAAAACATGATTCCTAAAATATATCCGAAGGCAACTAAAAATAAATAAAAATATATTATTTTTTTAAATTGCTAATTGCATGTGTTTTGGGTGCCTTACTTCTGGTTTTTGAACATGTGGTATTGGCAGAACTGCAATAAGGGCCTGAAGTATGCTTTCAAAAGGATTCTTAATTAACGAGATTACATGTAGCTAAGGAGAGCTTCTGTACTTCACTGCTCATATAATCCTTTGCATTCCTATGTAATGGAAATGAATTATAGGAATTTTGTTTGGTTTGTTTTAGGAATTGAATGAAGGGACCTCCTAAAGCATATTACAAAAAAGGGAACTGAAAGGCCCATGAGAAAACTGCTACATGTAATATAGAGATGTTAACATATAGTTGTGTATACAGTTAACCAATAAGCCTGGACTTATCGGTTAATCCTAACAACTACACACACTGTCAGAGGCAGCAAGGGGGGAAAGGCAGGAGCCATTGCCCATGAGGAGCCAGCTTTTAAGCTAGCTCCCCACGAGTACTGGATCTCTCTGAGCTACCTGCCCCCATCATTCCCGTGCTGCTGCCTATGATAAACCCTCTCTTATTAGAGGCAGCAGCTTGGGAGGTGGAGCAGGCTGAAGCCAGGATGCCTGGAGAGCCGGCTTTTAAGCCCACTCTTCATGTGGGCCCTATCCAGAGGGAGCTTGGGCCCCCCGCAGACAGGGGCCGCTGCCGCAGAGCACAGTCTCTGTCCACAGCAGGCCCAGTCCTCTGTAAAAATGGGGTGGACAGATCCTTACTTAAAAAAAGAACCAGAACAAAACACCATGCAATATATTATTTATGTGTCGTGTAAAGTTTCAGGGTTCGGTTTGGTTTTTTATGATGGATGTAGCTTACCACTTCACCTGGAAATCAAATTTTATTATTAATAAAAATATAATCTGTCTGAAAAAAATATTGGAACCCATAGAATTAGTTGGGTATCAATAATTAGAGTTGGTCCCAATGCTGCTAATTGACTTGGGAAGGAGGGGAAAGAAGGCACCTCCAAATCTTAATTAGGATTTTCAGGAGAGGGGTTTTTCCTTTAAAGAAGCTTAGATCAAGGAAAGGACAGCAGGTGGTTTGACAATAGAGGATATATCTCATTCTTTTAACTGTGTAGCTACTGCATATCCTTCTTTAATCCTAAATATTTTGAGGGCTTGCTCTTTATTGCCCTCCCCCATTCCAATTTTCTAGTAACAGCAAGTGCTTTGTCTTTGTTTCCCTCTGTGACTTGTTATTTTTTCATTCATGTATACCCTCTGACTAACCAATGTATTCATTTAAAACTTTTTAAATTGTAAGTCCTCAAAATTGCATTACATTTTTGAACAGATATCAAAGTTCAGATTTTGGTGTGCTTATGAGATGGGGGGGTTAAACAAAGACATCCCTTGATGACATTTTCAGTTGAAAATAAACGAGGTGCCCACATTTTAAAACATTTCCACTATTCAAGCTGTTCTTTCAGTGAGATTAAATTCTGTCAATAGATTACTTTGTATCTTGGGAGCAAATGGAGAATTTATTTTTATTAATTTAAAGTACCTTTATTACAAAGCAGTAATGTTAAGAACCATGCAAGTTTATCCTTCATTAATGGCATACACTGTTATCTAAACCCGAAAAGTTTATTTTTGAAGTTATTGTTGAGTATTGTTAATTTGTTAATGAGATTGAGTGTGTTTTCTGAGTAATGTCGAGAAAATAGGCAGTAGTCTAAGAGCTAAAACACAAGACTAACTGTCAGAAGTCTGGGTTTCATTTCTTGCTCTTATAGACTGTGTGAAATGGAGGTGCTTTGCTGGAAGACATACCTTTATTTCAATTTCCCCATCTGTAAAATAAAGATAATGTGTCTGTCCCTGCTTCATAGATGTAATGAGGCCTAAATCATAGATATTTCTAAAATGTTTACAGATTCTTGGATGGAAGGAGCAGTAAAATGCAAAGTAAAATAAAGAATTGCAAGCAATCTTACTAGCCTGCTGGATTCCTGGCTAGTTGTTGTGTTTTTTTTAATGAAGGAACCAAAGATGACACCTGTTCTCTCTGAAAGTACCTGATTCTCTTGAGACATGATATTTAAAGTCAATCAAAACAAGTCACTTTTGTGTTTATGTCTGTGTGTGTTCTTATCTTGCTTTCTCATAGTTGATTGACTACGACTTTGACCATATTGGCAATTGAGCAACAAAGCTTATTGTCATTCACGGGTGACAATTTTTGTCAGCAGTAGCTGCCAACAGTGTTTATGCTGCCTGAGTTTGACATGGCTGCGTCCACACACCCTGAGTGAGGTTTTTAGAGTTGTGTGTAAAATGTATTATGATTGGGTGCTTTCAGTATTTTAATTTGTCTGAAAATAATGGTCAGTTTTCCAGCAATCTGATTGATTGATCTTTTGGAAGAATTTTTGGATAATTCAAACTCTCTTTTGCTTTTATGCTCTGTTTAAGAGTGCTTTGGAAAACTTTCCTGAACTGACAGTAATCACTCGTGATTCTAAAACAAAAAGTGGAGGAGTTGCTCTTTCTAAAATCAAAATGAATGGTAAAGCTTACAACAAGAAAACACTGAGGGCTTCTAAATCAACCACTAAGTTAACACAGGTAAGTATTCAAATGGTTCCTAACACAATAGTAAAAACAAAACAAATTAAAGGATTGTGTTTTGTTGCTAATTAGTTTTTCTGTAAATTTACCAAGAAATTAAAATTTTAAATATATTTCATAATTAAGTAATTCTGAAAATAATAAGTGATTTAATATGATGTAGATTAAAAATTCGTCTTGGTGGTATGTTTCTTTTCATTCTTAAACTATTATAGGTATAGTATTGATAGGTGTCCGGTTTTCAACAAAAATTCTTGGCTTCTGGGAAGCTGCTGGCATGTCCTTCCAACTTCTACATATAGGGACTGTCATAGGAGCTCTGGGCACTGCCTCTGCCCTGAACACCGACTCGACAACTCCCATTGGAGCAGCATGGAGCTCCCTGGCTGCACCTTTGCCTAGGAGCTAGAGGGACATGTTGCCGCTTCCTGGTAATTGCCTGAGGTTAGCACCATCAGGAGCCTGCACCCTCAGCCCCCCCACCCCCCCCCCGCCCATGACTCTGCTCCAGCACAGAGCCCTCTCCTGCATCATAAATTCATCTGTCCTAGTCCTACCCCAGAGCCCTGATCCCCAGCTGAAGCCCTCACTCCTTCCTGCACTCCAACCCCAGCCCAGAGCCCCCTCACATACCCTGAACCTCTCAATTCTGACCTCACCTTGGAGCCTGCACCCCCAGTCTAGAGCTCTCAATTCTGCCTCCAACCGCCTGCCTCAGCCTGGAGCTTCCTCCTGCATCACATCCTCTCAGTCTCAGCCCAAAGCTCCCCAAACTTGAATCCCTTATTTCTGGCTCCCCAGCTGGAGCCCTTACCCACTTCCACATTTCATCCCCCAGCCTAGTGAAAGTGAGTGACTTGGTATGGGGCCTTGGAGAAGGTGCAGAGGGTGGGCAAAGGAATTCCGTTTTCTGCAATCAGAAAGTTGGAAACTATAGGTAATTTATTCCAAATAGGCAAGCCACATGTGGCACATGTAGTAGAATAACAACAGAATTTATTGAATAGAATCAGGTGCCTAGGTAAATAAGGTATTTAAGGCCACATTGGGTACATCCTACATAGGGGTAAAAAGAAACCTGAAGTTGACTCAGGTGAGCTGACAGGCTCTCAGGGCTTGGCTTCATGGCTGAAAAATTGCTATATAAATGTTCGGGCTTGGTTTGGAGCCCAGGCTCTAAGAGCTTGCAATTTTTAGCCACCCAATTGAAGTCCCACAAGCACGAGTCAGCTGACACAAGCCAGCTGCAGCCTTGCAATTGGTCTTTTATCCTGGCCTATTCTGTATTACATAGCAAGGAGTTAAGGAGATATAAGACAGTCTCTTATTCCCAGACAGGGAACCTGTATAAAACTGTGGTACGCCCACATCTTGAATACTGTGTACAGATGTGGTCTCCTCACCTCAAAAAAGATATTTTGGCCTTGGAAAGGGTTCAGAAAAGGGCAACTAAAATGATTAGGGGTTTGGAACGGGTCCCATATGAGGAGAGGTTAAAGTGACTGGGACTTTTCAGTTTAGAAAAGAGGAGACTGAGGGGGGATATGATAGAAGTATATAAAATCATGAGTGGTGTGGAGAGGGCCGATAAGAAAAGTTATTTATTAGTTCCCTAAATAGAAGAAATAGAGGACACCAAATGAAATTAATGGGTAGTAGGTTTAAAACTAATAAAAGAAAGTTCTTCTTCACACAGTGTGTAGTCAACCTGTGGACCTCCTTGCCAGAGGAGGCTGTGAAGGCTAGAAGATATAATAGAGTTTAAAGAGAAGCTAGATAATTTCATGGAGGTTAGGTCCATAAAAGGCTATTAGCCAGGGGATAAAATGGTGTCCCTGGCCTCTGTTTGTCAGAGGCTGGAGGCAAATCGCTTGATCATTGTCTTCGGTCCACCCTCTCTGGGGCACCTGGTGCTGGCCACTGTCGGCAGACAAGCTACTGGGCTAGATGGACTTTTGGTCTGACCCAGTACGGCCGTTCTTATGTTCAGTGCCAACTACTCACATTGCAGGTAGCAAGCAGGAGACAACAGTCTCCTTGGAGCTGCTGCTCTCCTCTTGCATGGGTAGCCTTAGATAATAGCCCTCCCATCCCCGAAGTGTAACAGGTAACAATACTGTGCCATCAAGCACACTTGGGCTGGTTCAGGGTACATTCCTCATCCCTCTCCCACTGAAGCCAAAGAGGAAATACAGGACAGATTTTGGGAGAGCACAATTACATGTCGCCCCTACATGGAGCTTGTGGCAATTTAGCCATTGGAGACATTTTAATTTGATCATAAGGCACCTCGTAAGCCATGCATATAAAAAAATTCTTTGTTGTAATTTCTCATTTATCTCCAGTAACAGACATTGTTTTCTATCTTCTTGTCAAAAATATTGAAAATAAATATTAGAGAAATACATACATTCAAGCCATTTGTGGCTTTTTCAGAACTATCTTAAATAGCTTTCATAGGATGCTGGCAGTCTTGATGCAATGTCAGATGTGATGTTATTTTTACCTTTTATTTTTGAATTGCTAAAATTGACATGACCCATTTGGTAATAGAGTCTTATCTTGGAACAAATATCATTAATGTGCCTAAGAATAACTATTTTCTCTGCAGGAGTTTTCAGTAGATCCAGAAAAAATACAGTTGTATTCTTTGTATCACTCACTCCATCATTACAAATACCACATATATCTGACATGTAAAGAGGAGGTGAGTATTTGTTCTGTTTCTTATATGTGGCACTATTTTTAGATTAAGAAGTGGTGCAGAATCTGTATGTAACACCATTATCAAAACATCATTATGAGGAAGCTAAATGTCTTTCTGATTTTAACCAAACTAAAGTAGTAAGGGAGCCTTTTAATTGGGCATATTTGTAAACATATAATTTAAAAGAATATCTTAGAGTTTATATGATTGGCTCCCGTATTTTAAGAGTATTAAGTTCACACAGCATCACTCACATATATGGGATTTCTTATGACCAGTCCCATTCCTATACAGTACATTTCTTAAGATACAAGGAGAGTAGGGTGTTCAGCATCTGGGAAAATCAGATCGTACATTAGAATTAGGTCACTTCAGTAAAGAATAATAGAGCTTGGTCATGTTTACAGAAGAGAGGACCCTGGACTAATAAAGCTAAGAATATCTAGCATATGGATCAAGGAAGTGTTTAAGAGCTGCATGATACATTTTAAATGAGTAACGGAGGCAGACTAATGTGTTTTTCTCTCTGTGTCTCTCTCTCTTAAATAGATTTCTTCTGTTCAGAAAAAAAGTGCAGATCTAGGGCAGGAAGAGATTGTTCAACTGTGCATGAAAAATATAAAATGGGTGGAGGATCTTTTTGAAAAGTTTGGTGAACTTTTGAATCATGTA
Source organism: Pelodiscus sinensis (assembly GCF_052426305.1). NCBI lineage: Eukaryota > Metazoa > Chordata > Testudines > Trionychidae > Pelodiscus > Pelodiscus sinensis. The sequence goes on from NC_143056.1 coordinate 99,232,669, forward strand.
CAGCAGAAGTGTTCATAACAAACTTTCTTCAGAGTCTCACATTTTTCTACAGCACTAACCTGATGGAAAAGAAAGCTAAGAGAAAAACTGATTACTCTTACAATACAAGACTACGTTCTTATTCATAGGCATTTTATTTCTCTTATGGAACTTTGTACTTTGGCTTCTGATTAGGAAAAGTGATGCTGCCAAGGAAATCAGTCTTTTAGCGATGGAACTAAACATAAACGTCACAACATTTTTAACCTGAATAATGATTTTTCTATTTTGTAAACTATTGGGTAACCTAGTTTTATTTTCAGAAATGTTTTTGACAAAGGATAAAGCATGCACTAAATATAATTTTTTTCTTTTTTGCTATAGAGATAACACTTAAAATACTATGGCTATTTCTGACTCTGTTGAATAGCAGAAAGACTGAGGGCTGGGGTAAACTAATATTTGCATTTCTGTCTGACCATGAAATTTAGAGTATTATGCATTTTGTAAACAGAGCTGGTGTGACATCAAATTCTGTATACAAATATTGCCATCATAAAATTCAGAAATTTCATTATGCTTTATGGACTCCTTTTACTATTATCATGTTCAGGAGACTGAACATGGAGTTGGTGCAATCCTATGACTGCTTTTTGTGTCAAATTATATTGTAATGAAAGACAATGACCTTAACTATTTTCCCTGTTTTGAAGAAAAATATTTTGCTTTATACTGTGTTTTTTGTTTTTTCTTTTGGAAAAAAATCAATTGTACATTTTATCTCACTAATAGTTGTATTTTTCACAGAGAAAATATTGTGGTTAAAGTTGTTTCATGTATCTTTGTAATACACTTTACATTGTTTTCAGTAAATCTTATTCATTTATATGTTGATTTCATATTGTAAACTATGTATCTTGAGGTAACCCATTTTGCTTATACAGATTTGCTTCAGTATTAACTAGAATAATGCATAATAGACTAGTTTTGCTTTCTTCAAGTGTAGTTGTGTTAGACACTGCAGTTATTTTCTCATACATGAAAATAAATTTCTTACTAAACTAGCACTTGTTTAATTGAGAGTTTAAATGAAAAGCTACCACACTTTATCTTCTGGTCAACAAAGATTTATGATTGAATAGACTATATGCAGTGTTGAACACAGCTTACATAGTTTTTTATAGAAATGGCAGTGGCAGAGCTGTTCTCTTTTTGGTGCCTTTCAGATCTTCAAACAAACTTTTTAGCAACCCTCTGATCCAGTTTCTTAACGGTTAGTAGTGCCAGCAGTCCCACTAAGACAACGAATGTAATAGGCTCAAAATAGTAGGATATTTTCTTTAAGTTTGCCAACAGAATGCCTTACTTTCAATCATTTAAACTGTATATATACTCTGCTGGGGCCCAAAAGAAATGGACATGTCATTCTTTCCTCGGATAATGTTGTCATTTTTTAAAATTGTATTTGAACTGCCACTTAGTGCCTTAATTTCAACCAAGAGAGCATGGTGCACCATTCATTGGCCAAATAGGAGGACATGCTTGTATATAATGTGGTTTGTTTTCCAGTTTTCTGTTGTGATCCCATTTAGCTGCTAATATATTCGTTAGACTGTAGAATTGTAAAGAATATAATGAAGAGATGTGAAAATGAAATGATACCATCTTGAGTAATCAAATTAGGATTTTGAAAATCAAAATATATGTTATTTTAACTGATAGGGTTAAGATCCTTGTTAAATAGGATGTTTGCCATATTTCCAAAGGTTTTCTTATTGTTAAAAGCAATAATTGTCCTTCAAGGTTTGTGCCCACATTACTATGAACAGACTGACTCAATAATGGAAGTTGTAAATGGCTCTTGTTTATTTTAAAGCGCCTTCATACTGTGCCTGCTTAAAAAAGGCAGTTTATTACCATGACAGGAGGTATGTTGTGTTATGCTGTGCATACCATAATCAAGGGGAGCAGTGCCAATTTTGATTTAAAAAGTGTAGGATAGCTTCAGGGGGTAGCCGAGTTAGGCTGTAACAGGGAAAACTTAAACAACAACCAATAGTCTAGTAGCACCTTAAGGACTAACAGCATGTGTAGATGGGATCGTGAGCTTGTTTCATTCGTCTTTAAAGTGCTACTAGACTATTTGTTGTTTTTTAAGTTTTTAAAGTGTTTGTGTTTTCAGTGAAGAGGAGAGAGTTGAGGTGAAACAGGGTAGGGAAGATGCTGTAGTTCTCTCCTGCAGTATTGAATCTGGACTGAACTGCTCCCTCTCTTCCCCAATTGAGTAATTAAACTAATGTGGTGATATCAGTCAGCAATGTTACAAACATTACTAGCGTTCATTTGAAACTTGTTAATTTAAATATGAAGGCTAAATCATGTAAACATTTACCTAAAATATTCATTAATCATTTAAAAATAAAAGCATGACACCGATTGAGCAAACAATATGGTTACACAGCAACATACTAGTCAGGACTTGTTAGCTGCAGGTGCCTGCTTAATACACCCATTAAAAAACAAATGGAAGATGTTTCTACATTTTTAATATTATATGTTTCTGCTTTATGCTTCCTGTAGGAGCCTGAATGGAAGGTTTAAGAAAACCAGTCATTTCAGACCAAGCCCCAGACTAATCCCTCAGACTATTGGAAGCTAAGCAGTGTCTTATGGAGAAGCTGTTCTTTTCATAAAAGCAGGTACATTTAAAAGAAAAACGGATGGCCAGTCATTAGCAGTGCTCTGCGCTGCCATGGAAGGAGACCTGGATTCTTTCCAGCTTGGTTTCATTGCCAAGGCCAGTAGACAGAGCACTCTGCCTATAGAAGATAGGAAGCACCTTGCATTGCTCAAAAGGAATCACGCCAGACTATTAAAAAGCAACATAAAGGAGCACTATTGTATCCTGTCCTTGGCTAGAAAGATTGTGATAGGGTTGCTAGGCCATCAAACAAAGGTGGATTAAAAATGTAGGAATATTAGGGATGTGAAGGACCATTCAGACAGACTCAAACTTAGTCAATGGGAATTGAGAGAGTTTTATGAAGAAACATATTTAGAAGAAATGTCAATATACACAGGAATCCTCCCCCCCTTCCCAGATATCCTGTTTTATTTTGTTGTGTAACAATTTCAGATAAGTGGTGGGGTAAGAGTTAATTCTGTACCTATAGCCCATTGTCCTTTCTTCCTTGATCCTGCAGTGGGGTCCAAGTCCTTTAACCTCTGTTCCCAACAGAAATTCAAGCATTAATTTGATTACATGAACAAATTAGAAGAGAAGAATCACTAGGAAGGAACAAACCCCTATAGGGCATTTCATTAGTTACCAAGCAGAGCAACTAATGAAATCAAATTCATGGTAAATTAGTTAGGCTTTAATTGTTCCCATTTCTCCTCCAAACAGCATAGCATCTCTTTCTCTCTTGTTTGTTTTAATTGAAGCATAGTATTTCTATAAAGGCAAGGTGCTTTCCAAGCTGCTACTTCCAAAGTTTTACTAGTAAAAATCTGTGAATCCTTTGGGTTGGAAAATTGTCTCTGAAAATCTCTAAAGGCTTTAGGGCCTCTAGAGTCTTATCTATGTCAAATTCATGAATTGTTTAAATGGAATGCTTTTAGAAAAAGAAAATCTTCCAGTCTGTCTTCCAGTATATGCTTTCCGTAGGGAAAATATATTTTAACTATTTAAAGTAAATTTTTTAAAAAATAAGCTAAAAGTATCATAAAATGTCAGTGTGTAATCACTTCTGATTTTTCTTGGTAGCACTTGACATTTGGTTTCACATATCACGTATGTGTGCATTATTATGCAATGCACACCTTACCATATCTTCTTGTTTAAGTTAATGTTAACATGTCATTGTTAATAAATGCATGTTTCTGTATATCTCCTCTACATATAGCAAAAATTAGGTTAGGAGTAAGACACCTTATGCATTTTTAGTCCAGATTTTCAGGTGGTCCATAATACAATGTATGGAAATGTGAATACGGACACAATTTTGTATTATTCATTTGATGTTATTAACTAAATCCATTAAAATGAAAACACTTTTTAAACAAAAAGTCATAATGTTCAGTGATTTATTATTAAAACATGAAAACTTGAAAAGCTAGACTGCTGAGAATTGGCATGTTTGAGACAAAATGCTTTCTCATCTCTCGCTTAATATGAAGTTTCTGTAACTGATCTAGTATGTTTCATCATGCTCTTCTAGTTCAGACACGTGCTATTGTGTTCAACACTGTAAATCTGTTTAATATAAATGTTTATGTCTGGTTTCCAAATGTCCTTCCACTGTACAACTAACAAGGCAGTCCCCCTGAACAGATAGAATATTGGGAGATAAACGTTTTTTACATTGGTAAAATAGGAAGAATATGTCATCTTTGTGCAGTGTGGACAACTGTCCAAAGTTTTATCAATATATTGTTCCTACAAAAATATATTGCTAGGGATTTGCTTGTCTAGTTATGGTAAAACATCGTGTTTTAAACCCAAATCATCTCCCATGCATGTTATTTCCATACAGGAGACTGGAAGGCCCACAAGTTTTGAATCTGTGGTCAGGAACCATGGTCTGCCCTTCTCCCAACTCTCTGTGAGCAGAAATTGGTGACTCTTAAGAGATCTACTGGAGGCCTGGGACATCTTTGTGAAGGCCATATCCATCTGTACTGCTTCCAAGAACTACACTTCCATGGAGGCCTCAACAGCTGTTGTCCTCCAAACTCCTTTACAGAGGCAGTGGGTGAGGGGGGCTTAATACTGCAAAGGAAGGGTGCAAATATTTAAATTCTGCATTCAAATATAATGAAGCTATATTTTACAAAGGAACTTTTAAGAATGAAGGTTTAAGAAGCCAAACGTGTACAACTCTCCTAAAGGAAAAGAACAACAGAGATGAAGTTGTCACTGTCAACAACTCTTATCAGTTGTGAATAATTCAAGCTTTCAAAGGACTTATTTTCCACTGAGAATTCCCCCTCACTTGGATATCATTACAGATGTTTCATTCCTTTCTGGAGCACAAAAGAGCAGAAGAAAGTTTCATACGTCTTCTTGTATAGCTTGATTTCTGGTAACAGCAAAATGAATATAGAAAGCAAGCTACTAAAAAGAGAGAAGAAAAATAAGTGAGTCAGAGTGGATATATACGCAGAATTCTCAGTCATCAAAATCTTAAGGAAAAATCTAAATCATAAAACTTATTTTAAATAAAACCCCTACTCTAAGGAACGGAGTGGGTTTTTAATGTGCATATTAAGGTGTGTTGGATCATTACCTTGAATCATGAGGGTGCTTTTCATACATGAGGATTTATTGGTTTTGAAAATACTAGAATTAACTCTTGCATATCAGTCTGATTTTAGAGATTAGTGTGAAATGGAGATTGTATCAGTCAGTAGTCTCTGATCTTCACCTAGGGATGATCCAAGGTAAGTGTTTTTACCAATTTATTAGGTATATCAATAATTTATGACCAAAAAGTAGCATTGCCTTATCTGCATGATCTGGTAGTTGGTGGGCATTGACAATCGAGGAGCTTCTCTTCCCTCCACTTCCCACTAGGGATGCTAAGTAGCAGTTAATTAGATAATCAAGTAATCTATAGAATTTCCATCAACTCCTCGATTAGTCGATAAGGAAGGGCAGTTATAGTGCTCAGTGTCAGCTTGCACCAGGTCTCAGCACAACCCCCACTGCCGCTCTGCATTATTAAAGGGAGAAGGGAGATGGTGTGAGAGGATGCTGGCTCAATCCCTGGTCCTGCTGGGTTTCAGCACAAGCCCTCTCCCTCCCCTTCCCCCTCCCTCCCTCTCCCCCCCCCCCCCCCCCGCACTGCACTAGTAAAGGGACAGGGGAGCCAATCCTCCAAGTCTCTACACCACCCCCACTGCCACTCTGCACGATTGAGATTGTGGGACTAGCTCCCCTGTCCCTTTAATAATGCAGAGTGGCAGCGGTGGGGAAAGGGGGGCGATGATCAAATAATCAATAGCTCCAGCTATAAATAAACTCCAGCTTATCGGGTAGTCGACTGTTCTTTCACATCCTTACCGCCCCTCATTTGTATTCCCTTCTTGTTCTGCAAGGGTGTAATTAGCTCCAAGATAAAATGGAAGAATATCTGTTACATTTACTTTTGTTTGATGTGTGTTGACTTTTTGGATTTTTCTCTTTTCAATACTGAAAATAATTTGGTTGCCAACATCTCAGAGAGAAGCAAACGTTTTGTAGTGCTACTCTGCAGGTAGTTTAGATAATATGTATATATCGTGTTGTGGCCTAGAGATTCTGGTCCCTGTTCTGGCTGCCTCAGGGTGGTCCAGGCAGTGCAGAGTTTATCTATTTACCTTGAAATTCCCCTTGCACAAACTGAATCCCTGTGTGCATTTTCTACATGAGTAGTGCGCTCTGTCTTACACCTGTACTATGCTCGCGCTGGGGTAGGGATTCTCAAACGTCCCTGCACAACAAAAGTTACTGCACAACCCCATGAGGGGGAACTGTAGCCTTGAGCCTGCCAAGCCCCAGCACCGCAGGCTGAGGAGCCAAAGCTGAAGACCAAAGGGGTGAAGAGAAGAGTGCATGTAATCTAAGCCCCACTAGTTGGGGCTGGAGCCTTTGGGGCTCAATCTTAGCCTTTGGCTAGCAAGCCTAAAGTCAGCCCTGGGTGAACCCATTAAAATGGGTCATGACCCACTTTGGGGTCCTGAAGCATGGTTTCAGAATAGCTGCACTGGAGTAAGATTATTCCTGGCTAAATCTAAAGGCATGCTTTCCAATCTCTTCCTCAACTTTTCTTTTACCTGTACTATAATTGATCTCTCCTCCTGGCTCTATCCGGGTTTTGCTTTTCACTTTCTGTTCACTTTTTACTATCTCTTGTCCTTACAGTGCAGCTGCATGGTCAAGCTAAACTTGCCAAAAACTAGTCTCCTTTTCTCACTAAACCTTTTCCTGTTCCTGCCCTGTTCTAGCATTTAAGCTCACGATGACTCTTAGGCTATGTCTACACTGCCCAGTCTTGCGCAAGAACATATTCAAATGAGGCGCAGCGATGAATATCACCACGCCTCATTTGCATACTTCATGAGGTGCCATTTTGCACAAGGGGCTTTTGCACAAGAAGGAACAGTCTACACTGCTCCTTCTTGCGCAAAAAACCCCTCTTGTTCAAGAGCCTTTCTGCCAGGTTCTTCTTCCTCCTTGCGCAAAAAGCAGTCTACACTGCTACTTTTTGCACAGAAGCCCCTTGCGCAAAAATGGCAGTTCCTTAAGTATGCAGATGTTCTTGCATAAGACTGGGCAGTGTAGACGTAGCCTTATAGCTAGGTTTGTTTCTAAATACTACCGGCTCTTTGAGTGCTTGTGTGATGGCGTGTCAGGGTTCCCCCGGTCCTGCAGCCCCGTAGCAGCAAGAACAGACTCCGCCAGCCAGTAGAATAGAGGAGGTTTATTGCTCCTCCAGGATACAGCACAGCATAGGCATGATGTGGTTACAGGAGTCAGGGCCAGAATGCCTCAGACCCCTTGGGTTAAGGGATCCATCACCCCCCTCAGCACTCAGCTTAGTCTGTTCCCTTCATGTTTTCTAGCCAGAAACTTACCCCAACACTCACTGCCTTTGTTCTGTTCCTGCCCTCAACAGGTAAGAACCGGTTGGGTCATTGTCTGCTTAACCTAAGGCTCCTCAGGCGGCATCCCTTGCTGTGCAGTGCTCACAGATACAGGCCATAGGGGTCACCCACAGCCCAAACAGTGCCCACTACATCACAGCTTGTTCATGTCCAGTTCTGCTACATGCACTGGTGCCAGAAGATTTTCCTTCGCCAGTTCCCGTAGGGACCTGGTTCTCAGCGCCCCCTGGAGTGGCGTGCACATGCTGTGCTATATAGGGCACTCCCAGTCTCCTCCCTCCTCGGTTCCTTTCTTCTGTTAGTGATGGTGCTTAAAACACTCTGCTCCAGTCTTAGCTGCAGCATTATCATTCCCTCTGTTCATTTGCAAATAGTTTCTTCTTTGTGTTAGTAGAATGGTTAACAGTTAGTACCCTGTTGGGACAGAGCATGCCCTGTTCTCCCAGCATTAAAGCCTGTGCTGCATACTGCAGACCTATGCCAATTAGTGACCCTCACACTGATTGCCTTCATTGCGTGGGTGAATCGCATGTTTCTTCTAAGTGCAAGATTTGCATTTCTTTCTGCCCCAGGACAATAAGGGAGAGAGGCATTCTATGAGGGTGCTGCTCATGGAGTCTTCCCTAGTGCTGCATTCAGACTCGGCTCTGAGTACTTCAGCCTTGGTGCAAAGTGCAGCAACATAGACACAACACCAGGCACCTTTGGGCACCCAGGCTAAGAAGGGTGCCAAGGACAGCTCTCCAGCCTGAAGAGAGAAGGCCAAGAATGGTGACCATCCCTCAGAACATTCCAAGGACTAATCCCCAGCGCAGACTGGAAGCCCCAGTCCAACCCAGTTGCCACTGGCCACCATGGACATAGAACCCCAGAAACCTTCCAAGTGGCACAGGACATTCTTACCATGCCAGTACCATCATCAGCGGGGCCAGCTGGCTGCAGGCACAAGGGATAGCTGCCACTTTCAAATCAGTCGCCAAGCCTTTGACATTCGTACTCCCCTGTATGCCCAAATAAGAAGGCCCTTTGTAGTCCCATCGGGGTTGGTACAGGCTGCCACATCATGCTAAATCCCTGGCACCCCATACCTTGGAACACAGACCTTCAGAGGCATGCTGCGCAGCAGAAGTTGTACCATAGGGCGAGTGTCTCTCCATACAGTTCTCACTGACCAGGTGGTACTCACCCTCTCTCCACCTCCACTCTCCCCAATACTCTGACCAGGTGGTACTCACCCTCTCTCCACCTCCACTCTCCCCAATACTCTGACCAGGTGGTACTCACCCTCTCTGCACCTCCCCAGCCCCAATACTCACTGTCACTGAGTAGTTCTAGACTCTGTACCCACTCCTACAGGTCCAGATCCACGTCCTGGCTCCAGAGATCACCACCCTGGCATCATCCCTCAAGCACTGGTAGCTTCTCCAGGGACCACAGGAGCATGCCTACCAGACAGTCCAGGCCCCATACTTGGTCACTGAAATCGCCATCTGCACTGGGATCTCAGCACCGCAGGGAACGTAGAGTAAGCTCTGGATCATAGGCCTCCGCCAGTGTCTGCTCAGCAGGTACCACCTCGGACTCGGTTTCCCTGCCCCCGGTGCAGCCCTCAGCCCTCCCATTGAAGCAATACCACATGGTACCGCAAATGGCCTCTCAAGTCTCCCCTTGGCCTCAGAAGTAGTGGCAAGCACAATAGTGCCCTTGGATTCCCAGGGGTTTCCAGGCAGCCTGTTTGGTGGCTGGAGCCTTGGAGCCTTCCTCGACACTCCCTACCAAGCTGGGTCCTGGCACCAGAGGCGAGAGAACATTTCATCCCCCGGTTGGAGGAGGGGTCAGTGGATCAGCCGCCGCTCCTGGGCAAGGAGCAAGGGGACCAAGCCTCATCATCCTCCTCAGCAGACGAGGTCACTAGTCCCACCACTGGTGGTCATCTCAACAATACAAAGGGCCACCAGGACTTCCTTTAATGGGTTGCCACAAACCTTCTGCAAATGGAGGTGATCCAGGAGGTCTCTGACTCCCTCTTTGGAGTCCTGGGCCAGGGCACACAGGCAAAACTGGCCTTGACCCTACACAAAGGGGTAGCCAAGATTGCCAATGCACTTAGGCGGGATGGACGAGGATGTTTGCCAATCTCAAAATGAGAGGAGAGGAAGTACTTTGTGCTTGCCAAAGGCCGTAACTGTCTCTATACCCATCCACCACCCAACTCCTTTATGGTGGAGTCAGAACCACAGGAAGCAACAGGGCCAGCCTACCCCCATGCTGTGGAATAAGGACTCCAGATGCGTACATTTGTTTGGAAGAAAACTTTATTCTTAGGCCAGTTTTCAACTGTGTGTGACCACATCTGGGTCACCTTCATCAGTATTGGATGTCCATCTCCCCTCCACAGCAGAGGCCTTCCACGCCACACAGGACGTAAGTGCCATGCTAGTACTGCCGACACTGATGGGACCTCGGCACAAGGGTAAATCTGGCATGATCCAATCACACTCTCTTCCAGTGTCCAAGAGGAGAGTGCTTCGAAGTCCCCATATGTCTGCACCTGAGAGATGGGCACGACATGCGGTATCCTGCGTCACCAGAATAGATGTACAGACCTGTGGAAGCACGTGCCTCCCCCTGCCCCAGCACCAACAGCTCTGAAGGGACAGTGACTCTCCCTACATGCCGCATCAGCAACGGGACTTCTCTCCATGGCACCAGAACCATTTGCTGTGACATAGATACTCACCGGCACTGAGCAACTCCAGCCACAGAGGCATGTCCTACTACTCTTGATCCCCATCCCAGCACTGTGGCTCCTCCCTTGGGTGCCGTTCCCCAAACTCAAGGAATAGATCTTTGGGGTGTCATTGCTCCTTCAGACACACAGAATGCTCCTGGTCTCTGAGGTTTCCATCGGTAGCAGAATCCTGGTACCGAAGGAGTCGCCATTAAAGCTCCTCATAATGGGTGCCAACAAGCATCCGCTCCTTTCAGTGTGGCCTTGGATGTGGCCTCCACCCCTCTATTGCAATAGTCGGCGCAACCCTCGGTGCCATCGACCTCAGCACCACCAGTGCCATCTCAGGGCAAGTGCAATTGTGTCCATAGACTCCCTGGGGCTTCCCAGTACAGCCCCAACTTACCAGTTTGGTCATTGGAGCAGCCAGTGTCTCATGGGTCTCAAGGGGAAACGGAGCCCTGCTACAATGATAAACTGCTTTGTGGACCCGGCCTTGCTTAAAGGGCCAGGGACAAACTGCTTTGTGGACTCGGCCTGGCTTAAAGGGCCAGGGATAGACTGTATCACAAGGGTGTCAGGGACCCAGGCGGGAGGGGCCCGCCACAGTCTCACTAAAGAGTTTTCTCTCCATGAGTGAGTGCCTACGCCCCAACATGACTACCTCCCTCTTCCATGATTGTGAACCTCTTTGAGACAAAAGAAAATGCAAAATGCAGCCAGTTCTGCTCCCGGTTCAGCCTCAAGCCGGGCTCCCTTCCAGAAGCATTTCTGTACCAATGGTTGGAGGGTCTTCTCTACGCTTTCCCTCTATTTCCCCTCATCAACAAGTTCCTGCAGAAGGACAAGAGGGAAAAGGCCGATGGTGATCCTCATCACACCAGTCTTGCCTCGCCAACATTGGTTTGGGGCACTCATGAAACTAGTGCCCCTTGTGCCCAAGTGGTTGCCCCTCAGACCAGACTTGCTGCCCCAGGACCAAGGGGATCTACTCCACCCAAACCTCAGCTCACTCCACCTGATTGTGTGGTTGAATCCCCAGGAGCTGGCATGTTCAGAGGGTTCTCAAGAGTAGAAAGCCCTCAACACAATCCTCCTATGCTGCCAAGTGGACCCGTTTTCCGTATGGGTGCAGCAGCAGGTTGTCCCATCCAAAGTCTCCCTTCAGGAAATTCTGGATTACCTGCTGCATCTGAAGCAGCAGGGCCTTGCTTTGGCCACCATTAGGGTCTATTTGGCAGCCATTTCCATTTTTCATCCACCTATGCAAGGCTGCTCTGTGTTCTCCTATGATATCACCTCCTAGTTCCTGAGAGGCCTGGAACGGCTTTACCCTCGCACTAGAGACCCCCTTCCTCAGTGGGACCTGAACTTGGCCTTGGCTCGGCTCACAGGGCCCGCCCCCCATTCAAGCCCCTGGCCACGTGTCCCTTGTCGCCACTCTCATTCAAAGCAGCCTTCCTGATCGCCATCACATCGGCTAGACAGATATTGGAGCTCTGAGCCCCAACGTCTGAATTGCCGTATACCTGGTTCTTCAAGGATAAGGTCCACATGCGGTTTCATCCAATCTTCCTTCCTAAGGTGGTCTCTGCCTTCTACATGGACCAGGACATCTTTCTGCTGGTCTTCTGTCCTAAGCCTCATGCAACTAATAAGGAGAGGCACCTCCATGCCTTGGATGTGTGCAGGGCTCTGGCCTTCTACCTGGAGAGGACACAGCCTTTTCGCAGATCCATGCAGCTCTTCATGGCCTACACGGAGTGAGGGAGGGGTTCCCCAATTTCCTCCCAGAGACTTTCCAAATGGATCATTTACTGCATCCTTGTGTGCTTCAAGTTGGCAGAGGCCCAACTGCCAGAGCTAATCAGAGCCCACTCTACCAGAGCTCAGGCGTCTTTATGCACTTACCTTGCATGAGTCCCGATCCAGGACATTAGCCGAGCAGCGACATGGTTGTCTGACCATACCTTCACGTCTCATCATGCAGCTGGCCAGGGAGGATGCTCCATTTGGCAGGCCTGCACTGCAGTCTGAATTTTCAGAACTCCTACCTACCTCTGCACACACTGCTCACAGTCACCCGTGTTGAGTGGACATGAGCAGGCACTCAAAGAAGAAAAGACAGTTACCTGTTCTGTGACGGCTGTTCTTTGAGATGTGTTGCTCATGTCCATTCAGCCTCCCACTCTCCTCCCCTCTATCAGAGTTCTGGCAAGAAGGAACTGAGGAAGGAGAGGCCGAGGAGTGCCCTGTATACCGTGGCTTGCAAATTTCCAGCCATTCATGGAATTATTATCTCCACCGTAAGATATTGAAACTAACTTCAAAAAATACAAACTTGGTTTTTAAATAAAAAATTTTGGGCAGGTCCTTAGCAGCCATTAATTGTCATAGCTCCACTAAAGTCAATAGAGTAAATAGTCTTTTCCAAAACAAAGTGCTTGCTGGGTTTGCATGAACGTAAAGAATGGCAGCATTTGGCCAGTTATCTTTGGTACTCTCAAAGTCCAAGTGTTATGTTTATTAATATTATCTCCTTTTATTCATATCCAGGCAACAATGAACCCCTTCAATATTCAACGTAATGCCTTACTAGAAAAGAGTTCTTTATTTTCTGCACAAGTTGCCATTGTTCTATACAAAGCATTCCCACTGAGTCAATGAGAGTTCTGCAGACTAAATGAAGAGTCTGGTTTGTTAGTTCATAGCTTACTAGTCTAAGCATTAGGTTGACATATCCAGACTCCCTGAAACAACATGATCATATCCCAGTAGACTACACTCAACTATTCAACTTTGGAAGCTGAATAAGTATACGAGACTCGATACCCTCCCAGGGTGGGAGGTGGGCTGGGTTCTGTAGTGGCCTAGGCGATAGGGCATTTTCCTGTGGAGCACAGGGTGGTGAGCTTGGAGTAGCCAGAAAGCAAACACCACTTTCTCCAAGGATGGGGAATGAGGATCTTTCAGTTGATGTCTAGGTACAACGTCAGCCTCATTGTATGCAGGTTTTTTGAGTGAGACTTTACAAACGGAAATCTAGACTACTATGCATGAATAGTAAAGGTCCAGTGGCACTTTTTCATGAGACAAAAGATGCTGTTTGTACTCGACCAACATTTCTCCTCCTTTGTGTTCTCTGTACTAGTTGGTTGCAATCCTCCACCTCAAGAATGGCTACAAGTTGGTGATGCTACATTTATTTAGGCCCCAATCCCGCAAACCAATCTTCACATTGTTTAAACAACAGCTAATCCAAAGGGCAGTGGAGAACTGCAGGAACACAAAGGTTGACTCCAATTGCAGGACTGAGACTATGCTTTTTTAAATATTTTGAGAGCTCCCATGATGTATGGTGCTGTATAAATATCAATTGAGTTAGGATTATTTTGAATGGCTCTCTGCAGCTCTAGGCACCTTCACAAATTGCAGAGTACACCAAATAAACTGAAATAAACATCCCAAAATCTGGGGCCTGATTTCCCCATTCCATGATGGCTACCTACCATTATAAGGTAGCAAACATGTTCATGTAGTAGAAATAAAAATCACTAATCTTTTCCTCCGTAATAATTTATTACAGAATGAGAACTTCCCTTGCATGTTTTATGTATTTCATCCATTGTTCTTGTTTTCTGAATCTTATAACTGATCAGTGCTCAGTTAATTTTTTTTTTCTGTTTTATTTTTAACTTAATGACACTTTTGTCCAAGCTGGGCAAAGTTTCTGGAGAGAATACAGAATCTGCTTTTAGAAAACAATATACAATATGAACAGTTTTAGAATGCTTTTCCTGTGTGTCGAGGGGTGCAGCCCCTCAGACGGCATACCACGGATCGAGGGATGCAGCCTCTCGGTCAGGATCTCCTTCAATCTAGCCCTGCGGCTCAGTTTTTACATGGTTCCCCCTTTGGGGTCCTTTTGGCCTTGCGGCACAGTCTTTATGGGCTCCACTCTTGGGGTAAAGACGGCCTTGCAGCACAGCCTTTGTAAGGCTCCCCTCTTGGGGTAAATACAGCCTTGCGGCTTAGTCCTCAGGCTTTGGGCTTTCCTCTGCTTCAGAGTGCCGCAGTGGGAGGGGAGGATGGGGGACCCGGGCCCTCCCACTCCACCGGGTTCCAGCCCAGGGCCCTATTGTCAGTGGAACAATCCACTGCTTGCTCAGCAACAGGGCTTCTCTCCTCAATCAGCCGAGCACTCTGGGGCCTATCACTCCCTGCCCTGGGCTGCGTCCTACCTCTTCACAATTCTCCGCAGTCATACCTCTCCCCTGTCTCCGGGGCCGGGGCTGTCGTGGCGGCTGTGGCTGTGGCAGTAGGTGCTGGGGTTGTGGTGGCTACAGCGTTGGCTATGGATGTGTGGATGACTCTGACTCAGGAGCTGGCTCTATAGGTCCTTCTCCTTCGGCCATCACCCCCGAGTGAGCTGGCTCAGGGCCTTTTATAGTGCGGCTCACCAGGGAGCATGCCCGGCAAGGCTGTGGGGGAGGGACCCTCTCAACCAGCTGGGCCCTGCCCACAGGTTGATTTATAGTGTGGGGCTGGGATACCCCATCACACTGTGTAATCCAGTGAGAAGGTAGGAAGGTTGCATATGATAATAATGAATTGCCTGCCAAGGTTGTTACAGTTGTTACCCTACTCCTAAGACACTTCAAAATTCACTGTAACAACAGACAAAAACCCCAGTCCTCTTGCTCCAAAAACCATAGCTTCCTATCACTTGATTTTATGGGGTAATTCTGTTAGCAGCATAGGACTTGTGACACACAGATCTGATTCTGTCCAGTAGAGGGCATGATTCCATGTGCATGCTCCCTAGTTCTCTGCAGTACCGAGAAAGTTGGTTCTGAAATGGGAGACTTGCAAAATTCTTGCAACATATACAGTAATTGGGAGCATGGTTTTAGCCAACTTGAATGTCACTATTTCACATCCTACTTGACAGAATGGATATGTCTTCACAGAACAGCTAGCTCAAATTATAACTCAGGTGTTACCACTAACTTGCTCCAGGCCATACACAAAAATCTCTAAATTGAGTTAAGTGGTGTTTTAAACTCAAGATAGCTGGCCTGTAGTTGGAGGGGGAGGAGAATGGAGGCTGAAGCAGCAGCGCTGCTGACACTCTGGCTAATAATTTCAGTGGGGATACTGTAACTCTAGTTACAAAAATGTATCAACTAATCCAGTGACTCTCTGCTGCTAAGACAATCACTCTGTTACTGCTATGTGACTTTTCTCTCTCAAGCTATCTCGAGTGCAGTAAGAGGAAGTTATTTAACTTATAGTAACTGGAAGTTCTTCAAGATGTATGGTCCTACTTGTATTCCACTATGGGCATACACACACATTCCTGTGCACCTCAAGTCACAGAATTCTTGCAAGCAGTCTGTTAGTCCACACATGAGCCTTGCCTGCCTTCTGCTATCAAAGAAGGCATAAACAGTGGAGTGGACCTCAGTTTCTTGTCTATTGTGAATCCAATAAATATCCAAAGCGGAGGAGGGGGAGGGAACCAGTGAAATACAGATTGGAGCCACATGTCTCAAAGAACCTCTAGTTCTTCGAGGAGTATCCCTGTGGACACTCCACTGTAGGTAGGGTTGCCAGATGTCCAGTATTGGCCCAAACAGTTCAGTATTTGCAGCTTCTGTCCGGTTAAAAAAAACTGGGAAAATACCTGACATGTAAAATGTCAGGTATTTTCTGTTTTTCTCGGACGGAAGACTGCTTGGGACATTCTCGCCCTGCTGCGTCTGGTGGGGGCGGAGGGGCATGGGGATTTAAAGGCGCCATGACTCTTTTTAAAATATTGTTGGGGGGGTCTTTTTTCCCCGCCGTGTTCGGTATTTTTTGTGAAACTATCTGGCAACCCTAACCGTAGGTGTCTTGATACCCCAGGGCTTGGAACCAGAACTTTTCCACAGCAGTACTTTCCCTTCCGGGTGGCAGCGCACACACATGCAGCACTGCAAGCACCGTAGGGAACGTGCCAACGTGCGTGCACTGCCAACTGCCCCTCAGCTCCTTCTCAATTGCTCCTGTTTTGGTCAGAACACAGCAGCACTCCGTGCATTATTCAAAATTAGTATCATAATTTGATTAGAAAATAGTGGTTTTTGTCACGGTTACTCCTCCCAAGTAGTTAGTTTAAAAAAAAAGTTATTTTCTTCTTTGGCTTTATAGCAATTAGTTCATAGTTATAAGTTGTTCAAACATGCCAGGTTCAGCAGGATTTAAGCGGTCCCTGACATGCTGCATGTCCATACTGGTTTTTGACAGGTATGCCCAATGCATTTGGTGCCTGGACCAAGAACATTCACTGAAGAGCTGCCACCAGTGTAAAACGCTCTTGGCCAGATCTCTGAAAGTGAGAGAGCTGCAAGTGAAACTCCTCACAGTGGAGGAAACGTAGAGACCAGTCTCCAAACCAGTACCTTAGGCCGCCCCAGCGCACACCTCTCCAACCGTGGCTTCAGACCAAGGTGCCTCAGTACTGAGACACACTCCGGCCAAAAGGAAGCATTCTTCATCGTTGGCAGAGAGGGCACCAAAGAGACTATCTCCCCATCATAAGTCCCTCTTACTGAAGGGAAAGGCTATGGGGGACGTGCAGGCACCGGGGAAGTCGTATAGACAAACCTCCAGGGGCGATATCTGCTGAAGATCCATGCCCTGTGGTACCGGTGTCCAAGCCAAAGAAAACCACCACTGCACTGTCAGTACCAACACCTGTGGTACCAACTAAGTTAGCTCTGAGGAAGCTGCACAGTGCTGAAGACAAGGGGCAGCTGGAACTGTCGGTACCTACACTATTGAAACCCGTACCGACAAGAGCCATAGAGATCTCCTTGGTACCATCAACATCCACAATATGGGCAGACTCCATAGCGCAGCTACAACTCACAGCACCAGCAGTATCTACCTTCGCACCACCGAAACCACTGACCACGCAACAGGAGCTGACAGTAGCATCGGTACCGGGCACACCTCTATTCGGTACTGATACCTCCCCAATATTACAGGGAGCAAACCAGTTGCCCACCCCAACCAGTTCGGTGCAACCCTTCTCTAGTGACAGCAAGGACAAGGAGGAGATTACTTTCTCTCCTAGGCACTCATTGCTCAAGCCAGCCATACAGATATGGGCACACCACCACCACCAACTGCCTCAAACACAAATGTGGCAACCATTCCCATGGCTCCCTCCAATCCCACTCCCACAACCTTGGCAAGGGTGGAGCTCATTTGCCATGCTCAGCATAGGCTCAGCCCCGCCCCCCCCCCCCCCCCCCAGAGGGTGCCCTTACCCAGGCCTTCTTCACGGGTGCACAGACCCTCTTCCCCAACAAGGTTGGAGGTTACACAGGAGAACATCAGAGAGCTTGATGACTTACAGGGAGAGGATATGTTACCTCCATCCTACATTTCATCCTCCTCCCCGGATGAGACAATAAAGCCCCTCCACCAACTGCAGGTGATAATTTTAAGTCCTTCCAGGACCTATATGAAAGAGTGGTGAACATCCTAGACAATTTTGGTTGGTTGAGGTGCCCAAGATGCAGCATAAACTCACCAACATCTTGCAAGCCTCACGTCCACAAAAATTGCTCTACCAGTCAATGAGGCCATTCTGTCCCCTTTCTCCTGGGAACAAAGCGTGAACCACCAGCCCGGGGGCCTAGTCCAGCCCTCGCAGCAGGCCCAGAGGCCTAGTCCAGCCCTCGCAGCAGGCCCAGAGGCCTAGTCCAGCCCTGCGGGATGGGGTAGGGGGGTCCGGGCCCTCCCTCTCCACCGGACCCCAACCCAGGGCCCTAATGGTGGTGGGTGGTTCCCACCACCGGCTCAGCGGGGGGTCCTCCCCCAAAACATGCTAAGCCCACTGGGGGAGGGGGGTTTCCTGGCCCCTTGCCCTGGGTTGCTTCCTACCCCCAATCTGGTAGCCGACGGAGGTCCCACCTGGCGATGCTGGGTTGCCGGCAGCGGCCTCGTCCGACGGTCTTGTCCCTGGGGCAGCTGCACCGGGCGTTCTGCAGCGGGGCGGGCGGCCAATGGGCGTCGGTGTTGGGGGCGGGCTCACCCCGGGGCTGGTGGCAGCAGCAGCGGCGCCTCCTCCGGCTCTGGATCTGGCGGCAGGTCCGGCGGCGGGCCTGCAGCTTGGGCCGGAGCTCCTGCCTCCCCAGCGGTCTGCCCCAACTGAACAGCCCAGCAGTCTTTTATAGCGAGGCTGCACTTCGAGCATGCCCAGTAGGGCTGTGGGGGAGGGGCGTGTTCTGCCCAATAAATGGGCTCCCCTTCCTCCTGCTCAGTGCGGGGCAGGTTAGTCCCGTCACATAGACCCTTTGAAAATACAATGGCAAACACCAGCTTCTGTTCCTCTGACATAAAAAATATCAGATAGGAAGTACTACCTAAGATAGGAAGTACAGTCATACCAGGGTACAAAATATGTCGGAAGAACAGAACAGGTCATGCTGGTGAGGGAGTGGCACTATACATGAAAGAAAATGTAGAATCAAATGAAGTAAAAATCTTAAATAAGCCCATATGTTCCATAGAATCTCTATGGATAGTAATTCCATGCTCCAATAATAAGAATATATCAGTAGGGATATATTATGAACCACCTAATCAGGACAGTGTTAGTGACTATGATATGCTAAGGGAGATGAGAGAAGCTGTCAAAATAAAAAATTCAATAATAGTGGAGGATTTCAACTATCCCCATACTGAGTGGGTACACGTCATCTCAGGACGGGATTCAGAGATAAAATTTCTTGATACCTTAAATGACTGCTTCTTGGAGCAGCTGGTTCTGGAACCCACAAGGGGAGAGGCTATTCTTGATTTAGTCCTAAGTATAGCGCAGGATCTGGTCCAGAATGTAAATATAACTAGACCGCTTGGAAATAGTGACCATGATGTAATAAAATGTAACATCCCTGTGGTGGGAAAAACACCCCAACCACCCAACACGGTGGCATTTAATTTCAGAAAGGGGAACTACACAAAAATGAGGACGTTAGTTAAACAGAAATTAAAAGATACTGTGACAAAAGTAAAATCTCTGCAAGCTGCATGGAAACTTTTTAAAGACACCTTAATAGAGGTCCAACTTAAATGTATACCCCAAATTAAAAAACACAGTAAGAGTACCCAGAAAGTACCACCAGGGCTTAACAACCAACTAAAAGAAGCAGTGACAGATAAAAAGACATCTTTTAAAAACTGGAAGTCAAATCTTAGTGAGGAAAATAGAAAGGAGCATAAACTTTGTCAAATTAAGTGTAAAAATATAATAAGAAAAGCCAAAAATGAGTTTGAAGAACACCCACCCAAAAACTCAAAAAGTAGTAACAAAATGTTTTTTAAGTATATCAGAAGCAGGAAGCCTGCTAAACAACCAGTGGGTCCATTGGACATTCCAGATGCTAAAAGAGCACACAAAGATGATAAAGTAATCGTGAAGAAGCTAAATAACTTTTACTTCAGTCTTCATGGCTGAGGATATTGGGGAGATTCCCAAACTTGAGCCATTCTTTTTAGTTGACAAATCTGAGGAATTGTCCAAGATTGAGGGGTCATTAGAGGAAGTTTTGGGTTAAATAGATAAACTCAACAGTAACAAGTCACCGGACCAGATGGCATTCATCCGCGAGTTCTGAAAGAACTCAAATGTGAAATTGCGGAACTATTAACTGTGGTCTGTAACCTATCCTTTAAATCAGCTTCGTAGCTAATGACTGGAAGATAGTTAATGTGAGTCTAATATTAAAAAAGGACTCTAGAGGTGATCCTGGTAATTACAGACCAGTAAGTCTAATGTCAGACCAGGCAAATTAGTTGAAACTATAGTAAAGAATAAAATTGTCAGACATGTAGATGAACATAATATGTTGGGCAAAAATCAACATGGCTTTGGAAAGGGAGATCATGCCTTACTAATCTACCAGAGTTCTTTGAGGCAGTCAACAAACGTGGAAAAGGGGGATCCAGTGGATATAGTATACTTAGATTTACAGAAAGCCTTTGACAAGATCCATCACCAAAGGCTCTTAAGCAAAGTAAGTTGTCATGAGATAAATGGGAAGGTCCTCTCATGGTTTGATAACTCATTAAAAGACAGAGGGTAAGAATAAATGGTAAGTTTCCAGAATAGAGAGGGGTAACTAGTGGTGTCCCCTGAGGTTCCATACTGGGACCAATCCTATTCAACCTATTTACAAATGATCTAGAAAAATGGATAAACAGTGAGGTGTCAAAATTTGCAGAGGATACCAAACTGCTCAAGATAATTAAGACCAAAGCAGACTGTGAAGAGCTTCAAAAAGATCTAACAAAAGTAAGTGATTGAGCAACAAAATGGCAAATGAAATTTAATGCTGATAAATGCAAAGTAATGAACATTGGAAAAAATAATCCCAACAATACTTACAAAATGATGGAGATTTAGCTATAACTGCCCAAAAGAGATCTTGAAGTCACTGGGGCTAGTTTTCTGAAAACATCCATTCAATGTGCAGCGGCAGTCAAAAAAGCAAACAATATTAGGAATAATTTAAAAAGGGATAGAGAATAAGACAGAGAATATCTTATTGCCTCTATATCAAACCATGGTATGCCCACATCTTGAATACTGCATACGGATGTGGTCACTTCATCTCAGAAAAGATACATTGTAATTGGAAAAAGTTCAGAAAAGGGCAACAGAAATGATGAGGGGTTTGGAACGAGTCCCATATGAAGAGAGATTGAAAAGACTGGGACTTTTCATCTTAGAAAAGAGGAGATTAAGGGGGGATATGATAGAGATCTATAAAATCATGACTACTATGGAAAAAGTCAATAAGGAAAAGTGATTTACTTGTTCCCACAATATAAGAACTAGGGGTCACCAAATGAAATTAATAGGCAGCAGGTTTAAAAGAAACAAAAGGAAGTTTTTCTTTCACTCAGGGCACAGTCAGACTCTGGAACTCCTTGCCAGAGGATGTGGTGAAGACTAGGACTCTAATAGGGTTCAAAAAAGAGCTAGATAGATTCATGTAGGTTAGGACCATCAATGGCTGTTAGCCAGGATGGATAGGAATGGTGTCCCTAGCCTCTGTTTGTCTGGAGGTGGGTGAGAGGGAGGGATCACATGAGGATTACCTGTTGTGTTCCCTCTTTCTGGGGCACCTGGCATTGGCCGCTGTTGGCAGACAGGACACGGGGCTAGATGGTCCTTTGACCCAGTATGGGCCTTAAGAAAGAAAAAAGTTGATAATGTCTGGTCTAGAATACAGAATAGTGGAGACGTTGCAGTCTGGAGCAGGACGGTCTTATTTAACCAGTGTGTGTAGTAATTTCACATTGTAATGTCTCTTGGGTGGTAGGAAGGTTAATAACAGTTACTGACTAGTAGACCTAGAGATGAGTTTGTCCTGACTTGGTATGGAATTCTTGCCTATTTGCCAACCAGGGTGAAATTGCTAATTCCTGATAACTGGACATTTTATGTTATGTTATGTTTTATGTTATGTTTTATTTTATTTTATTTTATTTTATTTTATTTTATGTGGACCCAGCCACGTGATTAGAATTAAACCAGATGTGGGAACTTCACTACCTAATTATCAACTGTGATC
Organism: Pelodiscus sinensis; assembly: GCF_052426305.1. Lineage (NCBI taxonomy): Eukaryota > Metazoa > Chordata > Testudines > Trionychidae > Pelodiscus > Pelodiscus sinensis. Next base: position 99,254,659 of record NC_143056.1, read on the forward strand.
ACTCTAGTTTAGTAGATTATGCTTATGTGTTGGTGTATGGTCTTAGAAGAGAATACCAACCTTCTTTTTCTTTCTTTTTAAAGGAAGACTTTAGGTCCAATGGTTTGTGGAGCAAAGGTAGAAAACATGCCTCGAGTTCAGCCAGAAACCTCAAACACCAGCTGCCAAATAAAAAGATCACCCAGTGTACTTTTATCTGTGATTTCAAGAAGCCACTCTCTTTTGTAGGACTGAGAGTGGGGCTGATTCATGAGTTTCAAGTGCTTGGGATTGGCAATACCGTACATGTCAGTAAGTTGATAGTGTCTCCCCCTGTGTCCAGGAGCCCAGACAGCAATGAGGATGCTACAAAAAACATGAAACCGAATCCTCACCCTGACGCTGCCAGGTCCTTGCACTGGGATGCCTCCCACTGCTACCATGCACTTTCTCACACTGGAATCCCACCTCTCTTCCCTCCCCTCACACTAACATCTGAGTCCTCATGCTAGGATCCCCTGTCCCCACCTGGGGTAACCCAACATGGCTGAAGTGCCCTTTAATTATGAAGACCGGCAAATAACAGTTTCCAAAACAAGCTGGATTAGGGAAGTGCACAGATGGCCCCTGAGCCAGGATTTTGAGACCCCCTACTCTTTGGGCTCTTGGGCAGCATGGCCCTGTGCTGTCTCCAGCCCCACTGGCACTGGGGCGATATAACGGCCTCCAGCCTTGCACAGCAGAGCTGCCTCAGCCCTTACCCACTGCTGCCCCAGTGACTGGTGGGCAGTCCAGCCACTCCTTCCCACACTCGCTGCTTCCCAAGTGGCGGAAAGGCAGCCTAGCTTTATCAGCCCACTCCATTAGCTAGGAAACGATTAGGAAGTGTCATGCCCAGCTCCGCGCTTTGTGGCTTTGCTTTCTATCACTTGCTTTCTTCTCTTTCTCTTGTGCCTAGTTACGTTTTTATTCTTTCCCAAACAAACCAACTTTACTTTTACTGTAAGTGCTTGGCAGTGTAGTGTGGATTAAGGTAAAACTGCTAAACGGGGACGCTCTGCTTCTTTGGGGGCAGAGGATCTGGCATTTTTGTGAGTAGCCAGTGTCAGCCTGGATATATTGTATGGGAGTGAGTCAAAGGTGCCCAAGAGTTTGGGCTTGCGCCTATTGTTAGCCAGAAAGGCAAAGAGCCTGCTGGCATTGCCCTGAAGAGAGTGCTTGAGTGGCTGGTGGTGCCAGGGAACTGGTTCACAGACAGGAACATTCCCCTTCCTTCCACCCACAATAAACAGTCAAGAGTGGTGCTTGCTGGGCTAATGTCAGTATCTTTGGTTTAGTGCATCACGTTGTTTTCCTTCCAGCATATTAAGTAAGATTCTTCTTTGAGTGATTGCTCATGTCCATTCGAACGAGGTGCATGTGTGCCGCATGCACGGTTCCCACAGGATTTTTTCCCTAGCGGTACCCGCCGGGCCAGCAGGTCACCCCCTGGAGTGGCGCCACTATAGCGGAGCATAAGTACCCCTGCCGGCCCTCGCCCTCCTCAGTTCCTTCTTACCGCCCCTGATGGTCGTTGGAGCTTGCTGTCTTGTGCAGATCCCAGCTTCTTGACTTCGCCCGTTGGCAGTTCTTTGTTCTTGAGTAGTTGTAGTTAAGCAGTTGTTAAATACTTAGAGATAGTTCTCCTTTGAACCCTCTCCCCCCCACCACCACCACCACCAGGGGATGGTGATGCCAGGCCCACAGGGCTTTAAACCTTGTACGGCGTGCACGCAGCCTATGCCCAAGGGAGACCCCCATGAACAGTGCCTTAAGTGTTTGGGGGAAGCTCACCTTGCAGACGCCTGCAAGCTCTGCCAGGGGTTCAAGCCACGTACCAAGAGGGAAAGGGATTCCCGTCTGAAGTTGTTCCTGATGGAGCCAGCACTGCAGCCTGCATCCTCTGGAGAAGCCTCGGTGTGTAATGCACCAACGTTGGTGTGGGAATTATGTTCTGACCTCCCCCGCGCCGTGGTACAGAAGAAGTCGGCGCCGCGGCACTGGTCTCAGTCCCCGGCACCGAAACGAGAGAAGCTAGATAATTTCATGGAGGTTAGGTCCATAAAAGGCTATTAGCCAGGGGATAGAAATGGTGTCCCTGGCCTCTGTGAGAGGCTGGAGAAGAATGGCAGGAGACAAATCGCTTGATCATTGTCTTCTGTCCACCCTCTCTGGGGCACCTGGTGCTGGCCACTGTTGGCAGACAGGATACTGGGCTAGATGGACCTTTGGTCTGACCCAGTACGGCCGTTGTTATGTTCTTATGACTCCAGGGGAGATCACCCGAGCACAAGGCTCACGGGGACCGGTACCGGCGGAGGCACTCCCTGGCACCAAGCTCACCTATCCAGACCCACAAAAGGGTACAGAAGAGGAGGGAGACCGCACACAGGGCCGGGAGCCTGGGGCCTATCCTGGCCTGCCGCTTCTCCACACTGGAGGCGTTCGAGGCAGCTCAGGAACTTGATAGAGCTAACGGCCTCGCCTCCATCACCCCCCTCCTCGGAGGGGTCTTCGACTTAGTTACCAGAAGCCTTGGGGGGCACCGGTGGTCTCCCCATCCCCAGGACCCTGGCTGGCACCGGTAGAGTCGAGGGACCAACCATCGCTGCCGGCCACAGCAATATGGGGGCAGACTGTGCCAGCACCAGTGGAGATGGAATTGGAGGCACCCGTGTGCCCTGCGGCCCCATCGGCCGTAAGGGCACCGGCACCGTGACCATCATCGTGGGCACCGGACTTGCCAGCACCGCAGGCACCGGCTTTGCAGGCACTGCAGATACAGGCTCTGCAGGCACTGAGTACGGAAGGGACACCGCGCAGCCCGGTGCCGCAGCTTCAACACCCACAGCCCCGTCCCCATGCCAGGAAGCTGGAGTCCATGGCACGGTTTAGACCTGGGGCGATACAGGGTCAACCCTCGACGGCGCCGCCATAGTTGGCGTCTGAACTGTCATCGGAGTCCGAGGCAGAGTCTCTGCATTCCGCGGTGTCTTCTCTCATATCATCGTGGTACCAATCTTGCTCTCTGCACCAGACGGCACCGCAGGGGTTTGAACAGACATGGCCACCACAGGTGCAGCAGCCTGGCTGTTTTGGATGCCCTGGGCCTATTACCAGTGGCAGGGACTGCTTCTGCCTTTGGGCTCGGTCAGTGGGTCGTGGAGGAGGTTCACGCCTTCAGCCTCGTCGTCCCGAGCTGCTTCATCACCCAGGGGGCTAGCCCAGGGGGGCACCCAGACCTGGGTGAACCACCAGCTAATCTCCAGCAGCTGGGGGTGCCGCAGCAGCCAGCCACTGCTCCAGTGGGGGTGGAACAACCGGCCCTGAGTTGTGAGTCGACATCCTCATCATCTCCGGACGAGGCCTTGGCAGACCCGGCCCCGGCAATGCTAGCCATGGACGCGAGGTCACATCAGGAGCTGCTCCGCCGACTTGCAGCAAATCTCGGGGTGCCAGTAGAGCCGGTGACTGAGGAGTCAGACCCAACGGTGGACATCCTCACTGAGGATGCCCCAGCGAAATTAGCCTTGCCACTAAATAAAACAGTGGCGAAAATCATGAATACGTTGTGGCAGACACCGGCCTCTCTATCCCCGACGCTCAAGGGTGTCGAGAGAAGGTTTTATGTCCCCCAGTCGGGGCACGAGCACCTCTATTCGCACCTGGTGCCGGGTTCTATGGTGGCCCAGGCAGCAGCCCAGAAGGAGGAGCAGGGGCAGCCTGGCCCTTCTCCAAAAGCAAAGGACCTTAAGCGTATGGACCTAATGGGACATAAGGTCTATGCGACGGGGGGGGGGGGTGGAGGGGTGTAATTGCGCATCACCAACCTGCAGGCAATGCTCAGTCGCTATGCCTGTAACACCTGGCAAGTGATGGACAGGTTCCAGGACAGGTTGCCCCAGGAGGACAGGCAAGAGTTCTCTGCCCTGGCCACGGAGAGCAGAACGATAGCACGCACTGCTGCAAGCGTCCCTGGATGCAGTAGACTCGGCAGCCAGGACAATGGTGTCTGGTGTGGTAATGCGGCGTAACGCCTGGCTGCAGGTTTCAGGGATTCCGTTGGACCTTAGGTCACTATTCAGGACCTGCCATTCCACGGGAAGGCTCTGTTTGCAGAGAATACCGACTCCAGGCTTCTCAGCCTGAAAGATACCAGGTTGACTCTTCAGTCGTTGGGTATACATACGCCAGCTCCCCAGTGCAGACAGTTGCCGAGTAGGCAGCCACATAGGGCCCAACCACAGGCCACGTGGCCTGACTATTGGCGGCGTAGACCCCAAGGTCCTACGGGGGGTTTCGCCCATGTGCAGGGCCTGGTGCAATAGGCACCGTCGGCCCCGCCCAGATGCAGGCAGGGGCACCGCTCAGCCCCCTCCCAGTCTACCCAAACAGCCATTTTGAAGGTGCGCTCGGGGACCGCATACCGACACCCACCATCTCTCCCCTGTTTGGGGACTGGCTGTCCCACTTTGCCCAGGCCTGGTCGGTCATCACCTCAGACATATGGGTGCTGGACATAATATCACGGGGGTACTCTATCCCCTTCCTGGGCTCCTACCCCTCCCTTCCTCCCTCACTGTCCCTCTTCAGGGACCTGTCTCATGAGGCCCTCCTCAGGCAGGAGGTCCTCGCGCTCCTGGAGAAAGGAGCAGAGGGGGTCCCTTCCCACTCGGAGAGCAGGGGGTTTTATTCCTGCTATTTTATTATTCCAAAGCCGAAAGGAGGCCTTCGGCCTATCCTAGACCTCGGGGCCCTCAACAAGCATATAAAAAAGGAGAGGTTTCGCATGGTGACCCTGGCCTCAATCATTCCGGTGCTAGACAAGGGAGATTGGTATGGGCACCCAATTTGAAGGATGCCTACTTTCATGTTGCAATTCAGACAAACCACAGGAGGTTCCTCCGGTTCGTGGTATCCCACCAACACTTCCAGTTTGCTGTCCTCCCCTTCGGGCTGTCGACGTCCCCCATGGTTTTTACGAAGTGTATGGCGGTGGTGGCGGCCTTCCTCCAGTGACTGGGAATCCAAGTTTTTCCATACTTGGATGACTGGCTTATCAGGGGTTGGTCAAGAGACCAGGTAGTCGCGCACATAGGTTTGGCGCAGTCTCTCTTTGACAGACTTGGACTCGTCGTGAACGAGGAAAAGTCAAAATTGACACCAACACAGAACATAGAGTTCATGGGGGTGGCCCTGTGCGCCAGGACGGGGCGCGCTTACCTCCCATGGTCCATATTCCAGGCGATCAGGGCCCTACTATCCAACCTGCGGCGATCCCCATTGTCGTGCATGAAGCTCCTAGGTCATATGGCAGCCTGCACCTATGTTCAGCCTGCACCTATATTGTCAGGCATGCCAGACTGAGGCTCAGGCTGCTGCAGGCATGGTTGGCGAGATCATTCAACCAGGCCAGAGACAGATGGGACCTGACCCTGACTGTGCCGCAGAGCGTCCTCACTTCGCTCAGCTGGTGGACGTTAGCAAGCGAGGTGTGCATGGGAGTTCCCTACCGTACGGAACTGCTGTCGGTCCAACTCATCACAGACTCGTCCAGCAACGGCTGGGGAGTGCACCTACAGAGTCACAGGATGCAGGGGTTGTGGACCCCCAACAGAGGGGGTTGCATATAAATGTTCAGGAGCTGAGAGTGGTCAGGAGGGCTTGCAAGGTCTTCCTGACCATGCTCTCGGGGAAACTGGTATCAGTGCTGCTGGACAATACGGTGGCTGTTTTCTATATAAACAAACAAAGGGGAACTTGATCGTCCCCGCTGTGTTAGGAGGCTCCTTTGGGAGTTCTGCATAGCCCACTGCATCCAGTTACAGGCAGCATACTTGCCGGGATGCGTAAATATGTTAGCAGACTCACTGAGCAGGTCCTTCAGAGTCCACGAGTGGTGCCTGAAGGAGGAGGTTTTAGCACAGCTTTTCCAGATGTGGGGTCATCCCCTGGTGGACCTGTTCGCTACCAAGGGGAGCAGGAAATGTCCCCAGTACTTCTCCCTCCTGGGTCTGGGAGCAGGTTCGAAAGGGGACACCCTGACCTCACTGTGGCCTCGAGGGGTGCTTTATGCATTTCCCCCATTCCCACTGGTTCCCAGGGTGCTTACCAGGATCAGGCTGTTCAAATCCCGGGTAATCCTGATAGCCCCAGACTGGCCCAGGAAGTTTTGGTACCCCATCCTGTGGGAAATGGTGGTGGCCAGACCTTGTTGTCTGCCACTGACCCCAGACCTAGTCACTCAGACCAGGGAGGGCGTCATCCTGTACCACCCGGATGTCAGGTCCCTCCACCTCACGGCGTGGCTCATCCATGGCTGAAACCCCCCAAGAGGGCTTGTTCGAGGGGGATACAGGAGGTTCTCCTGGGAAGTCAGAAGCCAACCACCAGACGGTCGTACGCCGCCAAGTGGAAGCGGTTTTTGGTCTGGGCTCAGAGTAAGAGAGTATGCCCCTCCCAGACCCCTGTTCCAGTGGTCCTGGACTACTTGTTTGACCTGTGGCAAGCGGGTCTGTCCACACCATCGGTACAGGTGCATCTATCATCTCTAATGGCGTTTCATGAGGGATTGGGGGGTAGGTTGCTGTTCGCTGACCCCCTTGTGAAGAGGTTCCTAAAGGGTCTTGACATTATTTCCCCATGTGAGGGCCCCGGTGCCTCAGTGGGACCTCAACTTGGTGCTAAGCAAGCTCTTGGGTCCCCCCTTTGAGCCCCTAGCATCCTGTCCACTGAGGTTCCTGTCACTCAAGGTGGCATTTATAGTAGCCATTATGTCAGCACGTCGGGTATCGGAATTGCGTGCCCTGTGGGTGGAGGCCCTGTACCTAGTGTTTTCGGCAGACAGGGTTTGTCTGCATCCCCACCTTGCATTCCTCCCCAAGGTGGTGTCGACCTTCCACATGTTGCAAGACATGTACCTCCCAGTTTTCTTTCCCAAGCTCTTAAGGAGCTGGTGTTGCATTCCCTTGATGCGAAAAGGGCACTGACGTTTATAAAGACAGAATAAGCCCATTTCGCTAGTCATCTCAGTTGTTTATTGCCTATGCTGAACGGGTGAAAGGGATGCCGGTTTCGGCCCAAAGGCTGTCGGGGTGGATCTCCTCCTGTATTAGGGAGAGCTACACTCTGGCGCACAGGGAGCCACCTTACGTGTTGGCGTATTCCATTAGGGCGCACGCTTCGTCCATGGCCTTTGGGGCCCAAGTCCCGATTCTTGAGATCTGTACGGCAGCTACACGGTCCTCTGTCCATAAGTTTACAGAGCATTATGTCCTCACTCAACAGGTGTGGGAGGATTCCACTGTGGGTGCGGCAGTGTTGAGTTCTCTTCTGTAAAACAAAACAAAAAAGGGCAAGGGATGAGTGGCACGTTGTAGTGTCATGTACCTGCTGTGCCTACCTGTTATGCGTTCTGTGTTCTGTTCTTTGGTTGCATTTCTGGATTAAAGTTCTCGTTGTCGTTGAATATCGGTGTGATTATTCTGTTAGCTAAAAAGGTGACTCTGACCCCACCTCCGGGAGGTTAGCTTGGTAGTCACCTCGTTCAAATGGACATGACTGAGCAATCACTCGAAGAAGAAAACAGGGTTACTTACCTGTAACTGCTGTTCTTCGAGATGTGTTGCTCATGTCCATTCGATTCCCCCTCTGCCTCCCCTGTGTCGGAGTTTTTCTGGTGAGAAGGAACTGAGGAAGGGGAGGGCCAGCAGGGGTACTTATGCTCCGCTATAGCGGCGCCTCTCCAGGGGGCGACCTGCCGGCTTGACAGGTACCGCTGGGGAAAAAATGCTCCGGGAACCGTGCACGTGGCGTGTGTGCACCTCGTTCGAATGGACATGAGCAACACATCTCAAAGAACAACAGTTACAAGTAAGTAACCCTGTTTTCTCCTTCGAGAGGTGTCCCTGTGGGTGCTCCACTCAGGTCAAGGTGTGTCCCTGCACCTTTGATCTGATGTTTTCTCAGCAGTGACTCCCCCCATCCCCTCCCCCTGCCGTGCGTGCGCTTTGCCTGCCGGGTGAGCAGTCAGAATATAAATAGCGTGCACACATTCCAGGCTCCTCAGCTCCTTCTCTACCCCAGCCAGAGGCGGAGTACTGCAGTCATCCTGCCCACCTCAGCAACATAGTTTCTTACCCTATGTAACTATGTATCAGTATGTCTACACTAGCTTGTTAATTCGAGCTAGGTAGGCAAATGAGGAGACCGGAGTTGCAAATGAAGCCCAGGATTTAAATATCCCAGGCTTTATTTGCATGTTCCCTTCCGGTCGCCATTTTGAAATTTCGCTAGCCCAAACTCACTGCCGCATCACTACACGTGGCAGTGAAACGTTAATTCAAACTAGGTCCTTAGTTTGAATTAACTGTTACTCCTCATTCCACTTAGTTCTAAGGGCTTAGTTTGAATTAATGTCCTTAGAACAAAGGATTTAGTTCAAATTAATGTTTCACTGCCATGTGTAGCCACGTAGCAGTGAGTTTGGGCTAGTGAATTTTCAAAATGGCGACCGGACGGGAACATGCAAATAAAGCCCAGGATATTTAAATCCCGGGCTTCATTTGCAACACCGGTTGCCTCATTTGCCTACCTAGCTCGAATTAACGAGCTAGTGTAGACATACCCTATATAGCTACGTATTTTGTTAACATACAGATAGTTAGTATCTTTGGGTATGTCTACACTACAAAGTTAGTTCGAACTAACAGACGTTAGTTCTAACTAACTTTAATAGGTGCTACACTAGCGCTCCACTAGTTCGAATTTGAATCGAACTAGCGGAGCGCTTAGTTCGAACTAGGTAAACCTCATTTTACGAGGACTAACGCCTAGTTCGAACTAGCTAGGCTCCTCCCCTCTACTTTGGATATGACACTTGTCTGTTGTAGAGAAGGAACTAAGGAGCCCACACTGTGCGTGTGCTATTTATACTCTGACAACTTGTCTGGCAAAGTGCACACATTGCCCTAGGGCAGGAAGGGGGCATTGCTGAGAGAGTCTCTGATCAAAGGCTCTGGGACGCACCTTGACCTGAGTGGAGCACCCACAGGGACACTCATCTCAAAGAACGTCCATTACGGCATTGGTGAATAACCTCCTCTTTTGCACCTGTGGTCAGTTTCTTAAAGTGAAGGGCAGGGAAGAGAAATGAAGATGAGAAGAGAAGAGGTTTTCAAGATGTGAGGAGGCATTTTCAGTATAGAGGAGACCATATGTATTGGATTTCATAAGATCATGAAGTGAAATAGTGGAGATTTAATAGTTTTATATCTTTGCAGTTTAAGGGGAATATAATAGTAAATTTCTCCAGCTCAAGTTGTTATTTTCCACAGTATATGTGAGCATCTGACCTATATATTGAAATGCCATTTATGTCATATCTGAATATGAATGGCACAAAATCATACAAACAGCTGCTTAAAATGTATGCCTTTCAATCTGTTTCAGATCTGCAATGAATGGACACATTGTTGATATTGTTAATTAGATTAAAGAGAACAGAACTGTTCTAAATAACTGGAATATTTCTGCATTTTCATGGTAAATATGATTTTTATAGTACTTCAACAGTCATAGAAATTGGACCCAATAGGTCCTTACAATTATATCAGTGAAACTATCACACCAGTATTCAGAGAACTTAAAGCTTTATTTGTGCACTTTATTTTTAAACTTTCCTTTTGTTGTAGGGGAAGCACACTTTTGTTAAATCTAGGGGAATATATCTAGTGTAGCTAAATCCTAAATCATGGAAATGAGCTATTACAGTTGAATGCTTAACTTCTGAGATTCCCTGTACTTATCAAGGTTAGCATATAAAGTGCCATTTAAGCACTGAAGGTAACTCCTCTGTGAGATGAAGTCATGGGTATAGTATAGTTGGTTGAATTTTTTTCTTTGTGAGGTTTTGTTTGCAGGGTTTTTTTTAATTAAAATAGCTTTTGTGTCAAAATGGACGGCTTTGGTGGGAAATATCTGTTTCTGCCTATTTTTTTTAGGTTTTCACCGCAAAACCATAACCAATTTTTTCCCACTTTTTGGTAAGCCTGAAAATATTGTGGATTTTGGCCAAAATGTTCTGATTTTAAACAAATAATCAGTTTCTGAATCTTCCATTTGATTAGAAAACTCAAAATTGTGAAGAAAACTTAAAATTTTATTTGATTTTTGTAAAAAAAATGGTAGGAACAAAAACCATTTCCTTTCAATTCATTTACCTGTCCTGGGTAAGGACAAGCATCTTAGCTGTTTCTAACAATACACTTCCATCTAGTAAGACAGCATTTAAGAGAACAAAGTCCTAGCACTGGCTTTTCAACATTGCCATATTTCTGCCAACATGGTTTTGAAATATGGTGTCCAATACACCTCCATCTCCTCTAGTCAATGGCTTTCTTCACCTAGCAATTAACGTCCTGAGGCAACAGATATGTGTCTGTAATTCTAAGAGAATTTAAATGGTCTCTCTTTCTACTCAAACTGAAACTGTCCTCTAGTGATGAAACCCTGAGATTCTAACTCCGTCTTCACTCAAACCAAATTCTCAAGAATTTCAATAGCAATTTGAATGAGTAAGGTCCTCAGAATTTAGGGTCTGGTGCTAGTCTTATTGCCAACAAAGGCAGTGGGAGTCATTCATTTCAATGGGGGTAGAATCTTGGTCCTTCAAACTCTTGGTTTGATTTTTTTTAAGGTTTTCTTCACAGAACTTCCTTCAGTCACACATGGAATTTATCAATCCAAAGATGAGCTCTACACACAACCTTTATGATAACAGCTTTAAAAAGTGATTCAGTGGGCCAAATTCGAATTCGGTTACATAACTTGAATAAATATAGTTTAAACTTGTTATCTATATCTCAGAATGTAAATAAGTTTGTCTGACTCTATGTGATTTGGATGGGTGAGTCATATTATCCATAAAAGGGACAATGTTGTTGAGTTTTATTGGACTAACATCTGCTGGTGGAAGAGAAAAGCTTTCAGGCTTCACATAGCTCTTCCTCAAGTCTGGAGAAAGTAAGCATAAAGCATCCAAGCTAAATACAAAACAGGGCAGATCGTTAAGCATAAGGGGTTCACGTGCTATAGAAGATCACTTAATTTTAAGTGTGCATTTAAGGTTTAGAAGGCAGTAGGATGTATTGCAAATTATTATGAGCCACAAAACCAGCATCTCTGTTAAGTCCACAGTGTTTAGTGTCTGGTAGAGTTATGAATTTAAATTCCCCAGTTCATCTATGGATGGTGTTGTGCAAGTTTCCTTTGAAGAGAAGAACAGAGAAGTTTCAGATATAGAGTGATTGCTCTGTGAAAAGTTTTCACCCATGGGTAGTAGGTTTTTGTCTTTTATTGCTTTTCAGCATGAGTTCATTCTAGGGATGTTAGCAGGTAGCCATGTACACAAATGACTGATCAGCCTCGGCTCATTGGTTAAGCATAACAGCATACATACACGCACACCCCGTATCAGAGGCAGCAGAGGGGTGAGGCAGAGCCTGCTCTGTAGGATCTGGTGCTCATGGGGAGCAGGCTGAAAAGCTTGCCTGATACAGAGACAGCAAGGGTATGTGTGCATGTAGTTGTTTGGATTAACGTATAGTCATCTGCATTAACCAATAAGACCAGGCATATCAGTTGATTGTTTAAATGACCATGCTCTACCATCCCTAGTGTAAACGTATAACTGCTAAAAAAAAAATAAAAAAAAATTCCAGTGGTTACACATTTACACAAATACATGTTGGTTAACATCCCTAGTTCATTCAAGAGCATAGTAGTTGTTTGCTTTCAGCTTGATGTTCCTGGTGCATGTGGTGCACTGGATGACGTACCCCACGTTTTGCTATGGGCAAGTCAGGACCCATGGATTGAAAGGTGTGTTGTGAGAAGTAGTGATCATTCTGCCAGGGGAGCGATGTTCTGGCTGGGTCTGGTGCCTCTTTCAGTTGGTGTGTCTGTCTCTGGGGAGCTTGTTTCTGATGCTGAGCTTGGAGTTGTTCAAAAATCAGAAGAGCGGCCTGTGTAACTCTGGCATTTTCTTAGGAGGCCAGAGATAGGAAGTGATAACATAGTCTTCAGAATGATTCTTATAGCAATACAGTCAAGTTTATGAAGGTGCATTTGAAAAAAAAAATCTGGAAAATTAAAGAAATCCTGATTTCCCCACATCTCTTGGTATAATTCCACTGGGATCAGTGGAGGTGCACCAGCAGTTAAATCTCAGAGTAATATCAATGGATACTACAGTAAAAGCAGAGGCAACTGATGGAGGACGCAGAGGGGCACTGACATGTGACCACCACCCCCCGACTTCTCCCTGTGCCACTCTGGGAAGGGCCGGGACAATGCACCCTCTGCCCCAGGCACTGTCTCTTCCTGCCCCATTCCGCCTCTTCTGCCAAACCCCTCCCCCAGCGATGCTGCCTAGGGGAGTAGTGCGGTCTGGTGCCTGCAGCAGGGGTTCAGCCCAGCCCCGCACTCACTGGTAGCAGCGGGGGAATGAGAGCAACATGGCTCTGCTCCCCGGGTGCCAGCCGCATCGCTCTGCTTCCCACCAGTGAATGGTGCATGGGCTCTGCCACTCCTGATTATTGTGGCTGACGACCAAAGGGCGGAGCCGCACCGATCTGCTCCACCATGCTGCAGCTGGTCAGTGTGGGGGTCTCGGCCCCTGCTGTGAGTGTAGCTCGTGCACCTAATAGGGAGCTATCTCTTTAAGAGATCCTAGGAGGGGAAGGTAGGAGTGAGTTGTTGTCAGCCGACGGTCAGGGCAGTGAGTCCTTTATGACCAGCTGAAGTTCTTTTAAATTGTGCTTGGTTCTGTTACAGCAACTGAAGGAGTCAGGTTAAAGCTTAAACAGTTACTATTTTATTGTTACAGGGTAAACTTAGTTGTTAAATGCTACTACTGTGTTACAGATAACACAGTCACTACAAAGGACAGGACAGAAATTACACTAATAAGTCACTTACAGGTACCATGAAACCCTTTTGGTTCTCTGAGCTCTTATTAAATGCATGCAAAATAGACACCTAGCAGGTATAATTCTCACCCCTGCGTTCCAGACTTGGCGTGGCCAGCGTCTTTCTCTCAATCCCTCGGGAAGAAGTAGGGCGAGGATGGGCGTCTCACAGACCTCGGGAGACAATCAATACCTGCCAGCAGGTGTGGATGATTGGAGCTCAAATGGGGTGAGCTACTGAACCCCTCTTTATACCCCTTGGGTCATGTAGGCTTCTTCCTGGTCTCAAGTGGCCAATTAGGAAAAATGGCTTTGAATGCCAAGTTTCCCACGAAGGGTGCAAAGCATAATTCACACCTGGGAAAATGCAGACAATGGGCACCTCTGGTATGTGATGGGAGAAGATTCCTCTCCTGGGACAGTGCAGGCGTGTCAATTACTGGTACTAGCCATCAGGGAGACGGGAGGCCCCGGGTCGTCAGCTAGCCCATTTACTGTCTGGTTTCTGTTTATGGTAGAGTCAGGGACAGGCAGCACACCTGTGTTCCCAGGGCATCAAAGGCTGACTGCCTTTCTCTTGCTCTCTGGGGGGGGGTGGAAACCAAGATGGGGTTCGTGTCTGGCTACAGTTGTGTCTGGGTCAGTGTTGCTAGGTGGATTTAGCACTCCATGCCCAGAACCTTCTGGAACTAGGTGTGGTGGTTTGGGGTCTGCTCCAGTAGGTTCTGTCTCTGGTGCTGGGGTTAGACTCCATGAGCCAGCAGGCAGGGCAGCTGCTTCACTAAGGGCTTGTGCTCTGTGGTTATGTCTGCACAGAGCCCTTAAAGCTGCAGCCTTAGGGGAAAGGGCTTGTGGCAAACAGGAGGCCCTAATGGCCCTGAGCCACCCAGCAGCTGCCCCTGCCTCAGAATTTGCCCAAAATGACTCAGTCTGCTACTCCCACCTAGCACTCCACTGCTCCGAGGGGGCAGTCAGACAGCTCCCAGGAGCCTGCCCGGAGCCAAAAGAGACGCACCCTTCCTGGTCTGGTGCAGAGATCCTGGACCTCACTGAGGTCTGGGGTGACAAGACCAACCTCCAGGATCTCTGCACCAGACGCAGGAACATGGACATCTATGGCTATATGGCCAAGAGCCTGGCCAACAAGGGAAGACATGACTATCATGCGTTTTCCCCAATTACTTGCCATTGCTGTCCATAAACTGGCCCCACTGGTCCCAGATGGCCTACAGGACTATTGAGAAGTACCCCTGCCGGTGGATGTATTTAGCTGCCAGGTGGTTGGAGGTCCAGATGCGGATGTAGGTGCCATCAATAGCGCCCCCTCAGTGGCGGAAGCCCTGTCAACAAAGCCGGAAATGATGTTGCCTAGGTTGATGACCCTGCACAGCAAGACAGTGTTGATGGCCCTCACCACCTGTAGAAGAAGACAAACAAACAAATAGAGAATCATAGGGTGGCCAGGTCCCCAACCCCTTTTCCCCCATACACCAGGAGCAAACCCCCCGACACTTATTCCATCCCCCAGCAGGCCTTTGTGAGAGCGAGACTGAAAAACCTCCTGGGGAGGAGGCTTGCACCACCAGCACCCTCCCCCCACCCTTTTCCCTAGGGAACCCCCTTCCAGCAATACATTTCCCCTCCCCTCCCAGGACAGTAGCCTGAGAGCCCCATATCTGCATGAGCAGAGCCCCAACAGTTGATCTCCCCACGCCAAGATGGTTCCCAATGGATCAGTAGCTTCTAAAGGGTGATGTCAACCCACTTCTGGAGGGGAATGGCAGGTATCATGTGGATGTCCCATTGCCTGAGGGCAGGGGTGAGCCACTCTCAGAGCTGCAGAAAGGTGCCCTTCCTCAGTCAGAAATTCTGGAGCCACTGCTGGTCATCCCACCGCCCCATGACGAGCCAGTCCCACCAGTCAGCACGGGTGTCCAAACACAAGAGACAGCAGTGCACGGTGGGTGGGATCCAACAGCATGAGCTGCACCCGCAGAGAGGCGAGGAGGGTCTCCAAGTGGAGCAGGGGGTTGGGTTCCTGCAGGGTCTGGGAGGCAGCCTGCAGAAACTGCTGCATAAGGCGCAGCACAAGCTGCAATAGCCATCAACTGTCCAGAGGCAGCTCCGGCTCCATGGCTAGAGAGCTGAGGTGTCCACAAGGGCAACCACAGCAGTCAAAAGAAAAGTTCTTTGCTGTCCCTCGAGGAGGTAGGCAAAGGAAGAAAAGCTGAGACATGTCTGTCCCGGGGGGTTCCTTTAAGCAAGAGCCTCAGCTAGCCTCAGGCAGCAGCCACAGGAAGTAACTGCTGTCCTGATGACCTGCCTGAAGTGCTTCTGGGTGGCCTTACATGCGAGTTATCGTCCAGGGAGTGTGGACATTCTATTTCAAAATTAGCTATTTTGGATAATTTCTTCTGGAATAGTTTATTCTAAAATAAATGTACAGAGTAGATGTAGCCTGTGAGAGCTGGGAGAAGCTGAGCCAGGAGCAGAGAGCAGGCTGTTGTCCCTGACTCTGAAGCACTCTGCAGCAGGTAGTGATGATGTTAACCCTCTACCAGGGCACAGGGGCAATGTTCTTTATAGCCAGGGGAAACAAGGAGAGAAAACACCACCTTCTGTGTTAGTTGCATGCTCTGAATGCTGTTTTGATTTTAGCCAAACTGGTCTAGTTACTTTCTCAGCTGGTGGGATTCTTCAGCTCCTCTTTAAATGCAGCAATGGGAAAAGAGCTGTTTCTATTCTGTTATTCTCAGCTTGTATATTTCTTGTAGCAGGGTTTTCTTTAAGTCTTTATCCTTGTGAGTTAACTGACTGGTGAGTCCGTGAGCTGGCTGCCTAACAGTGATCCACAGCGGGGGAAGTGGCTGCCTGCACTCCAACTGAGGATCCCTACAACCAAGTGGAGAGCTGGTTCAGACTCAGCCTATGGTGCAGATTTGATGATCAGAGTCATAAACCGAGACTTTGGTGAACTAAACCTAAGCTTCTGGGATCTCTCAGTCTCTTACTGTTGTGTTTTTAGTTTTGCTTTATTTTTTGTTTTGGACTAAGTTGTTCAAATTTTACTTTTGATTTTGTCTTTACTTATGTCTGTTGAAGACAATGTCGGTGGGTTCTAAAATGGTTCTGTTGTAAATTTAGATTCTTATTTGTTTCTTCATCATAAGATTTTATAAAGTTATTTAATTAAATTCATTTCTTTAGGAGTTTGGGGGATTTGAATGTAGGGAGGCTGACACTTGGCAATTCTTACTGAAATTCCTTAAGAGACTGAACTCTGGGTCTCCAGCTATTTTCTATGGGAGTGGCAGAGGGGAGTTTAGACACTGTGAAGTCTAGCCCACCCAAGGTTATATGTGCGCCAACCCCCCGCCACCCACACACTACTCCTTCAGGCTGCCCAGAGGCTCTGGGCTCTTGTCCCTGCTGCCTGCAACATTTGGGGGACACGTGACCCCTTGCACCCCCCTCATGCAGCACCAGTGAGTAAAAGCTTTCACAATCAGCATGTTGTGGGAATGGTGGGGGGAATGTCAAATACTCCAGTTATCTAAGAGTTAACCAGAATAAGTTTGGGAGGGCGTGTAGGGCCTTTTGCTGAGAGTCTGGGCTCCAGGAGAGGACCAGGGATGAGCGGTTTGGGGTGTGATCGGGGCTCAGGATGGGGCACAGGAAAGAGTGCAGGCTCTGGGAGGGAATTTAGGTCTGGGAGCAGGCTAGAGGCAGAGGACTGGGGCACAGGAGGGTTTTCAAGGTGCTCAATCTGGGTATGTCCCTGCAGCTCCAAGTTGGTGGCATGGCTAGGCAGTTAGGGTACGTCTAGACTACATGTCTCTGGCGACAGAGGCATGTAGATTAGACTACCCGGCATAGGAAAATGAAATGGCGATTTACATAATCGCCACTTCATTTAAATTTACATGGCTGCCACGCTGAGCTCCTGGGACGAGGCATACCTGGGATGTCGACAAATGCCTTTGATGTCGACCCCTGCGCGTCCAGACTACCGCGCTGAGCTGACAAACAGCTGATCGGCTCATGTAAATTTAAATGAAGCGGCGATTATTTAAATCGCCATTTCATTTTCCTATGCCGGGTAGTCTAATCTACATGCCTCTGGCACCAGAGGCATGTAGTCTAGATGTATCCTTAGTCTGCATGTTGCCTCCGCCCACAGGCACCTTCCTCTGGCCATGCTAGAAGCCAACCAATGGGAATTGCAGAGACAGTAACTCAGGGCATGGGCAGAGAACAGAGCCCTTGGGGACAGCAGAGGCCTGTTGCTGGTTCTAGGGAGCCACACGGAGCCTGGGAGGGAGCTTGCCACCCCTGTACCAACTGGACTATAAACTGGACTTCCCAAGAAGTTCAGAAAAGTCTGTTCATAGAGCTTCCCAGCTGGCAGAGTGCCAGATAAAACCGCTCTGGCTGTAGGATTGTTTAGAGAGGCCTACACAAATACTCACTGTGAGGGGCTCCTCCGCCACACATGTGCATACCCTTTCAATCTGCATTTTATATCACGTTGTTCTCGCTGAAGAAATGACTGTGTGTCTTTGCAGTGGTGGATTAAGGCTTACCTGGGCCCTAGGGATAAAGAACATTTGAGCCCCACACAGCTCTTGCCATGGGACCCCTGGCCCTCCCATTCTCCCAAGGCCCTGTCCTCTGGCTACGCTAGAAGTAGAGCCAGGCTGCTGTGGGGAGCCCTGGACCCTTCACCTGCCCTGGATGGCATGCCGTAGGGGGTGGGGACACAGACTGGGGACATGCTTTTGGGCATCCTGGTTCCCTGCCAAGGACAGGTGACGCATCCTGCACAATACCCCAGGTTCACTGGGTGGCTTTGAACACAGCCTGGGGTGACCATACATCCTGTTTTGATCAAGACAGTCCCCTTTTTAGGCCTTGCCCTGGATATCCTGACTTTTTGGACAAAACTGGACATTTTTCCTGTTTGCTCCTTGCAAACAGGACCAATGCCCAGTTTTACCAAAGAGGGGCTCAGAGGTGGATGAGTGAGTGGCGGGTCTTGGGACAACCCTTCATGGGAGTGGGGTGGGGAGCTCAGGTGAGTGGCTTGGGCCACATGGAGGAAGTGGGGACATATGGTCACCCTACTACAGCCTAGTTCCACTTTCCAGTCTGTCCAGAGGGTGGGACTAAGGGAGGAAGAGGAGGAGCAGAAGGCCGGGCCACAGGTCAGTAGCCCCCCTCTACTATATGGGTTCAAGCACTCCTGCTGGGGCCATCAAATTGGTCAGGGCCCTTGGCAGAGGCTGTGTGGGCATATGTGTTACTATGCCACTGATGTGACCAGTGAAAAGGAAGGAAAATGTCCCTCTTTTCTGTTACCATTGTTATTGTGATTAAAGCCATATCTCTAGTGCGATAAGAAGAGGTTTACCTGTAAATTTGGGTGACTTTGTCAGATGGTCCTTTGGTGAGCTGGAAATGTAATGCATTCTTATAAAGAAAAGCAAAATAAATTATAGTAAATTAAGTGAAATACTACCTTGAAAGTATTTTAACCTCTTCTGCTTTCTTTTTTCATTTAGCAAAATAAAATAAAAAACCTCCCAATCTCAGAGATACAGTTCACTGTGTGCTAGTACTAGTTCATTATCTATGGACACAAAGTTTTTACAACTTGTTCTCTGATTAAAGTTGGACTGTACTTGTTACTACCATGCAATATCTCATTCCTGAAAATGTTTGTGTAGTTCTTACCTCTCTCAGGCTTAAAACTGAGGCTTTTTGAAGATATCACAGCATGGCAGAATCACCTTATTTCAGCAATGCACTAAAAATAAAGTTATTGAAAGTCCAGTAGGACTTTGGACCTTTGCTGCTTTGCAGTTAATTTTGGGACTACACTTCTTGATCTTTAGGTCTGATTTCAGACCTTTAAGGGATAGCAGTAGTCACATCTGGTATTATGTTAGTCATATATGGAACTCATTTAAATTGAGTCTCCTAATCCATATCATTCATTGCTAACACTATTGTGACCTTAACTACTAATGACACAGTCAACCCTGATGCAGAACTATATTTAGATACAGAAAACATCTTACAGGCCTGACAAAAGTGAGAGGTCTAACATTTTATGTTGTTTGGTTTTTAATATAATTATTGTCCTCTTCAGAAATAGAACTGTCACAAAGGAAAATAATTAACAAATTTCCACTTGCATTTTATTATGAAGATAAATGTGGGGTTCTGGTTTGAGTGAGCTCCTCTGTTTTTTATACACATATTTGAAAACACATTATGAAGTAAGTTAGACCTCAGAAGTAATTTAAGTTATCATAACAGCATGATAAAGTACAATGTTTTTTCTAAAACTCTATCACTATCAATGAAAAATTAATGCATAGTGGCTGTGTCTAGACTGGCAAGTTTTTCCGCAAAAGCAACTGCGGAAAAACTTGCCAGCTGTCTACACTGGCCGCTTGAATTTCCACAAGAACACTGATAATCTCATGTAAGAAATCAGTGCTTCTTGCGGAAATACTATGCTGCTCCCGTTTAGGCAAAAGTCCTTTTGTGCAAAAGATTTTGCGCAAAAGGGCCAATATAGACAGCTCAGATTTGTTTTGCGCAATAAAGCCCCAATCGCGAAAATGGCTTTTGCCATTTTGCTTTTGCGGAAAAGTGTCCGTGCCAATCTAGATGCTCTTTTCTGCAAATGCTTTTAACGGAAATCTTTTCCGTTAAAAGCATTTGCGGAAAATCATGCCAGTCTAGACGTAGCCAGTCTGTGCTCTCCAAAAAAGCTCAAGGCACCTAACTGCAAGTGCAATTTAAAGGGAGCTGGATGTCTAATTTCCTTAGGCCCCTTTGAATTTCCCAGCTTTAAACTGCGTCCGTTATTTACACAGGCTTTAACAAATCCATTCTGCTGCCTGTGTATCTGCACTTCACTAACACGCAAGTGTTAGTTAATGTATCTGGAGCCTATATATGCCAACATCTTGAGGTTTGTCCAAAAGCTTCAAGGCTCCATTGGACAGATGAAAGACTCAATGCCAGCCTGGAGCAAATGGCAGAATCCAGGTTAAGTGAAGTTTTACACTTGTGTATGCTTTTGCAGGATTGGACCTATATATACATATGTAATTAAAAATGCAGTTTAAGATTCTGCAACTGCATCTGCTTCTACTTAAGTAAATAGCAGACAATCTATTGAATGCCATCATGCAGGAGGGGAGCTAATACAACATATTAACAAAGTGTCAGACAAAGTATTCAATAACTTCCCTATTCCTATCAAATGCAAAGCTGAACACTAACCATGCCCTATGTATAAGCCTGTTCAGATAGGCAGACCTTCCCTTGCAGCCATGAAGGCCAAGAAACTATGGTTCTTTCATGCCAACCTGAAACTACTGCAAAAATTAAAAAAAATAAAAAAATAAAAAATGTGTAAGATACACTGAAAACATCAGTGAAATATGATTGACACAGTTTTGGATGGATTGGTAAATAGCTGGTGCCCAAGTTAAACAATAAAAAATGCTCTTCTATTTATGTTGGCTGTGTCTACACTGGGCCACTTATTCCGGAAAATCAGCCGCTTTTCCGGAATAAGCTGCAAGCTGTCTACATTGGCCCTTGAATTTCCGGAAAAGCAATAACGCTCTACTGTACAAAATCAGCCGCTATTCCGGAAAAACTATTCTGCTCCCGCTTGGGCATAAGTCCTTATTCCGGAACACTGTTCTGGAAAAGGGCCAGTGTAGACAGCCCAGTAGTCTTTTCCGGAAAAAAGCCCCGATCGCGAAAATGGCGATCGGGGCTCTTTTCCGGAAAAGCACGTCTACATTGGCCACAGACACTTTTCCGGAAAAAGGGCTTTTCCGGAAAAGCAGCCTGCCAATGTAGATGCTCCTTTTCTGGAAAAACTGAAAACGGAATAGTATTCCGTTTTAAGCAGTTCCGGAAATTCATGCCAGTGTAGACACAGCCCATGTGTTTATCTAAAATCACTTGCAAGATTTCCTGAGGTTGCTTTCATGTTGTGGTTGGCTAATTTGGAATTATGTGAGACCTTGATCATTGTTTGTTCATTCTGTGTCCTTTATTATTTCTATACTTGTTGTGACGGACTCCCCACCCCTATGGTTTATGAAATGGACTCATGGACATGAATATACATAACTCAAAGGTGGTTTGAGCGAATTATTTCATGTAACCCATCGATCTTCATGTCATGATCTGCTGGTTCTGTTTATCTTACTCTGTAGTATATATCACTTGTGTGTGTGAAATTAGACACATGGAGTGGGGAATACTTGGTGAGTTTCAAATGTGTGAATGGGAGACACGGAGGGTGTTACCTGCAACTTCTAGATGAGCCACTGTTAAACAATCTTTTGTCCTTAAGTCTGAGAAGTGGTTGGTAGGGAGTGGCCTCACCTCCTTAACAAAAGGAATAGGAAAGCAGAGGCCTAGGTCTTTTGGCTGGGCTGCACCTGAAGGAAAGGGCCAGGGACCCCAGGGTGTGGAAGAAAGTCTTGGTTTGGAGGGGCAGCTGGAAAAGAGGCCAGGGGAGTTTGATTAAGTTTGTACTGAGGTTTCAGTGGAGAACTAGCCAAGCAAATTTCTTTTGATTTGTAACCTACTTTGCTCTGCCTGTTTTCACTTATTACTACTTAAATCCTCATGCTTCAACTTAATAAAACCATTTTTATATTCTATCAAACCCAGTGTAAGGGATTGTCACCTGGAGGGGCTGGGGAACCAGTGTGCACATTCCTCCTTTCATTGTTAAAGATGACTTACCTAATTCCTTGGGGTCTGATCCCATCTGGGGAGTGCTCTCTCAGTAGGCTGGGCCCTTAACTGCACTCTCCTTGGACCTGGAGTGGTTCAGTGTCGGTACTGCTTTTCAGTGGGGGCAGGGACCTCAGCTTGGGGCCTTGGCTGGGGAAGACGAGCAGAGCTGGCCCAGCAGGACTGGGTGGTAAGGAACCCCAGAGAGCAGGAAGGTGAGTGGCAGTGGCCGTGTCAGTATCCCAAGGGGTCGTCTGTGACTGCACCCTGTCACACTGGTGTCTTATAAGGGGCTGCAATTTTATCCAGCTAAAATATAACAGCATTTTTTTTTTTTAGAAAATCATGAAAAATAGTGTAAGAAGCAGAAATGCTAACTTTTTCATGGACAAAACATAATGCTCAGTATTCCCCTTTCTTTGACAATGCACCCTCCCAATGTGCTCTTACAAAACCTGCAAACTGACTTTGGAGCAATTTTAGATTTCAGAGAACTCTCTCCTTATGTGTCAGGTTTGTTTTCCCCCCAAAATGCACCACCCAACCTCAAGAAAAGTCTGAGGGTCTGGGTGAGGTGCTAAATGTCCTTACATGGGCAGGGAACCTTATCCCCGCGTGCCTGGCTCTGGTTTCATTGTAACTGTCCCGGTTTAAATGATGCTTTTCCCTGCCCCTTGGCCAGGCCAGCTGGAAAAAGAGAGACGGTAAATCTGGCCCCGGGAACGGAGGGCGTGGGGGGGGGGGGGAGGCTCATTCTCCCAGGGGCTGGGGGGCGAATTGGATCCCGACCTCGTCCCCGCGGCCCCACCCCCAGCGCGAGCGGGGTCTGGGACAGGGGGCAGCTGCACTGAAGACGGGGCGGGGCTAATGGGCTGGGCGCTACGCGGGAGGGCTCCGCCCACGGGCTCAGCTACATGCCCGGCGGGGCCCGCGGCTCACAGAGCGGGCGGTATGGCCGGCGTGCGGGAGAAGGCGGCGGCGCTGGGTGTCTGCGCCCTGTACAGCCCGGCTAACAAGCCCCCGGGTAGGGGAGCGAGGCGCGGCAGGGCGGGCTGTGTCGGGGGGCGGGCTGTGCACTGGGACCCTGGCGCTGCTGCTGTGGGGTCTCGGCTCTCTTCTCCGGTGCTCGCACTGGGCAGTAGCGGGGGCGGCGTTGGCGGCTCTTGAGCGCTAGTTCCCTGGGTCCCCCACTCGAGCAGGAAACCGGGTCTGCCTGTGGAGCGCGCTCGTTGTGTCCCAGGGACTCGCAGGCGGTCTGCGGGCCGCTGGGAATCCGGTGGCGCCGTCCCTTCACCTGCCCTTCGGTTAGCGAAACGCACTCAGCCCGGCAGTGTGAGACAGGCGCGCTAGCGCTTCCGTCGGCTTGTGCTCTTCTTTGTGCCCTCTCCCATGTCTCCTCAGCCTTCGTGAATCGAGGGCACCAGAACGAAACGCAGGATTCCGGGAAGAGCCTTCCCTGGAGTGGGTGATACTGTGTAATGGGGGAGCACGCCAAGAATTTGGGAAGTGGTGGAGGGCTGCACTCTTCCATATTGATGGAGGAGGTGCAGGGTCTGGGATGGAGGCTGGGTGCAGAAGGGAGCTTGCAGTAAGGGATTGGGGTGCAGGAGAGGGTGTGAGGTCTGGGAGGAACTTGCAGTCTGGGTTAGGGTACTATGCAGAAGGGGGTGAAGGGGTTTGGGCTGTGACCTAGGGCAGGAGGGAGTTGTGACTTGGGAGAGGGAATTGGGGTGCAGGGTCTGGGAGGCAATATGGGGGCAGAGGGTTTGGGTTATGTGGGGTAGGTGTGTACGAGGTGGGCAGAGGGCTTAGTTTGTGACCTGGGGCAGGGGATTTGGGTGCAGGATCTGGGAGGGGTTATGAGAGCAGGAGGGTGACAGAAGGGTTGGGTTATGTGTGGTGGGTGCCAAAGGATTGAGGAGGCAGCGGTGGGCTCTGGCTGGGAGACTTATCTCCTTTCCCGCACTAGCTGCAGGGGCCATGTGGTTTTTGAACAGCTATGAACCTGAAGGAACCCTGCTTTCCAAGCTGCGGATTGACAACAGGCAGTTCCCATTGGCTGGAAACCAGCCAATGGGATTGTACTGGGGGTGGGAGCAACATGTGAACCCTTTCTTCCTCTCCCCCCCCCCCGCCCCCAACCTGGGGTCACAGCTGTTCAAACAGAACCCTGTAAGGACCACATTTCTCAGCAGCTTGTGGGGGGCAGGCTGGGAGTCTATCTGAGGTTCTCCAATGTGTCCGCAGGCCGGATCTGGTGGGTTGGATCTGGCCCATGGAGGGTGTTTTGTCTAGGCCTGGTCTTTCCCCTGCTAAATACAGAGGGAAATGACCTCTTTACTTCTATTCTAGAGTCCTATTTATGCATCCAAGAATTACATTAATTCTTTTGGTCACCGCATTACCCTGGGAGCTCCTGTTCAGCTGACTATCCACCACAGCCCTTAAATCTTTGACACTGCCTCTCAGGATAGAGTCCTCTAATCCCTGTAAAGATGGCCTATGCTATTTGTTCCTAGATGGTTGTTTTCATTTAGCACATCATTTTAAAACACACATGGTTTGCTTGTGCCCAGTTTACCAAGGAATTCATCTCTCTGTGTCAGTGGCTTGTTTACCACTCCCCCAGTTTTTGCATCCTTCACAACCATCTGTGCTGACTGTGGTTTTTTTTTTTTTTTTAACTATCATTGATGAAAATATTAAATAGAGGAGAGCTAAGAATCAGTCTCTGGAGCATCCTAGCAGAAACACACACGCTCAATGATTGGCTGCTTACAATTATACTTTGAGTCAGCAAGTTTTTAATGTGTGCAGAGGTGAAAGTAAATGCATGCACCCTGGTGAGCAGCTCCAGTAAGAGCTGATTGAGCTGTGGCAAAAACCAGCTGGGAGCTGCAGGGATGCAGGTTGCAATAGGACCGTACCCGTAAGAAATGTTATTTTCACCCCTGAATGTGTGTCATATTAATTTTACATCATTCTGTTTTTTTAATTAAGATGTTGGGTGGTACCAATTCAAACACCTTAACAGAAGTGTAAGTATACTATAGCAACACTCTGACCTTTAATGGACCAAATTTGTAATCTCATAAAAAACCCTCAAGTTAATTTGATGGGATCTCTTTTCCATAAGATCATGTTATTGACAATTATAATGCTCTTTTAGTTCTTTATTATGTCATGTATCAGCTAGGGATGTTAATGTATGTGGGGCTGGAAGTGATAGCCCCTGCCCGTGGTGGGAGGGGTCACTCTGGCCCAGCTGGGCTGAACCCCCCCCCCCCCATTAAATCAGTTAACTACTTAAATGGGATTTTACATGCCTAGTATCAGCAGAGTCCTGTATTGGCTGCTCTGATATCTTGCCTGGGATCAAAACCTATCACCACCCAGGTCATGCTGTTTATCCCCCGTCCCGCCGCCGCCCCCCTCCCCCCCATATATAATATGATAGCATAGCATTAGGTTTCTCCCTTAGTGTTTTGGAATTTCCCCAGCATTCCCAGACTACTTCAAATTAACGTTAGCCAAATTTAGTGACTAGGATTATGAATGTGGTGCCTGTCCACCCCCGCCATCTCCATAGTACCAGAGCATCCCAGAACGTCAACTGATAGCATCAGGTTTCTACTGAGCAGAGTGTACGGATGTGGTCACCTCATCTCAAAAACGATACCTTGGCATTGGAAAAGGTTCAGAACAGAGCAACAAAATAATTAGGGGTTTGGAATGGATCTCCTATGAAGAGAGATTAAAAAGACACTTTTCAGCTTAGAAAACAGGAGACTAAGGGGGGGTATATGATAGAGGTCTTGTCAAGGCTTCTTCCTCACTCTGGCACGCTAAATGCAGAAGTGGGGGCATGCAAAAGTACCCCAAAACCTTATCTTTCCAGGCTTTGGTATAAAACTCCCTCCCCACCCCCATCTTAAAAACCTAGATTTTGGAGATACAATCTGCTGCCACTACCCAAGTAATGATAAGGGAATCAAAGGAGCGATCACTTGGGAAATCTCACCCCTAAAGTAAAAACCTGGACACACAGTACCAGGTTAATAAAAAGAAAAGAGAACTTTTATCACCACAGTTTTCCTGTTGCAAACATAATGACTAGATGGAAAAATCACAAATTAATATACTCCATGGAGGAAACCGCTCTATGGGCCTAGAATTTAATTACAAAGGAGAGCAAAAAAACATTTTCTTAAATGCACAGATATCAGATCCCATTTCCCAAACCATAAAACAAACGGATTTATCTGAACTTTATCCTACTTACAGACTGTGAAGAGTCTCTTCTTGGGGAGAGACATAGTGTCTGTTCCCCTCAATAGCTGGAGAGAAACTGCCCAGAGACAAAGAAAACCCCCAAAATTCCTTTGTCCCAGTTTGAAATTCCTACCTACATTCCTATTGGCAGACTTAGGTATAGTTAACCCTTAGTCCCCAAGCTGCTGACCATCTCTCATGATCATGACAGGTCTATACAATCACGACTGGTGTGGAAAAAGTGAATAAGGAAGTTATTTACTTACTCCCACAATATAAGATTAGGGGTCACCAAATGAAATTAACAGGAAGCAGATTTTAAACAAACAGAAGGAAGTTTTTCTTCACTCAGCCTCTGGAACTCCTTGCCAAAGGATGTGGGGAAGACCAGGATTTTAACAGGGTTCAAAAAAGTGCTAGTCTAGAATCTAACCTAGATAACTGATGGACCTAACCTCCATGAATCTGTTAGCCAGGATGGGTAGAAATGGTGTCCTTGGTCTCTGTTTGTCTGGAAATGGGAGAGGGATCATGAGGATTGCCTGTTGTTCCCTCCCTTTGGGGCATTTGGCATTGGCCACTGTCGGCAGACAGGCTACTGGGCTGGATAGACCTTTGGTCTGACCCAGTACAGCCATTCTTATGTTACGTTCTGTGCTCTTGTTATGTTCTTATGAGTTAACTTTTCTAATGTCAGCTTTATTAGTGTTACCTTTGAGCTAAACACTGAGTTTATCAGCAAATGAATAGTGCGGCTACCAGGTAAATGCTGCTGGATAGCTGTGACTGGCCTAATGGCATCAACAAAACTTTCTTAACCCTTGTATTTTATTTCCACAAGTGTATTTTATTTCCACCCTTGTATTTTATTACCCTAAGTTCTCCTCACCCCCCCCCCCATTCTCCCTTCTCGCACTGCCCATCCCCACATACACCTTATCCCCCTTCCTTCCTCTCTATGCACACCCTGCCACCTCCCACAAATTCACTGAGGTGCATGCCCCTCCACCCAGAAGCACTACCCGCCAGGCAGGCAGCACAGCCATGGCCATCTCAGCAGCAGCCACACCCTGTCCCCAGCCCGGCCTTTCTATACAGGGCAGCTTTGCTTCATGGTGAACCTAGGGAGCCTGCTGTGCAGAGCGGCCACTCTGGAGAGTTGGGGAGAGTTGGGGAAGTTGCCACGGTGCAAGACCTCCCCAGCTCAGTGCTCCCTGTTGGGCACTACTTTCAATTTCAGCTGCTGCAACCACGCCAGGAATCCCTGCTCCCCTCATGGTCCATGGCTGCACTGTGTGGCCTTCGCTGGCTCCAGGTTCCTGCATCCCTGCCTGCCCACTCCCTCCCCACTGGCCGCTGCTCCAGCTAGTGGGCGAAGTGGGCACCAAGCAGGGGCCGGTGAGGTGGCAGGAGGCAGCGCCACCTCACTTGTTGTGGTGCATGGTGAGAGGCCGGGCTGCTCAGACAAGGCAATTAGTAACTGAGATATGGAGTTTTTTGCCTCTACATTGTGTATGAGAGTGAGAGCGGCTACTATCTGATCGGCTACTTGTAGAAATTAGTAGGTGTGAACATTACCTGGGTTTGAGAGGTATGTGAAGTCTAGGGATGCAAGAGCTTAACCAGTTACTGGGTTAACCGATCAGTTAATGCTTGTTGGTTACTGGCACCAGTTAAATTTTTCATAGGGCTTTCGGGAGCCATGGCAGCCATGCGGAGACCTGCAGTTAACCATGTAACCAATAGATGTTTTTCTATTGGTTACGTAGTTAATTTTTTTTAACATCCCTAGTACGTTCTGAAACAGATGCACTCCATTCCTACATTAGTGGCTTTTTATCAGAGATGTATGAAAATTAACATGGCTAACACACATCTCCCCTCCCCCCTTTTTTCTCCCCATGCTCACTGGGCAGTGTGTAGTAATAGGGAGTTAGTTAATGGTAGCGCACAACTCCTTTTTAAAAAAACAGACTAAAGAAATTATGCCAGTGTTGATTTGCAGAGGGATAGTTCTGTCCCACCTCTTCCACAAGACACAAGCCTGTAAACCATATCACTTGATGGGGCTTCTGTGCAAAATGTTATAGGATCTGGATTTTAAAAGTTTATAGCTCCAGATAAATTCTTTTTGGAGAAAATCAAAGTGCAAATGCTTCACTTACTACCAAAATTGGGGTCAAAAGAATTAGTTGAAGATAACTTCTCAACTGTAGTCTCTTTAAAATTGTCAGATTTTTTTTGTGTGGAAAAACAGACTTAACACAAACCCATGACTAATATGAAAGAGAAGTGAATAAAAATATCCCAAAATAATTATCTGCCATAAGGTGGGCTTGCTACTGATTCTGATGAACAACCCTGAAGTATTTTTTTTAAAAAGAAGGGATTTTATTTAAAACATGCCTTGTTAGCATGTTTTGCTGAGAAACCTATGTATAGGCCTTAGCAGACCTGACAGGTACACAAGTGTGTAACTTGTGGCAAGCTAATAATATTCTGTGGCTTTTCTTGAGGGCTGTCAGGCTAAGGCAATTAGTAACTGAGATATGGAGTTTTTTGCCTCTACATTGTTGATTTGCCTCCAAGGCAGAGTTGTAATGACTGAAAGCTGTTCTAGCCAATACAGGTGTTCAGTAGCTTGTATGAGAAGTTGATGATCTTGGACAAGTGCTTAGTGAACAAATGTCTAGAAAATACCTCCCCTGTTTGTTTTGGATTTTTTTTTAAGTGTGGGGGTGGGGTGGAGGGATGTTGGCAACCATAGCACGGAAGCCAAGGAGTACTAAGCATGTAACTTGCTGGAATCACAGGATCCTTAATTTTAAACATGCTGGTGGTTTTAAATATTGGAGAAGGGTCCCTTCAATATATAAAATATTGTCTCAGTGGTGTTTTGAATGAGGTACTGTAAGTGGGGGAAAAATCACAGGATGCTACCAGTTAAGGGACAGAAGAATTCTTAACTGTGAATAAGTAGCATGCTGAGGTGTGGGGGGCAGGGCATGCGTGAAACCAGTATATTGCATTTGCATAGGAAGACCTTCCTTTCCCCCCCTCCCCTTTGCTGAGTGATAGTTTACCTTGAAGAGAATAGCTTGCTGTGCATTTTTTCCTGCATTATGTATCTTCATGTCACAGTAACTGAAGATACCAATTGCTTTCCCTCTCCTTCAACCATTAGGCTTCAGCTTAGCACAAAAGCCATTTGGAGCAACATATGTATGGAGCAGCATTATCAATGCACTTCAGACGCAAGTGGAAGTGAAAAAGCGGAGACACAACCTGAAATGCTATAACAACTGTTTTATTGGCTCTGATGCGGTGGATGTCATCTTTGCTCACCTCCTCCAGAACAAGTATTTTGGGGATGTAGATATTTCCCGTGCTAAAGTAGTGCGAGTGTGTCAAGCACTGATGGATTATAAAGTGTTTGAGGCTGTTTCAACTAGAGTCTTTGGAAAAGACAAACGGTCTGTGTTCGAAGATAGTAGTTGCAGCCTCTATAGATTGACAAATGTACCGAGCTCAGAAGGCAGTCCGTTTGAAAAAGAATATGGGTATTGTACCCATCACAGGTAAGTACTCAGGGGTATGTGAAGATAAGATGCTGTGCAATGGGGAAATACTGCTATTTTGGGGGGGGTTGCTTGTTCAGTTTTTCTAGAAAGGCATCCCACGTACCTTCCATCCACGACACTAGTACAATATGAGTGACAGCTAGCTTCTGGGGGGCAGGGGGGACGGGGCACGGTATATTTTCAAATGAGAAAGTAAGTCAGTCTCCAC
This sequence comes from Pelodiscus sinensis, assembly GCF_052426305.1. Taxonomy (NCBI): domain Eukaryota; kingdom Metazoa; phylum Chordata; order Testudines; family Trionychidae; genus Pelodiscus; species Pelodiscus sinensis. The sequence goes on from NC_143056.1 coordinate 99,284,487, forward strand.
GTCAATTCAGCCCTTGCTTTCTCTAGCCAAGAAGGCATAAAGGACTGAAAGCTAGTTGTGGGGAAGAGGAGATAGATAGAAGTTGTCAGGCTCTTCTAAAGGGGGCTGCTGATCACTAATCACAGGGAGTTCTATTCAGTCACTGTGTTTCTGGTGCAGAATTAGGTTTGTAATCCAGAGGTGTTCTTGTTACCAACTGACTAAGCCATGCAGTCCTCAAGGAAAACTGCAAAATTATTAGTCTTGCCACATGACTGTTTCATGTACAGTAAAACCTGTGTTATCTGGCATGCTCGGTGATTAGGGTGTTCCGGTAATCTTAAAAATTCCAGTTATCTGATGATCCCATCAACCTAGGAAAAACCAATGGACAACAATAGTAAAACTCAAGTTTTGGATATCTACCAATGTAAACTATATTGTAATCAACATAAACACAATGCCAAGGATGTATGGGACAATTGAACAAGTATTTTATTAAAAAGAAACAGTACTGTAATTATTATAAGGCACAGTAACATAAATTAAAACTAAAAATTTAGTCATTCTCTGGATCCAAATCACTGCCTGGCCCAGTTCCCAGCTGGCCAGATCAAAGCGCCGCACTGTGTGGCTGCGCCTGGCTCCCGGCCAGCTGGATTAAAGCACTGCGCCCTGCAGCTGTGCCAAGCTCCTTAGAAACCAACAAATTTCCAAAGTTTTCCGGATAGTTAAGTGCCGGATAGCGCAGGTTTTACTGTGTAGAGATTTGATTTTTCATAAGTAAATGGGCCCTTCAGAAAGAAGTTGTGATGTGGGATCACCCTTTCTTTTTGTCTCAGACACGAGAAAATGGCATTTAATTCTACTCCAGTCAAATCAGAAAGCTTAGAAGATCTCTGGGAAAACTTGAGTCTAAAACCCTCTATTGCTCCCAAAGTAAACAGCTCTACAAGTTTGCCTCGTCAAGGTAAGCCAAATACGATGTCTCATTCTTTCTTACTCCACAAGTAGGTAATACAGGTTGAAACTCCCTAGTCCAGCACTCTCTGGTCCGGCAACATCTGTAGTCCAGCATGATTTTAGCTAGCCAGATGTCTACTTCTCATGGGTGTGGCCAAGTTTCCTGTGGTCACATGAAGTTTTAGTCACCAGTCCTTCCTCTCAGGGTTCTGTGCTGTTTAGGTCTAATTTACCCCTAAATGTCTTCTACGAGCTCAGTAAGCAGTGGAAGTGTTGGTAAATCTGCTAGACAATATTGACTTCCTGTGGTTTGGCAAATTTTCTGGTTCAGCACGGATCAGGTCCTGAGGGTGCCAGACTAGAGAGCGACAAGAAGGTTCAACCTTTATTACTGGTAAGACAGACATATGCCTTTCCAGTCATAAACCAGAGGAAAGATGTTAGAATAGTCTTCAGTGTTTATGAAACTCAATGTTCATAATACAAGAACACTGTGCACTGGAGTTTTGTTTCAGCTTAGATTCTTACAGATGTTACCTTGAGATTAAACAATACATCAGTGTAGAAATTTGAGGGAAAACACACTCATGAGCTGGTATAGATTCAAACCAGAGATATTAACTGACAAACGGAGGATTTCTATCTTAAGCTACGATCACACCTAACTTTGTCATAGACATAACTCATTGGTTCATATATACCCTCTTCCTGTACCTCAAAATGTGCATATGCTCTATCCAGTCTCCATCCTTCTCCCTAAATTGCTTTATGTAAGAGAGCTTAAAATTTTGGCTGATGGTTTGTTTTCTTGCTCAGTTTAAACTGTAAAACTAGATTTTTGAATTTATTGCTGAATGTTTCCTTCTCGGGCTCTATTAGAGTACAAAGAAGTACTTCAAGTAGTTTCTGGGTAAGTACACTAGACCAGTCTTTTAGTTTTCAGTTCTGGAAGCCCTAAACCATGGTAGAGATCTACAGCTAAGAGCCACTGAGCTCTAGAATCTTCAACAAATCTTTCCTTCTTCAGGAGTCCATATGAGTAGAAGTTACTTGACTTGACTCATGTTAGCGTGCAAATAATGTAAAGCATTTCAGACTATCCAAGGGTAATTCTCCTACTCTAACAGCTAACTAAACAAATTCTTTCTTCCTGCTGTAATAAAGTGCACTTAAAATTGATAAGGTACCTGCTCTTCGTTACTGGAACCCCTAAGAGAAGACTGAAGTCAGTTAGCAGAAAGGAAAACAAATTATACATTTCTAGACTCTTCAGTGGCAGGATCTCACTGCTTGTCTTTATATGCCTCAACCCCTCCCAGTTATTAATGAAGTATGGCAAGAACAAACAATTGCTCGTCTGCTGCAGCTTGTGGAAATTCCACTCCTTGACTCTTTACTCGAACATCAAGGGGTCCAGTCCAAGCTTCCCCGAACCATGAAGGAGGCTGGCTACATCATCACAAGCAACTACATAGACAGAGAGATTCTCAAAGCTTTCAGTGACTCTCAGTAAGTAGAAACTTATTTGATTGTTAGGGCAGGAAGCCTTTCTGGACTGTTCTCTTTTTAAGTCGTGGAAATGTAACACCCCAGGTCTATTCTTGGTTCATCCGTAGGCATGACTGTAATAAACATAATAAAACCAAACTTGCCTATTGCATAAAAGACAACAGGCAGGGTATCTATCCATTAGAATTGAATGGGTTGAACAGTGGTATAGTTTGCTAAGCTAATACCATATCCAACAGAGACCATTATTGCTGAACCCTGCCTCTAAAGGAACTGATAGTTAAGTAAGAAACAAAAGTGCCCAAATGTCTTTAAAATAAACTTTAAAAAATTGCAGCAAAATACAGGCTTTTCATTTGACTTAGCAAAAGTGGTGAGTTCTCCAGAGAAGGTTGTTACCTTATTGCATGTGCATGCCAACACTCCAGATTATGAATAGCATGTAACAAGTTGTTGGAAAGTTTAAAAACCTATCACACAGAGATTGGGAGCAGACTTGGGCCAGTCTAACTAATACAAGAACTAGATCTAGTGACTTCTCCAGCCCAGAGGTATAAGCTTGTCCAGCAGCCACTTTCAGTAATTATAAGTAAAGGAGTTTCTATGCATGGTGAACGGACTGTTAGCCAATCGTCCTTTTAGGCTGAGGGCAGGGACTGTGCTTTGATAGAGAGCTGAATGCGATAGGAGGCCCTGGAGAATATTTGGAGGGCTAAGTGTGGGGCCTAGACCAGCCTTCTAGTGGGTAGGGAGGGCTCCCTGACTTGGCCTCTTAGCTAACTGTGAAGTAATGGGGCGGGTGGCAAAGTGCACACAGATTCCACTGCTGGTAAATTGGGGTTCCACAGGAAAAGTTTAGGTACCACTTGTCTATGGAGAAGTAGAGTTAGAACTCCTCCTCTTCAGTTGAATAGTCCAGGTATAATTTTCATTAAAATGATAGCAAATTGTAGAAAATCAGCTGGAAAAGAATGAAGCACACTCTCCCTTTTTAATGTTACATTTCTAACTATAATCTTGTAATGTAGCTTATTTCTGATGAATGGCTGGATACTAATTGTGTGTGACTGCTGTGTCCTCTCCCTGAGATTCCCTGGACTTAAACTAGTCCTACAAACACAAAAAGCACGCCGAGGTATGTCGTGAGCCAGTATCTGCCACCTTGAGATGATTAAATGTAGCTTTTAAGGGTTGGCACTGTTAATCAAAACAAGTGCTGATAGATTTCCCCTTCCTCCCCCCCCCCCCCCCCCCTTCGAGAAGGAGAAAAATCTATCTAATTGTTTTTCCTGTGGGACAGCAAAGCTGCCTGGCCTGGGCGGATTCCACCTCTCTGCAAGAGAGTCTGGGGTGGTGGCAGCAGCTTTTCGCTGAGCTCGGGGGAACTGCCACCTCCAGCTGCCTCATGCCAGGGCCAGGAATGCTCGGGCCACCGCCTGCCCAGTGCTCCAGCCAGCGTCCTGCAGGGGAGAGGAGAAAGCCCTCAGGTTCTGTGCCGGGACAAGTCTTGGGGCTTTCTCTTCTCCCCCTCCCCCTCAGGAAGCCGGTGCTGTCGTGCTCATCTTGCGCGGGGGGGGGGGGGGGAGAGGGAGTTGAGGCTGGAGCGCTGGGTGGGCGGTGGCCTGAGCACTCCCAGCCCTGGCCTGAGGCAATCGGAGGTGGTGGTTCCCCTCTGGGTCTCCAAGTGTTGGGGCCCCGAGCACAGTGAGGAGCTTCTGCCCTCACCCCGGCCCAGCCTTGGCCCTCAACCAGCCACAGGGTGGCCAAGAGGCTGGAGCTAGCTGCGACTGGGGAGGAGGGTTGGAGGGCCAAGGGGCCAGAGCTGTGATCAGGGTGGGGAGGTAGGGAGGCCAGGGCTGGCTGCAACCAGGGAGGAAGGTGGAGGGGCAGAGGCTGGGGGAGAAGGCCAGGGCTGACTGTGGCCAGAGGGGGACATGGAAGGGCCAAGAAGCCAGAGCTGTGATTAGGAAGGGGAGTGGGGAGGCTGGGGCTGGCTGTGACCAGGGAGAGGGAACCCGAAGGTAGCCCTGAGAGGCCGGGGCTGGCACAGGCTTGGGCCCTCCCCCTCCAACTGCAAGGGGTGGGAGCAAGAGGCCCTCCCCCTCCAAGCGCAAGAGGTGGGAACAGATGGGTATTGATGAGTGTAGTGAGCAGGTAGCACTGCCCTGTAGTAATTAAGAAAAAAGAAAAGCACCTAATTGGAGGAGATAACAGCAGGCAGTGAGGAAAGGTAATATAGTGTTTTTTTAACTATATTGTACAACCAAAAGGCCCCCTCAAACTAGGTTAGTATGGCTGTATTATTCCTTCTTTGATTCCAGAAACTCTTAATTAACCATGAGTGAACAGACTGAACTTTTTTTTTTTAAAGGCTTCACTTGAAATTCCACACTATTCCATTAGGAATATAGATTGAAACCTTGTCCTTATCTATCAAGGTCAGATCAATGTTGGGGGATCGCTGGCCAGTCGTATTTGTACCATGTACACCTAATACATAGAAGGTCACTATGACTTTAAGTACTTATTACGCGTCCCTCTGCCTGCTAACACCAATTTCCCCAGGGATGGAGCAGGCAGTGGTATTGGGAAGGCAGCATAAGGTATGTCCTGAATATACAGAGGCATGGTGGGTTCTGGAGTGGCCTAGTGGATAGGGTAATCACCTCAGGAGCGCAGGGTGATGGGTTTGAGTACCACAAACAGAATCCTGAACTTTAATCTTGAAATGCAAATAATGGAGCAGACTTTTAAACCCTTTACTCACTTGATCCTAACTCAGGCTTTGCCTGTTCTGAGAACCAGACTCCCTAAGCACCTAAACATATTTTTACTGGTTTGGACATGTAAATAGACGTGCTTGCGAAGAGTTTTTGTCCTCTGAAGACAAAATTCAGCTGACTAATGCTTTATGCCTGTATCTTCATAGAATTATTTTAGTCTTTAGCTAATGGTCTGTCTTCCTAGGACTGATGAATGGCTCTCTGCAGCAATAGATTGCATGGAGTATCTTCCAGATCAAATGGTGGTAGAGATAAGCAGAAATTTGCCTAGTCAACCGGATAAAGCAGATACCTGGAAACTGCTGCTATTTGATACTATTGGTAGATACTACAGCCAAAAGAAGGAGCCACTGTTAAACCACACATCTGACATCCACACAGGAATTGCAGAGCTGTTGGGTAAGTGAAATGAAATGTAGCTGAGATCCCAGGCTCATCTAGCAAGCGGACAGCAGAATTGGGTATTTAGCTGCCAGGCTTCAGGTCTGAAGGTTATACAAAGTCCTAAAAACGAAGGCTGTGTTTATACTACAGCCTATGTGGGCATAACCTGTATTGCTTGGGTGTGACCAAGGTTCCCTGCAGCTGCTTTAATGAGCCCCACCCAGGGGTTCAGGGTTGCCATGCACAGAGCTGTCTGGCTGGGGGAGGAGCACTTCTCCCTCAGCTAAAGCTGCAGCTCCCTGCTGAGGGCAGAGCAGATAGCTGGGAGGTGGGATGGGAGAGACTGCTGCTATAGCTGATAGAGTGCCCCTCCCCCCCCCAGCCAGGTAGCTCTGTGCATGGCAACCCTGAGCACCTTGGTGGGGCTCACTAAGCGGCTGCCGCACAGCTTGGAGGGAACCCTGGGTGTGACTAGTGCATGCTTGCACCCCAAGCAACATGAGTTACACACTGGCATCAGCATGTTTGTGCACAGTGCTGTATTGGTGGTAGAGTGTCTCCTGCTGACACACATGCTGCTTGTGGAGGTGGGTGTTTTTTATGCCTGTGGGAGAACTCTTTCCTGTTTGCATAGAGCATCTTCAACATACTCCATGTAGGCCACAGCTGCACCTCTGCAATGTAAAAGAGCTCTAATTTAGGAGCCTCAGGGTGGATTTGATTTAAATCACTAGTCAGGAAGACTTGATTAATCATGGTTTTCTATGTTCTTGTTGCTGGTTATAACATTAATACATATTATTCACAACTCAGATGTAGGCTTCATTTTTAGAAGGTACCACACTCTACACTTCTCAAAATAAGCCACTTTTAAAACTTTTCAGATTAATTTTACAGCTATATCAGAAAATGAATGATTGTTTGGATATTTCATTTAACAAATGTAATTGAAGCAGATATTTATGAAGTCATTGGGAGGTGAATTATCTCCAATTCAACAGGTTAATCATTAATATTTGGAGGATTTTTCTAGCCATGCTGTATTAGGAGGAGAACATCACCGAGACAGACATTGAAATTGTTTAAATTAAAAAAATGCATATGGTTGTTAAAAATATTATATATTTGCTGTTGAAGAGAAAAATCCATAATACAGAATGTTGTTTTAGTTAAATAAAACATTCAATTTTTTTAAAACAATTTTAACAAAAACCTGATAACTATAAAATAGTTAAATGAAATATTAAAAAAAAATGACTCTGTCAGCCAGGTCAACATGAGAAATGTAAAATATTGGCTTCTGCAGCTAATTGTCATCCTCACCTTCATTTTCCTGTTCGTTCATAATCTGGAAAAGAAAAACAAGCTTTCTTGACTCTTCAGGTCTCAAACAATTTGTCAATTTTAAATGAATTAGTCCAAAGGAAGAAAATATTCTTTCAACACTGTCAGAACAAATTACTGCTGTTTGTTGAAGTTAATCTTACTTTTTAGTCTCTGAATCAAAGTGCTTAGGTGACTTCCACCAGTTTACTGGTGGGATTTTTTTTCTTTAAATCATCAGCAAACACATTTCTTGAATGGTTCACCTTTTAGCTCTGAAGTTTATTATAACTGGCATCATGGAGGGATAATTGCTGGATGCCCATGTCGGAGTCATCTCCTTTTCTTCAGCAGTTAAGGTTTGACCCTAGTACCAAGTATTAAGAACATTTGCAAGGAAACAAGCTGGAGATGAATGGGACACGCTGGAGACGAATGGGGGGGGGCACTTTTTTAAAATGCTTGTAATTTAAGTCTGTCACTGCATATGTCTCTTTAAGATCTCACTCAGTTCCTTCCAAATTTCAACACCACCAGCAGCTATTTCCCTGCCTTTTGTTCAAGGCTCCAGCAAGAAGCTTCAGGGTACTCAGCATGTATTCAAAAATGATTTAATCACTGCAGTGGCTGTCAATGAGCTTAGCTCAGCTGAATTTGGTACAGGTTGGACTTCTCTTGTCCCGCACCCTTGGGACCTGACCGGTCCCAATGAGGGAGTTTGTTTGGATCAGGGGAGGCCATTTCCATATCACTGCTGACGGGACTCCAGGTCTCCTGGCATCTGTCAGCAAACCTAGTGGAGATCCCTTGCCCCCAGGCTGCTGGCTCCCAGGACTGCTGGCCAGTCCCTGCCATCACAGTGGAGGCCATCAGGCTCTGCTCACTCTAGGGCTGCCACAGCTCCAATGTTCAGGGACTGCCAGGACTCCACTGTGGCTGGGCTGCTGTGGCTCTTGGGCACCAACGCTGCCACAGCTCTGGGGTGCCAGGGCTGATATGGCTTTGGGGCTGCTGGCGCTCCACTCCCAAGGCTGCTGGACTCTGTTATCCCAGGGCAGCCACAGCTCCACTGCTGCCAGGGCTCAGGGCATGGGGGCTGCCGTGGCTCTGCTATGCCAGGGCTGCCACAGCCAACCCCATGGCCCGCCAGCCCTCTGGTCCAGCAACATCCATAGTCCTGCTGGACTAGAGAGTCCTGGAGAAGAGATGTTCAACTTGTAGCATAGACTTGCCCTTAGTTTCTGCTTAGATATGTCCAGTTGAATAGATAACTCCAGTCTGTTTTTGTTGGTTGACTTACTAATAACTACTGTTTCTGAGCTTTGTATTTTATTTTCAAAGCTCAAAAGGAGCATGAACCTACTGAACTTTATCTTTGTTCCCAGTGAATGGAAAGACAGAACAGGCTTTAGAAGCAATTCAACTCTATTTGAAGCTTTTGGATAGTCAAACTAGAGAGGAGTTGAGGAGGCTGCTGTACTTTATGGCTATTGCAGCCCGTCATTCTGAGCTCCAGTTGCTGAAAGAGGTAAATCTAACATCCAAGATTTCTAGCTCTCATAACTCCCCGTAGAGACTGTGTTCATTCTAGTGTGTTTTTAATGCAATGTGGAGCTTTCTTAACCTTAAGCAGTAAATAGGAAAATTATAATGCGACTCTGACTACTCACTGTTGCTCTGATTTGTAGAGTGACAACAGGATGGTTGTAAAAAGAACGTTCTCTAAAGCTATTGTCAACAATAAAAGTTTATCAAAAGGAAAAACTGATCTCCTCATTTTATTTTTGGTAGACCAGCAAAAAGACGTTTTAAAGGTAAGCCCATGAAAGTAGTTGAGACTTAATTTATTTCAAACATCTAATCTATTTAACCACTGAAAATATTTGTATTTTTGACTCTTATTCAAGATTCCAGCAACATTACATAAAATGGTTAGTGATAAGTTGATGGCTATACAACAAGGGCAAGATCCTAGTAAGGACACAGGTAAGGTTTTTATTGCCCTTTTAGACTATTAATTTTTAAAGGATTCTTTGTAAACTGGACAAATGCATAATTACATTAAAAATGCAGACTGAGATGGCATCAAAAGATCCTTTTTAAAACTGGATGTGACAGGAAAGATATAGAACCAATTTAATGTAAAGGCAAATATGCCTGTAAAATCTATAGGGTGGGTATCTCTTTCTGATTGCTTGTAAATGATCTGACTTTTTTTCATATGTCATTAGGCTACACCTTCTGCCAGAAACTTGATCAAAGTGAATATCATTACAGTATACAGAAGACCACAAAAGATGAGCTGTTATCTTTGCTAAAAACTATTGATGAAGATACAAAAATCTCAGCCAAGGAAAGAAAGAAATTGCTAGGTCAATTTCATAGTAGCAATCCAACTATTTTCTTGCAGTATTTTGGGGAGAGAGTTAATAGTATGTGTGTAATTTAAAATTAAGGAAATGTTATTTGTGCAGTAGTTTTCAAAACACTGTCTCTTTTTAAAGCTTTTGTACTCATTTACAATAAAACTATTTTGAAGATAAATGGAATTTACAAGTAATTAATCTAATTAAACTCTAATATCAGGCTTCAGTAGCTTTTTATTTATGGAACAGTTTGAGAGCTCATCTTAAAATTTTGTTGCGATAGTGCCAAAACAAGACTTTCTGATGGCAATGAAACCTGAAGTCAAGAATCCTGATTCCTGTATCTTTTTATATTACTGTCTTCAAACATTGAAGTAGTTGTGTGACAATGGAAAGTTAGCCACTTAGCCTGAAGCAAATACTTTTGCTATCTAGGACTGGTTTGAAGTTGAGGGGTTTTTCTCCCTCCTGCAACACTTTTTTTTTTCTGCTTGAATTTTAGCCTAATCTAACTGTTCTTGTAAGGTATATATCAAAGTAACAGTTCTTTCTTTTCTTTAATGCAGTACTATAGTAGTCTAGAAAGCTGTATTAACAGTTAGAAACAGGTTGTGGAATATCAAACAGCAAATGTTTAACTGCCATATTGTTGACTCATTGTACCAGTGTACACTTAATGAGGGACATGACTTGATTAAAGGCCTGATCATGCTGCATATGCTCAACTCCCGTTAACTTTACTGGCTTTAAAGTTGCTGTGCAAAAGATTATATTTAGTTGTAGCGGGATATTAGCTGGCTTAATTATTTTTATTTTTTTTACTAAGGGACAACTTATGAGTGTTTTAATGAATCTTAAATAAGGCCAGTGCTGGGATGCTTTGTATGAACCATTTAGCTACAGTTAGTGATTCAGAACAAACATGAGGGTTTTGAGTCTACAGTGTGGACACATGATTTGCTAACACAAATCCACACTGAAATCTTGGAAGCTGCTATATATTTTCAAAATTAGGGAAGGAGCATAGTCAATCTTTTCACTGACTTGTGGCCAATTTTGCCTTTACTCGGAGTCAAGGATTTCACCAAGCTATTGGGGCTGTGCCAGTAAAGACCTCTTCCTTTCATTATGCAGGTCTCTTGTGATACAATAACTCTACACTGCATTACAGCTGTCATATTGTCCCACAGCAACAAAAGCTAATTGAGAAACCAACTCCATGTATCTGACAGACTAAGGATGGTGACAGTTAGTTTAGTGTGCCATAATGCAAATAGTCATTGCCATATACGGTGGTTGAAATACAGAGGCACTTAAAAGAAATCTGCATCACTGCTCCTCTAACGCGCAATGACTCTACTCTTTGACTCTTAAACACAAACTATGCTGAAGGAAGATTAGCAATAGTTGATGCTGTTTAATGGGTTGGAAGATGATTGACTTCAGCAGCCAGTGTTGATTCGTTGTAGCTAAAGCAAGATGGGCTATTGCTACATTTTTCTTATTGGATTACTTTTTTAATCACATCTGAGATTAAGACTTAACTGTGCCCAGCCCCATAAGTGTGCTAATTCATGACATACTATATTTAAAATATGCCCGATCATTGAACTAGTCTTTGTACTGGCTGGGGATCAGATGGAATATTATGAAAGGGATCAACTCAGCTGCCTAAATGCAAGCCTGGTTTTGAAGATGTCCCTGAAATGTCTCATAATGACTGGCAGATGTATACACTTCTAAAATAAATTGCTGATTTATTAGAACACTAGATAATGAGCACCCACAACACCTCTGTGCAAACATTATGTACTTCTCTCTGTAATATGACATTTGCTTGCTCTGCTTTTCATAAAGCCATAAAATTTCATATACTATGGAAATTAAGATAAGCTTTGTACATAGGCAGTGATCCTCATTCATTATTGCTTCCTATACTACAAATGACCTATGCTTATCTGTATTTTCCATACAGGTATGCTTTTGGATTTTTTTGGAGGGGAGGGGGTGTGAGGGAGACTTGGTGAGTCCTAAAACTAGCTTATTGCATGCCAGGGAAAACAAACTAAGTATACGGTAGATGAAGAGTTTACTACCTTTTCTCCCCCATCCCTTTTTAATTTTCCTAGGCCCTTTTCCTCAACTTATTTTGAGGAGGAAAGAATAATTGTTTTTCCTCCCTTCTAGAAGGGTGACATAAAAAGAAAAAGTTAGAGGTAATTATCCATTTTGGAAAAATGCTTTGGTTGAAGTTGACGAGGCTCATTTTGTCAAGCAATATTAATATTGTGCAGTTTTTAGAGTGCTTGTTCACATCATCCACTCCAGGTTGGGTGATTCCAAGAAGTACCAACGGAGACAGGTAGGAGTTAATGGATACATTGTGTGCAGCCTGGCTCTACTGAACCCAGCATTTTCACTGGCCTGCCGGGTGATGGTGTAGTGAGACGTGAACATGTGGACCAAAGACCATGTTGTGGTGTTATCCATACAAGTGTCCTGGATCGGAACATGAGCCAGGAATGGTGCCAAGGATGCTTCAGCTCTTTCAAGTGTTCCTTCACAAATGGTGGAGATGGGATGTGTGCCGGCTCATAAGTTCTGATGCAGGTGATGATGCAATTAGAAATCCTTTACAAGGACACCAGGAGGCCCTGCCTCCTGTCCACAGTTGCAATGAAGAACAGAGTCAATTTCCAGAAGGTCTTGGTTCTCTCCAGGTAAAATGCTAGGGCACACCTGACTTCCAGAGTGTGCAGTCTCCTCTCCAGCCTATTGCTTGCTGTGAGGCTTGGGATAAAACCCAAGGCTCTTCCTCCTCCTCCCTTGCCCCAGTGAAGGGGTGTACAACGATCTCTTGTTTCAGTAACTGTCCTTTTCAGTTCACTGTGCACTTTGTTGTATATAGTTTTTTTTTTTTTTAGTATAGTAGAGTTCCCTTTGTAATCCTACCAAGACTTAGCCTTGGGAAGGTGTATGCCCTGGTCCTCGGGGATTAAGAACTGCGACTTATAGAAATTCATTGCTGGGCAGTGGCACCCAAACCAATTGTCTAAGCTGCTGGAGGGATACCTACAGCTAATGTGAGTTCCCCATCTGCAAAACCATAGTCACCCCACCCTGGAGGCAAAGTTGCCCCTCAGGCAGAAACCTAAACTCGGGCCTACAAAGCACCATCAGCCATGGTCTCCTGCCCCCTGGAGATGGAACCACAGTGCTGGGGCCCCTTCACTTACAAGCAGAGGAAGCATTCCAAGCAGTGCAGGCCCCAAGGAAGTGCCACTGGCACCATTTTCCTCTTCCCCTAAGGAGGCCCTTGTGGGGGCCCTGCCCATAGTCCCCCCAGGCCAATGCCAAGGCTCATCAGGAGCTTTTTAAAAGGCCCCTTAAGGACAGTCCTTTTGACACCCCATCCTGTTTGCAGAAAAAACAGATAACCTGTGTGGGCTGAAGGATTAGTGCACCACCCTCAAAATCCTGTAAACCTCCAGGCAGCAGAGAAAGCAGTTTAAGCTACAGCCTACCCCCAAAAGCTGAGCCAGCCTAGACAGGAACCCTTCTAAGAGACTAGGAAGGCCTGGGACAATATCCTTCAGTGCAGCTGAGTTCTTCCCACCCAGCATAGTGCAAAGCAGGCATTTTGAGGGTGATATCCTAGCCACAGTCTTGCATCCTGCCCCTCTGCCTTTCTCCAACCAGCTTTATTTCCTCCTAGCCTGGACATCTATAATCTCAGATTGCTGGGTCCTCAAGTGCTGTGGTGAAGGGCTATATGCTTCAATTTGTTTCTACTCCCCCAGTCCACCCATCCTCCCTATCCCTTTTCAAGAACTCTCATGAAAGTCTACTGTAATAGGAAGTACAAAGCCTGTTGTAGGCAGAGGCCATGGAAGAAGTTCTCCTAGATTGCAGAGGTTAGGGGTTCTACTTCATTATTTGCTAACCCCCCAAAGTCAAGGGAGGGGTCTGAGACCCATCTTGACTTGCAAGATCTCAACAAATATCTCAAGAAGTTGAAGTTCTTCGAGTGGTTGCTCATGTCCATTCAAATTAGGTGTGCGTGCACTGCATGCATGGTGCCCAGACCATTTTTTCCCCCAGTGGTACCTGTCAGGCTGGCAGGTTGCCCCCTGGAGTGGCGCCGCTATAGTGGAACATAAGTACCCCTGCCGGTGTTCTTTTCCCCCTCTCCCTCCCAGTTCCTTCTTACTGCTCGTGACGGTTGTTGGAGCTCTGCTGTCTCGCACAGTTCCCAGCTAAGATAGTTTGTTCACCCGTTGGCAGTTAGTTCGTTATTGTTGTTTGTGTATTATAGGTGTTAGATACTTAGTAGTTGTAGTTCTTATCTCTCCCCTCCAGGGGAGGGTGATGCCAGGCCCATGTGGATTTAAACCTTGTGTGTCCTGTGCTAAACGGATGCCTCCCCCCCCCACGAGGCATGGCTAAAGTGTCTAGGAGAGTCCCACCTCACAGACTTGTACAAAATTTGTCTCGGCTTGACAAAGCTGGGTTGATTTAGTTGGGATTGGTCCTGCCTAGAGCAGGGGGCTGGACTTGACCTTCTGAGGTCTCTTCCAGCTCTATGGTTCTATGATTTAAACCACGTATGAAGTGGGAAAGGGATTCTTGTTTAAAGCTGCTGCTTGTGGAGTCAGCTGTCCAACCAGCACCATCTAGAGCAGTGGTCACCAACCAGTAGATCAGGATCTACTGGTAGATCTTGGAGCCTTTGACAGATGATCCTTACAGGCTTGGCGGGGAGGCTGTCAAGTGCCAGCACTTCATCTGCCGCTCCCTCACTGCCCTGCCGCTCCTGCCCTCTGCCTTGGAGCTGTTCCCCTTTGCCCCCCTCCCCACCTCTTGCTTGCTATTCAGGTCACAGGAAGAAGAGGAAGGGGGTGCTGATCTCAGGGTCCTCCTCCCTCCCTCCCTTCCTCCATCTCCACAGAGCAGTGGGGGCAAGGATGGAGAGAGTTTACTGGCTTCTTTTGGGAGTGGTGCAGGGCCAGGATATGGGTGAACCTGCCATAGTCCCCTGCACCACCACCCAGAAGCCACCTGTGGTAAGCAGTGCCTAGCTGGAACCTGCATTCCGAACCCTGGCCCCAGTCCTAAACCTCTCCTTCATCTCAAGCCCCTGCTCTAACCCTGAGTCCCCCTGCACCCAAACTCCCTCCCAGAGCTTGCCCCCTGAACCTCCTCCTGCACCTCAACTCCCTGCCCCAGGCTCAGCTCAGAACCGCTCCCACACTCTAAATCCTTTAGCCCAAGATCAGAGTCCACACCCCAGTGAGGATGGAGGAGGGAGGATGGAGTGAGAAGGGGCAGGAAGGAGGTGGGGCAAGGGTGTTTGGGTTGGAGGTAGATCCTGGATTGCACTTAATTTGAGAGAGTGATCTCATGCTTAAAAAGGTTGGAGACCACTGATCTAGCGAGACCACGGTGCACAGTGCACCGGTTCCAGCGCGGGAGGCGCAACTGAGCCCCTCCCGTTCCAGGGTACCGAAGATGTCGGCACCGAGGCACCAGTTGCAGTCTCTGGCTCCGAAAAGGGTGAAGGACTCCAGGGGTAGATCACCCGGCTGTAAGGCACATGGGGACCGGCACCGTCATTCTCCAGGCCTGGACTCTCCTGGTACCGGTTGTAGGGGCACGCAGAAGAGGACTGACCTACCCTGGGTGCAGAGCCTGAGTCCAATTCCAGTGCATCGGCCCTCCATTCCAGAGATGCTTGAGGCAGCTCATGAGTTCATTGAGGGGACAGCCTCATCTCCGTCCCCCTGCTCTCGGAGGAGTCTTTGCCTTTGGCACCAGGGGCCATGGTGGTACCAGTAGCTTCCTTTAAACCAGGAGCCTGGTTGGCACCAGTAACTTTGGAGGCATGGGCATCGCTGCCAGCACTATCGTTGGCCATGGAGTCAACACCTGCACCAACAGGGGTGACCTGCCAGCCCACTGGGTACCGCTGGCGGAAAAAACGCTCCAGGAACCATGCATGCAGTGCGTGCACACCTCATTTGAATGGACATGAGCACCACATCTCGAAGAACAACAGTTACAGGTAAGTAACCATTTTTTCCATGTAATCTCCTTGGCTTCCATAATCCTCTCCCTGGATCCAGGAGACTGGTATGCTGCCCTTGAAGGATGTGTACTTTCACATGGCAGTCTTTTGAGGACACAAGCGTTTCCTCCATTTCACAGTGGGATCAGTATATTACCAGTTTGTGGTGCTACCTTTTGGCTTGGCAATGGTAGGGAGAATGCTTATGAAATGCAGTGGCACCCTACCTTTGGAACTGAGGGTATCGTCACTTAACCAGTCACTTAGGAACAGATATTCAAGGGTCACTCTAGGTCCCAGATCAAGGATGTGGTTGCGATGCTGCTTTCCAACTGCAGGAGACTGGGCCTGTTGATGATAAAGAAAAATCAACATGAATCCCAGTGCAAAGAATTGTTTGTCACAATCCTCGACTCCACAGGGTGATGGCATTTCTGGCACACTACAGGCTCTGGACAAAGAGAGGTCACCGTTAGCATCTCTGTATTGCCGATCATGATGACTAGGAATTGCCTGCAAGTGCTGGATCTCATGGTGGCCTGTGCATACATTGTCTGCTATGCAAGGCTTCAGGTGTGACTGCTCCAGCAATGGCTGGCAAGAGTCTACACCCATCCAGAGATCACCTAGACCAGGTAATAACCATTACGCCTGAAGTACTCATTGCAATGCAGAGATGGACCAGTCCCAGAATGGTCCTAGATGGAGTACCATTCGGCAGCCTGTGCCCTTCAGTGTCACTGGCATCAGATGCCTTGGATCTCAGTGGGGGGGAGGCGCACTTTGGCGCAATGCGGTTACAAGGTAGGTGATCTCCAGAGGAGTTGGTGTTGCACATAAATGTCAAAGAGCACAAGCTTGTCTCAGTGATTCTCAGTCAGCTGTCTGTCTGGATGATTTGAGTGCTCTGTTTTACATCAAGTAAAGAGCAGGGTACTACATCTGTGGGAGTGCCACATCCACCATATGATCCACCTGAAGTCCGTTCATCTCTGTGGCCTCAAACCCATTGGCAGATCACCTCAGCAGATCTTTCTTTTCTCACCATCAGTGGCTGCTTCACTGATAGGTGGCCCATGTGCTGCTCCAGAGGCGAGGAACTCCCCGACTGGACCTGTTCTTCATGAGGTAGAACAGGAAACTTTGTCAGTTTTGCACCCCGGGGATGTGGATGATGGTGCTCTTGCAGATGCTTTTCTCCTATCCTGATCTGGAGGCCTGATGCACATGCTTCTGCGAATCCTGCTCCTCAGCAGAGTCCTGTCAAAAATCAAGAGAAAAAAGCTTCAAGTCCTCTTGTTTGCTCCAGCGTGGCAGTGCCTGCATTGGTTCAGCATGCTGCTGGATCTCGCAGTAGTCTCTCAGTGGACACTGCCCAGTGAGTTTATCACAGGACCATGTTTGCCTCCTAAACCCCAACCTACACCTCATGGCATGGACACAGCGTGGTTGAACCTGGAAGAGCAAGCATGTTCCAGGGAGGTGCAACAGGTGCTATTGGGAAGCCCTCCATTACAGCAACCTACCTGGCAAAGTGAGTGAGATTTGTGTCTGAGTGTAACAACTGCCCGATGTGTTTGTCTTTACAGTCCATCCTGGAATACTTGCTTTTCCTGAAAAATCAGGGCATGGCCCTTTCTTCCATTAGAGTTCATCTAGTGACCATCTTGTGACCATCCCCAATTTGTGATGGATCTTTTTTTTCCCACACAAAGGGTGTGTCTAGACTACATGCCTCCTTCGACGGAGGCATGTAGATTAGCCAGATCGGAAGAGGGAAATGAAGCCGCGATTAAAATAATCGCGGCTTCATTTAAATTTAAATGGCTGCCCCGATCTGCCGATCAGCTGTTTGTCGGCAGATCGGGGGAGTCTGGACGCGATGCCCCGACAAAGAAGCCTTTCTTCATCAACACAGGTAAACCTGGTTTCACGAGGCTTACCTGTGTCGATGAAGAAAGGCTTCTTTGTCGGGGCATCGCGTCCAGACTCCCCCGATCTGCCGACAAACAGCTGATCGGCAGATCGGGGCAGCCATTTAAATTTAAATGAAGCCGCGATTATTTTAATCGCGGCTTCATTTCCCTCTTCCGATCTGGCTAATCTACATGCCTCCGTCGAAGGAGGCATGTAGTCTAGACACACCCAAAGATGTCAGTTCTGTTCCTAAAAGGCCTTGGAAGGATCTTCCCTCCTGCTGAAGTTTCCATTTCTCAATGGGACCTCAATCTGGTCATCTCCAGACTCACAGGAGAGCCCTTTGACCTGTTGGGCTCTTGTTCCCTCACTCATTTACCGTGGAGCATTGCCTTCTTTGTAGCAGTGACGGTGGCTAGATGAGTGTCAGAGACTAAAGCCCTAACAGCAGAGCTGCATTATGCAGTATTACACAATGACAAGGTGCAGCTATATCCCTGCAGGCTGATGGTATTGTCCTTTGGTGCTAACCAGGACTTTTTCCTTTTGATGTTTAATCCCATGCCTCATGCCAAGAGTGAGGAGAGGAGGCTGCCTACTCTGGATGTCCGGCATGCCCTTGCATTTTACCTGGAGCACCCAACTTCTTCGGGAAATCAGCCCAGTTCTTCTTTGCCACTGTGGACAGGATGAAGGGCTTCCCAGTGTTGTCAGAAAGGATTTCTAATTGTATCATCATCTGTATCAGAACTTAGTAGGAATTGGCACACATCACCAATTGTGATGGGGACTCGAAAGAGCTCCAGTGTCCTTGACAGTATTTCTGCCCTGTGTTCTGATCCAGGATGGCTGTAGAGCTGTGAGATGGTCTTCAGTTCACGTTCTCGGCTTGCTGTGTCATCACCTGGCAGGCTATTGAAAACACTGGGTTTGGTAGGACCATGCTGCAGGCAATCCATCCATCTCAGTTGGAATGGATGTGAGCAAGCACTCCAAGAAGAAAAGACAGATACCTGCTAGGTATTCTTCCAGATGTGTTGCTCATGTCCATTCCATGACCTGCTGTCCTTCCTTCTTCCCAGAAACTCTGACAAGGGGGAACTGAAGGTGAGGGGGTGGGAGGGGAGTTGGCAGTGACCCTTATATCATGCTCTAGAGGTGCCAGAGCTAGTCCCCTATGGGTACTGTTAAGAGGAAAACTTCCGGTATTGTTGCAGGGGGTGAGTGCACATGCCTAACTGGGAATCAACATATGCAAAATGTCTTGAACACCACTTATGGAACAAGTAACTTTTTTTTAATATGCTGATTTTAACCTGCTATTACTACCCGAGCTCTGTGGGAACTGTCAATGCCTGCTTGAATTTGTTTTAAGAGCTTCCACTCTTGAAACTGCCTTAATTATTCATGTTGCAGAGGGCAAGAAATGCCATGTGTGGTGGCTTTTATTCTACAGCAGTGCTCTCCAACCTTTTTAACCACAAGGTCACTTTTTCCATGTAAGTGCAATGTAAGATCTACCTCAAACCCAAATAGTGCTGCCCCACTTCCTTCCCACCCCTTCTCTGAGGCCTTACCCTGCTCACTCCATCCCCCTTCCTTCCCTACCAGGCTGGCATAGGGGGTAAGGTGTAGGCTCTGGTCTTTGGTCAAAGGATTTGGAGTGTGGGAGGGGCTCTGAGCTTAGCCTAGGGTGGGGGATTGAGGTCTAGGATGGGATTCAGGGTGCAAGCTCTGAGTAAGAGTTTGGGTGCAAGGAGACTCAAGTCTGGGGCAGGAGGTTGAGGGTAGGAGGTGGTTCAGGATATAGGATCTGGCTGGGCACTATTTAACTAAAATAGCTTCCGGCTGGTGGGGCAGTGGGGTTAAGGCAGGCTTACTCCTGCCCTGGCCCTGCACCCCTCCTGAAAGCAGCTGCCATGTACAGCAATGCCTCTATGGCTACAGGCACTAAGCCCACAGTTTCTACTGGCCAGAGGTCCCCCTTATTGATCAATGGGAGCTGCAGGAGCGGTGTCTGCAGGCAAGGACAGCATGTAGAGACCCCCTTCTCTGCCTCTCTCAGGGGCTGCAGGGAGATGCTAGCCACTGTCAGGAGCAGCAATTCCCACAGGGATAATGACTCCAGCCATGCCAGGTTAGGCATGTTAGAACTCACTACACAAAAGAATTACATTTAAGTGTAAGAGAAATGAAAAGTATGAAATGCACAGACCAGTCAAACTAACCCACTTTGCAAGCAGTAAAAAAAATAACAACCACCCTAAGTATGTGGTGGGTCGAGAGCTGAGAGGGAAGGACAGTGTGTAAGAATGACAGACACACACACACTGTGTGAGAGTGACAGAGATTTGAATTGCTAAGCTCACTCCATCCCCTTCTCTCCATGTAGAGCTAGGGTATGGGGGGAGGGACACCCTGACATCAGCACTCTCCTACACTCTGCACAGCAAGTAGGATGCTCCTGGGGGGCAGCTCCAAGGCAGAGGGCAGGACAGTGGAACAACTGAAGTGCCAGCTTCCCAGCCAAACCAGTCAGGGTCACCTGTCAGAGGCTCTAAGATCTACCCGTAGATCCCAGTCTATTGGTCGGTGACCACTGATTTAAAGCTACTATCATGTACTTAGAGCATTTGCATATAGAAAACTTCTGATATTGAGTAATGCAGAGTTTGGTGTAAGGAAAAACCCACTAATACATTGTTCTGGAGGGAAAATATTGTCTACAACAGAATGGATTATCCAGACTTGACTAAATACATTTATGAAGAATATATAACTGTTGATACTGCCCTGATGCCCCTCGCCCCATTTAAAAAAAAGAAGGGACTTATTCTAGAGCAGTGATCCTCATATTTTTTACCTTACACTCACCCTTACCCCTTCCATCCTGCCTTTCAGAGCCAGGAACAGGAGTGGGGCTGCAGCTCTGGGAGGGGGAGACATGGACTAGGTAAGGGACCGGCAGCTGATGCTACAGCTGGGACAAAGTTTCCTCTAAGCTGGGGGAGAGGTGGCAATACAGCCTTGCCCAGCCAGGGGCTTCGTGCATGGTGCTGCCTGACTTGGTGGGGTTGATTAAGCAGCTGCATGGCCATGCTGCCACACAGCTTAGAGGGAACCCTGAGCTGAGGGCAGGGCTGGGTGATGTTCCCTCCGTATGCCCCCTATGTTCCTCCACAACCCTCTAAGGGGGCATGCCCCATTGCACAGTTTGGGGACCTCTGAGTTTTAGAGCCATTATTCAAATATCTGATTATTGGAAAAAACTGTAGTAAGTGAAGTGGGGACACACAATGGTCCAGTATTCCATTAGAAAAAAGCAAACTACTTATCACACTGATACAGTTGAAGGGAGCTCAGTTAATGCACTATTTGCAGATGGAGCTGGGCCAGAAGAAATGTGGGCTGAGACCCAGCTGGGGAGTAGGGATGTAAAAGTGTAACAATGTAAATGATTAATTGATAAGCAATGCTTATTGGGTTCCATTATGGCTACCTGCTGGCTTCTCGGAAGGACCACCAGCCCTGCTCTCATACTGTTGTATAATAAGCTATCTAGCCTAAGGGCTTTTAGGGTTCCATTACAAGCCCTGCCGTGAAGCAAAACAACCTGGTTGCGTCTAGACTGGCATGATTTTGTGCAAATACTTTTAATGGAAAAGTTTTTCCATTAAAAGTATTTGTGCAAGAGAGCGTCTACACTGGCATGGATGCTTTTGCCCAAAATCGTGCCAGTCTAGACGCACCCCCTGTCATTTAGCTGCAAGGGAAATTATGCACTTACAGAACTAAGGGCTCCATTTTTTTTACCAAGAGGAAATACATCTCCGCTGTATTGACATCCCTAACGAGTCAGACGTCGGTTCTGTTTTGTTTCTTGGGTAAAGATGAGCCCCCCCCCCCCCTCATCCCCGCACAGCCCCCTGCCCTTTCGTTTCTCTAGCGGCGGGGGGGAGGAACAGGTGCCTTGGAAAGGGAGCGTGCTCAGCTAATGCGTGGAGGGAGATTTTGTTTCAGGCTTACAAGTGCTGCAGGAGGAGGGCAGAGGCAGGGGCGGGCTGTGTCCCAGCGCCGGGCGGGCACGTTGGAGGGGACGCGTGTGGAAGGTTCCCGCACTCCGGACCCCAAGTGAGCCTGGCGCGAATGAAGGCGCGGGGCAGAACACCCGGCTGGGGCGGGTCCGCGGGGGGGCGGGGGCTCGCTCGGACGCCGGGATGCGGATGGGGCGGGGCCGCCCCTACACGCCAGCAGGTGGGAGAGCCGAGCCGGGCTGGGCGCGCCCCGGCCCGCTATTGCCCAGCGCCGCCCCGGGTCTTGGCGCCCGGTGGGAGCGCCGCGCCGCTGCCGTGTCTCTGCTCTGAGGCGCCGCCCTCGCGCGCAGAGCAGCCCGCGGGCAGAGCTGCGGCCTGGGCGCGCTCCGCTGCTGCCGGACTCCTTGTGGCGGCTGGCGCGCAGGGGCCGCCCCCAGGTAAGCGGAGCCCCCCCCCCCGCGGGCCCGGAGGGAGACCCCTGCCCAGGAGCCCGCCCCGCCCCCTGCTGTCGGTCTGTGGCTCGGTTGCCGGCCGGCAGCCAGGCCCGTGTGGCGCTTGGCAGAGCGGCGGTGCTGAGTCAGAGCGGGCCTGGCGTCCCGGGCTGGGGGCTCTGGCCCGGCTGACCCCCGGGGTGAGCAGCGAGGCTGTGGGTACAGACCGTGGCTCTCGCCATCCCGCTGCGCCTCTGCGGCCTGACTCCCTCATCCCTGCGACCCGCACCGCCAGCGGGGGGACGGAGCCTCCGCCCGGAGCCGTGTGGCCCTGTAGGCAAGTAACTCCAGCCCCGCGGGTAACCCGGCCGCAGTTGCAGGGCACCCTAATATGGGGGGCGGGGTAATACAACAAGGCAAATGTCGGCTCCCTGTTTCGCCGTGGCAGTCCCGAACCCGTGGCTGCTTGGCTTGGGAGGAGGCGATTCCCTTCGCTCCTACCCATGCTTGATGAAACGGTAAGTGGGGCTGGCCCTAGGTGGATAGCGGGGGGTGTAAAGGCCCGTGGAATGAAATCAGTGGGCTGGGGAGGAGCCGCCGACGTGGGAGGATTCGGTCTATTTGGGGGATTAAGGTGCTCAGCCTGGATGGTGTCTTGATTCATGATTTTGCTACCAATGTCCCAATGAGCTGCACATGGACAACTCTCAGCGCTTCTAGGGAGGAGCTTGTTGCAGCATTGGGACCTAAACATCTGGGCTACCTCTAGACTGGCATGATTTTCCGCAAATGCTTTTAACGGAAAAGTTTTTATGTTAAAAGCATTTGCAGAAAAGAACATCTAGATTGGCATGGACGCTTTTCCACAAAAGCACTTTTTGCGTAAAAGCGTCCGTACCAATCTAGACACGGTTTTGCGCAAGACAGCCCCGATCGCCATTTTTGCCATCGGGGCTTTTTTTGCGCAAAACAGTTTTTAGCTGTCTACACTGGTCCTCTTGCGCAAAAACATTTCCGGAAAAGGGCTTTTGCCCGAACGGGAACGTCAAAGCATTTGCGCAAGAAGCACTGATTTCGGAAAGTAGAATGTCAGTGCTTTTGCGCAAAATCAAGTGGCCAGTGTAGACAGCTGGCAAGTTAAACTTGCCAGTCTAGACGCAGCCCTGTGGTTGTAGTATCCCCCTCTGTAAAACGGTAAATAGCCTCTCACGGGAGCTTGGCAATGTTTGTTTAATGTTGGGGGTAGGGCTGGGATAGTGTCTGCATTTAAAGGATTAACCAATGAGCCTGAGGGCATGTGGGGTCTGGGATGGAGGTTGGGTGCAGGGAGCTTGGGGTAAGAGAGGCAATTTGGGTGAAGGAGGCAGTTGTGACCTGGGGCACTGGGCTGAACTAGGGGGCTGGATTGTGACCCTGGGGCAGGTAATTGGGGTACAAAAGGGGGTGCAGGGGTTTGGGTTGTGAGCTAGGGCAGGAGGGGACTGATCTGGGAGGAGGTATGGGTGGTACAGAGGAGTTGGGTATGTGGAGTAGGTGGGCAGAGGGTTGGGGAAGGGAGGGGCTAGGGTGCCAGAAGCAGGGTCTGGCCAGGAGACTTACCAGCCAGCAGCCATTCCTGAATCGGCCTCCCTGTGCCCCCTCCCCACTGCAGCTATATGCTCTGTGAATAACTATGAGCGCTTTGTGGCAATAGGCAGCTCCAATTGGCCAGTTTCTGGCCAGAAGCCGGCCATTGGGATTGTGCTGGGGATAGATGCAGCTCCTAAAGCTTCCCCTCTGGGCTCAGTTTTTAAAGTGAAACCACCCTGCAGCCGTGTTCCTGAGCGGCGTGCGGGTGGGGCGAGGCAAGCGGGGAGCCTTCCTGGGCCTCCCTGCAGCGTCCATGGGGTGGATATAGTGGCTTAGTGTGCTGGATCCAGCCCATGGGCTGTATTTTGCCCAGGCCTGATTTAATTGACCAGACTCTTTACAAAAGATGCAGCTAGCTGATTCAGAAGAGGCATTGTTAAGCTTATTTAACCAATGCAAATGGAAATTGTTCTAGATGGATTCTAATGGACAGTACTAACAATCAGTTAGATTCTAGCCTAACAAGTACTGTCTGGAATGCATAAAAGGTCTTTGCTCAGGTACCATACAAGTTCTTCAAAGCGTCACTGCACAGATAAATTGTGGAGAATAATTTTGATTTAATACTAGGGGCCTGTGTCCCCAGCTCACTGTGCTTGCCAACCCCCGTCTTGCAGGGAGTAGGCAACCCTGTCTCTTCCCCCTCCCGCCCCCGGCCACCAGGGAGGGCTGGGCTGGGCTTCAGCCATGCCAGCCGGGGCCCCTTCTCCCTCCCCCACTCCAGCCCGGGCTTCTTCTACCTCTCCCATCTCACCAACCCAGGCCCTCCTTCTTCTCCTGCCATGCCAGCCGAGATCCCTTCTCCCTCCCCCGCCAGCCTGGGCCCCTTTTCCTTCCCTCCCCTCTCCCAGCAATGGCGCGCGCCAGGCCCGGCTCTAACCCTGGCAGCCAGGGAGGTGCAGGGCTGCCTACCCACCCCACATGGGGGGCAGTGCGGCACAGGTAGTGCCGTGTGCACGTGGCGCTCTGGGGCGCTGCAGCCTGTTGAGATGGGGAAAGCAGCAGCGTGGCGGGCGCTGTCCCGACTCTCCCCCGTGCAGTCCCACCTGCGCTGCTCACCGCCCCAGCCCTGCCCGCAGAACTCATTCGCCCATGGGAGGGGTGGAAGGGAAGGAGCAGACAGGTCAGTGCGTCAGCGCCCCCGTGCAGTTCGGGGGTGCTCTGGCAACTGCGGTAAGTGCAGCCGCTGGGGAGGAGGTGAGTCTCCGAGGGAGCAGCCTGACTCTGGGCAGTCAGGCACCGCGCTCTGGCTCCCCAAGAGCCTGGTGGCGGGGGAGCCCCTAAAAGCCTGCTGCTGGCACATAAGCCCTGTTCCTAGTGCCTGACCCTGGGCTGCTGTACCCCCCTACCTGTCCCTAGGCTGTCACAGCTGCGATGTGGGGTCTGCTGGCTACTGTGCTATGATTCTTGGCATTGAAAGCCCTGTGGGGTGGAGGTGATGGAAGGGGGGTTATCATCATCATCGCCCTTCATGCCCACTGGTGTATAGGGCAGCAGCAAAGTTCCTCCACTTCTGTCTGCCTCTCAATAGTGCCCCTAGTGTGGATTCATGCTCTTCATTTCTACTTCAGCAGTCTGGCACCATGTTGTCTTGGGTCATCCTCGTTTCCGCTTCCCTTCAGGGGTCCAGTGCACAGCAGTCTTTGTGATGGAGCTTCCATCTTTTCTGAGCACATGCCCAATCCACCTCTAGTGTCTTTTCATAACAGTGGTTGCCATGTCATCTTGTTTGCACTGTGCAAGCAGGTCCCGAATTATTTTTGGCCAAAAAATACAGAGGATCCTCTGAAGACTTCTGGTATGAAAAGTTGACAATTTATCAAGGTCATACTCTGTCATCTGCCAGCATTCTGATCCATATAATAGTGTTGATAAAACACAGCTCTGATAAAACTTCAGTTTGGTATGGATGCTGTACTGTGATGACTTCCATACAGCATTCAGACTCATGAAGACATTTCTGGCTTTACTGGTCTGCTCTGGATGTCACTTCTGATGCCTCCATCTTGCCTGATAATACTACCCAAGTATGTAAAGCTCTCTGTGATAGGTAGGTCATGGCAATAGATCTTAACTGATGCTGGTGTCTCAATATTTAGGGTCATGACTTCTGTCATCTTTTGGCTAACTCTTAGTCCAACCTGTTTTCCGAAGATGCAGAGTCGATTTGTCTTCTCTTGCATATAATAATGCGTATGGGAGAGCAGCACGAGGTCATCAGCAAAATCAAGGTCCTCTAATATGGAGAAGACAGTCTATCTGATGCCTCTTGGCTCGTCTTCTGTTGTACGCCACATAACCTGGTCTATGACTAAGTTAAAGAGCGTCGGAGACATGACGCATCTCTGCCGTACTCCAGTCTTAACTTCAAAGCGTAGATCATTGGTCCTCACGCTGCACGTGAAATTGTTATAAAAGCTCTTAATGAGCTGTCCTACTTGTGGTGGTATTCCATATGCTCTCAGAATATGCCAAAGATTATCCCTATGAATGCTGTCAGAGGCTTTTTCGAAATCAATGAAGTTGATGAACAGCTGCCTCTGCCATTCAATGCATTGCTCGATGTTACTCAGTACAAAAATTTGATCTACACACCTCCTTCCTTTACGAAAGCCAGCCGCAAACAACAAGCGTGGTGATTTTCTTTTTAAACTTTTCCTTGTTCTTTTCGAGTAGCTGCTTCTTCAGCTTGTGCTGCTAGTTCCTGTATATGAGCTCTCTTATCAGCTCTCACCAGTTTCTTGACTTGCCGATCTGCCTCTTTGTATTGCTGTTGCTATCTTTCTTTCAATCTTCCTGATTTAGCATCTGTGAGTTTCTTCTTTAAGGTACATTTATTACCATTTGCCTTCCATGTGCCTGGCAAGATCCACACTTTTTTCTTCTGTTTCTGTTTGAAACCTAGACAGTCCTCACTGCTCTTTAAATATATTGTTGTAATTTGTTCCCATTTCTTATTAATTTCTTCTATGCTATGAGTTTCTTCTTCTAGATCTTGTGGCGCTTGAAACCTGTTTTTTACCTTACGGACAAAAGGGGAGTCAGGGCTTGGTTTGAAATAGCAATTCCAAGTGGCAAAGGAGAGCTGCGAGGTTGGGCTCGAGCTGGGAGAGACGGAGGAGGCAGAGTGATGTGATGATGTCGCTCTGTCATCATGCAGGAAAACCTTTTTTTTTTTTTTTTTTTTTAAACAGAGAGATGTGAAACTGTGTGTTCTGGAGAGCAGAGCTATTGGTCTTTCATTTTGTGGAAACTGACCAATTAGAGTGCAGCCTGTAGCATGAGAAGGATGTTTTAGTTCATTGGGGGAGAGACTAGGATGTTATGAGTTATGATTTATTTATAACTATACATGGGGGATTTTGCTGGTTTGTTTGCTTATGTTTTGCAAGCACAGGAAAAATATGTATCTATTCCATTCTGTGTGGCTTTTTTTTAGAAAGGGAAAAAAAACATTAAAATGTCTCAGAATCCTAATATTCCACATACAAGTGGAGAAAAATCAAATGATTCAGAGGATATCCAAGAGGACCGCTTGAATGACCCAGATCAGTCTATGAGAAAAAGGATACCGCCGAGTACCTCAAATCCACACAGATGCAACATCGGTCAATGTAAGCAAATCCGTTTAAAATACAGAAACGTTTTCCTTATTGTGAAAATCAATGTTTAGACTTGTTTACAAGTTCAACTAGGTGCTGTGCAATTGACTGTTGTATAATTAAATTCTGTATTGATCATTAACAATTAAATGAGAAGCAAACATTAAAGAAAAAAATGTCATTGGCTTTTCTGTCCTGTGAGGCAGCCCATAAGCAGGCTGGGAAAGGCTGCAATAAATGAATGCACCCCTCAAGCACCCCTGATCCGACCGCAGTACCAGAATAAAACCAAACAAACATAATTCACTGCCTGCTGCCCCCACCAGGTGATTTAACCTCTCCCCCCAGTGGCACCACTGGTAGTGCAATGGGGCTAAAATGGCTTCTGGTTGCTAGCTCTGTGTCCACTGCCATCACTTCCCTGCAGCCTGGGGAAGTGTGTGTAGGACCGTCCCATCCATAAGACAGTTGGCCCTGTGGCAACTGCCCCAACCATCCTATGGACAGGACCCTCCCCCCCCCCCAAATCAGGTTAGCCTGCAGGACCCTGGGCAGGCTGGAGTTGGCAGCAGCAGTCAGGCCCCCTTGCGCTCACCACAGCGACGGGAACCATGCTCAGCTCTGCAGCCCTCTGCCAAACCAGCCCACGCTGTAGCTGGGACACTCTGCTTTCTGCTGCCACAGTGAAGCAGAGCAGCTGGGCTGGCCTGGGAGGTGGTGGTGGAGTAGAGCTGGGTGCTGCGTAGGTCTGGTTCAAAAACCCAAACTGCAAAGGGCACAGATTCCCTGATATTAGGCAGTACGCTGCCACCGTCCAAGTGAAGAAAGCCCCTTTGAGAATCTAGGAGGACGCACTTGGGAATTTCTTCTTGTGGGGTGCCCCCAAGCCCTTTAGCTCTCCCCCAGGAGAGATCTTGAAAACAAAACTGTAATTTTTTAATTGCAGACCTTTCGGTCTCAGGCATGTGCACACAGAACCCCCTGCCTTCTAGGACACAGGAATCGGATCATAGGGTACGTCTAGACTACATGCCTCTGGCGACAGAGGCATGTAGATTAGGGTACCGGACATAGTAAAATGAAGCGGCGATTTAAATAATCGCCGCTTCATTTAAATTTACATGGCTGCCGCGCTGAGCCAACAAACAGCTGATCAGCTGTTTGTCGGCTCAGCGCGATAGTCTGGACGCTCCCCTGCCGACATCAAAGGTATTTGTCGACCACCCTGGTATGCCTCCTGGGATGAGGCATACCAGGGTGGTCGACAAATACCTTTGATGTCGGCAGGGGAGGTCCAAACTATCGCGCTGAGCCGACAAACAGCTGATCAGCTGTTTGTTGGCTCAGCGCGGCAGCCATGTAAATTTAAATGAAGCGGCGATTATTTAAATCGCCGCTTCATTTTACTATGTCCGGTACCCTAATCTACATGCCTCTGTCGCCAGAGGCATGTAGTCTAGACGCACCCATAGACTTAAAACGCTGATTTTATTAACACAGAAGGCATAATTGGTAAAGCACACTTGGTTGCTGGGTGTGACAGAGCAACTGAAAAAAGCAGATTAAAAATACAGAGACTTGCTTCCGCAGGGTTCAGTTAAAAAGTCATTGTGTGGGGTCATGGCGACTCAGCACGGAGGAGTTCACAAGCCAAGCAATTGAGAAAATACCCTGGTTGTGTCTGTCTAAATATTCCCTATGCAATTATGTATCCGCTGTTCCAAGGATTAGTCCTTCATAATCATGGGCATTGCTGGCAATCCCAGGCCTTGCTCTTGTCTCAACTCATCTCTCCTAGCTCTGGCTCTGCACTCGCATAAAAGACTCTTCATTGGCTTTCTTGGCTCCCTGCTAAAACTTCCTGGAGACCCACTGTGTCTGGGCTAAACACTTACAGGCAATTGAATTAACTGAATGGACGGGTTGCCCAGGAAAGGGTAGTACCATCCCATTCATCACAGTGTGAGAGAGTAAAGGTAGAAGTCAAGTGTTAAACACAGACCTCTGTACTGAGAGGTAGCAAGTCATGAGAGCTGGGTAGAGAAGGGGGTAAGGTCAAGAGTGTGTGTGTGTGTGTGTGTGTGTGTGTGTGTGTGTGTGTGTGTGTGTGTTAAGAATGCTCAAGTGCATTCTTCAGCATACAGATGAGATGCTTAGCTATGGACTTCCTTCTTGGTCATTACTTTGTCAAACAGCACATCAGGAAAAAGCCCTTTGATTTAAATACAGGTTCAGTGCACTGCCTATGTGTTCATCACTTAAGACCTTTCAGTAGTCCCCACAGGCAATGGACAGGATCAAACCCTAGGCAGTAATAGGGAAGTGTTTAGAGTACTGGGTGATCTGAAGAGGTGCTTATGACAAAGTGGTACAGGTAATTCTTTCTTAAATGATATTTCTGTATAGGTGATAATTGGGGAAAGGCTTCTTAATGAAAGGCCTGTTCCATGTAGACGGTTGCTACCAGCATAAACCTGTTAGTCTGTCTAAAAAAAAATCTATTCCAAATTAATTCAGTGTATGATTAATATGGATAAAGGGGTTTTATTTCAGTATGGGGTGCTGTGTGTGTAATGTGTTTGCCAAGACTGGAATTGCAGCTTCAGGCCTTCTCTGTGTCTCTGCTACTAGCATTGACCTCAGTCCTGCTACAAGCACAACTTGAGGTGCTCCTGCTTCTTAGAAGGTCAACAGCAAAACTGCAGTTGACTTCAGTGAATGCAGTGTAATGTTCCCTCTAAACTATTTAATCCATGTGCAGAATAAATTTTATGTGCACTAAAGTATGTGCACCACCAGTAGAAACACATTCTATGGGCTGTAGATGCTCTGCTAATCAGCTGGCCAATATTTGGATCTCTTCTGGGTGACCTCCGAAGCACTCCTCTTACAGGGAAAACTAGTGCATTGTTACTCCCTTCGTAAATGCCCATTGTAGCAGCAGCATCTCCACCCTTTCTGCTGTGTGCTGCTAACGTAGTGGTACTTCGCGTGTCACAGCAATATCAATATCACTGGGTGATATGTAACCTATCTCGGGACAAATTAGAGTGCTACTTCCCCATATGTTCAGGCAGCTGATGATATTTTCAAGACTTGGCTTTGCCTCCCATTGACCTTCCACCTCTCAGATTTCTAGGGCAGTGGTTCCCAACCTTTTTTATCCACGGCCTGGCAAACCCAGTCACAAACTTTTGGTGGCCCTGTAACATTTATTTTCATATTCATTATTTGCATAAAGAATGAAAATGCAAATAAAGTGTTACCGGTCCGTCAAAAGTTTGTGACTGGGTTTGCCAGCCTGCAGTATAAAAAGCCTCGGCTCCCCAGTGCCAGCCCTAACCCTTAGAGACCCCCACCCCCTCATTACCCCTGAGTGCTAGCCACTGACCCCAAAGTCCCCTGCACCCAACCCCCCCATTGTTGGCCTCCTGCCCTCAGAGCCCCTCAATGACAGTCCCCCATCCCAAATGCCTCAGTGACAGCCCTCCACCACCAGACCTCCCCCCTTGCCAGCCACCTGTTTCCAGAGCCCCACTGCACCCAACTCCCCCAGTGCCAGCCCCAGTCCCCAATATTAGCTTAGTTGCCAGATCCAGCCCTGCTCCCATAGCCCCCTCACTACTAGCCCTGCCCTCAGAGCCCCCCAGTGCCAGCTCCACACTCAGGATGCCCTAGTGCCCCCCGGTATCAGCTCCCTCGCCCTTTAGAGCTCTCCGCTACTAGCCCTAGCCCCAGAGTCCCCCCAGTATTAGCTTCACCCCCAGAACCCCCCAGTGCTTGCCCCGTTCTCCCCCCCCCCCCATCTCCTAGCCCTAAGCTTCTTCCCTGTGCTCTTCCACGGCTGGGAGGAGTCCCTGCCCTTTCCCAACACTGGTTGGCTGAGAGGTGGGGCAGAACATGCTTCTTCCAACAGTCTCAGCAGGAGGGGAGGCGCTGGATGGTGTATCCCCCCTCTGGCCCCCAGAGCTGCTGTGGCCCGGAGCCAATCCGTGGACTGGCCTTTGGAACTAGGGATGTTAGAGTATAGTCGATTAAGCAATTAACTGATAAGCAAAAGCTTATAGGTTAATGCTATAGACTACATGCATTTTCCCCCTGCTGCCACCAGTGAATTTTTTAGCAGGCTGACCAGCAGCCTGGCTCAGTCCTGCTTGTGCCAGGTCTGGGACCTACCCCACTGTGGTTCTGCATTTAAAGTGTATTAGGAGCCAGGTGGGCAGGCAGCCGGCTCAGTTCTGGCTCATGCCGAGTTCGGGAGCTCAACCTCCCGCTACCCTCAGAGGCAGCAGTGAGGAGTGACAGAGAGCAGGTCCTCGAGGGGAACTGGTTTTTAAACTGGCTCCCCTCGCAGACCAGCTCCCACCTGGAAACCCGAGCTTCTGCTTCTCTATCAGATGCAGCAACACAGAGTGGCAGGGGACTCCTGGGGAGTGGGGCCGGAGTGCATTGGCAGCTGGCTCCACCCCCAGGGGCTACAGAATAGTCAAGTAACAGATCAGAATTGGTGAGGTTAATTGACTATTCCATTAACCGATATTTAAGATCGCTATTCTGGACCTAGTGTCCTCCTTCCTTTACTAGCTAATAGAAGCTGGGCCTACTCCTTGTGTGATGTCCTGCTGCTCTGCTCCCCTCTCGTTCACGTGTACACTTTCTAAGGAAAAGGGGTGCTCATGCCATTCCAAACCCGCGTCTTGCCATGCTCTGAGAGCTGGAGCAACTCTGATTCCCTTTGAATATATGGGGTGAGTGACAAGAGAAGACCTGTGGCACTGGCACACAGGGTACACTTTGGGATCATTAGCAAGATGCTGGTTTCAGGAAAGGGGGGCAAGGAGGTTGTGGAGAAGGGAACTGTTCTCTTGCATAGTGCTGATGGTGACATTATAAGGGCTTTACAGATATTTTGGAAGACAAGATCCCTCCATGCCCTGTAAAGAGTATAATTAAAATGGAAAGGGGTCCAGAAGGGTGGAGAAGGATCTTGCCTCCAGCTTCTGAAGGAATAATGAAATGTCAGATATTTGTTAATATTACAGCTAGTCTCCCTTGGCATGTGTCGATGGAAGAGCTGATGGAAACGGCGAAAGGAGTTTCCAATATGGCATTAGCACATGAAATTGTAGTCAATAGAGATTTCAAGATTACGCCTGCTGAATTTCCAGAAGGCAGGTAAGACGGTTACTGGTAGCAATAAAAATAGTCATTTATATCAATCCTTTGCATGTAAGAGTGGAATATGCAGATCCTTTGGGGGAATAATTGTTTGAAAAGAATCCTGATGAGTTTCTTAGCTTTTCGCTGCTTCATTCTAGCACCACTATTTTATTTTTCTGTATTCTTAGGCTTGTTCTACGCTGGAAAATGTTGTTGGATTAACTATATTGGTTGGGTGTGTGACAAATCCTTACCCCATAGCCAGCGTGAGTCCCTGCGTAGATTGTGCTAGGTTGCTGGAAGAAGGTTTGTCAACCTAGGTACTGATTCTTGGGGAGGAGGATTGCCAGTGGAAGAACCACTTCCTGCATCTGAAGTGTAGACATGCCCTTAGACTGCTCTTGGAGCAAATTGTTACCTCAGTGCTATTATGTTCTGGTTTTACTTTTTACATTTTACCCTAAAAATTTGCACCACTTTTAGAAAGCTAATGGTTTACGTATCGCTAAGAAACACTGATGGTGTTCATGTGAACATGCAATACATTATGATTTTCCTTTCTTTATAGATTACATTTAGAAATAGCATTTCCTAGATGTTTTTAAGGGTCTCTTGTTTTGTTTTCATCTGCTTTGAATACGTGTATCTTTTCTGCTGTGATGCCAGCCATTCCAAATCATTCCAATTTATATGCTTCTGTGCTTGATTAAAATGACAGTTTGCTTCTCCTCTAAACCTTGCTAATTCATTACAGGTAATATACTAACTATCATCCTTTGATATTGTTGTGCTTACCAACAGCCTGGAGAAAACTGTAAAAGAGATTGTACATAAAGCTTTTTGGGATTGTCTGGAAGCCCAGTTAAGCGAAGATCCACCAACATATGATCATTCAATTAAACTTCTGGGGGAGATTAAAGAGGTAATAATATTTAACATCAGAAGTAATTTACAGAAATTACATGGCAAATAAGCAAAATATATACACACAGTTGTTGTACAGAGATGGCGGAATACTTTGTAAAAGTCTAGACTATAGCTAGAGCCCTGTAAATTTGCAGATATCTGCTTCTATATCCGTGGGTATTTGTGTCCACGGATCATTTTTGCATATGCGGAAACCAATTTTGTATGTGAGCAGGGCTCTAATGATAACCTTGCCTATAGCCTGCATACATACCTTGGGGGATGGGAAGGGGATTAATCATAAGAAAGCAAGAAATGACAAGTTGTGTTAAATGAAGGGAAGGTTTAAGCTGATGATAATTTAATTCTGAGGTTGCAGAAGCAAATGTGACCTTAATTATGTGTATTATTATATCACCTTGAGGCCGCGGTCTAGGTTTGGCAATGCATAAGAACGACCATACAGAGTCAAACCAATGGTCCATCTAGCTCAGTATTCTGTCTTCTGATGGTGGCCAAAGCCAGGTGCCCCGGAGGGAATGAACAGAACAGGTTCTATTTGCTATTGCCCAATCCCAACTTTGACAAACAGAGGCTAGGGACACCATTACTGGCCATCTTGGCTAATAACCATTAATGGATCTAGCCTCCATGAACTTATCTAGTGGTTTTTTGTTTGTTTTTAACCCTGTTATGATGTTGGCCTTCAGTATCCTCTGACAAGGAGTTCCACAGGTTGATTGTTGTGTGAAAAATACTTCCTTTTGCTTTGTATTTAAACCTGATCCCTGTTAATTTTATTTGATGACCTCTTGTTCTTGTGTTACGAGACTGAGTAAATAACACATTCTTTATTGAATAGGATTGGTCCCAGTATAGACCCCTGGGGAAAACACTATTTACCTCTTTCTAGTGTGAGAACTGATCATTTATTATTAACCATGAGAGGAGCTCACTTCTTATCCCATGACAGCTTGGTGAGGCTCCTTGTCAAAGGCTTTCTGGAAATCTAAGTACACTGCATCCAGTGAATCCTCCTTGTCCACTGGTATCACCATTTTTTTAGCAGGTTTCCTGCTACTGATGTACAAGTTTTTATTCACTGTTGCTTTGAGTCTTTGGCTCGCTGTTCTTCAAATGTAATTCAGAAGGCCAAAAAAGAATTCGAACATGTCATATATTGCATAGCCATTTGGCCTTCTTCCCACCAGTGTGAAGAAAAGTTTCTGGCCCAAAGAGCATACGATCTAAGTAGTACCGCTATGGGTGTCAGATATCATGTAATTGAATAGTCATGTAGCAGCATGAAATCTTGTTGGTTAGTCCCCGGCTGTAAGGATGGGGCAGAGAGGTCCACGGGAGCTGATACTCATGGGGAGCCTGTGTATATTGGCTCCGCCCTGCCCCCCTTACCCTCTGCACTGCTGCCTTTCTAGCAGAGGCAGCAGCACGGGGGGAAAGGGAGAGGTAGATCCAGTGCTTGTAGAGAGCAAGCTTTTAAGCCAGCTCCTCATGGGCACCAGCTCCTGCTCTTCCCACCCACAACTGCTGCCTCTGATACAGAGGCAGCAAGGAGGCGGGGAATGTGTGGGTGGTCGATAAGATTAATCCATAAGCCCATGCTTATTGGTTAATCATATAGTTGTCTATACATTGCCATCCCTAAACACCAATACTATATAGAATGTAGGCACACTGTGTTTTTAAAAAGATGTTGTGTATTTTTTGTGGCCCCTACATTTTGTAAACTCTAATGAGCCATAGAAATCCATTTTGAAGGTGGTTGTTAATTCAGTTCCTTTGTAAGGCAGTGACGTAATGTTTAATGTGAAAAACTAATACAATGAAAATTATATTTTTCAGGCTCTTCTATCCTTCTTGTTACCTGGTCATACTAGATTAAGAAACCAGATTACAGATGTTCTAGATCTGGATCTGATAAAGCAGGAGGCAGTGAATGGAGCACTGGACATTTCTAAGCTGGCAGAATTCATCATTGTAATTATGGGGACTCTTTGTGCTCCAGCTAGAGATGAGGAAGTTAAGAAACTGAAAGACATTCATGAAATAGTCCCACTATTCAGGTACTGGAATGACATGATGGAATTGCAAGGATTCACACTGAGGGCCACTTAATTGTATTTGGTTATAGATCCTTGTTAACTATCCAGATTTTGCCTGAGCATGCTTGTGGAACGTACAGTCTGCTAGCCAAAAATGTTTTCTAAGAAATATAAAGCAAGCGGGGAAGGGGGCAGCAGAATTTATAAAGAAGAAAATTCCAGCAGCTATTAGCAACGACCCTTTTGGTTCTGATGGGCTAAAGGTAAACGTTTGTAGCTTTCTCCTTGAAAACAGTCTTTCTGAAATGTCATACATAGATAAGAGAAAATGTTCTGGATATTGAGAGACTGATTTAAGAAAAATTGTGAATTCCTTCACTTTTAATTTCTGCTGATATATT